>NW_026515727.1:0-1230289 GCF_025528875.1 Mycotypha africana | reverse complement strand
TCTTTTCTTTCTTTCTTCTAGCAAATCACTTTAAAAATTGTAACAGGTTATCAACTATGTGTTCACGCTTCACAGAGCATTTCAACTTTGACGAAGCTATTAGTTTTGGGCATTCAGAATCTAGATCAACACTATCATCAGCTTCAGAATCCGTGTTTTCCTCTTCTTCAGAAACGCTGAATACGAGACTCTCAGCAGAGTGTATCAACACAGTCACTACACGAGCCTCACTCAAGAACTCTGCTTGTACTACATCCTATATATCCGTTATTCAAAACGAAGAGCTCGCATTACCGGCGCCAGCAACCAAAACACCTATCAAAAAGAAACTGAAACGTTTCTTGACTCTTCGCAGTAAAAAGTCAAGTTGCAGTACGAGTAGCAGTAGTAGCAGTAGTAGCAGTGAAAATGGCAACAACAGCAGTTAATCTGTTTTATGCATACGCTCGTTACACAACAGAACGACAGTCTAGACTCTATACAATTTTGTTAATTACAACGCGTCATTCTTAAATGACGATATACATATACAACACCTTATTTCTCGTTTCTCAATCCTTATATACCCCCTCCTCGTTTTTACTCGTATCTTATACTTGTTAATTTAATTCTCATCTTTTTGTAAATATTAGTATTAATTGTAAATGACAAGAACAGCCATTTTTATGAATAAACGAAGCTTATTTCCTTTCTGTTACCATCCAGAACCTTATCTTGCTATCCTGTAGTATAATGTTTGATCCAACCTGCGAGGAATCAGTCACATTCAAAACCATGACATTGTCAAAAGGGGATCTCCTTTTTTTTCAGTATGAAACCTCTAAGACCAAGCGGAGAAAAGCATACGTCGTCATAAAGTGTATCTGAGAAAGAGAAATAAGCCCAGCTGGTTTTTTTTAAGCACAGTAATGCTTTGAATAAAAATTCTTAAAGTCTAAAATGGAAAATCTGTCCTAGATAGAGGCAGGAGCGGACCCAAGCATTAGCATAAAAAGGTAGTCATTTTTGCTAATTGATTTCTGTCTCAGAATCATGTTCTATGCCGCCCTGGGATACAAAGCGCTTTTCGTCATTAAAGGAAGCAATAAACCGGGTAACTATTGGTCAGGTTGTGGAATGGAAATTAGCCTTTTTTTTTTACAAGGTACCGCATGCAAATCTTCAATAAGGTTACAGTCCTTTGCTTGCTGGCTTGCAAACCATGGATGAGAAACCAAAAAGGAACAAAAAAGGAAACAAAGATCTGCGCAGTCAACTGAAGCTCTTTTTGTATCAAAGTTGAGCATTTTGCCGTTTCTGCGACGGCTGGAAGTATTAAATACAAGCAAGACTATCTAACCCGTTATATTACTAATTTGTTTTGCTAGAAACTGTACAGTTAGAAAAATAATGTTTATCCTGAACAGCTTTCTTCCAAACCTTTTTTTTTTTTTTTTTTTTTTTTTTTTGCACTCTAAAAGAAAAAGAGAACCATAAGCTTATCTGTAGTTTGCATGGTTCGTTTGCATTTAAAATCAAGAAAATACGTTGTCGATCAGCTTCAATCTGCCCTTGAAGGCCATCATTAATTTATTTATTAGCTATCTTGTCTTTCATACAAACGATAAGAACAGTCAGTCTAAGGGGATCCTAAAAGATGTTTTACTTCAATTGAAACAATATGGTCAGGGTAGTTTCTGCTCTTTTGGTCGCACACCGGTAACTCTTCTTCTACGAGATCGCGTAAACGGTAATACATGATTGCTACCCCATTTTATGAGCTTTGGTATGATTCAACACAGATTGTCCATATGCAAAATCTGCAATTATTGGCTCGCTCCTAAAGCCATCTTAATTACATTCTAGCTTATTTGAATACAGGACTAAGAAAATTTTCTGTCAGCTTAGTTTGAAATTCTGGCCTCTTTTAAGATTGCTTATCTAGCAAACAGAAAAAGGGTCCTTTCTTCAAAGAAAGAAGCGGTGGCTTACCCTTCCGGTCCACCAGCAAAAAAAAAGTGACGTTGCTTTTTGAGTATTAGTTGGCTCCTGTTAGAAGAGATAACATTTGAACAAACCGAATAAAATTTTGAGATAAATTACTAACAAAATTTGACTAAACATTAGTAGTTGATTGAGTGTAATTGTAAGTATATAAAAAAATGTCAAAATCTCACTCTTTTTACCTTGCTGATGAGTTGTAAATTATTTCGCTTCAAACTATTCATCCAAATGCAAACATCACCTACCTGTTTGATTTGTGAAGGCTCTCATCATGGCGATATTTATTGTAGCTTTCTATAAGCTGACAATGAAATCTTTCACCAACAAAAGCTTGCGATTCAGATGTTGACACCATCCAATCATACACTATAACTCTATACACTATGTTTTACAATATATAACAACAATTTTTAACTCTATCCTTAGTCATTAGAAGCAGATAGGAATCATACATATCATAAGCAAAAAGGGTTCGATGAAATGTAAGAGGCTGCTTTTAGGTAGCATAAATTGAATGCTCTACATTCCCCAGAGATTCGATATTAGAAGTAAGAAGGCCATTGGCTTTCCAAAGCTTCTGATTTTATGACATCATTATCCGGTACAAGCGCAAGTGCGCTTAAGCCGATTTGAAAACGGCAAAAGCAGGCAAGTGCGAATGGAACAGAAAGTGTGCGCTAACAGTTCTGTGCAACATGTATAAAAAATACCTTACTACAAAACTTTGTCCAGCTCTCATGAAAGTCCCTCAACAAGCGCGAAGAGCTCTTCTGATGACAACATTCATTGTGTAATCAAGTGTATCGCTTGTAATATACGACATAATACGTCCATAGTATCCTTATCAAAATAATAAATGCATATAACAGGGCTCAAATCAAAAACAGTTAAGAGCTTCACTTGGGATAAATATTTTTCAATAGGCTTTTAAATTGTGCACTGAACATTAGATTGATTGAGCAAATGTATTTCAGAATGACTGACAGATTTATTTGCCAGCCCGCTATGAAGCTTCAAATGTGGCTGAGGCAACATTATTCTAAGGAGGTACTGTTTGCTTTTAAGCTATTCTTCGATTATTAGTATATTTTTTAATATAGTTTTGTAAATCAGAACTCCCAAACTTTACTTGGTTATCTGTCATTAAATTTCCAAAAAGCTCTATCCTACTCTATCAAATCTTTTATCCAATTTGTCTAATCTTTAGCGAAAAATAAACGTAGTGCACTTTTTCTATCCAATCAAACATTGATAAAATCCTTCTTTCACTTTCTGGGATATTCCAGTTGAAAAAAGTTTATTCCAAGCTTTAAAAAATATAGCTCTAAATTTTCTGTTTTTTAAGTTATTGTTTTCTTCCTCTAATTATCGTTCGTCATGTCTGTCGTTGTAAGTAACCGTATTTAAGGTCACACTTTTTGTCCATAAAGCCACGAGAAAATAATCTAATCAATATTGTTCACGATCCTACAGGGTATTGATCTCGGTAATCTTCAAACAGTTATTGCTGTTGCCCGTAATCGTGGTATCGATGTTATCTGTAACGAAGTCTCTAATCGTGCCACTCCGTAAGTACCCTTTTTAGATTCAAATGATAGTTATTTTTTATAGGCAACATCAATGTTGTGGATATAATGAAAATAGCAGGATATAAGAAATACGTGAGTCGGGTTGCATTGACATTTTCCTATCATTTTGTGTTGGAATAATAGTTCCATTGTTTCTTTCGGTTCTAAGCAAAGATTCCTCGGTGAAGCTGCTAAGACCCAAGAAATTAGTAACGCTAAAAACACCATTGTCAGTTTAAAGCGTCTTATTGGTCGTACTAATGAAGATCCCGAAGTTCAAGAAATTGAAAAGAACTTCATCATGGCCGAATTGGCTGATGCCAACGGTCAAGCTGGTGTTAAGGTAAGGAAGAGAGGAAAATATTCCCTTTTTTTTTTCTGATGGTGGAATCATATAAATTTGCAAGTAGAAGGTTAATAACATTTATATAATCAGGTCAACTACCTTGGTGAAGAGACCGTCTTTTCAAATGTTCAACTCCTTGCTATGTATCTCAACAAGATCAAGGATATCACCGCTGTTGAGCTCAAGGGTCCTGTTTCTGACTGTGTCATTGCTGTCCCTGGTTGGTTCACCGAAGTTCAACGTCGCGCTGTCCTTGCCGCTGCTGAAATGGTTGGCTTGAATCCTTTGCGTATTGTCAACGATTTAACTGCTGCCGCTCTCGGTTACGGTATTACCAAATTAGATCTTCCTGAAGATAAGCCCAGAAATGTCGCTTTTGTCGATATCGGTCACTCTTCTTATTCTTGTCAAGTCGTCTCCTTTTTGAAGGGACAACTTACTGTTCGCGGTAGTGCTTACGATGAACACTTTGGTGGTCGTGAATTTGACGCTGTTATTGTCGAAAAGCTTGCTGAACAATTCAAGGAAAAGTATAAGATCGATGTTTACACCAACAAGAAGGCTCTTTTGCGTCTTCGTGTTGCTGCTGAACGTTGCAAGAAGATTCTTTCAGCCAACCCTCAAGCTCCTGTTAACATTGAATCCATTATGGATGACCGCGATGTTTCCACTTTAGTCAACCGTGATGAATTCGAAGAATGGGCCGCTCACTTATTCACTCGTACTGAAACAGTTTTGGCCAAGGCTCTTGAAAGTGCTGGCATGAAGGCTGAAGAAATCGACTATGTTGAAATGGTCGGTGGTACTACTCGTATCCCTGCTATCAAGGCCACCATTTCCAAGTTCTTCGGTAAGGACATCTCCACTACTCTTAACCAAGATGAAGCTGTTGCTCGTGGTGCTGCTCTTCAATGTGCCATGTTGTCTCCTGTCTTCAAGGTCCGTGAATTCCGTGTCAACGATATCTGTAGCTACCCTATCAAACTCACCTGGGAAGCCACTCCTGAAGAAGAAGAAACTGAAATCGTTTGCTTCGACAACAACAACTCTATTCCTTCCACCAAGATCTTGACTTTCTTCCGTCGTGAACCCTTCACTTTACAAGCTGTCTATGCTAAGCCTGACGAATTACCTCGCGGTATCAACCCTTGGATCGGTCAATACACCATCAAGAACGTTCAACCCGTCAATGGCGAACCTGCTCAAATCAAGGTCAAGGTTAGATTAAACATTCACGGTATTTTTACCGTTGAATCCGCCTACACTGTCGAAGAAAAGATGGTGGATGAAGAAAGCAAGAACAAGGACGGTGAAACTGAAGTGAAGAAGGTCAAGAAGCTTGTCAAGACAGCTGATCTTCCTGTTAGCACCGGTAACACTGCCATCTCCAAGGAAATTATCAACGAATATACCGAAAAGGAAAGCCAAATGTATGCCAATGACAAGCTCATTGCTGCTACTGAAGCTGCCAAGAACTCTCTTGAAGAATACGGTTACGAAATGCGTGACAAGATCATCGGTCCTCTTTCCGATTATATTGATCCTAGCGTCAAGGATAAGTTTGCTGACGATCTCAACGCTGTTGTTGATTGGATTTATGATGAAGGTTACGACGCACCCAAGTCTGTCTATGTTGAAAAGTTGGATGCTCTCAAGAAGATTGGTAACCCCGTTGTCGAACGTTACCGCGAAGCTGAAGAACGTCCTCATGCTGAACGCAGTCTCCGTGACACCATGCAACGTTTGACCCAAGAAGCTTTAAGCAATGACGAAAAGTACTCGCATATTCCTGCTCATGAAAAGCAAGATATCGTCGAACGTTGTGAACGTGCCGGCAGATGGATGGACGAACAAAAGGCCAAGCAAGAAAAGATGGCCAAGCATGAAACTCCTGTCTTATTCAGCCGTGATATCAAGAAGGAAGAAGAAGCTATTATCTTCTTTGCCAACCCTATCTTGAACAAGCCCAAGCCTGCCCCTAAACCTGAAGAACAACCCGCCGCTGCTGGTGATGCTGAAAACAATGCTGATGCCGATACCCCTATGGACGACAATCAGGAAAACAAGGAGGACGATAAGGATAACAAGAAGAAGGACGATATGGACATTGATTAAGAGGTTTCATGCTTGTAATAGATTTTTTAAAGTTTTTATGATACATTTTATATTTTGTTTTCCCTTCATATCTATTTCGTTCGTTATTATACATATATATTAAACCCTCCTCACATCTTTCCTCGTGTATTCTATGATTGGAGAAAAAAGGAAACACTCAAAGAGACTAGTTCATTGTAACTGTCGCCTTTATTTGTTTTAGCTTTTTTGTTAATAAAAAAAAAAAAATTAGAATGAAAAAAAAAAAAGAGAGAGAGTTATCTTGGAATTATCAGTGAAAAAAGAAAAGATGAAATGTGGGTTGGGTTGCGACGATGTCACCATCCTTTGGGTGCTTCTCGATATGCCAATAATGATCATTTGGTATTTTCACAGAATAACCATTGTTTGTTAACCTATGATGACAGTGTGTATATATGGCTTACTTCTGGAATGCTTTTTCTTCTGACAGCAGAGGTTGCTGTCCTCCCTCTTCCTTCTCAGCGTAAGCTGGCGGTTGTTCTTTCTCTTCATCCTCCCTTTGTACTGCAGGAATTTGTTCATATGTTTCGACTGCAGCACTAGTGATTAGGTAGCGAATAGCTAAGCACATGCATAAGACAAAGGCAAAAATGATACCACCAATCAAACCTTCCATGCCTGTGGTGTTCTCATTCCACCAGTTCCTTAAATCAAAACTATGACAGCTAGGGCAGTCCACAACAGAAAAGGCTGTTTGCAATAGAAGACAACGAAAGGAAAAAATGAGTCAAGTAATCAATCAAGCGTTTGATCGAGATTGATCATCGTTACCATTATCAGCTTCAACTATGGCAGGCCCAGGTAGCATGAAACCGGTGAGAGGATCGATGGACCATTTAATGAAATCACCATTATCAAATACATCCAAAATTTGCTGGCCAGCTTCCGTTTGCACTACCTTGAGCCCGTTTACTTCTGTTATCACTTCCTTCACATTGATCCTGCGGAAAGTCATACCATCATCTGTCTTCAGTTCATCCAAGACACTTGCTGTCACTTCTACCGTAACGAGCCCAGTATCAAAAGAATCTGCTAGTATCGCAGCATCTTCTTCTGAATTGATCACTAATTTATCAGGATTGGATGCCACTTGGGCTTCAACTTCTATATTTGAAACACCAATATCAAAAGGTTGACCGTTACACATTAACTAAAAATGTCCCAATAGTGGGGTTAATCATGCTTTTTCTTTTGTCTTTCAAACGCTTCTCCTTGAATATCCATCATTCACTTTACTTGATTGTCGACGACATCAAAAGTAACTTTCACAGCCATAATACGTTCAGCTAAGAGTGAGCCATCGTCGTCGACAAGATCATCTATTCTAGTCACTGTTACAAAAAGACGCTCATCTCCATTTGCATTCAATGTATTTTCAGCCAAGTCAACTGATGTTACAGATAAGTCTTGAATGGGTGCTGCGATTGTAACGTTTGCTAAAGCTAAAGTACAACACATATAAAATGTTAATACAATATTAAGGTTTTCCGCTCTGTTGAGTTGAACGAACCGAGTAATGAGGCAACTGTGAGCAATCTCTTGACTGAGAATTTCATTTTTTGTTCTATGCTCAAACCGAAAGATATGATAAAAGAGAGAAAATAGGGAGAAATCAAAGAAATCTAATTTAATTTAAAAAGGAGGGTGTGAGGAAAGCAAATGAACAATGACCAATCATGTCTATTTTCAATTCAATTTTGCCGCTTCGGCCTTATGCAAGCTCATTGTTTGAAAGAAAAAAAGCCTTCGGTGAATATCTCCAAACTATGGCTTTGCCAAGACAGCATTTGAATCAACTTGATAGAGTAAAACGTCTTCTTTCGATAAGAGTAAGATATTACAATAAAATGAGTTTCTTCGAATAATTAAATCCTGCCTGAAAATACATCGAATAAAAAACCTGGTATTGTCTAATGAAGTGGTGGTTATTATTTATGAACCCACTTTTTGCTCCTTTTCTTGAGGTTTATTTATAGACAATCCCACTTTAATATCATTCCAGATTTCTTCAAGCCATTTGTTATTTTGAATATATGCTTACCGTTCTCCCAATATTTCTTTTGCCTCTTCTTTTGTTAGAGCAACTGTACTCTGTAAAATTCTAAAGTATTTCAACCTGCTTTGAAAGCAATGGATAAACAATCCATAAGACCATATCGATATTGTTGAATTCCGTAGCTTTTAAAATAGTTGAAAGAGAACTAGGAGGAGCAAATGAGTATGTTGCGGCAACTGCTAAAAAGTAGTTGAATTTTACAAATAAATATCCAAGTGAAGAAAATCATGTTCATCAACAAGATAAAGCTGGCCAATGCCGCAAAAGTAGGGCGTTTAGCTGGTGAAATTAGTGAGCGTCCTGTCCAGAGATAAACGGAAAAGCTCAAAGAAGATAAAGAATGGAATAAAGTAGGAGAAGCTAAACCAACTTGATCAATAGAGCCAACTCTCACAAGTTTCATCTTCTCACTTTTTATCGCGAATATCCCAAATATGAGTAATGGATCTATTGCATTCCCAGCTCTCAGTGTACAAAGAGAGCACTGTTCATGAGTTTTTGAGATTAAATGTAATTTTTTATTCACACGATTGAGCACTGTACCAGCCGCGAGAAACAGTGATACAAAACTGAAAGATCGGTTGAAATGGATTCTGAAATGAAATACAAGTGATAAAACTACAATGAAAGCTGTGCATCTGTTTAAACATCAATAGGAGGCATTGTAGTGGATGCTCGACAAAAGGAACACCTGCGGTTGTGCTGCCTTCATCTGGAAGATCTGTATCTTACACTATATTGGGGCGCTACCTCGGTTAAATATGTCTTATCTATGGAACTTCAAAATCCTCAATAACTATGGGTGAAATGGGCAAAGTTACTGAGCTGAAGGGTCATTACATAGTAATGAATAATACGTCTATTAGCGCCGCACTGCCAAAGAATTGATCAGTTCATTGTCGCGAGAGGATATGTCTCCTCCTTAGTCCCAAGGTGTGAATTCATCTGAGCAGTTTTCTGGAAAAAATAAACCATAATGTTAAGCGCAGTCAATTCGAAGCTACCAAGGGTTGGGCTACTAGAATTGCCGAGACTTCTAACTAAGTTTTATGTCATCCTTTTACAGTTATTACATCGACAGAACGTAACCGTCAACGTCTGGCCTACACATCAATTTTAAAGTTATTGCAAATCAAATTTTTGAAGAACCAGCAAATGGAGAACATGTAAAGCAATGATTGATCAAGCAACTAGAAAGCCAACATAAGTTTTAACAAATACACTCAACTTGTATGAAGAACAAAAAAAAAAAGAACTTCCTCCCCGCCCCATACTTTGCAATGGTAGACTTTACAATGAATTAGAGTACTTGGCTGAACTTTTTGATGCCTTTTCATTATCTCAGCTAATAGTGTCGGTGAAAGCTGTCTTAAACAGATATTTAAGCTCTACTGATGAGAATATCCCCAGTTCCCTTCTCCCGCACCCTCGACTTAATATCATTTGTTTCAAATCGTATAAAGATTGTATAATTCTTATTACGTGTTCTATTGCTTAAGTGACTTAAAAGCGCAGCAGCATGGTTAATTCATCGTTGTTAGGTTCCACGATGAGTACGGCATTCAAGTGTTGAGCTCACACTAGCGTACGACAGAAGAAAGCCTTATTAGGGCCTTTTATTACCTGAAAGATAACTTGTTCAAATTGTTACTCTTCAGTTATACCGTTAAAGCGTACGGATTATATTTACTCAAAACAACAAACTTTTGTTTTGAATTGGATTTGTCTTTATTGTGGAGGATATTACAGAAAATGACAAATGTTTTCGTTTTGCTTGATTTAAATAGTAAGTAACAAAACCGAATATATGTAGTAAAGATGGTTATCTATGTACAAGTGCGGTGAAAGGCTCACCATATTATAAATTATTTACACTACAGATAAACGCATATTCAGCAACATGCAATATTATGTTTATAGTCATTATAAAGCTATTCCAAAATTTCAAGCATCATAGCGCAAGGCGTAATTTTTTGTTGATACTCATGCGAAACCTTATCTTGCCCTTCACTGGTGGAGCTTGTCGTATAGGATGAATGCTCAGACATCGAATTCGTCTTCATATGATATAAGGAATCATTTTCATCTGATTGATGAGAGCGATGGACAATCGCAGTCGCTGGTCTTTTGCACGTTGACTGACTGCTATAAAAACTATCTTCCTCATTTACTCTTTTACCAGGGATGCTAGTATTATGACGCAAGGTGGACTGCCGTTGATTACACTCATCAATAATCTCTTTTTCAATGTCACAATCACGGTTCTCCCCGTTCACCTTTCTATGTCGCAAATCTGGTTCAATTGCTCGAATCAATTCTTGTAAGGACACACAGTGCTCGGTCGATGTAGGTGTCTTTATATCACCCTGATACTGATATCAGTGCATGATTAATCATTGTTAGAGTACAAAAATTTTTAAAAAACGATTTCATTCACCTACCATGTCTTCATTACCATCTATGCTACCATCTAATTCCTCTTTAGGGTCAGAAAAGTAGTCGGCCATAAGATTGCCTTTGTCTATATTCTCAGTTGAATCATCGGCGCTAGCATCATCCGTGTTATCGTCACCCAAATATCGGCGCTGTTTAAGGGGGGATATTTCTGATATGCTAGATAAAGGAGGGTAACACTGGTCTGGTTTGTTTGAGGATGAGGCCATACTTATTGAATCGTTTACTGTATTATTTGTATAGTTCATAAACTTCGAACTTGTTTTGTTACCGTCTGTCGTTTTTTCAGGCGCTTTACGTCCAGCAATAATAAAAACGCGAAGTCCATTGGAATCGATAAGAAACTGAGCTATGCTCATGTCAGATACTGTCACGGGCTCATCCTGATAAGTCTCCTCTCCATCTTTAACGTCATTTTCAACCGCTCTATCTATTATTGCTGCTCTAGTTGTAGACCAAACTTTTCTTTTGGTATTGAAAATACACAATTCGTCTACCGAATAGCTGCATAATATCTCATTGTCATCGTCGTCTTCACGGATGGAATGCCCACCAAATATAATCAATTTGCTACCATGGCTGCACATAAAGGCCTGAAAACGATCATAAGGACTGTCTCCATAGGTTGGTATAACATAGTCCTCTTGTGGTGAATTCACTGTTTCCTTTTCTGATGTTTGATGCCGCAAATACCGCTCTTTCTCAGGATGGTCGTATTTATACCATGTCCACGTCTCACAATCCAGTTTATGTAAATCATCGAATACTATATAGCTACTATCATTGTCCAATTGTGCTCCTCCTTGGATAAACAAATTTTTGCCTATAACCGCACTTGCATGACCGAATCGCAAATGTGGCAAATGACTTTAACATTTTTTTGAATTGTAATTAGTGTCTAATATCCCATTGCAGCAGATTTTTTCCACCTTTTTCAGGTGTCTTTTTTAAAGAAGGCTTTCTTTGATCTACTTTACCCGCTAATAGGCGGAATAAACCACTTGTTCTCATGTTGATCATATACAAACACGTCATTCTCACCTGTACGTTTGCAGATAACAAAAAGTATTCAGTATTCAAATTTACCTCCAGGATACGACAATACAACATGATCATAATCCTGTTTCTATCTTCTCTTTATACGCGAATTTTACCTACTGAGTTGTAGCATAATCCACCGAATAACACTAAATACCTGTCGCCTATAGCATCAATTGAGTGCTCATGACGTGGACGAGGCGGTACTCCTTTAGCGTCCTTAACGATACGCATATTAAAATTGGTTGTATCTATCTCAATCATGCCATTAGATAAAGTGTACGAGTTCAACAGGCGGCCACACACTAAGTAAATCTTTTTCCCGAGAACGGCTGCACAAGTAACTTGAGGATAAATTACATCATGCTCAATCAAATGGAGCTTGTGAAAAGACCAGACGCCCGAGTGAAGATCGTAAGCATAACAGAACGAGCTCTCGTTGATGAACGGCATGTAAAATGTGGACCCAACCGCTACACCGGCTCGGTAATTGAGAAACGGTGGCGAACTGGGCATACATTGATCAATAAATTCTAATTTTGCTTGTCGATAAGAAATAACGCTGCGTACAAGCGAAGCTATGGATAGTACAGTTTAATAGAGTGGATCATACCTTAGCAAGGCAAAGCTCGTATTTTACCAAAATATTTGCACGTCAATGCTAGAGCAGCTAATGATCGATTATCGAGAAAATCAAATAATAATAGTTGGACATCCAATTCTAGGTGAAGTAGATCCGTGGGTTGATAAATAGGATTGGTATGTATCATATTTTTGCTATGTATAAGCACGAAGACTTGTGTTATTTTCTTGTTACTAGACAAAAAGGAGGAGGTGGTTTGGAAAAAAAGAGTTGTTTTAAATTTGACATGTCTTATTCTGAGGCCCTTCTGTGCGTTGCATGATGTCATGAATGCCTTTTCGGGAAATAATCGTTTTTGAGTTTTCGAAAGAGAATCTTTTATAATCCACTTGCAGCAATTAAAGAAAAAAAAGTTTTCGCTGGTGATCGCCAATAAATACCATTTACAATCCTTCAGCAGTAATTTGAAAGGGTAGAATTTAAAAGTTATGCTCAACAGTTCGCAATCAGGAAATTAACCATTTAGATTGGATTTTAGCTAAAGAAAACTTGCGAATGTTCTTCTATAGTATTACTACCTCCCGTTAAGGTAGATCGCGAAAACTATGTTCCACAAAACGTCTTGTAACGAAAGTCAGCGTTTACAAACAAAACCTTGCCTCACTATATGACGTATTTTTCGCAGAAATAGGAAGGAGAGAGTTCTAATTTCTAAAGGAACATGATTTTCAACTGTGCAGAAGTGATAGATATGTTAGCCTTCAATCCTTCTTCAAATAGATCAAATCAACCCAATTGTAGAATATTTTAAGGTAACTTTGGAAGAGGCTTGTTCAAACGTTTTACCACAAATCACACTATAAATCTCTATATTTTTGATAATAAAGCTAGTGTAAAGCACGCGTCCATGCATTCATTTCTATATTTAAAATCGTAAATATCAATACTAAGATGATCCAAAGCAAACGCACAATTGTATATGTTTAGACGTTATGTAGCTACTAATTCCTTGGCATTTAAGAGGTCGAGAAGGATGAATGGAATGGTTACGTTCATTTAAACAGTTAATTTCAATTGGTAACTCACTGGTGCTAAAGTATTTTTCGTCAAATGAAAGGAACCTCCAGTGGTGAATAGTTTGCCACTTAGTAGTGAATTATTGCAATTGTGGAATATTGCAGCAAATCAGCATAGTTCAAACTCTACCGTACAGGATAATGAGTATAGGAAATTAAACCTTCCCATTGAGCATAGATAATTAAGAGCTAAATAAGTATGCCCAATTCGACGATCATTCCACTAAACATCTGCTATCTTGTCCGATCATTTTAGTACTTTCTCTTTTGATATCGTCTTCTTTATTCACTCCTTAAAACTAGCTATTTATATCATTCGAATGATACGATTGATTCCGGAAGCCAGTCTATACTCAATCACTTTTTCTTATCAGAGAATAGTAAGAAAATTTACAGCAATTTTCAATACCGCATAACCAAAACACAACTTTCTCTGTTGGGCAGTCCTCTCATCTCCAGAAAGATGAGAATACCTTCGAGCGTTACCGCAAAAGTACGAATGGCTCCCAATTGGCATTTCGAAATCCGCCAACTGGGAATTTTCTACGGTCGTTTGGAGCTGTAAACACTGCTTTTTCTTTTTTTCTTACTTGCCTTAACATTACTTGTATTATTCGCCCCTTATTAAAAGAAATTTCTAAACAATTGGAGCTTATGATACAGTAATGTCTTCTACTGATGAAGCAAATAGGAAGAAAAGGAATAAACCTTGTAAGTTCTTCTTCCTTTCTTTTCTGCCATTGCTAATGTTTCTATGCAAAGTGAACTAAACTTTTGTGCCTGAGTATGTTTTAGGCGAAAATTGCCGAGCTCATCGTAGAAAATGTACAATAACAGAAGACGGTCAATGTAAACGATGTATCAAAATAGGTTTAGTATGTGTTTTCAAGTATACAGCTAAACCTACTGTAATAAAAAAATCAGTACCTATCTCGAAAAAGACTCGACTGCTCGACCAAGTACGAACCTTAGAACAAGAATTGGCTGTTATGGCAGAGCAACTTCGGTTTTTCAAGGTCAAAGCTGAATTAGCAGCACCATCTATTTCAACAGTCAAAGAACTTGCCTCCGATGATACCAACAGCAAAGCAGAAACCTGTGATTGTATAGACCCTTCTCGTTGCCAGCACTCAACTACATCAAAACGAACAAAATACGACAATAGAGCAGACCAGAGAGCAATGACTTCCTATAATAAACATACATCATTACCAGCGTTCACCAGTAGCCATAATAACAGCAATTGGCAACTCATTGTGATGCAAGAAAAGAAGGGAGGGCTGATATTTCAGACCAATATTAAGAATATAGCCGACGTAGTAAACTTTCTGAACGAAACTGTACATTATTTCATTTCTTACGATTCACCATTACGCACGCCTTCGTATTTTGCAGACCGCTCCTGTCAGAAACTCACTATAACAAACAAGTTATTAGAACTAGAGTCTGTTCTTCATGATGTATTCAAGAAAAACATAAAAAC
Organism: Mycotypha africana; assembly: GCF_025528875.1. Taxonomy (NCBI): domain Eukaryota; kingdom Fungi; phylum Mucoromycota; class Mucoromycetes; order Mucorales; family Mycotyphaceae; genus Mycotypha; species Mycotypha africana. The sequence goes on along the minus strand of NW_026515727.1, from coordinate 1,215,566 downwards.
CAAGGTTCAGCCAAAACTCGTTATGGGCATGGATTCCAGCCATCAAAAGGAAGAACAAGTTTTACTGTTGCACCATCAGCGATCTTATCTAAAAAAAGCATTGATACGGCTTTATTTTCATTGTTTTGGCAAGACATATTTGATTTTCTCAAAGCCTTATTTTTTACCTTTATTCGAAGCTCAACTGGACTCTATGACGGCGTCTGCCATTGCTGCCTTCATCACTTACTCTCAATGTAGGCATGTTCCAGCCGTTATCTCACCCTTGAGCCGTGAAACTGTAGCTGAGTTTTTCCGACAAGAAGCAAAAAGTATGCTGGAAGATGCTTTGTTTGAAGAAGAACCAAATATCATGACAGTTGGGACATTGATGTTGTTATGTCAATGTGCTATGGTCACGTTACAAAATAAAGAAGCAAGGCTATACATCAGCTTGGCGTGGCGTATGGTGATCCAGCTAAAAGATAAATACACTCCTATTCTGCAGAACATGACCGAAGAGACATTGGTTACACCGGAAGTAATCATGGCAGAGACTTGGCGGCGCATGTTTTATACGGTTCGGTTTCTGGAAGTCACCATGTTCGTTATTCACGATGGTTTAGTTGATTGCTCCCCTTTTCTGATAGGAAGCGGCATCGGCTATCCCATGAGTTTATCGAACGAGCGCCCCTTCAAAGACTGCGTTGACGCCGTCAATGCGTTCCGTTCTGTGGTCCAATTGCATAGTTGTCAATTGTCGACTCAGGCTGATGAACTACGATACCAACTCTTAGCTGGAAGTTTGGATACAATTGCAGTCTCTGATATTGAACGATTGGAAAACCAGCTTGTCAACTTTTGGAAATCATTACCGCCATCATTCAGGTTATCTGATTCACCCGTAGAACATCTACAAATGGATCGTATCCAGCAGTGTGACAATCCCCATGCCATCTATCTGAATCAATTGTATTATGCCTATTGGCTAGGATTACAAACGCGATTGATGCGAGCACCTTCTGCAGCAGAAACACTTGATGTAGATATGAATAGATTTGATGGAGACCGTGCTTTGTTCTTAGTCTCTGTATGCTGTGATTCTTTGTCAAAGATATTTCATGTTCTATTCTGTCGACTACCATGTTCTGTAGAATTACATTGGCTATTAGTAGCGAGTAACGCTATGACAATGCTTAAAACAGCTACCAATACACATATTCGAACACTGGCTGAAAAGAACTTTGCTATGACACTACATGTTCTGAAACAACGAATACAGTCAGTAAGCTGCCAACAAATAGGATATATGAATTATCATGATTCAGCAGACAATGTGTGGGCCAACATTGGATTAGCCAACGATTTAACAGATGCCACAAGTTCTAGTACTGGTACCACTTCTGAAGCGCATACATTTAAATCTGAATTCGATGCAGCGGACGATCGTCTTGGCTCTTTATCAAATGAAGGAAGACCTCCTGCACCTTATTTTGATGAACTCAAACGAACGTTGAACACTTATTTTGCAAATCATGAACATACAATCCTGATCTAAGAGACGCAATATCATGACCTTTTCATCTGGACTTTGACGCTTTTAGTTTCACTCACTATTTATTATCTTTTTTTTTTTTTTTTTTTTTACCCATACTTGTACATATTTCATACCTTCGTAATCCATATCTTTTTACTTTTCAGTTGTTATTGCTCTTTTATTTTATTTTTTTTTCATTCAACTGACTCTGCCGGATATACTTTTCAGATTATATATATATGTATACTTGTATATATATTATGTAGATAACTCTTGTTCAACTCCTTTATTCTTTCCTTTTTATTACAGTTTTTACACTTCGTTCTCAGTTTATTGATATGTTACAATTACGCATTGATATTTCTGAACCATAAACCATCAAATAGTTTGCTATCCATGAAAGATCCTTTTCTATCCAACATGTAGGCAATTCTTTCGCCCTCGGCATTGATAAAAATATGCGTTCTACCATTGGATTTTTTACTAGTGGCACCCAATGGTTCAATACCTGATTTACCTACACCCGTGAAGACCTTTTGCTTACAATAGAGTCGGTCGATAGGGTAAATTTTGTACTTTTGCGACTCGACAAAGCGTGCATGGGTAACGAGCTTCACATGATTGCCGCCTCTTAACAAAATGAGCTTATCGATATATCTGATTTAGGTTAGGCGATGAGGTTAGGCGTCAAAAAAAGAAAAAAGTGAAACGAACAACTGTTAGAGTAATGCAACTACTTTTCTGGTGATAGAGAACCGAATAAAACAGGGAGCATTTACCTCCATGGATATAAACACATAAGCGAAGCAACAGCAATACCAACCGTTACTAAACCACCAGCAATGGCTATACGTTGTGGTTTAGGAGCAAGCACAACAGGAGCCTCCTCATTTTCACTGATGGAGAATAAAAGTATAAGAGCAATGTCGGACATCGAAAATACATTTTATGCAAAGAATCAGAACAACATGTTACCCATCCTTCACACTGTAGGCAACGTAGGCCAAATTTGCTAGATTACCCCTACACAAAGGATGATATTCATGAATGAATGATAAGAAACTTTATAGAATTGCGCAAGTTACTTTGATGTTTCAATGAAACTCACCAGAATAAAAGTTGCACGCCGGCTGAGACGTACATCCACGTAAATGTACGGTCTACACCTTTAGGCGCTTCGTAGAACACAACATCTTGTCTCTCTAAAGCTTGTTTGAGATGTTTGACATTAAAAAGGATTGACTTTCTATCAAAAATAGATGAAGTATTGCTTCTAATAGATTGAGTTGAGTAGGCAAAGGTAGGAAAACGTGTCACTAGTAGCGATATATGTCAGTTTTTTATTTGTATTCTCGGCAAAGACTATATATACTTGTGTACGCTATACATTTGATACAGGGTCGTAAACAAGTTCGCGCTGAGGTTCGAGCAAAAAACGAAAAGATCATGGTTGACATGGTGAATGAATCTCCAAATGTCAGGAAAAGTTTTTTTTTTTTTTTGTTGTTTAAAGAAAGGGTTCAAGGTACACAAACTGTATCTCGATTCGACAATATACAAAATATATAAACCCCGGAATTTTATTAGGGATAAAATGTCAAATGAGCCTGAATAAGAACAGTATTCGGGCTACTACTTTCTGTAAAATTGTCGCTTGAAATGGAACCATAAGCTAAGCACTCCTCTATCAAAACTGCAACGAAATCCTTTCTTATGGGAATATTCCCATTCTCTGTTGACAATACGGAAAGCGATATCTTCATAAGGTGGACCCGCATGGAAACGAATCAACACTGTATCCGGTGATTCTGGGTCTTTCTCGATGAAATAGGTGGGTGCTTTCGAAGGATTAATCAAATCAGGATAGAAAATATTGAACTTGTAACCTTGCACAACCTTTGGTGGTGGATTGTCCATGTCGTAATGAGTCTGGTTGTATTTATTCCATTCGTAACCTGTATGCACGCGATTGAAATAACGTGGCTTTCGTGGTCGATACTTATCTTGCCAGTTGTATGTCTGTTTGGCAAGCTCAGCTTCAAGATTGAAGAGATCTTCATCTTCGTCGATGCCCTTGGCCGCTTCCTGTTCGAAAAGAGCGGAGGATGCCATGGAATTATCATTGCCGTCACCCTGTAAACCTTGGCCGTCATCGTCCTGCTTGATTTGTTTAGGAATAATAGCCGTATTTAAAACAACACGACGTTTCTCCATCTAAACGAAGATGAAAAAGGCAAGATTATTTGCGGATTGTTCTAGTAAGTTTTTTAAAAAAAAGGGGGTCCACGTATATGTAACATTCAAACTTGCACTCTTACCAATTCCTTCAAGTCTGCGGCTGGATCAAGAATTTCCATCTCACTATCTTCATTACTTAATGTCTGCATAGGTTCGGGACTCATCGATCGATCGTATTCTTCTAATAATAAACCAGCACTTGCTGCAGGAGCTGCAGGAGTCACCGATTGATCTTTTATAAACCGTTCGTCTTGGGCTTCCATCATGTCTTCGTCCACAGGTTCATATTTTATACCTTCACCCTCACCTACACCTTGTCCATGTACTTCCGCCGATTGCATCGATAACACACGTCCCAATTCTTCCTGTACCTTTTGAGCTTCTTCTCTCTGTTTGTTTCTCAGTTGTTCTAATCTCTTTGCTAGTATTTCTTGATGCATTTCTGTTAACCTTGCTTTGGCTTTATATACGACAAGCTCTTTCAATAGATGCTCCCAATATTCCACGTCAATGGGCTCATTTGAGGCGAGCTTTTGCTGGATTTGATTCTGCAGGACAGAAAGCTGAGCCACGGATTTTCCGTCCAAAATACGGTGTATGTTGGCTTCCACCGCCATGGGCCCTTGTTGGTTTCGCTCTTGATTGGCACGCAGTTTGGCTAAATAGTCATCTGCGACGACTATCATGGCGCGCCAGAATTCGAGCGTCTTTGGGTTTTTTTCTAGCGCTAAATGCATCTGGATATCTTGATGAAGCTCAACAGCATCATCCAAATACAGGTTCTAGGTGGGAAAATAGGGGCCGACGTTAATGCCTCTAGAGAAAACATGGTTACTGTCAGGAGTGAGCTCAAACCTACATCTAATATTTTGTAAGGCTCTTCCAAATCAATTTCTAAATCTACTTCGTCTTCCACTTTATCAGGCTCATGGGCCAGTCTCAAGTTCATGGCCAAGATATCAATAGGCTTTGCTCGACCATCACGGATACGTATGGCAGCTCGTTGTTTTGCCTGTTCCAAATGAAACTCTTCCTCCTTTGCTTCCCAATCTCCCATTTGTGCTAATTCAGCGTCTCTTTGCATACGGGCGTGCTCTTCCTCTCTCAATTCCAGCTCACGCTCTCGTTCTGCTCTTCTTTTATTCAGCTTGGCCAACTCTTCATCGGCTTCTCTTTTACGAGCTTTCTCACGTTCTTCTATTTCTTTTTCTGACAAGCCAAGTCGTTTCTTGTCTCTTTGCTTCTTTTTGCCCCACACAAACTTGGATTCCAAATTGACATCGTTGAAAGGATTACTCACATTGGAGTAGCCTAAGCTTTCTAATGTCGGCCTGCTAGCACTTTGAGTATTGGGATCGGTTTCTAAGTCTGCTGCATCCACGTGATAATGCTCATCGTAATTGCTGTTCTTGTCTTTTTTATGTTTACCACTACTGCTGCGACTGGATTTCGATTTTCTCTTTTCTTTTGGTGACTCGGAACGATCGCGCTGTCTACACGTTAAGAGGTGCGTTAATAGAGAGAAGGAAAGAGGGAGAAAAACGTTTCCCATTTGTCAATACTTTAGTAAACACTCTTGTCAAGAGATGTTTTTTCTTTTCTACCTTCTTTTCCTATCTCGTCTGTCATCGTCTTTACTACGACTTCGGTGACGTCTCCTGCTCTTTCTTTCTGAGGAATCATGTCGGCTTCTATGACGATGCGTTGAGTGGTGTCGACTATGTCTGTCCGGTGATTGAGAACGAGAATGGGAACGAGCCATAACGATGATATGGATTGAGTTGTTTGTTTGTTTTACAAACAAAAAAAAAAAAGCTAAACAGGAGAACACTCAAACAAGAGAAAGGCCAAATTGGAAATCAGCAAGCCACTCGCATTAATTCTCTTATTTTCAACTCTTTCTTTCTTTTTCTTTTTTTCCTCATTCTTGTGCGCCAATAGTATAACTTTTTCAAATAGAGAATGAAGTTGACAGGAGAAGTGATTTCAAACAGTCTATCACATATTAACCCTTTGGGTGAACGTGAGCTCATTCTGAGAGGTATGTCACAGCTATTATAAGACATTGTTTTGCTCGGGTTGACTCATATAAGTCGGAAACCATGTAGATTTAAAGATCCCTGCTATTGAGAACTTGGGTGTTACCAAAGTGAGTTGCTACTTTGACGCAAGAAGCGCAAACTATGTGTCTTTATTATGCTGAACACTCAGCCATTTGCTCTTTTTTTTTTCTTTAGGACTTGAACGATGCCCTTGATTTTACGAATAACGATCTACGTGTTTTGGGCAATTTTCCGCGTTTGATGCGATTACAACATTTACTTCTCACAAAAAACCGTATCAGCAAAATTGAGACAGGTTTAGGCGAGACAATTCCTAATGTGCAGCGTATTATTTTGACCAACAACTCGATACATGAGCTAGGCGATTTGGAGCCTTTAACGGAGCTCAAACAACTTACGCACTTATCTGTGATGGACAATCCTGTGACCAAAAAGCAGCATTATCGACTTTATTTAATCCACAAATTGCCCAACCTGCGTGTTCTGGATTTCAACAAAGTGAGTCTGGCCGAACGACAAAAAGCAGCTCAAATGTTTACAAAGGAGGATGGCACAGCCAATGACTTGTCAAAGTCAATAACAGAGAATAAGACAAAGACATTTGAACCTGGAGAGGGTATGAATAATGATACCACAGACACTTCCAATGCTGGACATGCGCTTACTCCAGAGGAACAATTAAAGATCAAGGTAAAATCAAACGTCTTTTTTTCTCGAACGCTAGTCAGGGTGTACTCACATTTCTTCTATAGGAGGCACTTAAGCAAGCAACTTCGTTGGATGAAATTTCAAGATTAGAGCGTCTGTTAAAAGCAGGTCATGTCCCTGCCACTCAAAAATAAAAGAATGACAGCATGACAAATAAAAAATAAAAAACAACAACAAAAAAAAGAGAGACATAATGCACCACCAAGGGCTTTCTTAATGCAAGAATATTTTAATGATTTATCTGCTCAATAACAAGCATATGCACCCTTTCCGCTTTTTTTTTGCTATGATATACAACCGTCCCTTTTTTTTTTTAATCAGATTCTTCAGGCAAAGCGGCAAAAGCCATCTTCAATTCTTCCATCTTCAAGTCGACTTTTTGCTTTACTTCCTTTTTCATATCTTCAGTAGGTAGAGATTGAATAAACTTATCGTAGGCGTCAAAGACTTCATCTACTGCCTTTCCTGCTGTGGCCAGGTCTTCATGATAATACGTTGTTCCTTGAGAGTCTTCAGCATATTCAATCTGAGGAAAGTGAGAAAGAATACTGTTCATTGACTGTTTGTGTTATATACAGAGTGCATCTTATAGCTCTTTTCATTACCTCGTCTTTGGCTTCACTGTACAATTGTTCGATTTGATTCATTGATTCCTCCATGTTGATGGTACCCTCGACGGCAGGCTCAGTATCATTGTTGGCAGAACTATAAAACCGTGCGTTTGCTTTCGTTGTTGCTGCAAGTTTTATGGATGCTGTTTTGTACAAGAGAGGAGCTGGTGAAGAAAAAGGAATTTTGATGAGGGCATGTTATGGCAGGTTATTATGCTTATGATTTATTGTGGGGGGGAGTAGCTTTGTTGCTCTCGCGATTTTTTTTTAAAAAAAAGAGATAGATAACAGAAACAGAGAGTGATCTCGCTTACCTTGTGAGTACAGTTGACGCCCCTTCAACGAGGAAGAGAATAAGGACAGTGATATGAATTTGCTCATGTTAATACAAAAAGATAATTTGCTGATTAATAATAATACAAAAGAGCTGTTGAAAGAATTCGGTTTTTGCATTGAAAGATATCTGTGCACCTTTCGGGGTTTTATTTTTTCATCCTCGCTGAGGCTTTGCTGGAGAAGACGGGGGAAGAACAAAATTCCTTCCCGCAATTTAGCCTACTACAGTATTTTCGCTTCCGATTCAGACTCTTTGAAGAAAAATTCAGACTTTTTATTGGAAATGTTTATACGAATTATAGAAAATTTTTGGACTAATCCATTGTCAGATTGGGATTTTTTACGAAGCTATCTCGGACCGATTTCTTTTTGCATCATGGCTCTTCCCAACTCCCACGAGCCCTGACATCAAAGGCGTTTCACTGCTCTCAACCTCCGCCTCCTCTAGTCGATATGGACAACTTCTAGCTCGCAGTCTGAGTGTCGTTTCAAATTATTGAGCTATGCGGATGATTGAGAGGTTTTCTTGACTACACCTACGGAATGGCGTGTCTTGAAAGATTCTCCTTACAGTCTATGGTAACGCTAGTAATGCCCGTGTCAATTTGACAAAAACAGAAATTGTTTCCCTCTCTGGTATCACCCGCATACGGCATGGCTCCACATTGCCAATCAGGAATCTGTATCCTTTCATACTGCTGAAAGTCCATCTGCTGCCAAATATCTAGGCTATCCTCTCTTCTCAACCATTGCTCAACTAAAACACTCTCTAGCTTCCCTTGAACTGAAAATAGTCCGTCACAGTAACCTCCTGAAACAACGGGGATTGTCTGTCCGAGGGTGCCTCACTAGTTGCTAATTCCTTGATACTTAGTAAGTTATGGCATCTCCTGCGTGTTGTAGTTGTTCCGGTGGACCGGCTTGATAAGCTTCGTAGAATTGTCCGGTCTTTTGTGGTTCCTTCTTTCTGGCCTGCTCCATCGTGGGAGCGCTTGTGCTCACCTAAACGTTTTGGTGGTTTAGGCTTAGTGCATCTGCACCGACAACAATTAGCTCTTCATCTTGTGTATGTTCAGCGCCTTCTACAGCCCCGTTCATCCTTTCGCTTCCTTCCGAATAGGATCCACCTATGTTCTCTTCTTATGAAACTTCCTTCTTCATCTCTTTCCTCCTCATGGCATGGCCGCTGGATTGCTGATTTGCCCCTTCGGAGAACAATACCACCCTATGAAAGCTTTCGCTTGGTATACTACGGCTATACTGGCCTCCTGATTATTCCGTTTTTAGTGACCCTCCTCGGATTCCTCAAGTGTTTCCTTTACAGAACACTTCATACGAGCTCGTAGTCTATTTAATGGTTTCTTTGTAGCAGTTTTATAGTGTATGCCTTTTCTTTACTTTTTTTATTGCCACTTGTCAAAATATAATTTATTGTCCGTTGTTAGTCACTTTTAATGAAGTACGTGAATTAAATACCAAAAAAAAAAAAAAAAAAAAAAAATCATGTAAAAAAGTAATCGCTTTTTGTTTATTGTAAATAAAAAAAGATAAAAACTAATATATAACCTTTGTTTAAGAAAAAAAAATAAAAGTAAATAGAGATGGAGTTGGGTTACTTTTTTTATTTTTTTTTTTTTTTTTTTTTTTTTTTTTTTTTTTTGTTAAAAGAGGAATAGAGGAATACTTGTATTTAATGGTATGGGACTTTTTGGTTGTATTTTAAATTAAATAAGTTCATTTTCTTGCTTTTGTAATCAATATAGAATTGGACATGTGTCGCGGCAGCTGCTGTTGTTGTTTATTCATACGTTCTTTATAGAATGGGTCATTTAACGTATTGTTCACGGCAATACTACTCATTGCCGCCGTATCGTCCATAAAAAAAGGACCTTCCTCTTCCGATGAAAAGTAAAAATGATCCTTATTTTGTAGTGGGTGATTGAAAGCGATGCTGTTGTTGTTGTTATTGTTGTTGTTGTTCTGCTGATGGGTAGACATGGAAGGAAAAGGAGGGAGGTGATTGTTATTGGGTGTAGGTACTTTGATGGCATGTTGCCGTAAGTAAGTAGATGAAGAAGGAGAGAGTTGTTCCTGATGAAAAGAGGGTTGTGGTGTGCTATGTGTAGGATGACCGAGTTGTGCATGGTAACTAGGGTGATGATGAAAAAATGGGACAGTCCAAGCGTCGGTCGTCGATGTGAAAGAAGGAAGCGAATAAGGCATGTTTTTATGATGACTCTTCTTGCTGGTAGAGTGGCTGTTAAAAAAGGGTTGTGGTTGCTTTTTATTGAGCAGCTCGTGAGGCGTTAATAGGTCGTTTAGAGAAGAAGGGAGTAAAAAATCGTCAGCACTGTCAAGGTAGCCATTGTTCTCCTCCTCCACAGGATGGTGGTGGCGACAATGAGCCTGTTCCTGACCCTCACTCTCAGTGACACTGTAGGGCCGTATGTTTGTAGAAGGGTAGCGGGGATGTTCAGTCGTGTATTCAGGTATAGTATGTAAAAGAGCCGTGGAGGTTGCACTAGCAGCAATACCAGTATTCGCTGGAGATAGACGATGATAATCATTCATGCCATTTCGCGAGGCAACATCGTCTTGTTGCTGATAAAACGTCGAGGGTGGCGAGTACAGTGAGAAGGGTGGTTGACCAAAGTCGTCCTTTGATGTATCCTCCTCCTCCTCGAAAGGCTGTCGTTGATGGTGGTGCGATAGTAGTAGATTCGAGTGTAACATACTATTTTTATAGGTTGCTGTGGTACTATGGCTAGGCCGATGCTTAGGGTGTGGATGCGTCGTCAAAAGAGTGGCATCGTTCTTCCCGTTCAGGTTTTTTGAAGCTGTATGAAAGAGAGACATGGTATGCAGTAAGGCACATTTTGCGCCAAACTTGCAATTACCTTTTCGATAATATTTGCACACAGATAATTCTGAGGTGGGATCAGAGTTATGAGAGAAAATACAATTGGCGCCTGCTGTACAAGTGCCTTGTTTAAAGAACTTGCAAGGTACATGTGATAGATTTGTATTAGTATTAATATTAGTATTAGTAGTAGTAGTAGCTGAAGAAGAAGAAGAACAAGAAGAAGAAGAAGAAGAATGCTCTAGTAATAATGGTTCAGGTCAGTTTCGATTTGAATCCATGAGAAAGGGACGAACAAAAGGGCTTTTTTTTTTTTTTATTACTTTTATTAATGCTACGGCTGCTCGTGGGTACAGCAGTGGATCTATAACTCGTCGGCATAATAGGTATTGGCGGTGGAGTTGACATGGGATGGATACGTGTGGTGGAGGAATAACCATAAGATTTCAATGGAAACGTTGACGGTGAGCTCTTGGAGAGTGAACTGAGCGATAACCTATCCATTGCATTCATCAACTTTACTTCACAGCCATCCATTTCCTATGCAGCTGACTCTTTTTAGATAAGCAAAGACGACAAATACAAAAGGAGGTGATAAAATGCTGGTTGGGAATGTACTGAAAAAAGAAAAGGAAAAAAAAAGGATAATGTCACCAGTTAAAAAAAGTTGGTCAAGTCGAAAAAAAAAAAGGTTGTATGCACGTACAAAGAACCATTGGGCTTATTATATATAAAAGGTGCGTGCATATTCACACAGGAAAAACAGGTGTGCTTCAAGGAGTTTTTTCATATTTTTTGCCTGGATCACACTTTTCGTGTCACGATTTTTAAGGGGGTTGAAAAAAACCGATTAAAAAAAAAAAAAAGCTTTTTTATTTGATTCATGCAAACAAAACGGGTAGCGATGACAATAAACCACAAAAACCTTTTTTTTTTTTTTTTTTTTTTTTTTTTTTGCCCTCCTTGGATACATTCAATCAGGTTGTTTTTCGTTGTACATTTGTTTTTATTGACAGCAAATGTAATTTTAATTGAAATTTCTCCATATCAATAAGCCAACTACCTTCCAACCTCTCTCCACATCCCTCACTCACTTACCTAATAGCAGTTCCTTGACAGACGGTTCTTTGTCCTTCTCACACTACCTGACTTTTTAAGCATGTATTTCCAGTGCAGTGTAAAAAACAAAAGAGACGGGTGCCTTGCTAACTGTAACGGATAACTCTACAGGCAGGGATTGACAGTATAACAAAAAGATACTTGTCCACAGGTCAAACCTTTTTTTTTTTTTTTTTTTTTTTTTTTTTGTTGTTTCCTGTCTGAAAGGAAAAAAACCTTGATCACGTTCAAAAGCTTCTTTTAAACAGACTTGATTACATTTTTGATAATTCATTTCTTGCTTTTTGAAGCTTGATATAGAACTTGAAGTAGTCATCTTCTTTTTTGAAGAGGCAAGTTTTTTTTTTTTTTCTTAAGGAAGGGCAGATGGCTAAACTCATATTTCTGTAAATTTCCTTCTTGAAGTTAAACACTTTTTATTCTTTTTTTTTTCTGGGCTTTGGTAGGTTTGAGCCGATTTGTTTTGATTTGATTTTGATTCGAGACAGAGACAGAGACAGTTTTGACACATTTTTTTGGTTTCAATGAAAAGAAAAAAAAAAGAGGAAGAGAGACAAAGACAGATCTTTGACAACTATCCTGTAATATATATGTTATCATGAATAAACAAATGGGCAGAATAAAATGTTGGGTAGATGAATTTACCTTTCAAAGAGAGGGGGAGAGAAAATGGAGTACTTGGGACGGGCTTTAACGAGACCATGATCTGCTACGGCTTCTTGAGCGGTAATAGCGTCTGCGAGGTGGTGTGCGAGAACGCTCTCTACGACGACTATGGCGATATCTGTCGCCACGGTCATAGCCGCCTCCTCTTCTTCTTTCACCCATGTATTCACCAGGTGTGGGTGTATGAGGTCTGTGTGTCACGGAATAATCGACACGAATTCTACGATCATCAATTTCAATACCATTCAAAGCATCACGAGCTTTCGTGGCATCATTTTCATCCTTAAAATAAACAAAACCGAATCCTCTGGATCTATTACTCTATAGAAAAAGAAAAGAAACGTCAATCACATGAAAGTGAGTATTCTCCTTCCCAAATGACCACCACTTACTCTGTGATCATAGACGATAGTGACTTTTTCAATATCACCAAAGTCACGGAAAACATCTTCCAAATCAACTTCACGAGTTCTTAAACTTAAACCAAAGACACCGAGAATATTGGATACCTCGGGAGCTTCTCTTGTACCATGAAACTCCTTACTGCAAAAAAAAAAGAGCGAATTTATGTGAGTTTAAAGTCAATTACCCTATTATTTTATGCATGGGGGGATAGAATGTCTCTCTCTCTCCGCCTCTTTGACAACTTACTCTCTTGCGCTGCTGCTGCGAGAGGAGCGATGACGTGGGCTACGGCTACGACGACGAGGAGAGTAACTACAATATCACAAAAGGGATAGGTGAGAAAGAAAGGCTTTTTTACAGAAACCCTCTTTTTGTTGTTCAGAATGAATTTTTTTTTTCTTTACCTTCTTCTTTTGCCACGAGATCTTGAACGACTAGGTGAGCGACGTCTTCTACTGGGACGATCATAAGAGTCATCACGACGAGAAGAGCTACGATGAGCAGGACTGCGAGAGCGTGGAGGAGGTGAGCGACTCACTGAACGGGAGCGAGAACGACCTCGAGAACGTGAGGGTGGCGTACGAGAACGCGAACGGGCTGGGGAGCGAGGTGAACGAGAACGATCTCTCATTTCAGCGTCGCCAGCAACTGGTTTTTGATCCAAATCGTCTTGCTTTAACTTTTGAAGGATTGTCATCACGTCCCAAAATGAACAAGAAAGGAATAAAGCCGTGTCAATTACACAATTGAAAAAATAAACAGGTTGATTTTGAAAAAGCTAAAATGGCGAAACTGAGATTCTTACCGTAGGACTTCTTCTATCGTAATCAGACATTTCCCTTTCTTAGTTGTCAAGTTGATAAAAAATGAAATGGGAAAAATGAAAAATGAAGAAGGGAAAAAAAAAACCTTTTTTTTTTTTTTTCTTTTTTTTTCTTTCTCTGTGCGCGAAAAAAAGAAAAACCCAAAGCAGTGGTTGGGTGTTGAGTGTTAAAAAAACGTCATCAAAAAGATATTGCTGGTTTGAAACTCAGAATATGGGATACTTTCATTTCGGGAGGATGGCCTTTTTTTTTTCAGACGAATTGGCTACTTGTTTTTAAGACTATTTTTTCTCCATGTTTTTAAACAATTTTTTGAAACTTATTTGGTACAAATTCAAATTGTGATTTGCACAAATGCATTCATGATCATTGAAAAAAAAAACCCAGCATGCTTGATTCTTTGTACGCATTACAGGTAAACTACGATACAATGGAGAAAGAGAGGTGACCTTTCGACTCGGTTGTATCGACCCTCTCTGCTAAATGCTTGGGATGTTTACTACAGGCGCCCTCCTCCTTCATTTCTTGTCAAGAGAGGTGGTAAAGGGGTTCGCTGCGGATGGTTCGGCATCGAAGGTACCAAGTTTAGCCTTTGTCGCTATCATTATGTTCCTGCAAAAAATCAGCCGAGATCCGTGAGACGACCATGGAAGGAAAGAAGAAACTTTGCGATGTCAAAAGAAGGGGGGAATTTTCTACTGATGGTGTCACATACAGACAAGGAAAAAAGCTTCTTTGACCAGTCGGGTAAAAATCACTATTTTTGCTATGATGAATAATAGTTGTCATTTTACCCCAGTTTTTTTCTTTTTTTATGCTTTTTACACATAAATTACGTAGGTAAGGTGAACCTTTGCGTCGTTGTTCGGAAAGGACATTTTACCCATCTACTTCTTTTTAAGCTAAAGTTCAATACCAGCGATACAATGTTGTTGATAGCTTCCTCTTTTATATTCTTTTTCCAAGTGCATGAAGGACCCTATGTGTGACTTTTATTGACGTTCTGCTGAAAGAGGCTATGAATGAAGGATGGATACGTAGCTCATGTGAGTTCTAGCAACAGTAATAGTGCAGAAAAGAAAGCTCAGACAGAATGAGGATGTATCTTTGAAACAAAACGCCCATAAAAATACAAAAGATTATCTTTGATCGATCGTTTTGGCGCGTGAAGGGATACTAAAAGGCGCATGTTTTTGTTCCTGCCATTCTACAGTAGCCCATCGAATCTATCATCATGGTAGCATGAGTCACAAAATAAGAGAGATGCTTTTCTTGTAGTCTACACGGTTAAAGCAGTGGTTCATAGCATCAAAAAAAGAAAAAAAAAAAGAAAAAGAAAGAGTGACTAACAAGAAAAGAAAATAAAGCCAAAAAAGGTGTTTGTATGACAAATACAAAAGGCTCGTTTCTGTGATCGACAAGCCCTTTTTCCTACTTAAGGCTGAACTTTATCCGGCCGTCAATATCAGGACCGTAAATACTCTATATATCACCTGTTTCTTGCTTTTTGGCTAATCGGTTTAGTTTTCCGCTAGGCACCATCACAAAAAAAAAAAAAAAAAAATTAAACAAGATAAAAGATACCCAGGAATCGCCGATACATTCAAGGGGAACCAATCAAAAAAAAGTATATTGAGCAGATAAAAAAGAAAATTACTTTAAAAAGTCAATTGACTATTTTGGTAGCAGCAGCAGTAGTGGAAAAAAAAAAAGAAGAAAAAGTAGTAACAGCCAAAGAAAAACATTATTCCATCAATAAACAAAAGATAATTAAGAGAAAAGGAGCTTCCACCCACCATCAGCCATGCACCTTTTAAAAGAAAAACGTGGCATCAAATGGCCTGAGAATAGCCTGGGAAAAAAAAATCAGATAATACATCCTAACCAAACGGGGTAAAATTAGAGGGAAAAGGCTGAATGATGCAAAATGAATCTGGGACCTATAGACTTGACTACACTATACTAACAATGAAAGAGTACTAAATGCAATTTGTGATACCCAGCGGCCCTTTATCATTGGATAGAAAGCATAAGCATAAGAAAGACGAGGATGTCATTCTATCTTTTGTCCTCTTCTTTTCTCAAAAAAGTATCTGCTTTTTTTTTTCTTTTCTTTTTTCTTTTTTTATTAACATAGGCTCATTTGATAGGAATGTGAATGTGTAGAGAAATAAAAAGTCTGGCTTTTTGTATATTGGATGACTGCGGAAAAATAAAAATGGCATTTCTTTAATGCTCCGTTAAGGTTCAGGTAACACTGATTTGTTTAATAAGAAAAAGTGTGGGGTGAGAAACCTGCTCTAGCCAATCATCGAACGGCTCCAAATGATAACGGACTTTCAATTACCAATATTTGACATTGAAAAGGGAAGCAACAAAAGACGTACAATGAAACTGTCTGTAGATTGAAAAAACCTTCTAGAACCTGTAGATACTTTCATTTGGAAGCCGTCAGTAAAACCCACAACTGCAGCTTTTACTGTAGTTGAAGGTCTTTCATCTCAACTTTCAAGCCGATGACAGTTTTTGGTAACACCGTCAAAGTCCCGATAGAGATAAGGGGAAAAAGGCTGTAGAAAAAAAAAAAGATATGTAAAAGTTGACATAAGAGGTAAAAAATCCCACTTATCAAAAATCCCCCCTTTCTATAGTTTCTATCAAAGAAAAAAGAAAAAATCCCGATTTAGCGGAGATGGTATCAAACAGTAAAAGCCCGAAACTGTGAATGAAAAAAAAAAAAAGAAATTCAGCTCGCCTTTATTTCAAAAACAATAAAGTGCACGTACATAAAAAATATATGTAGGCTGCAACAAAATTGAAATCAATATCGAAACGATAGATAAAAAAAAAAAAGGCCACTTGGAATATCAAACTTTATGAGGGCATGAAAACTTCTCATGTAGTACGAATGAATAGAAAAATGGGCAATGAAAATCAGAAACGTTGCACAAAATCAAATTACCAAAAAATAAAGTGTGAGAACAAACCCTAACTATAATTCTTACACCACCAGTGTTGGTTGTACACAGCAAAAAAGTGCTGGTACCAAATTGGTTCATAGGTTCAAGGTCAGTGCGTGCTCCGAATGAATAAGCTCAACATCAACGAAGAAGCGGCGACGCAACGTATTGAAACCAAGGCTAGTCAATGAAGGGTTTCTTGATTTCTTGTTTCAAAAAACAAAAAAAAAAAACTCTGCCAAAAAAATTTTTTTCTTTTTATTGTAAATATATAAAAAGATACTCACTATTTCCATTGCCTTTTTTTTTTTTTTTGAAAAAAAGAAAAATAACCCATTTCAAACATTCTATTTATTTATTTTATCTTATTTTTTTATTTTATTTTTTTCCAAAATCTTTATTCTATTTCCCTTCGACCATCAGTATCGCAAACAACTGCACAACAACAATTTTAACAAACTAGACACTTAAGCAACAGTTAAATTTATGCCAATTCAAGAAGTCGATACTTTTTACGCAGCTTCAGAAAAGAGTTATGCTGAAAGTTTCAAGGTAGAAGAGACTGCGATTGATAACTATGTCGAAGAGGATGTTCAGTCTGAGAATAATGTTCACTATACTCGTGGTGAAGGCAGTATCCTTACCGGCATCGTTAGTGTGACCTGTGTCGTAGCGGGTACAGGTACTCTCGGTTTACCTGCTGCATTTGCTACTGGTGGCTGGCTGGGCATTCTTATCATGATCTTGGGTTACATCGTAGCCTGTTACAGTGGTATTGTGTTGATTCGTTGTCTTTATTATAAGCCTGGCTATCGTCTTCATGATTACAAGTCCATCGGTAGAGCTGCTTTCGGCACCTTTGGTTATGTAGCCGCTTCATTTTTCCATTTCCTCAATTTGTTTGGTTGTCCTGCCCTTTATTTGGTTCTTGCTGCCGGTAATATGAATTATCTACTTCGTGACACCAGTGGTGCGCTCAATACATGGCAATGGACCATCATCGTGGGCGTCATCGTCTTGATCCCTTTGCTCGTCTGTAAAACCATGAAAGAATTGACCATCTCTTCCGCGATCGGTGCAGCCTGCACCATGATTGCCGTCTTTATCATTACTGTTCAAGGCCCCATTGATCGCAAGCACGCCGTTGAACCCGTCATCAACGACGGTGTCATTTGGACCGGTTTCCCTTCTGCCCTTGCCACCATTTCCTTTTCTTATGGCGGCAACAATACCTACCCACATGTTGAACACGCTCTTAGAAAACGTGGCTACTGGAAATATGCCGTCATCGCTGGTCTCTCTATCTGTACTTGTCTCTACTTTTTAACCGCTATTCCTGGTTATTACTCTTATGGTCGCGACACACAATCTCCTGTCTACAACAGTCTTAGAAACGAAACCGCCAGAATGATCTCTGTCATTGTCATGACGGTCCACGTTCTGCTCGCCATTCCCATCTTTTCTGCATCATTCTCGCTTGAATTCGAGCAATGGACCAAGGTGTCCGATGAACGTCTTGGTAAAATCAAGGCCTGGTTCGCTCGTGCTTTGATTCGTATCGGTAACATGACTGTCTTGGTTATCCTGGCTATCTTTATTCCTTATTTCCATGACTTTATGGGTCTCATTGGTGCTCTCTGTACCTGTACTCTCGTCTTTCTTTTGCCCGTCATTTTCTACCTCAGACTCACGGGTGTTCGTAACAAACCTTGGTACGAATTAGCCTTCTGTGCCTTTACCATTTTCTTGGGTATTATCGGTTGTGTCTTTGGTACCATTGATGCTATCAGGGCTCTTGTTGCTGATTTCCGACATTAATCATCCCTCCTTTTCTTTTTTTCTTTTTTTTTTTTTTCTATTTTTTTTCTATTTTTGTAAATACTCCCCTCCCTTGTAATTTATATGTATGTTATTAATGTATAACCCTTTCTTCATTCTGCCTTTTTTCTTTTTTTGCCCCACTGTAAATATATCTTCATAGTATATTATACTACTCTTTTACCACTTTCTTCTCTAGTAACTTATATATGCTGTACAGTATACAGCACAGCAACATCAACAACAATTGCAACTCGTATTCAAAGTAATTGTTAAAAACATAATAGACATTTTTTTTTTATCTATTATCATCACTCGAAATAAATCAAGCTTTTTTCCATTTTCAGCAAGCCTTTTTTTTTTTTGATGAAAATCTAGAATTCCCTTTTATTGTATATGGTAATTCTTTGCTTTATCTTCGACACCTAATTCTTTTTTTTTTTTTTTTTTTGCGGGCGGCAGCGGCGTCAGCAGCTATGTTTTGTCTATTATAGTTTTTCAACTTTGGGTTTAGACGAAGCTGCAAAATAACGAGACAAAAGAAATAAATTTTTGAGACGATCAAGTGATCGTTTCAAGATCGAACTACACAAAAATTGAGAGTTGAAGCTAAAACACTGTATTCTCGAGCTGGACTCTGTTTTTTTTATGCCCGCAAGACAACTGACAAGAAATATCAGATCATTTCATCAGAACTGATGTTGGTTCAGCTTTTACAATAACATCAATAAAATTCAAATCTGTAAAAGAAAAGCATGTTTTCTTTAGGCTTCTCATAAAGATAGAAGGAAGAGATAAAGGGGAAAAGAGTCAAACCAGTGTGCGGTCAAAAGGAATTTGAGTGAGGGGGCGGGGGGGGGCGGGAAAACTCTTAGGGCCGGCTCATTCTATTCGTTTAAATTACTGATAACTGGAATGATAGATCCCAGGTCTCACTTTCTTATCGCCATGTGATTTCACGCTGATCCATGGGTAATCAGGGATGCAGATCTGACGGGTAGTATCTGCCTTGGAAATAAAAAAAAAAAACTCGAGCTTTTTCTATCATGACGACATCGAGGACATCTAGTTTATTTACAATACACACACACGTTCCCAAGGAGAGACTGTCCCTTCAAGTGGCCGGATCAGTAGTGAGGCCCGATACGCAAAGTTGGCTGCTTTTATTTTTTATTGTCATCGTTTCTCATGGAATTGGCTTTCAGCTTTCAGAAATGCCGTTCCTACGTTTCCTACCCTTTGAAGCATTCTCAAGGTGAGCGCACTCAGGCATCGTGTCGTTTTCGACCTGTCATTTTCCTTTCTGCCAAGGATCGAGGCTCATGCGTCACCAACAAGGCGCCTTGCAGACCTGCATCCTCAAGGGCTGTCTCCATCCATTGTATTGCCGTCAACGTTGTCATTTTGTAATGATGACCGCTGCCAAAGATTTTGGCATGAAAGTCAGAAAATCGCGTCCTGATCTTTCTTCCGTTATTCAGTCTGGAGGCGGGTGGCTGGCCCTTGGCTGATGGAGGCGGCGGATCAAGAAGCTTTTCAAAAAAGACAGAGGAGGCGTCCTCTAAAAGATCAATACTTAATGAGGGTAAGCACGTCCACAGTTCAGGATCAAACGATGACTCTGCTTTGTCCTGTAACACGTTTCTAAACAGATAACAGAATCTCCTTTTTTCGTTGGGTCCTCCTACCACATCCACAATCGACTTTAATCGTTCATAGGCACTGCGAATTATGAAAAGTTTCTTGTCTTTGATGTAGGGTAGTATTTGAGGAAGCACGGCTCGTTTGGCCTCGCGTTCGGCTTGGATTTTTAACGGTAGAGCAGACACTTCTTCGGGCGGACAAACGTGGTGTGACAATTCTGATAAAATAGCTAAAGCAGAACTTACGTCAACGTTGATGGAAGGAGTCGTCAGATGATCGATATCGACATAATGGCTGAGTAAGGGTGTGTACGACGATCGTAATGAATGGGTTGCCGTCGTGGTGGTGGTGGTGGTGGTGGTGGTGGTTGGCGGTGGCGCCATGTAAACGACGACACCCATCTCGGACAAGTGATCCATTATCTTTTGTACAAACACGTCTTCCTCAGGATAGATACGCATAAATGCAAATACAACAATCGGTGTGTGGAATTGTACATGATGGGCTTTCGCCGTGTCTAAATACTTTTGTGCTTTCTTAAAGATGGGTAAACTCTCAAAATGGGCTGTGGCTGTTCCTAGCAAAGGTGCCTGTCGACTGTTTTCCTCTTCATCGTCCGTGTCATCGTCTTCCTCCTCTTCGAACGATGCCGCATCCCATTCCAGGCCCATCACTTCGTGTCGAAACGCTTTTGCATTTCTGGCAATGACTTTAATCCAGACCAAGCCATGCTCTGCCACAATATCCACTTTAATACTGCTTTCTTTGATCATCGCAGCCCGAGACTTCCAAATACTATCGTTTTTTGAAGGTGTACTCACTAAGCGCATGACTTCCTCACGCCTTTCGCCAACACTTGCCAAAGCTTCATACACCGCTTCTAGATAACCAAGGTTCGTGCTTTGTACGTATTCTTTCTTGATTTGTTCGGGTTTATTGAGCAGCTGTTTGTGGTTGTCGTTGTCGTCGTCGAAGAAGGGCGTTTTAGTTTTTACCGGGCCAAGAAAGGTAATTTTTTTTTCTCTCTTTTCTTACTTTTCACAAGCTACCCTCCATCCCAGCCGCCCCCCCTCCCCCCACTATTACGTTTATATATAATCGGTTTTTACTTTCTCAAGGAAATGCAATTCTGAGGTAAGGGAATTGGTGTATCTATGTAAGCCTTCTATAGGTTTCTTATCGTTCCATTGCTTGCACTGCTCAAGAATAGCTATGCATTTTGACTGTAGGCTTTGAATAGACACAATCAACTCGGAAGTGTCAACATTGCCATCGCCAGGAACACTCTCTTTGTCCATACTTTCTGTTTTCAAGGGGATAAAAACAAAAATTTCTTGACAAACAATTTTTTTTTTCCAGCTTAATGAAAAAAAAGGGCAGTCTGCAGTCTGAGAAATGATCGGCCTTTTATTTCTGGGACACTGTGTGTAAAAAAAAAAAAAAATAAATAAATGCAGCAGGTCAGTGCAATTATCAGATCAGATCAGGTACATATCATTTGTTGACTTATGGATAGGGCAAGCAATGGCTTTATTATTTTTCAACAAAATCAGCTGTTGCCCTATCTTTTAAAAGAATTTCAAAGTGGAAGGGCTGTTGACTATGGAATTTCATTTTCTTCGGGAAATTTTTTAATGAAAAAAATAGAGCATAGAAAAAGGCGTGCTTAAAAAAGCGTCATTCTATTTGAAAGAAGAATGTTTAAATGATGAAAGTCTTTACTGGGTAACACACACACACACACACATGTGTATATACACTTAAACACACATTTAAAAAAAAAGGCCTGATTTAGGGTTGTTTTTTTTTTTTTTTTTTTCTACATTTTTTCCAGTTGAGAATTTCATTCTGATCTGCTCACAACGAATACGACCCTTTCTTTTCCACTTGTTCTTCACAAAAAAAAAATTAAAAAAAAAGACTCCATGACACTACTCACGCCTTCTTTAATCTCACCCACCACATCAAAGTTACTGTCCTATCTGACATTCTCCACCAACAGTCATGATTCAAACAAAGCCAACAATTCATCTTCAACCTCTAAAGCAGCTCCTGTATCTGACGACCCCACATTGATCACTATCGTGATGAGAAAGGACGGCACAGCGACCACGAAATGTCTCAATCCTCCTCCTTCCCTATCCAAATCAGCAACCATCAGCTCAGCATTAGCATCGCATTCATCCAGCACAACATTCCCTCGACGACGGAGGTCATCTTTTTCAACCTATCAATACTTGTCATCACCGCCGAAGCAACGCCGATTGATGATCTCGTCATTCATACCACGCTTTAGTACCTCGTCATCCACATCCCAATCTACCTCCTCCACCTCTCGCAACCTTAGAAAGAAGCTCGGCAATAATAATAATAATAGTAGTAGTAGTAGTCGCAGTAATAATAACAGTAGTACGGTAAAACAAAAGGAGTTCTGCAGCATGAATGACTTGACGGGTAAAGAAAGAGCGGTGATGGGTGGCATGGTCGGTCATCCTCTTCTACCCGACTATAAAATAGCGGATACAATCCATTCAGGTACAGTATCAGTTTTCAACAGTACATAAAGTAAATGGTACCCTCTTATTTATCAGTGGATGATGGTTTGGCTATCTTTCTTTTTTTTTTTTCTTTTTTTTTTTTTTTCTTACGCCACGAGTAGATAAACAGAGGCAGCCGTTAAAACGCTTGCAACTTTTACCATCCGAATTGATAATCAAAGTCATATTGTCACTGGATTGTCCCAGTTTGTTAAACCTGGCACACACATGCAAACAGTTTTACAAACTCTGTCACAAAAATCACCATTATTTATGGCAAACCTTATTTTACACTGATTATGCCATCTCCAGAGATTTGGCCCTTCAACAAAAACTACCTCCCATCAATTACTTTGAACTGTACAAAAACCATTTTGAATTGAACAAAAGATGGAGATATGGACACGTGCAGACGAGATATTTAACCGGACACGAAGACAGCGTGTATTGTTTAGCATGGTTAGGGCCCGACCATATTGTAAGTGGAAGCAGGGATCGATCCATCAAAGTATGGAGTCTCTCAGGCTCTCCTACAACAACGTCAGCGGCAGAAGCAACCATAGGCCATGCGATCTCCTCGCCATCCGTACCCTCTTTGATCATGACCAAATCCTACCATGACGGGAGTGTTCTATGCATGAGACTCTCTTCAGACAACACCTTTCTCGTTTCGGGGTCTTCCGATGCCACCTGTCTGGTCTGGTCTTTACCTAGTTTTGAGCCCATGCAAAGACTCATTGGCCATACCGGCGGCGTATTGGATGTCTGTATCATTCGTGATTATATTATCAGCTCATCACGAGACGCCACCATACGTGTATGGGACAGAAAAAAGGCAATGGAAATACGGCGACTGGAAGGCCATGCTGGACCGGTGAATGCACTCGGGTCTCATGGAGATCTTGTGGCCTCTGCTTCCGGAGACACAACCATCAAACTATGGGATATTCACACGGGACACTGCTTACGAACATTTACAGGACATACACGCGGTTTGGCTTGTATCAAATTTGATGGAAAATACATTTATAGCGGAGGACAGGACAACAAATTTAAAGTGTGGGATGCACACACAGGACATTGCGTCGCTACTTTGCCCGGACATACTGATTTAATACGTACTATCGACAGTTTCGAGGTAGGGAAGACAAAGTCTTGTTTTTTTGTCATGGTTTCTCAAAAACTCATCTTCAGTTTGTCCCTCTACATTTAGAATTTGGTCGTGAGTGGAAGTTATGATAGGACTCTACGCGTTTGGGATAGTCAACAAAAAAAATGCATTTTAAGTTTTCAAAGTGGGCATTCAAGTTGGATTTTCAACTGTCTCGTCAATCGAACAAAAATAATTAGGTAAATAACACTTGAACACTCGATGAATGTAAAAGTTTGCCCCGTTCATGGACTCAACGATTTTCCTTCTATTTGATTAGTGCTGGACAAGACAAAAGAATCATGGTTTTGGATTTTGGATTTGATCTTGTCACTTTACAATAAAGCGCGCGCGGAAGGCTCTGTTGTAGCACCGTTCCCAAGATACCCCTACCATCCCCCACCTCATCCCTCTCTCCCCCTCTAATTCACAGCTATTTATTTTATTTATGGATGATAAACATTGAAAACCATTTTTTTTTTTCTATAATGACGAAAGGACACACGTTGGGCTTTTATAAAACCATCGTTCTGATATCATATTCCATAGGATAACTCACAAATACATATGAGTCAAAAAAATCGAAAGAATTCTATGCACTTCTTTTTGACTTCTTGATGACGTGCATTTGAGTCATTTAAAGTTAGGCTGTCAGATAAATGAAAAAGATTGTTTTATTGACAATGTAGAGAGTAAGGTATGTACAGAAGAAAGAAAGAAAAACCCAAAAAAAAAACCCATGTATACAAAATTTGTTTTAAGCATCACCCACGTTGGTCAACATGGGTGTACCAGGCATGACAGGGCCACTAAACTTGGTTTGAAGGAATATTTTCATGACAGCAGCATCCTTCTTATCAAAGAGATGATAAGCTTCTACAGTTTGTTCCAGAGGGAATCGATGGGTCAAAATGATAGTGGGATCAAATTGGTCTTTCTCAATATAGTCCAAACATTCGTCCCAATAACGTTGGATAGGTGCTTGACCACAGCCAATCAAACGAAGGCCCTTCTCCATAATACCACCGACGAGGACGTGATTAGCATAAGCAGCGTAATCTGCAATAATAGAGATTGTACCAAACTTCTTGGTAGAGCGGATCATTTCGTTGATCACTTCACTGGTATCTGTTTCTAAACCCACTGCTCTTTCTACTTTGTGCAGCAAGTTCTTTGCATAACGGAAGCCGGCACAATCAATCGATCGGTCCAAACCTCCAGGCACCAACTCGTTGATCTTAGCAGCGACGTCTTTATCCTCGTCAAAATGGACGACCTCTGCACCCCATCGCTTCTTTGCCAACTCGAGGCGAGGCCCCACGTTATCGACGACGATAATTCGTTTGGCCTTGAAGACATTACGCAACCATTGAACCGCACATAAACCAATAGGACCAAGACCCCAAACACCAACAACGTCGCCTTCCTGCACGTCAGCAGAAACAACCGCATGATAGGACGTAGGTACAATGTCAGATAGGTACAATGCCTTTTCGTCAGGCATATTCTTGGGAATCTTGACCAGATTGACATCACCATACAACACGCGAACATATTCAGCCTGACAACCAGAGAATCCTCCAACAAACTAGGGTGTCCAACACAACATAACAATAGAAATACCTCATGAGCAACTTAAACAAAAAAAAAAAAGTAAAAATGGTATCCTACAGAGAAACACTTACATGAGAATAGCCTAGAACGCCAGCAATCTTTTGTCCATAAAGCTTTTCCATTACTGAGCTATTGTTGGTGTTCTCACAACCCGTAAACAATTTGTTTTTACAATAGTCACATTGGCCACAAGCGATATTGAAAGCGGCAACCACACGATCCCCAGGTTTGACTTTGGTTACTTTACTTCCTACTTTTTCAACAATACCAATACATTCATGGCCTAAAATTTCACCTTCCTTAAGTTGCATGATTTCGCCATGATACAAGTGTAGGTCGGAACCACACACTGGTCAAAAGAAGACAACAGACAATCAGCGAACACGGTCTCTTTTTTCCTCTGGAGATTCGATTTTGAAAAAAGAAAAAGTGCGTATACCTGTGCTTCCTGTCACTTTTAAAATGACATCTTCATCATGTGTAATTTCAGGCTTGGGGACTCGTTTCATTTCGAGCTTTTCTTTGCCTTTCCATACACAAGCAAGCATATCGGTCGTGTCAGATACGTTTTGCTTATCTTCGTTGGCGACAATCACATGGGCTTCACCCATCTTGTCTTGAGCAAGGTTAGCAGCAGCGTTAGTAGCCATGGAAATTGTTAATCTTTCGAAATATTCTTTATACAAGAGAAAAAGAACTTTTTAACTATATCCCCCCCTTCTATGTTCGAATCTGTTTCTTTATAAATTCTCTCAAACACGGGTTTATGCAACTGCATGAATTGATGATGAAATCATTGTTTCTTAATTTTTGAAAATGTGTGACCGGTGACATTTTATCAAGTTTTTCCCCGTATGCGCTGAATTGTAGAAAGGTTATTCTATGTATGTTATGTTGCTCATGATATAAAGATGACTACAAGGCGCTCGGCCTCCCATGTATGCGTACCGCTTCTACTGTCATATCAGCAGCATCCTACGAAACGAGGAGTTATCACCAGGGGAAGTGGATTATCGTCACAAGGTAGATATTACTTTTTTTTCTTTTTGCTTGAGCTAGCCTTGTTACAACTTAATTTTGTGAAAAAGAAACATAACTCACAACCATGGGGCTCACTGTTCAGCGAAATGAACCATGGGAAACAGGCCAAAGAGAGGCTGACAAGATTGTACTGTAGCTGAGATGATTTCCGATGCTTTCGACCCCACTCCGCGTTGCAAATGGACTGTCTTTATTGTCTAGAAATAAAGACGTGTGATGATTTCAGACCAGATTTGACAAGAGCAATCTAGCAGGGCATGATTACTTTCTGAACCCCTTCAGAAGCTACAGTTTGTTTTTGGTAAAGATGGATCTTGAGGGCGCGTTTTCCCGGGCAATTACGTAGACACTAGGTCAACTTTAAAATGTTCCTTTCTTTCATAATTTGATAGCCGCAGTTGATAAGCGAGTTTAAAACTCTTCAAAAAAAAAAAAGTTCGCTATGTTACTTATATCTTGATGTAAGCCGCCTCTTCATTCCTAAGCATTGCTTGAAAGCCTTTAGATCACCCTATCGTTGATGCGTTTCAAATATTTTTTATCAAAGAAAGCTATATCTTCCTTGAAGACTCGCCATTTCTATTCTTGTAGTATTCCTGTATGAAGGGCTTCTTCCATTGAGCTAGTTTTTTTACAATGCATTAGCTATTTATGAGAAAATCATCAGCAAAGAGTATGCTCTCTTCCATGGCTCGAAAGTAGACTTCAATTTACAAAATAGACGGAATGAAAATATGCCAACAATACCAATAGAGTTTTGTTGACATACACAGCAGAGACGAAACCTTCATATATCTGAGGTGCTTTTTTTTCCTGCTTTTAGTAATAGACCTATGGCTGATGGGCTCTTCTACCTTTATCGAGGAAAACAGCATCATTGGAAGGAAAATACCGAATAATGAATGCCTAAAATTATCCAAGTAAAAGTTAAAAAAAAAGCTGGAAAGAGGGAGGTAAGCTTCATAGTGCAAACAGCGGCTGAACCAATCTCAGCCAAAGAGCTAGCTGGACAGGGAGCATATGAATTGATACGCAGGGCGAGACGAGTAGTCGGCTCATCACATATCTCTAAAAGCTATACAATAACAAATTGAAATGTGAATAGTATCTGCTATCACGAGGACTGAATAAAGCAAGAGGGATAGTGTTATTCAGAAGAACACACAAAACACTGAAAAATGAATGCAATAAACGATGTGTATTTAATTCACACAGGTAAAGGATTCATAAAGTCGAAAGACAAAGCTGGATTTACTGACTTTTAAACGATAAAGCTGTAAGTAGAACGCCTCCCTTTTCGTTTATTGACTTACTTCTCTTTTTTTTTTTTTGAAATGTCCCACAAAATTTATATTGGGCCTTTTGATTGACTCCCAGACCAGACTTTTTTTTTTTTTTTTTTTGCAATTTCTCATTGAAGTGCTTCTTGTGTATGCTTGAGCATAAAAAGCTCCTCCCCCCCCTCCCTTCCTTCTTTAAGTTCATTAACAATTAGCCAAAAAGACCGAATCCTTTCCTTTTCTTTCTTCCATTGTTTTCCTTATACTTTCCTCGTTAGAAATACAGAGTATCAAAAAGTACTCATTTTTCAAGAACAACTTAGCAAAGCTTCAATTCTACTGTAGATCCTGTGCTTGAGGAAACACTAGCGAGCTCCACCCACTCCTTTATACTTTCATTCACATAATGACAACATGCTGCACTAGGTAGACTAAGTAAACAATTAAAAGCCTGGCATTTACAATGAATTGGGAAAAAGACGCGAGCAAAGAAAGAGAGAGAAAGAGACTGATATAGACGAAGCGAATTATTGATCCCCATTTTTTTGTTATTGTTTGATCCTGTTTAATTTTTAGACTAAGTAGAGTCTATATGATTACTACTAATTCATTGTATGCCTGTCTCGGAATTGCCTTTATAGCATTTGGCTTAATTGGTATGCGAGATGGATTCGCTGGAGCTACACTATTTCCAGTTCATATATTCAAATGTAAGCTATTCTTCCGATTTGACATACACTTACGCACACCCCCCCCCACACACACACAAACACATATATAACAAAAAAAAATCCATTCTTAACGATATGAAAGGGAGATTAATTACCTATTCACACGAACTATCATTTATGAAATATCTATTTTAAAAGACCTGGCTATTTTAGGAGCAATAGTTTGTGTAGCCTCTATTATTGGCATAATTGGCACTTATGTTAAAAAACCAACAATCACTTACGTCTACATGATTATTATCGTCGCAGCCCTTGTATTTCAAGTTATTATTGGAGTACGCATTTATCAAAAAGCAGCAAATGCCTCAAAATATTTATCAGATTTATGGCCAACAGCAAGTGCTAATTATCGATTAAATCTTCAGAATCAGGTACCAAAATCTTTTTTTTATTGTTCCCTTCTACTATTAGCCATTTGCTGCTACTGTCTTTTTATTATTTGAAATCCCGCGATCTAACTTTTTTTAACCCAAATAGTTCAACTGCTGTGGTTACCAAACAACAAACGATAATTTTGTCTTATCTAACGAATGTCAACCACTCTCAACAACATTAACCAACATATCTCCACCATGTGCACCCGCATTACAAAACTATGTAAAATATACTTTTGCTAAAGTCTACTATACTGTTTTTGCAGCTTTAGCATTGGAGTTATTGGCTATGTCAAATGCAATCACTTTACTCTGTACAGGCTCTGGAAGCTATATAGGCGAGGATGAAGAAGAGGAGAGGCGCAAGCGTAGAAAATCCGGCATCCGATTGGATGATATGACTGTAGATACACCAACTACACTGGTGGGCTCCCCTCAAGATGAACATAAATTTTATAGCTATGGAGACGAGGCAGCCATCCGTAATGATCGATACGATAGCTATGATGTCTACAGAAATGGTACCCATGACTATCCCTATCATAATGACAACAGTTACTCTAGCAATAACAACATTCGCCATGGACCTGGTGGAAATGGTTACTATTAGTCATGCGCTCCTCCCCCTTCTTCTTCTAGTTTTGTATATCATTTTATCAACATCAATCCTATACATATCGCAACTTATTTCCCTTCCTCTACATATACATAATTTACGTTCTATCTGTTATATCCCGATGTGCTTAATAATTAAATTATTCTTTTGATGCAAAGAAAAAGTGCCATCATCCAAAACAACTGACAATGTTGCTCTATGAAGGTACCTGACCTCCCACAAGCACCTATATGCAATTCATGTAACCTATTATCCAAGCAACAACACATTTGTCTTTTGGTATACAAAAACACAGCAAAGCTTGTTAACCCTTTTCATTTCGTGCAAGATAATATCAACTCTTTTACGCATTGGCAATTTCATTTTCTCTTTGAACAGTTCTGCTCCTGATTCTTTTTCACCTTCCGAGCTTCCGTGGGTGACGAAATTAGTTTTCAGGCACATGCTGTCACTTTCCATAAATACAGCTTGTTTGCTCATGATTTCTCAAAAATACTTGAAAAATGATAACTGATAAAACTTCTCATTTGTATACATATCATCAGCAGTTGAAAGATGAGGCCTCCCTTTTTTTTTATTTCACAATTACATACATATTTACAGAAATAATTTTTTTAACTTGGGGTTGGGGGATAAAAGTACGATTTTTTTTTTTTGGACTCTTCTTTTTTTTTTTTTTTGACTATACAAAATGGACAGCTTAATTTATATGTACAGGGAAAAGGAAGCGGATCAAGAAAATGATATGAGGCTGTTGGGAGGTGCTTTTCTATCTGAGAAATAACGATAAGCTGATGGCTTATTCCATAGGATTCGTCTTTCCATCTTGTGGTTGTTTTCTATCTTTTCCTGGTACATGCTGAGCTTTTTTATCAGAACTCGAAGCAGCCTTCTTCAAAGTGTGACACATCTGGCTGAACTGTGAATGTCTTCTGTTTTCATTGGCTTTTAGTTTGATATTAGCACGAGAATAATATGACGTTGATGGTGCTTTTGCTGCTGTTGTGGTGGTGGAAGATGTAGTTACAGTTGTTAGCATTTTTTATAATAGGTGATTTTTTATTTCCTACGATTTCAAAAGCGATAAAAATGAAACAGGATCTGGTATCAAACAGATAGGTAAGGTAAAAATTTGTTAAACAAAGATACTAAGCAATTGTGATTGCAAAGAAAAAGGTATTTTATATCTTTTATCCATCGGAATTCTTGCTGACTCGCCAAGCAGCGGAGCTTTTTTCAAAGAGCTCGTAGTTTCCTATTATAAGAAACATCTCATAGATCAGTCAAAGATGTGTTGAGTATACGACGTAAACAGCCATTCTTATTACCTCCGCTTCTTTGGTTGTCCCGCCTGCTTCATTATTTCAGACAGGTCGTTGTCATAGTCTTCTGGTTCACTATACCGATGGCTCTTTTGCTTATTGACCAAAGGTCTCGACCGTTCTTGTTCCTAAAAATAAATCAAGGTGATGAATAAAGATCTCCTTTAATGCAAGTTAGATTTGGCAGCCTTGTGGTGTCACCTGTACCGGAGTATTGCTATTGCTACTGCTACTGTTTGGTTCTAATTTTATTTTGATGCTACTGTTCCCCAATGGTTTGTCTTCCAACTTTGTAGCGAGTTTTGCATTGTCCGTATCGTCAACTGGTGGGGCTGGTTTCAATGAAGACACTCTTGTTTTCTCAAATGCCTCCTTCAGTTTCTGCTGCCCGGCACTTAACAGCTAGTAGACAACAACTGTTAGCTTGGCTTTCAACTGTAAGTTCTTTTCCTCCATTCATACCTTGACTTTTTGCTTCAGTTTAAAGTTCTCGGCTATCAGCTGCTCGATGTCCATACTGTCATCCAATAGTCCTGGACTACCAGTACGATTCGAAACTGTGTCTAATGTCCAATCACTATGAGCAGGGGGCGACGGTGATTGTTCAGGCTTTTTAAGCTGGGCGTAGCGCTTGAACAATCGCAGAGCACGTTTTCGAATATGGTAAGGGTCATTTTCGAATTTTTCTTGGGATATCATTTTTAAAAGTCTACCCATTTTGGTTTCCTATAGATTGCCTTCGTTTTAAATCGCTTTTCTATACCTAACACAGTTAAAAAATGGACCTGCATGTTACCTTGGCTAAATCAAACGAGACGTTAGGAAACTGCTCCACCTTGCTCATTACTTTATCAACGTCTTCGTTTAACTAATGTATAAAATGATATATCAACTTCTTGGCGTATATCAGTAGAAAAAATCTTTAACTTACATCTTCCTTTTTAAAGATACTACGTCTTAGCTGTTTCCTCAAGCTCAAAAAGGCGTCAAATGTGTCTTTGGAAGCAAGTTCATCATTTCCTTCAGCAACAATCGCATCGATCTCCATATCCGTTCCTAGTTTCTCATCATTTTCTCGTGCCTCCGTATTAGTACTGCTAACACTATTACTATTAGCTTTAAGTTTCTGGCTTTCAGCAAGCAATGTCTGCGCGTAAGCTCGCTCTTGCATATTTTCTTTCTCTAATGCAGAGATTTTTTCCAGCAATTGTGCTTTTTCTACATTTAGACCATTTAATTTGTCTCTGAAATACTCAAGTTCTGCTGTAATATTTTTTTGTCTTTCGTAAATCTTAAAACGGATAAAGAATTGAGTGAAGCTTTTAGTTAGCTGAGCTAAACAGTGTTTAGACAATAAGTTTACCTCTTCAAAGAGAGTATCTTCTTTAGTTAGTCCTGAATTGTATGTATAGGAGTTAGCATACGTCGATAACTGTTAATGCTAGTCCTTTTCTAACACTCACCCTTTTTATTGCTACTTTTCGATTCCTTCGCCTCGTCAAGATGAGACACTAGCTTTTCATTCTTTTAATAGTAGGAAGATTAGTACCTGACCTACATCCTGATCTTTTACAACTTGGCTAGTGGACACTTACTTCTCTCTGTAGCGCAGCCAGGTAAGATGTCTCTAGCCTTTTCAGCTCTGTACTCATTTCCTTGGATATTTGCTCTCTCAAATGCATTTCCATAGTAGTTATTTTTGTTTCTGCGTCTACCCACTAGCAATTACAAACACAGGTATATTAAACAATGGTACTAGAATGATAACGAAATCAAACAGTCTTGCCTACCTTTTCCCATAATTCTTCCAGTTGTGCTATAAGGCCATCTACAAGGCCTTCTTCAATATCCTCGTCATCATTGCTATTGTCATCTAGTGATCGTAAAACATGCTGTAGACAGTGAATCATATCATTGGATGGCTGTTGTTGGATTTCTAGAGTTTGCGGTACTGGCTTTTGAAGAACGACATCTTTGGCGACTGCTGAAAACCTCATTACATGAATGTTCTCATCATATCCAGTATCATAGGGATTGACGTTGACAATGATCACCTATGTGGAGCATAAAAAGTAAGTATTCTTGTTTAAAAATGCTCCACTGATTTACAGGATTGATTTTCCAGTAATACACTTACTGCTCTACCATCCCCTTCGAACGTGCTTTTGAACAATTCGGTCAATTTACTATGTCGGTAAGGTACAATAGCTAAGTTCTTTCAACAATATAAAAATTTGGTTACCATAAATTGCAATAGGGGAAAAACAAATAACTCGATTTACCTTTCCCAATTCCTTCTTTAACTGATTCATTCGTAAGACTTCCATACACTGCCCGAGCACCATAAGCGATTTGTTGATATTTCCTGCCTCTCTCAGCCGCATTCCTGAGGAGCAAGAAGAAAAATAAAAAATAAAAAAATAAAGACGTATATAATATAAGAAAGCAGAGGACTTACACTTTGTTGTAAATTGCCATTTACCTGTACTATTCGTGTTTCTATAACGTTCAGAACCAGCCAGATCGACAATAGATAGTTTTGAGACGATAGCCGAGGTGGACAAGTTCTAATTATCAACGAAAATTTGTGAGTATGCGTTAATCTTCTCTCGTTTCACCTTCTCTTTACAGTCTCTCGCACTTACATCTTCATTAATAACTTTCTTTGACTTCAACGATCGCACAATATGAACTGTAAAAATACTATGACTTCGACTACTACTTTCGTTCATAAGTGTTGAGAAAACTTGTCTGTTTTTCTGACCGAGCTCCACAATAGAATATGCCTCCTGGATTATTTATAATTGTAAAAAAGTCAACAAGTGGATTTTTAAACAGTGCTAACGGAATAAGACTTAGGTGCTTGCTTACGTGAATAGAGTTTAGCTTCACAATATTCGCATTTACGACATACTTGTGACTTGATGGTGGCTCGAGCCTCATTTGTAGGTGCTTCCTTTTGGTTAACTTGTTAAAGTCCAACAAGTCATAAATCTTTTCATTATAGATCTCTACGAAAGAAACCCAAACACCATATTCATATCGTGTATCTATAATCAGTTTCTCATTGAGCAGTACTTCTGAAAACGGTCTATTCTCAATCTAATGATAAATTATCAGTCATTTTTTTTTTTTTTTTTTGAAGTCATTTCTTGGGCTCTCTCTCTGTTATACTTTACTTCACTTGCAATATCATTGAATACATGTCTATTTTCTTCTTCTTCATTTTGATATAGTCTCAATGAACTATGCATAATAGGTTGGATCTGAGAAAGTCAGTAGCTTTCGTGAGTTTCAAGGGCAGAGAACAGAAAATCAATTGAGATACCTTTTTTTCACTTTCATGGCCTTTAATACTGTTGAAAATCGTCATCAACGTACGCGGTAACAAGCCTGCATGTTCATTCTCTCTACCTACGACAGAATACGTTTTGCCAGAGCTTGTCACACCATAAGCAAATAGCAATGCATTACCCCCATTCAATACATCTTTCACCAGGTCTAACGTTGTTTCTGTAAAGAATGTTTGTTGGCTAGTTGAGCCATCAAATACTTGTGTAAACCTGTATTTTTCAGAAGTTCCTGCTTTTGTTCGATATGCTTTGGAGTTCTGGAGAGCAAATAGTAATATAAATCACTATGGTGATAATCAATTGTTTCTGCGAAGCTTCATCTTATTTTACCTCAGGAGGAATCATACAGACTTCCTCTTTATTTAAGATTCGAAGATAAGGCTTTTCACCAATCCTAGATTGACTCTCTAATCTTGGGCGTATCCTTAAGAATGCCTGATAGTAGTTGCAACAGTGAGAACATAGACTCCGGGGAGTGTGTATCTATTTGCATTTTTTATCGTTACTTTAATCGGTTCCTTTTCAGGATCATAGTTTAGATACTGTTTAGCATCTATTGCTTTTCTTGACTGTTTTCGAGCGTTGACATTGTTCGACTGACGAGAACTTTGCTGTTTTTTGTTTGCATAAAGTAAGCCCCTTGTTGGTGTTTGCGGGTTTGGAAACGATCTATGTAACAGTTGAAGTGGTGAGATTTTCGTCACGATCTACATAAACTTCAACGGACATTTCAATCGCAATTGATCACTTTACTTCATTTGCTAACAAGTATGAAAGCCTTTTAGAATACTGTAGTGAAGAGTTTAGATTACTAGTGAATGTTTGTCACGAATGAGATCAAGAAAGTATTTTGATCGACTATATTGTTTAGAAGAAGAAATACGTTGTTCCTGAATTGAAAGTCAGTTAGAAGCAGAGTTCCTTGATAATGCTATTTGAGCTATCAGACAATATAACACATTTAGGTATTCTATTTAATAGAAAGACTACGTATATACATGTATTACAAATAGAGAGAGAAATGCAAGTGCATATCGGTATGGAAATTATGTAATGATTGATGGTTTGTTTGCTGTTTCTGAAAAGCTAGAACTGACTACATCAGTTAACTTATCAATTGTTGCTGAGCCAGTAAGGTACGGTTTGTTGATTAATACATAGAATGGCAATTTGATAGCTTGGAATTTTGATGCATAAGCTAGTGATTCCATCATAGGTAGCAGTGAGGAAGGGAATGGTCGTTTTTGTTAGATATGACCATACTATTTTCTAAAAAATATTGTTCGTTTGACTCTGTTCTACAACTTCATACCGTTAAGTAACATCAACGTGTGCCAGTTATTGCGTTGTTGCTGTTTCGCACCATTAAGATATTACTGTGCTTGATTAATTTTTAACAGTCAACTAGACGGCTTTGATACGGTCATTTCACATTTCTGTACGTGAAGTGAGTTTGCGTCCATCGACTTCTTTTTAAGTCAAAGCCTTTTTTGCAGGATTTTTCGAAGCGAGCAATTGAGATGTTCGGAGTGAGAGATATTCATATTTAGTACATGAGGAATGATGAAGTTTCAGAAGATTATACAGTTCGTCTATGCGGCTTTTTATTTCTGCTGCACAGATGAAATTTCAGTTGCAGTAATTGAAAAAATTGTTTTAGTATATTGTCTGCTATTGTATTATATCTTTAATAAGGCTGAGGAAAACGATATGGAGTTTGCAGCAGAACCTTTCAAAGAATTGCTGCTGAAGAATGCTGAAGGCGGTCAACTCATTACATTCTTAAATCAGCTTGATCAGCAGTACAAAAATGCAATCGATGAAAAAGAACGTTTCGGCATTTTACAAGTGTTATTGCCGATTTTCAGAGCACACGTTACACGTCTGAACGATTATGAGAAGGAACAATCTTGTTTGGATCAGTACTTACTCCAGTGGATGCAGTCCAATTTCTTTCAAGACTCATTGTCTTCAACAGAGAGTGTAGCTCTATTGGAGAGAACAGTATCCTTTCTGATGGGTCGTTCTTTCTTGCTATATTCGAATCAACCAGCACACTTTGGACGAACAGTCTTGATGAATCTGCTTGCTCAGCTTTTAGCAGCTATCGAAGCTGAAATTGAGTTTGTGGGTCTTGAACCTTTGCGATTTTGTGAGGAGCATCTGCGTGATCAATGCGATTGGCATGAACTTTTGTTGTTGGTTCAAAACAGTAATACCACAAAGCCTTTTGATTTAGAATGCTGTTTGGATATCCTCAATTTTTTCGTCCAAGATTTGAACGAAAATAATGAATTGCAAATACTAGAATCAACAAGCGTCGATCTTTATCCTTGGATGAAACTAATTTATATAATTGCAGTAGCCTTAATGCCTTGTACAGATACAATTATCCGCAATAAAGTAACACATGACTTACTACCCAATCTACTTCGTTGGCAGCAGAGGAAGGAAGAAAAAAGCTCTGTCCATGAAAGAACTGTTCAATGGTGTGAGGTAACCTCATTTAAGTGTTGTAGCTTTTTTTTCCCTCTCAAAAACTCAATTTACGAATTCTTGCCCGTCTCTATTTTGCATGCAATAGATGTTGTGGACCCGAACATGTCAAATCTTTGACCTACCAGCAACAAATCTTCTGAGAACAGAAGTCTATGGATTGATTGCACGATTCTTTCAATTTTACTTTGGAATGAATGGAACGTTAGTACATAAAGACCTTCGCTTTGATCCTACTTTTTTTCATATCTTGCAGGTATAGTGAACAAGAAAAACTTCAATATCAGCTGATGTATCTTTTTGACATGAATGATGAACATTGATAGAGCGGTTTGAAAAGTAGCGACAGTGTTGCTCGCAAATATGCCACCTACATATTGAAGAGAATCATCGACTTCACAGCGAAGAACCCTGATACAATAAACAGTCAAACCGTGTGGACACGTTATTTCAATTGGGATTTTGGTGACTCTAAGAAATACATTGACTATTGGGATGATTGGTTTTTGTTATACGATATTATGCATGAAAGCGTCAATCACCTTGTACAGCCTGTGTTACCTAGACTTGAAACGCTACTACATGCTGAAGATTTTGATGCTACTTGGTGGATCATTTTATTTTATCGAGGATTCGAGAACGATACAGCCTCTGTCAGGAAGGGTATATTAGAGTTCATCTTTACTCGTGAAGATCCTTTCATATTAAATAAGTTGGGTACAGAGCAAGACTTTATGTTCGGTGCGCTATTTCGAACTGTGGATGTGTCTGCTTTATATCAAGTCCCAACACAAGGAACTTTAGTGAGCCCTTTTGGCGAACACTTACGCGCTTTCATGGTTCATTTAGTCGATCATTTCGAAGAAGATACTGACAAGAAACAATTTTTAAAACTGTTAAGTCACCATTTATCCCACGCTATTGGTAGCTATGCACCAGTACTTTATATTATGGAAGCTTTGACAGAAGTACAACCTGTTAAAGCATGGGGTCCTGAAGAATTGAAATCGCTGAGAACCTTGGTAGACCGCCATAGAAACTTCAAGTAGGTTTGGTTGTACGTATATTTCATTTTAAAATTCATGTTTGTTGATTAGCTTTTTTGTAACTTTAAATATAGTATTCAGGCAACCAAGCAATTTTTACGACGATTAGGCATTTCTGCCGTCATTCGCCTTGCTGATACTTCCTGCTTATCTTTCTCAGATATAGCCAAGTAGGTTTTGTATTCATTCCGTGAGATATATTACTCAATTATTAACACTTCTATCATTTGAAGGACCATAGCATCCTTAGTGAATGAATATCCTGTCAGGGCAGGATCTGATAACTTTAAAGCAATTCGATGTTGGTTAAATAGCATAACTGAAGACAATCATGTAAGAACCTATGCTTCCTTTTGATAATGTTATATAAACTCACAGAAGCTCCATATAGACATTGCATGAACCATTGCAAGAGTTAGAAAATAGATTTAGAGCTTATGTTGAAGATTTAAGAACTGAAGGTAAATTGCATTACATTTTAGAAAGACTGAAGTAGATACTTTATTAAAGATATTTTAGATATGCCTGAGGCTGTTTTGCGTAATCAGGCCAACGTACTTGCAAGAACGACAGTTATTGTCATTGCAAATGACGAAGGAGGCGTGTGTTTGAAGAAGGTATCCAAGCTATTCGACATCTTCGCACAGAAACTACGAGATACCAGTTGGTAAGCAGTATCAATTACTTTATGCAAATAGAGTAAAATTTTGACTCATGAAAATATACTGTAGTGATAAAACTGTTTTCCAAAGACTGCTGACTTTACTAGATGCTTTATGGGAAAGTTTTTCTGAAAGCTATGATAACAAAACCAATCTTCTAGAATTGCTCTGCTGTAATACAGCAGGTTTGATTGGTATATTGAGTCGTATTGATGAATGCTTTCTTACCAAAGATAAGGACGCAATTATCGGTAAGTATTTAATAAGGATAGAATACTTTAAGATCAATCATTACTGAAAAATACCTGGTATTGTAGATGCCGATGTCATCACTTTATACTTATCTGTCATTAAGCGGGTCTTAATGGATGAGAAAGTGCTAAGTGGAAAAGTCAGACAAACTCTTATCTCCAACTACTACGATAAATGCGTTGATATGTTGAAATATCGTACTCCGGGTGAGTCATGAATTTATGATTTAAAGCGAAGGTAGGTCCGTCTAACTCTAGCTTACTACATAGGTTTGAACGCTGGCCATGAGATTGCCAAACCAGGTTATCTCGGTCTTCTAAGCATTGTGTACGAATGTGCATGCAAGTTCTCCTACTTTACGCTTGATTGTGATTCCACTTTGGTGTCATTCGTCTCTTCGTTCCAAATGAAGCGTACACAGGAAGCTTTACGCGAAAGGTAAATGATTTATTCGCTATCTCATATTTTAAGATAGGGCAGCATTGCTGACTCAAAATGTAATGCATACTTTTCAATATAGAACATGGGGTGATTGTATTTCTATATTCATATCTGCCAAATGGAACTGTATTCGAAACATTGTTTGTTACGCTACTCAGGTATGATGACAAAAGTAAGTCAGGTTTTTGTTCTCATATTGATCATTTATGTCATAGGTTAAACATAGCGATATTACAAGCAAAGAGATGTTTGACCCTATCGTTTTATTTGAAGAAGCTGCTGATCAACTAGAAAGTGGATCTGAAATGTGCGGAGAATCCATTATCCGTAGCTTTGGACCTTTACTTGCTTTCCCTTGGGAGAAAACAGCAGAAATGCTCCATCGTTGTGTTGATTATGCTATTGCTCTCATGAAGGAAAACCTAGCACAGTCCAAAACTTTCCCCTTACTGATCAAGGCATTCATGGACGTCATTTTCCAACCTGAACTTTTGTCTGAACCATCATTGAACGAGGATGATGGTCCTATTAAGAAAGCACTGTATATGGTTTTGGAAACAGGTGAAATCAAGCCAACGATCGTAGCTCATGCAGCGCGCTTATTACATACTTATTGGTGTACTTTTACCGAAGGAGCTCTTCAATCCATGATTCAATATTCTAATGAAATAGCCAAACTTGCTGTTTTTGGCCCCTTACGTGATCGTGAAGACCAAAAATTGGAGGCCGCAATCGCATTCAAGCTAGCAGATCCTGCAGAACTACCAGAAGCGGCAGGGTAAGTAATGCAATACTCCAGAATATTGGATCACAATTTGTGACTAAATTTTTCTGTGCTTTAGAACTGTCCAAACCATTTACAGTCAGAATGATTATCTTGTTCGTGTTTATATGAATGATTTACTATTGAGACTTGATGGAAACAATGAGCAACACAGAAAATTCGCGAATATTCTTATTGACAAATTGGTTAATATTCTTGAAACGGGCAACTTGTATGAATTTACCTTTGAGTCGACGATTGAACACAGAACAAAGGTAATTCTCTCATACTTTTTACCTTGCTGAGTTGGGGAACATTGACTTACTTTTTTAATAGTTACGTGTTGGTTGTTCTTTACTGTTGGTCATTGACTTTGCTCAAGAAGATAAGGTCGATGAGTACGTGGAGATTCTGTTTGAAATTATGAGAAAGGAAACTGTTACGTCAGTTCGCTGTTATTTTGAATGGGCTATGGTTAAACTTTTGCGTCGCTATCCTGACCGTCTTACTTTATTCTACGACAAATTATCGGATACAAGCTTAAAGCCAAACTATGTCATATCCTTACTGACAATTACGATAACTCTATGCGACATGCTTCCCGAAGATATTACAGAGAGCTATTTCAACGAGATATTTGTACGACTCATGCCTTGGATGACCACTAACCACTTTACGATCCGCTTGTTCTCTTACTGTGCCTGGAAGCGTAATTATCGTAGTTGTATACAGCATGGCTTTGGACAAAAATTTAAGGACGATAAATATTTGCAAGCCTTTAGTAAATTCATGGACACCTATACGGATAGTATCAAATTGGATGAAAAGGTTCAAAATCAATTTTATATGTCAAAGTTCAACCCAATCACAGACTTCAATATCGAATTTATCTTCAGACAGTTACCCTCAGAGTTCGATGTCATTGACACTGAAAAGATTGGTTCAAAAGCATTTTTCCGCGTGAATCGTCAACAAGTAGAACGCTGTCCGTTTGTCAACCCTGCCCGCAAAGCTTATTATACTTCTGCTGACCCCTCTGAAATGATCGCCACTGACGAAGGAGATAAAAAATCTGCTGCTGAGGAAGAAAGAAACACTACTGCTGAAGGCAATGATGGAGCCCTCTCCGCCGAAGTATATCAAAAGAAGATCATGCCCTGGGAGATCATGTTAGAAACGGATATGGATTTGACGAAAGACTTAGTTAAGGAAAAACGCCGTCGCAATGATCTGATTGTTGTTGCAAGTTTAATTGATCGTTTACCCAATCTAGCTGGTTTGTGTCGTACTTGTGAAATCTTCAATGCGTCACTCCTTGTCGTTCCTACACTAAAGATAAAAGAAGACCCTGGGTTTACTGGTATCAGTGTCTCTTCTGAACGATGGATGCCCATGATGGAAGTTCCTGAACCAGATGTAGAGTCTTTTCTACAGTCCAAGAAAGAGGAAGGCTACACAATATGTGGGTTAGAACAAACGACAACAAGTGCTACTTTGGGTACCTACGAATTTCCTGAAAAATGCGTACTTTTGCTTGGAAAAGAGCGTCAAGGTGTACCTGCACATCTCTTACAAATGCTAGATATCACTATCGAGATCCCTCAATACGGTATTACACGTTCATTGAATGTCCATGTCAGTGGTGCCATTTGCATTTATGAATACATCAAACAGATGCAATGGCGGCTAAACCAGGCCAATTATAGCTTAGAGTAGTTTTATGTGGTTAACTTAAAAAATTTTTCCTCATATTCGCTGGCGATGATCGCTTTTTGAGGCCTCATTGTTGTTACAGAAAGCAATGAGCTTGTATGCCTTCTTTTTCAGTGTTATAGACTCAAACAATATTTTGTATGCTATACGTTTCTTGTACTTGCCTTTCAGAATAATAGATTTGCTTTCAAGCAATACACCTTTTTTACAAATTTCACACTTTTTTCTGTGCTTTTATATTTTTTGTTGGCAAACAATGTATCATTCTTCAGCACCATCCAGCGAAAAGAAGGTGTATTCAATTTCAATACGAATAGGATGGATGTCAAGTTCAAACTAATTTTCATTCTATTACAAAAAATCCTCTGAAGTGACTTGAAGACGGCTACACTATGTTGGAAAGCGTTTCCACCGTACAGTCATCGTTTATTTATGCATAGACTTGTATTGCTTTGATGGCTAGCATCTGCAATTTATATTTATTAAGTCGATAAAAGTTACGTTTTAATTGTAGTATTAGCAAAATAGAAAGGAACAAAAAAAGTAAAAAGCAAAATTGATTATTATCTTATGAGTATTAATTAAGTGGTCCCAAAAAAAATATCATCACAGAAGCTTTCAAATTCATGTGTCTTAGAGCCAGCTTCAGGACGCATATATGGTACAGGAGGTTCTGTCTTTGACAAGTTATACAAGATAGCAGTGGCGATATATTTTCGATAGATGGGTGTATTTTTGTCAGGGTCAAGGTCTTCATCTTCATCCTTGGCGGATACTGGCTCGGCCATTGTAACACTCGAAGAATTTTGAGAAGGGCTTGACTGTTTGGAAGCTATAAGATCGAAAAGGATGATATGTTTTAATATGAAACTAAATAATTGAAATGCAAGTTAAAAGCAGCGGGCCATATTACTCACATTGGTAGTCATCAAAGAGTCCGCTGCCGCTGTAGACCTCTTGATAGGTACGTTCGAGTATTGATTGACGTTGTTCTGCAATCTGCATATGAAAGTAATAGAGTAAAATACTTATTAGTAATTCCTCCTTAGCAGTTGAGTATACTATATTTGTGGGTGGGTAGCCCCCAAGCCTTACATTCACTGTCTTTTCTCTCTCAAACTTGACAAATTTGGCGATTTTCTTTAAAAAAGTACCCTTTGCTTTTGTCTTTGCTCCCTTATCGGCGATTTTTGCATCTCTATGTTTGAGCTTTTCGAGACCTACGTCGTTGTAAGCTTGCAATGGCTCGTCTGTCTGCTCCCGTTGTTCGGTCCTAGTGGTTATACTTGCTAGCTCCGGAATGGCACTCATTCTTTGTTCAACTGAATTGCAAATATCAGCCAACTGCGAAAAGTCTTTCTGCAATGTGTCTGCCATAAAAGTTCTAATCATCAAAGGTGACTTATGGACATCATTATTCGCTTGTGGAGTAGGCTTTTCATCCACTGATGCCATACTGTTTGCTGATTCGGCAATTGTAGTGGGCTGACTGCTATCAGTGGTGATGGTACCACCGGAAGAAATGCTGCCCGCAGCATTCTCTTGGGAAGTTGTGGATGCTGACTTCTCGTCTAGCGTTTCATTTAATGAAGGTTGCTTGTCCGATTCATCGCTCAATTGGGTCGGTGCGTACAGTGGGCTAGTCGGTGTATAAGGTGAGCCTAAGGGTAAGGCCTGTGACAAAAGAATCGCTTCTGTAAGTTGTCCTTTCTTTATCTGTTCGGGCTGGTACTCTACTGCAGCAGTTTCGTGAATGCTTTCGGTAGTCATTATTCTGTTTCGCTGAAATGAGTAGAAAGAAGATTGAAAAAAAAAGATGCTTTTGCAATTGTCTGAAATAATCTTATATTACCTTGGTTTATTTTCTGAAACTTACTGCACTAATTTCTTAAATGCTACGAGGGGAAATTTATTTTATTTCATATAGTCAAATTGAAAGATCATCCGCGCATTTTTACATAGCCATAAAGAAAGTGTATGCTATGGTATGCTTAACAGATCAATCAGCAACCACCGATTATTTATTTTGGCTGAGAAGACGTGATATTTTGCTTTTTAGATTTTTAGGATGAACGACGAAGGTTTGGTGTTTATAAATAACAAAAAATAGAAAAGCTACTATCCTTTTTTTCTTTTCATACATAGTGAGGAGATACTGTGCAGGTTAATTGTGAATAAAATGAAAAAGGACAGCAGAGGATATGTATAAATCTATATTAAGCGTGAAAGAGGGAAAATAGGTGATATTACATAAACTGGTGAATGAAAAAAGGCATTCAAATATGTTTAGAAGCCAATTTTCTTGTCCAAGTTGTCTCTGCAAGCCTTAGCAATGACATGCTCATCAGGGAAAGCAAGGGCTTCGAGGTTGGTAGCGTAAGGTGTGGGAACATCAGCGCCGGTGACACGGGTCATAGGAGCATCCAAATGCCAGAAAGCATCGCCTAATTACATTAAAAAAAAAGAAAAGTATCGGTGAGATTTCTCCTCGTTCGTTTCATACCATGAGTTGCACTTTTATATGAATGGTTCCACTTACTTTCCATCATTTGAGCAGCAATTTCGGAGCCGAAACCGAAAGCAGCCCATGCATTTTCAACAGTAATGATGTGGTTAGTCTTCTTGACGGATTTGAAAATGGTTTCCGTATCAAGAGGAGAGATGGATCTGAGATTGATAACTTCAGCAGAAATACCATTCTTGGCCAAAAGCTCAGCAGCCTTCATGGCAAAACCAACAGGTCGAGAATGTGAAACGATGGTAATATCCGTACCCTCACGCTCAATCTTAGCTTTACCAATAGGAAGAACAAAGTCGTCGGAAAGTGCTTCTTGAGACATAGGGTATGAAACACCATATTCAAGTTCGTTTTCAAGCACAACAACGGGATTAGGGTCACGAATGGCAGCCTTCAACAAACCCTTGGCATCCTCTGAGTTCCAAGGAGAGACTACCTTAAGACCAGGCACAGAACCGTACCAAGCAGAGAAATCTTGAGAATGTTGAGCAGCAACACCAGCAGCAGCACCGTTGGGACCACGGAAAACGATAGGGCATTTGACATGACCACCAGACATGTAATGTGTCTTGGCAGCAGAGTTTACAATTTGATCGATAGCCTATGAATAGGATGAATTTACTGTCAGTCCTTCTAATCTCTTCTCCATTTGCAATACGTGCTGTTTATGTTGGGTCTTTTTTTTTGGGTTTTACCTGCATAGCAAAGTTGAAAGTCATGAATTCACAAACAGGCTTTAATCCACAGAAAGCTGAACCAACTGCAATACCAGCGAAACCCATTTCAGTAATGGGAGTATCAATAACACGCTTGGGACCAAACTTGTCTAATAAACCTTTGGTGACCTGTTGAAAATTATCATTTAAATGTTGTTAGCCAAAAAGGAGATTTGTC
The DNA here is from genome assembly GCF_025528875.1 of Mycotypha africana. Taxonomy (NCBI): domain Eukaryota; kingdom Fungi; phylum Mucoromycota; class Mucoromycetes; order Mucorales; family Mycotyphaceae; genus Mycotypha; species Mycotypha africana. Next base: position 1,170,995 of record NW_026515727.1, on the reverse strand, counting down.
TGAGGTTTTAAAAAATAAAATAAAAAAATTGCGGGGCAAGCTCTCTTGCTCGCTCATCTTCCAAATTTGAAACTCCACTCTCTCCCCTTGATAGAAAGCCCAAATATACCCCAATCTTTAAATATTTTTTCCCGGATTGTCCCTCCTCCACCCCTAACGTAGTTTACGCGCGATAAATTTGTTATCTCGAGGCCCTCTTTATGAAATTCATTATTTACCTTGTAAGCACCATTGTATTGAGCAACTTCTTCACCCATAATATACACTTTCTCATCTTTGATCATTTCTTCTTCCAAAGCTTGGTTCAAAGCCTCACGAACTGTCATCTAACAAAACATGGAATGCAATGTCAGATTGCGATTCCTAACTTATTGTGAGAGGGCTGAATAAGTGGGGTAAACCACTAACCTTAGTTTCAGAGGTGGAGTTGAAACGCTTTTGTGTGAAAGCAACAGTTGTGGGTTTGACGGAAGCTGCGGCAACACGCTTCACGGCGGCAGGAGCCATACGATGGATTGTTGAAAGGAAAGTCATGATTGTATTCCAGTTGTTAAAATCAATTGAAAACTGTGATAATCGAAAAAAAAGGGAAAAGAAAAACAAGAAAATACAAAAGATATTCAGGAAATAGGCTCTGCAAAAAAAAAAAAAAAAAAAAAAAAAAAAAGAAAAACTACCAAAAAGCCCGCACTCACCCGCATTTTTGGTTGCTTGAAAATGGCACAAAAATCCGGGGTGGGGGCCATTCATGGATACTCAGGCTGCCCTTTGTTATGATCAAAAGGTCATCCACGGCTAATATTGAGCGACCTGCACTGAGGACCCAAATCATTTTTCTCAATTTGCTGTGAGAGAAGCAGAAAATCCTTATTAAATGCCTTATACGAAATCCGTTTTCGCTTTGTCCTACGATCGAAATTTGAAATTTTTAAGAGTGCCTTGTTTTTGTTTTTCATTATTTTTATTCATTGATCGTTATTGTTCATTTCGATCGAGTCATCTGCATGCAAAGCTTGCACTATTGTCGACATGTTCTGAGTGTTTTACCACTTTCCTAGAATGCGATGACTTCTCGACGAGGTATTGGATGATGAAGATGACGTACGTGGTGGTAGTCCAGACTTACTACTATTTGTATTTGATGCAGTTCGTACGCTTTTATGAACTGATCCTGTATACGGCGCAATGACTTTTTTAGGTGCAAGCAGTTTCTTGTCTAATTGACCAAGATCCTCCACAAATTTGTCAGGCGTAATAATATGAGTTGAACCTGCAATATAACCCCCAATCACACAAGATATCAGAAAATTGTCCTTCATTTCAAACGTAGTATGTAGCTTTCTCTTTTACCTATATAAACTTCTCGATCGTAGGTTTCAGCTATTTCGTATGCTGATCTGATCTCTGAATAAGTCATGCCACCTACAATAAAGATAATGATAGGTGGACCTGAAGGAGGTTTAGGGCCAGCCTGAAAATGAAATTGTGAGAAACATAAAACTAGTGTGCTATGAATGAGTCTATCTTTTCGAGAGCCTACATTGGTACCGGTCGATTTTTTATGCCATTGTGTTTTGTATACTCGTAGCTTTGGTACTTCTTTGACTATTTCTGCCGTATCCTTTCGCGTATTGCGTTCTCTTACATTATGGATATTGTGAGGAAATAAACTCTGATCTATTGTTCCGTCGATGTGACCTTCCATAATACGCTTGATGACTGGCACATAACGCGAAAGATCGAATGGGACCTCTTGTTGAGGATTTGCTTTTTTCTTGAGCCCCTTTTTCATCTTCTTACCCAAGCGATTTGCCGATTTGAACAACTGCACACCTAAAAGCTTTATATTTTCAATTGCATCCTTATACTCCTGCTCTAAACGAGCGACAGCCAATAGTGTCTCTAAATCTTCAGGATCAACGGTATCTGACGTTGCGATCCATAGTAATATCAAACGCGCTTTTATCATCTGGCTGGTGAGAGGATCATCAAGAATAGGTGTTAATGCCTCGACAAGATTCTTTGGTTTTTCGCCGTTGACCGTTTCTCCGCACGCCATGTTTTGTTCCATCAACCCGATTTCTTCCAAGTTTTGATCTTTGAATTGCTGCATACATTCGTTGGCAATATTCATATGAGCAGAAAACCTAGTTTTCATTTCTTGATATTGTGGTAAGTTAGCAATCATGTTTTTCATGTCATTTAAACTGCTCGCTGTAGCATATCCACCGCTGGATGAGATTTTATTTTCGTTCAAAAATTCGTTAAAGTCGCTAATGAGTTTTTCCGTCGTGTTCGCAATATGCATGTGACGGATATTGGTGTAAACAAGATCTTGTTCAACTAATGTCACTTCTTGGTTCTGAGTTGTTCCATCTTCTTGAGTATACTTGTATTCGTATTTGAGACCTGCAGGAATCTCTTCGACTTTCAACAAGTCGGCAATCATCGCTTGGTATGTGAATTCATGTAGAAACGGTGCAATAGGGTCGATGGTACGGTCGAGCAAAATAAGCGTTCCACTTGGAAGCGGAGGGTCTCTAGGAGGCTATAAAAACAAATGGGATACGTTTCGTCAGTTACAATGTCAAGGTAGTAATGCGTCAGGAGGGTCTTTACAGGAAATTCTGGATTTGTGCTGCAAAAATTGTCGAGTTCAACTTGGACCAATTTTGCTAATTGTTCGGGAATTCTTCGGTTCACAGTGTCTTTGATATCTAACGGACGATGGTAACGGATCAACGGATTCTCACCGATAGTGACACATACACAGAGTAGCTAAATATTGACTATAAGAATCAATGGCACACCCTACTTTGACCCCATGATGAAAGCAAAATCCATTATACCTGTTTAGCAATATCTTCTAATTGAGCTTCAATATGGGTTGGACTGGTGTCATAGCTTCCAAATAAACTGAGGAACCGTCTTTGATTATCCAAAGTATAAACACAATTCTCCCGAACTACGAGCATAAATTAACACCACAGTACAATAAACATACAAAAATATTGCTGTAGCTTTTTACATACCGAAGAAGTCAACGTACATCTCTTTTAAACTTTTGATATCATTTGCTGCATTCGCTGCGTTTAGTAGTCGAGTGAACTCATTGAAAGTGTTATTTTCAAGGGCTAATCATGTTGTGCATATTGATAGAGTTCGTTAGCGATGAGTAGCAGTGCCTTGGAATTTTCAGATAGTTTATACCATTGATGAAATGAACGTGGGCTGCTGCATACATTTTTCCTTCCTTTCGAGAAAAATCATCAACCAAACGAGAGCACGATTCTATACATGGTGTCAAAATGTAGATAGCCTCGTAGCTGGGATAAGGTTGTCTCGGCTTCTCAATATTTTCCACCACTAGTTGAGGAATGAAGGTATTGACAGAAAATCAATCAGGTTAATTGTGAGTATGTGCAAGTGAAAGGTGTTTGTTCACGTACAAGTGACCTAAAAGAAAAAAGAAGCAGTGAGTAACCTATTATTCAGTTTTTTTTTATTATTATTTTTTCTATTTTCTATCGTCTGCAAAAACAGCTACTTACGTTCTCCTCGAGAATATCATACATTTTGCAAGCCGAATTGAGGATTTTGGCCGACATACTGTCTACAACGACAAGTTTCCATCTTCCAGTAGGATTAACAGATTTGATGAGCTCCAAAAAACCTATACAGTACAACTATGTAAGAAAGCCTTGATATCTCTTTATTACTCTACAACGAGTGTTTTACGTTTTTTCAGAATGTCATCAATGCCAATCATTTTTTGTTTTCTCTTTCCAAGTTCTGTTATCGAAAAAGATCCGTTACTGAATTTCTCTGCAATGATCAAAAGCAATCAGGTTCGGAGATTAAATATGACTGCACTATGTATACGCAGGTACATGATCGACAGCGGAAGCTTCTTTTTTGCATAGTTAGATCAAGTATTAAAAAGAAGTTTAAGTTTTCTCGGCTGAACGCATATGATCCTTTTATAATGTTTAGAGAGTATACTTTAACAATATATTGAACACGCTTTTTGGATAACATCAATAGGCCCTTTCGGTAATACAGAACTGCAGATAGGTTGAAATACGTTTAACACATGGTTCCATTCTCATTAAATACGGTGTTTTGAATCATTATTCAACGCTGTTTTTTATGCTAATTTCTCGACAGAAAACCAAAATTATCATCTATATATTTATTTTGATCACATATGTTAACCCTTTTACTGTTCGTACTTGGTAATTATTAATAATGAGTAATAGGAAGGATATGAATGTCCTGTTGGAAAGACCCGAAAAAAAAGGATAAGTACATATGCAATTTCGTATGTCAAATGGATTGAAAAACATATCCAACCTCTAAAATCGAATAGTAGGCACAGGCATCAAAAATAATAAAAAACATGGATTGCCCATGTAACATATGCATTAGAGTTACAAAAGACTGAAGAAGACGTATTATTGAAGAAGCCTCGTTTATTAAATAAACATTCTATGACAGTACTTTTGAGTGCATATGATCGCAAAAAGCTGAAATTCAAATTACAAATGGCCACGTCCAAAAAATCGAATGCAAAAGAAGAAGAAAAAAAAATGTTTCGTCTCGCGGACAGCCTTTCCCTTTTCTGTTCGATCTTTTTCAATTCAAACTTCAACATCGCCTACCGAAAGTGATTCTTTCCTCACTTACAGTTTTGAGCTAAAATAGAGTATGGCATATAGTTTTTTCCATGAGAAACAGTGAGTCAGCCTTTGTTAATCGTCTCCTTCCATTTTTCCTTTAAAGCTTTGAAAAAGACAAAAGACCAGAAGATTCAAAAGGGAGCGATCTAATTTTTCAAAATTACACAGCACTACAACATATATTATAAAACCTTAGAGCCAAAATGGAACAAATCGAGCAAGCTGTCATGTATGCCCTTGGGCCTCAAGTCGATCCCACTTTGAAAGCACAAGTAGGTTACCGAAAGTTGGTCTTTACTGACATGGCATCCCTTATGCTCTCGTGTTTCCTAATAAACACGTGTTTATTGTAAACCTAGGCAAACGAATACTGTGAACAAGTTAAAAACTCGGCGGACGGTTGGCAACTGTGTGTTCAATTGTTCATGAAAGAACCAAAAGCGTAAGTTAACTAGAGACTGTATTTGTGTATACCTGTCAACCTCGGAAACTGAAAAAAAAAACCGAAAAAACGAAAACTTGTTTAAATTTTGTTAGGCTACCTGAAGCTCGATTTTTTGCTCTTCAAGTCTTGGAAAATACCCTAAGAAATAGGTGATTGTTCAGAAAGAGATACATCATAATGTAAACAGTATCATGAAAGGCAGATTTTACTTACGATGGCCTTTATTGTTCTTATAGATTTGATTCATTAGATAGTGCTGCAGTAGAATATATCCAACAAACAATGATGGAGTATCTTCGTAGAGAATTCGTGGATAACACCAATGCAGGATCTGAAGAGGCTTGTAAGTGCAAATAATGGTTTCGCTTCTTTAAGCACACTGACATTGTTGCTATCACCATTGAATAGTCATTCGAAATAAAGCGGCCCAATCTCTCACTATCCTATTTACACACGTATACCCAAACATATGGTCCACCTTTTTCAAGGATATGATCGCTATCGCCAAAACGCCCTCGGGAACACCCAGCCATGAAAAAGCCGCAGATTTTTTCTTACGACTTTGTATTAGTATTGATGAAGAAATTGCACGATTAGATATACCACGCTCTCGTGAAGAAGTAGTCCGTAATACAAATATTAAAGATACTATGCGAATGGAGGATATTCAGTTATTAGCCTCATTCTGGTTTGAGTTGTTACAAGAGTTTAGATCAGCCAACCCAAGTATTGCCCAGCTAGCACTTAAAAATATTGGCTCATACATCGCTTGGATGGATATCTCGCTAGTTGCTAATGAGCAAGTGATGAATGTCCTTTATGAACTGTTATCTGATACAAACTTACGTATTGCTGCTTGCGAATGTTTTGCTGATGTTGTTAGTAAAGGGATGCTGCCAATGGATAAGTTGAACATGTTTCAAATGCTGCACATCACAGATACGCTAAATGGACTTGATTTGGTAAGCGCTTCAATATAATTTCGAAAAGGAGGTTGATTTTGAAAAAAAACTAATTCAAACGTTCATTTACAAATGTTAGAATGAACCCGAGTTTGTCGAAAATGTTGCTCGTTTGGTCAACGCTCTAGGAACAGAACTTTGCAAGATTTATGCCGATACTACAGTTCAACAGGAAGGAAAAGCTCAAGCCTGGAGCATGATTGAACAGGCAATTCCTTACTTGTTGAAATTTCTGGCAGACGAATACGACGATACTTCCTCTGCAGTATTTCCATTTGTAAACGACATGTTGTACATTGTAAGTAATAAAAGCTTTCCTCATTTTATATTTGAAAAGAGTTACAATTTCTAATATACCATCCTACGGTCAGCTTAAGAAGCAGAAAAAACAAATGCAACCTTTCTCGCAAGGTCAGCATGAATTTTTGGGCTCTTTACTGAATGTTATCACTATGAAATTAAGATATGACGATGAAACTGAGTGGAACGATGATGAGGATGAACCAGAAGAAGAAGCATTATTCTTCGAGATGAGAAAGGTATATTATAAATTAGAGAGAAACTAACAGATTAGGATCACGTATTAATTTATATTGTCTTTACAGAATCTTAGAATTTTCGCTGAGCACATAGCAAATATCAACGAAGAATTGTTTATTGGTTACATTCATTCTTCTGTTATGTCTACTTTTAACAAATATAAAGCCGGTAATGAGTTAAACTGGCGTGATGTAGAGCTCTGTCTATATATACTTTATTGTTACGGCGAAGCTCTTCCCAAAGCGGCAATGATTTTCGTTACACCTAATGATATTTTAACACCCTTGGGAGAGATGGTCTCTGAAATGGTTACTTCAAGTAATATCCTCTCCACACAGAATATATGTCAACGAGAAAGGATATAAGGACTAACTTTTCTCTCTCCACAATGTGACATAGATATCTCTGCCTTTCCTCATCCATCTTGTGCAATGCAGTTTTTTGAAAATCTCACCCGCTATTATCAATTCTTCGACCATCGTCCAGATCATTTAGTTCAAGCTCTAGCTGCTTTTGTTGACACTCGCGGTCTACACCATCCTGTTAAGCAAATCCGTACCCGTTGTTGGTATCTTTTCCAAAGATTTGTCAAGAATTTGAAACCTAGGATGGAACCTTACGTTGAGAATGTTTTGTCCTCCCTTGGTGATTTGTTGGTTATACAAGCTGAACCTGTTGTGGAGACAAACAATATGGATGGTATGCCAATTCCAGCAGCATCTACTTTCGACAGTCAATTGTATCTGTTTGAAACTGTTGGCATGCTTATTTCAATGGAAAGCATTGATCCTCTCAAACAGACTGAGTACCTCAAAATTTTATTAGAACCTTTGGTTGAAGGTATTCAAAAGTCAATGTCCCAACCATATAATGCAGAAGACGAGCTATTTCTTCTTCAACTGCATCATTACATTATGGCTATTGGTAGTGTAGCTAAAGGTAAGAGGCCACTGTCAATGGTAAGCTACTGTGTATTGCTGTTGCTTAGCTAACAACAATCTTTATCCACATTAGGTTTCCCTTCATTAACAAAACCTGCAGAAGGAGTTCAACAACCTTGGACTGTTGTTTTCGTCCAAGCTACAGAAATTATTTTGAGCGTTTTGCAAAGCTACAGTGGTTTATCTATCATTCGTGATGCTGTACGCTACACATTTGCTCGTTTGATTACTTGTTTAGGCACCGAAATTATCGCTTACTTGCCTAATCTCATCAATGGTTTATTAAATGAATGTCAAGTCAATGAACTGGTTGACTTCCTTCCATTTATTGGTTTGATAGCTCACAAGTATAAACCAATGATAGAACCAATCATTGATGAACTTCTCCTACCACTTGTCAAACGTGTGTTCGATTTCCTTAACACGGCACCCTCAGGCACCGATGAGGCACTCTTATTACTAGATTTACGAAAAGCTTACCTCAACTTCATATTAAGCTTATTCAACTCCAACCTAGAAAATGTTTTCATAAGTGAACGCAATTTAGAACACTTGAACACTATCCTACAAACCTTCTTACATTTTGCCAAAGATAATTCTGATCCTACTACTCAAAAGATGTCCTTCGGTGTTTTCCTAAAAACGGTCAACTCTTGGGCTACACATACGGCTGCTACTGCACCAGGTACCAACTCCCCCTCTGTAACAGGTTTCGACCAATTTGTATATAATGAGCTATTACCTATCACTTTTTCAGTACCCATGAGTTCGGCATTCAACCTTGCTGATGGGCAATCTATCTTGGTAAGCTTGTCCTTATCTTTCTGAACATGGTACTTTGTCATTTAAGGACTAACGAAACTTTTGGGATGATCTAGGTTTTCGGTGAGATGACCAGTATTCAGAAAGCAATGTATTCGAAACAAGGTGCGGATTATCTCGAGTATATGAAGAACATATATTTGCCATCCATTCAATGTCCACCAGAAACCGCGGAAAGATACTGTCAAGCTATACAACAGACTGACAGTCGACAATTCAAAAAGTATTTCCAATCATTCATCACAGAAGCGAAAAGTTAAAGTTATTTAACTTTTGTTATAACGCTGTCATATATCTATAAAATCACTATCCTGTTCTAATTTTCTGTGTTTCCCTTTTTTCTTTTTCTTTTTTTTTTCTTATGTTTCCTCTTCACCGTAAAATAGTATTGTTAATGTAGTATAATAAAACCTTTCCATAAACATAAAGGGTATTTATTCTTCAATTATTAGTATTAATACAGTTGCTGCTATCGCTCAACAAGTGGTTCAAATGTTGCATTCGACTACTATGCTGTTCCAGCAATCAAATATACATAACAACTGATTTGGTAGTACTTCGGGAAGCTAAAACCTTCTGGAACAAAGAACGAAGTATAATAGCATCAGACTTCTTTGAAACGTAAGTACAACAGGAATTTGAATTGCTGTATGCAAAGAATTATATGTAGAGCCCTTTGCTAAGTGAATGACGATCATGTAAAAGTTTATTAATACAACTTAACTTGTTACCTGCATCGCATAAAATAACCAAATGGTACTCGAGAAACAACTCTGTACCAATCTTTACCGGTAACCCAATAACTGCATTGCGAGCTCATCCAACGATTCCAAAGCTCTAAAGATTAGGCGGAAAGGGCCAGTTGTACTTACTGCAGGCTTCGATCCTTGATAAGAGAAAGCGAATTCTCCTTGTTTAGCAAATAAATTAGACAAGGTTGAAAATCTTCTAGAATGTCAGCCAGGTAGAGGAATTGATACTTAGTAAATAAATTATTGCTCATAGTCTTCAAGGGTAAGCCTTGCTCGCCTCTTCAAATAACGGCGTACATCCATTGCCGAAGAATGATACGAAGGTATTGTCTGCAGACGAAAGATCCTGCAAACCCAACCTCGTCAGTTGTCACGGAAGCAGCCTGCAACTAACACTAATTTTAACAGACTTATGAGCAAAACAGGTTTCAATTCGAAGCCGCCCTTCTAAGTTTTGACATGGATATTCACTGTTGGAGTGTTACTAACAAACAGCGATAAGCATATTCCTTAGAAATAGCAATTAAGTTTTTCTCCATGGTGAACATTATTTAGTAGCTTGCTCAGCAGCCATTGTCATTTTGATCCTCTTGCGCGCTTGTAATGCTTTTTCAAAATAAAAATGTATTCTTTTAGACATCATGGTAGTAGCTTTCTTTTGATTACTAGTAGGGGTGCAGGAATATCAGCAAACTTTGACTTTTTTTTCAAAATACTTCGTTAAAACAGTTCCCTTTTAATGAGGGAAGTTCCTTTTTTAAAAGAAATAAACTTGGCATCAAAAACCTGACTATTCTTCTGTTGTTGAATAAATCATTATTGATTTACAGTGACAATTATCGAAGCAAGGCACTGAAAATGAAACTGGTAATATTGCTCATTACTGCAGTTATTTTCTCATCTGCATTCGTACGCCATCACTGCCACTACTGCATATTTCGTAAGGATAATACCCACACCTCTAATATACATTCAAACATTTAAAAGCTGAAAATGGTGAGCTTGTAACCCATACCCTTCTCAGCAAGAGTTAGATATTGATATTAAGAGCTCTACTATACTCATTTCCTTTTTCTGTGATAAATTTCTTGAATATAAATAGCCTGGACAACTGATTAACATTTAAGAAGTTGTATTAGGAAAGAATAATATTAAAAAGTTGGCAAGTTGTAGTATAAAATTGAGTAAACTGCATTTGTTACTTTGAAGTAAACAATATGAAAAACTGTTTTTCAAATGCTTCTTACCTTTTATTGTTGTTATTAGTTGCTTTCCTACAACTAATCTCTGCCAATGGAGTTGAAATTGAAGTTTCTGTTACTGACAACTTAGCTACTGAGCAACAACTTGGGACTATACCTAGTTCCAATTATACCTTTGCCACCACCTCCTCCACCTGTCATTATTCCTTGTGGGCCGCATCCCCCTACTCCCCTTCCAATTGCTACACCTCCTCTTCTAGGTTGCGTCCGGCCGCCACTTATTCCTTTTCCTCCTACACCTCTTGGCTACTAAATTGAACCTTTGTCATGGTAGCTATTATTGTATATGACTTACCTTTTAACTTTCCGCAATAGGCTTTTGCCATTGATGATTATCTATAGCAAATTTAAAACAGTGCTGATCAGAAATAAACTTGATTTACTCCACAATATTCTTCGAGTTCTTGATGTATATTCATATTCTTCAATTTTATTGAAACTATAACAAAGCGTAGCTCACTCTATCTTTTATCAACTTTCTGGTTTAGTGTAGTTGTAGAGCAAATGCACTACGGTAACCGGGTTGAAATTTCCCTTTCTTAGTCCTATGGGGCGCAACTACTAGTGTCCTCTAATCCAGGTTCACTAAGTAGCAGGTGAATAATTCCAATGAATACTTATCATTGCAAGCTCTGTTATCGTATTCTTTCTTAAATAGCACTGAGAGACTGGTTGATAGATTTTTTAATATGATTTTCAATCATTGGTTGGTATTATCTCAAGTTCGTTGTATTTTAGTGATCATGTTCGTTTAAGCGTTGCTCACTTATTTATTGGTCTACTGCATCAAACCCTTCATCTTGCCGCTGCTCGACTCCTATAATATCTTTTATGATAATAATAGAGGGCCTTTTGTTGCAATAGTAACTGTTTCCTGTGTAATAGAAGATCATCGTCTTTCGGAAGCCAACGAAAACAGATTGTTTTCTCAAATATATACTATGATATACAATATCTAGAATTTGTTATGCTTTTCTAGTAAAGGAAAAAAACAAGTCTGATTATTTTTAGTATTTGAGAGACGCAAACTGTACAGTGGATAGAATATGCTAGTTTCCGCTTATAAGCGAGAGTGACATTATATAAGCTGTTTCCGCTAAAATTAAGGAGATAAAATAAAGAATAAAAAAAACCTAAAGAGTGAATTAGCACTTTAAATGCGTCTGTAATGCTCAAGGACACAATTAAGAAATGCGATTCGATTGTTGCAAACGTAGAAGCAAAACCTAAATGAATGGCCTTGAAGAAAAGGCTTTTTAAATTCATGTTACATTTATTCAAAAAACAGACGACATAAGTAAAAGATTAGGAAGGATATATAGGTTCAAATAGGGAAGAAGGTCTTGTTGATGGTAAAAGCTGATAATATAGACGTGCCTCAGCTTGGTGATCAGTCTGTGCCCGCCTGAGACAATGCATCGACGCCTTTAACAGTAATCTGTAAGGTGATCGATGGTAATAGCCGTTGGTAAGCATTTTCAGTGGACCAAGTTCCTTGACTGATAACAGTAGACCAATGATACTTCCAGAGAGTTTCCAAAAGGGCTTCCAACAACTCTAGCGTATAGGGTTCGGTATAGTTATCAGTATTCGGCAGTTGTAAATTGAGCAGGGTATGCATAACCTCTGCTGGGGTTCTTAGCACATTGGAAAGAGAAACGTGATCGAAGGCTTTTACCCAGTATGACAATTTATCGGGCAGCCAACAATAAAGTGATAGTCATCTTCGATGAGTGCCGAACACAGCTTGCACGCTGCCGAAGGCCATCATGAGAAAACGAATAATTCCAGGATACTAGAGACATAAGTTAACTGCTTCACGCACCTCACTGGAATGTTATTCAAAAAATGCCTCCGGCGAGGCTCGAACTCGCGACCTTCAGATTATGAGACTGACGCTCTGCCAACTGAGCCACAGAGACATTTGTTGTTATGTTACGGCAGTATAATAAATTTGGCTCGCATCCCAATAAAATATGGAAGTCAGCAGTGTCCGGGCTGTTAGCCGGACAGCACGTGCAGGGAGCAGCTAGCCTTGGTAGATAGTAGAGACTTAGAATAATCAGCGGCTTAGAAACAACTTGACTTGTATATAAAAAATTTAAAGAATAATGTATGTAATAAAATAGCTTTTCTTTAGTGAAGTAAAAGTTTGGTATCCTTGCATATAGATATTTCTAATCGCTGAGGTCAGAAAGTGCAATTAAAGCTACTAAAACTATTCATAATCAATAAAAACATCAATACCAGTCTCGGATTGTCACATTATTGGTTGATAAGCTCAATAATAATCTTAAAACTCGGATTGGGAACACATATTCACAATCATACGCATCGTAACTTTACAGTTATTTGAATTTACAAAAACGGTAACAAATAGAAATTATATTGATGGATTACACGTGACTAGTTCGATGTCTGCTTTTGATTCGGTTCGGAAAATTGCCTACCCTTTTTTTAATTGGACTTTGAATACTTCAATTGTATTTCACGGAATAGAAAGAAAGCTTATGTGATTTATGTCTTATAATAACAATCAAAGTAAAAAAATAACGAGACTGCCAAAAAGGGTCCTGCTTTATTCATTCATTGAGGAGTAGGTCTTTTATATTTAAGTTAGTAAGACATGTGTTCCAGTGATAGTATGTTATTAACCATAAAACCCATGAGTGTATACAACCCTAGTTGTTTCTAAGTTGTTGTCTCATTATGCTAGACAGGGTTGTCTCAACAGATCATGACAGCTTAGAATGAATATACCCTCCTAGATATCCATAAATTATACTATACCCAATGACATATAGTAAGGTATTATAGTAAAGTAAGTAGACTGTATAAATGACAGCCTGTTCAGCCTTGTATTGGGTAGCTCTAGATTCAGAATCATCACATATTCTACATCCATTTCTTATTTCACTTTGCTTTTTCCAGTGGTGAAGAGGTATGACGATCTTGTACAACTTGTGAACATCTTATACGATGCTATTAGTTAAGAATAATACTTGCATTCCAAATGCAATGCTTGTTACGCTTGGTACGCGGTGTGTTCGAGCAGAGAATAGGGATCAAAGATAATTCTCGATGCGATTCGCTATCTCGCAAAAGAACTGAATAGGCTATTTCGTGAAACATATTTCACCAAGGCAGTTAGTATATATATCTACTCGTACGAGTAATGATTTACATAGTAGGTCATGGTATTGCTGTTTGCTCTGGAAGTAAAAGTTAGTTGGAGATAAAAGGCTCAATCAAATTTTATAAATACAACAACTGTTCACGCAATCTAAACTCTAATCACTTCCGCAGAAATTTGAGCTATGTAACTGGTGGCCAAGAGATATTGTACTTAAATCCAGCTGCATGATTTTCTTGGATCTGCCAACATAGCACAGGACAAATTTTTACGCTCTGAAATAAACGAGTAATTGTCTACCTACAGGGAGGACCTATTTTTTAAAGAAAACTCCTCCTCACTGAGTATTATATGGTCATTTACATCAGTGTCAGCTATAGATCCTGATATATTCGTAGACAGCAAACGTGATACAGTAACTCTCTATTAACAGTAGTAGTTTAGTCTTTGCTTTTTCTCTAGTTTGTCCTTGAAAGAGAAATAAAGACCATTTGATCTCGTTAAGCTTGCCTATCTATTATCTCTTGTGTTTTAACCTTTTTACTATCCTTAATAGTAAAATGCAAGAATACCATAGAGGGTACGCTTACGAAATTGGTAAAATATTCAGTTTATTTACACAAGGTTCTAAATATTGTCAAATATATTTCTTCCAGTTGAAGGTCTATTGGGTGAGTCAACGGAAGTAGCACTGTTATTAGATGTTTCGTCTAATCTTGCAAAGGGTGATATGCCATTGCTTGAATGACGACTTATGCCTAAAGAAGCTCAATGAAAACAAATGTCAAATAAATATGAATATAAACGCATCCTCGAGTCGAGAACGAGCAAGTAACACACTTACCATTGAAAGGTCGGTAATTTTCGTTTGTGACAGGCCGGCCAAAAACGCGACCTGCCCTTTCCCCTCTTTTAATATTTGCTGCATTGAAAGAAGCATAAGGATTTGCTGATGTTGAATCATTCAAAAAAGAGCGGTTTAAATTGTATGGCTCTAACTCCCCATCTAACTGTTCTGGTTGTTGTTGCTGCAGTGACGCTGATGCATCAGTTGCTGTTGTATTTATGTTGAAGTCATTTGACATATTGAGAGAGTGAAAGAGCCCTCCGAACCTACTTTTGACAGTATCTCCCAATGATAGCAAATTATTTTTTAATTTTGAAGCATCTACAGGTTGGTTATTTAATTGGGGAGTCAGGGACCTCGGTGAACTGGTACCAGAGGACTCGTCATGGTAATGTTCTGGGGAAGCGCTGTTAGATTCTCCTGATAGAATTTCATCAACTCTTCTATCTCGCTCACTTCTTATCGTATCAGGAGGGACAGCACGGTGGTACTTACGATTGGTATAATCCTAAAAAATGTAGTACAATATACAAAATGGATGTAAGTTCTCGCCATTTTGCTAATTAATAGAAACGATAAACTAAGACCACAGCTCGGATAATTGATTTTCGTCAAACTTACTCTGCTTCGAGTATTTGTCGTGGAATTTCTGGTAGCTGAAGGGTTGATATCACGTTCGCGTTGTTTCCGTTCTACAATAGCAGAAGGACGGATTTCAGACAATGTGAAAATTATTAGATGTATTGATTGTATCGTACAGAATAGCCTCTTACCTTCTTTAACCAATTTAGCACCCTCTTCATAGTCAGCATCCATCAAAGCGCCCCAATTCGATTCAGCATCATCCTGATGATCGATATCATCATCTTCGCTATATTGATAGGGGCTTTTGATTCCGCAAATTCGGAGGCAACGTCCTTGTATATTGAATAATAGTGATATTGCCGGAATGAGAATAATGATTGGGAACCAGTCGGCAAAGGCGCCCAAAAATTTGATAAGTTCAGCTTTTCCCATAAACTGAGATGTAAGAAAAATAATATGATGAACTTAGAAAACTGTGCATTTACAATTTATATCAGATCGAAATTTGAGTATCATCACTTACAGTAGTGAAGATGGCATTGTTGACGCCAGGTGCATCCACAGCGAGGTTGATGAAATTGTAACATAATGGAGCCCTACAAAAAGTAACTAATGAATTTTGAAGACACAATGAGCTTAATTGGAGGCAAAACCACATTACATCATTTTACACATGTAGCTGGTGAACCACAAGAGGCTGTTTTCATCTGTGTGATGATTAGGGATGAGCAGATACAGATTGAAAAATCTGATTTTGAATAACGAAGAATAAATGCAAATACACATGAACATCAACGTCAAAAACGCCACAATCTACAACAACGGCCATAGGAAAAAAAAAAAGGAGTTGCTGCAAGTAAGTTGTATGTCTTTATCCAATACATGTATAAAAAACCCACTTTACCTCCAGCGCAGCGTAATTCGTACCACAGGCATTTAGTATATAGTATACAATCGATATGATGACCGGTTTTCTAACATTAAAGACTAACTCTGACCAGATAATACAAACACTGACAACTGAGAATAGAATAGCCAAAATTTTGTTGATGAAGGGCGAAATCCGTAGAATCCACCACCATTCAATATTGGAAGTTAGTCTGTTCCATAATGTATTTTCTTCGTTTCCTCGCCTCAAGCTAGATACAAATTGTCTGTCTTTCTTATCCTTATTACTGATGATATCCTGCAAATAAAATGCCTCATTCAGAAGATTTTTGTATAAACTAGGACCCCCCCCCCAAAGAAATGTTAATATCCCATGGAGCGTACAGGTGTTTGATGATAGTGAGGTACAATTTGTACTTACGCACTCTTTCTATCCTTCATTCGGATAGCGATGATCATTCGTCGTGTCAATTTTACTAAAAAGTCTTCAGTCAATACTCTAGGTATACTAATCGACGAGCTGCTGTTAAGCTCTCTCTCAGTTACTGAAAACGTTCCATGTAATACGAACGGAAAGCGCTGAAGCATAATGCTAATACAGTGTCTCGTTTCAGGTAGCTCTGCCGTGGATCTTTTAGATATAGCATTCATCGTCTTTGCGAGTTCAGTAAATTCAATTTCTGTATCCAAGCATTCTTCCTTCAATTTGACTGCGTTTGCATAATGTTGATGTAAATGTCGATCGTAATCTCCAGAATACCAAAGGCTACGAGGTAGTGACACTAGTCCATAGCCCATAAACACAATGACTAAAAATAAACCCCAACTGTTCGCAGCTGCCATAACGTAACTTTGAATGCCTTCCCTGACACATGAGGAATAATACAAAAATTAGAAATGGATGGTAAGCTGAATGCGTTTCATTTATCATTATATACTATACCTTGTCGTTAATCCATTCCCAAACACAAGGTAAAATAATCCAATAATACCGACAACGACATAAATCGAATAGAATCGAATATTGACATGTAATGCTGATTTCAACCTTTTTGTAACTGTAAAGTCGCCTGTATTAACATAGGCTTGCATCATTGGAATCATTAACCTTATTCAGAAAAGAAGAGGTAAGAATGAGCATTGTTAAAGAACGTTGCTTGTGATGATTTTGTTATGCATATCTTTACCATGTCAAACAAAACGAAGTCCAATAAATGACTCTCCAAGCAACAAATAAAAATGATTGTGAAGCATATGCAAAAGGGACTCTGCCTTTCTTCTCGTCTTGTACAGTCTTGTATGCAGCAAGAGTGGAGAAAAAAAAAAAGATTTCATTAATAAGCGATTCTTTCCTATGTACAGTAAGAAGCCAATTCGAAAAATCATGTTATATCTTCTTACTGAAGCTAAATCCAATGGCAATAGAACCACAATCCAAAACGGTAAAAACCACCCGATAATGCATACAATAGTAACGTACCAAGGTTGGCTTTTTATATTGCCGTATCCTGATAAGATTATTATCACACATATAAATAGTAGGCAAGTAACGGAAATAAGTGGTATCGAATTGCTCTGTTCATTTATGAGTGGTCGTTCTGGTATTTCTAATCCTGGCGTTGGTAATGATGTCGACGATGGGTATATAGTGGTTATTGGTGATGATACTGAGGATATGGGATTTGATATATCCTGCACCATTGATAAATACACGGTAGAAAGAAAAAAGACGGAAGGAAAGAAAAAAGGGTCCAAAAGATTTACCCAAAAATTAAAATAAAAGCGGAGCAATACACACAAAAGTGTGTTCAGGTCAATGCGGTAGGAAAAAAAAAAACCAAAAAGGCAGCAAGTCAAAATTATGAAACCTCATAGAGAAACTATCTTGATTAACTATGGTATCGAACTTAAATTAGTTCAGGAATAAATGTAAGTTCTATTGCTAAAGTAGTTGCTGTTGTTGGTTTCCATGAAGTACAAATAAGACCGATTATTGAAGAAATGACAAGTATAAATGAATAATATGATATGCAATATAAGGAATAGCTTATCTCGGCGTTTTTGCTTTCTTAAAACCATAGCTCCTTGCTCAAAGGAGAGTTATTGTTTGGCTTTTCTGCGACGTATATAAACACCGCATTCTTCCAAAAATATTACTACATTCACGTTAGATGCTGCCTATAAGGTTCAACTAAGCAGGTATTTCTTCCACTTGAGATGCTGTAGTCAACATCATTTGGCATGCTGAAGTGCAAGAGCAGAACGAAGCTATTTTTTCTTGCGTGGATAGGCGGGGTTAATATACCTGAAGGTGCGCTACGCTATTTGATAACGCAGACGCCTGCTATTCTTAGAGGTCATAAGCTCTTTTCTAACAAACAGCAGACATAGTCATCGTCAATATGATGAGGAGATGATATTTAGATACGCATCATTGTAAATAAGATGCGTTCATCTTCTTTCCAAATTTTTATTGCAACTTTTTTTCAGTGTTCATTCTGAGGTAACTATTGATGCGATAATATGAATCAATCACCATAATAACCGGTAGACAAAAGTAAGGAACATAGAAGGCACAGAGAATATAGCGCTCAATTTGAGTTAGCTTAAATGTCGGACTGCACAGAATTTCAACAACGGAGGGCAGGACTGTTGTAGCAACATGGGCACCATAGGCTATTAATCAAAATATATGTCAAACAAAAAAGTGTTTTCAAACACCATGTTTATTATTTGCAGAATTGGAGAGCTTACTGGCAAGAGGAAGACGAATGTATTTACAATCTATCGAATAAGCAGGACCAGACAGAAAGGCTCGATCAATTCATGTCTTTTCATTTATGTTTACTAAACAGAATATTCTTGTTACCTTTGACAAGCCCAATGCATGCTATAAAAAAGAATGGTAACTGAAATAATAGTTCACATACAACAAAACTTGAATACCAATAGACGGGAGTAGTGCTGCCCATGAACGGGTCTTTATATGTCGTTACATAAAAGGCCAAGGCATCTTTCAGTATTTGAGGGACCCAATGGGATGGGCAAAACAATTGAAAATCAATGAGTACAGTGACAGGAATGTGAGTAGCAAAATATAAAAAGTATACTAAATCCAATATACGAAGAGGCTGTCGTCTTGTTAGCGCGTCCGTTAATAACGACATCTTTCGCTATAAGATTGTGAGTGAGAGAGATGAGAAATGAATCAGTAAGCGCGCAAATTTTGACAGTGACTTACTTCATCCTGTTCTCCATTGTGAGTCCGCTGCTTTTGAAGAGGTTCAATGACTGCTGAAGCATTTGTCACATGTGCACAAATAGACCCGAAGAATATATAAATACATTTGGAACTGATTAGATTCTATTCGTTTTTTTAATCAGAATGAAGTAATTGCAATAAGCTATTTGGTTAATATGAAGATTTAACAAAAAAATGGCAAAAAGGATGTATAAGAGAAAGAACATGATAAATAGGGATTGATTATATTACAGAAAGATATACATAAGATAACGTTGAAAAGTTCTCTACAATATTTTGCTAACATTTCTAAACAACAACTTCTTTCTTTTCTGAGGTTATGAAGCTGATTTGCTCATCAATGTCATTGTTAGCTTTATTGTTGGTTGCTGTTGGTAAAACTTGTTGGGCTTGTTTCTTAATCTGCAATTCGAGATGGCTAGATTATATATCGGTGGAAAATTGAGAAAAATAAATTAGATTTCCGCGGCAATATTTTTTTGAACATTCAATTCGTTATAATACATACCCATACCAAGCACCACCAACAAGAGTCAATAGGATACCAAATGAGTTCATTAAAGTAACGGCGTAATCGAAAATAACGACGGACAAAATAATAGACAAGACTTGCTTGACGTTACCGGCAACTGTCATGGTGAGAGCACTTGTCTTTTTATTAGCTGTGAAACTGACAATGTTCAAGCCAAAAGCGATAAGACCATTGAAGAATAAACCAAAAGCCAAATCGGCGGTCATGTTTTGTGAGCTAAATTGCATCACGTCCTGTAATTCACCGGTGAAGTAAGCATAGATAATGCATTGAATAAAAGCAAGTGGTGACATTCTGAAAAGTAGATCAAGAGGGGCCAACTTAAGGCGACCTACTTGTACACGGTTAGTAACAATCGTCTTGACAGCGGCTAAGACTGCACCCAAAACAGTGAGGAAGAAGCCCATGTAAGTAAATGAGTATTCATCGGAAGTGGCAAAGGCTACACCAAAAACGACCTAATTGCAAATTTCTTCAATTAACTTTTTGTATTACAATGAATAACATAATGATAGACGCTTACTGGTAATAAAGAATAGTAGATCTTAGCGGGATAAGTTTTCTTAAGAAACATAATAGATATGATAACGGTAAAGACAGGAGTCATAGCACGAACAACTTGATGGAACTATAATATAGACATGCACAATTCAGTCATTTCTAGCCATTGACCATGCTAATTTATTGTTACTGCTTACAGGTACAGATACGAGATTTCTACAATAAAACAATTGAAACCCAGAAAATAGATTATTAGCATTCGTATATACACATCGCTCGTATACTTCGATCAAAATACGATTACTTACAAAGAAACATTACTGATAGCAATATTGATAGTGTAAAGAATAGAGAACATAAGCATGATCATGTTTTCACGTTCGCCCAATTTGGCAGGAGTGAACCAGCCCATTAAATATAGTATATAGCATCCAACTGCACCACATAATGTATGGATAGCTGTCAATGTGTAAGGATATCGGAAGTTGTTGAGGATAATCTTGTTGTATAGGGTTAAGGACAAGTTGAGGACGAAGTAAACGCCCAACCACATATAACCGGTATCTATCACTGCACCTGCCATTCTTGTTGAGGGTACGTTCCGGTGAGGGTATGAAGAAAGAAGGAAAAACTATTCACAGAAAGACAAAGAAGAAGAAGAAAAAGAAACAAGAATTGCTAAAGCACTGTCTCAATCTTAAATATGGTTTCTCTTTATTTTTTTAATTTTTTTTTTTCTTTTTTTTTCGTGTGCATGTGCTGGCAATAAAGTTTGGATTGTCTACACAACAAACAACAGTGCTCAATAAACTAAATTTAGTAACTAAGGCCTAGTCCATTAAACTCTCTTTTACGATCAATTTTGAGAGCAAAAGACATATTCCTTCCATTTGGACTAATATATACACATCTATCGCAAACTCTTACTTTACGTAAACAGTTTCTTCAGATTTTTGTCTCATTACATTATGCCTTTCTTAAACAGTTTTTTTGGGAATCTTGCATTAAAAACACTTCAGAAACTCAAATAATAAACTGACGCATATCCAGTTTGTACATTTCTTTTTGCAGTCCCGTTCAGTCAGACAAAGATATATTCTTTTTAGCTTAGTAGCAAATTTAGTCCTTAGACTATCGTCAAGTGTAAAATGCTCCTGAGCAATAAACACTGATAAAGCATAAAACATTCAATAAACTCATCCTCTGTCCACCCTGTTCCTTTATAACGACATCACCATCTTGAATCAGATAGGTTTCAGATTGTGAAGATACAACCCTTTTTTGAGCTAGCAGACAAATAAAGGCCCAAAAAAGTGGGAAACTATCTCCTCTTTAAACAAAAGTCAGGACCCAGGAGAACGCCACAAAATACAGCCCCACCAAAAACCAGAACAACGCCTCTGACTGCACGGTGAAATTCTCTCAGCTGACGTAAGACTTTATGGTTCCACGTTATCATTGTAAATAGAATGTAAACAAGACACTTTTTATCAATTAGCTCATGCCATTATTGTCGCGCCCGTTTTTTGTCGGTTTTAAGCCTGCCGTAAAAACATTTAAGGGGAAGGGAAGCCTGCCTTCAAGAACGTTATCATAAGTCATTCTAAAGCTAAAAAGGAAAAAGATCGACGAAAAATTAAATTCAATGTCACTCAATCAAAATCCTTTATTTTCTTGTCAACAATCTTGACAGATACAAGTTATCATACTGTACCAATTTAGAAATCGTGTTGAAGAGCAATCCATTAGGTCATTTGTTCGCTTTTAAGTAGACTAGCTGCCTTCTTTTTTAGAGCGTATGAAGGAACGCTGATTGATCCAGGGGCATACCGCTGCTATTATAGGTAAGATTGCTTTTCTTTGCGCCTTTATCAAATGACAAATGATAGATCAAGGTACGAACTTATAGTTTCTCGTTGAATACTAATAGTGCTTCACAATGATAGCACTCATGAATTATGTGTTAGTATGGTTACACAGCGTGATGACGAAGGAAGACTTTATGCTTCCGAAAAAATCAAGATGATAGCATAGCATTCTTCTATGTTAAATTCCATCTTTTGTAGTGCGAAAAGTAGCTATTGAATGTGTATAAAATGTTCAGAACGTGCCACCAGAAGAGTGAGTATCTGTAGAGCTGCAGACGATTTTTTCATACCTTTCAGTCTTATTCCCATTCTGGGAAAATGAGTGAAAGACTTTTTTCTAAATTTAACCTTGGCATTTTTTAGGAGATGTAGAAGCAAAGACAAGTAAAAGTCGAGCGGGAAAATACTCGTGCTGCAGGATCAATGTTGTTCTCAAATCGAATGTAAGATCTAACGACATGATACCACTAAAACGATCAAATGCCATTATGTTAATGATTTCACAAGAGATGTTTATTGATATAACGGATCATCACAGTATGATAAGTTGCCTTTGTATGCTCTATGTAAACTCATTCTATAGAACACTGCTATGTTAATATTTCAGTTGAACTAAGTGCCCATCATTCGAGGCTTTGAGAGGACCAAGAATTGACTAACGAAAGAGAGAGCTAAAGAAAGCAAGAAGAATGATCACACAAATTTATCTTTTATTATTTTTGAGTGACATTTACAAAAGGATACTGGTCAGACATGATTATACAATGCCAGAAAAGTCAATCCAACTCGAGAGTATCGAATGAAAACTCACAAGTAAAAAATGTATGCCCAACAGAAAAGTTGGTTTTCTTTCACTTTCTCTGTCATTGCCTCTTCTGTTCTTTTTTTTTTTTTTTTTTTTTTTTTTATTTTTCTTCCTTCTTGTGCAATTGACTTCTGCACTTTTGTCAAATCTATTCACACTTGTGTACTGCTTCGATTTCTCCAAAATTTCAATTCGTATAGACTTTTCAGAAAGTTGCAACACGCAAGAGACTTTATGTTCACAGTTTTTGATTGGAACACAACAACAAAATCTTTCTTATGTTAAATGATGCTTTCAGGAAACGAATGCCTCATTTCCTGGTTGCAGCGGCGGCAAAACGAAATCCTAACAGCAGTAAAACTGCAATACCGCAACCTGAGCGGCCTGAGACTCGCAACAGAAAACGATTCAAGCTTTTGTGGCTGCAGCGCATCAATCAATCATCAATTAAACTAAAAAATAAGTTTTCTACAGATCAAAAAAAGAGGAAGAGCAGCGAAGACTCTTCCGCAAATTCACTAGATTGGAGATCGCTTTCTCCTGATCGACCGCCACTTCCATTCTTCCTAACAGACAAACTTACGAATGACAAAAATAATGAAAGCATACACCAACGCCAACAGCATTTTAGACTTAACAAAAGCAGACCATCGCATACTTCATATTTCAAAAACTTATTTTCATCTTCATCTGTTTCATCCTCATCATCACTAGATAACACTCATAATATATCATTACTACTTCAAAACACAACATTGAAACTTCCAATGGACACGATGGAAAATAGTAATAGTAACACCAATTCACAAGCTAAGGTAGTATCATCTCTATTTTCAATTCTTTTTTCTTTTTTTTTTTTTTTTACGCCTTATTATTGAGAAGGTACTACTATACTATTACCAATAATGTCTATTTGCGGGGTAATGTCATATACCTATCAAATCAGAGATGCATTTGAGAAATTGAACAAGAACGGTTTGAAATTCTCTTGCATATAACCACGTTTTTTTTTTATATCACTTCCATCTATCGCGCTTTTATCGTGCATTGCATATCATTCGGTTACACTACATTTTCGGCGAAACGATTGCCGGTGTATCCGGAAGGGAGACATTATCCTTACCCTTCTCGGATTGATTGTTTTTATATATCTTTACTTATTCACCAATTAGGCCCTATTGTTGTATGCATGCATCAAATAGAGATATATGTACATTACCTCAAAAGGACAGTGGATCGAGTACTTTCTCATATCTCAAATAGCAATGGTTATTAATAGTCTATCTTTTTCTTTTTTTCCTTTTCATAACTTTGGCTCTATTGCAACCAGACGACCAATAAAAGAAATTCTGATAATCCTTTACCATTGAGCCCCATACTCGAAGAAAGTGAAACGATGGCTATGGACTCAGCAACAACCTCGGCTTCTTCGAACGTGCATTCTAATAATCAGATATTCAATAACAACGGAGTTGAGAAAAATGACAGTCAAATGTCTATCGAATGTACCTCATCTATAGTTACAACATCTATTATCAAAGAAGGGCCTCCTTCTATTCACAATGGGGTATCAGCCACAAATGTTACCCAAAATATCAATCAACAACAGCGTCCTGAACCGTCCATCTCTTCTAATTTAAGCAGCGCTTCGACACTTGACCAACTTACCGAAAATAGTATTGTTGAGGACATACTCAAGGATGATCACAATCAAGACGCGAATGAATCAATAGACCGTCTTCGTCAAAGAGGCGGTGAGGAAGAATGTAAACGTAAATTTGCAAAAATGGTCCTCGCCGCAATCAGATTTCAGAATAAACAAGATAGGAAGCCTCAATATACGGCTCTGGTATTTCATCCAGTTACTGGCAATATAGAAAAGATGCGTGTGATTTACAGTGGAAAAGCCGAGTATCATAAATTTTGTGGCAACGCACAATATCTGCCTCCTGAGCTCTCAATGATTACCACAGCAGATAAGCAGAAAGAGTACCCACAGAAACAACAGCAATCCGACAAGGGTTATAATAGCGAAATGATTGATGTCTGGGTCTTGGGCATTTTTTTATATCGTTTACTGACAGGAAGATATCCCTTTATGGCGTCAAATGATCATCAATTATTCAAAAAGATGATACATAGTGATTTCAATGTCCCTGATTATCTGACGGAAGGTAATTTTTTTTTGTTTTTTTTTTGCGGGATTCTACCATACAGTATAGAATTCGTTTTATTCATCGTGCTTTCTCATATACAGATGCAAAGGATATAATCAAACGTATGCTAGCACCATATGGCACAAGAGCATCTTTAGATATAGTCATTCACCATCCTTGGCTAGCAAATTACAGACACCGTTTACTCGACTATCATAAACAGTATTGCCATGACCAAATGGAAGACTTGAATAAACGTAGTATCACCACGAATCATGAGGGAGACATAACTGTCAATCAAGAGAGCTTGGAAAACGAGCAGTGTAGGACAAAACCTCCTTCTTTGATATGCAATTCAGCATCCAAAAGGACGGTGCTCAGTCATAAAAAATCAATCAAACGATTTAATAGTGTTGGTACAACATCAACAGTCATGCTTCATCAACATATTGTCACAGCTACACCCAATTATCATGAACGAACATCTCCTCATTCTAACAGTAAAACTTATCGGAGCTTACACCAACACAAAGGCAGGAGAGGCATTTCTTTTAAAAAAGCATTTACTTTTGTCTTTCAAGGCCCGTTTCCTCCACCTAAACGACCTTACCAAGACCTTTCACATTTAGGCACGCGAAAATCAGTGTTCTTAAATTGCAGAGCTTAAAAGAACTCCTACTCTCCCTCCCTCTTCGCCTTATAAATCAAATGGTAAAAAGAGATAGAGTTTCGTTTAGCCTTTTGTTGTATTTCATTTTTTTTTTTTTTTCATCTGTAACATTATACTCCTTTTCTATATGTAATTGCATATTGTTATTGCTATTGTATCAACATCAAATTGTATACTATCATTAAATTATGTTCATAGAAGTAGAACTAGATGCTTCTAAGCTGTACGTAAATGGTATCGGGAGGTAATATCTTCTGCTCTTTCCCTTGACTGCTTGTCGTCAATTGTGCTCTGGGGTTATCTTAGTGAAAATTATTGATAGAATCATAGCTGTAAGTATCTCATTTTCAGCATCTTTAAAAACAGAAAAAAAAAAAATGTTGGGGATTTATTACAGTACTTATGCAAAGGAACATGAGTTAATTTAGCGAATAGCGAGGAATAAAGGAAAACAAAAAAGATTAGGTTGTAATTATTACTAGTAAAGAAGCGCGTTAAATTATTGTATTGTTGTTTTGACACGAAGAGGAGGAGGAGGAGGAGGAGGAGGAGCTCGAATGGCTGTAGAACGTTGTCTGGTGAGACTAGGTTTGCGAGACGTAGGAATAGAAGGAGAAGAAGCGGAAACAGGAGGCAGAGGCGGTCTACGAATAGGTGCAGGAGATTCTGTTGAGAAATACACTGATGGAGAACTACGATTTCCTTCACCAATGCGAGGGCTTGAAAGTGAACTAGTATTAATAGTAAGTTCAGGTGTAGATTTTTGATGAAGTAGAGAATTGGGTGGCGGTGGCGCAGGTATTTGTGAAGAGGTGGATGATGATGGGGTAGGAGGTGCAGGTTCGTATTGCCTTTGATCTACAGAAGAGCCACTCGTACTGCTATTGCTGCTATTGATGATGTTGTCTTCTGTAGAAACAGGCGGTAACGGTCGTTTTCGAAGATCGTAGTCTTCTGTATAATTGACCGGAAAAATGCCACGCTTTCCATTCAACTCACCTAGCCACCATCCTTTATCAATCTCGCTAAGAACGAGTATAATATCACCGGTTTTAAAAGAAATTTCGTCAGTATTCTCGCTCGTAAAATCATATAGCGCTCGCCTAAGTTTATCCTCTTCAATTAATGTAGGCTGTTCACTTGTTGGATGAATTGACAATAATTGTGCGTGACTTGCAAGAGAATCAGTCAAATGATTATGGCTTTTTTGGGAAGAGTGTGTTTCTGCACTTATATCTCGGCTCATGCTTTGCGATACTGCGAAAGCAGCAGGTGATCCACGACGGCGCAAAGGCGCTACCTCTGCGCTTATCGAGTTCACAGAGCTGTTAGTCGATGATCGTACCATCACTTTTCCCAGTAGATCGCAAGGACTGTTATCATTGGATGGTGGTGGATCCCCCCAGCTCTTTTTGAGCGATTCTAGTAGATCTTTGGCATGCGTGTGAAAGCTGCATTGCGCTTCAAGCATATCGTATAAAGCATTTCGATGCACGGTCTATGATGAAGGAGCGGTTAATCAAACTCTCAAACTCAGTGATAAAAAACAACCTTTACGCCGGTACAGCGTCTTAATTATCACATTACCTCGAATTCTTCGAGGTAAGCCATTCTGTGAATCAAATCATTCTCGGTTTCTTCGTATTTAATCTTAGCAGCCTGCATCTCTTGCTCAAGTTCTGGTTTTTCTCTTTTAGCCTTATTCAATCTATTTAATTTCGAGTCATAATCCAGTCGACGGGAAGCCAACTTCTTTCTTAAAGCATCAAACTCCTTATAATCTTTAAGACCAGCTTCCAAGATTGTTTGATACTTCGCCTTAATCTCCATCGCCAGAGCCTCTTGTAGTGCAGCAATTCGAGTTTCGGTTTGGCCTAAGTTAATCAATGATTTGCCTTTTGCACGCATCAAACAAATAAAATAAAACGGGAAGTTTTAATTGAAATTAGATTTTAAGTCAGGGCTAAAATACTGACATGCAAAATAGCTCTGCTTACCTAGTGGTGAATGTTCCGGAAAGACCGTGCCATAATGATGCATACAGGTACCAAGAGCTTCGAGTGGCATACTTTTCATTTTGTTGTCGTCAGGTGAGGTCTTCCTTTTCAATAAATAAGTTGAAAGTAGATCAACTGCCTCCACTACTTCTTCATAGCCTTGTCTTCTACGCTCTGTCTCCTGTTCCAAGCGCTGAAAATCTTCGGTTTGCAGAGTCACTTTCGCCCCACCAAATTTTTCTCCAGTCCACTAGACAATATGAGAACAAGAAGATAAATAAACCCCACACATTAACTACTTATCATAACATATGCTACTCTATTTTTAGCCGTATTTGGCATTTTTATAGAACCATGTATTGGAAATGAAGGCTGTACCTGCTTGAATCTGCCTAGAATCATGATCTGCGTGTTGAATGTCGAATATGTTTTATTGAAAAATTGCAGATATAAATGAAAGTTCAAAAGCAATAGAGCCCGAAAATCTAACATTTTCGCAGTTTTAAATTTATATGCATTTCCAAATTTATAATTTTTGGATGCCAGCTTCCAAATTATGACTGCTTAGCCAATGAAACGTGTTGCTTTTTTTAATTATTTTTGTTGCGATAGCCGTTCGATTAGCTGTTACTTCTCCATGCACTCTCCACTAGTATAATGATCCAGTACTCTTCATTGATCTCGTATTTTATCACAATTTGCTTTTCATTTACTTCTGAAATATTATAAGAAAATTAGAATGAGAGTTTAATAACAAAATGCGAGATAAATACTCCTTCCTTGCATTCTAAGCCAGTATGGATGCGCTATAAAAACGAGGATGTATAGCAAGTACAAAATAGTGTGTACAGTTGATATATAATAGCAGTTTTATATTGAAATGTGACCAACTTTGTACCAAAACATAATGAGAGGTATGTGAATAATGAACGGTAATGGATAATAGTTAGAATTGAGCCGTGAGTACGGTTGTGTACATTTACCGCCTTATCTCCCACTCAACCCAACGAGCAATTTTGATCTGTGGACAAAAGCTTAAGTCGAATATGAGTGAAAGGCTGTAGAGAGTGGCTCGTAGCTCAAGTTTCTTTCCGCATGTTCAACAATTGTATGCTTTTCACTTTCATGAAATGCTGTAGACAATGAAACGAAGTGTTCGATTCTAAGCCTTAAATGCTAAGTGTTTGTTACCAGTTTTTGCAAACTTTCTGTCAAGCTTCCCTGGATAAACAGAGACTAACTTACGCAACTTTGCATTCCTATCCATCCGTTACGTTCCTTTGCCCGTCATCTTTTGGTTGTTTTACTCGTGGTTACGTTAAACATATCTTCATGACTGAATCCTACTTTTTTTTTGATAACCCTTATTTAATTGGAGTATGCCCTCTGCAGGAACGGGAAGCACATCTAAAAAGCAACTTGACGAAGAAAGTAGCGACTAGTGAAAGAAAAATCATCACTAACACATATTCTTTTTCTCTTGTATAAGGAAGAGTTGATTAAAAGTTGGATGTCATGCTGGGGATGTCGAAAGGGTATAGGAATATATGCTAATTACGGCGAAGCGAAACATTTACGCAAAAAATGTGAACACTCCTGCCAAAAATGACAACCAAAAGAGATGAAATCAGATATCATATATTATGATGAGCTTTTTCAAAGACATTTTTGAACAACAACTTGAATTAGAAGCATATAAAAATGACGGAAGAAACAAGGGAAGCAGAGGAATGGCGAGAAAGAAGAAGACGTGACCCTGAAAAAGCAAATGTAATTGAGCGAGAAGCAGCTAACGAAGTCAATTACACGCTTTGATCTTCTTCCACTCTGCAAACAGTCAAGGTTGACAACAGCAGGTGCTTTCTTGGAAGGATTTTGAATGGCGGACGACATGGTCGCTTGCCGCTTTGAGATTTTGCATTCAAGCACTGGAAACGTGGCAAAAAATATCAAGGTTGAGTACCCATAATTTTTTGCTCAAACAGCTGATGATAAGGCAGGGGAGTGAGTTGCTAACATTTTTTATATAAACGAATATTTAACGTCAAAGTGAGTGTAGCTTTAGCAGTGGCAATTACTTTCTGCTTATTATTATCCTTATCATCGTAAGTGCAACAGATGCTTTAGCAATGATATGAAAGACATTAAAATCAGCAAATTGCCATGTTATTATCGAGCTATGTAAACTACATAGTGTGACAGTGCGCTATTATTGCTTTAAGGAATATGATACCATTATCATAGGGATAGAAAAATCATAGCTTTTTCGACCGCCTCCCACGCCCCCTATGGTACTGGCGGCTCACTAGATGTGCTGATGGCAAGGTAAGTACACTTTACGAAGATTCGTCGACCATTTTTTTTTTTGCCCACCCCACTGTGAAATTAAAGACAGATTTGGCTCCCAATTCCAATTTTGTTTTTTCGTTTTCCTTGATACATTCGAAACACTAATTAAAAGAAAATGGCACCAAGCACACTCTTCCGTTCGGAAGAGATGTCACTTATTCAGTTGTACATTCCTGCTGAAGTTGCCCAGCCTTGTGTAGCCGAGTTAGGAGAGCTAGGCAAAGTACAATTCAGAGATGTATGTGAACCATTTTCGACTGTCGCAGTAGCTCACTTTTTGAGGACTTGAATGTTAAAGGCAGATTTACACCAAACTAACACTGCTACATGCTCTATTTGTAGCTCAACCCTGAAGTGAATGCTTTTCAACGTTCTTTCGTCTCTGAAATCAGACGCTTGGACGAGATGGAGCGTCAATGTCGTATGTATTATACAGCAATTCTGAAACGGGATACATAAGAAGCTTATCTTATGTGGGATAAGTGAGGTGCAAACGACACATTTTTAAAGATAATAGCAACAGTAGCATACTTGAGTTTGATAGCTTTGCTTCAATACTAAGGAGTAATGCTATACCTCTCAACAAAAAAAGATATTGCGCGTGTTGTCCTACAACCCAACTATCCGTTTACGTTTCAGATATTACTCAGTCTGCAATTCTAATCGCTCTAACTAAAACGTTCGATGTTTATTTCTTTATTAACACTAGGTTTCTTCCACTCACAACTGCAAAAAAATGAAATTCAACTTCGTCCTATGACTTCCGCTGCTATTCGTTCGCGCGCACGTTCTGCTCAAGAAATCGATGACCTTGAAGAAAATTTGAAGGAATACGAGGGGCGTATCACTCAAATGAACTCGTCTTACGAATCACTTCAACGTCGTTATCTACAATTGACTGAGTTGCGCCATGTTTTAAGAGAATCAGGCGGATTTTTCGAACAAGTAAGGGGGCAGAAAATGAGTTACATTTTATAGGATCTCAGGTTGCCCGTGGTTGTCTGATAACAAAGTCTATCATTTTCTTGTATAGGCCGAATCTAGACACGAAACAATTCGCACTTCATTTGATGAACAAGATGATTCTGCACCATTATTAGAAAATGACGTTGAACAACAAGCCCACTATGAGTCCGAAAACCTACATTTAGGTTATGTGACAGGTGTGATTGCTCGATCACGTATTCAAATATTTGAGCGTGTTCTTTGGCGCTCACTTCGTGGTAACTTATACATGAAGTCTGCTGAAATTGACGAGCCTATTGTTGATCCCGACACTGACAGCGTAGTGGATAAGAATGTCTTCTGTATTTTTGCTCATGGTCATGAAATCATCGCCAAGATTAAAAAGATTTCGGAAAGCTTGGGTGGTACTCTGTATACAATTGACGATTCAGCTGACAAACGCCGTGATGCTCTTCTGGAAGTTACCTCTCGTATCGAAGATTTGAACAATGTTTTATCGACCACTAACCAAACACGTCGCTCAGAATTGCTTAAAATCTCTGAAAATTTGACAGCTTGGACAACTATTGTCCGTAAAGAAAAAGCCATATACCACACCATGAATTTGTTCAATTATGATTCCAATCGCAAATGCCTTATCGCTGAAGGCTGGTGTCCTACTAATGATATCCCTCTGGTTCAACAATCATTAAAAGATGCTACTGTAAGTATTAGGATCAAATGGTTGCTAAAAGTTATTATGGCTGAACAACCCCGTTTTTTTTTTTATTGGTAACTAGGACGCTTCAGGAACCAGTCTTCCTTCCATTTTGACTGAGTTACATACAAAGAAAACACGCCCAACATACCATCGAACAAACAAATTTACAGAAGGATTCCAGGGCATTA
The DNA here is from genome assembly GCF_025528875.1 of Mycotypha africana. Lineage (NCBI taxonomy): Eukaryota > Fungi > Mucoromycota > Mucoromycetes > Mucorales > Mycotyphaceae > Mycotypha > Mycotypha africana. The sequence continues at coordinate 1,139,145 of NW_026515727.1, read as the reverse complement.
TTGATGCTTATGGTATTGCTCGTTATCGTGAAGTCAATCCTGGTCTCTTCACCATCGTTTCTTTCCCATTCCTTTTCGCTATGATGTTTGGTGATATTGGTCACGGTGTCCTTCTGTTTCTGATTGCCCTCTACCTTTGCGTCAATGAAAAGAAATTGGCGTCTAACAACGGCGAAGTAAGTTTTTATTTGTCACAAATACTTTGTTCACTCTACAAAGACTAATTCACATCATGCTGATACTGTTTAGATCTTTAAAATGTTTTTTGGCGGTCGTTACATGATGTTATTAATGGGCATTTTCTCCATTTTTACCGGTGCAATTTATAACGATATGTTCTCTTTATCCCTCAACGTCTTTAAGTCAGGCTTTAGTTTACCCTCCAACTATACTTCCAACGAAACTGTAGAAATGATTCCCAATGGCCGTGTGTACGCTTTCGGTCTCGATCCTGCATGGCACGGCTCCGAAAATTACTTACTCTTCACAAACTCCTACAAAATGAAGCAGGCTATCATCATGGGTGTAATCCATATGTCTTTTGCTGTCTGTTTAAATGTTTTTAACCACATCTATTATAAGCGCAAGGCTTTTGTCTGGCTTGAATTCATTCCTCAAATCTTATTTATGGAATCTGTTTTTGGCTACTTGATCCTTTGCATCATGTACAAGTGGAGTGTAAACTGGTGGGAGTTGGATTCAAATGGCCAACATATTCACAACGCTCCTCCAAATTTATTGAACATGCTGATTTATATGTTCTTGACGCCTGGTAAAGTGAATCCTGAAGATCAATTGTATCCTGGTCAGGGCCCTGTTCAAGCCATCTTACTGTTATTGGCTGTGGTGTGTGTTCCCTGGATGTGGTTCGGTAAGCCCTTGTATTTGAAAAGAGAAGCGAATCAACATCGTTATGAGTCGCTTGCTGGTGATGATCCCAATGAAGACGAAGAACAACCTCTTGTACAGGGTAGCTCAGCTGCTGATGAGGATGAAGAAGCAGAAGAATTTGATTTTAGCGAAGAAATGATTCATCAGACCATTCATACGATTGAATTCTGTCTTAACTGTATCTCTAACACTGCTTCGTATTTGCGTCTTTGGGCCTTATCCCTTGCTCACGCCCGTAAGTTATTTTTTTGTTTTTCTTATGACATCCATCACCAATTCTATCTCTTCAAAGGGAGCTATCGTGGGAAAGTTAACATTCTATGTCTCTTTTATAATAGAGTTATCAAGTGTACTCTGGGATATGACGCTTAAGATTTGGTTCAACATGTCCGGCGCCATTGCTGTCATTGGTCTTGTTGTTGGCTTCGCTTTGTGGTTTATTTTAACTCTAGCTATTCTATTATGTATGGAAGGTTTATCTGCTTTCCTTCACGCTCTTCGTTTGATGTGGGTTGAATTTGACGGTAAATTCTATAATGGTGACGGTATTCAGTTCGAACCTTTTACTTTTGCTACCGTCCTGGATATTAATACAGAATAATATCAAAGCTAAATTATATACTTCCATTTGACTGAAAAAAGAGGAGTGCCGTTTCTCTTTTCCAGTTACATGTTTACAAGTTTTTAAATCAAGAAGATTAGTAAATTAGTTTTATATCTAGTAAACTGGGCTTAGATGTTCATTTATCCGTTGTTTATACTTTTGAATTACACAAAAGGGGTGAGTCAGTGCTAAAGGATTATTATTGTTTTTTTAAAAGAGCATCATTTGATTCGTGTGCAGAATGTACCGTAGTGAGTAGTGTTCGGTCGGTCAAGGTAGTTTTGCAAAGTTTAAATGTTACTCAGTCAAGGCAATGCAACATCGGAAAAAGAGCCGATACCGCATGAATCAAGCCGATCAAATACTGAAACAACAACGATTAAGCTCCCCTTAATAAATGTTTTAATTATTTTCAATTCTTTATACTTTATCATCAAAGTAAATTAGAAGCTGCTGTTTGTTCTTTCATCTTCTCTTCCATTATTTATGTCCCTAACCGACAAGGCACAATTACTACGAAACAGTAGGGTCAACGACGGAAACCTTGAGGCAGACAACCCACTAGAAGAAGGTGGCCAGCAACAACAGCAGAGACGAGCTGACTATGGAACTACTACAACAGCAGCGGCGGCAGCAACAACAGCAACCTTTACCGATCCTCATGACCACGATGACGATGAAGTCGATGGCGGCAGTGTCTATGTTTATTCGTATCCAACACACTTACAGCCCGGGCACTTTACCTCTTTGGAAAAGCTTTGTTTTTTTCTAAGCTCATTTTTATTCATTTTACTATGTTTATTTGTCGGATTGTATGCTAGAAATGCTATACAAAAACATCACGAGGATAAACCTTCTCTTCCTTTGCCTACCTCGTCACCCACCATGCCAAAACCAAATCCACCAAATCACGAAGGAAACCGTACACAACTCAAGGTATGTGGGAAAAAAAAGAAACAAAGCGTTCATAACAGATTATTTATCTTTGCACATAAAGTAATAATCATTATTGGCACAAAAAAAAAAAAAAAAAAAAAAAAAAAAAAAAGACCTATTGCTTAGAATCTAACTGCATTATCACGGCGGCTCAAATCCTCCAAGATGTAGACCAAGAATTGGATCCTTGTGATGACTTTTATGCATATACCTGCAGTCAATGGCAAGAAAAACATATGATACCAGAGACAAGCAATAGAATAGATATTCAGTCGATGACCTCAAATACAATTCGACATCGGTTAGATCATATTTTGACTGCTGAAAAGAGACTCAAATACATACAACATGACTCTTTACCGAACCCAACCGATATATTAGATCGTCAGCTATTCAAAAAACTATCCGATTTCTATCGTTCTTGCATAAATCAAGAGACGATTGAACAGCAAGGGGTAGAACCACTTTACACACTTTTGCGCGTGATACGCCAACACATTCCTCTCTCTATGAATGACCATCATCTAGACTTGTCAGCAACCGCTGTCGATGACGAACAGCGTCAACGTGCCCTCCTTTATTTATCGGAGCGCGACGTGTGGCCATTATTTACAGTGTCCTCGCCAGTGATCATAAATAAAGAAGGACACCGACGAGAGATACTATATCAATTAGGGCCAGGGCAAAGTGGCTTGCCATTTTTTGAGCTCTATGAGGACGAACAAAAGATGGCAAGCTATATGCAGATCGTCATGTCTCTCTTGGATACAATTTTTCAAAAAGATACCTCGAATGAGTTTGGATGGAAAACGTGGAGTACTATAGCCACTGCTCGCCGTATCATCGATTTCGAAAAGACAATTGCTAGCACTCATATCGACGCATCAAATGGAACTACTGAATGGACTTTGAAAGAACTACAGCGTCAAGTACCTGAGATGGATTGGACCTTATTCTTCCCTTACGAAGAAAAGGGACCCTACCGAGAACAAATCACTATTCAGATCCCTTCAGTCCATTTCATCGAAAATATGAGAAGCAATGTCTTAAGTAATAAGAATGCACGCACTTTACAAATGTATTTCATCTGGCGTACCATTTGGCGATATGTTGATCTCTTGGGTGAGGATTTTTTAATTCATAAGCGGAAATGGATAGCCTTGTTGGAAGGACGAGAGGACCATGCCAAAGCTATTCCCGAACGCAGAGACACTTGCATCCATATAATGGATCAGAAGAACTCTGCAATAGGGATTTTATTAGGTCGCTATTATGTGCTCGATCATCAGGCTACTATTAAAAAAGCAAAGTCCAAGCTAGAAAAGATAGTAAAACAATGGGTACAAGAACTTTTGATATCAAAAGTGCCTTCTTTGTCATGGGTGACTACTCAAAGCGAGCAAGTAGAAATGATAAAAAAGGTGAGGCAACGCACGTTTTGGAAAATTACTGTTATTTGTATATTCATACTCCTTTCTGGCATTTTTTAATCAGCTAAAAGCTATTCAATTTGAAATCGGCTATCCTCCCTCATCAACAGACAATGGAAAGGATTCGATTCTATTTGACGTACTCTATTTAAACGAATACTTTGGCGATTTATACGTTGATCAGAATGATTTCTTTGGAAATGTGCTACAAAATACTAGACATAGTATGAAGAGCAGAGTAAATCAACAACAAACACATAGTGATGCGATGAACGCTTGGAAAGTCAGTGTCCAAAGTGTTCAGGTACATTATGAAAAAGAGACAAACAAGGTATGAACTAGAGTCATTGTATCCACTTATTGCACAAGGACGCTAATAGCAGCACAACTTTCAATCATGATTGAACTTTTAGATTATCATTCCTGCAGGTCTTTTGCAGTTGCCCTATTTCGATCCAAATGGACCCTATTATCTATACTTGGGCGCCATAGGGGAAATGGTCGGACATGAAATTATGGTAAGCCAAGCTTAAAAGAAACATGGGAATTTGGACCAATCAGGAATAATTGTATTTGACCCCACGTGGCTTTCTAGCATGAATTTGATTCACTGATCCCAGACACAAGAATAGCAGGAAGCTATATCAATAGAACATCTATAAATGATTGTTTAATCAACCAATACAACGATTTGGGTATCGATGGTTTGGAAACGGTGAACGAGAATTTTGCGGATAATGGCGGAGTCTCACTGATTAGACATTACTTCGAAAGCAACTATAACAATAGCAGCAATACTCGTATAAATAGTGATGGTACATACAATAGTATGACTGATCATGTAGCAAATCAAATCATTCCAGGAATCGATCATTGGACGAAGGAACAAATTGCTTATATTCAATTTAGCAGAATGAGATGTAGTAAAGCTATTCCTGTAAATCACAGCTTACCTAAAACTACACCTGATCGCTTCAGAGTAAATGGCCCGATCATGAACTCCTATCATTTTTCAAAAGTATTTTCATGCAAAAAGGGCTCTCAAATGCATCCAGATACTCACGCAAAAGCGAAATGCCAAGTTTGGTAAAATTACTACCCAAAAAAAAAAAAAAAATCCAGCGTGGAACAATAAAACGCAGCTTTCTATTAAACCTGTGTGTGTTGCTTTTGTGTGTTGTGTCGGTATTTTCCATTTCTTCTTTTCTTTTTCTTCCATTTTTATATGAAAGCGTATGCCGCTACGGATATTACGATAACATGAAGTTTGCCAAACAGCTCGAAAGTGAAGCAGAAAGCATTCCCTCTGAATGGAGGCCATATCTAATCCAGTATAAGGCTTTAAAAAAACTGATCAGCAAAGTAGCTGAAGAAATTAAGAGTAGAGGGTTATCCTCAGAGTTATTCCATGAATGCTTGATTTATGAGGGCGATAACGACGAACAACAGCGCCACCAGATGCGTAAAACAGACAGCAGCAATGATAGTATACCCCGCCTGAAGTATTACTTCACAGGTGAGTTTCAGGGTAATTATTTTGTGTAAAGAAAGCAATATCACTGATTTAAAACGATTCTTTTATTCAAAGGTGAACCACCCAATATCAAACCCAACATAGAATTCTCGTATAACCCAGCTGAACCTCAAGTTCGAAAGGTTTTGGCAAAATTGCTAGACAATGATAGTAATAATGAGGATGACAATGACAGAAACATACTTGACGATAGTACATCGAGTGATAGCAACAAACCAAGGAGAAGATCGTCTTCGTTGCTCGAGTACAAAAGAACGTCCAATAACAAAGATTTCTTCACTTTATCGTCGCTAAACAATAATAAATCTTGTACGATGACAAGCGAACCAGAAGGCGAGGAAACAACTACGGCATCGACCTGCCTGGTCGTTCAAAAACAGCATAGGCGAGATTCTACAATCATGCTTGTGAAAGAGTTACTACAAGTCACTTTGGCAGCCAAGAGTGACAGTAGGGAGGAAAAGAGGAACACAATGTCAGCTACTGGTAATCAGCAGAACTATCAAGAGGGGCAGAATCAAAGCGTCAAACCGCCCGCCCAGCAAGAACTCAAAACACTCGTAATAGAATTAGAGCAAGACGATGAATTTTTTAAAGCATTGATGGAGGAGTTGCAACAAGCCACATCACTACAGTATGCAACGACTGAAAAGTTTAAAGAGGAAATCAATGAGCTAGAGACTCGAATGACGAAAGCAACTTCACCTACATCGCAAAAGACAGATATGTATAACTGGCGATATATTCTCTCCATTTACATGGATGCGCAGATATTCCAGCAGCTGCATGTTCTACCTTCTTCTTCTATTGCCAATAATACAAAGAGTGTAGCAGCTCTGAATAAGACAAAGCAACAAATGTCCTGGTTTTTGAATCAATTAAAAGAACAGAACCTCATCAGTAAACTAAAGACCAAGGAGTCCAAACAAGCTTTTGAGCAGTTTATCTCACTCAATACCCAATTAATCACCATGAAGCATTATCAACTATTAAATCAAACAGCCATGCGTAAAATTTTAAAGAAGCATGATAAAAGAAGTGGGTTGAACGCCAGTCAAAGTTTTCCGGATTTCGTTATTTCTGGTAACAGTAATGGCAACAGCCATAGTGCCATGCTCTTCAATACAAAATTAGCAAACATGTTATATTGTCTCATCACGCAAAAGTTAACAACCATTATACCCCAGCCTGACGATTATGCATGTCCTGTCTGTATGAATGTAGCCTGGCGACCCATACGTCTTGAATGTCAACATGTATTTTGTGTACGATGCCTTATCAAAGCACAACGCAAAAATATGAACAGTTGCCCACTGTGCCGTCATCCAACGGCTGTACAATCAGCTACAGCACTGAATCTTGATGAAGGGTTACAGAACTTTTTGAAATTGTATTTCCCTCGTGAGATCAAAGAGAAAAAACGGGAAAATGAGAGAGAGCAAGCATTGGAAGATATACAAGCAATGACAGGTAAACGATATACGGAAGAGCAGTTGATGCGCATGAATCGACAATATATGAATAGTGGGAATAGACATCAGCATCCACATGATAATGTCAAATGTATTATAATGTAAATAATAGAAGCAGACATAGATTGATCTCGAATATATGCATGTGTAATTAAATACAAGAATAAATAGAAAGTCGAACTGGCAATAAGCCAGTCGCATAAGTGTACATTCTTCGTTCATGCCAGTTGCTAATGCAAAATAATAACAATATTTTGATGCTGCTACTCATAATACCTCTCCTTCAGTTGCAATTTCTGCTCGTTTGTAACTGATACTGCTGATCCAACGGATTGAGCCAATGGTATTTTTCTGCTTGCTGGTTATACAAGAAAAAACTATCTTCTACGTAAATAACTTCTGATGACTGCACGTGTCTGGTTGCTGTAGATTTATTGAAATAGCGGCGCGTTGTGATAAAGACCTCAGTAAAGATTACTCTAATCTTCATCTATGAGGGAGATTCTCGTATGCAATCGAACACACTGCTTACCAAACGGGAACAAAGATAAGAGCAATGCTCCTATCTGAGATTAAGTTTTATTTTAACATTTCGCTACATGTTGCGAGTGATTTACTCCTGTAAATATATTACCATCGTACCTCAAACACGACATTTATAATTGTCGGCATTACATGGACTCTTTGGCTCAACATTTATCTCAACTATAATACTGGGCTGTGTGAGCTGTGATAATCGAGTGTGTATAGGTCAAGACTAAACCAGAGCAGGTGGAGGACAAGAGGTTAGTGTTATTAACGTCCCTAAATATAAATTATAACGACGAGGCGGATGGGTTAATACTTTAAACAAGATCTATTATACAGCCGTTACGTAGTATTAAGAAAGACCTTCACTACCTTATATTCGAATTGAATGATATTCATATAAACAGTACATCAGTGGCCTCATCGTAGTTTGGCCAATTTCTTTTACTTTTACATAAACGTGTGACACTTGTACTTTACGTTCCTTGTTGGTGTTGAATATAATTCTTCGAATAAATAATACCTAAAAAATAATTTGACACTTTCGCATGTGTAGTTTAAGAGTACGACGTTGTTTCTAGACCTGCTACAGTAATAGTTTTACGGAAACCGAAAATTTACGCCTTCTGGCGGAAAATGTCCAAAAAAAAGTTCTCGCGACTCTCATTTACGTTGACTCTCTTTCAACAATTCCAGCTTAATCATGTCCGAGAGTATTAAAATGTAACCAGCTATAGACAATGAGAAAGTCAACGTTTAATGCTTACCATAATCTATTAAAGTCTTGTCACAGGCTCAGCCAACGGTCAATTTAAAGAGCTGTTCACAAAAGCCAAGCAGATTCATGAAAAATATGGACCTTTTAACGTACATCTTTGTGTTGGCAATTTTGTCGATGACAACACCGATCCGGAAGCGATCCAAGAATTATTGGAAAATAGAATAGATGGTAAGCCGTAAAAGTATATAGATTTTTGACAGGCATCTTTAGAGGAGCGATCTTGTTCAACTCATTAACTATAATGCAGTGCCTATCATGACCTATTTTAATCTCGGAGATAAAGCTCTACCCCAACCTCTCCAACAACGTATAGAAGAGGCAGACGGGGAAGTTTGTGACAATCTTTATTTCTTGGGCAAGAAGGGTATATTGACAACCTCGGAAGGCATCAAAATTGCCTTTTTATCTGGGATATTCGATGAAAAAGTGTCTGGATACAACTCATACACTCAACAAGATGTCAAGAATCTTTGTCTTACAAAAGTGCCTGTTACTGCTCCGCCAGGCGTGGATGTTTTGATTACCTACGACTGGCCTAAACAGGTTACCGATCTCTCCAGTACTGACTTGACATCAATAGAAATAAACGAAGACGAAAAATCATCAGTTCATATTGCTGAGGTAGCTGCTGCTTTGAAACCTCGTTATCATTTTGCGGCATCGCAGAAGAAGTTTTACGAACGACAACCTTATAGGAATATCGTAAGTGGATTGGCGGGTAAAGAAGAAAGAATAGCGTCCCACGTTACAAGATTTATTGGCTTAAGCGATGTGCTGAATAATGAAAAGCAGAGGGTAAACTGAAAACTATGTTTAATCGTAAGAAAAGACCTAAGCCATGCAATTGGAAACCAACTGACGTCTCAATGTTTCTAACGATTAGTGGTTTTATGCATTCAATCTAATTCCTTTAGCGAAGGCAACGAAAGATGTGATAGAAGCGGTTCCTGAAAATACCACTGAATGTCCATTTATTACATTGCTCAACCAACACGGCTCGAATAAGCGTAAAACGATGATGGATCCAGAAAGCAACAATGGAGGGTTTTTCTGGGGTGAACAAGTCGCGGATACAACGAAACGGGCGAAATTGAACAGCAACATGCCCAAACCCGGTTACATTTGCAGAATATGTAATACTCCAGGCCATTACATTCAGGATTGCCCACAGAAAACAAGCACTCCTGCTAAACACACAGCAACCCCACCTGAAGGTTATGTTTGTCGCATCTGCCACCAGCCAGGTCATTATATCAAAGATTGTCCACAGAAAGAAGAAAGACCGCCACGACCCAGCAATGAGCCATTGGATTGTAAATTGTCAAAGTCATTGTATAAAGAAGTAGAAACAAAATTCTGACTTACTGCCTTTAATGCTCTCTTTTCCTGTTAGTGAGTACATGCTGGTTCTGTTTGAGTAATCCAAAAGTTGAAAAGCATTTGATTGTATCCATTGGTTCTGAAGCCTACGTTACCTTAGCTAAAGGCCCAGTTGTTCCTCCCAATCATTCTGAATGTACAGTACCAGGGTTAGGCCATGCTTTGATCATACCTATCACCCACTATTCTCGACTAAATCAAATACCACCTAATGAGAAATTGAACGTGCTGACAGAGATAGAGAAATACAAAACGGCTTTAAAGCAACTGTATGATAAATATGACCAAGATATAGTATCTTTCGAAGTTTCTCGTGATACAGGCAGGAATTTGACCCATGCACATATTCAAATTGTGCCAATCCCTAAAGCCAAAAGTGATCAAGTCGAGGTTATAGCAAGAGAAAAGGCCGTGGAAGCTAATATGGTTTTTGAGAAGGATGTTCCTGTAAGTATCAATTTTTGATTTGGTCAAATAAGAGCTAGTTGGTCTGAAATAATCACTTCATACACTAGCAAAACCCTGACATCCCTTACTTCAAAATGGATTTGCCTAACGGGACTTCTTTGGTGTATCTCATCAAACCGAAAGAACGCTTCAATCTACAATTCGGCAGGTACGAGAGCAAACGTCCGAAACTTTGAAGCTGAAAATCAATTGGCCATAATCTAACCGATTATTTTTTGTAGATTGGTTGTTGCTAATGTATTAGGCGCGCCCAACCGCGAAGATTGGAAGGTCTGCAGTCAAAATGATGAAGAAGAAAAGCAATGTGCTGAAGCCTTCAGAAAAGCCTTCCAACCCTTTGACATAAATGAGGATTAATAAAATTAATATTGGAAGATTGATATTCAAAGTGTTGGAAGCTTTCGATCTTAGTTTTATAAAAATGTATATTCTTTTTCAACGTTCTTAATAAACAATTTGTATATACATATATCTACATTGTGAGAATGCTGCATCTTATTAATTGCAATAAGCTATCAAAGAAACGGCTTCAACATCAGACTATTATTTCATACATCCGCTATTCTTCTAGTAGAAGCCCCTGTTCACTTGTGCACAGTCTTCAATGAACGTTAAGTATAGTTCACTTTAAAATTTTGATCTGTATAGTTGTTCCTTACCTCTTTTTCAGTTTCCTCACCTTTTCTTTATATCACAAGGCCAAGCTCAATTTGCATTCGAGATGTTGATAAATCGTCAAACGATAAATCATTTGATATGCTATATAAACTTCGTGATCTGTAATTTGGACAACGTGTAGCAAAAAGATTAGCGTAGCGTATGCTCATTGTAGGCTTCGTAATCCTTCCAAAGCGCGGAATCGTAAGTCGATATATAACAGCTTTCGACACAGTTGCTAAAGATCAAGGCTAAGAAGAAAATGTAGAAAAGCCCATTACTTACAGCTTGCTTAAGGTTTGCAACTTCCAAAACCTACAGTTTAAAAGAATTATCAATGTTGTGAATGCCTCATAAAATAGTATTTGAATAAACGTGCACTGGAAATGCGCTGAAAATTCTACTTTTAAATGTCAGAAATTCTATTTTCTAACCGCATTGTACCTTTATTATCCTCAGAGAGGACTTCTTTGAGGTATTACTGCTATAGAAAAAAGTTATCAGTTTCAGAATTAGATCGGCATGTTTTCAGTATTTGCGAACGAAACACATGATATTGACAAGCCTAAACCAATAAGTCTGAGACTTGATGATATTCGATCTGCTCTCCCAGAGATCATCCGAATCAATAGATTAGCGCAACCTTCACCGAACGACGGCAATGAATCAAATGATAATGATAAAGTTATAGAGCAGAATGTGCTACGCCTCGAAACACCTACTTCAGAATTATTTGATATCTTCCCTAGAGAAGGTGTGAATAGAGATATTGACGTACAGATGGAAGACGTAACAACTGTACGTTCCGATGGCAATCCGCTTTTATTGAGCCTAAGCAACTTGGGTTTAAGCTCAAACGCCCTCACAGAAACAGCTTTAAAATTTGATTTGAGCGAGTATAAAAGGAGGAGGCACATATTAGGAAGCCGATCGTTTAGAGCAATAGAAGCAGCAGCGACAGCCGAGCCGATGGATGGTGTTGTGAATAACGGGGAACGAGAGCGAGAGCGAGAACAGGAAATTCAGTTGCAAACTGATACGCTTGCCGATGGAGTACCGCAAGCATCTCCATCAGTCAGAAGTATGAATATCTCTACATCTGCTGTTGAAGTAGCACCGGTATTGACACCATCTACGGCTGCTATTGGCTCGGAACAATCAGCACCTAAAACCACAGCACTTCAACAAGCTTCTCAAACAGCAACAACATCAGCGCCTATCACTAAAGACACTGCAGTGATTAATACGACGGAGTCGCACACAGCCATCGCGTCGTTACCGTCAGTCCCAACTGAAGCTGACGATACACTTAAAGAACAAATAAATTTACTCTACAAAGACGAGAATATCACCGAAGACCTCTCGAAACAAACAACAGCAACAACAAAAATATACATGTACCAACCTCATATCATCCCTATTTTTGCTACATCACAACAGAGAAACTTTGTTGATGCAAACCTCGCAAAGGGACTTACAGTTCAATGGAAAAATCAATGCCACGAAATAATTGACTATTTGAATGCACCTTCTACTTTCCCATTGAACCCAAGAGATATAAATATATCAGGAAAGCTAATGTTCTTGAAAAATCTTCTAGATTGCTTAGCCGACACAGACCGGATGTTAGCCATTCTAGTAAGAGGGCTAGAGGAAGAAAGCGCGCTAGAAATATGGATGGAGCAGTTAAATCTACAGCACGCCAAAATGAGCAATATGGGAGATAGCAGTTGGGAGGGTGATTATGGTATCCTTGTGAAAACCAAAAGACAGCAAGATTCAACGAGTATCAAACTAAAGAGATTGACAGATGGTTTAGATATTATTTTGTGTATGGATGCCCGTCTCAATCAAGCACCTTCAACCTTTCTGCGAAATATGAAAAGCCGGCGTGGCAAAGTTGCTCCCATTGCTTGGCTGATTACTATGGGTTGTATTGAAGAGTATATTTTTCGCTCGCTCATGGACATGACAGAGTCAGTTTCATTTGAGAGTGCGTTGAGACTTCATAGTGAGCGACTGAAGCCTCTTTTGAAAGAAGCCAGTGCCTGGCCGCAGCATGAGAAATATAGAGATGAAATCTTAACGCAGTTTGTGGCGGACCATGTAGCGCAATGGATTCAATTGGAAGAGAAAAGTCACCCTGAAGACTACCAGTTTAGAACTACACTTGAATTACCTAGAGCAACCCATAAAGCTAACTTATTTTCCCCATCAACCGATGAAGCAACTGAAATAATCTCACAACCTATTTCAACAACAGCAACAGCACAAATGGCAGGACCTAATGATACCACTGCTGTAATACCACCTACAGTGAGGCCCGCTGCACCTAATACAGTAATAACACCATCAGCGGCAGCGACTATAGTAGAGGAATCACCTGCCGATAACGAAATAGAAGATATGGATATAAGTGATTCAGAAGAAGCATCAGGTATTACTATTCCTCCGGCGCCTGTAGTTACAACGAAAGCAACTACTGCAACAGCGTCTTCATCAGCCGATCACAAATTTCATAGAATTCTGGATAATGAAGTATGCTTTTCAATTTTCTATAGCAATTAAGACAGACTCTTGTTCAAAAAGAAACTAACTTTTTCTTGTTGTAGAAATTATTCTCTTTATTCTACAGCGAGAAGGATATTGCAGTCTATGAACATTTACTCAAAGAATCAGTTGAAGGTAACTTGATCGAAACTGAAAATGACTAAATTTTGCTATTACTCAATCTTCTATCGATTATTTCTACTATTTAGATCCACAATTGAAAGAAATATTGGCTGCCAAATACCGTTCGATGCATTCAACTTATGTCAAGCAAGTGAAATTATTAGAAGAACTATACATCTCTACGCTCAGGGAAGCTTATAAACAATATCCTTCCAATCAAGCTCCTTAATTCGTTATATCGTTATGCTTCTTCAATAGTTACCTAACTATATTACCTTTATTTAATGTCTATAGCTATTTGTACATATTGTTTCTAATCCATCGTGAAACGAAAATTCATCCCGCATTATCATTTTTCGTATACTCCTGAGAAAGGAGCTGTCTTTTTGCAATGAATTTCAATTGTATTTCAATAACAATATTACTTAATCGGCAGCAATAATTAATTCATCAATATTAATGAATCATCCTTAGATGCAACTCTTTCAGGATATACTTTTATTGTGCTATCAGAGAGCTTGAACGATCACAAAGAATATGATCAAAACATGCATCATTTCAAATCCTCGATAAGGTTAAAAAATGCTCCGGAAGACTTCAGTAATGCCTTCTCTTCGTCGGGTATTGGGATAAGTGTTCTTGTTGGAGGACGAAAACTCTGTAGGAACGCTTATAATCGTCAAAGCAAACATGCTTGCCGGTTTTCTTATTCATCTGCTGCAGAAACAGCTCTATATATCGCCGTACACCCAGCGCGGTCTCTTCATTATTATTGTATGTGACATGACGATGGTGGTAAGAGCCTTTATGATTGCTCATGGAAGGCCTTGAAAGCCGAGAGGTTTTAGTGTTGCTTGTAGCAAGGGAACGATAAGCATTGTTTTTGGGATTGGAAGAACGGGCGCGCGATGAGTGATCATCCTTGGAAGAGCGCGCCTGAGTAACGATAGGATATAATATGTTTTTCATTAGATGGTATTTCTTTCTAAAGCATTGTGCGTAAACATATCCTTCAGTAGGCAACAAATTATCGTCATCTACTATTGAAAAAGGATCGTCGTCGTAATCATTCGTCGAAAGTGTACCTAATGCCGTGAAGGCTTCTTGTGACAATTTTAAATCATCAAGTACTGTCTGCTTTTTATAGATGAAATAACAACCTTCCGGACGTGGAGAAATGACTGCTTTAACATTAGGATAAAAAATCATGTCTGAATCATTCGATACAACAACAGCGCCAGTAATACGCCCTATATGCACCTCTGCTTCACCCTCAGCACGGACAATATCCCATCCTTCTTGCTTTGCTTTAATGCAAAATGAGCTTTCTACAAAATCACTAATGCGGAACATATTCGTAGCAAGATCTATCAACCTATCAAAGTCTTCTTTGGTAGCCTTTTCTTTTTGAAAATACTCAATTTTATTCTCCAATCGTTCTTGAGTCGACAGTTTATCATCCAATCTCTTACGATAGGCACGCATTCTTTCTGCTGTTTTTATACCGTCGGTGTAAAGGATGCACTGTTGTTTATCAAGGATATGATCAAGCCTTTCCAATACACTCAAGGCTGCGCTTTCCTTTCTTTTCTCAGAATCATATTCGCTACAACGAAGATAATATCTTTCAAATATGCTAAAAAAAGCAGAGTTAATATCTACATGTAGTTTTTCGTTTCTTGATAATAACGATATGACTTCTGATGCTCGAAGATTCTCCACCCTTATTTTCCTAACTTTCTCTTCTTTGGAGAATTTCCAAAAACCCTTCACAGTCATTCAGGAACGTAAAATGCTATAGTTACTTAGTTAAAACAAGAGGGTGAAAAAAAAGTAAAAACAGATAGCGTTAGAGGGGAGTGATGAACGAATGCAAGCCTTAAATAAGTCATATCCTATACTTCCTACGAGTGATTAATTGATCGGTTGTAAGCGAAGGAAACTGATCGTTAATAGTGGGAAAACGTTGCCAATGCACTATTTTTCACCTAATATCTCACGAGCGGCCAAGTAATGATGTGTTGTCATTGCTATCATCAAACTTCACCAATGTCAAGAACTTTACGTACTATATTGCATTTAACAAGCTGTTACAGCCACTTTTTTGCGATCGCTCTAATGCCTCGCTTGATTGGATTGAATTTTCTTTAAAACCGTTACTATTTTATTCACTATTACTAGACGCATCAAAATCTTTTTTTTTTCTCCGGTATATTATGTTTTCATCTAGAAAGATTGTACTTTGTATAAATTGAATATCGGTATAGATGTTGTTTGTCCAGCGTGGAAACTGCATTAGCAAGCTATTTCAATCGATCATAAAACCGAGTATGAGCAATGGCAGTGAAAACCGAATCTATCAGATTAAAATTGAAACAATTTAAAAATTTATCTTATTTTGTTTATACAAAGAGCAAAGGAATGCATAAAAACGATAGTGTTCAAGCCGCTTTGCTATTTACTCCTTATGTTCACATTAGATACAGGTATAACTTACCTGATGGCTACCCAATAAGTGCAACTTTACAACACCAGCATTAAGAACTCGCGCGTAAAAACAAACCGCCTCCAAATCTATTACAGGTAATGGTGCTGCTACAAGTTTTCTTCTGCTACCACTAGTACATACCCCAACCCTTTCAATATTAGTGCTACACATCGTGTTCTTGATACTACTAGAAGTACTGCTGCTGCTTTCGACGCACTTCTACTACTACAGCAACGACGTTGAGCCAAAGAGACCGATTTGATAAGGCTGAAGCTTCTCTTATTTGGTCGAATAAAGTCGTACTTTCTACGATGTATCTTAGCCAACTGGGCCGAATACTGGGAACACGGCAAAGCGAAGATACCTTCCAAAAGATTGGTGTAGTTAATTGTAGTCATCCCAAATAGACTCATTCCAAAATAAATCATGGTATTCCATAATACTTTAGCAGGCCACACTGCATAGTCGATGTTATGAAGTTGGTACAGAAAACAAGAGGAAGGCCATACATACAAAACGAGGAAGCTAAGTTCCTCTAGTATGCGTACATATAAAATACCCTAGTTTGGTTAATACGATTCTCATGTATGCATTTGAGATCGTTTTGTGCATTAAGTATAAACAGCACGGACTAATGTTTGACACAGTGGTATGATCCGTACAATATAAGGAATATGGAATATTTTCACAAATAAAATCGGTTCCTAAAGATCTTGTGTGGCTTACATACGCCTTAAGCTTATGACGAGGTAGATTGTTAAAGTAGTTCATTGACTTCACGATGATAGTTAACGCTTTCAACTTCGGCAAAGTGTTTGCATTCACAGAAAAACAGAAACAAGGAATAACGCTGCTCTCTTCTGTTCAAATTACTTATATTTGCATTCGATACCTATAAAATATATTGCAGATCTCTAGAAGCCAAGAACATTATGATATTGACAAGCTAGGTAGCCACAGTATGTTCACGACAGCAATATAACTTCTTTTCTCTAAATAACTTTATGAATCACAAGGAAAAAGTTTTCTATAACGTTCCCTTCTTCTTAGCTGCATCTTCCCTGTAATAATCTGAGCGTCAATTATAATTAACACATGAGCATGCTCGACTATAATCCGTTGTTCTTTGTTTACACTGTTTGAAAGGCTGAATAAGGATTTCAGGCGTTATATTTATTTCATTAGTAGACATGGTATAGTCACAGTTAAAGTATTAATTGTGGCTAGCTAGTATAAGGGTGAGCGAGGGAATACAGTTTGACCTAAGAGACAAGTAACACGTTTCTTTGCGGGTGTAAAGATTTCAGCATGAACAGTGTATTTTCCCTATTACAGCAAGAAAAGTAAAAAGCAGTAACGTCAGTGCCGTGAACAGATCATTCACTATTGGAAGTTATACTTGAAAATCGGTACTCACAGGTGCTATCAAAAAGTATAATTGATAAGACAAATAATTGTTAACAAACATAAAATGTCTCTGGCAATAGATCACATGATGATTACTTGAGTACTTACGAATTTCTCTGGGCAAAGATACCACTTTTTTAAACTTCAATTCACCCTTTGGAATGGGGCACTTTTCACCTATCTCTTGGATTTTGTCACAGAAATCAAACTCTTTCTGTAATAACCTAACAACACCGAACTTAACCATGATCTGAACTTTGGTACCTTCGGGTACGGTTTCTTTCAAAAAGCCTTTGAATTCAATCTCAAGGTCTGTACCTCTCAGAGGTGGGTCAGGATTAAGATTTATGTAATCAATTCTATGAAAAAGAGTTTGTAATACCGTATTTTTAATATTTCGCTATTAAAATACATACACTGACAAAGGAAATAAACTTACTTTAATAAATCGCTAGCATTTCCACAGTTGGTGATTAGCTTCGTTGATTGGTCTGTCACAATGTCGTAACTATCCTCATCTTGAAGAAGAAAACCTGGGATTACACTGGCATAGGTCAGTGCTATAGCAGTAAAAAGTAAAATGACGAGAGCGCTTAATTGTTTCATTATCTGCGTGCAATGAAAAGAACCGAGAAAAGAAGCGAGTCTGTGTACGATGACGATGTAACTTGATCACATCAAATGCGGGATAATCGGACAACCAATTGTTTAAGGACTTTTCTTCATTTCCACGAATGTGTTTTATTGCATAACATTGGGAAGAGTTGGCTATTTCGTTGGGAAGTATAAGTTTTCTGGTATCTCGGCAAACACTAAGTAGACGTACACCCAATGTAGCTTGTTTATTTACATTTATCATTTTAAGATTGCACAATCAAGCACAAAAATTATGATTGATCAACCATCCAATAAAATCGTTTCATGCAGATCCTGTTCCAGCAAGTTGGAAGGTTTGTTATAGCTTAAGCGAGATCCCCTATTATTGCCTAACGATTCTTAACTGTAATAAGGCTCTTTTACTTTGTGAGAATTTCTACTCCATCCTTATTAACGAGTAACTAATGAAGAACGAAAAATGAGATTAGTTTAAATTACTATTATGGTACAGTATCTTTTAACTGTAAGAAATTCAACGCTACAGTATGTTCAAATTGTGCACTTCTACCACCATCCACCGTCGCTATTGTCCACTGATCTGGCCACATTATACCTGTTGCTAGACCTTGGCACAATATAGGTTCCTAATAATAGATAAATATAAGTTTATATTGATCATATTTTTTAACCTATACTTGAAGCCTTCTCATCTGATTTTTACTATTGTAAAAGAAACACCAGGCTCCATGACACCTTCCTCATCATTTACTACAAATTGATACACTCTTATTAAATTGCATTGCCAAAATTTGCTTGCTACCCTTTACTACGTTACGGTGATGGTAAATCAGAGGTAAACTATGAAATTCCTTGCCAATACCATGACCTGAAAGTTCTTCTGATACAGAATATCCATTTTTTGATGCGATATGGCTTTATGTGTGCCAATCAAGGCTGTATTAATGTAATGTCCATATGCAAGGGAAACACATGAAAAATTTCAGCAATACCTGATCACTCTTCCAATCTCTTTGTATGGTACTTTTGGTCCGCAAATACGAATTGCTTCATTTAAACATTCTCTTGTACATTCTACTAATGCTTTCCCCTGTTCATCCACTTGGCCCACTAAAATTGTAGCTGAGGTATCTCCATGAAACCCATTCAAATATACCTAGGAGTTCTTTAAATAAGTGTCGGGCTTACTTTTGCATTTTTCACAAATTGGAGCTTACAGTAACATCTATGTTTATGATATCTCCTTCTTGAAGAGGTCGATCATCTGGTATACCGTGAGCAATGACGTTATTTACGGACGTACAAACGCTCTTTGGAAATCCCATGTAGTTCAATGGTGAAGGATATGCTTTATGCTCTATAATAGTATCATGTAGAATTTTATCTATTTTATCGGTGGAGATACCATCCTTATAGTGATTCTCGACTAGGTTTGTACCTAATTCAAGTATCTTCTTGGCTAGCTGCCCAGCTTGTCGTAGCCCATTAATCTCTTCTTCTGTTTCAAAAATTGGTATGTCAGGGCCCCAGCTGGAAGACGTGCCAGAGGCAGCGTAAGGCGGTTTTGGGATGAATTCAGGGACAGAGCGTTGTGTTATGTTTTTGACATTGACTGGAGCGAAGGAAGCAGGGACGATGCGTTGATATTTGCCCCATCGATGATGTGGTGCCTGATTAAGTGGCGTTTGGAATCTTCGCGGTGGTAATTGCGCTTTGCAATTTGAATGAAAACAGTTTCGTTGTTGGCATAGTATAGCTTTGGTATACCTCGAACCTCTATACATTAGTTGAACGTATTCTTTGGCAGAAAGTAGATGTGTCAGTAATGTTCAGGCTTCATACCCCACTATGGAAGGCGGGAAATAATTTTTGGTGGCGGTGTCTATTTCGTCTTCCCGTGTCTGCATTGAGCATAAGCGCCAAATGTGCACTTATTAAAACTAATACAACAAGTGAATGCATTTTGTAGTAAAATTTTTCTTCATCCGTGAATATTGTAACTTTGCCTCGTAAGCGTTCAAAACCAATTTTTTTTTTTTACTTCAAATTGTTTTTTTAAAAGCTGTTAGAAAGGGATGACGATTCTGTCACTTTATAATAGTAGGCGTTGGCGAGAATATTACAGTCTGTCATTCTTTACTGAAACCAGGTAGAAGCACTTCTAAAATACATGGATTTCAAAAAATAACTAGGCCTTATTGTCTTCCTCCTTAGTAAATTGCATAGCATATTCAACATCGATGTCGAAAGAGAAGAGTACTCTTCTGTTTAGAGAAGGCCTTGGTAAACCTAAAAATGTAGGGCGAAATCGTTCTCTGTCAACATCAACATCGCGTGTAGAAATACTACCTGGGTTGTATTCCCGATGGAAACTCAATGATAAATATCGAAGTATCTGGGGTTATGCCAAACAGAATATACGTTTTTGTGGATTATTACAATTTTGATACAAAACATCGTCCTCTTTTGGCTTTTCGATCGGTTTTGGACAAGCGGATGATGATTCATCAAAGGTTGCCTTTTTTAAATATTTACCACGGGTTGCAATCACCTCAACAATAAACCCACCCCAATCAAAAATATGCTCCATAGGCTTAGGGCTTACAGTCTCATGAACGGACATTCCAGTGTCCACTCATATAAAAATATTGTACTTTTGTTACATGTTAACGGTTTGAGAAAACGAAAAAGCACCCTAGAGAGACAACGTGTGCATTTATATTTTTTTCGAATGTCAAGGATGTAACGAAGTTGTATGCAAACTGCAAGCGATACGGTATTGTAAAAATACGACCCCCATATCTGAAAATGCGAAATTGATTTTTATTGACTAACGATATCGATTTTAAGTGATCAGCGATATCACTTCTAAAGGGCTGCGGAATTGCTTGGTGGCATGACTGTATTTACACAACGATATATGCTTTACGTAGATTTCATTGATCGAATAACTTCCAATGAGACAACCTGAGTTATAGAATGAAAAAACAAAAGACATGTCAGTTGATCGCTTGCTCATTTGAACAATATTTGTATCCATAATAAAAACGTTACTCAGGGGTAATTTTGATGTAGATCAGTAGGAACTTGAAGATATCACCTTCGGGCTATCAATCCCAAATTAAAAAGAAGAGACTGTTAATTACTATTCACTGTTGGTCACCTCAAACTTCATATGTAACTCACGAGTATGAGCGGGGGAATGGCATAAGGTTCTTTGATGCTTAAATAATGTTTGAATATATGTAAGATAATCGCTGAATCAGTAGGCATCCCAGCTACTTTGGGTGTAAATCGGAATGCAGCCATTTTATTACTAGATGCAAGTTCTATTTTCATGAATGGCAAGTGTTAGTTACGTTTAATCTCATCCACAAAAGACTCGAGAATTATCTCCTGTGCACTTTACCTTTGATGCGTTCAATTACATATCGTCTACTTTCAATATCTCCAAAGCCGTCCAAGCTGATGAAACTTTCAACATCAGGTAAAGTGAAAGCAATATCCATCTAGTAATCATAATGAAACTGACTTTAGCCATTTGTACTGCGTATGAGTCTATCTATCAACTACTACTTACATTTGATGGAAGCATCATTGAAAGGACTACAGTGCTAAGAGGACAGTTGGCTACTGTATAGCCCTTTGGTGAGAGACACTCATTGTAATTCTCAATGGCTTTGGATAGAGGTATAAGCATATTCTTTAACAAGATCTATGAACACAACCAGTTTTTTGAAAAAGTAAGAGTAAAGAAAGAATTTAGCATCGAGTAAGTATACACTGGCAATAGAAAATCAACTTACATCTGTTAATTTGTCATAATAAGGACGAGAAGTACGATCATTGAATGCACACCATTGTCGTTGGAATTCAATTTTCTAATTCATATAGTACACACAATAACACGAAATTGTTTTTAGAAAAGCAGAGTTCACTTCTGTGTACTTCATTTTTTCGACTTTGGCTTATGTACCTGCTCAATTCTAAAGTCTTCAATGATTTCAGGCGTCGGCGATAGATACCATAATAAACGTTCGCGATGTGCTGTAGGTTTCGCGGGAGGTCTAACACACGGTGTGTAACGAAGTTTAGGTACCTCCGGTGCACCTGCTACTGTCGAAAAGGCTGTTGTCGCAGATGTTGCGTTTCCTCTCATGAAAGACATGCCTGCCGATGTATTCAAATTGACTCCAGCGAACTGATTATTGTTAGAGGCGGTAGCGTTTTGATCAGTATAAGAAGCTGTAGGTTTCACAAAGGAATCCTGCGATTGTGCATTGAATATAGTGGTAGAGCCGCTTTTGGAAAATAAGGATACAAATTCTCTATCAGATATTCTGGTCGGTTTAGATTGATCCACGGGAGTTATATTCACATCGACTTTGGGTTGCTGGGTGGACTGAGTCGATGGAGTCTTAACCACTTGTGAACCTAATTAACAAAATCAGAATGAACAAACAGAGCGTTGCAAAAAAGGGGATCCCTTCGAAATTGTTACCTGGAAATAAACAACGATAGAATCTGCAAAGAGCAGATACGAATGGACCTGGAACTATAAATGGTATAAGGCTGAGTCATTTACAAGAGACTAGTGTATAACTTTCTGCGTTACCAAAAAGATAATCTTTATAAGGGAACTGGACAGCTGAGAAGTACGGGTGAATAGTTCTTTTTGAAGCCCAAAATATATTGGCAATACAGCCTAGATTTAACAAAAGTTCTATTCAAATATTGTGAGCCAACTTGAAGTGAGAAAGGAAGAAATAGATCTTTCTTTGAGCTTTACTGATCCAACGAATGTATGGCAGTTTAAATAAAAAAGGTATCATATAGTCGATCAACCACAAGCCAACTAAAGCAAGTGCATTGCTTTGTATAATGTAGGCATTTTGTGAATAATCTGAAGGTGAACAAATCCAGGAAGGAAGTAAAGACAAGACCCTTGATAGTGTGGGTGAATGTGACGTTAGAGTTGGCATTCTATTTGAGAAGCGTTTCTTAGATCAACAACAAGAACAAAAAAAAAAAAAAAAAAAAAAAAAAACCAAAAAACCAACTCGCAGGGTAAAATGAAGTTTTTTTAGCAACGCGTTAGAAAATTTCAAATTGGAAGTCAGGAATGTACTCGATATGGCTGTACGTCCAAATACATTCAATAAAAGATGCTTGCCAGTTTGTCCGTATAACTAAAACAAAAAAGCTGAGGAATAGGTAAAAACTTTTTAATTTGAGTAATGTCATTAGAATTACTGCAGATAACATTGGTAGCTAGATGCCGTGCTGTGACAACAATGATACATTGAAATGAAGTTCAACACATAGATATACTGCTACAAGATAGCAACGAGTGATTTCACTTCTTTCTTTCTGTTTTACTTGACTTTTGTTGTTAATAGAGCTTTATCCTATTCTCAAATATGTCAACTTATTATCAAACAATAATGATGAAAGACTCAATTGAGAGTACCATCGGTTCAGATGACGTAGCGGCAGAGGAAGAGCCACATTATCAAAGCAGGTCCAACACCATTAATGCTAGCAATAGCAACAATAATATAACCATTCAAGACAGTAACATATATCAGTTTCTGTCGAATATTAATGAACGTCTTGTCAATATTGAAGCTTACATAAAAAAGCAGAGATTTGAACAATCTTTGGAGGAACTCAAAACTGCTACTGCTGGCGGAGACGTAGCTGATACCTCGTCTATATTTCAAAATACAAAGACAAGCGACACATCCATCAAACACTCTGTCCTTCAAAACCTTCAACCTGTTTCTATCCGCGAAAAGCCTATGCATAGTTCTTCTCATCTCTATAAAGACCGCCAAATGAGAAGAATTTATGGTACTAAGCGTATCAGGAAAGACGAGTATCATATCGAATCGGATATCACTTCTCCGGCTATTACAGATGATGATGCTGACACAAGCTACCACGTTGAAAATGATAAAGACGAAAGCATGTCAAGCATAAAACCTTCTTCTTCTATTTTTAAGGACGCTCTGAACTTGACATCTTCTATGTTACAAAGTAAGTGCTCTTCGATTCGAAGGATCTCTATCAGTCTGATAACGAGCTATTTTTGATCGAAACACTTCTTAAACTAGCATCTGAATTTATCAACAGTAAAACGTTATTGGCAAAGGAACAAAAGCAAAACTTTAACAGTCAAGGGCAGCCAAACCAATGTCAGAAAATGCTCCTACCACGTCAAACACAGTTACAACAATTGAATCTCTGCAAAACGGTTAATACAGTCTCTTCATCATCTTCCTCTTCTGGCTGTGAGAAAAAGCAAGCATCACATATTAAGCAATTGCCGACAAAAGCTGCATATCCAACGAGAAGTAGACAAAGAACCATACCTTACAAAAAGAATTTGGGTACTTCAACTGAAATCTTGAAGGAACTTATAAAAACATTCATCAAAAACGACATGGTGCTCAAGTATGACGCAGAGGAAGATGAAGACGTGGATATCGATTACCTTGAAATGGTATATAAGAATATCCAGGCTACTGTTCGGGAATTCTGTTACAATTCCACCACTTTGCTTCGTCTGAGCGAACAGTATAATTTCTGGCATGAAGTTCCAGCTAAAGAACAAACAGCAATCTACACTGCTATTGAGAAATTAGTTGAGGATGACTTCTCTGAGGAGGGTATTCAACTCTCACAATGTGTAAATTATTGGGCAGCGAAAGAGTTTTCACTCAATTATTTAAGAAAACGCTTTTTTGACCAGCGAGCAAATAGGAAAAATGCTAAAAGGATCGACTTTGCACAGGAAGAGAAAAATATAGTGGGAGTAAAAAAACGTCCGAAGGAGCAGCGACAACAAAGATCTACTGGTAATAGTGAATGTAGAGAGATTGAGGAAGAAAGAGAAGATGAAAAAACGGCTTTTCAACGTATATCCTTGTGGAAGGAAATAGAGAGAGTCTATGATAATGTTGACCTGCAATTCGCCTCAGAAACCGGAATAAATGAAGAAGACTGTATCATGGGCACAAGAGAAGTAACGGTAAATAACAATGCTACCTGTTCAATCGACATAGGAGTTGAATCACAGGCCGAAGAGTCCATGATGACACTTAAAGGCTCCAAAAATTAGCAAGCAAATGTAGCGAAATAATAGTCTATTCTTGCTCAACTCCTTTAACAGATAATTTTCGGTTATTGCTTTAGGGCTAAAATTACATAATGATTTATTCACTATTTCGTTTGTTTAACCCTGTGCCCGACGAAACAAGAATTTATTGAAGGTTTGCGTATGAGTGCTCTCATATGTAGTCTACATCTTTTTATTTCTTTTTTGCTTAAGATCATAATGAACAATGAGAGAAGCTGGGGTTAAATAAGTAATAATTAACCCCAAATAGTAAAAATTAGTTAGTACTATGCTTAATGGAATGATGCCTGAATTGATAAAGGTCGTTGTATGTTTAAATTATAGATTGTTGAAAATGAATCGAGTATGAAATTACGAGCTGGAGTGTGTTATATTTTTCAAGCATTGCTGAGACTTCCTGGGACCACTGGTTTTTCCACATCCATGGAATCTTGAGCTTGAGCTTCGAAAGGATAGCGTTCTATTTCTTCTTTCATTATTTTCTCTTCCCCCGTATTTCGGTTCACGCCAATAATTTTGTCAACGTGATAATAAGCCATTTCACCAATTTCTGCAACATCCAAACCTTGCAACTCAGATTCTCGGTCCACACGCAAGGAAAGACCAGGTATCTTGTTCATGATAAACAATATTAAATAAGTGATGACAAAAGACCAAGCAGCGCCTGCCGTTGCTTCTGCTAATTGATACCCCAGTTGAGCCCAATGATGGTTCATCCAGCCTCCCTTGATGACGGAAGTTCCATCGAGAGCGGCAACGTAGGACTCGGCAAACAAACCTGTCAATAATGATCCAACATAACCACCTATTCCATGCACAGCAAAAACATCTGCTACATCATCATAACGAAGCCAACGTTTCAAATGGACGGCCAAATTACATGCACAAGCTCCCAAAAAACCGATTGCTACAGCGGGTGCTGGTCCCACAAAACCTGAAGCAGGTGTAATGGCTACTAGGCCGGCTACAGCGCCCGAACAAAAACCCAATGCGGAAAATTTACGTTCAACACGATAATCAATCAGCATCCAAGTAATAGCACCTACAGAAGCAGCCAAATTGGTAACAACACAGGCCATGGCAGCACGTAGGTTTCCAGACAATCCAGAACCACCGTTGAAACCAAACCAGCCGAACCATAAAAGTGCAGTGCCGAGAACGACGTTAGACATGTTATGTGGCTTGAATTCTTCTTCCATGGCTTTTATTTGAGGGTCATTGTTGTTACTATTTCTTTTATGGCTGCTGGAGGAGGATAGTAATACAATATCATGACCTTCACGACGGCCTAAAATAATGGCATAGGCTAGACTAGCAAATCCACTGGTGATATGAACAGGAGTCTGCAATATGTTTTTATAGTTATTTCGTTTCATGAATTAGCTTAAATAGATGATTGAATAGCAGGCTTAATGGAATGAGCAATACTTACACCACCTGCATAGTCAATCGCTCCTAATTTTGCACTCCAACCATTCAAATTCCAAGTCCAGCTCGCAACGACGTTGTATACAAGCGTAGACCAAATAAAGATGAAGATAATCATAGGTAACAATCGACCACGTTCAGCTGTAAAGCAGTAAAAAAGAAAAATTGATGATTGCACGTTAGAAACATTGAGTACTATCTATCGTATCTTTCCCTCTTGCTTTTGAGCAAAATTTTTTACTGTAAAGATTGCTGTGATTTACATTACCTGCAGAACCAATCGCTAAAGCAGGAGTTAATGCTGCAAACATACATTGATAGACACAAAAGACGAGATCGGGCACGGTCGTGTTGCCGATAGAAGGATCACCTAAAACACCACGTAAAAAGGCATAATCCAGATTACCGATAAGCCCGCTGGTGGCTGTTTTACTGAATGTCAGACTATAACCCCAAATAAACCATTGTACACTGACGATGACAAGGGAAAGGACGCAACACATGATGAGAGACAAAGCATTTTTACGACGTGCCATGCCTGAATAAAAGTAACCGACACCGGGTATCATAAGCCAAACAAGGGCTGTAGAAATCAAAACCCAAGCAATATCGCCTGGATTATATGTGGAAATGGATGACGTTGGCGTTGAAGGTGCGTCCATTGAGGTTTATTATTGACAAGAGAGTTGTCTTTATTTTAGGTATATCAGATAAGAAAAATCGAAGGAAAATAATTAGATGCAAAATGGAAAAGAAAGGAAGAGTGAAAGAATGTAGAGAGTTTAGAACAGAACAATTTATAAGGCAGATAAGATAGGGCCTTTATGTAGCAATTAGGTCCCTACTTTTATTTTATATACAGGCGTTCCTATTTTCTATGTATACAAAGATAAAAGGACATATTTTTTTGTTTTTTACTAACAATCCATGCTTAGTAGATAAGCTTAGAACTGCACTAATTACAATTTAGGAAATGTTTGATATAAAATCCAGGATTCCTGCCATCGTTCTTGGTAGCACACCTTTTCATGAACAAGCATGCGTTGGACATCCATTTTCCTTATCTTTTGTCAATATTTATTAATACTCCCAAAAATGCGATATTCCTCGGAATTGAAATCAAATGTAAAAAAATTCATGTGATCAATAAATATTCCATAGACTGATCCGATTGTCCTCACTTCCACCAATAAGCAAGCTATGATTTTCACGTCCAAACTCCAGGCTGTATACCGAACCTTTGTGATAAGATAAAATAGCCAAAGGCTTCATTGTTTTGACTGAAAAGAGTCTGATTCTAGCATATAACGTATGTTGTGAATGCCTTGCTTTTTTTCTACTTTCATATATAGTTTGATTTGTTTTACCTATTGTCATATCCTCCTGATGCAAATATCTTATTGTCTGAACGGATTCTCAATGATACAACTCCAGATTTTTTTAGAGTAATCCTTTTTACGGTTTCACCTGTAGATAGAGAGTAGTTGCAAAGTTGATTATCCGCGGAAGAGGACAAACCGAATAAGTGCGTGTTATCTACAGCCAAATCAAGAACTATTATGGGTAGCTGAGTTAGGATACTCTTTGATAAATCATATATTCTTGAAGCACGGAAAAATAATCTAAAGGGCATTACTTGGCTCTTTATGTTCATGTCTGTGCCAGAGAATTTTCTTTCTTTCACTATGCCTCGTTGCTCCCAAATCCCATAGAACCACCATTCCACTTTCATAACCTGCCAGGACATGAAAGCTGGTTTTGATATCGTGATCTTCCTCGTTTTGTTGAGGAAGATTGGACGGCACAAACATCTGTACGGCCATACAGGTGCCTAGACGAAGTGTACCAGTATCGTCATTTACATTCTGAAGTATATAATGTTCGTTTGTTAAGTCATAAATATCAAACTAAAATCGATATCAATGAAGGAGTGGTCAATGGAGTTCTTTTCACATTCGAGGACGCTATTCTTTCAATATGATCTACCATAGAAAGCTCCTCTTTTGAAGGAAAGCATAGTATAACGGCTTGCTTAGCCTCAAAACATGCAAATTTACAAAAGCCTACGCCATTATAAGTGATAGAGGATATTAACTCTGGTAGATCTTCCATTTGCTGCTGTTGCTGTTCTTCTGCTGCAGTTATCAGTTTCCATATATGGATTTTGTTATCTCTGCCCTGACTTTGAAGAAAAAACACCAAACAAGTTTTGTAATGTGTAAGCTAGGAAGCTTTTTCTTTTGTTCCAACGGATTACCTTATCAGTTTAGTGTCATTGTCAATACTATAGACTTTTAAACAACTCGATTGATGCGCTTTCCATTTTTTAATAGGTCGCTTTGTTTGCATCTTCCAGATAACAATCCAACCATCATTATCACTACCGAGTTATGCGACTTTGAGATTCAGAACAATTATTACAGTTTCCTTGTTCTTCTATATCCTTACCAGGAAGCAAGATACTGATCTTTATCAAACAAGTGTAGGTAATTTACCGTACTCTTATGCTCTCTACATATGTAAAATGGCGGTGGAGGCGCTTCTGCGTTTCTGGCCGTTTTATTGCTATCATTGGACATTTGGTGAGGAATAGAAAAGATCAAGGAGGGGGAAGAGACGAATTTGCAGAAATGGACCCTTCGGCGGGATTTCAACATTGCTGCTATGATATGTTACAGGTTTTCCGCTTTGATAAAAATCAGGCAAACGCTTGAGTTACTGTATATATACTTCCATTCAGCCAAAAAGAAATATAATAAAGCTTACTTTTTTGTGATTTCATTCTTTGGTTTGCCAAAATAATTCATGCAAAATGCATGCTTTCAATTCACGGTGGTACCGATGGTGACTGCTTTCGGTCGCCACCAGTGGCTTTGAAAATAAAATGGAAACTCGGAGACAATTCAACACTGTGCGCTTTTCGGTTTGCCTTGCAGCTATTTCTTATTTTTTTGTAAATTTCCCCTTCACTTGTAAAACATAATGGCTATAGATCCCTTTTTCACTAGTGCTCGTAAGAGAAAGCGTTCGAATAACAAAAAAACACCAGCAACGGCAGCACAAAAACAAAAGAAAGTAAATAAAAAAGAGGATAGCGATGTTGAAGGTGATTCAGGTGAAGAGGATCAGTTCAATGCCAATTTGTCGCAAAGTGATGTTGACGTCTCATCGGAGGAAGAAGAAATTGAGGAAACTGCAGCTGAAAAACGTGTTAGATTAGCCAAAGCTTATTTGGGGTCGATAGAAAAGTCTTTGGAGGACGATGGTATTGGTTTTGATGCCGCTGACTTGGATAAAGATCTGATTGCCGAGCGTTTAAAGAAAGATGATGTATGCTTACCATTCGAATTTATAGAGTTTTTGTGATAGTTGATGTCTGACCTGTATTTAATTATTTCATGTATCTATATACAGGATGAAAGTGAAGGTCGACTGCATATGCGAATCGCTGATAGAGTAAGGCGGTTTTTTTTTTGCACTCCTGTCAATCGTCGAACGAATCACATTTGCTAACCTCCTCATCTTTTTTTCCTTCTTTGATCGGTACAGTTCGATTTCAGCAATATCGAAAAAATCAAGTCGAATATTTGTCGAGGACATCAGTTACCCGTAACAGCAGTCGCTCTAGCAGAAAATGGAACAATATTCTATTCGGCTTCAAAGGAAGGTTCTATCATCAAATGGGACGCAAAAACTTTCAAAAAACTACATACATTTCCTGGTGGAAGAAAGGGAGTGAAGAATTTTGATGGACATACAGATCATATTTTGTGCTTAGCTATTAGCAATGATGGGAAATATTTGGCCAGTGGAGGAAAAGACAAATGCATCAATATCTGGTCTGTGACAGAAGATAAACACATAGCTAAATTCACACAGCATCGAGATGCGGTTTCTGTAAGTTAAATCAAAGGAGAAAGAAATTAGGTCTGGCTGTTACAATCGCTGTATACTTACCGTTAGTCTTAATAGGGCCTCGCTTTTCGTAAAACGTCAAACCAACTATATTCAGCATCTCATGATCGTACAATCAAATTATGGAATATCGACGAAAAAGCATATATAGAAACCTTATTTGGTCATCAAGATCAAATCACAGGTATTGATACCCTTGTACGTGAACGCTGTCTTTCTGTAGGCGGTAGAGATAAAACAGCGAGATGGTGGAAAATTGTTGAAGAGTCACAGTTAGTCTATAGAGGCGGTATTTCTTCAAAGAATCCAGAGACAGGAGCCATCCAATATGTGGAAGGATCATTAGATTGTCTGGCACAAATAGATGAAAGTATGTTTGTAACAGGTGGCGATAGTGGGTAATGTATACACGACTCTAAAAAGATCTAGTAAAATAAGAGAGCATCTTCTTATATGAAAAATTGAAACGCTTTAGATTGATCTCGTTATGGGACATTCAACGTAAAAAACCTGTATTCTCTCTTCCAACAGCTCATGGATTGAACACAGTAGCTAGCGAGTCAGAAGGAGATATAAATACACCTTATTGGATTACAGCTCTTGCAAGTCTAAAATTCTCTGATCTATTTGTTTCCGGATCATGGGATGGATATATTCGACTCTATAAGCTAGCACAGGATAATAGGAGCTTCAAAGAAATTGGTAAGCTACCAGTAAATGGCGTAGTCAATGATATACAAATCAAACAATTGTTCCCTTCCAAACGTACATTGATTGTCGTGGCTGTGGGTCAAGAGCTGAAATTGGGTCGCTGGATTCGGTTGAAGAACGGCGTAAAGAATTGTACGAAAATTTTTGAGCTCGAAATGACATCTACAGGAGCAGTGTCAGCGACGGTAGTAGATGGAAATGGAGATGATAAAGGCGAATCACAATTTAGAATTATATAAGTGAGCATGTCTTTAATAAAAAAAAAAACATCTGCATAGGCTGGAATGGCATTTGGAGTATATTTAATATGTATTAATGAAGTGACAATATGGAATGTAGGTAAAAAAAAACTTTATACATTGGAGAAAGAGGGATATGTAAAAATGTAGTAATATGTAAGACTCGCGTCAAAAAAAGTCTAAGTATGAATTAGTCTATCTTTTATATCAAGTAAATTGCCTTAATCATAGTATGTTTACTCTTGCTGGTGAAGGTTCAATGACCAGATATTTTTATCTTGTGCCGATGATAGTTTTGCATTCTGTATATCGACGCCCATTAGTTTGATCAATGCAATATCTACTTGTCCTTCTGCTTCATCTAGTTCGCCCTCTCCCATATATTCCACAATGTTATGTTCAGTTTCAAAAACCTTCACTTTATATAATCTAGCGTTGTTGGATCTCCACTGTTCGTTCCTCAGGAAGTGATATTGAAAATTCCACCAAATAAACACTGCCAGGTTTTCTGCAGTACTGGGTTTCTTCTTAAAAAACTCCACGTCCAAATCCTACTGTCATTTGAGTGATTCGTCCCTTGTGTTAAAATGAAAACTCAAATTTATATTTGGCCCTTTGTTTCATATATATCAATAATATACTTGCCAAGTTTCGATGATCAAGCGGGTCCATAACGGCAAGCTTAATGCATTCCTTTAGATCAACCAAATTCATAACCATACCTGTTAAAGGATTTACTTCGCCTTTTAGCGTAATTTCAACTAGCAACAAAACAAAAAACAGTCAGTTCGGCCTAATTCAAAGGTTACATCAACAAAGGGAGCTATCTACCGCTGCTTACTTTTATAATTATGCCCATGAAAATTTGGATGGTTACATTTGCCATACAGCATTCTATTCTCCTCTTCTGACAATTGGGGAGAATGTAATCTGTGTGCTGCTGAAAAAGTCTCTGAACGAGTAATATAAGTGATTGGAGGCATGGAACTTGTTTTTATTAGCTCAACAGACTATTTGAAAGAAATATGGAGTGTTCACTGCAATTGAATAGGTAATAAAAAAAGGAACGATTTTTAGCCTGAGAAAAACTGTTGTTATTGTTCCTCGTAGTTGAACTGAGCCATCCAATCATTGATATGCATGATCAAAGATGTCTCACGGTTGATCCAAAAATGATCACCACCGTTTATGCAAACGCCAGTGATAGATTTGCACCACGTTTCCATCCTAGTTTTGCCTGTAAACTGATCGCGATCGCCATAAATGCACAACGTCTTTTCTGGTTGAGGTTGTATTGGTGGTTGTTTGAAAAAGCCTGATTTCCATGCTGCTAAAAACCATGTAACTCCTAAAGGCATACTGATCAAAATGTGACGGGATGGAACTTTTGTACAAGAAATTGTATTTGCTACCATCGCTCCGAAAGAATAACCCTACAACCATACAGATGTGAATGAGTTTGCAAGCAGAATGCTAGCCTTGGCAATTCATCCTTACACATAAGATTAGATCTGTGATCATTGGAAATGAAGAGGATCGGTATTTGTTGGAATCCAACAGATAGTTCACAACGGATAAGTAGTCGTCCCTCTCAGGAAGACCAGTCCAGCTGGTCTTGCCTTTGGAACGTCCACAGCCGCGGAAGTTTAAGCATACAGATACATAGCCTTTCGCACAGAAATGTTTATGCAATCGTATAACAACATTATTATCCATATTACCGCCTTTCAATGAGTACTTTTTTAGTTTTAGATGCTTTCAATATAGTCATTTGACTCGCTTTTTTATCACCTAAAGGGCCGTATGGATGGGCAATAATAACACCAGATTGTTTTGGCCGTTGATTTTTAGAAAGCTCTGATTGTATTAAGATCTCTATGGGAGTATGGTCACTCTCGGACTCGATAAATAGTTGTTCTACAAGCATATTATTATGGACATTATGATGTAAAAGAAAGGAAAAGAAAAGAGAGTTTTAACGCCCGCCAGGAATGATTTTAATTCTTGTGATCAGCACTAATAAATTTGAAGATATACAGATCACCTTTCTAACGGTAAAACGAAGTGAAAAATGGAATTCAATGAGCCTACTTTCGAAGAAAGCGGATCGAGTGGACATTAAGGCTATCACACCAAAATTGGAATGCAGCTACAAAATGGAAGACTGATCTGGCCGAGCATTTCAAACAGCTTTTACTATTGTGTTTCTTGTGGCCATAGATCAGTTGTAGGCTTTTCATATACATGATGGTATCATTACAGGTCATTGATACATTTATTCCCGACTAATAGCTTTCGTTATCTGTTAAACCAAGTTAAGGAAGAGTTCTGGTTCGTAACCTTGTCTACTATTTGGTCATAGATAAAAAAGGAAGTCTCATTGATATCAGCTACATTCGGAATATAGTTGAGTGAACACCGAAGACATCTTTGGTCTATGGTTACATAAATCCATTACACACATTTCGTTGAGCAAAGAGTATGTGAACTGCCGTAGAACTCTATCTAATACTACCGATTAAAATCGCAGTAGACAGACAAAACCTTTGACTGTCGGCTCATACTCCAATATTCCCATCAGTATGCATAATTGCCGTTATCCTTTATTTTTTTCGAGGTTGAAGACTCAAAGGTCACTGTTATCCATTGTCGGCAACGGCCCTTTTCCTCCTAGAACATTTAATGCAGAATTCTGAACTCGAAAGATGCTATTGTTTGAGGCTACAGGATTGAAATTCTTACTTCACTTTCCAGCCAAGTTATATTCTTATCATTACAGAATCTGCAACCATATTTCAATGATGACCCACACCCAACTTACGGAAAAAAGGCTTCAATCAGCTTGCTTGGAGATTTTGTTCATAGTATATTTGATAGATGCCTGCTATGCGAGAATTTTGTGGGAATCCGTGTTTTGCAGTTATCAACGTGGGTATCTGAGATGTGAGATATACGTTGAGAAGATATTATCCTTCGAGAGCAAAGTAGGCAAAGTTTTACTACTCAATTTAATCTCACTGTTCTAGTAATAACTGCTCCGCACAGGTATAAAAAAGTAAAAATACATTGGTTGGGCCTTGTAGATTTGATTGCTTAAACAAAATAGATATATTGAAATGCTCGGCCATTCTCCTATAGCTCCACAACTACATAATGCAGGAATGGTTTACAAATAACCTATTATACTGTAATATACTCAGCGCACTTAACAGAAGTTTTCCTACACGCTGAAGTAAATTCAAAAGGCGCAACTTCTGCTTTCGGAAGGCAAGACGTACACCCACATGCTACGGTATGGCTCTGTTAGCCGTTCAAATTTCAGACGTGAAAGGACACAGATTAAATGACACCTTGTCTGTCGCAACAATCTTGCTCAAGGGTAAGGATGCGCAATAAGCCAATCATTTATGAGAATACTTCTCATGTGAGCAAAAAATGCTTGATTGTCATTGCTGCAGAAAGTAGCACGGTGCTATGGGACTTTTATGTACCTTATCTTTCATTTCCTTAAACGACAAATATCTCTTAAGATAGACGTTAAAAAAGCCTGTATCAAATAGTTCAATCTTATCTTCTCGATGAGAGAGACGTGTGCATTTATTAAAAAATATATAATAAACAAAAATATATGATGCTTGCACGGACGCACAAACGCTCATATACCCCCTACTTGGTTTTGTTCGCGTATGACAAATGTGTAGTGTCGTAGGCCAGGACTAGGATTGGTGAGAGCCTCTATATCATATAGTCGTCTGATTCGGCAAGACCCACCAACCACAACACCATTTTTTTTGGGACTGATTTTGCGTAACGCTTATTGTAACATTGTCAAAGCCTGAAAAGTCAGCGTGTGCTGTTGTTACATATGTGTGGATGGTTGAGTTCAGATTTATTCGGCATGATTGAGATCTGTACAAAATATATAACGTACAAAACACAATCTAAAAGATATGAGTAACGATGAACCAGCAATAAGAATATGAGCTGTAGTCAACGTACCATGCTACGTCAAATTTGTTACGCTTGTTCCGCCTTCTTAATAAAAGTATTACTATATTGATAATTGGTTTTTTGTCAAAGTAACGAGAAAAATATAGATGGTCCCTATGTACACACTTTCTCCATCCTATATATAAATAGGTCTTTGATTTTGTAAGGTTTTTGAATATTGCTAACTTATACTTCGGCTTCCTTCGTCTACATTCGTTCATATGAAAGGAATCAGTATTACCATACTCTCGCTAAGTGCCATAGTGTCAAGTGCTCTCGCTAGATACGGCGTTGCTCCAAACAGGCCTGCAGACCCCGAAGGCCAATTTCCTCGTCTTGGTGCCTGTCCTGACCCTCATGCCTGCATATTACCACCTGATGTGTAAGTAAAGAAGTACAGTTTATAACCTTACAAGCAATTCTAATCGAATTTTTGTACCAATATTTACCTACTATTAGCTCAACATTCTTACCCGGTGCTTACTTTGACCTTCGCGTAGAACTTCACGCTTATGATTCAGACAGGTCAAAACCTACCCCTCCTGCCT
Source organism: Mycotypha africana (assembly GCF_025528875.1). Classification (NCBI taxonomy): domain Eukaryota; kingdom Fungi; phylum Mucoromycota; class Mucoromycetes; order Mucorales; family Mycotyphaceae; genus Mycotypha; species Mycotypha africana. The sequence continues at coordinate 1,103,309 of NW_026515727.1, read as the reverse complement.
ATACTGATTTCAAGACGACAATTCGTAAAGGCAACGGCAAATGGCATGACATTAATGATTACTTGAAGCTTCATAAACAGCCCAAAATCGAAAACTGGAATTTCGGTTGGGTGGACTCCATTGATACTCAATATGCTGCCATTTTGAATAATACAAACAAGCCCATCAACGTCAACGTCACTTCTCGGGCATGGAGAAAGGTGAAATTAACTGAGCCTGGAGAATATGAAGTGAAGGTTCAGTATGGCCCCAAATCCTCTTACTCTGTTAAATATACAGTTGTGGAACCTAAGCACCCCAAGAAGAAGGCTAAAAATGTTATTTTATTCATCTCTGATGGTACTAATGTTGGTGTAAGTATAAGACTATTCACGAAAGAGTGTCCCCTACAAAAATTCAGTCAGACACTAAAGCCTAATTTCCTACTATAGATGATCACTGCTGCTCGTGCACTTGCTCGAAAGCACACATCCGGAAAATATGAAAGCTTGTTACACTTTGAAGAATTTGATAATCTTGGCCATGTCATTACGAACTCTGTTGACAGTTTACTTACCGACTCTGCTAACTCTGCCAGCGCTTATGCGACAGGACACAAGAGTACTGTAGATGCGTTAGGTGTCTACGTTGATTCTTCTGCCGATCCATTTGATGATCCAAAGGTTGAGATTATCACCGAACTCATTCGTCGCCGTCAGCCAAAGAAAGCCATTGGTATTGTAACAACTGCGCAAGCACAGGTAGAGATCAAAAAAAAAAAAACTATTCCGATTTTTGCTACTTACTAACATTTCGATAAAGGATGCTACTCCAGCTGCCTTTGGTAGTCATACTCGTCTACGAGACACGTTAGCTGAGATTACTGATCAGGTAATAAATGGTGTTAAGAACTGGACTCCTCCTGGTAGGTTTTATACAGACAACAGAAGTGAAAATTGAGACACAAAATATCGCCTGTCTGATCGTGCCAACAACCCTACTTTATTAGTTGCTCCTGATGTTTGGCTTGGTGGTGGTGGTAATTTTTTCTCTGGTGAAAGCAGCTTAAACAAGACCAATTACTACGACCAATTCAAATCAGCTGGATATAATATTGCATTCAATAAGAAGGAACTCGCATCTAAGAAACGGTCAGACAAGCCGCTCTTGGGAATTTTCCGCCAGAAGCACCTCGATACGTAAGTTTCAAAAAATACATGTCAGTTCTTTCAGTAGTTATATTGAAAAACCAATATTATTACAAATAGCTGGTTTGAAAGGAACCTTTTTGTAAACAATACTGTTGGAAACAAAGCTGCTCCAGATAATAGCGGCAATGATGCCCTTGGCTCTGACCAGCCCGGCCTTCCTGAAATGACACTTGCTGCATTAGATGTGTTGAAGAAGCGCGGTGGTAAGGACGGTTTCTTTTTGTTGTCTGAAGCTGCGTCCGTCGATAAGCAGGTAAAATCATCATTTCTTTGATTGCGGCAGGAAGAATTGGATGGTAGATTTCTGACTTCAACTTTAGTTGCATGGACTTGATTTTCCTCGTGCGTGGGCTGAACTTATCGAGTTGGACATCACTGTTAAAAATACTGTGGAATGGCTTAAAAAGAATGGTGAATATGAAGATACACTTATTTTGGTAACAGCAGATCACGCTCATGGCTTTGATGTTTGGGGAACCGTTGATCAACGCTACATACGATCTCACGACAAAGAATCAGATATGCTCAACTCAATTGGTGTTTATGGTCATGCAGGCTGGCCTGGTTACTTTGACACCAATAAAGACGGATTCCCTGACAATTTCGTAAGTAACATTGTCTATTTTCCTATCTATGTCAAAAACCAATCACTAAAAGCTTGTACATTTTTTTGTCCTTTATTCAGTCTCCTGATATCACTCTTGCTGCTGGTACTGTTAACGGTCCTCAACATTATGAAGCATGGCAAATTTCTACCGATGGTCCTAGAATGCCAACCAGCACGAAGAATGGTTGGGCTACTGGAAACAAGGAGGATCTTGTAGGAAAGAAAGGTAAAGGCCTTGTTTGGAATAGTAACCTTCCTCACGGAGAGTCTTTCGGTGTACATTCTATGAGCGATGTCTTCATCTATTCCAACGGCCCTGGCTCCGATCTCTTCAAAAAGACAATGGAAAACTGGGAGTTATTCTTCAAGATGGCCGAAGCTATGGATATTATGAAACCTACAAAGCATGAATAACTTAATATCATGACTAATTCTTAACCATTATATACTGCGTAGAGCTTCCATAAATTTAGTATCAGTTTATGATCAATTTTAACCATAAAAATGCAAAAGTAATTTCATAATTTTATGCAATTGTTCCATTGATTTGGGGAACTACCATCTAAATTTGGCAATCTATTTTAAAAACCAATGATACAAGCCACCAAAATCAGTTAAATTAATGCTAAAACGAGTGTTTTCCACAATCCATACTAATTATACATAATCCTTGCAGTAAATGGTACAGGTTTCATCAGAATACATCTCGATCGGCTGCAACAGAACAGCGCACGCAGCTTGTTGGGGAAACGATGGCCTTGTTGCTTTCGGCGCCAATGCCCTCGTTGCTCTCTATTCGCCTTTGGTAAGTCTGCTCCTAGAGAAGCTCTCGGTATAAAATGTGATAACAATGCATACTCATTGCTTTCTGTCCAGCATAAACATAACAAAGGTGTTCTTGAAACGCTTCCTGGGCATAAAGGACGTGTTAATTGTGTTAAGTTCATCGAAAGAGGTACGAGAGTTTTGCTTTGGCACGATGTCAGCTGTTTACAACCTAATAAAGGAATTTTTTAGGCTTGACAGGGTCAATGAAAGACGTTGCTATAGTGTCAGGATCAGCAGATAAAACAGCCAAAATATGGAAGCAGGATTCTTTTGGAAAGGTTCGAAAATATATCGTGAAAGTGTTTTAGGTAGATTATTGATGACCGAATAATTATCACAGTGGATCAATTCGGCAACTTTAGAGGGTCATACAGATGCTGTAGTGACCATTGCTACTATGCATGCACACTCCGTTGAAGGAGTTACGGACTTAATTATAACTGGATCCTCGGATGGCACTATTCGTGTTTGGGAACGTCGTGAAGTAGATGGGAATACAGGTTAGAGTGCAATGTTGATGAAGAATTGTGGATCAATATCTAACCTTATGTATATACGATAGATGAAGTAATTTGTCAACAAACAATAGATAATGGCAATAGATATCCTACAGCTTTAGCCTTGACCTATCTTCCGAATACTAAAAGTAAGGAATCTTTGAAAGCTTTATTCAACAAATAGCTGCTAAGTATACATCATCATATCAGCTTCTGTTTTTGCTAGCGGCCATACAGATAAAATCATTTCAATTTACGCTTATCAGCAGGATGTCAAGCAATTTAAAAAACTACATAGTTTGCAAGGTCATGACAATTGGGTCCGTGATTTGAGTTTTGCAAGTTTTACTAAAATAGAAGGTACACAAGCCAACAATTCTTTCAAGGAAGGTGATTTGATTTTATCGAGTGCAAGCCAGGATAGATATATACGTTTATGGAAGATTTCACCTCATACCGAGGCACTTTCTTCGAAAGAAAAAAAGAAGGATACGGACAGTATTAATGAGCTTTCCAGAGCTCTTGACGAGAGTTTATTGTAATTATGCCGATTGAAATTTAAACCCTTGAAAGCTGTTTTTTAATAGTATTCTTCTATAGGTCAGAAGATCAATTAAGTACAAAAGCCCACATTATATCTGTAGACTCACGTCAGTACTCTGTAATGTTTGAAGCTTTATTGATGGGACATGATGATTGGGTTCTCAGTGTTGAGTGGCAGAAGCCCTACGTTCAAGAAGAAACCGGTCGACTTATACAACCTTTGAGACTGCTGTCTGCCTCTGCAGATAAATCAATGATGGTTTGGGCACCAGATCAAGAAACGGGCGTTTGGGTGAATGAAGTTCGTATGGGAGATATTGGTGGAAGTACATCATTAGGTTTTTGTGGCGCCCTCTTCAGTCCTGACGGTCGAAGCATTGTTTCCCATGGAGCAAACGGTGCTTTTCACTTTTGGAAAAATCAATCAGAAAATTTTGAAGATAATAATTGGGCGCCAGAGGTTGCTATCAGTGGACATTTCAGATCTGTCGAGAACCTTGCTTGGGACCCGAAAGCTCGTTATTTGCTTTCTGTTAGGTGAAATAAGTTTTTGACTTCTCTATCTAGAACTAATACTAAATGATCACTCTATTCATATAGCCTGGATCAGACAACTAGATTGTTTGCGCCATGGAATAGGCAAATTAGCAATGAGAAAGTTACAACTTGGCACGAAATAGGAAGGCCACAAATTCATGGTTTTGATCTTAAATGTATCGCTTTTGTTCATGACTGGCAAATCATTACCGGTGCTGATGAAAAGGTTTTACGTGTCTTTGATGCACCAAAGTCATGTGTGGAAACTTTGGCAGCTTTGACGCAGGATGAATCTATGTTATCCAATATAGAAAAGTTACCTGTAGGCGCAAACCTACCGGCTCTAGGTTTATCCAATAAAGCCGTGTTTGCAGGTGACAACGTACAAAAGAACAACAATCCCAACAATCTTGGCAGCCATACAGTAGCTTCAGCGACTGCTGAAGAACTATCACAAGTATCAGATCATCCGCCTTTTGAAGAAACACTAATTCAAGGTACACTGTGGCCTGAAGTAGATAAGCTTTATGGACATCTGTATGAGCTGGTTAGTGTCCATGCAACGTACGATGGTAAATACATAGCATCATCCTCTAAGGCTGCTTCGGCTGAGCATGCTGTTGTTCGACTCTTCAGCACGGATAATTGGAAAGAAATCAAGGCCAAAATAGAAGCTCATTCACTTACAGTTACAAGCGTCGCATTTTCACATAACGATCATTGGTTATTAACTGTTTCTAGAGACCGTCTGTGGTCACTGTCCGAAAGAACAAACAATCCTGATGAACCTTACAAACTTGTTGCTATTACTAAAGCACATGCACGTATCATTTGGGATGCTTCATGGAGCCATGATGATAAACTTTTTGCAACTGGTTCCCGTGACAAAACGCTTAAAATATGGGCACAAATCGATAAAGAACAACCTGCCAAGTGGGAATGTGTGGCAACCATAAAGTGTACTGAAGCTGTTACAGCTGTGGATTTTGCACCCGCTTCAGTCGATAACAAGTAAGAATAGGAGTATGCTTTTGGTATGAATAAGGTCGAATTGTGCTTAATGCTTTATTCTACGTAGGTATATCATCGCCATAGGTTTGGAGAACGGGCGCATTCAATTGGTATCAAGTGTTGATTTAGAAAATATAAGCAAATGGGAATTATATTGTAATTTTGAGGAAAGGTAAATAGTAAAGGTGAATGTAATGGCGAAATAATGCCCGTTCATTGATTTATTCTTCGCTCGAATTATAGCCTTTGCCACTTCGGTGTAGTGAATTCTCTAAAGTGGCGTCCTATTACCGGTGATAGCGGTTTGCTTCAATTGGCATCCGCAGGCGAAGATCAATCTGTTAGACTCTTTAATTTGCATATTTAATACTATTATACGACCACTTATATTTCAATCCACAGATTCTAGTACTTTCTTCACAGTTTTGTAAAGTTGCACTCGCTCTTTTAACTCTTTCTCTATCGCTTCGTCAATAAATGAATTTGTGTTCAACTCATTCAGTAAATTTCTGAACATTTCCTCATTGGAAAGATAAGAGGATAATTCTGCAAATAAAACTCTTTTACTGTTGTACTCTTCCAAATGTTGAGAAGATAGATTAGCAATGAAACCATGTACATCCGTTGGCGAAACAGAAGTGACATCGATCAACGAACTGGTGGATAACGATACAGGCTTTCTGGAAACAGGTTCCTTCAGTGACTTATTCATATGTCGAGATGCATCTGATTCCAGCTGTTCCCAGTCATCACAGACTTCTTTTAATAATTTTAATGTTGACTGTAAATCTTCAATCAGATTTTCTGTATTGATCGTCTGCTCAAAGATCAGTCGCGACTTGTTTACTTCGTGAGCATTTAGCATAGCATTCGATTCTTTAGTGGCTAATTTTTGAGCTATATTATTGTCTAGTGACTGTAAAATCTGCAAAACCTTTGTATATACTCTTCGCCAAGTATTACATAAAACCTCCGCTCGAGTGAGTAAAGCGAAAGACACGTTTCGTTGTTGGACATGTTGCTGTTGCATGTAACTGAAAGAATTGGAAAGAAAAGAGCGAAAATAGTTTGAGCGGGGACGGTAAAAGCTGAAATGTTCTCAAAGTCCGGTTCGGGTTTTCTATTAAGCCCTACAACCAACCGAAGAAATTCCGCTGTGAGTGGGTAATTGAGAGCTGTGTGCCTCATAGAGTATGAACCATAGCATCATACATTTTAAACTTCCTCTTCTCCTCCCTACACCTAATTAAGGGTGAGTACATCCACATGCAGTTTTATTCATGGTGGATCAGTTGGAACAGCATGGATGACTGAAGATATGGGTTCAAATGGATCAATATATTACAATGGATTCGATCGAGTTACAATGGATAGAAGGATTTTATAAAATTTCATCCTCTGCTGTTCTATTCAACTGATGACATTTGATCACTGGAAATTAGTTGAAGTATGTTCTAATCAGCTATTATGTTCAACTTTTAGACTTGATTTAAAATGGGTCGCGTTATTCGTGCTCAAAGAAAAGGTGCTGGAAGTATCTTTAAATCTCACACCGTTGGCCGTAAGGGTGCCGCTAAGCTCAGAGTTAACGATTTCGCCGAACGTCATGGTTACATTCGTGGTATTGTAAGAGAAATCGTTCATGATCCTGGAAGAGGTGCTCCTCTTGCTAAGGTTGTCTTCCGTGACCCTTACAAGTAAGTCATTACCGTTTATTGAGCACTAGAACAAGTCGATTAACCTATATTACGTTGATAGGTACAAGCTTCGTACCGAAACCTTCATTGCCACTGAAGGTATGTACACCGGTCAATTCATCTACGCCGGTAAGAAGGCTTCCTTGAACATTGGTAACGTCATGCCTTTGGCTTCCATGCCCGAAGGTACCGTTATCTGTAATGTTGAAGAAAAGGCTGGTGACCGTGGTTCCATTGCCCGTACTTCTGGTAACTATGCCACCATTATTGGTCATGGTGATGACGGTAAGACCCGTATCCGTCTTCCTTCAGGTTCCAAGAAGGTCGTTCCCTCTACTGCTCGTGCTGTCGTCGGTGTCGTTGCCGGTGGTGGTCGTATTGATAAGCCCATGTTGAAGGCCGGTCGTGCCTACCACAAATACAGAGTTAAGCGTAACAGCTGGCCTAAGACTCGTGGTGTTGCTATGAACCCCGTTGACCATCCTCACGGTGGTGGTAACCATCAACACATTGGTAAGGCTTCCACCATGGCTCGTGACTCTCCTGCTGGTCAAAAGGTTGGTTTGATCGCTGCCCGTCGTACTGGTCTCCTCCGTGGTACTAAGAAGGTCAAGGACGCTTAAATTAAATCAATAAATTAGCTTATAAATAAATGAGAGCCTCTGGATTTTGTAAATGTGCTTATGTGCTTTACTGTATTTTCATCATGTTTGACTTGCATTATAAATACATGCCATTGGGAAATTCTTGATGTACTCGTCTGCGGACTTAAAGCATCTTCATGTCCCGAATTGAATTGATCACAAATGAAGGAATAGGGGCCACTGCTTTCCCTGGGGTTGTTTTTTTTGTTTTTTCTTCCTCACATTTATCTTTTTTCGCAAAATGTTCTTTTCAAGATTAGCGCGATCATCTGTTCTCAAAAGGGCTTATTCTTCCACCGGCGCGGAGACCAACATGACAGCACGTGAAAAGGCCATCCATTCGAAACTTACAGCAGCTCTTTCGCCTCATAAGCTTCGTGTAGTAGATATTTCAGGTATGAAAAGTAAACTGAGGGACAATCTAAAATGCGGATTACGTCTAATGCTCGATTAATAAGGCGGTTGCGGTTCGATGTATGCTATTGATATTGCAAGTAAACAATTTGAAGGTTCAACCATAATCAAACAGCATAGATTGGTGAATGATATCTTGAAGGATGAAATTAAGGAAATGCATGGTATACAGGTATAAACAGTTGATTTGACCGTATTTTACTTCTACAAGACAATGTTTGACCTTACTATAATATGAATATAAATAGCTACGAACTTCTGCTAAATAAGCTTATTTTTCGAACCTTATGCGAACGACAAACACCAACGGTATTGTATTATAAATTCACCACCTGCTGGTTTATTTATTTTTTGATTTCCTACTGATGTCTTTTAGAGCATCTGTATACCATAACTTTATTTCGGATCAGAGTTGAAGGCCCTTTAAAACGTAATATAATGCAAATGACCTAAGCAACCATATTCTGAAGCCTTTAAAGATCAATGCTAAATAAAGCAATTTTTATTACTTTCATTGTGGCACATTTTTATAACATTGAATCAATTTTCATCACCACATATCTGCAGCTGTCAGTCTTTTGCCTTTCGTACTGGTATCATCTGTGAACACCGGCTCTTTTTCAACCCACATATCTTCTAAATCGTACAAGTCGACCTCTTTGCTTTTAGAGGATTTTTTACTGTGCTTATCTTTATGTCGATGACTGCGATGTCGTGAATGTCTTTCACGGCTTCTACTCCTTTTTCTACTTTTATGATCATCCTTATCTCGATTCCTACTTCTACTTTTAGTTTTGTCTCTATCCTTAGATCGATCCCTTTGCCTTGAACTACCACTCTTATGATGACGGTGCCTTGTAGAGTCGGACCGATGTGGACTTTGTTCTGATTTCGTCTTTTCTGCTCGTTTTTTGTCAGATATATCTTCTACTTCATTATCGCTGTCGTCTTCAGAAACATGAACATGACGCCGTTTATTGCCGCTTACTCGTGACTTAAATGGCTGTATAACGACTTCTTCAGAAATAATATTCGTTAATGGCGTGGAATACTCCCCTTGTCTTTCTTGACGTCTTTTAAACATCGGCCGGAACATTGGATTAGTCTCGGTATTGTTAGTCGTTTGTGAGTTGTCCGAAGCCTTCAAGGCTGAAGGTGGTAACGGGGGCGGTGGAGGGCCAATTAAGACCTCTCTATCACTATTTGTATCTGTTTCAGCTTTTTCTTTATCCTTTGCTGTCGTTACTGCATCCTCAGTTTCGGCATCGTTGTCCTCTTCTTCAGTATCAGAATTTTCAAATATAGCTTTGAAGATGTCCATTGAGGGTCTTTCATAATCCATTGCTGTCACGGTGTTTTCATCTTCTTCAATCGTGTTTGTTTCGGTCAAGTTAACACCTGTAACAGGTGCTTTGATATTCTCGTTGGCTGTTTGTCTATCCGATGGTTTTGGTATAACGGCTCCCATTAAGGGATCATTGTCGTGAGCTACAGGCGTAGAGGTTTCAATAGTCGTAGAAGACGTAAAATTTAAAGGCATACGCTCATTTATCATCAGTTTAATAGAATCTTTGTTTAAAACATCTCTTGATCCTGCCTGCGTACGTCCTGCACTTTTTTCGTCCGCTGGATTGTGGTCTGGATGAGGATTACGCACGTTAAACCGTTTGCAAACAAGTCTGTTCGGGTAGAATGGCTTGACTGTACGAGTCAGATTACCAAACATTTTTAAAGCAGCAGCTTCGGCTTCTTGGCTAGGCTAGTATCGACAGTAAACGTATAGTTGGTATCCAACCCTGTCACGAAAAAAAAAAGTTATCTTACCTTCGCCTCTGGTTCTGCGATTGCTTTTGCCTTCTGCTCTTTCTCTTTACGGTACTCTGCTTCCGTCTTAAGCCCTCCTTCGAAATTGATAACTTCAATCTTCGACGGGTTTGACGCTGAAGTGAACCTTCCACTCATCATAGCACTAAGCGGTTTGAAAATTCGTGCCGCTTTGGCAAATTCCTCAAGTTCCTTCATTCCTGTTTCGTAGGTCATTCCTTCAGGAATAGGAAGCACTGTTTTAGATACTCCATCTGGCGTAAGAAGCCCCGCTTGGTTTTGTAAGTAACTCTTGTATCGTGCTTGTTTTACGGGATTGTCTCCAAATGGTATAAAGCCTTTCAAGGCTAACTGAGCTACATCTTTAGGGACTTGGGCAAAATCTGATAATTGCGATTTGTCTTTACCGCTATCGAGGAACCAGCTTATAGCGCGATCCAGTTTGTCCTTAGAATGCTGTGGTATATAATCAAACACTGATCGTTGTTCAATTGGTTTTTCACCAAGAGCATGTCTTCGTTCTTCAAACGAAAAAATATTATCACTTGAAATCTTCGTTATTTTTCCGTCTTTATCAGTCGTGGTTGGGATGTGTACTTCATTGAAATCGACAGGTACCTGCGGTAGTGGGTACCATTTACCTAAGTGCTGGTTTTTCTCGGATACATGAAATCCTTTCAGAGGAAGTCGCCCGTCTGAGCATTTAATGTTACTCCTTGTGTCTTCGACATAATTCTCTCGTTTCTGGCGCTTTAATCGTTTCAGCTCATCGGTAGTCATGCTCCCTTCATCCTCAAATAAGGAACTATGATAATTACTCGCTTTAAAATCGTCCTTATAAATATCTTCATCGTCGTCATCAGCTTCGAAAGCACCTAAGCCGAAAGCCTCACTTTTACTTCCACTCTTTTCTAGAACACCAAAAGCGGACCGGTTCCTTTTGTTAGAAGCTGTACCGTCCATTTCCTCTTTTCTAGCAAGTTCACGTAAACGTTTCATTTCTGCCACTTCTGGCGCGGCGTTCATAATGTCAAAACCAAGACCATAAGTATCCCTCTTAGGCTGATAGTTTTCGATAGGCGTATCGTGAGGCGCAAAGGTTATATCATTAGCTAGTGCCTCATCCTCGTCCTCATCGTCCATTGCTGTAGAAAGTCTTTTAACACGAGGGCCAATTCCCTGCCCCGGTCTCCAACCCATCTTGATTAAAATTTTTACTCCCACAGAATCTTTTGGTGGGCCAAACATATCCATGAGGCTGGAACCAATGATACTCATGGCACCTCCTCTATCGCTCTCTTCCTGTTGTTGTTTTTTACGTGCTGCCAATTCTCTTTCTGTACCGCCTAAAATATCAAATTCCTCAGTTGCTACTATTTTACGAGCATTGGCCATATCCTAGGTAAAAGGAGTGAGCAGAAGGTTTTAGAATCAAAAGTCAAGGATCATTTTACCTCAAGATCTTCCTCATCCATAAAGTCTTCTAGTCTGGCTTCTCTTCGTTCACCTCTAGCCGATCGTGAAGAGACATAGTTTGTTGGTTCCCAACCTGAAGGGTGATAATTAGTCTAATTAGTTTCTGCTCTTTGTAAAGATTCCATTTCGTTGAGTACAACCTTCTTTTGATCCTACAGTATTGAAGTAACCAGCAGTAAAGCCACCTGTAAAAGCGCCGTGAAATCGGCGTCGTCCTTTTTCATCTCTTGCTTCTTGTTTCCAGACGGGAACGAACTGTCCACTGTCTGATCGGCCTGCACGCCTATCAGTTTCTGTCTGTTGTGGGAAGGCTGTTCCAAATACAATGAAATTTTCTGAGTTGTTTGAATTTCTTAAACTCATTACAGTGAAATCATGGAAAACTGTCAGAATGCATTAAATTGTTATAAATCCATGATTTCGCTTCGCGAAATCATTCGGCCAATAAAATTATACGTTTGATCAATGTCAATGAAGATCTTTAGAGATATTCACACTACAAGATTTATTCAGAGAAACAAAAAGCTTACAAATGTCAATATGTAGACTATGTCAACGAGGCATAGTGATCAGTTTGGAATGCAGAATGTATATAGAGAGCTTTGCTATTCTCAGTTGAAAGCAACCGATTGTTGCTCAGGTACTTCGGAAGCAGCTATCTGGTTCTTATAGTTGAGTTGTTCGTCAGTCCACAAAGGTTTCAAGTCCGGTAAATCTTTTCTACCGACATCACAGCGGCCGCCTTCAGCTTCATAATCAGCAACACGTCTAAAGCCATAACGCTGCCAAATCTCTTGAAGAGAGTCAACCAAATAATCAATCATTTCAGGAGTATGACCAGGTGAAGGTGTGATACGGAGACGTTCATGTCCAACAGGAACAGTAGGATAGTTGATAGCCTGTACGTATATATTGTATCTATTCAAAAGGTCATCGGATGCAGTCTTAGCAGCGGCAGCATCACCCAAGAGGACAGGAACAATGTGAGAGGGGTTAGGAACAACAGGAATACCGAGCTCACCTAAACGAGCCTTCACTGCACGAGCATTCAACTGCTGTAAGCGACGTTCAGCATTTGAGTTTTTCAGATAACTTATACAAGTTTTAGCACCAGAAACAATAGCAGGAGGCAAAGAAGTAGTGAAAATGAAACCAGGAGCGTAAGAACGGATCATATCAATAAAACGAGCGGAACCGGCAACATAGCCACCAACGACGCCAAAGCTTTTACCCAAAGTGCCAGAATAAATATCAATTTCATCCATAATACTTCCATTTCCGCGATGAGGGTTTGCAGCATTCAATTCAAAATCAAGATGTTCAGCAACACCAGCACCCCGGGGACCGTAAATGCCAACAGCGTGAACTTCATCCAAGAAGGTAATAGCATTGTATTTGTTGGCCAACTCGACGAACTTGTGGATGGGAGCTACCGAACCACACATGGAATAAACGGACTCGAACGCAATAATCTTCGGACGATTGATGTCAACTGATTGCAACAATTGTTCAAGGTGTTCGACGTCGTTATGACGGAAAATATGCTTCTCAGCTTTCGAATGGCGAATACCTTCAATCATAGAAGCATGGTTCAGTTGATCCGAGAAAATGACACAGTTGGGTAACTTCGAACCCAAGGTCGATAACGTAGCATCATTGGCAACCATACAAGACGAGAACACAAGAGCTCCATCGGTATGATGCAAGTCTGCTAATTCTGACTCCAACTGTAAATGCAAAGCAGCATTGCCTGCGATATTACGGGTACCACCAGCGCCAGCACCGTAGCGGTCCAACGTTTGCCTAATAGGATCAGTTCATCAATTAATACCAAATGTCTTTGTAGCAACGAATGAAAGGGAATTGTTTTTTCTTAATATGACACTTACTTCATAGCATTAATAAGTAGGGGGTTGGCGCCCATTCCTAGATAGTCGTTAGCACACCATACAGTGACTTCATCTGTAGGCCGGGCAAGATGAGCCATAGGGAATTTCTTCGCAAGACGATTGATATTATTGAAATAGCGGTAGCTCTTATCCTTGTGTTTTCTATCCAACATCCCCTGATAAAAGCCTTCATAATCAAAAGGTTTCGCCTGATGCTCTTGCTGCTGTTCTTTGTTAATAACAGAACTATGTATCTTTCTATTTTGAATAGCCATAGACATAACAGGGCACTGCTTGGCTTTTGTTAATAGTCCATCTGTTCTTGCAATCTTTCGTAGAGAGGCAGAACTTTGGGCATGCAAAAAGGGACATGTTTTACGAGCTTGTAAAAGGACTGACTCCATGATGAACCTTGGCTTCCTTCAGTTATTTTAATGTAAGGCAAAGAGAAAAAGAAGGATAAATAAATCAGAAAGAGAAGTAGGGGTTAGAAATACAACCCAGCTATACCTAGTTTCATATGTATTGTAAAACTTTTCATCTGGATGTAAAATGTTCTTCCTGCGCGTTATATATAAAACTATGTTCAAACAAACTTTTTTTATTACAAATATTCCAGATTTTTAAAGCCCAAACGAGATATGAAACTTATCTAAATTGCCCGGGGCGGATCCATGTGTATTACAATTATCTAAAAAATTCTTGAGCTCAAGAGTAAAAAAGAATGTGATCTATGGCGGATTTGAGGGAAAGGAGGGTAAACAGTTAAGAAGTGATTGAGTAGTGGAGGGGAGGGAGGCTCTTGCTGATGATGTAGGTAGTCAAATTCAAAAAGAAGGTGACAAGCAGCCGGCCATCTGTAATACCAAGCTTGAGCTTGAAGTTAGGAATGGAAGGAGCTGGTGGGAAGACAGTTCAAGATGAAGGAAAGAGGATCGGATATGGAGGACGGCAGTTGTAAGCGCGGTGCATTTTGAGACAAGAGATAGTGTGTGGCTTTGTAAGAAGCGTGGAGGGGTGTCGGAGGCAGTATATTTCGTGGCTCCCAGAAACCCAACCCAAGCGCCATCGGAAACAACGGTTGCGTTCCATAGTAGATATTGGTAACTATAGGTTGGGATCCACAGATAGAGTGGGTCGGCAGCGAGGGGTCGATCTGCTGATCGAATATGAACTATGTTTATATGAAAGTAGCTTATAACATTCATATAGCTACTCATATACTGTCAATTAATAAATGATAACTTTGACTCTTATTTCACCTTTTCAACTTTACATCTACAAGATGAATCAGTAATATTTATTCATTCTCTTCCCCAACTTCACCTCTTGCTTGTCAACTTCATTTTCTAATATTTGGAACTGGAAAATCTGATTATAGGCGAAATATACTGATTAATGTTGGTTTTCTCTTCCGTCCATATTTGTTATTTAGCATGTCCTTATTTAGGCATCCTACTATACTCAATGATCATAGCTATGGGGTCGATTACCTCCAGCGCGAGAAAATGCCCTCTATCCCGTCAGAAACATTAGAACAGCCCTTGCTAGACTAGCTCTATGTGCCCACCACTATTAATACTCGATTGCCTCGTTTTCCCCTAGTCTACATTATGATACACTATCTCCCTTTTCCCTTTTAAAATTTCTTCAATTCCATAACATATTTTGATCTGCCCAGGTAATTTTCTGATATGTAGTTTATCTGTATGCCCATTGGGTTTAAAATTATTTGTCAATAAAAATCTTGTTTTATTGTACCGAATTTTAGGGAAAAGAATTGCATGACACTGTTTCCTCCATCTTACCATAAACTGGAAAAGGATTGCATGACACTGTTTCTGCCATCTTACCATAAACTGCAAATGAGGAAGATTTTGGGATCGCCGGTCCCTGATAGCATCTAACTTTGTGCCTGTTTAAACTTTTGATTCAAAATTTTGCCCGTAAATCTGTAAGCAGATGTTTACATTTTGCAAGAGCATAGCATTTAGGGTTTCGTTTACTATACATGTTCAATAGGCCAAATGAAAGTAAAAGATATAATGACCATACTTGAATTTTTTTCACTTTATCAGCAAAATGTACAAAAGAAACCATCCGTCGGTCAATTGCGGTAGGATTAAGGCAGCAAAGGTATAGTTCATTCCTGGCTTATTTTCACAAGGAGAATAGTGACATAATTAAAAATGCTATTCCAACACTTAAAGCAACGCGTTTTGATAAGCAAATTTTACTGTTTATCAGACTGATCGAAAAATATCTGGATTACAATGAAAGATTCCGGTGTGACCCAAATTTTGTCCGTGCGTTTCTTGCTTACTCAATTTCGGTAAGGCTGTGTTTCACGCGCAATATAAAAAACCAGAGCGGTGAATGGAAAAGGTAGACGCTTCATCATTGGATTTTTTTGCAAGTTAATAAATAGATACCACAAACCATATCCTTCGTTGCTCCAATATATCAATTTATTTGGTAAGTAAGTCATCCCTAATTTTTATGCTCATGGCAGCATCACTTTCTCTGGGGGTTTTATTGTCTTCATTCCAAGAGAACTGTCGATATTATCTTCGTGTATGGATTTATCGTGTAGTTCATTCTTACAAAATTCATCGTACTGTTTATGAACCAAAAATTGCTCCAAAAAACTTTTTGTCGGCCTAGAATTACGTAATATGCTCATTTTTTTCTTATCTTGATTAGTAGCAGATGGTGCAATATTTCCAAACTCATTCAGGCTTAAAACAGGAGCTCTACGATAAAAACTATAAGATTGCTTCGCTGCTATTATTAATATCCAATGCGTCTATGAAATTGACAAAGCGTTAGAACAGTCCCTGTTTCCCAAGCACTGAGTTGCGATACTTACGTATATAACAATCATAACAATGGTACAAAATAGGGCCCATTTCATTTCGTCTTCAAAAAGTCTGTTGCAATTATAGAGGTTGTTTGCTGTTCTTAAGGCGTTTGATAGATTATTCAATGTTCCATCTGTGCCGTTCATATGGTTATTGCTTGCAAAAGCTGTCTGTACCTGATCTACTCCCATTTCTATACACCACTTATTGAACCCATCTTTATCCTCAACAAACAGCACGAAGTTGACTATAGCCGCTATCAGCACACCAAGAGCATTGGCTGTAATAATAAAAACAATCGTTGGAGACGCTGAAAATGTTCGTACCACTGGCCCAAATTGCATTCTCATCATCTTATTCTAAAACATGAAGAAATAGTGAACTATAAGTCTAGATATTAACTAGGATGACGAGATTCAGTGATAACTGGAGTTTGAACACTTACAATCGTGTTAGCTCTTATAAGAAACACTGCCATACTACATACAGTAACGATGCCAAATAACAGATTCAAAGCCCCAAAAATTACATTTGGCGCGTCATGTAGGTAGGAGTAGAACGCTAATAAATTAGAGAATTGAATTCGATTAAGCATATTCATTCTCAACTGAGATTGCCTTTATAAGAACATACGGCTTTTGTCCATAAATGCCAATACAGCGAAATAAAAACTTATAGCCTGTATAATAAGATGTTTAGATGCTTTTACAAATAAGTTTGGCCAACCATTCACTGTTATTTACCGCCCAGAAAAAGCATACGAAAATTGTGTTTGATTCACTGTATATACAGCCACAACAGTACGCCCGCAGTCTAGCTGATCTTTTGTAATGCTCTATGTTGCTTTGTCTTCTAGCTATTTCTTGTTGCTCAAAATTCATCACTGCAATTCTCGTTGAGGTAAAAAAGTCATCCACCTACCGAACTTGCTCGGCTTTCAGCTTAAATAACGATCGTTTTATTTTTCATTGTTACTTAAAAAATCTAAAAATGGAATATAGTATATACAACAGCCTAATTAAGAAGACGAGGGATTTTGGGTGAAAGTGTTTTGTACATGCTGGCGAATGGTTGCCAACGGGTTCTGCTTGAAAGCTCCGTGTTGCATCACTTTTTGCATACGAAGAATCTCTTGAAGTCTTAAGTATCGCAAAGAAAAACATCAATTTCATAACCTCATTTTCACTGTCTTTTTTCTAGAGTTACACTACTTACTCTGCTTGTTTCTTTTTCTTTTTTGATTTAATTTGATTACTGGGTATTGCAGGTATTTTTGTGCTTTGGTGAAGTTTCGCTTCGTGTGTGGCTTTACTTTCGACTTCTGACTTTGGCCTCACTTGTATCTCATCCAAAAGTTCGCCAAACCCACTCAGATCGACTTTCAAACCTGTTTTCTTTTGGTTTTCTTTTTTCTGCATTTTCTTCCTAACGGCATAAGAATGATCAAGTTCTGAAGAATCCAAAGAATGTATTTTAGTAACGGGCTGAATCTACCGGTTGAACGTTTTCCTTACTTTCCAGCCATGCTTCATGTCTAGCCTTCTTCTTCTCTTCCTTTCTGGAAGTATCAGTAGAATGAGCTGGAACAGTCTACAGAGAAGCTAATAGTCAAAAAAGACAGATCAAATAGGGGAATCAAAGTTGGGTCTAGTAATTACAGTTATTTGATCTCCATCGGTAACGATTCTCTCTAAAACTTCCTTCTCTGACACTGCAAACTTTCTGTTACGTAGTGGTGTTCTCTCTGCTGCTTTCTTTGATCTACTTGTTTTCGTCGCTTTAGGCATAATGTCGAACTGCACAAGAATGGGATGAAGGGATATTTTTTCTTCTTTTTTTTTTGTATTTAATTCACGAACTTTATTAGAAGTGACTGGAAAAGAATTATAGATGACATATGGCAATGAAAGAAATGAAAAAGGCATAAACTGTAAAACTACTTAAAAAAAAAACATTAAATGTATACTACGAGCTCGTACGGAGTGTTCTGAAGCGAACCTCGTCTTGGTAGACGGCACGAACTCCTGTTAGGGACCAAGAGAAGCGGCCAAAATGGCAACGCCAATGATATTTCCAGATACTTAAAAGTATCATACTAACCTGGACGATTGTGTGGTCAGGCAGAAGAGAATTGTCTAACGGAGAACAGAGTGTTAACAATATATGCCTGTCAGTAGGTGTGGCAGGAAAGGATATGATTCCATTCTCTTGCAGTGCCGTGATCCAAAATTGCCATATAGGTGGACAACCAACGAAAAAATGAAAACCATACTCAGGGGAGTCTCTGCAATGGTGGCAAAGGGGAGAGTCAGTTATGACAGGATTGATGGAAAACAGCCAAGCTCTGTACCCAATGCAATTATGCCATAAACGCCACCATGGAGTTAGCACTGCATGAGGGATCGAGAGTGACCATAAACGTTTCCACTGAGCCGGAGGCCGATACAAAAGAGGAAACACTTGAGGAATCCGAGGAGGGTCACTAAAAACCGAATAATCAGGATGCCAGTATATCCGTAGCGTACCAAGCGATAGCCTTAATACGGTAATATTCTTCTGAGAACCAGAAGGTACCACCAATGGGACATATCAGGCAACCATGAGGTGCTGTAAGATACATTTAGCCATCGTGAAGTGGGCGTAGGAGCAGCAGCCGCAGGAGGGGCCCGGACATCAATCAATCGGTTCTGGATAAAAGAAAGCCATCAGATAGATACTCCATTGCAAAAATTGGTAGTATTTTGATGGAATTGTGTGATGTAATGGCGGCTAAAAATATGTACCATATTGCTCAAGAGATTTGGGCTGATCATGGAAGACGTAGTACATTTTGCTGTCAAATCACAAAGCGCCACATCGAATGTGGTTGTCTCCCCTCGACGGGAGACTTAAAGATTCTACAGGTAAATAAGTCTACATTTTATCAAAAATATATCCAAAATATTGTGCTCAAATTCCCAATTTTTCTATTCGTTTCATCTGAAAACTAACTCAACGCTGTCCGGCACGGTGACCGCACTCAAAACAAAAAAACTCAGTCTTTGATTTGCCTGAGTAAAAAAGCTACATCAAATTCAGGTCTTTTTTTAATGCAGCTTTCAAGAAAATGTTAAAGAATAGCAACCCCACAGCTGTGCAGCAGCAATATGAACAAGCACCACCACCCTATGAGGAGGAATCCAGCAGGCCATTTTTACCTGATACTGAGGAAGTAGGCGAAGATATTTTTAAGGAAACAGTTGCAAACAGTAGCATCGAGATTAGAATGCGTAAATGACAATCTCAGCTATTGATAATATTGACTCTTTAGTAATATCTAACAAAACTATTACCCGAGTATAGAGTTTGTACGTAAAGTGTATTCCATTTTAACAGCTCAAATTTTGGGAACTATCATAATGTCAGTCGTCTACATATCTAATGAAGGGGTCAAAACTTGGGTACAAACAAAGTAGAGTATCCATCGAACTTTTACTCTTGGTTAGTTATATGATTTTAATCACATCACTATCATTTTTTAGCCCATGGATGGTTTTTGTTTCCATGTTTGGATCCTTAGGTGTACTTTTTGCACTTATGTGGAAAGCGAGGTCGACTCCTTTAAACTTTTACCTTTTAGGTTTATTCACGTTATTGGAAAGTCATATGGTTGGCACAATAGGTATAAATCAGAAATACATTCAGTCAGTTAAAGAAGTTTCTACGGAGTCACTCAAAGAATTTCATTTCTTTTAGTTACATTCTATGATCAGGCAATAGTAGTTCAAGCATTGGGGATTACGTTTGTTGTGTTCCTTGCACTCACAATCTTTACTTTCCAGTCGAAATGGGATTTCAGCGGACTAGGTCCTATGTAAGTTATATGACTATAAGAAGAGTTGAGGCGTTCATGTTACTGATTTTTTCAATGAAAATTTTGCAGTTTGTTTGCTGGCATTTGGATTCTCCTAATAGCAGGCATTCTGCTTCCATTTGTTGGCGACGTTGAATTACCTCTCGCAATTGCTGGTGTAATAATTTTTTCTGGTTACATTATTTTTGATACCTATTTGATTTTCAATCGCTACTCACCCGAGGACTATATCATGGCATCGACTAGTTTGTACCTTGATATGATTAATTTGTTCCTTCGTATTCTTCAGATCTTGAATGCTAGTCAAAGAGATTAATTAAAAACATTAAAAGCATAAGATACCAAAATGAAATGGTTTTATTACAATTAGTTTTTCCTATAGTACAGATTCATTATGACAAACTTATTGTGGACATAAAAATGTATGCTGTCAATTAAAATTTCAGTAAGGGCTCATATATGTTTAAAGTCGGGCTCCAGTGGGAAACTTCTTCATTGCTTGACGAACGCCAAGGTCTGCCATAATTTCTTCTGCACCGCCCAGGATAGCAGTAAATTTATATGTTCTTTGAAGAGTTTCAATATGTCTACCCATGCCAGATTTTGTAATGGCTCTTCCGCCAAAAATTTGACAGGCATCGTCAGAAACGTCGTGTAGCATACGAGTCACTTGGAATTTACAAAGAGCAAGAGGGCCTGCAAGATGAGTTGATTGTTCTGCGTAATTCATATTATTCATTTGGTAAGTCAAACTTTCGACCCAACTATGGGCACTTTCAACGGCTGCAATCTGTGAAATGAAAGGTGAACTTAGTTTGTTGTTATGACTCAAATATCCTATGTAACTTTTGCCATACCATTTTTGCTAGTTTGAATCTTATGACAGGTTGATCAATTAAGCGCTTGCCGAATACTTTACGTTGGTTTGCCCATTTGAAACATTCTTCTACAGCAAGACGTGCTGTCATCGTAGCACCAGTAAGCATAGCCCAACGCTCATGATTGAAATTAGAGAGTATAACTTGGAAACCTTTATTTTCCTCACCCAACAAATGCTCCACAGGAACCTTGACGTTTTCAAATGTGACATATGCAGTACCGGCGCAAGTGGCAGTGGATGTTTTTATCAACTTTGTTTCTACTCCTTCTCCACGTTCAATAAATAGCATAGAGATACCCTTATCTGTTCTGACAGCAACTGAGAAATAGTCTGACCAACAGCCTAGTGAATTTCATAATACAAATTTAAAGGTTCATAAGCCATTCTGTATTACTCTAGATATGCTCTTTTCTCCCTTTCTTTATCGGAATGTATCTATTTTTACCAGTAGTAATCCACTTCTTAACACCATTTACTATAAAGTGCCTTCCATCAGGTGTCTTCACTGCCTTAGTCTTGATACTAGCAACATCAGAGCCGGTATAAGGTTCAGTGATTGCCAAAGCCATCTTTTTTTTTCCATTGAATATTTCAGGCACAACACGTGCTTTTAAGGCTGGACTACCAAAGTTAAGAATGGTAGGAACAGAAATAAGAGGTCCACTTAAAGCGCCAGAAATATAGCCTGGACAAGCAAAACGAGAGAATTCGGCATGAAGGATTAGCTCATGGAAATAGTCATATTCTTCAGGATGAACCCCTCCGGGTAATTTGATTCCCTTCAACCATGGGCCGGGACCAATGTTAGCAGCTATAAGACCGTGCTTTCCAAGAGTTTCCAAGAATGAATTTGGAGGCCTTTCACCAGAATCTTCGTATTGACGCGCTTCTTCCATCAAAGGGTCCAAAATCTTCCGAACCGCTTCTCTAAATCTGAAGTGTGATTCTCTGGGGAAAAGCAATAAAAAAGCAAGATGAGGCGGTGAGTTGTGGTACGGAATTTTCATGGGTTTTGTTTAATGTAAACCGGTTCTAGAAATAAGAACGAACGACTCAATTTTCATTATTGTACTTACTTATAGTAGGGTGATTTGTAGCCTTGGAAAGCCATAGCTTCACCATAAGGTACTTTTGATAAGCTACCAGGTTCTCTCCATTCAATTTGAGGTTTAAAGTCGGCAATTGTACCGATTCTATACCTATCATATTTACGCAGTACGTCCTGTCTATGCAAGCCATAAAAGGCATCTGTAGCATCCTTGCCAGCAACCT
Source organism: Mycotypha africana (assembly GCF_025528875.1). Taxonomy (NCBI): domain Eukaryota; kingdom Fungi; phylum Mucoromycota; class Mucoromycetes; order Mucorales; family Mycotyphaceae; genus Mycotypha; species Mycotypha africana. Next base: position 1,081,286 of record NW_026515727.1, on the reverse strand, counting down.
CCAAAAGAGGGAAAACACCGCCAGGATGAAGGTCAGCAAAATTAGTCAAATCATAAACGGTGCCGTCAATAGTAATCCATAGATCATCCTCTGAAGCATGGCGACGAACTTCTTCTTCAGTAAAAGTTTTAAATTCTTTTTCAGTTGCCATTATCTGCTTATTATCAAATTAAGACAGTTGGAAGGGTAAAATGAAGAAAAGTAAATAAATTCAATTAATGCAAGGAAGATGTTACTCTTTATTGCAAAAAAGTTAGACCGTGTTTGTCATCCATTCATTGTGGGGAAATTTTTGTAAGTAATGGTTTTTCCCATATTCTCCAGCCTAAACCCTCTCTGCATGTACACAGTGAAAATTTGGTTTTGTGCTGCTAACTAAGACAGTTTTCCAGAAAATGCAAAAAATTTTGTTGCTTATCGCATCAAGTTTATAGTCTATGACGTGATTGGTATCCTAACAAAACCACGAGAACTTACTTGCTCATCAATACTTATAAGACGCTCTACAGTTGTTCCTGTTGTGTCCTATGCTATTTTGTTTGGACTCAGTTAGCCTTATTGCATTATCCATTGCGATTCTGTTCATATGAGTCACACATCCCCTACCTAAAATATTTATGAAACAGAAAATGTAGTACGGCCTGATTGCAAGTGAGGATGACGAATAAATTGTATGTGTTACATTCAAAAAAACCTAAGAAGGCCATTTATTATGTAAAATGAAGTAAAGTTCACCGTTGTCGCAGAAATGGCAATAAAAGCCTTTCAGTACAATAGCTTCTAGTGAGTTGAAAGCAATATACGATACAACTAAATACATTAGAAACTGTTCAATTTTTGTACACGTCGTAAAATGGACGCGGCATAAGCATCAATTCCCTTCTCCCATCTCTTGACATGACCGTCATTTATAGTATAAATCTCCTTCTGAACAGGCGCTATTTCTTCTTGCTGTGAGCTCTCGCTATTATTGTCGCCGTCTTCTGCTTCGAATATTTGTTTTAAGAACCAGAGATCATGACTTACCACCACAACAGCTCCTGAAAAATCGGCTAAAGCCTCCACAAGCATAACAATTGTTCCCATATCTAGGTGGTTGGTGATTTCATCAAGTACCAATATATGTGGCCGTTCATAAAGAATGAGCGCAAATGCTATCCGATTTCGTTGGCCACCACTAAGAGATTCAATTTTGCGCAATACAACATCACCAGAGACACCCAGAGAACCAAAATGTGCGCGACAATCGTGTTGTGTTAAACCAGGATATTTAGACATCATATATTCAACCGGCGTAAGAGTCATGACGAGTTGATCAACGATATGTTGAGAAAAGTAGCCAATACGCAACAGTGGGTGTCGATAAATTTCACCATTTGTGGGCTGTATTCTGCCTACCAGCATGTTCATTAGTGTTGATTTACCACAGCCATTAGGTCCAATGAAAGCAATACGAGCGTTAGGTTCAATTGTAATGGAGAAGCTTTCAATAGAATTTTTCGTGGTGTGAGGATAACGGAAAGATACTTCGCTCACTTTAAAAACAGGACCATTGTATCGCAATTCCGTAGGTTCAGGTATTTTCAAAGCGGCTGTCTTGACACCCTTCTCAACTATAATTTCTTCTCGTAAAGTGGCATGCCAACCAATACGATAACTTTGCTTGAAGCGTTTGCCGTCTTCTGTCTTTTCCATACCCAGCCGTTCCAACTTCTTTTGGCGTGATTTGATCATACCATGACGCTTGTCATCACCACTCGCTTTAGCCTGTTGGCGGTTCTGTTCGATACTTGCTAAAATTTTCTTCTTTTTCTTCTCGTTGTTCTACCAAAGTGAAGAATAATATAGTATATTCTTAGCAAATGGGTGACTGGTAAAAAACTACAATTAAGAAAAAAAACAAAAAAAAAACAACCATACATCGAGCATTGCTTGCTTCCGGATTCTCTGCTCTTCTGTGTTTTTCTCATAATCCTTGAAATTACCATCGTGGTACTTCAATTGCTTGTCCTTCAGGATAATTGTTTCTGCTGTCACATTGTTCAAAAATTCGCGGTCATGAGAAACTATTACAACAGTCATATCACCGGTGTCATTAATGAGATATTCTTGCAACCACAGAATAGCTGGAAGATCCAAGTGATTGGTGGGTTCATCTAATAATAATACATCAGGATTCATGAATAAGCTTTTAGCCAAGGCAATACGCATACGCCAACCTCCGGAAAAGATTGAGATTTTTGATGATGCTTGTTCATCATTAAAACCTAACCCTCTAAGGATCTTTCGTGCACGGTTTTTTCGTTCCTCTTGATTGATTAATTCAATTTTTTCAAATACTTCAGTGATAATCTCATTCACCATATCGGCTGTAACATATTTCTGAGGATTGTTCTTGCAAAAGTCTTCGTATTCTTTCTCAATATTTATGAGTTCTTTTCGAGCAACACGACCTCGAAGACCGGAGCGTTTAGTTGCTATACGGCTGGCTTCATTTAAACGGTCGTTAATTCTAGACTTCATAATGGAAAATACAACATTGTTCAAAGCTTCATTTGGCTTAGCATTCTTCCGCTTCTTCTTACTATCATTATCAAACGCAACATTATCCCCAATAACAGGATGTAAGGCTATGGGAGGAAACAATAAGATCATTTTAGTACGCTCATACTTCTGCTATAAGCAGCTGTAAAGCATTGGACAGCAAATACCTTCATATTCTTTGATTGCGGCAACTGCGGCTTTGTCAGCATTAAGTACTTCTTCCACCACTGTTGTTGCTTCATCAAAGTCTTCCAATTGAGCAACGTAAAGTATATTCAAATTCTGTGGCAAACCCACCAAGATGTTATCTGCCAAACATCGCATTAAAACAGATTTACCAACACCATTTTGCCCAACTAAACCGTATCGAACAAAGGGCTTCAATTTCAGATGAGCATCAACTAACAGATCGACCTGATTGACAGATATTTGTACACCATGAAGATCAATATCTTTACTAGCGGTTTCGATGGTTTCAGTGTGGAAACGGCTTTGTTGCGAGACTGCAACTATCGTCGGCTCTGTGTTTGAACTGTCAGTGGTGCTACTCTCTGTGGCATTCTTGTCCTTTCTTCGTCTATTCAATAATTTTTTGCCAGTTCCGCGTTTGGTTGTTGTGGTTATTGCTACCGTTGATCTAACATTATAATCTTCGTCATTATCTTTAGTTTTTTTCTTCTTTGAAACCAACTATGTTGTAATACATCGTTAAATTCCGTCCTTTAAATACGCCTCTTTTTTTTTTAAAAAAAAAACTTTGACTTTACATCATATTCGGTTTTTACTTCTTTAATAACCTTTGAAAGGCCAACGTTTTGTTGATGTTGTATCGCATAGGAGGCAGAATGGGAGAATAGCTTAGAATAGAAATCATCTCGTGTTTCGTCGTTGATATCGCTGTCTATTAAGAATGGCTCTGTTGACTGTCTGATTTCTTCATGCTCTGACAGCGACATATCGCCTAGAATGCTGCCAATATATTCTATTGTTTCTTCATCCAAATTGATGTTAAATTGATTTAACTGAGAAACGAACTGTTCGGAGGCCATTTCGTTCGAGTTCTAACTTAAAATGTGGGTTTGAGGAAAATTTTCTGTTTTATGTTCTCCTTTTATAACATTACTGCGGTAAGCAAAGCGCAGCCGCAGCGGCAGAAAATCACTTACTTTTAAAATCTCAGTGAACTATCATTTTTTCGGTTTTTTATTCAACGTTATGTATAAGGAGGGAAGCCAAGGGATGAGAGAGGAAGGAAAAGAAAAAATCAAATAGTAAAGGGTAAATATTTTAATAGAAGGTATTATTCACTAAAATAAAAGATCCCGTTAGATGAAGCAAGAAAATGAAGGATTTGCTTTTTGAGTAAAAAGAACACAAAAAAAAAAAAAAAACACTTACTTGAAAATGAAAAGGTTATTTGTAGCGGCGATAGCCAACACATTCTCTTTAGGATGCCATGATGCATGTAGAATCTTCTTATTGAAATCCATAGGCTCCATATCATCTCTTTTACCATTACGTCCTAATGTTAATTTGTTCTTAGCGGAGCCTAAACGCTTGGCTTTGAAAGCGCTCTTGTCTGCTTGGAGTGAAATTTCTGCATTAGTTTCTCGGTTATAAATAGAGAAGTTGTTACTGTAAGACCCGGTCATGACGTTCCTGGATGTAGGAGGAGGAGAAAAGTGTTTAGTTTCATGATTTAGGCATCCTATTTTACCTCCAGACTAATAATAATGCAGACATACTTTCCGTCACCGCTAAACATACACTCGAACTTATCAAAGATACAATCATTCTCGTACAAATCACACAGGTTGCTTCTTAAATTGTCGTGGATATTGAAGGTTTGCACTGGTTTGTTTTCCATATTGATATCCCATATTTTCAAAGTCAAATAATCTCGTGCTAGAATATATCTTCCATCAGGGCTGAATTTCACGTCTGAAATAGATGAGATAATTTCAGAGAAAAAGGATCTAGTATTGGGATCTTCATAGGCCTCGAACACTAACAGCATTTATCAGTACATGAGTTCAACGATGTACTACTAAATAGAAGTACTTTTCTATCATTTGTACCTTTAGCATTCTGATCACATAGAGCAGATTCTCTCATATCAGCCAATTTAACAGTTCCTTTACTACTACTATACATAAGCAAATTACATTGCTGAGGATGGAATTCTGCTGCAGTAATGACTTCAGTCAATTCTTCCATATTTGCTGGCTTAATATCAACAATATCTGATCGGAGAAAGAAAAAAGGGAAAAGAAAGAGAGTTATACAAAAAAGTTAGCGCGTCTGCTTGCGAATGGTATCTGCTTGTATCAACTCATCACAGCCATTTTCCAATACATACTGAAACTTTGCTCGGAAATATCAAGATTCCAAAGGTTAATTCTGAGATCATCAGCAGAGATATATGTCTCGCCATCAGAGTTAACTGAGATCGAATTGATGTGGTACGCATGAGCTATATTAACAATATAAAAAGAGTGAGGACACAGGTAGATCAATAAATCTAACCAAAAATAGGTTTTGAAAAAGCACAAGGCGATAATTTTACCATTTGCATAAATTCTTCTAGGAATGGCTGCTACTACATTATCCTGATATAACACTTTTGGCACATATAGGCCTCTCTGCGTGATATTGTTATCATATTCATGAGGCACTTTGATACTTCTTTCAAAGACTTTCCATAATTTGATTGTCTTGTCTAAGTGTTTACATGCAAATTGAAACAGACCGTAAATTTCATTGTATAGTTGGTTTTTCGCTGTTTCAGCATCAGGTAATAACTGCTTTCTTACCATTTGTTGATAATAGAAAGTGAGCAGCATTTGTTCTTCTACACCATTTGATTTTGTTAATCTTTTCTTCGATTTCCAAACTCTTCAAGTAGTCGAACTCAGGTTCGTGTGATTGAAATTCTGTATGAAATTTGTATTCACAGCTTTTTTTCTATTAGATAGTGTAGTTTTTGGGTTTTTTTTGTTCGAAACTTGAGAAAATTAGCAGGATGGAAAATTTGCCGACGTTTTACGTTTTGTTCAATATACTTTACGGTGTCGTTTCTTTCGAACAATACAACACGACCGCCCTTGTCACCGGTTGCTAAATAATCACCTGTATGGTCAAACTCTACAGCTGAAATAATGTCGGCTGTTGAAAAGGAAAGAAAAATAAAAGAAAAGTTGATGATGACATTGTTTAAGTTGACGAGCGACTTAAAGTTTTTCTTTTTTCAAAAACTAATAGAAACGCCATATAATTGAACAGAAGAAACCATGCAATACAAAATAGTGCAAGCCTGATTCCTTCTTATTATCGTTATGAAAGGCAGGTTCTGCTGTACCTTCAGTTATGTCATCTGAATCGCCTTTGTCACCAAAGCATTGAGCAAATTTCCATTTCTTTTCGTCTTCATTAGTTGCTGACATGTTTTAGTTTTCAAAAAAGTGTACGTCTAATAGACCCGTGTATAGCAATTTACTATAGCAATTATAATAAAAAAACATTTATTTTTAGTAATGAAAGGGTTTCTACGTGCTTCTTACAGCACTATGTAATTGCTTACAGTTTCTGCTTAGTGTGAACTGAGAAAAAGGGGAAAAAAAAATTGAGAAACGGAAGATATAAAAAGGGGGCAGATTAGAATGTGTCGCAAAATAAAAAAGGAACCGCGTCTTTCCCGTGTGACTTTTGTTTATAGCATACAGTGCAAGTGTATATCTCTTTCATGTGTTCACAGTGCAACGAGTTATCTGCGACCTATCATAGGAACAAAATTTACTAACTTTAGCACGTTGAAGAGTGCGAATATTGTTTTACTGTTTTTCAAACGAGTTTGGATTGTATTAAAGCACAAAATAAGATGAAATGTATAGTGATGGAAGGATATATTAAAAAAAGGAATATTTAGAATGACTTAAGGGTATCATTAGCAAGAGCAATTTGGAATAGAAATTGCTCGTTGTATTTTGTGGGCAACATGCATGACAAGTTTAGTGTATCGATAAATAGCAAATCTTGCTCCACCAGTTCTTTCAGTAAACCTATATAATGGCGTAAGTGACGTTGTTTGATAGTGGTAGTGGTAGTATTTGTTATACTGGTTATAAGGTGCCTTAACGTGTCTGTATGAACAGCAAGCGTTGAAAAAGTAAATACACTGGCTTCACAATTTGGCTCATCATGACTGATGGCAGCGAGCTGTTGAAAACATCGCTTCCACGTATGATAATTATTAAGCGCTTCGCCCAAGTATTCCATAGCATCATCGACTGAGGATGTTTGAAGGAAGTAGCAAGCTTTGACCAAATAATAAATAGTTGACTGATGTTGCTTCAGTATTTCCGACGAGGGATGAGTGTCAGGAACAGGGTTCAACTGTTCAATCAGCTCCAGTGTCTTGCTCTTTTTTTCGTCCTTACTCTTCATTGATTCTAGCACCTGACCGACGTTGTTAAACCATCGTAGCATAGTGACAGCGACCATAGAAGAGGAAGTATACTTTAATGTTGGCGATTTGCAGCGCACATTAGTTATGCATTTATTGCCAAAAACACTCTTCAAATTGGGATCGTCTTTAGTCATCAAGTATTCAACCCATTCATGGCGCAAGGCGTCTAAATGCTGCCAATAAATGACAAAATCAAGGGGAGAAGTTACATAAGGTAAAGCAAAAGAATAAAAAGCGTTTTTGCAGGGACAATGCTGACAGTTGTCTTTACGAACAGGAATAGCTTGCGAAAAACCAAGACGAGCTTTGAAAATTTCCAATACTTGTTCAAGACCTTTCGAACCAATCCATTCATGCCTTGTTATACAATCTACCAAGGAGGTTTTTGTATCGAAACCGGTTGTAAAGTTATTCAACTGCTTACGATCCGATAACGAACGTTGGCGTACAATAAAAGAAACAGCATCAACTTGCTTCCAGAAATAAGCAGAGATGTACGTAGATATGATTTTGGGTAGACAGAGCTGCATCTTCAAAGCAACGGTAGCAAAGACACGGCACATGATATCATGCTCAAAGTAGGTTATATAATCATCGCTGCGCTTCATTTTGTGCAACTGAGCAAGCATATTCATACAAGAAGCTAGCATACTTAAACGAGTCGTGGTATTGCAGCTACCTATGAAAATGATAGAATGGAACAATTAACATCAGTAATGATCGACTGACAAGTATAATGAAGTAAACATATTTATAGTATATGTTACCTCCTAAGCACTCAATTTCATTGAGTCGAACCCAAGCACCTACTCGACTGAGTTCCTCAGGACAGCCTATTGGTTTAGCATTCATGTATACAGTAGACAACAATAGTTTAGGAATCAGTAGCACGGCAACAGATGAGATAACATCATAGATTTGCTTTAGTGGTTTGAATAGGGTATGTCGGAAAGGCCATATTCTCTCACTACAATGATTTCGTTGATCAATTACTGAAATAAGACCATCATAAAGCCGAGTCCAAGCTTCATTTACTTCATTGGCATAATGAAAGTGATCTGCGCATTTTCTCTTTAAACCGATTCTTTTAGGAAACAGAAGAGGACGAAGTAGATGTCGAAGCAACGGAATAACGAATGTATACATAATGATGACAGTAGATATTATGTAGCACAATACATCCCTATAGAAATTTTTTGTTAGTTTGCAGCTTTCAGTTTCATTAGTATACTTGAAGCCGCAAGCTTACCTGAGAGAAATTGACTCATAAATTCTTTCGGAATAGGCTACATTTGGTATGGATTTTATTGCATTGGGAGTAGTACTTTGATGATGATGATACATCGCAGTGATTTGCTGCTCCACCGCAGGTGTGGCTGTAAAAAACGTAACGCATAAAAACGCAGCCATGAAAGCCTTAGTACTATTTCCCACCGAGGATTTAGCAGCATGTTTAGAATGATGACTATATTTTGAAGGCTGCTTTGTACGTCGGTGAGGGCGCTTTCCTTGTTCTAGTAGTAATTGAGCTAATGCTGCTCTTTGAGTAGCACGTTCACGCAAAATACGTTGACGCTCAATTTTTTCACGTGCTTGTGCCTCTTGACGTTCACACATCAGCCGTTCCTGTTTGTACTTTTGGTAGGCTTCTTTCTGCAGCAAAAATTGCGATAAGGCTTGTTGCCCTCCTGGCATTTGAGCAATCAGCTGCTGTAAAAGGAGGTTTTCTTGATCGACTACTGCATTTGTGTGCTGCAAGAAGCCTATATATTCTGTGGCTTTACGTAAAATAGTTGCCTTGTTTAACTTGGTAGCAACTTCAACACCATCAATGATTTCTTTTTCTTCTTGCTCTTCTTCTTTGCGGTAGGAGTTATTGTTGATGCTATCATCTAAATCATATTCTTCGTTACCTTGAATATGAGCTTTGTAAAGTGCTGGTACTACGTTTTTCAGTTCTTGAATTCGACTGTTGATGTTGTTTCTATATCTTTTCTCTATGGCGTTATGAGCAACCTTCTTCAACTGTCTTCCAGGGTTATAAGATGATGCATTTGTTGAGTTCTCTTGCAGTTGTTGTTGTTGTTGTTGTTGTTGTTGTTTGTATGTGGCTGTGTCTTCTATATTCTTATCCACATGTCCTTCAATAATTACAAAAAAAAAAAAAAAAAAAATACTTCATTAATATTGAAGGTTTTACTTGGGTTGGATTGTATAAAAACTACTTACCTTTCGTTGAAATTTGTTTATCATTAAAAGTAGATGATAAAAAGTTAAGGGCAAAGTTTTCTTTTGGAGGCGAAGTTGGAAAGAGAGTTGCATTAGAAAAAGCATCATTCAGTTGAAACGGATTTATTTCAGTTGTTGGTGTACTCGGTATAATGATGCTAGGTATATCATGAACAGGACTAATAGGTGCTATCACTGCTGGCTCTGGCTGCTGTATTGGAATTGAACCATTTATAGTTTTATTGTTGTAGATATTCAAGCGTTCAGCAACATCATATCCTGGATATGAAGGCGGACTACTCAATTCCGGTGATAAATTTGAAGAACTATATCCTTCAAACATAGATTGAGGTGAATTTAGAGGATCTGGTGATACAGTTGTAGAAATAGTAGTAGATGGGAGACTCTGCTGCTTGAAATTATCAGCATTCCAATCAAATAATTTGGCGTGTAATGGCTGTAGTAGCTGATTGCTTTGTTGCTGCTGTTGCTGTATTAGAGTTGAAAAAGATTCAGGTCCCTCTGCTGCTTTTGCAGTCGCGTAAAGTTTATGGTCAAAAGCGGCTAAGGGATGTATTGTATTGTAAAAAGTAGGCTCTTGAAGTGTTTCTTGATGTGCAAGGCTGCGTGGCGGCTGTTGCTGATGTTTTGAAGTTGTAATATCAAAAAATAGATCAAAATCTAAATCCGCTGTTTCCATGTTACGTTCTTTATAGAACTAAAGAAAAAGTGAAAAAGAAGAAGCCCGGAATTCCAAAATAGAAGTACATACTTATATACTTTTGAGAAAAAGAGTTACGTATTAAAGAGCTTTTATACATAGTTAGCCATACCTGTTTCTCATTCAGAAGATATTAGGGTAATACCACATAACAGGCCACTTTTTTGTAAATCGAAATGTATACAGTGTTTACATGGCAACTAATTTGATTGGCTGGAAATCCTCACCTTATTCTTTTTTTTGGATCATTCCGCTGTAAGCGGATGGTCTCAATGAAGTAAAATAGTACGAAGAAATTGCTATACATATTATGTGTAATATCAAATTGATGCTGAAGATAAGAATGCTTTTATTCTTTGAGGTTATTGTACAAGAATCAACTGAAGTTATTCCACAATCAATACATATTTTTCTTCCATAAATTCAAACATACTATACTTACTCGAGTAAGCATTTGTATATGTTAGCATCCGGTTGTTACTCAACGCAATCTTAATAACACACAATATGCTATAACCATTTCAAAAATAAACAAGCAGCATTTATTCGTTATATAAAAGTATATCTTATTAATTTAATTGAAAGCAATTGAAAAAATGAGAATTTTGACACGAGATATTCAACTTATCTAAATTTGCCCGGGGCAGTTCCAAAGGCTGAGGAGAATCTAAAAACCCCTTAGGGCTCAAGGGTAAAAGGATTATGTACTAAAGGGTTGGAGGAGGGGAAGAGGGTAACCAGTCGAGCAATAGGTGCCCTAACTGAGGAGTTGTAGGCGGCTCTCGATTATAAATATACACAGTGGTCGGTTTCGATAAGGTTCACAAATGGGAGTATCTTATTTTCAAAAGCTTGAGACCAAAAGTGATAGCAGAAGTAATTCCAGAAGCAGTAGCGATCCATGTAGTATTCCTAAGCTAATTCTACACATTAGAAGCAGTAGCGAACCATGTAGTATACCTAAGCCAATCCTACACATTAGAAGCAGTAGCGACCCATGTAGTAAGCCAATCCTACACATTAATAAAGAAATCAAAAGCATATACAATTCAGCTAGAAAAAAGGCCTGTTCTTTTTTTTGGAATAGAGTACATTACTTTGATTCGACACATAACAAGGTAAAAAGTATATACAGTAGAGGAAAATATCAATCTGGTGGCTACCCAGACTCAGGAAACAGCAAAAAATGCTACCGCAAGAGTGGGGAATAGGTCGGAGCAAGGATAGCTCTCAAGTCAAACCAAGATTGAGCCGAACTAGCTAGCCTCGTCTTTCAAAGTCCTTCGACTAAAGGGAGCGTTGGTCACCTTGCGGTCAAGTTCGGTTTTCCATGCACAAAATAAAAAATAAATGATTAAAAGAAAAACAAAAACAGGAACTTTTTTTTTTCTCCCCTGAAATAGTGTGAAATTGAAAAGATGACGTGGCGAGTGTGGTCAATAAAAACCAAGAGGTTCTCTTTGCTAGAAATTGCTAAGTCAGTACTTCAGGTAAAATCACAGAAATAAAAAAGGCAACCATCATTCAACCGTAATATATTCGTTTTTCATAACTTTTTTTTTATCCTTGTATAATTATCACACCAAACTTGATAAAGCAATAAATCGCTAAAATATTTTATTTTTTATTTTGAGACACTTTTAATTGTTGGCGATCAACGCTTTGGAGAGTAGAAGGTGGGAGGAAGGTATTCCCGGTTGTCTTCTGTGCTGGCCACCAGTCTTCTTCTTCGTAATGCACGGCACTTCTGGTCAATATCTCTTGCTTGCTTTACAATATAATTCTTGTATGCAAATATTAGCGCCAACACTTCCTCACATTCATCCATAAATTCATCCAAATCTACAGTATCGCCAGGGAGGTAAACGTCGGCCTCTCTCGTTATAAAGACGGCGCTTTCAAGATATTGCGCGCTGAATAAATATCCAGAGAGGCCGACAAAATCCAAACCGATTACTGGTTTACCAGAATTCAAGGTAAAGATACTTGATAGTATACTCTTGCTGGTACGGATATTCTTATTTTGTTGGATTGTAATAAAATCATCGTCTGCATCCATTTTCTTGAATTCCGCATTTGATATTTCAATTGTGATTGGCATGTTTTTCGTTTTGACTGATTTTGTTTCGAATTTGGTTGATGCTGATGTACTTTCTTCGATTCTGAATTATTTCGAACATTTCTAAAATCATATATTCTTCAACTACCATAACATCTTGAAATTTTCTACCCAACATCATTTCATACTTTCTTTTGGCAATGGTCAATCTTAAGCCTTCAATTCCATTGTCCTTGTAGGCATTCTTTAAATATGCAATGTGATGTCGAATGTCTACCTCTTCAACATTTAACGCTCTATTACTGAGAGCTTTGTCGATGCATTTTTTCGGTATGTGTTTTATAAGCATATTATTATTCATATGAAGGCAGTTGATGATGCCCGTGTGATATTCTTAGATATTAAGAGTTATAATTTAATAAGTTTTAAAATGTAGAGACTGAGTGAGTCAGCCAGACCGAACAATAGTTCTTGGAAAATTTTTATTTTGGTTTAAAAATTGAATGGTCTTTTATATGAATGCGAGGTTGAATTGTACAACGCCACTGAGATATATTTAGATTACCAGTAAGGAAAGTTGAAGTGTGCCTGATGAAATCTTATTTGTCCCAGTGTGCCTGGAATCTTATTTGTTCCAATACACTATAACTGGATTGTTTCTCAGATTGTTATATGAATTAGAGGTCAGAACGTGACAGCCCGACAAATAGCAATGGTAATACGACCTTTGTAGTTTGGACATTCTCTTGTATTCTGTAAATGATTCATAGCAATACTTGTAAATTATATCCTGTAATGTGTTTCCACAGTATTTAGGTTTGATATCTTCGATATCAACGTCTCTCGATAAACTTGATAAATATAGGGGTATAACGATCGTAATGAAGGGTTTACAGCATAAACATTGGCTTCTTCTTCTATTTCACTATCTTTTTCTTCCTCCAATTCGGCTTTTCTCTTGTTATTGTCATCATTGATCGTAACACTTCCATTATTTTTACCAACCACACCAACATTGGAATTAACAATATTAACGGTTCTAGCGACCTCTTTATTTTTTTGTTTCTTCATATTTTTTATAAAGAAAAAATTAGAATCAATAGATGATATTTATCTTTAGTTATTGCAATTTACTACCAAGTTATTTGAATTGTCATTGTATAAATTTCCAGCATATCTCTTTATTTCCTCAGGAACGTTTTTTACTTTATTGATATTGACTAGGTCATTGTTATAAGATAGCTTTAGTTTGCTCGCATTGCTTTGGGCATTTCTATGAAAATTACAATAATTGTAGAAGCTCCAGTCAACAGCATTATATTGCTTGAAAAATGAGCTAACACCACTTGTGTTTTCTTCTATTCTATATAGCTTGTATTCAGAAGGACAATTTACAGTCATGATTAAAGAGTTTCATCAAACTTGCAAAATATTTTTTCTGAGCTTTTACTTTGCCAACTGTGCTGTTTGCTACAATGATAGAGAAGCCACCAATTTCTGTTGTATCACAAAAACATTATTGTACCACCAAGACGCTCGCTGATTACCTCATATCATATTGAATTGTTATAAGTGTGTGTGGCCCTCGAATAGCAGAATAAAAGATGATTTATTTCAAGAACATGCATAATAAGTATTTAATTTCAAACATATTGTTATTGAACATCTCAAATAGGCATACCCACATTAAGAAAATACATAGCATTATAAACATATAAATACACTCCCCTTTCTTATTCTAATAAACGGCATCTTATTCTGATTGAACTTACCCAAGTCTATTATTATATTCATTTGATAAAACAATTTCCACTCAAAATATTACTTTATTCTTAAAATGGGCAATTAAAAGTTACAACATGGTTAATGCATGTTATTAAGATTGCGTTGAGTAACAACCGGATGCTAACATATACAAATGCTTACTCGAGTAAGTATAGTATGTTTGAATTTATGGAAGAAAAATATGTATTGATTGTGGAATAACTTCAGTTGATCCTTGTACGATAACCTCAAAGAATAAAAGCATTCTTATCTTCAGCATCAATTTGAAAAAAAAAAACACGTGCCAGATGACAAACGATGATGGCGATACTGAAGCCTTCCTAGTGTTGGTGCAAACATACTGTACATATTCTGCAAAAGGCTTTGCCATAAATTGTTCCCAGAGAAGCGCTCAATTTTGTTGCATCAAGCTAATAGAGTAGCCAGAAGCATTACTGTCCTGTAATAGCTTGGAAATTGTATCAGACGTGATTTTATCTTAAGTGTAAGATGTCAACAAGAATATACTTTATGCAAAGAGCTTCACTTCAAATTGAAAACAATAAAATTATGAATATTGCTCCAAGAAGGTTCAAGCTGCGACCTAACCCACCTTGCGGTTAAGAAACAAAGTTCATGATTTGCATGAATTACCAATGGTTGTTACACCCTTTCGCGGAATCTGTAAAAGATCCGTTTATTGTTCCAATTTAAAATATGGGGTAAATATGGATAAGTTGGATCGCTATATTAATTTGTATTTTCGCAAAAATGTAGAGCTTTCTAATTTTCGAGGCTTATTTTTTATCATTCATTTATCACAATTGGCAAAAGATGTTGTTCTTGGGGGGGGGATCTCATTAATAAAGTAAGAATTTGATCAAAAAATGACCAACGAACTGGCATTGTTGAATCCCAAGTCTAATAGTACGAGCAGTTACCAAAAATCAATGTTGTTGAGCACAGCAGTGTGCCGTTTGTATTGTCGCGGAAGAAGGTGGCAAATCAGTGGTTGCATTCATAATCAGTGATTGTAACGCCGTGTTGAACTCTTGGCGTGTAAATAATAGAATCTCAAATCTGTTAAGCGAATATTGTAACACATCAGGTAAGACGCTGCTTAGCTACCATCTGACAATTGTGATATCTTTTGCTTTTATTGCCAAGTGATGCTTATTAGGTTATAACAAAAAATCAAGCATTATGTATGCTTTTCTATATTGATTACTCTATCAGAAATGCTGAAATAACTGAAAAGAAAATTGAAGCTATTTGTGATTTTGCAATATATACCAAAATTGATTGCAAACAACCAATACATGTTGCTTTATCCTACTAAAGTTTGTAAAAAAAAAAAAAATAAAAAAAAAAAATAAAAAATAAAAAATCTTAGCGTTGTATCCCAATTAACTAACATTAATAATCAACTATACAATTGACTAAGTAGCAAACACAAGAATGGACAACAAATTAAAACTTCAAAAATAGGAAAAACACAATAGTTAAATGATAAAGATCGTAGAACAGCTATCGCTGTAAATAAGGGATTATCTACAATAGTGAATTTAATTTTGAGCTTAGCAATAAAGTTCAGCAAGAAGGGCGGGGTCAAATGCTAAAACTTTTGATCGAATAAGTTTCATTCCATGGTTTATAGCGAAAGTATCAATTGCATTTTTCTTAAAGACATCATTGTTTTCGATCAACTTTTTTTGGTTCTTGAACTCTTGACGCAAGCCCCGCAAGATCAATGGATACTAGACAGGCATTACGTTGTGCAGATTGTTAGTAGTGCAGCATATCATATTTGAACTCTACTTTATAGGTTTTCTTCTATTCAAATTTGCCTTGTATCACCGTTCACATTACTTCACGTTGAAAGCAGAGGTTTAACAGTCTTCGTCTCTCTTTCACTGAATGGTGTGGACGCGCAACTGGAAATAGAACAAATACTCTACTTGCCAAGGAACGATTTTGCATGTTGCCCACCATTTTCCGCTAGAGTCTCACCATGTTATCATTTATATATTCGAAGGAGACTTCTAACCATAGCCCACTATTTCATATCCATTTCGCTTCAATTTTCAATTCTCTTGATACCTTGATAAGAAATGGCATATCGCTACTACAATTGTATCGGAACAAAAAGAGCGTCGGAAGGGTGAGGTACAGCTGAAGATGGTACTAAACTACCCTAAAGCAAGCAACAGGAATCAACAAGGCATCACAGTGTGGATGAATAGAAATGGCTTGATGAGGAACAGTTTTGTCGCATCATTTCTTAGGAACCAACACAACAAATGGAAGATCACCGTCTGAGAAGGTAGATCCAAAGGAAAAAATAAGAGCCAAGTCAGAAGGACGTAGGAAAGCAACCATACCCAATAGAAAAGCCTATTTTTGTTGCAAGTGACTAAGGGATGTTGTGGAGTCTGATGTCAAATGAAATAGATGAGTGAGCGTTGACGTAATACTTATGGTAAGACGACGAATTGACTTAGGCGTCGTTTTAGCTGGCCGTAAAGCACACGGTGGCCACAGTCCTTGCAAGTCGCAAAGGTTTAAAAATAGAAAGCTACGCATTTAGGTAAAATGCCAAGAGCTATATACTTTTGAATAAATGGAACAATTGCTGTTTCCATTTATGCCGCCTTCATTCACTACTAACCCACCCTGGTTTACTGTCAAAATGTGAATCTGCTTTATTAATGTATTTTTAGAGTGAGTAAAGGCTTGTTATTTTAGAGAGCCTCGACAGACTTTGTAAGGCTTTACTACTGTTATGTAGAGTCTACAAAAGTAGATACATAACGTGGTGTAGTTGTCGCCCTTTGCTTTTGATACCAGCAATACTCGACTATATACATTTGAATATTCTTATCGGTGTGAGTGAGCCTGGCAGATGAACAGCAATTGTTTAGTAGCTAGTCCGTATAAAGACATCAATAATGACTTTTATTAAAAGTATTACTAGAAAATAATAATGAAGGGTGAACTAATGAAAAAAGGGGATTAAAATCAATTTGCAAACGAATGTATGCCATACTGTTTTCTTTAAGAAAAAGGTATGCTTTAAACGATAGGCTTAATTCTCCATTTGGATAGCCTCATGCCCGTCTTGACTTTTGGTATTGTTTTGAGAACGATGAATATCGTCTTGATCGACCACTCGTTTTGCTTGTGGGTTGTGTGGCAAGGGGTAAGGGATATTTTCGGAAGGATTGTCATCGTTGGTGCTTGGAGTGAAATGAACTTGAGGCTCATACAATTCGATCTTGCGCCTCGTTTGGTGTTCTTCATGTAGTTGCTGCTTCTGGGGCTGTTCTCGTTGTTGCTCTGTTGGATAAGATGCGTAGCCATAGTCGGAATAGTAATAGTTCTCAGATTTGCAGTTATCATCCTCATTATTCAAATTCGATAAGGCACCTGCATTATCAATTAATGTATTGGAAGGAGAAATACTAAGGTCAGACTGTTGCTGTTGTTGGACAGCCAACATTCCTCCATCTGCGGATAAACTAGGACTGAAAGCAAGTTGAGGAGAGTATTGCTTTTTGAGCATTAAAGATGAAGTTTCATCTACCAATGTGTCTGCGGTTAAACGCTTCTCTCTGACAGACATCGTAGGGTAAGGAGAGGAAAAGTACTGCTGCTGCTGCTGCTGTGATATTTGTGTTTTCAGCGTATCGTATAAGAGTCTCCCTTCCACTGCTGTTTTCATTGTATTTATTGTACTAGAGCTTGCCCAACTGTGATGATCATAATCCTTACCTTTTGCTGGTTGTTGCTGTTGCTGTTGCTGTTGGTCCTTATTTTTATACGGTTGAATCTGGGCCTTTTTGAATTTTTCTGATTTTCTTTTTTTGCGGCAACAAAAAAAGATCAAAGCCACGGATGATAGTAAGCCAATGGTTCCAAAAATAGCCAGTATTAGAGCTAAACAGCCTCCTCCACCTCCGTTAGCACTGCTGCTGCTATTACTAGAGGGCACGTTCGCTCTGACGGAAGATGTGTTACTTTGCGACGAAGTAACAATGGAGGCCGACTGCGTAGCGCTGGAAATTTGGAAAGAAGAGGAAGAATGTGTTGAGACGCTTTTAATTGCAGTTGCGTCTTTCGTGTTTGAATGGTGGAGATAGTTGTAATGTGTAGGTATGCCGCTGTGCGGTGGTGTAACAATCGATCGATGAACAAAACTAGGTGTTGGAATGAAGGTGTTACCTTTTATTGAATCTTCTTCATTGATAGGTCGAGGCCAAAAGAAGGCATGAGCTGGATAATGGGACTTATGGTATAGATGCTGAGAATCAGACATTTACGAGAGATAGTTCTGGCAATGGTTGACAGACTTGCCTTCCTTCTTTCCTTTTATGAGGTAATCTTTGATGACGACCTAAAGGCAAAACAGTGACAAGATTTGGCTAAAGAAGAAAGGAAAATGAAAAAAGAAGTAGGAACAGATATGCAGATAACATAAAATATGGACGTTATGATGTTTGCGGATCAGTATGTGCAAAATGCACTCTTTAAAGTTTAAAAAAGATACTGGATCAAACAAGAATGGGCATAAGAGTATAATAAAATGCATATACAAGTCAAGACAGCCCCTGGAGTTTTTTCGTTCTTTTTATTTATTTTTTTTTTCTTGTCTTTTTAGTGGATGCTTACAACGAATCACTTATTTTAACGCTTATTTTTGCTCATCACATCCTTCTTGCTACCAAGGCCTTTCATTAGGATTGTCATTTTTTCGCTGGGATTGAGGAATGTATTCCACGAAAATGAAAGCAGTAAAAAGAAAGGACCTCCACATTAACTTTATATTATATGCACTGCTCTCCTCATCCTCCCCCCCTTTTTTTTCTGCTTTTATTAACTTCACCAGCAATACAGACGTAAAATACGTTTTCGATTCAGTTGTTGATCCGGCACAGTATCATCGTGATTAGAAACTCCATGTGGCCGGAAAGTGAATTTCGCTTTTTTCATAGCAATCCACATGGTTCAATTTTTTTTTCGAATTTGTGGATTTTACATCAATTTCCTCTAATACAAAAAAAAGGCAACAAACAAACATTCAACAAAGCCCAATTGCTTCCCAGAATTTTGTTTGAGCATTAAGATGTGTTTTGATTGTTGTTTATTTCTTTATGAATTGAATTCGCAAGCTTTACCTTTACATGAAGAAATGAGAATAACAGTTTTTTGCAAAAAAGAGAAGGGATTTAACAGAATAGCGCGTCCCGCCTTTTTTTTTTTTAATTCCCCATCTAGGTTGAACTGCGCGTCTGTCAAACGAAAAACTACCACAAATGCACGAGAGCAAGCAATATATCGCAGCGATATAGCCATAGGGCTTGCCAATACAAGCATACAACAACTTGATAATAATTGACGTCATTTTAAGTTGTTAGTAAAGGGAAGGTCACGAGCTTGATATTTACTGCGAAGAGTATTTGTAAGGATACGTTATCCACACTTTCCATTTATCCCTCCTCTACGAAAACAATAATATTCGTTTTACCAAATAAAGCAGCACGAAAGAACTTTTTTTTTTCAATTCCAAGCCCTACGAATGTGACTAAGCGGGCATTTTTCAAATTTTAAAAATAAACATTAAGCCTTATCGTTGTGTACAAGTGCATGTGTGAGGGTGAGTGTTAGTGTGAGTGGGAGATAGTAACACAATGCTTTTAGGCATGGTAAGCCTAAAATGTGGATGAAAGCTACTATTTTTAATGTTGTTTCATAAATAGAAATCAGTATAAATACAGCCCATCACTCTCCAACATTTTGGGATCCTTTTCTTTGAGTCTTTCCTATCGTTTCAAATCCTCATCATTTCCATGCTGCGTTCTTCGAAATTTGCGTGGGCGACATGTTTGTCCGCATTCACCTTGATCCTGTTCTCGTTTTTATACACATCAACGCCTTCAATGGACATACAATTAAAACTGAAAATAAGTCCTTCCATGACGATAGCGGAGAGATCGAATGAACCAGCTGTCAAAGAGAAGTTCATTACCTACTTGCCCCACTCCGGCCTTCATAATCAACGCATTGGCCTTATCAATGCTATTCTATTAGCAAAAGTCCTCAACCGCACACTTATTCTACCTGAGATCAACCTAGGGAAAGGCATCTATTGGAAGCAAACACCCTTTTTGGAAGAACGTTTATCTGAATGCACTTCGGCTCATCCATCCAAAAATGTTTCCTGTAACGATTTCAAAAAATACGTTCCTGTATCTGTTGAAACCATATTTGATCTCACGGCAGCCCACAATGCCGGTGTCCGTACCATCCAACGCTCCAATATGTCTTCCAGTTACTTTAGCGACGTTCTGTCTCTCACAGATGAGGAAATTTACCGCGTCGAAGATGATGCACGCCAATCCTACCGTATTTACGATTCCAAAGACAACCTAGACTCCCTACACTCCTTCAGTCGCCGCCTCGAAATGGAAGATCTTTGTAACAGAGATGAAACCGTTATCGTGTTTGGATCTCTCCACTACACTTTACGACTGGCTCTCTCAGACCCTTACTTGGTTTGGCTTGCTGAGCACTTGCGTCAAGCAACCAGCTTTTCACATCCTATTGTTATTGAACAAGCACTTCATATCATTTCTTTGATGAATGGTCCTGGTAGCTTTGTTGGCGTGCATCTTCGTCAAGGGGATGGCTTTTTCAAGGACCTACAAGAGGAGACATTAAACAACCTCAGAAATACCTTAGAACAGCCCAATTTGGATAATGAACAACTACAAAAACAGCTTGTGCAACCACAACAAGAGCCTTGGGTCATCAGACCAGCAACACCACTGACTGCCGATGATGAATGGAAGCTACAACAACTCCAAATGATCAATGAGAAGAACCCAGTCAACAAGATGGATTTGCTAAATCAATGCATTGTGTGGCATGAGGTGAGCAGCCACCCCAGATTACGTCTCATCTACATGGCGACAGATACTCCTCAGCCTCGTACGACGTTGAAAGAACTGTTTGAAGAATTTCCTTGTATTTTTACACTTTCCGATTTTCCTGATGTGATTGAAAGCACTTTGACAATGGCTCCTTTGCTGAGTGGTAATGATTCAGTGGATAATGAAGCCATTCAAAAGAGTTCTTTGATTGCACCTTCGTTGATTCCTATGATCGATGCTGAAGTCGCGTCTCATGGTGCCAACTTTGTGGGTACGAGGAAGAGTACTTTCTCTCAATATATCAAATATCGATTCAATCGTTATCAATCATTGTACTATAGTCACTAACCATACTCATTCCCTCTTACGCCATACATATACTGTTTCTTTCAAAAAGTTCGTCTCTTTTTACCATCCCACCAACCTCACTTGTAAACAAGTTATACCTTAGTTCCCTTTTATTTGTACAATTTTACTACATAGTACTGCATCCTATATACTACGTAATTAAATGATTATTTCAGCGTTTCCTGATTTGTACTATATATAAATTTGTCATGATCATGATTTTTTCTCTTCTCTATTCTTTTCTTTCCTGAAGACAAAAAAAAAGAACAAAACTAATCCAATCAAATCGCTTGCATGAGGGAGTATGTCAATTTTTTTTTTTTTTGAAAGGTTGCCTGATTTTGCCCAATCAAAAAGGCACGCTTCACCTGATTGACCATATGGGGTTTTCCGCACACTGCGTTCAAACAAGCTTTTTTATTGCAAATACTTGAAATTTGAAAGCCCATAGGACACGAGATATGAAAATTACCTACAACAGACCCAAACGTATTGTACAAGTCTAACTTTGTGCTCAAAAGTAAAAAAGGATTTGAACTATGGCGGGTCGGAGGAAAGGAGGGTATAGCTGTCAAGAAGTGATTGAGCTGGTAGTGAAATTGAGGGAGACTCTTATTGATGACGGGAAATAGCCAAATCCAAAAAGAAGTGCCCAAACAGCCGACCCTCTGTCATTTCAGATGTGTGCTTCACAGTAGCAACAAGAAATGCCTTCAATCCATCAAAAAGTATCCAGGTTCACCAAAAAATGGCTACTATTTTTAAACGCCTTTTTATACTATAGTGTACATTTACATCAGCCGGGTGTTCACGTACTAGTAACAGAAAAACATGAGTTGACACGAAGAAAACGCTTGGTTAGGGATTGCCCTGAGCTGCTTCTTTTTTCTATAGTCGGAAGAAACATGGCTAAGTAGTTTTACCGGTTCGTCGGGAGACTTTGTTACATTTGCTCTCGTTGTGGTTATAGATAAGTATGCACACATACTCTATCTCTTTTGTACCCTTTTCAACCGGTTGTATGTATTATACCAACCGTCTCGTTTAAACGGTGGCGTGATGGGAAATTTGGTTCTTGTTGGTGTTTTGCAGTCTACAGAATACTCACCAGTAATGCTTGCTTCTACTGTTACTAACAATACCATTCAATTACTCTGTCTCCATATGGATGTTGCTGTCAAAAAAAAAAAGAAAGTAACATTGTGACTGTACAATAATTCTCTCAACTTACCCTTTCACCTACGATAATTAAGCTCATCCCTCGACCTCCAAGCTTTTTCCCCTGCTTTTGTTGAAAAATGTCAAAAAAGTGTAGGTTGGTCGAGCATGAATTTTATGCGAGTGGAGATTCAATCAAGGGCGCGGAAACTGATTTTTCACTGCTGTCCTTAAGCCAGCAATTGAATTCACACACATACCCCGTCTGCCCGTCTCCTGCTATTTTTTATTAGAAAAAAAAAAAAGCGAGGTTTTTGTCGTTGAATTGATCTTTTCTCTTTTTTTTTCTTTTTTTTCTGTTTCACTTGTTGATGTTGTAAGTCTGTTTTTGACTCAATAACGAAACGAACACCTTGGAGATGGGAGTCAGTGAAGAAAAGGAACGCCTTAAAGTACAAGTAATATCGAACGAGTGATGATCTTTTTATTTTGACATGAATTGGGACTTTTTTTTTTTTTTTTTTTTTTTTTTTGTACTTGTCATGTTGAATAACCTGTGCATTCAAATAATAAAATACAATAAAAGCATGCTTTCATTGTCTCTAGTAACAGCACCGAAACCGACGAGGAAACTTATCCTGCAGCTGGCCAACCAGCAAACACAACGGCAATATCAAATGAGAATGGCCTAGGAAGGAAAAAGAGTCAGAAAAATAGACGACGAGGTCGAGGAGGTCGTCGTCGCTCTTCTATTACAACAGCTGCCATTGCCATACCGAAAGAGGCGAAACAAACAGATTCGGCAGTAACAGAAGATGCACCTGTGATGTTGAGCAAAAGTCTCGACAACAGCAGCAGCACCAGCACCTTTAGTAGTAGCCATAATACTATGAACACCAACAATAACACGAATCTGAGCATTCCAATAACTACCAGACGCAGGCGTAAAAGTTCCAACACTGTTGTGACCCATCAAAAAAAGCACAGCGAGAGTGACAATGAGAGTGACAAGGACTCTCCTGCATTTTATTCTCTTGTGGATATCATCAGTGAAATGAAGCGCTTACCCAAGAAATCATTCCCTGTAGATAAAGAAGAAGCCGATGAAGGTAGAGTTGGTAATAACAACCAAACGAACGAACCCTTCTCCTATAGAAGGGTGCGTCGGTATTCAGAGCCTCCACATAAATCAGTAGTTCACTTTGACTGGAAAAAATCCAAGCCTGCCTTAGCGACGATAAGAGAGAACCATACAAATTCAAATAACAGCAAACCTATATTCACAAACTCTTTTATGGCTTTGAAAGAAGTGCAAGACGACTATTTGGTTGACCTACCGGAATCTCCTTTAACCATCCATAGCATGAGCAACAAGGTACCATTGACGGATACAACGAAAATTATTCCACAGCGTTCCCGAAGTCAATCAGGTAAATAGAAACAAATTGGACATACAATGGCTCATCTATTTTATCAGAAAACGTGTTTTGCTGTTGTGTCAAAGTCGATCATTTTGTGTAATTTACTTGTATAAATATATGTATATTTATTTATATATATAGTTCCTGAAGCAATCTATCACCGCCCATCGTCAACATTCGTCCCTCACGTGAATCACCCAAATCAGAAAGGGAGAAAGCCTGTATATCCCAGCCATTTGGATTTATCAGAGGCACACCGTCTTATACGATCGCATCACTTATATTCTGGAATTTTAAAGGTCGACCCACAAGATAGTTCGGAAGCCAATGTTGTATGTGAAGCGTTAAACGCATCCATTTACATCTTTGGATCACGAAATAGAAACCGAGCGCTCGACGGGGATGAGGTGGCTGTAGAATTAGTGGATGTGGATGCCATGCTGTTTGAAAAACAAGCAAAACGACAAGCACGTCAAACAAGACGTTTATCAGTAGTAGCTGCTGCTGCAGCTGCTGCAGCAGCAGCGACATCATCTTTCAACTCAAGCTCAGCTATGACAACTCCGAATGGTCCTTTATCCTCAATTTCAGAGGATCATCATCCTTTTTTCAATGATGTGGATACGACTGATAATAGTAAGGAAGAAGTAGTTGGAGAACGACCCAAGTATTGTGGAAGAGTGGTGTCCATTCTTGAGAGGCCAAAACACATGTTAACTTCAGGGTAAGGAAAGCACTTGTGTTTGTAGTTTCATAAAGAACTCTGGTTTTTTAACTCTCTTTTGGCTACGAAAATAACAGTGTGATATCATTGAATCGACCCTACGCGGCACAGTTAGACAACAGCAGTCGCGATAAAAAAGATGCCAATCCCAAGATCATTTGGTTCGTTCCCTCTGATAAAAGACTACCTCTTGTAGCTATACCCTTAAAAGAAGCGCCTCCCAACTTTATCAAATATCATGAAGAATACAAAAATAGAATTTTCATGGTAAAAAAAATAACACTTGTACAAATGATTTTTGATGCGACAAAACCCCACCCCTTATGATAACCTTGAACTTGCTTTTTGCAGTGCAAAATCAAACGTTGGCCAGCCACTTCTTTGCATCCATTCGGAACGATTGAGAGAGAGATTGGTTGGATAGGTGAATTGCGCGTGCAATCTGGAGCTTTGATAGCTGACCATCATATAAGAGACGTTGACTATCCAGAAGACGTGCTTGAGGCGATGGAGGCCATCCCTACCGGTATTCAAAAAGAAGATAGAAAAGGAAGAAGAGATTTAACACTGGAAGACGTAAAGGTTTTCACCTGTAGTAAAATGGGTACAGGTATATTTTTGTAGATTCCCCCCCCCTCATCTAAACAAGTGGAGTCGTAAAAGCTATATCACTCAAAGGATACCACCCTTTTTTTTTTCTTTTGAATCTACTGAATGAAACGCGTACAGAGATCACGGAATATGCATTCTCTATCAAGGTGACAGAAGATGGGATATACGAAGTGGGTGTACACGTGCCTGATATTGCTCGACTTTCCCCTACCCATAGTCCCTTGGATCGTGAGCTTCGGACAAGGGCTTGTGCTGTTCATCTGACCGATAAAACCATTCCTCTTTTCCCACCTTCTTTTTTAAAGACGCACTGTAGCTTCCAGATCCATCAGCCACAGTTGGCCTATTCTGTGATCACTCGGTTTACGCACAACGGGTCATTTTTGCATACTTGGATCGGTAAAACGATTGTCCAACCTACACAGCATATGCTTTACAAACAATTAGATACCCTGCAAGCAGGAAAGCATCTCTTGCAACTGTCTCGCAAACTTCAACAAAACAGGATCCAAAAAGCCGGTGGTCTGAGTTTGCTTGCAGCGACAAAAGACGTTGGCGTTCCATTCCATCTGTCTGAAAGTGGCTATCCAGATAAAGCAGAGAAGGTCCACAAGGACGACGAGGATGAAGAGGTTTTATTACAAGAGTTGCTCATTGCAGCGAATGTGGAGGTTGGACAAAAGATTTGTAGTAAATTTCCTGACCAAGCTCTTTTGTATCGTCAAGAAGAGCCGTCTCTCTCCAAGTTGGTAAGTGGGGGAAAAATACAATGCTAAGATGTGTGTATGGATGCAGAAGGTTGACGGGGTCCTTTTCTGTCGATGACTAGACGTCTGTTCAGAGTTATCTCCAAAACGGTTCCGCCACCCTTTCTCTACAGGGTCTTTGGGAGCTTATTGGAGAGAATGAAAGTTGTCCTGAAAAACAGGATGCACTTCGATATATCATTCGTCAATGTATTCCTGAAGGCAAATACTATAGTGCAGGCGCTGTGGATATTTCAAAATTCAATCATTACACGTATGGTGCTTCCATCTACACCGTATTTACTGAACCTCTTTCTAATTATGCTTCCATTCAAGTACAAAAACAACTCAGCATGGCGCTTCGATGCAGTAGTAATAGTAATAGTAGTGGTGCTGTTGACCACCACGATGAAGAGAGGGTGGCGGATGACGAAGACATTGTAAGGATAGCCAGTCGCTGCAATTCGTCTCAAGCACTCAAACTAGCCGCAGAAGCGGAGAGCAAGAAACTCTATACGGCGGCCTTTATCTATCGTCAATGTCTTGATTTAGGAGCAAGGTGGATCAGTATGAAAGCCATTGTTATTGGAGTTTCTCACCAATGCATAGACATTTACTTGCCAGACTATAATCTGGCATTGCCCATCCATTTGTTTAGAAAGGGCTCGTTGAACAACGCTCAAGTTACTACTACTACTACTACTACTACTACTACTACCACTACTATAGCAGGAGAAGAGCAGTATGATTATAACTATGATCCTGTCCACCAGCAAATGAAGGTCACTGTTTCTGGCTCACAACAGCAATATAAGAATGACATGTATGCAAAAGAAAAAGAGCACGAAACTATCTGTTTAGCATTTTTGTATTCCGTCAAAGTGTATGTACATGTAGATATGAAAGCCGTTAAACCTTCATTCAATATCCAGTTTTTCAAACCTATAGAATCAGTCCATTGAGGGCATGCATTGTAAGTTAAGCAACAAATGATTAACCTACATAATAAATATCCGGCATAACGAGCGCGTTTGACATTTGCGCATAAACAAATGTATGTGGTTTCGTTTTTTTGGGACGGAGACTTTCGCCTTATCAGCGATCTTGAGTATTACTTTTTCCGACAGAAATAAGCTAAATGCCACACATTTTGAAAGTTAAATGGGTTTTCTTGGCTTTTTTAAAACGATTAGTAAGACAAAAAAAAAAAAAATTGCCAATGGATTCCTGATTTATTGTCATGTAGACTCGAGAAGATGACTAATATGTACAATCACTAAACATGGTAGTAGTGTTCTACGTTTATCATATGGGTCTCATTATTTTTTTATATGTTTTCATACCGAACTCAGCTGCATAATTCTCTTTGAAATGACAATTCATAAAGTGGATGTTGCAAACAGTAGCGCATCTACTGTGGGGTTTGATTTTTTTCTACCACAGGACTCATTTGCTCACTCCGATCATGTGACAAGTCCATTGTACAAGTAAATGTTATCGGCCACTCGCTGTAGGATGGTTCTAGATAAAACTTTATTTAGTAGAAAGTTTGCAACGTTTTTCGTTTCCCAAAATAAAAAGCAGAATTTCTAGACATAAAGTCATCATTTTTTGGGAAAAAAGCTAGTTATCATTGTAAGACAATCGGAAGGGCTCCATGATGATGATTCTCAGAATAGGGGGAAAAACGACCTAAAGTCTAAAGGCAACGTCATACTGTGTTCATATAGGTACTTGGATCCGAGCTCAATGGCGGGCTTGTGCCTTGCCAAATAAATAACCTTGGGAGATGCTAGGCCATCGATGAGTGACTAAACCATTCTCTTTTAGCGTTTTGTCCATGTCGTTGCTTAGCAGAAGCAAAAAATGCTTTCTTTGGGGGGATTGTTCGGGGGGGGGAGATGAGTTTCTTTTCGAAATTGGCTCAGACGAATTAACCTCGTGCACCTTACTTTGATCATTCTGCATTGCTTAAAATGTCAAAAACGCCAAATTGTCTGCTTAAACTTAAATATTGGGGTTTTACTGCATTTTATATTTTTGCAGAGCCGAAAATAGAACAAAGAAACATTATCATCTAGAAAATAAATTAGTCAACGTAATCTCTTACTGCAATAAACTTCTTTAGTGTCTGAAAAGTATATAAATACAACTTTAACGCGCGCTTCTTTCAGGTGCTTTTTTTTTTTTTTCTTTTTTCTTTTGTTACTGTTATCGATTTCTTTATCTTACTAAGTTAACGTCCTCATCCAATATAAAATGTCTGCTCCTCAAGAAGATGGTATTATTCGTTTCGGGTAAGAACATAGGAAAGGGTCAACAGAGATTAAAAAAGTTGATACTGACTTTTTTTTTTTTTTTTGCTTGACGTTAAAAAAGTGACATGATCACTCTCAAGCACGTTGCTACCAACCGTGTTCTCAACTCTACTGGTGGTCAACAATATGAAGGTGGCTCTAACCAACAAAAGGTATGTATGGCAGATAAAAATTGGAGAGAAGGGCAGGAAAAACGGGGACTCGGCTTTGGAAATAGAGATGAGTTTCCCTCTTCTCCATTGGCGTCTAAAAATGGCCTCCTATCCCCCATAGGTTTTCACAACCGAAGGAAGCAGTGGTGAAGAAAGCCAATGGATTGTCCTCCCTCCTCCTGTCACTGAAGAAGAGCCCGGCTACGAAGTTGGTTTTGAAGACAAGTTCCGTCTTGTTCACGTTGCTACTCGCGCTCATTTGCACTCCCATAATATTGAAAGCCCCGTCACCGGTCAACAAGAAGTCTCCTGTTTCGGTAATGATGAACAAAGCGATGAAAACGATATCTGGCAAGTCCTTCAATATGATGAAGATGACGAACAATATGATAACGTGAGTGGGTTGGAGTTTTTTTTTTTCTTTGGGCAAAATAGCTCGATATTAAATTATTTTCTAAACAATAGTTCTGGAGAGTCAACCAACCTGTTATTATCAAGCATGTCGAAACGGGTAACTTGCTTCATTCTCATGACATTGTCTTGACTGAAGGTCAAAATGAAGTGACTGCTTATGGTGGCAAGGACGAAAACGACCAATGGGCTGCTTGTTCTGAGTAAAAGAGGCCAACGGACAAAGCATGGAAAAGCAGCATCCTTTTGTAAACTTATAGCTCGCATTCTATAGACACACACATCTATATGCATAAAAACAACACAATATTCCTTTCTTTATATCCCATTGAATTTCTTTTACAAATAAAAAAAAAAGTAAAGCAAAAATGACATTCTGTTTCTATATCTCCGACAGGATAAGTGTAGTGCGAGAAAAGGGAAAGAAAAAAAAAAAAAAAAAAAAAAAGGGGGAGGGGAGTGGGGGGAACTATGCCCAGACTTTTAACAACGTATCCCAGCTACCAGTACATAAAGCCAATCCGTCTCTGGACACACCCAGGGAAGAAATTCTATTTTCGTGTCCAGCCAGAAAGCCTAAATGATCTCCTTTCAGTGTATCCCACACTTGACAGCTATAATCATCATAACCAGCGAAAAGTAACCTCCCTGATCTTGAAAAATCGATGGAGGTAACACCATAGATATTATTATTATTCACGCTGTCAGCGTAGACATTCAATTCACAGTCTGCTCTTATGTCGTATAAACGACAAGTTGAATCGTCCGAGCCCGTACCAAAAGCGTGACCATTGGGAAAGAATCTACAAAGGAGGAGAGGGGGTGTGTCATTGGGGATAGGTAGAATCGATGGAGGCTCAGATTCCAATAGAGAATAAATAACACACTTACTGCACTGAATTGATATCCCCTTCGTGCCCTGCAAATGTCTGTACTGATTTCTTCTTTCTGATATCCCACAGTTTAGCTGTTGAATCGCAAGCAACCGTGACAAAGATATTTGAATCGTTGGGATGAATCGATAGGCTCATGATATCTCCCATGTGTTCTGAAAACTCATGTAGTCGCACGCCAGCATCGATATCCCACAGTGCACACGTCATATCGCCCGAACTCGTTAAAATGTGTCTATCATCGTCATTTAGAAATCGGCAGCAACTGATGTAGCCCAAATGGCCTGCTAATTCTCTGGCTGGTTTATGGTCTGCGATCAAACTGTGATTGCTATGCGGATACTGTTGTTGTTGTTTTGAATGGTGAGATTGTAGGTTGTAAACAGAGCATGTATTATCGAGACCGCCACAAGCGACAAATTGACCCGAGGGCGAATAAGCCGTGGTCATGACCCAAGAAGAACGTAAATGGATAGCATGTAATTTGTTGGTGGAGTAAGCGTTCCATACAATCAATTTGCCGTCTTGAGAAGCCGAGACGAGATTTTGACTGTCTTTGGCCCAATGCATAGCATACACTTTGGCTAAATGGCCTTTTAGAGTACGCCTTACTTTCATTGTTGTTCTTGGCAAAGAAGGGATATCCTTTGCCATTTTCCGTACTACCATCATCAAGAAAAAAAAAAAAAAAAAAAAAAAAAAAAAAAAAAAGAAAAGTAGAGTGCATCAGACTCGAGAACTGCTACTGTTTTTTTTCTATCATGCTTTTCTCATTTTACAAGATGTATCTGCTAAAGCTTCTTTTCTCTGTTTAATTCTTTCTTTCAGTAAATCAGCGTCTCTTCTAGCAGAGGCTATTCTTTCTTGCATCTCTTCCAGATTTTGCTGTTGTTGGGCTGTCATTGCTGAGGTCATTTCCGGATATCGTTTGTTTGAATGAGGGAACAATAGTATTTGATGTAATCAAAAAGAAATAGAGCAAAGATAACAAATGAAAGGATAAAGGAAAAAGAAAAAAAAAAAAAAAAAAAAAAAACCAGAGGGAAATGCTTTGTACCCAAATTAAACATATTGATGTTGCACAAAACCAAAGGGGGGTTGAAGAAAAGAAAACCCATCGTTTGGTGCCTGAGTAGAGTAGACTCGTCAAAGTCGGATAATAGATCAATGACTTGGTTTGGATTGACAACAATAATAAAACAACCTATTTGAACGCGTAAAATAACGTGTTTTCTTGATGACAAGATTGTGTTTCTTTTTTCTTTCCTTTTTCTCCACCTTTTTCACCTTTGCTTTTCCCCCTTTTTGACATTGGTTTTTTCATACAAGAACCAAGGAAATCTAACCCATGCCTTCCAGAAGAGACTCATCCGTTGTACCTGATACAATGACTCCCGGCCCTGAACAGCAGGAAGGCCAACCAATGCATTTAGCGGAAGAGGAGGTAAAACATCTGGCCTTTAAGCGTGCACGTGGTCAATTGGAAACTGACAGATTAAACTTACTTTTTTGTTGACCCCCGTTCAAGTTATTCTACACTGAGATTGATGAATTGCAAGCTCATGGCATAGGTGTGGCGGATATCACAAAGTTGAAAGTGGCAGGTGTTTGTACAGTGAGAGTAAAGTCATGTCATCTTCCTTTTCTCAGCTCTTGGTGGGAAATTGACCATGCTGACATTTCTGACAACCTTTTCCTACTTCTTTTATGGGAAAAATAGGGTGTACAAATGATGACCAAGAAAGCCCTTTTAAAGTTGAAGGGTCTGTCTGAAACCAAAGTAGACAAGATCAAAGAAGCCGCCATGAAGATTCAAGTAAGACAACAGAAAAAATGATTCGTGAAAGGCGGGGGGCAAATGTAGACGTTACTCTCACTTTTTCATATCTCTCTTTCTCGTCAACATACGACAAAAAACAAAGGGGCCATCTTTTGTCTCTGCTAAAGAAGTAGCTGTTCAGAGAGAAAAAGTGGTCAAAATTGCAACGGGTAGTAAGCAACTGGATACTCTTCTTGGAGGTAAAAGACATCACTTGACGCACTCGAATCCGCACTTGAGTGATGAACGGGATAACCAAAACAAACAAAACAAACAAACAATTCAATCTAGGTGGTGTCCAAACCATGTCGCTGACGGAAGCATTTGGCGAGTATAGAACGGGTAAAACTCAATTAGCTCATACGCTCTGTGTCCAAGTTCAGTTACCCGCCGAAGATGGAGGCGCCAGTAGCAAGGCAGCGTACATTGATACGGAGGGCACTTTTCGCCCTGACCGTATCATCTCTATCGCCGACCGTTTCGGCGTAGACCCTGAGATTGTATTGGACAATATTGTCGTCGCTCGTGCCTGGAACAGCGATCAACAAATGGACCTTATTAATGAATTGGCCGCGCATTTTGCTGACCAGAAGGGCGCTTATCGTCTTTTGATCATTGATTCCATTATGGCTCTTTTTCGCTGTGATTATTCCGGTCGTGGTGAATTGGCCGATAGACAACAAAAACTGAATCAAATGTTGAGTCGTCTCATCAAGATCTCTGAAGAATATAATATTGCTGTCTTTTTAACCAATCAAGTCTCTTCTGATCCTGGAGGTAAACTAAAAGTATGAACCTAGGGCAACACTCACAAAACGATGGATACTTATAGCCCTTCTCTATTTAGCCGGTATGACATTTGTGGCTGATCCAAAGAAGCCGGTTGGAGGCCATGTATTGGCCCACGCGTAAGTTTTTTTTTTTATTTTTTTTTTTTTTTTTTTTTTTTTTTTATGTATTCACTCATGGTTTTCTTATTCTGATATGCTATTGGCAAATGGGGAGGGGTCTCTAGTTCATCTACACGTATCTATCTAAGAAAAGGCCGTGGTGAAGAGCGTGTTGCAAAGTTATTCGATTCGCCCGATATGCCTGAAAGTGAAGCATCCTATGCTATCAATAGTGGTGGCATTGTCGACATCAGCTTCTAGTCTTTAATGCGCTTTTTTAGCTTTTTTAGCAGCTACAGATTTCAAATAGTTGCGTCTTTGAACCAACATATGTGAAAATAACATAGGAAAGCCTACAATAAAAATAGTAATTTTGTCAAGACTCCCTCCTGCTGTGGCTGGATGAGCATTTTTTGTCTTCTTTTACCTGGTATATATAGGAGGGTCGCAGTAATAAGTGCATAATAGTAAAGAGGGCTGATGGCTTTCGCATAAGGTAGAGCTAAATACACCATTGTCAATTCAGAAAATACACCTAAGGGGTAGAGCACTAAGAAAAAGCTGTATCTCGCATTTTTGATGAAATTTGGCAGGACGTTGCCGCTGAGTTGGAAGATATAATATATATAACGTACACATTCGGCAATGGACCAAGCCAAGACCATGGTAGTAAATGACCAATGCTTATGAATTTCCGGCACAAAGTAGTTGACTCCCCAGACTAAGAACAATCGTGAAGCCACTTGAAGAGAGGTGGTCAAGAGAGGTGTTTTAATGAACCCAAAGAGTGAATGCAGGACCTAGGTAGCGGAGCACAGTGATCCATTAGTCTTTTTTTTTTTTTTTTTTTCATCTGGCTCATCTATATATCCGTGCTTTGCTTACACACTCTACTTTACCTCGAATAAAGCGGCTGTCTGCACATAGCTTAGTCCAGGCCCAACCACCGCGAATACACGTTTACAATCGCCTTCCTCAAGATACAATGTATAGCATGTCATGAATAATATCCAAAACCAACCAAAAAAGGATACTTGGTTGTAAGAGAGTAAATACCATTCTTTGAAATTTTTGGGTCCAGGAGGACGACGTTGTTCAGTTCGAGTAGCACTACTGCTATAGCCAGCTAATTCATGATAAGCGGAAGGCAATAAGTAAAACTAAAAGACAGGAAAGTTATAGTGTGTATGTAACGCCACGAATTACCAGTTTTCTTCTCCGTGGATGACATTGGATGCAATTTTGTTCTAACAGAAAGGAATTGAAATAAGAAATCACTTCTTTTTTTTTTTTCTTTTAGAAATTAAACATTTTTATTTGGCGACTATTCTAGATTTTTCATTGCCCATTTTCCCAATTTTATAAACCAATGCACCAGTGGCTCACTCCCAATTTTCGCTTTTCAACGAGCTGATTTCGCTTTGATCTTTCAACCAACCTTTGTCTCAATAAAGTCCAATTTTCGCTTTTGCATCACTCAATTTTTGTGTTTAACCTCAGGTCTGCTTTTTACTGAAGGCATTTTTGAAAGTTGTTGACAGACTGATTTGCTATGTTGCGAAAAGCTTTTCTGCTTTCCAAATTTGGAATGATAATGTTTAGCTCGTTTTGAACTGCTAGTTAACATCATAATACCACTACTATGAAGTTCTTAAATTCATCGGTTTTTCAGAAGAAAGTCTGTCACATATGGCTGGTTATACTATGAGTAGGCATATGTCAATATACTATCCTTTGCTCGTTTTTGTTGAAGATGTATTCTTGCCAAATTCTTATACACCCTCCCTCCCTCCTATCACTTAGCAAATAGGAATGATATACACTTCTGAGATACATATAATAAACTAATAGACTTCTTCCCTTTTACTTGGTTCACTCACGAAAAATGCTTCTTTACTTTTCATTCCTTTATAAAATTGGGAATGGGCAATGAAAAAATTTAGAATGGGGTTGGCAAACACTTTGATCGCACAAAGAAATTCTTGTCTGGCCGAATAGAATAAAAACACGAAAATTAAAAAAAAAAAAAAAGCATTTATGCGTTTGGTGTTAAAGGTAGTTTTTCCAAGCACTTTTTTCGCCAAACACATTTCGTTCTAAGGGTATTTTACAGTCTAGATCACAACATACATTGGGTGTCTTGCATGATTCGGGATAGCTCATATTCTTGGGTGGTTTGTTTTTCATGATTTCTTTCAAATAGGGTACAAATCTCTCCACATCTACTCTACGCGCTGTATTCTTGTAAAACTTTAGAAACGGCTCCCAGGCTTGTTCTTTTGTAGGTAAATACGGCCCTAGAATATGTTCCGGATTGTGTGTCGTCAAAAACTCTTGCATTTCAGTCTGATTCAACGCGATCTGATAGTCATCCCACAAAATCTTCTTGGCGAGTGTTTCGTCATATTCCTTACAGACCTCACTTTGGCATTCAAAATTAAAGATGCGTCTTCCAATGGCTGTCATTGGGTATTTGAACCACGGCTCATTCCAGTATCTTGCTGAAATCGCAATGAGTACCGAATCCTCTTTCATAAACAACCCTGCTCCCAATCCATTACCGAACGGAGCGATCATGATATCCAAATCTTTCACCAAGTGAGCTGTATTGATAATATCGCATTCGGGCTGATCAAAATCCAACAAGCTAATCTGAAAATCTATACCATCCTGCTTTTGATTCATGTCTGATAAGCGGGCAATGAGTTCGGGTATATTGGTGATATGTCGTGATTTCCGGCGGTTCAGAATGCCTACTTTATACTGGCCGGTGGATTTATAGGTAATTTTAGCGGCTGCACATTGATTCTCTGGAACGTCAGCGTGTTCTTGCAAAACAAAGGATTTAAAGGAGGCATAGTGTTCTGTCGGAATCTGTCGGTCGCAGTACCATGAAGAACAACGATTCCCTGTGCCCACCACCGCCTTTGAAAAGCACATGGGTTTGTTATAGGTGGCTAATTGCTGTCGTCTCATACTACTGCTGTTACGGAAGGAGGAGGAGGAGGAAGTCGTCGTTAGGTCGGCTCGGTTCAGCACAATGTCCTTGCCTATCGTTGGCAACAGTATCTCGAACCCTGCATTAGGTAATGAATCAAACGTAGCTACTCTCATTGTCCACGCTGTGTTGGAAGCATTCATTTCTTGCATTGTACTATAGAGAGGCAGTAATCCGTTGAATAAAAAATGCGAGAAATGATAAGGTGAATAGAGTCCGTAGACAAATACTGTCTCATCCAGATAATAAGCTTTCACTGGTCGAGTCAATTGACGCGGTTGGAACCATATATCCTCCCCTTGGTGCGTGTTGATCATATTCAACCGAGGAAGCTCCCCCAGTGCATTGTTGGTATGGACGACAAAAGGGCCCCTTGTCTGATCGATGCAAAAGTTGGTAAACTCGCATATTCGATTTCTGCCTTCGCCTTGACAATGCCAAGACGTGTTGTAAATAGTGGCAGTGGTAACCGTCGTATTGCTTTCGAACAATGACAATGGTGAAAAGTTTGTCCAGCCAAAGTAAAATAATGTCCAAGTAGCTATTATAATGAGTACAACATAAAATAAAAATCTCTGTACATTCTTCTTGTTCAATGTCAGTAGAGGTGGTAATCTCAAAAGCATGCAATCCGTAATTCACAAAATAACGATGATTATAAGACAAGTGACAGTGATACTAAGATGAAAGGGAAAAACACACCAATACAGCATCTGACTTTAAACCTACTTTATAGTAGGAAAGAAATGTTTATCAGTTCCCAGCCATATTACGATAAGCAAGCAATAAGTATATACAGTCTTTCTTAAGAGTCGGTACCATAGCATGACTGGTCTCCATCCATTTCACAGACTTTACAATGACATCTTGACCAATCGGCTGCAAAAGTAAAAAGTCAATCCTCATTAGAAACCCTTCATCCTGTCATGGGTTCAAAACTGAGTTATGGGCGAAAGTAAGAATATCGTGTCCATTACGGGGAATGTGGTCCCTTTCTATCCAACCGAGAGACCCACGAGGGATAGCGTGGAAGTCTCTGTAGTTTTCCATCTTTTTCCTTTCCACCCATGAATAAATGTTGAGAGATTACTCTTCGTAGAAAACTGGCCTCGGGAGTTTTCTTTTGAACATATCTTGCGCTCGCCCTTGACTCCTTGGCTAGACTATTTTTTTCTTGATTCTTGAAATTTCAAGCGCAAAGTACTCTACGTAATTAAATGCCCATTTAAAGTAACAAATTATGGATATCCGATCATTATGCAATTTTATTCAATTTGTCAGCATGGGCAAACAAAACGGCCCTTTCCAAAAAAGCCGTGAAAACAGTGTAAGCCAATCAAAACTATGAAAGAAAGCTTATCTCGGCCAATCAGATAAGCTAAAAAATCGTCATTGTTTTAAAAACATAAAATCAAAAAGAAGTGGTCTACGTACGGTCTATACGAACCAGCCTTTATCCTTGTATCCTTACAATTTATAACATCAGCCGCCACCTTCACTTCACTAGTATTTTCAATACGACTGAGTGTCTTCATTATGAAATATGATAGCATTATAAGTCGTCGTCATCAACCATCTTGTCGAGGTAAACAGTCTCTTTTCTTCCGTATGCACATACCAGTACAACTCTCTAAAACGTCACTCTTGCTAGACTCTATCTCAAAAGATCAGAATACGCCCAATAGAGTTGATATACATTTCACAGTACGGTTCTGATAATGATTTGACTTTTTT
Source organism: Mycotypha africana (assembly GCF_025528875.1). Classification (NCBI taxonomy): domain Eukaryota; kingdom Fungi; phylum Mucoromycota; class Mucoromycetes; order Mucorales; family Mycotyphaceae; genus Mycotypha; species Mycotypha africana. The sequence goes on along the minus strand of NW_026515727.1, from coordinate 1,044,351 downwards.
ATTTTGTTCTATTTTGTATCAAGAGCTAACGAATGGAATATATTGTTAGTTCCGAGCTGTGGTGTGCGGACTATGCATTGGCACATTGATGTGTTTCTCTAATATGTACTTTGGGTTACAAACAGGATGGATATCTATGATGTCGCTCCAGTCTTCATTACTAGGATTTGCTATCTTTAAGCCCTTTCAGCATTTATTAAAGCATAAATTCGGGCCTATCGAAAATGTTGTTTTGCAAACCACAGCTGTAGCAACTGCTACAATGCCCTTGGCAGCAGGTATGGAATACAAAGATTTAGTTATGGAAGCAGAGATCAAAAAAATTGTCATACAATGTTCATTGTCATGGTGACTTTGTACTCATCTATCTTTTTCGGTCACATTTTTTTCATAGGCTTTGTTGGTGTCATTCCTGCCATGGAAATAATGACACAAGAAGACAATCCTTCAGGGCCTGTCATCTTGAATGGTCGTCAGCTGATACTCTGGTCATTAGGAATCGCATTTTTTGGTGTGTTCTTTGCGATACCTCTTAGAAAGCAAACAATTATACGAGAAAAGCTCAATTTTCCTTCTGGAACAGCTACAGCACAGATGATCAGTATTTTGCACCAACAACCTGATCCCACGAGTACTATTACTACTGCTACTACCACCACTACTTCTCTTACTACTCGTACAGACATTACGACGGGTCAGTCGAAGAAAAGGATGAGCACTATGACACGGAAGAATCACGTTGCATCACAAAGTGCCAACAAACATCGCATCATGAATTCCGAGGAACAGCCTTTACTTGCACGACAACGACAACAGGAAGAGCAGCCTACCATGGACGATGCTCATTTTGAGCAAAGTTGGACCATCAAATTACGTGGTCTTGTGCTGTCCTTCACTATCTCCTCCTTGTATACTTTGCTCAGCTATTTTGTACCTACGATTTACTATATGCCTATTTTTAACTGGATCACATTTGGATGGGTTGATTTTCAAGCATGGGAATGGACCTTGACGCCTAGTTTCAGTTACGTCGGACAAGGTATCATCATGGGCCTTCCAACGACATTGTCCATGCTGTTGGGTTGTATTATTGGATGGGGTATCTTGTCTCCCATGGCATATTATTTGGGTTGGGCACCAGGGCCTGTCAACGATTGGAAAACGGGCTCCAAAGGTTGGATTTTATGGATCTCACTCGGTGTGATGATTGCTGATGCATGTATATCTCTCTGTCTTGTCCTTGTCAAGATGATGATTCAAACCTATTATCGGCGAAAACGTCATCAGGAAACGCTCTTCTTTGATCATGTACAAGAAGAAGAAGAAGAAGCAGAAGGATCATTGTTTGTCGAAGAGACTGAAGTGGACGCTCCGACAAACCAATTGGTGCCAAAAAAGATAACGATGCTAGGCCTACTTACCACCACGTTCACTTGTATCTTTTTCGTTCGTCTTGTTTTCGGCCCTGATGTACTGCCCATCGGTATGACTTTATTGGCTGTCTTGGTAGCCATGTTTCTGAGTGTGCTTGGTGTGAGAGCCTTGGGGGAAACAGATCTTAACCCCGTAAGTGGTATTGGAAAGATTAGCCAAGTATTCTTTGCAGCAGTCATGCCTGGGGGCATTTTAGCCAATCTTATCGCGGGTGGTATTGCAGAGGCAGGTGCACAACAAGCAGGTAAAAAAAATAATATAAAAAAATAGCGTTCTTTGACAGAAACACTTTTTTTTTTACTTACCTCTCCTCTCATAGGTGATTTAATGCAAGATTTAAAGACGGGCCATCTATTAGGTGCCTCTCCCAAAGCACAGTTTTATGGTCAAATGATAGGCTCCTTAGCAAGCGTCTTTTTGGCAACAGGTTTCTATCTCCTCTTCAGAACTGTTTATACTCTTCCTGGACGGGAATTTCCTGTTCCTACAGCTCAGGTTTGGCTTGATATGTCTAGATTAGTCAACGGTCATCCACTACCTCCTCATGTTACTGAGTTTGTTTTTGGCTTTGCTATCTTGTTCACTGTACTTGTTATTCTCAAGGAACTGGGCCAAAGCCATCCACTGTATGCTCGTAAGTATCAGAAATGGACAAAGTACATTCCTCAAGGTATTGCATTTGCTATCGGCATGTACAATCCCCCTAATTTTACATTGGCACGTGTGATGGGAGGCGTCGTTGTTCACTACTGGAATAAGTATTGCGAACAGGGCGACGATGAATCGGAGGCAAAGAGCTGTACTGGACGAATTCGCAGCTGGCTTGAACCTTACCGTAAATTAGGCGGCAAGGTGTTTATTATTGTCATCGCTAGTGGATTCGTACTTGGTGAAGGTACTTTTGCCTTGGTGAAAATGACTTTAAGTGCACTTGGTGTACCTCATTTATAATACTCATAGATTTAACTATATATACCCCCCTTCCCCCCTTCCACAATCAAGTTTTCACTGTCATTGTATCTATATATACACTGTGTGTGTACCTATTTTTGTATTATATTATTTATTGATCATTATACCTACTTATTCCCTCAAATGAATTGACACTATTCATGTCGACAAGTAAAAAGATCATCTTTTACATAAAGAAACGCACTCAATTGTTTGATTTTTTTTTGAAAGTGTACATATTTTAGATTCAACATTAGAAAGGTGGCTTACACCTTCATTAAATACTGCAACAGCAGGTAAGACTATAATGATAGTGGTAAACTGTAAAGTAATTCTTTGATTTGAGACAAAAAAAAAAAAAAAAAAAAAAAACTGGATTTGGAGACCCACACTTTTAAATTACCGGCAAATCGTCCAAGAAGATGGGGGATGAAGGGCTGTGAGAAAGTGCCGGCTCCAACAAAATTCAAGACGAAAGTCAGCAATAATGTCAAACCTTCCTTTTCACATAAGGTAACGTATCCCTATGACGGCATGAGTGAACGATATACTTATAAATACTATCAAAAGAAGGAAGAGATGGATGGATTGATCTTTGGGTTGGATTGATGGGATAGAATAATTTCCCTATAGAATCGATTTGTTTCATTTTGAGCTGACATTCGACATTTGTCATTTTTTAAAATTGTAGCCATTATGGAAGCTGTTCAAACTTTCGGTCGTAAGGTATGAATAATACTTACTGATGGCAGTGCGCGAAATCAGATAATTCGATTGCAGAGGAGAATCACTAGAGTCAGCTCGATGGAAAGAGATGGGAGCATATATTACAAACAGTCTTTGTCAGCATCGTGAGTTATGCATCAGTTTATTTTCTGATGGGAAGCAACAATGACACCACCCATGAATAGCTTTGTCAGTTTAGTCACAAAAGTTCAGAATATGCCACTTGTTTAGATGACAACCTATTTCTATAATCCAACAGATCAGCGACTCATTGTTTAATGTATACCAACGTTTTGGCAGCATTTCTTAAAGTACTCGATAGAGCAATATAGATAGTTCTCTTTTGGACATGATCGCCCCCCAAGATTCTCCTCAACGATTTATCTTTTGCACTAAAGACAATGGGTGAGAAGCGCATCAAGTGCTAATTTTTCTTTTCCTCATATCAAATGTTATAGAAAACCGCTACTGCTGTCGCTCACTGCAAGCGTGGACGTGGTCTCATCCGTATTAACGGTTCCCCCCTTGACCTTCTCGAACCCGAGATCTTAAAGTTCAAGGTCTACGAAGTCATCCTTCTTTTGGGTGAAGAACGTTTCGCCAATGTTGATATCAGAATTCGCGTCAACGGTGGTGGTCACACTTCTCAAGTCTATGCTATCCGTCAAGCTCTTGCTAAGGCTATCGTCGCCTTCTACCAAAAGTTCGTTGATGAAGCTGCCAAGAAGGAAATCAAGGAAATCCTTGTTCAATACGACCGTACTCTCCTTGTTGCCGATCCTCGTCGTTGTGAACCCAAGAAGTTCGGTGGTCCAGGTGCCCGTGCCCGTTACCAAAAGTCTTACCGTTAAAAAGACTACACAATCTACAACCAACTTATTACAAACTGCAAACTTACGAGAATGGGGAAGGGAAGGACAAAAGAGATATTCGCTACTCTCTTTTTTTCTTTCCTTTTCTTTTTATTATTTTCGTTCGTTCATGGTTCTGTAAACAATGCCCTTTTTCTTTTTTTTTTCTTGTATCTTTTGTCCATTGATTTTAACTAATCTTACCTCATTCTCCTGTTCTTGAAATGATAAGAATAAACTTACCTTAATCTAGTTCAGCCAGTTTCCATTTTAAAATTTATATGTTGGCTGTTTATGCTTGGAACGGACCTAGTTTACTGACGGCAGCAACCTGTATTTTTGTTTAAGCAAACGTTTTTGCATAATTCATAGTAAAGAATTTGGAAATATTGCATTTGTTACCCGTACCTTTGTTGGTAACTGATAATGGTTATACAAAACAAAAAAGCGTCTAAAATGGCGGGTATTTCTCATTTGCCCAAGCTTTATTCTGACGTTTTTCAACTGACACACAGTGGATTGTCTTTTATGTCATACGTTTCTTTCTTTTTCCGAGGTGCAGAGAATGAACCAAAATATGAAAAATAAAAGTACTCTAATGGCCGGCCTGAAATTCTGGGCCTTTCAAATAGGAAAACACGGGTTAAATCTTTAATGAGACTAGAGTTTTCTTCGAACAACACACCCCGAAATCATGTGGCATTGCTTTTCTGTGTGGTGGAAAAGAACTTTTTTCAAGTGACGTACTAAATTGACAAACCGCCCTTTTTTGATTGGACCCAGCCTTTGCACTTCATTTTTCTTTCAAAGACCATTTTCCCGTCTTCTTTTCTTTCTCTTTTGTAACAAACAATACAATACACGCTTCCTTTTTTTTTTCAGTCTTCAAACGCTACTTTTTTTTCTCTTCTTTCTCCTTGAAATCAACTAATTTAACTTAACTCTAGTCCAGTCAATATATACTTAGTAATATGTCCACCGTAAGTTCTGACGAAAAGCGCGTTTCATCTGGACTCTTTTTTTCTTTTCTTTTTTTGAAATTGGGAGAAATGGAGGCTAAACCCATCTGCTGGTTCTTTAGGAACGTGAAAACAATGTCTACATGGCCAAACTTGCCGAGCAAGCGGAGCGTTATGATGGTAAGCGCCTGATCAGTGTCTATGTCTTGGAGATGGCATACACTTACGCAAAAATGTATTTCTAATGACAATAGAAATGGTCCAATATACAAAGGATGTTGCAAAGGTAATGAAAAGCTCTTTAAAGAATCAGGGGCGTGTTTTGACTTGAAGTGAAGAGGAGCGAACAAATAAAAGTTTTCTGGAGGATGCGTATCAGGATGACCGTATTGAATTAACTTTTTCTGTGGATTTCATGTTTTGATAAATAGTTGGATGTCGAATTGACCGTTGAAGAACGTAACCTCTTATCTGTTGCTTATAAGAACGTCATTGGTGCTCGTCGTGCATCTTGGAGAATCGTGTCTTCCATTGAGCAAAAGGAAGAAAGCAAAGGCAATGCTGCTCAAGTTGAAAAGATTAAGGCTTATCGTCAAAAGATCGAATCTGAGCTTCAAGAAGTCTGCAAGGATATCTTGGAAGTTTTAGACAAGCATTTAGTACCCGGTTCTCAAGGTGGTGAGTCCAAGGTCTTTTACTACAAGATGTAAGTGTCGTGTAGCCTATTTTGTGATCTATAGAGATAAGAGTGGTTTCTTTTTCAAAGTCTATATCTAACACGCACACACCCTACCTTCCCCCCTCATTTAGGATGGGCGATTATCATCGTTATCTCGCTGAATTCCTTACCAGTGAGGCTCGTAAAGAATCAGCTACCAAAGCTCACGAAGCCTACAAGACAGCAACTGAAATTGCCCAAACAGAATTAGCCCCTACTCACCCCATCCGTCTCGGTCTTGCCCTTAACTTCTCCGTGTTCTATTACGAAATCCTCAACTCTCCTGACCGTGCTTGTCACCTTGCCAAGCAAGCCTTTGACGATGCTATCGCTGAACTTGATACTCTCTCTGAAGAATCCTACAAAGACTCTACTCTCATTATGCAATTACTGAGAGACAATCTTACTTTGTGGACTTCAGATTTACAAGATGGTAAGTGAGGAAGATGCACTTTTTTTTTTTTTGAGGAGGAGGAGGAGGAGGATTGTATTTTCTCATTGAACCTATCTCTCATCTTTGTAATCCTTATTGTGTTCCTTAAATTAGAAACTGATAAGGCTGACGAATCCAACGCTGAACCTGCCGAATCCAAGTAAAAGAATTACTGTGATACACAACTACTATAACTGCAGTAAAGTCATCACATGTATACTTTTTTTCTTTCAATGGAAAAAGAGCAGAATGAAGAAGACCCTTAAAAAAAAAGAACAATTTATTTACTTTTTACGCACTAACTCATGTCAAAACAACTTATTACACTCTTGAATTCTTGAAGTCTCCGATAATCTATAAAACGAACAATTTAATACAATTTTATTATAAGCCAACGCAGACGTGAATCTTTACTATTTTCTGATGTATAGAGAGAGAGAGAGAGAGAGAGACCTGGGCTGGTTTACAGCATTCAAATCAAAAATCTTCCCCCGCTCCCCCTCCCCGCCCCCAACCATAATGTAGTACAGTGAGAACGGTAAATTTTTGCCCACTTTGAGAGAACTGAAAAAAATGTTTGGGAGGATCACAATTTTTCTCTGCATTCAATGATCAAATCAAATCAAGCCTGAGTAGAGTAGAGAGGGTTTGTTCTAAAACAAAGTACAGTGAGATCATTTAGGATTAAGTTGATTGAGCATCCAGTTTAAAGTTGACAATTTAAAAATGAGAAAAGTATAATAAAGATACGGTTTTTTTATGGATGGCAATATGACAAATAATGGGGGAGGGACGTCAGTTGAAGTGCTTAAAGGCAAGAAAGAGGAACAGAAATTGGGAAAGTGATATTTATTTTCTTTGGAAAGAAGTGGCATCTACTTTTTGGAAAGAGTAGCATTCATCTTTCTCAAAGTAATCAAATGTACTGTTCACAACTGTAACAGAACTCATGCGGATAGGTTTATTATGATAACTTTTTTTTTTTTTCTTTTGACCATAAATGAGCCACTGCACGCAGATTGTTTGCCTTATCCATTGAATGAATTCAAATTGAGCGATGCTGTTGAATAATGCTGGGCTCCTACTTCATAACTGCTGTGAGCTGTTGTTGTACTTTTAAGGACTTGGGGGAGAGGGATATCTGATACACATGAGCATTATTGATACCTATAGCTCCAGGGGTAGCACAGTGAGGGATAGGAATAATGTGGATGCTGCTGCTGCTGTGCTTCATACTCATTTTCCAATAAATTGTCGCCACCCTCCATAGGCTCGGAAGAAGTATTGCTATAACTACTATTGCTATTATGACCGGAAAAGTCTTTTGATATCGCTGGTATCATAGTAGACCGGGATGAAAGAGGGGAAGGTGAACGGGATAAAGGAGGGTCTGATTTATGCAAAACCAATTTTGTGTATCCTCTACTCCAATCGTCGTCATATATTGGAGTAGCATCGGTCAACTTATCCAGAGCGTTTTGTTGTGGATGTGCCTGTAGTACTGGCTTGTTTTGCGTTGCTACTGAAACATGACTCTTTGTCGTAACATGCCCATTACGAAAGAGAGGAGGTAGTTCAGTGAAAGGCGTTTTGTAATGGTACGATGGATCTAGCACAATGCCGCTCGCCGTGTTGTATGTTGTATTATTCGGATTCACAGTTGAATACTGATAAAATGCTTGCTGTTGGTCAAGATTCATTGAAGGAGGGAGTAATTGATGCTGACCGGCTGCCAGTGCATTGTTTGCGGTATAGGGTATAGGGTATGGATAAGGTGTATTGTTTGGAGTAAGTACTTTTGTACGTTTCACTGCTTTCTGCTGTAAACGGCCATCGTTTTCAGTAGCCGTCTTTCCGTAAGCAGCGGTGCTATGATTCTCGTCTTCGTCCTTTGTATCCTTTGATACACGAATACGATGTAGTGTTTCTAGGTCTTCTTCTTCTGCAAGGTTGTCATGTTTTCGAGTAACTATACAGTAAAAATGAAATAGGTTCAATGACACTTCTTTCCTTTTTAGGTTAAAGCTGCCCTTCTATCGTGTTTTATCAATATTTACTTCCTAATGATTTTGAGTGATCTATTTGTGATTTATCTCGCTGATTGTAGAGATTCAGATCTTTGTTCAAGTATATCAATAAATCACTGGATATCCGCAATTGAGATAGTTGAGGATCGTTTGATGGTAGAGGAAGCAAATTATGCAAAGCATCGTCTTTAGAGTAGTAGTTGACAACGTGTAATTGGTTTCCATTGACCATCAGCCTGATGGTTTTCTTGATAAGACCATTCTTTTTGAAGTTATAAGAGGTATTTGCTGTTGTTAATGACCCCACCAACGCTCTTTCTCTCTGCTGAATTTCAACTAAACCAGCATCACTACTACTACTACTACTATTCTTATTACTACCATCACTACTTTCAGGACCGCAACCACTACCAGCTGTGCTATATTTCATTGGTGACGACAGTGAGGACAATGTCTCTGCTAACAGAACGCTACTATTTGCATTGCGGTCAAGAAAAGTGGCCCTGTGTTCTTTATTGGTTGTTGTTAACTCGGCATCCTCATTGTTTGGCAAGTAGGGCTGTTGTTGTTGTTGTTGTTGTTGTTCTTGTTGAGTATCAAAACAGTGTTGATAATCGTTATCAATTTTCCTTGCTTCTCGACTTTCCAACTCTCTGTAAATCAAAAAGTTACCGAGTATGCGTGAAGGACTCCATAAAAATCCGTCTGTCCATCTTTTGATTCCTATTACAATTAGAAAAGAACAGCACGCACGCATTCAATCATCAGATAGGCAAATGTGTTGGATGTAAAAACTGTATGATTTCTTTGACGTACCTGTTTCAGTTTCATCAAATACAATAATTGTCCCTGATTTAATTGCATGTCTCTCTTTCTGAATCAATCTGCGATTCACCATAGGCAGTTTTCCAGCCCTACAGCCCTCGATAATGACCAATATATCGTTTGTGCTTTCAATAAAACCATGAAAAGTCTTGCTGAACGGCATTTTGTAAGGCAATGAACGCGATAGAACAAAAGAGAATATGTATGGAGAAAAAAAAAAAAAAAAAAAAAAAGAAAAAGCAAAAAGAGAAAGAGGGATTCAAATGTGCAGTAACTATGTAAAATAATGAAGAAAGTCTGGTTAGGCTATGGAAAAGACGACCTTTTTTTTTTTTCTCTCTCTCTCTCTGTTTGCAATCCCGTCCTTTGAACTCTGTTCTTTTGAGCTATTCTATAACAAGAGAGAGGACTTTTCTTGTCTATTATAAATAGCAGTGGGAAGCTGTTCTTGGACTATGTAAATGTCTATCAATGATAGCTACTTCTTTTATTCTCCAATGCATCAGGCGTCAACTCATGAGTGGAGTTCTGCCCTTGTCTAGATCATTAGTGTTTTGTCTCCAAATTGTTCTTTTTCTGGTTCCTATATTTCTTAATCGTTCTACGTGCACATGAATAGAATTAGGTTGTTCTTTCATTGCCCCTTGATTTCCCTTTCTTCACTTTTTTTTTTTTTTTTTTTTTTTTTTTGGGTACTCCATCCGATCACTCAAATTGTGTACAAAGTATGTAAAAAAAAAGAGGCGCTTTGTCACAACGAATCTGTTGATTGAAACAATCTTCCAATAAAGTATTTATTATCCAATTCTTGTTTTCGATCCGTCTTACAAACGGAGTGAAACAACATGGATCGAATGCAGATCAAATCTAAGCTAAAGGATATAAGGTTGAAGGAAGGGTATACATGTGGCGTAAATGTTTTTCCTTTTTCTTTCTGAAGGCCAAAGACAAGACATACACAGAAAAAGAAAAAAGGAAAGATTTTTCAGCCAATGCAAACCAGTCATTAGTGTATGAGCAAACACAAATACTGCCCTGTTGATTATCAACATAGATCCAACGTGAATGGTTACTGGCTTATTTTTATTGTAACTTGAATCGAGAGAAATTTTCGGTAACATTTGTAGGTCATAATTTAGGTGGAATGATGGATATAGGATCTATTTCTACCATACTGTAGAAGAAGGAGTGATTTTTATTGTTAAATGATGAATGGTGTCCTACATTGGATATCTGAAGGAAACAGACTGATGCGGAAGCAGGTATCACTGAATGCATACAGACAGCAAAACATTGTAGGACAAAAGCAGAGCGTGTGTCCGATTAGGGAAAATACCTATACCCTCTCCTTTAATTGTTACATGCTAGGTAATTCAGATCCAATATGTATTAAATATCAAAACTCATTCTCACCAACCCTTAACAACCACTTCTCCTTTGTGTAGTAATATGCTGTCATGATGGACTTTTAAGGGTCAAAGGGCGCACTTCTCGGCAGAATTCAAGTGCGATGCAAGTCTTGAAAACTGAGATGTATCTTTTTTTTTTTTTTTTTCTAAGGAGTAAGCAGTCTTCTTACGCTAGAGCCAGTAATATGGGTTAAGGTGACATAGTTTGCTACAAATAACTCCTCCTTACATAGAAAAAGAGCTGACATTACTATGTAAAAGCTTGCACATCAAGAAAACTGGGTTCAGTACTGCTTTGCATCGGGCTAAACATCTACTTGATAGCATAAAGTTGAGGGACCAACGAAAAAGAAAGCACTTAAATTGATAATACTTGTGTTTCGCAGTTACATAATTTACTTTCGCGTAAAAGTATAAAAACTTTCTTGAGATTATCCAATTCGCTTCCAGTGTTGCATGATAATAGAAAATGAATCGTAATAATATTCTCAAACAACTAGACGAATTTGGAAATTATGCCTATAATCAGGCATTCACTAATGTATAAATGCCCTCCAAAATTGTCTTTACGTAATTCCAAGACATTTTCACATTCAAAAGAGAAGATTTTTGTTTTCTTTTTGCGCGGATTTTGATAGGAACTTCGGACACAAGGAAGCTCTTTTGCGCGCTATAGCTGCTGAGTTTCATGAATGTCCAGTATGTGCTCAAAATACATTTGTCCGTGCACCACTTTTTGTCAAACTCAAAAAATGTGTAAGCGTTGTCAAAAATTAAACAAACTTTGATTGTTATTAAAGAATGACATGTAGGTGAACAACAACTCGTTCGAAGGAGGGAGAGGTAATTAGGTATAATCTAGTAATATAATACAAGGGAGATAAAATAAGAATAAAAGTTAACTAAGGCCGAATACAATGAGCGGAAGAGTGTTATCATTTATAGTTGTTTCCTTTCATCATAATTATGGTGCGCTAGATCAGTCTCGTATTTGGAATCGTTATTGTAGTCAGCCGTCTCTGTCTTCTCGTCAGTTTCAGTCAAGGAATCAGCATTGGCATGCTTCTCATCATCACTGTCTACGGTCGTTTGTTCGCCAGGCTTGGCAGATTCTAAACCAAAGGACTTCATAGGAATGGTGAAACAGAAAGTGAGAACAGCAATACACATGGAGATAATAGAGAGAATCATCTGTACATGGCCGTAAGCATGCACGACACCATGGTATTGCTCTTCAGGAAGAGCGGTAGCATAAGCCATGCTTCCGACAATTTTGGCGTAATCATATTCTCCAGGAACGTCTTTGGCCATTTGTGCAGGAAGCATATTGTTCCAGATGGAGCCACTCATTGTAGAACCGATACTGGCAGCGATCGAACCGCCAATTTGCATCAGAGCAGTGGCCACCGCCATATCATCGTGAGGCACAGAGCTTTGGATAGCAACCAACATAGGAGTGTACAAGAAACCAGAGCCAATACCCACTATGGTTTGAGAAATAACGACAAAAGCGTCGGAGGAGGTTGGAAGACGAGCAGGGATCATCAAACCGACACCAAGGATGATGAGACAGACACCCGTCCATACGAATGGCTTCCAAACACGGAAACGCTTCATAAGGACACCGACAATCAATTCGCAAATAATGTAAGCGACATTGTAACCTCTTTCAAGCCAGGTGGCTCGGGAGACAGAGATTTTCCGGGAAACCATAAGATAAGTAGTGTAGTATTGCCAGTTTGTAGAAGAAATGATAGTGACAGTGGAAAGAGCACATACACCATAGAGAGGCGTACGCGTATCCCAATGGGCAAGAGGAATGATGGGCTTTTTAGCAAACTTCCATTCCCACAAAGCGAAGAGGATCCAAGCAACGACACCAGCAACAAGAGTGCCAATCGTGGTGCCGCTTGACCAGCCGCCCCACATGGTATTGGCAAGAACAAGAGGAAGTAGAATCAAGCAAAGCCCAGCGATCAACAAAAGACTGCCAACGATATCGATTTCTTCGAGTAACCAGATAGTTTTCTGTAAAAAGCTCATTTTGTTTTGGGCATTTAACTGTTTGATTTCCTTTTTATAGTCGATCATCACATCTGACTTTCTAACACGGAAGAAGAGTTTCCATAAGGTAAAGATGAGGGGAGCAGAAGTAACGAGAAGAATCAAAGGGATACAGCCGTAGCCCCATCTCCAGTGACCACTACTATACAAAGCATCACCTGCAAGAGGAGCAACAAAGAGATTGATGAGGCCAGGAACATTATAAAGTGCTTGAATGAAACCACGGTCAACGACGTCTGTCAAATCAGCAATGGTGATAGGACCAAGAATAGCAGCACCAGTATAACCGAAAGCATAAACAATTTGACCGCCCTATAATGAAGATTTAGTTTCTGGATCATTTACACTTTAATTTATATTTTCTTTTTTGGCCGATCTACTTACAACAAGAGAGTCATAATTGTTGGCACATGCCATGATAATATAAGAGCACATATAAAGGATAAGAGCAATTGTATAGCATTGAGCTCTGCCGTACATATCAGACAATTTGGAATAGATGGGGTATAAGGCTGTTTGTAAGATGTATAAAATGGTGGACAGAATACTGATTAAATTATTTGTTTGAAAAAGACTAGTGACATTTGCTGTAAGAGAATAGGACATGTTGCTTTCAAAATTGATTGCCCAACTCAAAAAGATAAGGCTATAGTAAGTCCATAGGCGAATCGGTTAATATGGTCTCATCAATACTGAATCCTACACGAATCGCCAAGTTCACTTTACCCGCAAAACAATGCAAGTTTGTCATATTTGCTCCAAACAATCTTGTAGAGCTCTACAATTTTGACACCTTGCAACCTAGTTGCCCCAGTATCGGTATTGGGCATGATCAAAAGATGAGAAAAGATAAGATAAGAAAAATCACGTTTTTTTATTTTATTTTCTTTTGGTTTTTAAATAAAAGAAAAAACGGGGCAGAATGAAAAAATTTAGAAAAATGGGGTTTTCCATTTTATACTATCAAAACCCAATTAATTTTTTTTTTTTCTTCAGTTTCGATTTTTCTTTATTTTTGGCTTGCACTTTTTCGATTTTTCTTATTTTTGGTTTATAAAAACGTTTTAAACTTGGAGACATAAACTTGTGTATTCAAAGGATTCGCAATATCATTTGTTAGTTGACTTTAAATTATCTGATGATCAGATATTTAATGCGGAGAAGTTCGTGCTGAGATCTCCCTTACAAATAAAAATCTTTGTTTCCTGATCTTTTGAGTCAAGATCTATGAAACGATAAGTCACATACATAATTCAATGAACGCATGCTTGTAAAATGCTTGTCTATTTGGTTTTTACGCAAAAGAGAGACAAACTGTACTATGATGGATAAGACTACTGTGGTAAAAATGACATGATACGGGCATTCTTTATCAGATTTACTCTTTTCTTTAAAATTTTTTCAAGGTAGTACAAACGCCCTTTTTAGACTTTCTTTTTTTTCTTTTTTTGACATGTTTATTTTCCGCCCTATCTAAAGTTTTTCTATAGTCTTGTTAAATCTGAAGTAAACAGCGTCTTTCCTGTCAATCAGAAACTCAAAAGTTCGCTGTATGAAATCCCCATGCTGAGTCATGATTATTTGACTACGCATCAGTCTACACTGTTCAACGCGTTTCATATGTTGATGGCTGGCTAAATGCTTACAAAGCGTTCCTTCGATGGATTGTTCGTGTTTGACAAATAAAACTTTGAGGAGCAGTACACAGACGCGATTCCTGCTCCTACCAATTTCAGTGCGATATTTTCTGTATGAAAAGGTAAAGCAGCTTATACTTTTTTCCCTCTTTCTTTCGTACAACACTTATCTATTTCTTAATTGCTTACAAGCCTGGGATTTCTGTCATTGCTAGATATGCTTTATGAACAAATGACCATTATTAAACGTATTCAACTACCGTCTGAGATGGCTGGAACGAGCGTTTAGAACTGTTATGGTATTTAAAAAGCAAAGCTGAAACGCCACTATTGTTACAAATGCCAATGCCGCTTAATGAACGAGTAAAGTAAAAAAAAAAAAGCATGACTTGTTTATGGAATATATATGTAGAATAATACTACAACGCAGTTCAGTGGGTTGGAAATCTGTGCAATAGATGCATTGCTAGAGAAGAGTCAATAGCAAAAGTACATCATACCAATTCAACGTCATCCAGTAAATATCTACTACTACAACTCAATTTTTATGACTTCAAACAGTAATATATTCCTTTTGCCTCACTCAAAAACAATCAAAGAGCTACAGCAAAGGCTATTAAGAAAAGACAATGACACGATTAGCTTCAATTAACGTATGAATTCAAGTCTGTAAAGCACCTTTTTCCCTGTAAACATTGCTAAAGTCGGTATCGATGGCATAGAACTGTTTTGTAACAAGGGAAACGACTGTGGATATCTTTTTAAGTGCAGTCTTTAAAATCGTGGTAGGCTTTGCCAAACCGATATGTGCCGTATTGGAGGTACGATGAGTAACTCAATCAAAACGTCTAACGAAATGTGAAAATAAAAACTTGATCATAGATATGAGTACTGCTCATATCTCCGTTCCTGTTTGGATAGGCGGTGTATTCGATTGCATACATCTGATAACTGATATCAAATGTATAATGGATAAAAATAAAAAATAAGAAAAGAATATGGATTAGAGATTAACTACCTCCACATAAGAATCGAACATTTTATCTTTATGAAATTTGTTTTCGCTTAGATTACCCATGGCAATATGACGTTTAGGTATATAACAGGATTGATATATGTACTCGTAGGATATTTTGATTCAACAACCGTTCACGCAATCAAGATGTTGTATGTAACAGTTATAAGTCGATGACTATGAATTAAGTGTCTTTATTGATCTTCAGATGAAGTAGAAGGATTAATTACTCTGTGAGGTTTAAGGGGAATTTATATTATTGTGGGGAAATGTTGCTAGTCACTAATTTCAGGTCCAGCTGCTCGATGTATTATTTTACTTAGGCCTGTATTTCATTATATACTTGTACATAACCTATGTTAGATGCAATATAGATAGACCGTGGTGGAATGTATTCTCTACCTGCTTGTACGTACTCGAGTATTGTAGTTATTATCTCACCAAACACGCCACAAGAACGTTATGCACGAAAATTTCTTCATTAATGAACATGCAACACTTGAGCTATATAACTGGTGGGGATTGGCCAGCTCCCGAGATAGACGAGTCATTATAAACTTAAAAGGAAAACCTATTCATTTACGGAAACCTCTGGCTTAGACCATAATACATCAGTGTCAGCTATAGATTCCGATATATTTTGTAAACAGCAAACACAATAATTTTAGAATTACAGTAGTTTAATTTTTTCTTTTTCTTTGTTTTTGAAAGAGAGAACTAACGACGCTGGTTTGATTTTGATAAGCTTTCCTATTTATTACCTCTTGTGTTCGTCTTATATTTATCTCCAAGATAAAATTAAAGGATGCCATAATATGGACATACGTAAAATGTTAGTACTCATATATAGTCTCAGCCTTTGTAGTCGAAGGAACACGACACATCTTGCCCATTAAGGGCACTTTGTTATTGCTGTGTCGTACTAAAAGAACATTTTCGTGAAGATGTGTTTTACCTGAATATATATTATGTCGAACAATTACTTATTCAAGTATATAAGTCAATTCGTATAAACATTGGAGCGATTCATCTTTAGATATAACGATTCAATGAGTACCTAATTCACGTCTCGCAGGTGGGTGCTTGTAGAAAATTTTGACTTATCTGAAGTTTCGGACAGACAACAGAAATTCGTGCCGCACGTACCACTTGTGCGAAATCGAAAAATTAAATGTTTCACGTGATTTAATTAAATTGTATAGTAATATAAAGCAACGTAGAAAATGAAAAAATGTATAGGAGAGATGGCCGAGTTGGTCTAAGGCGTCACGTTAAGGTCGTGATCTCTTCGGAGGCGTGGGTTCGAATCCCACTCTCTTCACTTTTTTATTTTCGATGACATTTGATTACGTAATTGCTGTTCTTTTGCTTGATGACGCTGCGCAAGTTGGTGGTGGTTTAAAGACCGCTTATATGTATGGAATCGAAGTAGATTGTCAGTCAGGGCATTTTCGGTGATACGAATTACTGAAGAGCGGGGAAACAGACGATCGACCGAAAGAACCCTGAATCCATCCAAGTGAAACACGCGTGTTTGCAAGTTCATTTCATTTATTTATGCTGTCCAAGTGGCAGCAATTACCGCCTGTAAATCAGTGGCTAGGCTATTATTGCTCGTTGAACGAGAACCGAAACCAATGTAGAGACTGCAATTGTGTTACACAATGTAATGCTGTACAACGTTGTCGTCACTGCACCAAACCCACCCATTGGAGGCAAAAGCGGTTGAAAGAAGAAACGAACGGGCTAGTTTGATGACTAAAGCATTCTCATTTTGCAAGGCCAAGCTGACCTGAGAATTGGGATTGGAACAGATAGGTTTGGATACTGCTACACGGCCATTCGCTCTTATCGGAATACAGCATTCACTGTGGAATGGAAATCCTGTTTTTCCTCTGCTCGATTCATACAGGATTGCAGGCAATGTATTTGAGATAAGAAAATCCCCTGCCCTTTGAGCAAAAAGGATCCTAGGGTCCAATCCGAAACATTGGATTTACTAAAACGAATTTTCCCCGTATATGGGATTAAAATCATACCCTTCACGTCGTGGTCACAATTAGCCGATGACAATTATCTTGTTGAAGCTCTCACTGGTGCTATCCGTTCACTATTCAAAGTAATATACAGTCGGATATACACAGAATGCTAACTATTGCTGTTTGTGAAACGTGGTACAATTCATCTGATCACGAAAAAGAGAGAAAAACCCAACTTTCTGCCCCGGTTATCAACATGGTGAGCATAGTATGTCTCTTTTATTGATAAGTATCTTTAGCTATAAATCCTGCTGCTTGAAAAAGATAAACTTTCTTCTTTTCTTTTGTTTCGATGGATTTAATTGACACAGAAATGAGTGCAATTGGGTTGTGAAAGAGAGGCCATCAAGAATACCTTGTACAGCGATAGTAGTATGTTTGAACTGATGAAGCTTCTCGACGCTGCTTTTCGGGAAGAGTAAAGTTTTTTTTTTTTTTTTTTTAAGCTCGAAACATATTGTCGCTGATTGGCTTTCCTTTTCTATTATTACAAACTGACCACATTTATGGATCCTAAAATTCGGGGTTCCTTTTAAGAGACAAAAATTGAGGGGAAGATGAAATTACCAAAAAGCTGGGCTCTCTCTCTGTGCGTGTGTGTGTGCGTTTTTGCACACATATATAAAAAAAGGGCAGTTTGCCCCTTTTCTCTTTTTTTTTCCCTCTTTCCTTTTTGTGATAATAAGTTTTTTTTTGGTTTTTTTTTGGTTTTTTTTTATTTTCAACATAAATTTTTTTCTTGTCAAAAACGATCTTTTACTATCGTTTTCGATTCTTTTCATTAAGTAAAAAAAAAGGTGAGATAAGCCTTCAAAAAACGAAAATAACGCTTTCACTTTGCCCTTTCCCCTTGACTGAAACATAGCCTTTTTTTTATTGACTTGCACACAGATTCGATCGCGCTGTTAAAAAAACGAGTAGAGAGAGCGAGAGAGAGAGATCAACTACAGATCACACGTTAACTGAAATGAGTGCAAGATCTTCGTCACAGTAACTATTATTTTTGCCATTGGATGAATTCTGGTTTGTTTCCAGACTACGACACTCACGGTTTCATTATTTGATTTGCGAAATTTGTCACAATGAAAAGTTATTCTTTAGTCATACGTCAAAATCCACGTAAAGCAAGACTATGTAGCTTCAAAGAGAAAGGTATATCACATAGGCTTACACGTGTTTAATACCACAACATAACATTGACGGTTGTGAGTGATATTGCCGGCTTCGAACATTGACATTAACAATGTCACCACTTCAAACTCTATATAGTGGATCGACGGCCCATTGATCCACCGCCAATCATCCAATTAAGAAGTGCATACCCCAAGTAAAAAATAGGCTTGTCCCGCTTTTCCTTATTTATACTTTCAACCACACATACTTAATCAAACATTGGTTCTACTTGTAGCGATCAATTCTTAAACAGCCCTTACTTCTTTTTATATGCTACTTTAACGGATGCAATGGGTGAAACTGAACTGCATTTCGTGAATGGTAATAGAACCACGGCTGGTACTGTGGTACAATCCCTTCACAAACTAAAGGATTTCGACAATACAGGTAACTAGACTTTAGCACAAAGCCCTTTACTGCGCTAAGCGTTGTCGTCTGTTTTTCCCCGCTGATCTCATCCTATATTATCTTTTTCACAAGATGGTGGTTTCTTTATATTCTCAGACATAAGTGTTCGGTTGGAAGGCCTTTACAGATTGAAATTTACATTATATCATATTGAAGGAACTGTAGTCAATTGCTTATGCTCAATTATATCAGATGTATTTCAAGTCTTTTCGCCAAAAGGTAACTACACCCTACAACACACAGTTGACCCACTTTTCAAAGTTAGTTTTGTCTAATGGACGTTCGTTTCTCTTACTGGCGGAATCATATCATAACAGCTTTTCCAGGAATGTCAGGTACTTATAAAAAGACCCCTTCAGTACTGAGTAAGCCCGTACTCTCTTTCGCCCATCAACTTTAACCAATTTTCTCACTTTGAATGCACAGAGTCCACTTTCTTGACAAGGTCATTTTCAGATCAAGGCGTCAGAATAAGAATTAGAAAAGAGCCAAGGACCTCAAAGTACGTAAGATGCTTTATCATAAAATTTTTTTCTTTGATTCTTATCAAGAGACGCTTTCGTTTCATCCTAGCTGCAGAAGACGCAAAAGGAAAAGAGCGGAAGGAGTCGATTCAGAAGAGGATGAAGATGGAGACGATACGAGTGATAAAGGGCAGTCTTCATCTGAATTACATGCTCACCAACAATACCAACAATATCATCAGCAACAGCAACAACAACAACAACAACAACAACAACAACAACAAGAGCAACAACAAGAACAAGAACAACAGCAACAGCAACAGCAACAGCAACAGCAATACTATTACCAAGAACAATATCAGCATCCGCCACAAAATTACCATCCGTATCATCATCCTTTATACATTCATCAGCAGCAGCAGCCATATCATCACGCACCTCCCTCATCTACTTATATTTATTCATCTATAGATACCGATTCATATCACATCAACCATCTTCAGGCTGTCGAACCAAAGAACAACCGCAACATCGATAGTCAAGTCCCTGTACCAAAACCAATCTTGCCTTCATCCAATGATGTACCCAACACTTCACCTATGTCGGTGCGGAACATACTATCAACTACTCATACTACTACGTCTACTACAGCTGCTGCTACGACGACGACTACTATTGACACATCTCTGCAGAGTAGTTCAGATCAAAACAACAGCGACTATCATAGTATCCATCATAGCAGTGCCAGCAGTAGTAACAGTAGCATCAAAAGTCTGAGTCAGAATGGCACTAGCAGCAACAGCAGCAGTAGCAAGTCAATAGACGATATGAACCCTTTCAAAACGAGAACATTACCCTTACCACTGCCTTCGATGAATAACAACAACAACAACAACAACATCAATAATGACACTGACACGAATAGCAATAACAGCAACAGCAGTAGTAGCAAAAGTAACAATGAAGTTGAAAAAAACAACCCTTGGCCTGTCATGAAGGTACCTACAAGCATCACCACAGCTGTCTCGTTACTGAACGAGGGCTCGCTTACACAGCAATATTCGCCGCAGCAGTCGCCACCATTGCACTTGCAACAACTCATCCCACCACATCAAAATACTCATCAATTGCCCTCGTTGCCTTCATTATCTTTACATTCACCCTCAGCCTCACCACCGTTACCATCGTTACCAACAAATCAAAGCTACTATAGCAACCACCATCACTATAACAACATCTCGTCACTTAGACGTTAATTTTCAACTTCAGATATCCCCTCTTTTTTTCTTTTTTTTTTTCCCTCACCTTAGAACCTTATTTAATACTTTGTCTTTCTATTGTAAATAAAAAAATTGAATCAAAGTAAAAAGGTACTTTTTGCTTTGCTACCTTTTTGTTCTAAATCGTTTAGCTGCATACATTTACAGAATGGTTGGTATACATTGGGAGTTTTTTTTTTTCTGTCCCTTATACTCTCCACGCCCCAATGAGCAGTCTATCTCGAGAACAGGAAAAAAAAAAAAAAACATTTTTTGTTCATCCAATCAAAATTCAGTTCGCTCTCACGGACGAGAAAAAATTCATACGAGGCAAAAAGGGAAAGCGAAAAAAAAAAAAAAGAAAACAAATTTTGGGCAGAACCCCGTTTTTCCCTTTTTCCTTTTTCTTTTTGCAAATAATAGTAGAAAAAAAAAAATATCATCCTATCCCTTTTTTATACAATCTTCTACTTTTGGAAAAACAAAATCCTTTTCGCGGAACCCACACCCCTTGAAAGAACAAATAACCTAAATTAGAAGGCTCCAAATAAAAAAGAAAAAGAAAAAAATCAAGAAAGGAAACAGGGAAAAGCAATATAAATAAATGGACAATAATAATGAACAGCAACTATCCACCAACAATGGTACTTTAACACATAAGGATGAATTTGTATTCAAAAATACCACACAACCTAACGGCGATATCGGTGATTCGGGTGATGAGTCTGATTCACAAACCAACACAAAGAAAGACGAAGGTGCTGCAGGCGACGAAGCAAAGCCTAATCCAAGACGTTCTGGTAGAAGAAAGATAAAGATTGAATATATTGAAGATAAGAATCGTAGGCATATCACTTTTTCAAAGCGTAAAGCTGGTATTATGAAAAAGGTAAACTAACAAGACACCTTTGTTCGTAAACATGTGTGTGTGTGTGTGTGTGTGTGGCGTAATAATAATAATGACCCATCTACACTTTTGGGACAGACGCGTGATGAACTCCCTATGGTTTTTCTAACCTCAATTTATCATTGTAGGCATATGAATTAAGCACGTTGACTGGTACTCAAGTCTTGTTGTTAGTGGTGTCGGAAACCGGCCTTGTCTACACATTCACCACAGTCAAATTACAACCCATCGTAACAAAGCCTGAAGGAAAAAATTTGATTCAGCAATGCTTGAACGCACCTGATCCAATGAGCACTACCACAAGTGATGTACCTCCATCACCCCAGGTGAAAGATGAAGACGCTAATACCTCTGCCAATCCACAACAGCAAGAAAATAACCCTGCCTATTACCAAAATGACTCTCAATTAAAAGATGATCAAAATAGTTCCATGACCATTGAAACACATCAACAGTATCCACCTTCATCGTCCAACTCTGCTGCTGTAGCGGCGGCTGCTGCTGCTACTAATCTGCCAACAGGTTACCCTTCCAACGCTTATGGACAGCCTCCACCAGCTGTACCTTATGGCTATCCTACCGGTACGAGTGCCAATAGCAATATGCCTTCATTAAATGCACCCTATGGATACAATACAGCATCAGCCCCTCAAGCGCAGCCCAATACTGGTGCTACATCGCCTCATCAACAACAACAGGCCTATATGCCCAATTCTACTGGGTATTATCAACCTTATATGTCCCATTCTCCGTATCATCAGCAGCAACAGCAGGCACCTGCTGGTTATTGGGCAGGTAATAATCCTTCAGCGCAACAACAACATGCGGCTGCTAATAGTAGTGAAGCACCCAATACAACTGACAGAAATATTTAAACCAATGAACTAGTGAAATGAATAAAAAAAAAAAAGGAAAAAAAAAAAAGTGCAAAGAGAAAGAAACTTGTGTGCATTTTAGACACTATTTTTACTATGATGATAAGTTACTATTACTATTCTTAAAAACACATGATTCCCTTTTTCAATTGATATAAAGTGTGGGTAGAAAAAGACATGAATGTGTGATAGGATGGCTATCATGATTATTGTTCCAAAAGTGCGTTCAATCTAGCTGATAAGGCTTCCACCTTCTCTTCTAATTGCATACGCTTGTCTCTTTCTTCCAAAAGTTCCTTTCTTAATTTTTCAACTTCATGCTTGGTATAATTCTTCAATTTAGTTTCCAAAACTTCATTACTGCTACCGCCGTTGTTATTATTGAAATTGAACCGAGAAGCAATACTCTTCACACCACCCATAGGACGAGGGGATGGAGATTCATTTTCTTTATGATCATGATCAGGTTCTTCGGGACTACTACTGCTATTGTTGCTATTCGTGTTTTGTGCAGTAGGTTCCCACAAGCGGCGGCCACCGCTGGTAGGTCTTAAATTTCTCTTGATAAGTTCTTCCTGACTACCGGAAACAGCAAAAGGTGTGGGGAATTTAGCAAAGATCGGCTTGATTGGTTTGGCAGGTTTGGCAGCGGGTTGCTCAACAGCAGCTGACGATGTTTCTTCTTCCTCAGGAACGGACTGTTTCTTCTCTTCTTCCTTTTCCTGTGATGCATCCGCATCCAATTCCTTTTTCAATAATTCCATCTGACTAGGCTCCTGACTTTCCTTTGTTAAAAGAGGGGATCGACGAGCACTAGCAGGACGCACACGGCTGGGTGAAGTTAATCGAGGGCCCGAAGTGGGGATGCTGTCGAATGGCTTCGTAGTAGGTTTCTCCTCTGCTTCTTCTTTCAACGGTGTCTTTTCATTATCCAAAGAAGCTGAGTCAACTATATCGGGTGCTCCGTCCGCTTTGCCCTCAGGCTCTGTTACTTTGGGAGCCATGGACTTTTCTTCCTCGTCAAAAGGCTTTTTCCCTTCAAGATCTTCTTCCTTTTCTAAAGGTTCAGTAACGGAAACATTGTCCGTATGCTTCTTATCAGGCATTTCTTGTACAAGAGGAGTGTCAGAAGGCTTTTCTGATGCCGCTTCATCCAATGCGCCTGACTCATGATGGGCACCAAGGCTTCTCTCAGCCATTGCTTCCGTCAAGCCAGGAGTTTCAATGATAGGTTTGACGCTATGGCTGTCAGAGAGATGATCGCTGTCCTTAGGCTTATCACGAACAACAGCATTGTCATCATCATTATCAGCAGTCAACAAAGGCTTCTTTTCGTCTTTTTCCGCTAAAGAAGTCTCAAGAGGGCTTTCAGAAGGTACCTTATTGTCCTTCACCTCGGGAATCAAATCCTCGATAGACTTGTCTTTGCTTTCTAAATCCCTCACATCACTCGAAATGGACGCAGGATCGACACTTTCTCTTTCCTGTAGTTTTTCGGGTTCTTCTAATTCTTTAGCACCGCTCAGAGACATGCCTTTTTCTTTATTCTCCAAGGCTACTAGAGGTGAAGCAGGAATACCATTTTCAGCCAAACTATCCAAGGAAGAGCTGTTGTTGACGTCAAACTCTACCTTAATCGGTGACATTCTCGCCATTAAAGTATCAGCTACTGTCATAGGAGGTACAGCAGCAGCAGCAGCAGCAGCAGCAGCAGTAGTAGTAGTATCATCATGAACATCAAAGAATTCATCCTCTTCTTGAGCATTCACAAAATCGTCCACACCTGATTCTTTGACTTCATCATCAGAGATAGGTTCTTCGGGAATCACAGGAGGGAATTTGTCTTGAGAAGTTTCGGAAGGAGTTCGTTCGATTAGGTTGGGTGGGTTGGAAGTGGGAGGTGGATGGGCAGGGATTTCGCGTTCGCCCATGACGGGCGTGAAAGCAGGTGAATCTACTTCTGATCGCATAGGGGACTGAAGGAAAGAAAATGAGGAGAACGTCAGTATTTTGTTAGCGACATGCTGTTTTGAAAGAAAAAAAAAAGGAATAATAAAATTACATTTGGCTTTTCTTCATCAGCTTCATATTGTTCTTCTTCCTTGATAGCGTCTTCCATTTGTTTTTCAGTAGGAATAGAAGAGTAGGATGTAGGACGATCAATAGAAACGGGACGGGAAGAGCTCAAGGAGGATTGCATGGATGTAGGTCTGGGAACGGGTGGTGGTTTCGCCATGGAAGCCGTAGGAGCAGGCGCTGAAGGTGCTGTGTTATCAAGACTGCTGCTACCAAGATTAGAATGGATAGAAGAAGTGGCAGATGGACGAGAACGAATAGGTGTAGGAGGACTAAAATGATCCTCTTCTAATTCTTTGACAAAGTTCGAAGGGAAAATACCAACTTCTCCCTTCTCGTTCCTACCTTGCCACCAACCCTCATCTGCATGACGGTTAAGAACCTCAACGTATTCCCCTCTTAAAAGATTCAATTCATCTATGATAGAAACAAAAGATGTGAGCTTAATATATCATCGCTAAGCACGCACATAAACACCAAACACCATTAAATGTTTACCATCATTCACAGCATCGTAAGGGTGTAAAACAATGGCTTTACCAACTAAGAGTATCCATAAGAATATCCTATTAGTATCGAATGGATAAAACTACATTTTTAAGTAAAAATACCTACGTGAAGCTTCCTTCTTTTCAGTAGGTTCAGGACGCGTCGTAGGGCTTGAAGGATTGCTCTCGGTAGCGGTGAATGCAGGAACAGCAGGCACAGCAGAGACAGGCTTATCAAGCACAGAAGATCGTTTAGGTTCTTTCTGTGAAGCTGTTGGGGAAGCGTTGGCATGAACAGGAGGAGCAGGAGCAGGAGGAGACGAAGAAACAGGGTTGTCCTTCTTTTCTTCAACTGGTTTTGTTTTTTTTAAAGCAGGAAAACCTCCTGCTAACAAACTACCGATACCGCCCTGCTTAACACCGAAGGCGGCTAACTTGAAACCTCCCTTAGCTTTACAAATAAATAGTAAGTATTGGTTAAAAATATTCATAGCTAGCGTGGTCACGTAAAGAACAAACTTACGAGCGGATGGACTTTCTTCCTCTGCTGCTTTAGGTGCATCTATATCACCAGAACCGTTACTGGGTAGTCTTCCCATGTCAGGTCTACCAGGCATATCAATCTCCTCAACATACTTTAAGAAAAAACAGCAAAAATTCTTAGAAGGCAGTATTCAAACACGTATTATCAAGATCGTATTTACTTTGGTAGGAAACCTGCCGACTCTTCCATTAAGTTCGCCTCTAGACCATTCATGATCTAGTGTTTCATAGACGTTAACGATGCCTCCCCGTGAAAGACTGATTTCGCCAGGTTCCTGCATTGCATAATCCTCCATGACTCTAGCCATAGCAACTACTCGGTCCGCTGCAGATCAAAGAAATTAGAAACGACCCATTGACTTGATATATAAATATATATATTTTTCTGTTACTTTCTATGAAATCAAGATCTAACCTTTGTTTTCAATCGATTGCTCTTTGGTTTCCTCATCTTCATTCAAAGCATCCTCCTTAACAGGAGCTACATTCATTCTATTCTCAACAGGCTGTTTATTCAAACGCTCTTCCTCTTCCGTCACAGGCGGAGCTGGAGCTGGTTCAGTTGGCAGAGGTGGTGAGAGTGCTTGCTGTTGTTGAGGCACTTCTTCTTCTTCTTCTTCTGTTTGAGTATTGCTGGTTTCACTTGGAACAGCTACTGGAGGAGGAGGATGTCGTGTAGCTGTTGCAATCTCTTCATTGTCCTGTCTCACATCAACAAACTGATGTCGAAAGAGATGAGCTTATTAACTTTGTCTGTCCTTTATTCGGGGAAGTGTATTGTTGGAAACTTATAACTGCGACTTACATTGCTTGGAAAATAACCTACTGAGCCATCTTGTTTCTTACCGACCCACCAGTCTGGATCTGAGTCGTCAGTGACCTTTATAACGTCACCTTTTACAAATGAGAGCTCATCGTCTCTTGCTGCAGTATATGGGTGATGAGCAACCACAACTTTGGCTTTTTGTTCGGAAATGATTGGTGTATTTTTGGCTTAGAAAGTTTCCATTTTGTCACATCACAGATAATCACTCCATAAAAACTGCAACTTACAATGCATATTCTTTTCGAAGCGTCTCTATATGGATATGAAAAGTGTTCAAAAAAAAGAAAAAGAAAAGTAAAATGATATCGAAATGAGTATTTTATGAACATCATTTCGCCTCATTATATTAAACAAAGCTCGTTTTGAACACCGCATTGAAAAGTGGCAATGTTGTACCCCATCAAATTTCTGTTTTTATGCAAGTTTCTTTTTTTTGAGAAAAAAGCCAAGTCTGAGAGAAGAAAACCATCTTTCGGTTGAGTTCTCTCCTAGTTCTGTATGTTTAGAAAACTTTACAGCTGAGGCAACCAAAGTGTGAGTGTTATTTATAAATACTAGTATCTGTGTATGAGCTTTATCGGCTCTAAAACATAAGATGAAAGCTCAAAAAAGCATTGCTCCTCAATTCTGGCAAAATTGGTACAATACTGCATATCCATTGACGTAGTATTTACAAATACTTAATAAAGCAATGACTGGAAGTAACGGATCTCGTAAAAATGATCACAGTGAACTTTATATTTAACGTTGTTCTTACAAACCTTATACAAGTCTACTTTGTTCGAAAGAGGTTCTAAAATGAAATGTGACATGAGTACTGTGCCCACTGTCGGCATTCGCATAATATGGTAAAAGCAGATTGCTTGCTTAGAAGATCACAGTGACTAGCATCCTCCTTTCAAACAGTATCTTTGTTTCAATGGTGGAAACTGCCAAATACGTAAAGCGAATAATTTATGGAACGTGCTCAGCAAATAGACTTGCACTTGAATATTATTAATCGAACCGATAAGTGGAGGGTGGTTGTAGTTGTCTTTCCATGAAAAGATTTCTGCTATGCACATAAACGCGGTATCCTTTATCGACTGTGGCTACAATAATGGCCTTGTCTTGCAATTTGCTATAGGAAGAAATCAACGGCAGTTGAATTTCTCCTAACATTTATACTTCATCGAGCAGTCATACACCTAATGAAGGGTCAGAAGATTCTCCAAGTTCATTATTCATTTCACATGGTCAAAGGTGACCAGATATGCTGTCTTTACTGGAACACTGTCAAAGTTTTCGATGCTGTTGGATTTCTTGCATCATCATCAATGAGCCCTTATTTTTCTTTTTTCTTTCTTTTTTTTTGCCTCTTATTGAACGTAGTCTTTATGCGTATTGACTGTTTAAACGTTATTTTTACGCATTTGTGAAATGATAATCTATTTTAGTGATAAGTGGGTATAAAACCCTCATACAACGTGATCGACTTGACCACTTGCTGCATTATCTTGAGATTTCTATTTCAGTAAGTATGAATGGCGTTCTACACCTTTAGTCGCCAATGGATACCTCTTACGATAGAGAAGAAAAAAAAAAATGGGTAATTGCAGAACTTTTTTTGTTGAAAAAATTTAACATAATAGATCTTAGTAAGTAAATGATATTCATCAACTATAATTAGCACATGAAAAAACTAAATAAAGCATACTTTGTCGCGATGGGTCTAAGCATCCTTTCAATTCCCTACATATTGAGATTCATTAGACGGAAAATAAAAAAAAAACCAAAAAAACTAGATACTCACCCTCGTCTTTCATGCCCACCTATGAATAAAGTAATGTAGCAACACATCCATCCAATGTCTTCTTGCAAATGTTTGGTTCCAAATAATTGCTCGAGCTTGCAAATACAAATAAACATAGCCTGCAAACACGTGATATTAAAAACTTGCTGTAGCTTTTAAAAACTGTTCATGGGTATTCTGGGCAATTTAGCTGGGTACAATTGTATCTGAAAAAATGATACATGGTAGCCTATTACACAAACGATAAGTAATTATCCCGGTTTCCAGATTGTTGCAAACAGCAACTGGAGGAACCAATACTTTCTATTATTTCAAAGACTGGCCACCTGAAGGAGATATGGTTTAAGCACTCGCTGATTGAATGTCGAAAAGGCTTTGCTGACTAGTAAGCTGAATTGAAAGTCTGGATTAACTGAGTTATAAACTGTGCAACAAGAGATATGAGATCTTCTCATTTTCTCAATTGCCGTGATACAGCAAATTCTATTTATCAAAGATCACTTCCTTTTGAGTGCCCTTTCAGGCCAATTTTTAATTACATTACTAAGTGTACGTGATAAGATAAACTAAATATAAAAAGATGGTAATAGTAACTGAATAACAGTAAGAATAATAAGAATACTAATTAGTAGTAAGATACAAACTGAATGAAAGAAAAAAAAAACAAAAGTATAGGATCAATACTCAATTTACAGAGACGATAAGGGAAATGTAAATAGTGTAGTGTATATGAAGTGGTGGTGTAGGCGGGTAGGCGGGAACGATACACAAATACGCTGCTTTTTGAATTTTCGGAAAAATGAAATGAAATAAATTAGAGCATAAGGGTTCAATGGCGTGATAGAATAAAGTTGATGATTTCTATTTGGAAGCGTCTTTGTTAACTTTCAAAAGTAAAAGGTCTCCAACTTCGCTGACAGCTTCTAAAGTTCTGTCAAGATCTTCTTTGGTATGAGCTGAGGATATGCAGAAGCGGGTACGAGAAGTGATAATTGGAGTGGCAGGATAACCTACCACCACGGTGGCAATACCACGCTTCAATAATTCTCTGGAGAAGGCGGGAATTTTAGCAGGATTGAACAGTAATAGAGGAATGACAGGACTGCCTTGATCACCATAAACAATGAATCCCATCTCTCTTAAACGTTCAATAAAGTAAAGAGAGTTTTCGGCCAATTGCTTAATCTTCTTACGACCAATATCAGTACCGTCTTCACCACAGATAATCTTCATAGAAGTGATGACCTGCTGAGCAACAGGTACAGATATAGGTTCAGCATAATTATAAGCATGATTGCGCAAGCGAATATGATCAATGATAGCTTTATCACCAGCGATATATCCACCGGCAGCACCAAAGGATTTTGTAAATGTGCCCATGAGAATATCAACATCTGCAGGATCACAGCCATAAAAATCACAGACACCACCACCATTTTCACCAAGGGCACCAATAGAATGTGCTTCATCAACATATAAATAAAACTGTTCATAATCAAAAAAAAAAAAAAAAACCCCAAGATAAAGGCAGATTAGAAATCTCAATCCTCGTTTCCCATGCATAAACAATAATGCACTCTCACTATAATTTCTTCTTACCTTGAATTCTTTCTTCAATTCAATAAGCTCGGGAAGGTTGACAATAGTGCCTTCCATGGAGTAAAGACCTTCAACAATGACCAAAATCTTTTTCCAAGGACGGTGTGTACGAGGTTGGCCTTGAGAGATGACTTCTCTTAATAATTCACGAAGATCGTCCATATTGTTATGTTTAAACACACGAACAGAAGCACCCGAAAGACGAACACCAAACACAATGGATGCATGATTCATTTCATCAGAAATAACCAAACAACCCTTTCCAACAAGGGAAGGAATGGTAGTAGAATTGGTTGCAAAGCCCATACTGACACACATAGCACTTTCTTTGCCAACAAAACGAGCGACCATTCTTTCCAATTCATGGGCTAATTTGGTAGTGCCTGCTTCTGCACGAGGGCTAGCGGTGGAGATGCCTAATTCTTGAGTCGACTGCTCAACAGCATCAGCACACGGTCCTTTGTTATCGGAAAAACCCAAGTAATTGTAAGAAGCAAAGTTCAAGGCTTCTGTTGTGGTGCCTGTTAATCTAAATGTTTTGTTAAAGTCATGGGATACACGGTCGAGGAGTTTGACTGTTCTTGATGCAACGCCAGTAACAGGGCGATTCCAACAATCACTATTTTTGGAAAGAAAACGTATTAGTCCCCTTAAACTTTGTTCCCTAGATTTATTCTTTCATTTGTCTCATCAACTCCCTCACTTACCGAATTCTTATATAAAGTCTACGCGTATAGAAGGAATCAAAATCAGAAACAAGAGGAGCATAACCCTATAAATGTAATGAAAAGTTAGCTTTGAACATGTATCGAGATGGAGTCGGATGGTAAGAAAACCAACATACCTGATTCATCTTTAAATGACTATATGCTTGAGGTTTGAACATTTTTCCAAGAATATCTCTCAAATGGCCAAAGAGAATTAAGACAAAGTAATTAAGATAAGTACTGACAAGAACGTAGAGTGGAGCAGCCTCTATTTTGTGCTCCAAGTCATCGTATTTCATCTTGGGTTTGCGAGGTGGTTGCCATCTTTCAGTTGTATTCTTGACAAAAGAACCAGGTGCAGCAACTGTTTTTTCAGAATTGGATTTGGTAAGGGAGCCAATGATGAAGTTGGAAGGGGCATAAGAGTGATCAGAAGATGACTTTGGTGCTGTCAAATTGATACTTGGTATACTAATTGTATGTGCTCTCTTTCCCTTGCCCATTATGAATTAAAAAATAGTACAGTAAGAAGAAAAAAATAAAAATAACAAAACTGAAAAAACAAAACGAATAAAAAAAAAGAAAGAATTCCCTTTTAGTGTCGTCGTTCAAAATTTTTTTTTTTTTTCAAATTCTCATTACTATTTTCGCTTCAGATTTGATTTTTTTTTTAAAAAAAATAAGACTCTTTTATTGGATAGAATTGGACAAATTTGGCGATCTGTTCTGAACACTTCCAAGAATAAAATTGGATTAATGGCAGCTGTTCAGCCTAAAGCACCTTTAGGAGTGGGAGCATAGCAGCCTAAATAACTCTTCTTTTACAGACTTTCCTCTTGAAAACCCCTTTTGTAGAGCTAAAACGTAGACCTTATTGAGCGTAAAGCTCTGCTTGCAGATTCTGTTGAATATACGGAAGCAGATAACTTTTAGGCCATTCCAATACATCAAACTGTAATAGAGTGATAATTGTTGTCAGAAAAATGTTCTTTCTTTCTTAAAAGTTACTTAGATTCATATACTCTTATGACACGGCATAAGCTCTATGCCGAAGCTGAAGCTCTCATTAATGAAAAGAAGATAACAAAGTCAGCTGCTCTCGATGATGAAACTGCCAAAAGTTGAAAGAAGATTGAGAAGTATGAATTCCTAGTATCGCTTATGTACTAAAAACTTCCAATATACTGTAAATATTGTACTAGGCCAAAAAACCAAAGATTCCGAAAGCGTTGTTAAAGGTAAGAAACGCGCAAAAACCGAGCGAAAAGCAACTTCTAGCACAAACATTACCAAGTGCAAGTCATGTGGAGAACTCGGACATGGAAGCAAAAGAAGTCCATTATGCCCCAATCATAAAGGGACTATGGAGGTAACAATAACAAGGAGATTGGGTAGTTTCGAAAGGTTCACTATTTCAGTGCCTTTAGAAACATTTGTTACGAATCCTGCCAATTTTGTCCCCTGCCATGAACGTGTGTTGGAAAAGTCAGCCTTTCTGCGAACAGTGGTAGTCAAGGCTCAATTCATTGTCAACCATTACATTCTTACGTATCATAAGCATGTAACAAACGCCTTGTTTGAGCAAAACTTCGGGTATACTGTCTGTCGGGTCGTCTATGGAAGTGCCAGAATTGAAGATGTGGAGGCTCGTTACCCTGAAATGACAGGTTTCGCAGAGGCATATTATACGCTCTTGATACATCCTCATGAAGTCAATCTTTCAGTATATTGTGGATATTTGGCATATTACGGCCAGATTGTATTGTCCGCATGTGTCACTTTGGCCACAACATATGGAAAACAATTATGTTAAGAACTTTGAAGACACGGTGGCAAAATACTTTATCTATTATCTTTGCCTTCATTACCCTTGATATATCCAGTTACTTTAGAAGACTTATAAAAACAAAATAAGACAGTAAAATGACCAGACACAACAAAGATACTCTTTATTCAAGTTTGTTGAGAATGATACTTTTATATGAGAAACGGGGTTATTAACGGGTATTCAACTATTAATACAACTGAACTAAAACTATCATGAGAATGATAAGATCTTAGCCGCAAGCGGGTGTCAAAGTAGATGTGTATCAGATTGTCAAGCAGGTACTGAAGTCGTTCTGTAGTTTAAGACGTATAGTTGTATCTTGGATACAACAACCCTGTAAGTAATACCAATGAATATATATATATAAAAACACCAAATTGATAACCATAACCGTATAGGATTTTAATGTTGGCCCTGTCAAAGACCTTGTTTATAATGAGCTTTTTGATTACATTTTTCTTAAGCCAGTTGGCCAACTTTTCAACATCAATCCCGCTACTGCTCCTAGAGAGTTTATGCCGTTCACCACCAAGATGGAGCATTTCCTAAATGCTGCTTCAAAACCAATCAGTAACCGCCTTCCAACCATACCAGCCAACAAAATATCTGTCTCATATAATCCCTCAATGCTGATACCCCTCTACCATTATATTATGCTGCTGTACGAGAATCTTTAGTTGCGAAATGTATTAGAGCAATTGGATTTTGAAGCGTACAAGCTGCAAAATTCTGGCATTGTTGGCCATCAATTTCCTGCCCGTTTGACACCGACGAAATTCGCTATGTTTCCAAAGCCAAGTATGAAATGGCGGTTTATAAAACTGGATTCTCAAAGCCTTCATCACTTCTTTCCATATGATCGTTTGACGAAACTGGACTACGAAACAGAAATTGACTACATTTCAAGGTGTTTCTTTCGATACTTTAACTCCACAATATTCAAAATAGATAGGTAAGCTTCTTGAATTATATCTATTTTTAACTGGGAAGGGCTAATTCAGATCTGTTATATTGCTGTCCTAGCATTGAAGAGTTCATTAATTTACCTACAGGTAAAAATAAAATGTTCATCAACTGTATCTATACCGACGGATACACATGTCGGATTGCCCTTCAGAAAGATTACCAGTAGCATTATTGGAAATGTACAATTGAGCATATCCGACTTCGCCGAAGAGGAAATCAATAGTCACTTCCGTCCCTGTGCTGTAGACCCCGGGCGCAAAGATGCGTTTGTTCCGTACCATGGAGGCACAGATGTCAGGAAGTGTTCAACTAGAGAGTATTACCAATCCAGAGGATATAAGGGCAGGATGAAGATGGAAGAAGAATTGAAACAGCAAGAGGGTATCAAAACTATAGAGTCACTCATCCCATCTGTTAAAACAATATCTGCTAGCCGCTATCGTGATCATATACAGTATATGTGCGCACATATGAATATTTTGCATCAGTTCTATGGGTACAGAACCGCAGAGCTGAACTGGAAGAATTTTCGTGGAAGACAAGTATCCTTAGAGTATGCTACAACCACCCTTTTGAATGGGAGAAAGAAGTATAACCCGCAGAAGAGATCACGGCATATGAGTAAAAAAACCCACAGGAAACGTAAAAAGCAAAACAATCGACGGAATCCCGGCATAGCTCATCAATCAGTCAATATAATGTAAATAGAATGATTTAAATGATGCGCACAGTATGCGTTACTGTAATAATTGTGTTAAGTCGAAAATGCCACCGGTACTGTTTGGTGATGGGTTAACCAATAGAGCGTAACTTCGCTTTAAAGGTTTTCAAGCCGGTATTTCAAACAAATATACAAGTATCTGAAAATTAAAGAAAAACAAGGGCTAGTGTTAGTAATAGATATTGATGAATTTCGTACGTCAAAGGTATGTAATCAATTGCAAATGATCATGAACATAGCTCAAAACTCTGATTACATCAATCTGTGTATAGATCTGTAATTCGTGTAAAAACGTCGGATGTATGAAAGTATCGTTCTCGTACACCGAGTAGAGAAATCCATCAAATACTCTTTTGCACAAATTGTAGTATTTTTTGGAATCGTGATGTTATGGCGGCTCAAAACATGTATCATATTGCTCAAGAGGTTTGGGCTGGTCATGGAAGACCTGGCCCATTTTGTCGTCAATCACAAAGCGCCACAACGAATGGGGTTGTCTCTCCTTGATGGAAGACTTAAAAAGATTCTACAAGAAGTAAGTCTACATTTTATCAAATATACATCCAAAAAATATTGCACTTAAAATCCCAATTCTTTTGTTCTTTCATCTGAAAATCAATTCAACGCTATCCAGAACCGAACCGAAAAGACTGTTTCAAACTCATTTTAAAGCTCTAAAGGAAAGACTCTTTTTTTAATCCAATCAAATGAAATCATGTCTGTTGCAAAAATTATATAACGGATGCTTTTTCCAAAGAAGCTGTGTGCAACAAAAAAGAAACTCAACTTTAATTTAGAAATGTCTTATCTCTGAGCTTCACGACGAATTGATACAAATCCATATTTAGCGTGTTTTCACAACGAAAGATGCGAGCATTAATCGTAGTGATACCTCTTGCCATCTAAAACATTGAAAAAATGAGTACATGACAATATTCAAATGCAATGGCAGAACTATGATCTTATGTTTACATTCCATATTTCGCCAATGACTTGCACCAAGTCTCCTTCGTTTGCCTTATCGCTTACTTCAGCATTGGCCATATTGATAAGAACATTGACGCCATCATATTCGATTGTTGCAATGTTTCTCTGTGCGTCATAATTGCACCATCTAACAGAACCAACAGGAAAGGAAAGAAAAAGAATCACAATGACCTTAGCGATCGAGCGAACATTCTTCTTTTTTTTTTATCTCTCTCGGATTCTTCGCTGTTTTGTTACAGAAAACTTACATTCCTACGACTCTTACCGAATCACCTACTTTACATTTTTGTATATCTTTAAGTAAGATTAGTTTAGCAGACGGAATGTCGCCTGACATTGTGATGAGTAGTTTCAACAGGTTTTTCTTCTCAGTGGGGATTTAAATGGCATGACAATGAAACACAGACAATAGTTATGGCGTGTCTGTTATGCCCCGATTGTCTTTTTGTTGTTGTAAATCGGCTGTCTCTCATGCGCGATGGCACGCGCTATTGCTCCTCGGTTGAAACCACGTGATGGTTTTTGTTTCTCTCGCAGAACACTTGGAGCTTGTCGGGTCGATCATTCGATCAAAAATATGCATTTATTCCATGTTTCTGAAAACAAAAAGCTAACCCTTTTCCCTTATTCCATTTTTTATTAGTCAACCTAAATTGAAAATTAATAAGTAGTCAAGGACCCCCATATAAAAGAAATAGTATGTGTAGTCCAAAAATTATGGCATCGACGTTAAGTTCGAGGAGAAACTCAAGTGACGATATCCTCTCTGGATTTGACGATGATTACCTATTCCCTACACATCTCATTCCTGAAACAATGGAAGGTAAGCAAACAAAAAACCAAAAAAAGAAAACCAACCAACCCCCACTTATACAAACAGCAACCATCCAAAAATCAATATGTTCATTTGATATCATTTATGAATCTGCATAAATGCTGGCTTTAGATGAGAGTAAAATACCGCTCGTTATTGTTGCTTGTGGATCTTATTCGCCTATTACTTACTTACATTTGAGAATGTTTGGTAAATGAAAGATTTAATCAATATGTCAAAAAACTGTGTTTTGACACGATATTTTACGTCAATCATTATTAGAAATGGCGCGGGACCATTTCCATCAACGTACAGAGTTCGAACTGATTGCCGGTTATTTCTCACCTGTATCCGATGCGTATCGTAAAGAAGGTCTTGCAAAGGCAAAAGATCGAGTGAAAATGTGTCAGCTGGCTGTGGATAGTACATCAGATTGGCTTATGGTAGATTCATGGGAATCTCGGCAGACACAATATCAAAGGACAGCCGTTGTTTTAGATCACTTTGAAGAGCAACTGAATGAACTAAGAGGTGGCATCAAGACAAAATCAGGTACGATCATCACAACACAACATTGGCTGAGAGAAGTGATAAGCCATCCATCACTCACAGATAAACAATATTATATGTGAACACAGGCGAAACAAAGCAGTTCAAAATCATGCTTTTAGCAGGTGGTGATTTGATGGCTTCTTTTGGCCACCCTACAGTATGGAGCGCAGAAGATGTAAGTAATACACAACCAAGTTATTTGCTACTGTGACGCGGACATGTGGATTTAACCTGGCTTCAATGTAACTAGCTACATCATATCGTGGGTAGATATGGCTGTGTTATTATAGAACGAACTGGCACCGATGTATATGGATTTTTGCTTGCGCACGATATATTGTATCAGCATAAGGTAAGTGTATTGAAGGAGTTCTTGATAGGTTTGAATGGTGGACAGGATTGACTGAAATCTCTTTTATAGTTGAATATAATCATCATCAAACAGTTGATCCATAACGATATCAGCTCGACTAAGGTTAGGTAAGTGCTAATGGTTCTTTTAAAGTACGTTGGTGAGTATCACCCAACACGAATACTCATACAAAACTTTACAAGACTGTTCGTCAAGCGAGGCATGTCCATCAAATACTTACTTCCAAATCCAGTCATTGACTATATTCAGCGACATAACTTATACTTACCGCAACAGAGTTAATTAGGCGACTAGACCACACTTTTTACCAACCTCAGACAATATTATAGATACGGCTATATTTATGAATGTTATATATACATATACATATACTATATACAAAACATACTGTTTATTCCGTGTTGAGGGTTTATTTGAAGAGCGATTCCCATGTAAGTACATTACAACAATATTAAAGGATGCATGTCAAAAAAGTTAGTTGTAAAGTAGTTTGTCCATTACTGAGGTACAAAACGGCATTGCCCATAAGCTATGACATGAATAACACTTAAACTTACTCGATCTAAAAGATGTAGAGATGGAAAGAGCACAAAGTTTTTGGTCAAACCAGGGCTGAAAAGATCTTTATGAACCGCGTAAAATTATAATCTTTCTTCATCAGTTTAGACAACTGTCAACCATTCCCTATCCACCAAAAAGAAAGAAAGTTTATTTCTCTTTTTTAGCCAGAATTCCAATTTGGCAGCACTTTTAGATAATAATGTGCATACCTCAACAAATTAGAGTTCGACATGAACATGGCTACTAATCCAACACCCGCACCTAGGGTGAGTAAAGTATAGAAGGTTGCATCTTTTTTGTTCACATGTAACAGCTTTTGCAGCAGAGTGCTCGATTGATGCCTTTGTACATCGGTATATATCGGTTGTAATTCTATTGGTGTCCTTTGCTCGCTCTTCTGTAATATTGGTAAAACACGATTTTCAATCGCCTGGTTTAATTCTTCAAGTGTTTTAATGGGTACAAAATCTTTCTCATAACGATTCACAGCAGATTCCTCATCAAGTGCAACGGAACTGAGACACTGTATTTTATACACAGGATATTTCAATTCTAATTCGCAAGCCTTTTGACATAGTGAGTCGACATCCAAATCTTTGGGTAATTTTGTTAGGAAGCTGTGAATAGTACTGTTGTCGCATGGGAGAGCTAGCACTTCATCTCGTCTTGACAAGACAACGGCTGCTGCGAAATACACAACCATAAACGGATTGGATGATAAAAACAGATCAAACAGCCGTGTAATTTTGTCTAAATCATCTAAATCATGGCTGCACCATGTTATCACCCAAGAAAGACAATAGTATGGTAAGACACCTGCCCTAATTTGTAATGGAGCCCGCTGTTGGTAAGTATTGATATGAGATTTATACCTCCGTTTGCCACATACACACTTACGCGCTGATATGGTTATGTAGTTCAATTTCTTCCAGTTGGATCAGAGTATCTAATATAGTCAACTGTTTCAACACTGGTTCCATATTTTTATACATGTTATCTGTGTTGTGAAGAAAGAAAAAGAGTTAAGGATAGTACCCATCATTTGTGTACTGTTTACAAACTCCTTGATGCTGGATCTTAACAAGATGCTTTAAAAAGGATATCTTAAAAAGAATAAAGCCACTGTTTCTACAAGTCTACAAGCATATTTTTCACCAAATAGAAGTATAAAGACGGAAGATAAATCGTGAAAGCCCTACCACCATTTCCGTGTTATATTGATAATTAGCTTAAGTAGATTTGTTGCTACAAATATAACTCAATACCTGATAATAATGGAATGAAGGAAATAGTCGTAAGACATGAGTAATAACTCTATGAAGCATGCCTTCCAATGTTTTTCTGTCGTCATCGTCTATATCTATTACAATCCTATTGTTAATTCCTGCTTTTTCTATCTGTTTCAACTTTGAAACCATCTTTTTCTTTTTCTTCTTACTTTTTGGATATGAATTGAATGATCGAAGTACATCCAACTTTACTTGTTCTTCATCCTTATGAGGCACTGAAAATGTAGTCTTTTCAGCAATGCAAGAAATAAACACTCAATTCTCAAAATATTTAAAAAGATGAATAACCTTTATGTGAACCTTCCTTTACTCTTTTCGCTTCCATGTCTGTGCAATGTAATAAAAACGGCCTTTGACAAATATATCAAAGTACGGTTAATATCTGTCATGAGGCTAAACTGAACATGAAATTCCTCTATTACCAAACTCTTCGTCTTATAGGATCACTTATGAAACCAGTTTTTCGGCCTATTTCTCTCAATAGCGTAAAATTCTTTGTTCTCATCGCTTCGTTGATTTTGAAGGTGCCTTGAAATTCCTCATTCTCAAGTGCAGATCTGTCTTTGTAACTGTGATGCCCATGTCTTTTTTTTGTATGTTTTCGTTGTTTTCTCTGCTTTCGTTTCATTTTAAAGTTACTTATTGTTGACGGTCTAATGAAAGAAGAGAGAACGATAATTCGAAATTGTCAAAACGTCAACACAAAAAAAAAGTGTTGGATTGCATAAAAGTTGTTCAACCAACAGAAAAGACCAAAAAGCCCCGCTCTTCCTGCTTATTGCTGGTCACGAATGCTACAGGAACCACACTTTATTTTCGTGAATCCAAGTCAATTCATTCGAGTTCTGATAACTTTAAACACAAAAGAGATATGCAAGCCAAGATATTACTCGGTTTACTACTGAGTATTTATGGCATAAACTGTCAGATATCGACACAAGACGTCAAAGAAACCTACAATGAAAAGTTGACACTAAGAAATTTACCGGATGGCAAGTTACTCGCTCATTTCTCTTTTACCACCACAGTCCATGTTGAAACTGAACCTAATGCGCCCAGTACAGTAAACAATTCACAAGTACTACCGCGTAATTAAAGCCATAAGTATTCATATGAAACTCTTTTTATTCCCCCAGTTCTGGACTATGGTTTATACCCAAAGGCCATTGGACAAGTTCTTCAAACAATCAACGTCACCGACATGCATCTATCATTTACTCAGGGCAGATGGAATTACGAAGAATGGGGATATCCACCAAGTATATCAGCGAGTACAGGTGTAGAAATGTGGGCCTGGATGAGGGATAACAGTCATGAAAAGTGAGTTCCTTATTATTCAACCAGCAATTAAGTTAAACTTGAGCCCTAGAGCAGCCACTAAAATGTTCGAATGCTAGTGTGGATAAACAATGGAAATTACTTACAAACACTCTATCTGGTCTATTCTGTGCTTCTCTAAATTTTATTGACGAGACAATAACAACACAACCAAAGCTATCTTTCCAATCAAATGGGGATGTAGAAGAAGAGTCGGGTGCGCAATTGAGATATGGCGCTTTACCTCAAGAAAATGTGTGTACAGAAAATTTGACCCCTTGGCTCAAATTATTACCATGTAAATCAAAGGTAAAAAGCAAAGAAGAACGTCAAACTTTGAGACAAACGCGAAGAACACTACTAATATAAGAGAGATTCTATAGTCAGGAATATCCGTACTATTGAACCCTCATAAAATCTACAACTCCAATTTTCATTCCATGGCAATCCATGCCAAGTCTAAATGTGCTGTAAGTATTATCTGTTTCCATTATGGCAACTTCTATTGACTGATAAGTAACATTTTGTACAGGATTCCGAGTGTACAGAACGTATACTAGAAATAGAACAGACAATAACATCAGTAATGGATCCAGTGAGAGATACAGGACGTAGAGGTAAAATACAAAAGCAAGACGAAGGAACACAGGAGATAAGCATCATTCTAATAAGGTTGTTATAGATTGGTCACTGGAGTCTATCTTTGAGCGTCAACTTGAAAATGCCTGTCCTGTAGCTACAGAAAGTAAAGTTGTGGTTGAATTGGAGGATGCAGGCAATGATTTCGAATTGAAACCCGTGACAATAACAGCTGATACTGAAGGCAAGAATAAAGTTGCAACTTACCATTTATCATCTTCAAAAGAACCTTTGGATATCCGCATGACGTGGAATCAAGAAAATTCATTTTTATACCGTAAGATGGATGACAAGCCAAATGAGAACTTTTTTAATCATTTGAAATTAACCATTACATAATCTTTTGTGTAAAGCATTGAAGCCCGTTAGACCTATGATTTATGCGGAACGTTACTTTACCGGATATGGACAAGAAAGAGGAGGATTAAAAATAACGATTTATAACCGAAATGGAGAGACATCTATGCCTGTCATTTATTACGACTCTATTCCTTGGTATCTGAAGCTCTACTTACACACATTGAAGGTAGATGTTTTCTCCTTACAAAACGGCAGCCTGTTAAACGAGGAAGATGGCGGTGTGATTCAAGAAATGTATTATCAACCGGCCATTGATCGTGGAAGACCGACAGTGCTAGAGTGTAATTTATTGCTACCAGCGAACTCAGTAACAACGCTTTCTATGGATTTTGAGAAGGTCTTTTTGAAGTATACAGAACATCGACCTGACGCTAACCGTGGTTTTGATATCGGGTAAATATTATTCTAAGCTTTTTCTTATGAAGCATTTCTGCGTCAATTGCCAAAATAATAACGTGAGAAAATTTCTCGTTTAGATCTGCCGTTTTAACAGCGTGGATTCCCGACGTCAATCAACAAGGCTTAATGTAAGTATCCAAGTAATGAGATACGTTCTATTGAATTATGGGTCAATAGCAGAGTACTCACTCTTTGCGTTGTAATAGTCTTCAAGGTGAACCACAACGGGTTTACACGGATACACTATTAGTCCGTCTACCAACACCAGACTTCAGTATGCCATACAACGTCATCACATTAACGTGCACTGTGATTGCATTGTTTTTTGGGTCTATATTTAACTTATTAATTCGTAATTTCAGTGTGATAAATCCGCCTGCAGAAGAAGAAAAAAACAAAAAAAAACAACAACAATGACAGTGATCAATGATGAAAAGGAATAAATGCTTATTAAAAGTTTCATTGTGTAACATGAGAATTCTTGTTACGAAATGTGGGGCAATTTTCATAATTCATACATGTGATTTGTATTCTCTGTTTACGAAAATTGCATTACAAAAAGGGACTCAATAAAATATAATAACACTTTCTTTTTTCCTTTTTCTATCATCTTACTTCCGTTCCTCATTGAAAGCACCATGTCTCAGCTTTCACCACAGCTCTTTGACAAAATAAAACACTTTGCCAAGTTTCCTCAAACAGGTGTTTCTCTAAGACAAATGGTTATGTTTGGTAGAGATTAGAAATAACTGTAAAAAAAGGGAGCTAAACAAGAGATATCAATACTAAGGTACCTTATGTTTTCAGGCCAAACTCCTTCACAGGGCACGCTTTTCGGCGCAAGTCAGTTTTTACATGGTAAGATTCATGAAAGCGTTCAGCATACTGCTTTTTGACTTTCATTGCTGACTACCTGAATTATGCTATCAATCAGAGGAGCTTCCTATTCGTTTAGCACATCGCGTGAAGGAATTGGAAGAGCTACCACGCAACCTAAGTCAAATGCCATCCATTATTAAAGTTAAACATTGGTATGCACAATCTTTCAAAGACCTCATCGAACTTCCACAACCAAAGATATCCAGTCTTGTGAAAAATCACCAGCAACCTCTTATATCAAGAAGTTCAGAGACATTACCCCACAATATACCAAATCCATCTTTACCTAAAAAAATCACGAATAAACCTGTTTCCAATTCAATACATCAATCTGTTCCTATTGGACAACGGTACATTTAATGGAAGAAGGAGTCGTAGGGAACTGTTACATCAGATGACCATTGAACTAAAACCATTTATTGTCATCATCATAATAGATATTACAATAAAGTAGATGCAACAGAATGTCCACCAGAAATAGCAGAATACACAAACAAATTTGTTAGGACAATCGAGGCCATTAAAAGAAGACACGACCCTGTCGTCACCACTATTGCACAGGGCATATTGGAATATAAAGAACATCTGAATTCACCTCTGATTGATACAGAAGTACAGGCTTTCTTGGATCGATTTTATATGTCACGAATTGGGATTCGAATGCTGATAGGTCAGCATGTCGCGCTTTATAGAGGACCTCGACAAAAGGATTACGTGGGCGTTATTTGTACCAAAACCAATATTCATGATGTTGCACAGGACGCCA
This sequence comes from Mycotypha africana, assembly GCF_025528875.1. NCBI lineage: Eukaryota > Fungi > Mucoromycota > Mucoromycetes > Mucorales > Mycotyphaceae > Mycotypha > Mycotypha africana. The sequence continues at coordinate 1,001,695 of NW_026515727.1, read as the reverse complement.
TTGCGAACGCCAAATTTATATGTGAGGAGCATTATGGCTTATTCAAAGCACCAGAGGTGAACGTATTTTGCCCTGGAGAAATTGAGTTTATGTACGTGCCATCGCATCTCAGTCATATGCTGTTTGAATTGTTAAAAAATTCAATGCGTGCTGTGGTTGAGAATTACGGTACTGACTACGAAGATGATTATCCGCCTATCAAGTTGATCATTGCTCAAGGAAAAGAAGACATTACCATCAAAATTTCAGATGAAGGAGGAGGTATTCCACGCTCAAATATTCCACTCGTTTGGACTTATATGGTAATCGTCAGGAAAATAGATATCGCTTAAGCTTACTAGAGTAACACTTTCTAACATTGTATTGATATACCTGTTACATAGTATACAACAGCTACTGCGCAACTCGAATCTGAATTTAGTCAATCTGATTTTAAAGCACCCATGGCAGGTTTTGGATACGGCCTGCCTATCTCAAGACTGGTAATGAAGCTATTTTACTTTGTTTTGTATCTTATGTTTTACTTAACTTTTAACTTGTATTTGCACAGTATGCCCGTTATTTTGGTGGAGATCTGAAGCTTATATCAATGGAAGGGTAGGTCTTCCATAGTAGCTACATAAAAATTTTCAATAGACTGTTTTACCAATCATTTCTTTTTTTCTTAACTCTCAATAATAGCTATGGCACAGATGTTTACTTACATTTGAATCGATTATCAAATAGCGACGAACCTTTAATGTAAATATACCTATTTTGTAAACTTTATAAAAACTGATTTTACCGTATATACCAATTTTTAATCAACAATAAACAAACTTGTATAATAACTATTCCTTCTTTTTATGGCTTCTAATATCTTTATCATTGTCACTTCTATAACATTTACAGATACATTCCAAAAGAAGACCCGAAATACTGTTCAAACGCTACAAATATTAATGGTTCAACAGCCATGCTTCAGATTCATAAAAAAAATGACGAACAACTGGCAATAGTTGCTTACGCTTAAGCATTACATTCAACCGGATTATATCTGCTAAAGGATAACCTTCTCATCTCATCTGCATAAATCCAACCTCATTCCATGTTTTATCTAATGCATACGTATACACATAAATCAGATCAAATGTTGCTTCTTTATACTTGGTCTTGTGGTCAGCATACCATGACCTTCCTTCAACGAACATCTGAATAAACTCTCTGAGTCTTCAGTAGAACCATTCACCGAAAACCATTTTTATTTAACTTGTCTAGTAATTTAATGAACGATATCTTTTTGCCTACAAAGATCAGGCTCTCCAGCATAAGATATAATGTAGAGACCAAATATCATTTTCGTCTAGTTGATGAGCATTTTTATTGGATTGTTTGTAAAATAAGGGTATTAAATGAGTATAAATATAAGCTATACAGTAAATGCAAGCTCGAGAAGATCTTAGATAAGTTTTCATGCAATAGAGTTTCTCCAACGTGCCCCAAACCTCTCTACTATTGGTATAGAAATCATATAAATAACTAGAGACATTAGGCCCATTACTGTGCTAAGAAATAGTGAAAAACTGTATGATTAGTCGTCAGTATTCATCAGCATTGACGTACACACATTTTTCCTCTTACTACGCCCATCCATCTCCTAAAGAGTCACGAATTTGAACAGCGGTTAACGAGAATATCATACCGCAAACATTTCTTGTAAAGTTATTGACAGAAACAACTAATAATTTAATATTGCCGCGAATTAGCTTCGCCTGAGTGAAGAATTTACTGAGTGGCGTATTGCTCATCATTTCTTACTTGAAGCAGCTTTGGTAGCAAAAGAGTCGGCAAGGTAGGTATTTACAACAGTAACTGTGTACATGATTCCGAAAGTAACTAACATTTCAATGAGAAGATCATTTGAGTTATGTGATTGATGGTATAAAAAAAGAAAAACATATATTCACCCATTAGGTATCCGAACAGTGGACCTATCCAGTGCACAGAAATGTGTAGGAACCAACCGTATAAGATACTGCCAGCCACCAAAGCGGGAATTCCAAAATATATTGGCCGTAGTCGGAATTCTTTTACAGCAACTCCACCGTTTCTTTTGCAGGCTCGTGTATACAGTTTATCAGATAACAAGCCAGATAAAATAGAGCCTGTTGTATTGCCAATACCGCCCGCTAAATAACAAAGTCCAATTGTGCCGGTAGAGAAATGGTAGATACTGCTGTACGTCGTTGGAAGAATTGTAACCTGAAAATAGAACCAACCAAAAGCAACGCTGGTAGGTAAACACACAAGAGCAACCTCTTTTTTTAAAAGTAACTGAAGGCTGGTAAACTATTAGCATAATGAAGTTGAGAATTAGTTCTACAATTCGTATGTTCATCAGTCAAATCGAAGCTTTTGCAAGTGTCCCTTACTGGATTGAATTGAAGACTTTGCAAACGATTAGTGGGGGCAGCCTTTTCGCAGGATGAATTAGGGATAGCGTATAAGGTTTCTTTGAGAAAACAAACATTCAAAATGACAATAACACCACCTATAATTGCTTTCAGGTAAAAGATCCAACGCCATCCTAAATACTGGTCAACGTAGCCTCCGATCATGGGAGCAACAGAAGGTCCCAAAATAGTCTAATTGTGAAGGAATACATAAAGATAAATCGCTTTAGATATTAATGATAAACCTCATAATTTACTTACACTTAGTATATAAATACTCATTGCTTTACCACGTTCGTGAGGCTCAAAGATATCCGATACTGTTCCTCCTCCTAGTGCCTGGCCTGCACAAACGAAAATGCCTTGGATCAAACGAAATGCAAAGAACAAACCTAAATTCCGAGAAATACCAACAATAGCAGAACATATAGCAAAAAATAACATGGACGTAATATAGATCCATCTGGAAAAATGCAATTTTTATAAGCATATTAAGTAGCATAAATAACTTATTCGCTTCTTACCGTCGACCAATTCGTTCGCTGAACGGTGCCCAAAAAAGTGGCTATTGTTATCGCATAGAAACAATGACTTGCCGAATAAGAATTTGCTCGAGTCAGATTATTCAGTATGTTTATCAAGATACTCACAGCTATAGCAATCATCAATAAGAATAGAGCAATTGTTGCATTAATAACCTGAACAACCAGTATGCCAAAAGAAATTCAGGTTACAACCACTATAATATTGCCTCAGTTATTCGTCAATTACCGTCAGATTGGTGTTGAAGTATAGCATGATATCATGTGATGCAGGAATCTACAGGAACATCAATGCAAGCGATTAGTTTCTGTGCATTTAACATAAATCTGTCATAGTCAAATTAATACTTTACGTAAACAGCAGAAGAAAAATATCCCATGAATGCATTCGTGCCAACTAGTAATAAAATTAAACTCTTTTTCCTTCTAGGCCAATTCTAAAGTTAAAGTCGGTAGGTGTAAATAAGTGATTCCTCATTTAATTGGCAATAGTCTGGATTAGTTCCTACCCAAGGATGATTCGGATCAGTTTTGTAATCATATGCTAGGTTAGGGGTTGCAGAGAGCTTTCCTGCTTCAACCTCTTCGAGGTTAAGGGACTCAATTTCAACAACATTGTCTTTCTTATGAGTTATAGATTGGGGAAGGGTAGTCATTGATGATCGCGCCTCAGTAGATTCAAACTGTTGATACTCTTGATCTATTCGTTGGCTTTTGGTTTCAGCTACAAAAAGGAAGAGCGTAAATAAACCTTCAAAGCTGGCTGAAAACCATGTTTTCTAATGTAAACGCATACTCTGCTGCATATCTAATTTTCATGGAATTGCTTTTTTCAGCTATATTGACTAAATTTGAAAGAAGTTCAAAAGATAGCCCAACTCTTGATCCATTTTATACTCAAACCATATTGGTCGCATTGTGTGCCTCGAACAAAACAACAAATCATTGAGATTATTAGACTTTATCAAATGAAAGAAACGGTGTATTGTTTTGCCGTTCCTATGCTGTATACTTCCGTAAGTGTCACACACGTTTTTTTGATCCGCTTTTATAGCGATTCTGCCAAATTTATGGACAGTGTGTATACATTTAGGTTTTTTTTACTCACACAAAAATAGTCCTGACAGCTATTTTAATTGATTTTAGTATATTTATTACAGCTTCATTACGTTCCTTGAGTTTTTCTATTTTTTGGCTTTTTTAATAATCTTTTATTCTCTCATTGCGATAGGGGAGGACTTATAAATAAAGTGGAGACGGTCTCCCACGAAAAAAAAAAAAGCACAAAATACGAAGATCACGATGGAAATGATATTCTATAAACTAAAATTCCTCAATCTCGACCTGCTATAAAATATCTGCACAGCAATGGTCAAATACAATACCACTGTCAGATTGAATTTCATTACTATCTGTGAGCTTACATAAGCAAATACAGCATAAAGATTTTATTATATCGTCGGAATACAGTTCATAAAATTGAAGTATAGTTAATCTTCCATATGCAGGAAAGTAAAGCTTCAAGCTCTATCTTTAGGTGTGGCAATCAATGCACAATTCTCTAAACTAGTTTCTGGGTCAACATAATAGACCAACTGTGCATCAAAACCAAAACTTTGAAGATATTTGAGTCGGCCTATATCCAGAACACGTTTGCATTTAAGCCCGATGCTCTTTCGTTCAGCAATATCTCGTCCAGAATAATGATTCCTATGTTATTACAATATATCAACCATTTCAGAACACATTTGACCGGTACAAAATGCTTGTTAACTGTGAATAACTTACGCTGTGACATCTGTATTATCGTCCTCATCATTGATATTATTCGCATGTTCGTCTTCCTCTTGTTCACTTTGAAGCGAGTTTTTCTTATCAGCGTCTCTCGAACCGCAAGTACCCCAGCTTGTCATTTTACACATCCTTTCAAATTCTGTTTTTGACATATCAATTGACTTCAAATACTCCTGATTGGGATACATTTCGTAGCGACAAATTTGATGACAGCAAAGGGCAATAATGATGCCAGCAATAGGCTCACTTTAGTAGATTTTACTCCATTAATAAGCGAACAAGACCGTCATTAGCATGCTGTTTAACTCGTTACCTATTTTGTTTCGCCTTTTCTTCCTCTACGTAATTCATAAGGCACTTCAAAGAAATATCTGTAGCACATCCACATAAATGTTTTGACATGGCAATCATCTTTTTGTTATTATCCGCAATGCATTCGACTTTGGAAAGGACAAGGTCTTTAATGTCAATAAGTTGACGTTGAACACGCGATTTCTTTTCGGAATGCCCGAGTAATGTTTGATCAGCCTTGTTACGTACACTCTTTCTATCGATAAGGAGATACGTGGCTTCCCCATTCTCTTCTTGAAGGGCTCTTTTAACGAAAGCAGAAAATTCACCTTTTCCTGCACCAAATTCAACAAAGCATGCTATTTTATCGTTTAGCATACCGTTCTTTTCCATATGTCCGAGTAAGGACGACAGCTGATCCAAATGCTTGGTATTGGAAATGTAAGGCCTAGTATTCAATGATGCAATATGTTAATATTCTTTTTTCTTTTTATGCGTCAGTTCATAAGTCATGTTTGGTTGTCTGACCTCTTCTTCTCTGCTGAGGGATGACTTAATTTTTCTTTGGGGATATCAGGAACATGTACTTCATAAGCTGCAAGTACTTTATTGATGATAGAGTCCAGATCCTCTCTACTCAATTTTTGTAATTGAACGCGCGCCAGCCAAGGCTGTACATGCATTTTTTGATGAGAGAAGATATTTTGTTGAAACTCTAACTCCTCTGCTGAAAGCGGTAGAGTACAGTTGACGTTAAGAGAATAACAAGCTGGTTGCTCTTTTGGCCGAGCATTGCAACGCTTCTGCATGTGACGTTCCAGATCTTTTTCGAACACAGTGCTTTTTTCAAATGTCAAAAAATAGAACGATCATTGAGGAATAGGAAGAGAGATCACAAAGTAGATCAGTTACTCTCAGACTTACTGTGAGCTATCATATGGACAGGGAACACGTTTGGGTGCGTCTTTAGCACCTTCATTATTTGGATCAGCTGTTAAATGTTCTCCACAATACTTCAAATTTTTTTTCGCAGGTAGACTGCAATATCTACGTTTGCGCATAACAAAGAAATGGCCTTGTAAAGATCGAAAATGCAAATAGATCAGCATTTCGTGCCATTGATTTGCTTTCCAAGAATACTTACATTGTTGTGGTCTTGTTGGGACCGGTGGAATTTCAAAAGGTGTAGCGTCCTTTGTCTTTTTACTTTTCTTCCTTGCGGGTTCTTCTGCCATTTTAATGAAAAAGAGTTATGTAAACCACCGATCAGTTTTCTGTCCTCTGAAGCTTTTTATGGGCCCGAATTCTTCCCCAGCACTCTTTGAATGATAATTACAAAGCAAAGTAAACAACTGTCATTATGAGTAACAGTGCAGCTATCATAAGTTTTTTATTGAAAAGAGATCAAATTTCAATGAATTTGATGATACGAAATGGCTACTAAACTAATTAGTCCCAACCGGAGGTTTCGGCAGGAGCAGCAACGTCTTCAGCCCAGTCAGAAGCACCAGTTTCAGCTTGAGCAGACCAGTCACCAGCACTAGCGGCAAAGGCAGCGGGGCCTTCAGAGGCAGCACCTTCAATAGTCCAGTCATTCTCTTCAGCACCGGTACCCCATTCACGGTTACCTTCTTCAACGGCACCAGCTTCGGCATCCTTTTCAACTTCTTCGGGATCACGATAGAAGAACATATCGACCATGACATCCCAAGGAGTATTGTAGTCCAAAGTACCACGAAGGCGAAGGACAGCACGGGCCAAAAGCCAGTAAACCAAACCGATAGCATGCTTACCCTTGTTGTTGGTGGGGATAGCAACGTCAACAAACTTAAGTACAGCATCAGTATCAGCAAAGGAGATGACGGGAATGTTGACATAAGAAGCTTCAAGGATAGCTTGGAAATCAGAACGAGGATCAGTACAGATAATCAAGCGAGGTTCACGGAAAGAACGGGTGATATAATTGGTGAAGGTACCAGGAGTGAAGCGACCAACAATAGCTTCAGCACCAATGTACTTGGCAAACTTCAAAGCAGCACGGTGACCGTAGGGACGAGCAGAGACAACAACAATGTCTTGAGGGTTTTCAATGGCAGCGATAACACGAGCAGCCAAAATGATCTTTTCCCAGGTCTTACCAAGGTTGATCAAGTTAATACCTATAACAAAATACAAATGATGAGTTTGTTGATCGCAAACTGGAAAAGCAGCTCTAATGTAATCGTCAAAATTATAGAACTCACCATCAGCACGACGCTTAAAGACGTAAGGAGCCATACGAATGTTGGCATTCTTAGTACCAATGTGGCATTGAGCAGCCAACATCATTTGGATGTCTTCATCGGTAGGATTCAAAACTAATGGCAAAAAGAAATACTTCCTAAGAACTTTGATCTAAAAATATTGCTGTCGAAACTCAAATCTAATTACCAGCAGGAACTTTAGACATTTTAATAATAGTAACTTTTCAAGCGGACGGCTATCGTGAGATTCTGGCAGAAGTTAAGGTGCAGAAATAAGTATGGTTGAAGGCCAAATAGTCCAGGTGGAAAAGGGAGGAGGTTCCATAGCCTTGCCAGGCTCACTTTTGCTTTTATACTGGCAAAAAAATCTTTTTCTCAATTCAAACGCCACAACTTTCAACAGCGAATAGAAATGCTTCTCATGAACCTGCATTAATCATTGCTGTTGTTGTCATTGCTGAAACAAAAAAATAATTGAACAGCACAATCGTACCTTCAAGCTCAGAATTAGTAACTGATACTCCTTCTAATGCTTTTACATAGGTCTGATATTGACTTGTCAATATATAATTATAGATTTATATAATAAGAAGGACAGCATGAACGTTTGATTTATCCTGTCTGTGAAATATAAATGGCATTTCGTTGATTTGTTTTTGTATAATACGAGCCATATCGCGCTGAGCAATATAGGCACTAAGTAGGTAACAATGGGACAAAACTTTGCAAGTTTGATGCAGAAGATGCTTGCATCATAGTGCTTAATTTGTCTACGGTCCAAATGTGTTTCAACTTATAACACTCTAGCAGCTTTGGTATAAACTAACATACAGTTTCGCAAGTACAATTCACCATTCGCATTTAAGAGTGGTTACACTAGAATGACGATTAGAATTATTAAACACACTGCAAGGTTCTTTGACCAATCTAAATACGGCAGTTGTTGAATAAGACTTATAATACACGCTTTGAACAAAAAGTGGGATGTATTCCTTTGCGTTTCTTATCTTTTAATTTTTCAGTTGAGCAAATGGCACCCAAAGTTTTGGTTTCACGTATTCTGCCTCCTCAAACACAAGCGAAGCTTTTGCAGCAAGGTTTTGAAATGTACCAATGGCAAGAAGATTGTGCCATTCCTCGAAATGTCTTACTTGAGAAAGTGAAAGGTACCTTAACAGTCTAACTCAAAGGGCATGAAATGTATGTTAACACTTGTATTGAAGGTGTCGATGCAATATATTGTTTATTCACTGAGAGAATTGACGAGGAATTATTAGAAGCTGCAGGTTTGTTACCGATAAGCAATTAGCATCTGTGATGTTGGTATTTATACAACTTAAAAGGTCCGCAGCTAAAAGTAGTAGCCACTATGAGTGTTGGGTATGACCATATCGATGTGAAGGCGGTGAAAGCACGAAATATAAAAATAGGCTATACTCCTGGAGTTTTGACCGACGCAACTGCTGACTTGACAGTTTTACTAACTTTGGGAGCTTCGCGTAGGATCAAGGAGGGTATCCGTGCAGCTGAAGAGGGTTCGGTAAGTGTGAAGAAAATTTATGGGCAAAGACGCCTTTTTAATAAGCAACTAAATGTTATGTTTCTTCAACTTTTGAAGTGGACTACATGGGGCCCAACTTGGTTATGTGGGTCACAAATCACGAACAAAACGCTAGGTATTGTGGGCATGGGCCGAATCGGCGAAGCTGTTGCCCACCGTATGAAGGCGTTTGGTGTATCGCATATTGTGTATAGTGGAAGAAGTAGAAAGGCAACCGCTGAGAAAAATTTGAATGCGGAATACGTGCCGTTTGAATCCTTGCTAACTGAATCAGATATTATTGCTGTATGCTGTGCTTTAACAGATGAAACGAGGGATTTGTTCAATTATGAAGCATTTAAAAAAATGAAGAAGACAGCAGTATGTATAATTGAACATCGTCAAAACGATGTGTGAGCAAGCTGCTTATACGAATGGAATTTATAGATTTTTGTTAACTCTGCCCGTGGTGGTATCGTACAGCAGGATGATCTTGGTAAGGTGGTTGATAATACTAGTAACTGTTATAATAGCCTAGACTTATGTAAAGTTTCTCAAACAGTTCGTGCCCTTGAAGAAAATCTAATTGGCGCAGTTGGGTTAGATGTAACAACGCCTGAGCCATTGCCAGCAAGTCATAAGTTATATACTTTCCCTAACTGTTTGATACTGCCTCATGTCGGTAGTGCAACTTTAGAAACGAGGGAGAATATGGCACAAATGACGCTTGACAATATTTTAGCAGGCCTTCGTGATGAAACTCTTCCTTTTGGTATATAACGTACATCAGCCGTGCTGAGTCGACAACAGGGCCTTGATTATTTGATGTGCAAAATAAATAGTGGTTTATTATACATTAAAGCGATCTATAGGTGGATTAAATATTATGACTAGATTACAGCGATGATAACAGTATATAGTAGTAGGAGGTAAAAATATTTTGTAAAGCATAAAAATAAAAACAGGCCTGCCTATAGAAACATGAAAGGGCTGGATGATTAAATTATGGATTCGGACCCGATTTTTGCTGCTGCTTTGCTCGTTGTTTACGAACTCGCTTTTCGAACAGAGCCAAATGCCGACCTTTCGCAACAACATTCGGAAACCACCACTGGTAAATGAATGTTACGATATAGCGTGGAAGCAAGGCAACAACGATTGCCAATGCATAAGTTAACCAAAAATACCCTTGCCCAAACACCATCGTGGCCATGCCATAAATTTCTGCCGTAGTAAACGCGCCATAAATAACCACCCAGAGGTAGACAAGTAGAATTTCAATACCAATAAATGTAAATTGCCACCAAGTCCAATAGTAGGTGTTAAAACCAGGCATCAAGTTGGCCAGGGTGATATTAGTAACAGCGACTGATGTGGAGAGCTGAAGCATAGATTCTGAGTGACCATTAGAATTAGGATCTGCTCCAATCCAAGTGAAGTAAAAAGCAAAGAAGACTACAACTGACTGCCAAACACCATCGAAGAAGTAGAGCCAGAATCTAAACTTGGTATATAACTTTCCGCGAATGGTATAAATAGCCGGCAAGTGTTTTAAATAGGGGGCGATGAGATCCTGATCAGTACAGCCTATTTATGACAAAGTATTGTGTTAGAACCTAAGATGTTAATCAAATACACAAGAAGAATTAAGTACTGTCTTACCGATGATGACCGCCGGGGCCACTGTGAAAATAATATTGTACAACTGAATGAAGGAATAGTCATAGAAAAGGTTACCAGACCATGCACTGTAAATCTGATACCATAATGAGGGGAAAACCCAGAAGATATTTTTGTAGAAAAAGTTGAGAATCATTTCAGAAACACGATGATAACTCCAGTGACCTTGAACCAGTAGCAACTTGTGTAAGAAACGGAATTGTGAAATAGCGTAATCGGCAGCCATAGAAGCCTGGACACCTTCTTGACCTGCAATACCAACACCAACGTTTGCGACTTGAATCATACTGACATCGTTAGCACCATCGCCTACAGCGAGGGTAACAACTTTATGGTATTTACGAACAAGCTCAACCACGAATGCTTTTTGAAGAGGACTAACACGACAGCAAACAACGCTTTTACAACGAGTTGCAATCTCAATCAACTTTTCTTTGGGTTCGGATGATTCAAAGATATGAGTAAGAGCGGAGCCTTCAATAACCAATGCATTTTCTCTAGGAGGTGCGTCTTCATCGCCTTCTTGTTGTCGTTCCTCATATTTTAGCATACCGTCAAGTGTATCAACAAGGCTCTGGAACACTTTGTCTGCATTATCGCTACCACGAACAACCCTTAGTTTCATTTCAGCGTCCAATAAATTACTGGCATAGCCGATATTAATAGCTGTTTCAAGCTTATCACCAGTCAGCACCCAAATCTTGATACCAGCATTACGCAGACCTTCAATGCATTGAGGCACACCTTCTTGCAACTTGTCTTCAATAGCTGTGGCACCAATCAATTTAAGATCCTTTTCAATATGCTCTTGAACTTCTGCTACGTTTTCTGCTCTGTTTTCTGACGAAGTACTAGCTTCATTCATTTCGTCCTGCCATTTTTCGAATTCATCCTCGTTAAGCACCCGATAAGCTAGAAGCAAGGTACGTAAACCATTCTCTGAAAATGTGTTAACATGTTCCATGGTTTCATCGTATATATTGCCTTCTTGCTGTTTATCGAGACGTTCAGCAATCACGTTATCGGCACCTTTGCAGTATAAAATTATATCGTTCCAAGGAGCAGGTCTGCGTAAAATGACACTCATACGCTTCCTATCTGAATTGAACTCTAACATTTCCAATAACTCAAACTCATATTCCTTGCCTAAAATATCGACGGTCAACGTTTTTCCTTTCTTTTTGATAAAGGTAAATCCTGCATCCTTCGCAGCAGCTACAAGTGCTGCTTCATCTGGTGATTCGGCTTTATATCTGATCATTTCTTGTACAGTTTTGTCAAATTTGTTAGAGTTATCTCCTTCGTCAGTGATTGCTGAAAATTCACTTCCACGTGTTTTAGTACGGTGTAGCTCGTTTTTTTTGTTGCTATTACCGGCAGTATCATTAGTATTATTACTATTTTTCTTCAAAGAATTGAAACCAGGCACTTGAAGTAACTTATTGCTACCATCACGGACTTTAGCGAAGCTTTTGTTTATGCTAGCAGAAGAAGCATTAAACGTGCTCTTCAAACCGCTTTTGATAGTATTACCAGCAGTAGGCGCGCGTATGTCCTCAACTGCATCATCATCATCATCATCGATCTTTGGCTGGTCCCCTCCTTCACCAGCGTCTTTGTCATCATCTTCTTCTTCTTCTTCGATGACTTTACCATCCTCGCCAATTCTTTCAATAACAACAGAATGACACAATGACAATAGCATGAAGAATTCTTTGATCGTTTCAGACTGCTTGTCTGAAACGTTGGTATTAATATCTGCTGATTTTATATCTTTAAACAACTGAGGATCCGCGAAGGAAAGTCGATCAGGATCCATTGAGGAGTATTTTGGATGGAAAAGTTTTTTGACAGTGTCCTCATAATCGTCCATAATTTCATTTCGTCTTTGCTTATTTTTCTCATCTGCCTGCTTTTCGTCGTTACTAGACAGTGGATCTTCATCTATATTCAGCAATGGTGTATCATGGGGATCAGTTGGAACTGTGCTGGGTGTTTGATTTTCTTCATCGGACGTATTCTGGTTTTGCTTTGCTTCCTCTTTTTCTTTTCTAAGACGTGCACCACGCGCGCCTTCTGATTCAGGAGAAAAGCCATTATCCCCATATCTTTTGCCACCAATGGTGCATTCTCGGAATTCCATTACATTTCTCGTCAATGTGCCTGTCTTATCAGAGAAAATGTATTCTACCTGTCCAAGGTCATCGGATAATGTCCACTATAAATGAAGGTAGATCAAACGATGAGTGTATATTACTACCATGTGCTGACCTCAGTTGAAAACATTACCGTTTTCGGTACACAGGTCTTTTTGGAATCCTTATCCCACATATCTATATCGTTCCAAATGAAGAAAGCCTAAGATATTGTATAAGAGAGGAGTGCATGTTAATCAGTGAAAGATTAGTGGACAGGTTTGTTTTTATTTTTACCTGAAAAGTTTTCACGAATTCAATAGAGACATAAAGAGAAATAGGAATGATATTTTGAAAAATAATCAAGCTGGACCAAAAGTTCATGAAGCCCACGTAACCAGGAGAACCTGTTTGTGGGTTGAATATGGACGTAGCTGGCCGTGACATAAACCGTGCTCTCATTACGCCGCACATAATAGCACAAACGAGACACAATATAAACAGAATAATAAAAGCAATAAAGATCTATAAATATTAACAGTTATGTAAGACTTCATCACGTAGATGACAGCGTAAATCCTACTATAAGATCGTTTACCTGAGTATTCATTTGAATATCCACTGTACTTCTTTTACTGGGAGTTTCGCCAGAGTTAAGCATGATTTTGGTGTCTGTGCCCGTAAATAACACAACAGCAATGATCCATTTCGTGTTTCTGATAACATGTCCACGCAGTAACATATTATCTATAGACACAGGCGACTTATTTTTGGTATTCCATTTATCGCTTCCTTCGCTCTGTTCCAGAGTCACAAGTGTTCCCTCAAAGTTATATAGATCAGCAGACGGAGGACCTGCTTCCACGTAAAAGTGACAATCATTCAAACAATCGGCACCAGATTGAACATGCTTGTATTCTTCCATACTTTTACGAGGCTTTAAGTTCGTTTCGCCATCAAGATCTTTGGTTTCAACAAAACAAATGCCGTCTTTATCCGATGTTGATAGAATAATTGCATCAGCAGGCAGACTATCACCATTTCTCAGCAAGATAAAATCACCCACTCGAACATCTTTCGATAACGATTTCTGGAATACATCTGCTTTGCTATTTGCATTGATGGTGGCAGGAGGTGGAACTGGCTCCTTCTTACTGAACCAAGGCAAGCAATTTGTCTGTTGTGATGATCCAGGGTAATTAGTGTTTCGATAGCCCTTCAAAGTATGAGTGACATTCTGATTATATTGCTCATCCACTTTGTGTCTTTGAAGATCTTCGATTGCATCTTTAATTGCTGTGATAACGACAACACAGCAAATAGGTAATAATGCCAATGCAGGTGAACCGACGTTAAACTGGGGCAACATTGAAATAATGGCCATGATTAAAAAATACAAGTTGGCAGGTCGTCTAAATTGTTCAAATAAATTCTTTGGTACAAAAGTAATGACTGTATATTTCGATGTTCTGATTCTATTCGATGCATAAGTTTGTTTTGGCAGGTCTTTCTTATTTAATTCGTATTTTGGTAATGGTAAATTGACAAAGACTCTACGTCCGCCAACAGCAACTTTTCTTAGTTTGACAGTTGTTTCTGTACGTCGCAGTGGAGGCCCACTATTCGTGGACGGTGCTGTTGAAGTACCACTCCTATACGACGAACGGCGTCTCGTAATTTCTTGATAGATTCCATCTCTCTTCAGCGATCGATTATCTGCATCATCATTGACATTATTCCAATTTTGCCATGATTTTGGTAATAAACTTTTGCGCATATTTTATCAGTGCTGATGGAAACTCTTATTAATATGCATCAACGAGTCTCTTTCCTTTTTTATTATTCAAGCGGCTTTTATTCAGAAGAAATGATAAGATGTGAAAAGAAAGAGAGAATACAAGAAAAGACTCAGCTCCATTTTTAATCAGTATGTTTTTTTATTTTTTGAGTAACAGCAGGTGTCCAAAAACGGATTTGGAGAGTGTGGTTCTGTAAAATTACCTTTGAATTATGCTGAGGTTTTACTCAAAAAATTGCGATTATGTTAACATGTTGGGTTATAAGGCGAAGTATATTTGAGCCATTATTCAACGTCAGGCTGATGTATCAGAAACTCAGATAATGGATGACATACAATAACTATTGTTATATTTTTTTTTCTTTTTGCAAGTTATGGCTCAGCTTTTTCGAAACTATTTTTCGATTTTCTGGTGTTGCTGCATAATACAATAACCATTAGGCTCATTCGATCAAAGAAAAAGTGAAACAAAACAGACGAGATATAATCCGTAGAAAAATTTAATGTTGTGGATCCTTACGAAACCTTAAAAAAACCTTGCAGATATTTATCATTGTCCTTAAATTTTAATATATGAACGGGGCATGCAATACACAATTTCCAGGTTTTCGGTCACAAATTGACCCCTTCCCTAAGGTGCGTAGATGAATAGAATACTTACTGAGGCTTTCGGCTTGTATGCTGTTCCACGGCGTGACCTTCAAAAATAGTCCTCTCAATAAAAATGGATGATCAAATCATATGCTAAATGATGCAAAGCACTTTACTGTTGTTCAAAATTCAGTTTCGACTTTTTCAATCTAGACGACAAAGTTATGCTAGGCATTCATTTACTTTCGTAAGCTTCTCTGTACGTATTTTGTTCAAATTTGTCTGACTTTTATTCTTCCATATGTGACTTGACTTTTTGACCTCAGGTGGCTTGTTTCAATTCAGGTTGGATGCATTAAGCGCCAATTTGTATTACTTTCCTTTCTATAGCCACTGTTGTTACTGTTATGGATCTCTTTCATTTGTTAGGAAGCGGTGCCCGCTTTAACAAAAAACGTTTTGCCAGTGATGTTACTCTCTTTGAAGGAGAAAAAGAAGCTATTCAGACAGAGACAAAGAAAAGAAATGCTGCAGCAATCGATCCCACTGTTCGTAACCAGTTGTTAAATGAGATTGACTTTTTCAGCACAACGCATACAGTTGTTGAACAGACGGAAAATAAGAGTAGCAAAAAAGCAAAGATAGATAATGATGAGTTTGATAAAAAATTGAAAGAAGGTAAACCTAAGGAATCTGATGTGTGGACATGAAACCTGCGTTGCTAAGAACGTTCCTATTTATTGAACAGCCAAGAGGTCCAATACAGTCTTTGATAATGTTAAAGAAGCCAAAGATTTCAGAAAGCAACATAGAATAAAAGTATATGGCACTGACGTACCCAATCCTTTCAAGAGCTTCGAAGACTTAGCCTCGCCAGCCTACAATTTGAATCCTACGCTATATAAAAACCTAATGACAATCAAATATAATACACCTACACCAGTACAAATGCAATCAATTCCCATTATCCTTAAAGGACGCGATCTTATGTCCTGTGCCCCCACGGGTTCAGGTAAAACATTGGCATTCTTGTTACCAATTTTGCAAGATTTGAAGAAGCCAGAAAAGAAAATAAGTTACCGTGCTTTGATCATTGCGCCTACTCGAGAATTAGTTCAGCAAATTGCCCGTGAAGCCAAACATCTGAGCGAAGGAACAAAGCTTCGAATCAATGTTCTAACTAAAGCCACCTCTGCAGATAAAGCACAAAATTCAGAATCGAAACAAAAATTTGGTAAGTGAGAAGGTTTATTTTTCGTGTAGACCAGTAGACATTTTAACGCATTTATAAAATATCTCTCTAAACTCTTGCTCAGATATTCTGATCACCACCCCATTAAGGTTGGTTTATGCAATCAAAGAGAAAGAAGTAGATTTAGTCAATGTTAGACACATGGTTCTTGATGAAGCAGATAAATTGTTAGATCAAGGATTTTTGGAACAGACCGACGAAATTTTTGCTGCTTGTTCATCTGGAAAATTACAAAAGTCTTTCTTTAGTGCCACGTTCTCCTCTCATGTCGAAAGTCTCGCAAATTCTGTTATGAATAATCCTATACGTATAGTGATTGGTGCCAAGTAAGTAGCTTCAAGTAGGGATTTTGTGTGTCTAGGTCTCTAACTGAAACTACGCATCCATTAGGAATGCTGCAACCGAAACCATTAAACAGCAGCTTTTATTCACAGGAACAGAAGCTGGAAAAACACTTGCTTTAAGGCAACTCATTCAAAATGGCATCAAACCACCAGTCTTGATTTTTGTACAGTCAGTCGACCGTGCAAAAGAACTTTTCCATGAATTAGTTTTTGATGGTATCAATGTTGAAGTCATCCATTCTGATAGAACCAAATCACAGCGTGATAATATTGTTAACTCTTTCCGCCAAGGCAAAATATGGGTGTTAATCGCCACTGATTTAATGGCACGTGGTTTAGATTTCAAAGGTGTCAACCTCGTTGTTAACTATGATTTTCCACAAACAGTGGCAAGTTATATCCATCGAATTGGTCGTACCGGTCGTGCAGGTCGTCAAGGTGAAGCCATTACTTACTACACGCAAGACGACTTACCTTATTTGAAAAGTGTCGTTAACGTAATGAAAGAATCAGGATGTGACGTGCCTGAATGGATGCTCAACCTGAAATCTCTCAGTCATAAGCAAAAGAAGGAAATGCGCAGAGGCATTGAGCGCAAATCAAAATAAGTTAGTAAGGGCGGATTTTTTGTATGTGTGGTAAAATTGCAAAGAATTGCCGTTACGAATATTAACAAAATACCCATTTGATAATGAACGAGCTATCGTCAGCCCTGTAAATAAATTATTTTTTTATGTAATATCGAAGTAAATAAGCTTGAGCATTTCCTGCTCAATTTAGACTGACCCACTGTACAATTTCAGTTTTCTAATTGTCCCTGCTAACAGTTTGGTGGTTTTGTGTTAAAAGAAGACTGGTTTTTTAATGCTCGTTTATGGCTTGTATGCTGTTTTATTAAAGATGTAAGATTGAGGGATATAGAATAGAGGAAAAATGCACATGCAATGAGGTTGATGCTTCAGGACAAAGTACATATAAACCGCTATTTACTTTTATAACTTTTACACTGATTAAAACCGATGGCGTTGTATTTAAAAAAACCACAAAAAGTGGATTTGCGTTCTATCGAAGGTAAGGGCACCTCTTACGTTGATGGCCATATTTCCCGCACCAAGTACTATTTGAATAAATCTGTAAATAAGGTAGATTATCAAACTAGCAATAAACCCTTGTGGGGCTTCTTCTCTTACCACTGCCCGTGCGACAGATCTAATGGTTTTATGTCGTTGTTATGTATTGTTGTTGTTGTAGTTGTAGTTGTAGTTTGTACACTCGAGTTAGAGTATAAACGGTGGCAAGAGTATAAGGAAACAATCATTTTGCTATTTGTACAGGCTAAATAAGTCAATGAATAAAAACAATTATTCCAAGGAAGAGGAGAGAACGAAGAAGTAAATGAGAAGTCTTGTTGTATTTATATACAGCGTGCTGAACAAAGGAGTAGATTTCGAAAAAGAGTAACCTAACCAATTGCAAAGTAGTAGCACATAAATAACTGATTGAGAAGGCAACTTCAAATCATAATGGAGCGAATCTTACTTAACCTCGTTGAATAAGTCGACATCGAAGTCCTCTCTTAATGTGATCACTTTTTGTTCGATGATCCATCCCTCCTTCAACCTTTTATTAAAAGAGTCTGCAAAGGTTTAATTAAAATCTATGCAAATTATCGTCGTTTTTCGTAAGAGCGGCTTTTTCCTACGGAAAGCAATTGATGTAGTTTACGTTTACGTCGTACGATCTTGGGCGTTTTTTTCGGTTCAAAAACAAAAAAAAAAAAAAACATGAAAACAGAATCAGGGGAACAAGCTGTCAATTCCTTTCCGAATAGTGGAACTCTCAGGATTAAGCCGTACAGCCTTCGAAATGATAAGTTTAAAATAAAGCAAACGTATACAAGCTTTTGTACGTGAAACTATAATAGCGAAATGTGCCTATCTTTTTAGTGGGGTTTCGCTTCATCATGAGGCATTCAAATTTGCTTTAGATGTTAGAAAAGAGATAGAAAGCCCTGGACTCATTGGCATTTGGGGGCATTTATGCTTGCTTGAAGAACCAAAACTTCCTTTGTCAAAACAAATTGTCTTTTTTTCCTTAACAGACAGAAAGACCGAACTTAACAGCAAATGATAATATTTTGCGCTGTGCAATTTGCGAACAACTAAAGAGTTACATACGTTCTTTTACATGATCCAACGCATATAAGTAAGCATGACCATTTCATCCATGTGCTATGAGAAGAGCATTCATCATAATTGAACAGTTTCACTATATGTAGTATAATTCTTTATTTGTGTTTGGAAAAGGTAATAGCATTCTAACACTATTCTCATTGAAAATAAGATATATGGTTTCAAGTCCTCGCATAAGGTTCAGAAACAATACCACCACAACTTGAAAGCTGTTCTGTTTGTCTGACTTTCTAACTGTAAGTTTAGTTCCTGCATGAAACCTTAAATTTGAGATCTGTATAGTTAAATCTAGATTTCGTCAAGGGCAGCGGTCAAAGTATGATAAACTTCTTACAAATTTACACAATTTTGCATGCATTTCTAAGCCTACATTTTGAATAGCAATGAAGACGACACGTTAAGCGGAGCGTACATGCATTGATTTCATCAGACAAAAAGATTGATTCAATACAATCGAAAAGAGCAGGCTAAAAAAAATGCTTTGTTAAACGCGTAAAACAGTATTGTTTGTTCATTTTCAGTTACCGTTATAGTTAGTAGAATTCACAGGAAAAGTTTTTCGTGTAGCCTGTATCTCCGCAAATATTCTTGGTTTGTTTCATCTTTAAGTAGTATGGGCACTCATATTTTTCGAAGGACAACCGAATCATAAACATTCTTAACATGCTTTGATATAAGAAAAGCCACGTACAGCAAGCCATTGTTAAGAATATTAATTATGGTTAGACTGACAAAATATTCTACACTTGACGCGAAAGCACGTTTCTTCAAGCTCAGCAGCTTGAGCATAATTTACCGTTTAATAGCAATTTTAAAATTGTTTGATCCACTTTGTTATTGTTGTAAACATTTGAGTTGGACAATATTTTGTCAAGCCTTTTGTTAACATGTTTAGGTCTAGTTTATTTGTCCTAGCAAGAGATATTAAGTATTCTTTCCTTTACGAGTCCTGTCCAATTTAACGCTTCCCATCCACCAAGATATTTATAGAAGTGACATTCGAATTCGAAAAAGGTATTGCTCAGCCAGTGATCTGGAAGAACATGTAGATGCGCGTCACCGAACTGTCTGAATATTGAGCACGTGTGTTATATTAGAAGTAATGGTATGAGATCGGCTTTTCTTCAGAATGCGTTGTTATTTGCAGTTATCTGAGCAAGGGTAGGAATAAAAGCAATCAATACCCTAATTCTTTATAGAAAGGCTATTAGATCAATTAAAATATAATATATTGTTCTATACCTTTCTCATTACTTTTTTTTAATTTACATCTGGGTTTTATCTCTGAAAGACATGTAAGGGAAACTTTTACCGCCAACATTTGGTTTTTCGTACAAAAAAAACTGAAAACCCGAGAAAAGCAGCGACGATCATTTCGGAAGGACTTTCAAAAACAAATTTAACAAAATTTAATTTTTAGTAGATCAAATACCAACAACCTTGAAAATTAGTTAAGTAACAACATAGAATGATTTGCACACAATTTGAAAAGATAAGGTACAGGTTTATGGTAACTATTTTCAGAAGTTGCAAGGTTTTACGTCGTAAAATCTCGACAGTGGTAAGATTGAATCTTGATGAAACGTTAACAGAAGAAAAAATAACCTTGGCATGATTGAAATTAAATTAAAAATAACCTATTATATATTCAGCAATATATACAGATAAGTAAAACCAGATTATTTTTATATGTAGAAAAGAGATTGTATAAATATGAAGATCGACAGCTCAACAACAGCTTAATCTTCTGTTCTGTCACTTTTCTCACTTCTGAGCGAAATCTGAATTCAAGATGAAAGCATCATTTTTGACCATCCTCGTTACTGCTGCTACTCTAGTTTCCGCAATTGAGCAAAACGCAACCAATGTGTCTCCCACTGCTGCAACCTCGCTCAATACCGTTTCGTCTGTCAACACTACCTCCAACGCCGAAAATACCACTAGTCCTCTTGTTATTATACAGCCTTTACAACAAACTATCTGGAAAATTGGTAACACCGAAACTATCACTTGGAAGGATGTCCAAAAGAACATTGATAAGGTCATGGTCAATCTGATGAGGGGCAATCCTGCCGCTCTCACCTTGGTTCAAGCTTTAGCTACTGAAGTTCAAACCGCTCCTGGTAGTACTCAAGTTAAAGTTCCTGAAAATGTTACTGCAGGCAACGACTATTCTCTTGCTATAGGTAATGACCTCAAGCAAATGGCTTACATTGGTAATTTGATAATCGAAGGTGACAATGGTAAGAACGCTACATCTGCTGCTGGAGGTGCTTCTTCTGCCACTGAAACCGCTGCTGTCGCTTCCTCTACTATTACATCTAACGCTGCCTCTATGGCAACCGAAAGCAGTACTCAAAGTGCCTCGATTATCTCCTCCATTGTTGATACCACGAAATCAGCTTCTGCTATTGAAAGCCCATTAGAAACCAGCTCTTCCTTTTCTACAATCTCTTCGCCTACTGACATGTCGTCTACTACTACCTCTTCCTCTTCGGTCAAAAGTCCTGTAGAAACCCATTCTTCTACCACTGAAGAAGTTTCTACGACAGCTAAAGTACCTGCCAGTGAGACCTCATCTGCTAAGTCTGAGACCTCTACTTATGACCCCTTCGTTAAATATGGTACCCTTAAAAATAATGATCCGACCGCTTCTCTGGAAGAAGCAACTCATACTGTAACTTCAAGCGCCAGCGTTGCCAAAGCCACTAAGTCTTCTAAGCCTGAACATTCTGTCACTTCTGAAAAAGCAACGAACGCTATTGAAACAACAACAGCCGAGAAAGAAAACGAAAGTAATAACGACGACCCGAGGGACGATGACGATAAGAATGATGAAGAGGATAAAGAGCAGAATAATGAAGGTAATGAAGACGAAGATGACGATAGCCAAGATGAAGAAGACCACAGTGATGGAGATGATGATGACGACGACGATGATGAAGATTATAATGACGAAGAACAAAATAGTGACGATGATGAAGACAATGATAACGATGATGATGATTACGATGATGACAATGATTACGATGATTACGATGATGACGATGACGATGAAAACGGTGACAAAAAGAACGACGAAGTGGATGGCCAAGGTGACAAAAACGGTAATAGGAAGTTATTTGTTCCTGTAATTAAGCGTGCTGCTCAACCTAATGTTGTATCAATGGCTACTGCTGCTGCCTCTAATGCTGTAAACGCTGCGACCTCTGCTGTTGGTCATGCTACTTCTGCTGTTGGTGCTATTCCTTCCCATGCTGCATCTTCTGGTAATAAGGCTACTTCTGCTGTAGCTTCAGCTGCTTCTAAAGCTACAAATGAAGCTGCTAATGCAATCAATTCCGCTTTAGGTATCAAACCAACAGAATCCTCTGCTGAAGTCAGTGGCGCTGGTCGCAACTGGGTTAATGTCTTTGGTATTGGTGTACCTGCCCTAGTGGCTGCTCTTACCGGTTTTTAATAACCATAATCATTCACATCTCCCTTTCATCTACTATAATTGCTTGTATTTAACAATCACATTTATCTTGTAATAATTTATTTCAACATTTTACCGAATAAATAGCATAATCAATTTTATTCCCCATTACATTCGTTATACTCAACAGAGCATTTCAAAGATGTTCAAGTGGGCTCTTTGCTTTCAGATTCTACTTTGGGTCCTTTTTAGCGTAATCAGCAATAGCTCGAAGCTCCCATTCTATGGGAGATTGTGTTTATTACAAGCTTAAAGGAAAAAAGAACTTCAGTTTACTATTTTACTTTTACAAATTAATTCGCTCCTTATAGACCATATACTCGTCCGGTCTTTCGTCAGTTACATGCGTTATCAAATTACCACTATCTTGTAATACAGGCCATCCCACAATAGAGAGTTGACCTTCTGTGTCTTTCCATGTGTAAGCCAGAATCTTGACCTCATTATTTTTCTCGCGAATCAAATCTTCAGGCAAGTAAAAATCATGTTGAGGTCCATCTCCATTACCGTAATATCTAGCAATGAGCATGCCATTGACATATACCATAGCCGTCCAATCTCCTTCCATATGAAGACGCAAAGGAATACTGAACGCGGAGGATTTCTTTTTATAGGCATTATCAAATGTAAAACGGAACCATTGTACGCCGTCAGAAATAGATATAGGAATGCACCAATTCCCAGCATCATTTCTCTGGACATCACTGTACTTCCGCCATCCTTCAGCTTGATTTTCATCTGGAAAACCAACACTATTAAAGGGGTTAGATAGCGTTTGAACGTCTACACCAGCAATCTTCCATTCCGCGCTCTCGTTCGAAATGAGACCATGCAATTTGGCACTTATCATTCCGCGTGGATTACGGATATCATTCATGATAAACGCCTGACGGCATAAGCCAAAACTCTCTACGAGGACGACGAGCTTATTTTGCAAAGTGCCTGAGCGCAAGAGATAAGGTGATAGGTTGTACTTATGTGAGCCCAAAAAGTATGGATCAGGGCCGATTTTAGCCCCCGGCATGAATAATTGCCGAGAATAGGTTGTATGACCACCTACAACATGTCCGTTCAAAATGACTGTAGCGCGGTTACGAGCATTCAAAGAGAGAGACACGTATGGGTGTTCCTTATTGGGTGTTTGAAAAGAGGTGCTGTATAGTACGTGTCCACTGGTGTATAAGTAATCTATTGCATCGAAAGTAATACTCTTGGTTCCATTGATACTCTTCAACTCTTGCCATGGTAGGTTCTCGAAGTCGACGGAACGTTGTTCCCAAAGTGTAGATTTAATTGAGATGGGTCCCACTGGTTTAGAATCGAAATCGACAGTACGAATAAATGGGAGATCATAACTAATGGATCTGGCATTATTTCTATCAACATCATCTAAAGACAGTACATGAACCGTTTTTTCAGAAGGACGATGGTTGATTTCCAGCTTTCGTAATTCCCTGTCGTAGTAAAAATTGTCAGCACCCCATGCTATAACGGATGGGTACTTCTTCACATTATTGTTCCAGTAAGGTTCTTCAAATTCAGCAAATAATGTACTGGCGTCCTGTTTGTTGAGACCAATGATAAAGAGACTTCCGTCAACTGTTTCGATCTTGGTCCAACCATGATCCGTTTTGAAGTTCAAAATTATCGCTTGTCCATCAGTGGTCAAGCTGTCAACATGCATGTTACCAGATAGCTTAACTTCTTTATTTGAGAAAGCCATGGAGCCAATGGTATTAGGCTCCACAATCCATACTTCTTCATTTGTCGCCTTATGCACCATACGTGTCAGAATTGGAATTGTTGATATAATCAAGTGAACGTTGTTCAGAGTAGTGTAATTACCTATAGCGATGAAAGAGGACTTATAAGGCAGGTAGCATCCCATCGTGATGGTATCCTCTTCCATCTGAACGGTAACATTAAAAGTATCTCTTTTCTTGCGGTCGAAATTCCTGAAGAATGTGAAAGTGACGTTTTGATCTTCCGCAATTGACTGACGTTGAAGGTTCATAGTATGTGGAATTGAAGTTTTGACATTTGGATGTTCTACACGTTCCGTTTTGGTAAAGTAGGGATCGAAAGAACGGGTTAAAAGGATTGTCTTTCTTATATTTCTTCCTCTATATGAAAGCATGCCAAATTCTCTAATACATGCTGAATAATCATAAGAAGTATACACGTCACTATATTTACAAATGTTTAGTTTTGATACGATGATAGTGATTAACAGGATTCGGTCGCTTTCTATGTCGATTACTTACGGATCACCAAGTGTCCCCCAATTAGTACCACCGTAAATCATATAAATACTTGTCATTGTAAGACCTTGGGCCAAAGCTGTCTCCAGTAATAGTTTGGTATATTCGTCGCCGTAGTAGTCATAAATTTGATCGTATGTATGTTGTAGTTGATAATGGTTGAACCAGCCACCTTGAAGTTCAGGAATAAATAATGGAGACTGTAACAATGAACAAGTATATTTCAATTAATCATCGCTGCCAAGAATGTCAAGTACTTTTCATACGGAGCCATTACCTTCGCAGCACCTCCGCCAAAACCACGAACAGTCTTTTCAAGTTTATCCATCGACTTCTCCATATTTTTGGGATTCCATTCATCCCATGTGCCAACGGACACACCACTATTGATTAACCAAGATTTAGGAGAACTAGTCGGGGCGAAAACTGATTTATATAATTCAATTGAATGATCAGACTTGGAGGGAAATACGAACATTTATCAAGCAACTGCCTTGTTTATCCACTTACTGACGTATTTATCGAAACCATATAAATCAAGTCCAAATTTATCTTTACTCCAAAATTTCTTCTTATTAACCTTGTCTAATTCAGGTCGAGCGATCCAACTATGTTCCTCAAATCCATCATTGGTGAAAAGTGGCACAGTAATACCAATATCCCTCGCCGCCTTTGATAAAATCCTCATTTGATCGTGTAAGCCGATAGGAAGCAAATTGGCCATGGATTCAAAGAGTTCATTATCGATCTGCAAAGCCAACACGCAGCCTTTTCTGTTATTGTTCGCTGCTAATTGTTGCAGGTCCCCGTTTTCCGTGATTTGATGTCGCTTAATGATGGGCAAAATATGGTTGAGCCACTCAACTTCGTATTTAGCGAACTCTGGATCATAGACCCGCCATAACATAACAAAATTATGGCGAATTTTCAAATTTCTTTTGGCCACAAGCCAGCTGGGATATCCACCTGCTTGGGTTTCTGCACATATATAGGGGCCAGGCGCTGCTAATACAAATAATCCTAACTTTTCACAGAGATTCAGAAGATATTCAATATCTCGGTTGCCTTCAAAATTGTAGACACCTTCAGCAGGAGAGTGATAGCCCCAATGAAAGTAGATTCTGATCGTATTAAAGCCGGCTGAACGGTACTGTTTTAATATAGATTCCCATCTTTCTCTGTCAGGCACTCGCCAATAATGAAATTCTCCAGAGTGGATTTGTGTAGGTACGCCTTCAATATTGAGCGCATATTTATCCCAGTCTAGAAGATTGTGGTAACGGGATCGATCGTAAGCAACTGAGGAGGTAGAGATGTCCAGATTGCCGTAAGTTCGATGGTGAGCGTAGTAAAACAACCCGCCCAAGAGAACTGGAAGTACTGCGAATATTGAAAATAAGGAGCTCATTCAAAGCAAAGAAGCGTATCTCATTCAGTTTCCTTTGAGAGCTCTTATGAAAGGGAAAAGCAGAATCATGCTGTACTGCACGGATACTGAGTTATTACTTCAGGCGGTCATTAAAAACGGTTAAAAGTTCTCATGCAGCCTATAGATTATGAGAGTATGTTATCATTGCTGTCGTTTTCAGAATTAACTTTACGAAAAAGCGATGTAAATGCAACAGTTGAAATACAATTTATCTTCGCCCGAGATTATTCTGAATCTTTGCAATTCTCAGAGAGCTGGCAAGCAGAAGAATGTTTAGAAAGTCTTAAGTTAAATTGTTATGAACGAATATGCTACAGGCCCATCATGTACACCCATCAAACATACATAGTATAGTCTGCCTTTTGTGACACGAACGTGTGGTTGCTGTTAAAACATGTAGTTGGGACTGAGGATGGTTATGAAAAATGTATCTGGGTGTTATACCGTGTACAAATAATTGCTAGTACGATTCTACATGACTTTAATTTCGTTAATGAACAAATAATCCTCAGTACTCTTAAGCCTCACATTTTACTCTCTCAAAAGCAATGCTGGTTAATTTTGTTATGAACATACTAATCTGCTATACTTTGAAGAAACTCTGTCTTTTGAAGGTCATTATTTGAGTAGATGAAGCATGTTCTTTTGTAGCGGAATGTCTGGAATTGAATCTTCGAAGACCTTTTAATGACATTGGTGTAATCGAACTTTTTTTCCCTTCTACTTTAATTTTGGTTCAGTTAAAACAACAGAGGACTTCTGTCGTCACCCTTAGCCTACAGTTAGCCATAATACAACCATGTCATCTGATCTTAACGGTAATCAATACGAATCGATCGAAAAACCAGCTACTGCAGGCGCTGCCTGCTTCCGCTGCCGAGGTTTTAGGTACCAACGAAACAAATAATGATATTCTCAAAGATCGCAACCATTCGCTTAATGTCACTCACGATCACTGTAACTACTATTGTATTGCAATGAAACAGACATGCCTGTGATAGGACAAAGCCCTCATGTCTACGTTGTCAACGACGAGGTATCAATTGTGTTTATCCCGAAGCAGCACCAACTTTGAAAAGGTTACAAAAAGCAACAGAAAATCTAGGAGAAAGAATCAAGAAATTCAATGAAAAACTGAGAACTTCTGAAATGTTTCCTCAACAACAAAATCAACAAAACATCACCGATGGCCTTCTTTATAGTATGAATGATACTATTCCTATGAATGCCGCTGACGATATTCCAATCTTTATGGATGATGTCGGGCTTTCGATTTGGGAGCAGCAATTGCAACAGCAGCGGCCTAAAAGGCGTATAATACGTCGTGGCAAGGTTGCTTCTACAAGCAACTATTCTGTTTATCCCTGCACAAAGTGTTTTAAAGACTTGCAGCAATGCGATTTGACACTTCCCCGTTGCAGTCGTTGTGCGGCCAACCATTTTGAATGCGGATACAAAAAAGCCGAGCCGAAAGCAAATCACGTCTCACAAGTCCTCACCACGATGAATAAAATAATGGATCAGTGGCAAGAATCTATAGATAGGGTCGCGAAGGACTTTGCTCAAAAAACGAGAGACCTTTCCGTTAAAGCAAACAATTCATTAAAGATGAAACCTACGCCACAAACTGCCTGGAAAATTACATCAACCAAGAGGGGATTATCTGTGGAAAGTAATGTCAATACCTACAATGATCTGTCTCGATTGATAGAACAGTTCAAACGCACTATGTCTATTACGCCTAAAGATAATAAATCCCAACAAAACAAGCCGAATACTCTAGCGGCTAATATCAATCAACAGCACTTATCGATAGAACTCAAAGATCCTTTGATAGAGTTCGAAGATACGAGTTCAATTCATACAACAACAGGTTTTGCCATATGGGATACGTGGGCCTGCTCCTCACAAACCATACCTCAGAACTATCCAATAGATATCAATCAAGAGCTTACTGATAATCTAATAGATTTATATTGTCGAACACCTTGCTGCTCATCGATTCGGCTTCCTATTATTGATACAGAAACCTTCTTAAAACGATATCAGGATCCAGATCCGACCAAAAGACCGCCCACTGTATTGGTCTATGCTATTTGTGCAATGGCAGCCAGAAACGCATTCCAACTGCATGTCTGGAGTAAAAAGCCTACAAGCGAATCACCTAACTACAATATGGGCAAAGCTCTGTCCGTAGCCTACTGTCTTCGCGGAAGGGAGCTTCTATCCGAATGTTTTGATGAGCCTACTTTTGATCACTGCCAAGCAGCCTTTTTGTTGTCGTATTGCAATTATCAAAACGGTTTTACAAATGTGATTTACTTTTATGAATGGATTGCATTTAATATGGCGCAGGAGCTGGGTCTCTATAAGGAGAGTAAGAAATTGACGCGCTATGAATCTATGCTGGTTTGGTGTCTTTACGACTGCAATGCTTGGTATAAAGCGTTGCGTGGAGGTGATGGTGCTGGCTCCAGAGGAATAAGCCAATGTCGGCCACCCATGTCAACATTACCCTCAGCCGTTGCCTGCCCGAATGCTAACGACCCTGAAAGTGCATGGGTAGAATATTATGTGTGGAATAGTTGGGTTTATCAAATCCAGTTACAACTGTTACGTGATCAAACGATAACTTTACTGGTAACCCATGAAGGACAATGTGATTCAATCCTGCCGCAAGAGTTGCTGGCTTTACAACAAAAGTTAGAGCAGTTCTATAATGAACTACCGTTAGAATGGAAGCCAAGTACAAGCAGTTTGTACGAAAATCTCTTGGATACTGATTCGCCCTCCTATTGCTCTTTCAATGTTCCGTCACCATGCTGCAGCTTTTCGTCAGCTTCGTCCAAGGAGGATAGCGAAAGAAATGACACGTACCATGTTGACATGAAAACATTTTCACGGCATTGTATCCAACTGGTAAACCTTCATTTCTATATTAACCAGATTATTCTGTACCAGCCTTTTGTGCCTATGCATCGCGTACCGTTTACGCACTTATCCTTAAAAAGTTTGCAAGTCAGCGTAAATGCAGCAACGCAAATGACCAATACCTTCAGACACATAATCCAGCATCAGAAAGCATGCTATGTGCCTCTTGTGGGATTCATATTTGCCAATGTTGTTTATAGAAAGCTCTTGAGCTATACAACAGATGACCATTATTACGAAGTGGGTAAATTAGGGGTGTTACAGTCGATCGAGTTATCTAAATTATCAAACACTTATTCCTACGATTTTGAAATGGCACGCACTTTGGTGGGAGTTATGGAGCAAGATACCCAATATGTCGCAGAAGCAAATATGACGAATAGTAATCCTTATATGATGTTGATCGATGCAGCGTCTAGCGCTTTGAGTACTCAAACACCACAGACGCCACTTACACAACAAAATGTATATGAAATACAGGGTAAGCTTACTTGATGGTCAGCAGTAAACATTCTCTTTACTCTTCTAAGCTTAAACGTCCTATTCTTTAGGTAAGCCCGAAGAAACTTGCCCAAATAGATATTAAGTTATACCTGTCATGATTTCTGCTGCTGCTAAATCGTTCACATATAATATTCTATTTTTGTTCCTTGTTTTCCATTATACCTATTTATCGTTATCAGTAATTTTTTTTCTATACATATAAATACATTTAATATAATCCAGTAAGCGTCTTCTTCCCTTTTCCACATCCAAATACTTCTATTACATTATTTACATACTACATTTTACATTAACTATTAAACTCCAAAATTGACTAATACTCATAGTTAGCTTTTTGTAGTCATTACTCAAAGTTGGTACTATATACAGTATGATCATAGGGATTCAGTGATAATTTGATATAACTTGAACCTCCTTTTTGTAGCAAAACACATCATTTAAAGTATTGGGCATTTGGGTCCATGATGATAATACACAAACGTATTACAGTAGAGTACGCTCTATAAACTTTTAATTACTCTTAATATAGTGTTAAGTTCTATTACTAAAGCGTGTGTCAAAATTTTTCAGCTAAACGAGTCGACCTGAACGAAAAGGAAAGAAAAACCTCTCCACATCCTAAAGAAAACTAACAGTATTGACTAGCCCTTATTATCACTAGAAAAAACCATTACAGCTTGTCCTGCCATCAGGTAGAGAAACTATCTGTTTGACTTGCATTATCCCAAAGACCGTTTGATTGTCTGCAGGAACAACCACGAATGCAAGACGCTATTTACAGTCGAGCCATTGCTAGAAAAGAACCCAAAAAATAAAATAAAAGAAGGAATTCAGGTAACAAGTGCAAAAGACCGCTGTGGCCCTCTTATTCACGAACAAATTAGCATAGCATAGCCGATGTTTATAACCAAGAAGAGACCAACACAAAAGCAACATCGAAATTGAACAGTTCATTTGTTGCAGTGGGACACGTTACATGTAGGATACGTTCTTTGAGTCTCTTTTACTCAATATCCCCATCTCCACTGTCATAACAAGGTTCTTTCCCTCAATCCAATCAAATTGGATACTTTGATTTATCTCAAATTTAAATGGTATTAATTTTTCTTTTTGTTTGTTCTGGACCCTCCGGGTTTAGTTTCCTAAAATGGAATAGTTCGCCTCTGGATTTTACAGGATATGTTTCGTCTGTTGGTGTTTTAGACGCCTCTGAAAGAGAAACAGGAGAAGTGAGGAGAGGAGGCTGGAAGAAAGAACCCAGAACACGGCGAAAACCTGGGTCTCGAATGCGATCGACGAAGACAACAACGGACAAAACGACGCCCACAGAATTATTCCCGGTGCCTGCAACCCATTAAAGCAGCTTTTTCTTTTTTAAAACAAAACCTTCTTTTCTCCCTTTTTTTTTTTGTTAATCTATTTCCTTTACTCTTCTCTCACTGACTATGGCAGAACGTCAGCGAAGACAAACTTCTCCCTCACGTCTACTACATTTACCTTTAGAAGTCTTTGTCAAAACATCGCATTATTTAAGCTTTGCAGATCTATGGTACTTGGGCACTAGTTCGAGATATTGCAGAGTTCTAGCTCATCAAATCATTTGGCACAAATACCAAATTGATCTATCCAAACCAGAACTCAATATATTCAGTCATATGGTACATGCTGCTCTTGCCTACATTACTCGACATGGATATAAAAAGAACACGAATAAATTGGATTACTTCATCATCCAGAGTGTGGCCAATAGACTCGCTGTCGAGATTTATGATAAAACGCCGTTCAATAATTGGGAGCCTTGTCTTGATTTTTTCCTGGATAAGACGCTTGGCATCCTTCTGGATCATGTTTTTCTTGATCCTTTGTTGGATGTTGTACCAGCGCACTCTTCCTCCCCCTTTACTGACCTACAACGAAGAGCCAGCAATGATAAGATCAACCGTCGGATCTTGATGACTGAATTCTTTCCAACGCGAATGGGCCGTTTATTGTCCAGTTTTTTAACGACATTTTATCCAACGTTGACAGCTCTATTTGAAACAGAATCTACTACTGAAATACATCATCGGCTCTTATTGAATCATATTAACCGTCATCTTGATAACATGGCAAAACGATACCATAACCACTGTCAGCGCGAACTGTTGCTGGTTTCATCTTCACGGACAGCACATGCAAATGCCCTAACTGCCATCAAGCAACATTTCAAATTTATACGGCTTAATTATCGTATCATGATACGCTTTATCGGAACATTGTTACAGACAGATCTTTTGTCAGCCAACGATGTGAGCACCCTTATTCGACAACGTATCCAATTCTTTTACCTTATACCCGTTCTGAACAATACAACCCACGTTTGTCGATGCACAATCAGTAGAGATGAAAACGAAGGAGACGAAGGACGAGAACAAGATTATTGCTCTTACCGCCCACTTTCTTCCATTGTAAAGAACAATAAACGTCCAAGGGTATCTCATCCTTATCACCACCCTTATGCGCGCCCTACCGACAAAAAACGCCACCGACGACAGCACTCGGATGCCGATGTTACAGGATCCATTTTTGCAACCTTATCGAATGATACAAAACATTACTTTTGGCAAATGTGGCTAGACGAAATAGATTTTCAGATGGAAACATACTTAGATTTAACGAGATCCATTTTAGCACTTGAACGTACTTTGCAGTCCCGAAACGCAGAAATCATCAAGATTTCGTCCATGCTTGATGAAATCATGTCTAATTTAATCTCTAAGGAGTTTAGCAAAAACCTATTTATGCTTTTCACCACTGGTTCCTCCTCTCCCTCCTCGTCCTCCCAAGACAGCAACACATCAAATATCACGAATATCACGACCACCGTCACATCCGATGCTACAGTAGCAACCACCACCACTACGACTACTTCTGTTTGAACCAACCCTCCTTGTCCCTCTCTATCTATATATATCCTTATTTATCTTGCTTCTATTTTTATAATTGTTTTTATTCATGTTTACTGTTGTATTTTCCTCATCATATACCCATATTCTCCTTCAAATAAAAAGTCTCACAGATGATTGCTGCTTTACACTAAAAGTATCTGCTACATTAACTAGTATCGAGCTTGAAAGGTTTTTACTATGTCTCACTTGGTAAGGAATCCACCTAAAACCATAGCGAAAAGGCTATGGAAGCTTCTGACACGGATAATTCTCGGCAGCACAGGAATGTAAAACATGCCTCTCTTTAGGCGGCGATAGGAGGAAGAACCATCACATCGTCGCTTGTTTCAATTTCCTACTACTTATATCTAAGCGCGTCCTTTGTGAATGGTATATTTTCTATACTGCCATTAGAATGCAGCATTTAATAATAATTGGAAATGTACGATTACTGTTAATTAAACTTATTTCTTACTCAAAACAAAATAATATCAGATAAAAGACGTCTATTCTTACTTATACATTTTTGGGCTACGCTCGTTTAGCGTAGAAAAGCCTTACTGCTCGTCATTCGTGGAACACTTGTGAACGTGTCATGTCCTGTCTCTCAAGAGTTAGTGTATTACTTTTCTTCATCGCTGCGCCCTTTTCTACAGGCAAGCTTGAATAGCGAAATGAAGCCTTTAATTCACGGCAGTCGCATAAGTACTTTTATGGTAGGTTTGACTGTATTTAAATTCCCTATCTCGTTGTATAAGTACCATTTTACGAAGAGCGAGCAAAAAAAGATGATGCTAGCATATAAAGTGCACGACAAATGGTAGGTCATGGCGGAAGAGCTGCTTGCTGTTTATCGAAATTTTGATCCGGTCAAAAAGTTTAACCCTGAGCAATGGAATATTTCGGTAGCCATGGTCACTTCTATTACCATCTGTTCTTCATCAATTCGACTTTGATTGGTGAATTAACAAATTTAGCAGTGTCGAAAAACCTTTGTTGTCAAAGATAAAGAAAAAAAAATGTTTCATTATCATTTAAATGAGCTGAAGTCTCTCATTGTTCAAATTATTGAGATTTAAAACTTTTTTCTGTCCCTTTTTGTCTACATAACATATTATTCTTCTTTTATTAAGCTCAGTTTAGTTGTCCATATATTCATCCTACAAAATTGCAGCTATAGTTATAGTTATTGAACACGCAAAAGTTATCGACCGACTCGACTGTTCCGACACAACACGAACAACGGAAACAGTAACTCTAGAAACGAAACATTAACGATTCAGCGCCACAATAAAGTTTGATAATACAAAATGGAGAATATCAACGTGAGCCATTCTCTTGCTCCGTCATTGCATGATAGGCAGAGTCATAACCATCATGTGGCTACTGTTCTTCCTGCTACAACTATCACTTCTTCGGACGAAAACCAAGATGTGGCACATTTGACAGCAGTCAAAGATGAGCAAGAGTTGGTGACTACACAACCATCGAACGATAACATCACAGGCTCCGTAGTTAACCGTTCTGCTCTTCCGAATCCAATGCAGGAGAGCACCAACGATAATGACACAAACCAACGACTTGCTGTTCCTCAGATTCAAGAACCATCGCCTCGCGGCACGACAGCCAACTCATCTACCACCGCACTATTTAATTCGCAAATGGTCCATATCGTTCCTACTAACTTGTCGATGCCTCCTGAATACAGCCGGGTCGACCAGTTGGAGAAATACCAACAACAAGCTCAATATGATGCATTACAACTGGCCCGATTGGAGGCGTTTCATCGGACGAATCCGGGCATTGTGATATATAAATATTTTAATCGTCATAGCAGCAGCCACCATGAAAATGCTATGCTTTCGTCTACATTGAGAGAGGACGAGAGTGGGCATACCATTAGCCTCAATAATGCTCTTTATGCTTGTGTAGTATTTCAATTCTGGGGCTTTCCAGTCACCTTTTGGCTCTTACTCTTCGGATTCATTGGCTGCTTGTCCTTCATTGTGCACGAGATGCCTAATCTGTACTTGCTGTTGTGGATACCCTTAGGCCTTTATCTAATAGGTGTGAAAGTTGTACATTCTAGACAGCGACGATGGTTAGCCCGCTTGGAAGATTTAGAAAGTCAAGTTCAGCAGGAGAGAAGCAGGAGGTTGATAACCGGCCGTACCAGCCATGATAATAGCAGCAGAACAACGGAGGAAGAGGTCATCAAAGATAAATATAAGGATCACTTCTTCATCATTATGGAGGATGAAAATCACTCTCATTCAGTCGTGACTTTATTACCGCCTCCACCAGCTTATTTGAAAGCAAATGACCAATGAATTCAATTGATAAATATCAATCTTTAAGACAAGCTTTCTCTTATCGAGAAATGCTATATGTAAATATTTCCTTAATTATGTATATACAGTATTATTTATTTCTTTCCTTATAGTTAAATCTATTCTTGACGTAAAATAATACAAAAGCAAGTTTGTAATGTACATTCATATAGAGAGTTGTGTTTACACAGAGTATGTAATGTTTTAACCTTGGGAACAACGTTCTTCCTGAATGTTCACGCAGCTCCAATGATCCTACATGTCATATGTCTTTTGTGTAGGAATTCATTTTGAGGCTATGTCGTGGATTTTTGTAACGAAATTATTCTCTTCTCCAACATGGAATCAAATGGAATGGATCATTAAAACCAACACTTTACAACGAGCAGACTTCGTTCATTCCATATGTGTATATAAACGCTGATCTTCGTGGTAAAATGAAACTGCTAAGGTTCGAGATATAACATTTGTGAGGCAGTCCATCTGAATAAAGAAGGAATGAAAGAGCAAACTGGCAGTTGTTGAAAGCGTCTCAGAACACTTGACACCGAACGTTGTCCTTTCATGGATAAACTTACCAGTTTTTACAGTCTTTTTCTGTTGTGCTGCTGCATTTGAAGAAATTTGATGTGAATCTTGTGTATCACACTAATATGATTATCAAACCGAGAAGAAGGAACACAATGCCATTGGAAAGGAAAGACTGCATTGTACCATGTCAAGCATGGCTAAGATTCACATATTGTTCAGCAAAAAAAAAAAAGCTAATGTATGTTCTGCTAGCAATTATTAGACAGCGATATGTATCAACTCTATTTGAACCATAAACGACAAAAAAGCAAGAGCCTTTTGAGATGATATCTTTAAACTGTCGTTATATGCATCCACACATACAAACTCATTGGTCCTCACAGAATAATAGCTTATATGTTTATCTTACTACCACAATTGACACAATATACATCGTTTAATGTAGCACAGAGTACAGATTCTATGCCGTTTTTCATGTTCGTTGAGAACGGGTTCATTTTCACAATGACTAAACATACTGTTTAGAACGATCCAACTCTATTTCTCACTTTTTATGAGGAAAAAAGAAATTGTTTAAGAGTTGTTGTTCTGAATTCAAGGCCTTCGGTTTCAAACGCTTTTTGGAGCTATGCAAACTTCTACACTATTGCTTCAAACACTTGACTACATTACTTGTAGCATTCGATAAGTTCAGAAGCCTGACAAAGGCATATTGTGATTGATTTGGAGAACGAAAATCAGTATGATTCCTCTTCCATAATTATTGTGCGAACGGTTGTATGTAATATTGACGTTTCAATCAATTTACTCTTCTTTTTTTTGGAAAAGAAACGGTGTATCTTGTAAGAGCCGGGAAAATCATCAAAGAAATTTGAGTTATTAGAATGTCCAGCATATAGCTTCAATGCCATGGGAACCTTTAAGGGAAAAACTGTCTCGCGTTTCCAGTTGCTTGTACGCGTTGAACTGCATTGATCCTTGGACCGGGAATCTTCGGTTTTTCGGGTTTTTTTCTTCCATGAGGGAGAATACAGAGTTACAGTATTTTCTCTTTAATAAAAGGTTCTGTGTAAATAACTTTCATTAAATGACAAAATGCTACTTTTTTTACAAGTCTTTTCATACGGGAAGAGACGACTACATAAAGGGAAGAATAGAGTTGGGATATAAAAGCAAAGGCAGGTTCAACGAATTTTCTTTTACTATATTCATTTCTTTTTTTGTTCATTCAATATTCAGACTTACTCTTTGCTTCATCAAGAATGCAACTTCCTTCTCTATCTAATATTGCTTTGTCACTGCTATTAGTTGCTAACACAGCTAATATGGTGCAAGCCAAAGTAAAAGTTCCCTCATGGAATGAAGCATACAAAAAAGCGAACGCTTTGGTCGGCCAAATGTCCCTTGATCAAAAAATTAATGTTACTACTGGTGTCGGCTGGATGGGAGGTCGATGTGTCGGTAATACTTACCCAGGTGAAAGCCCTGATTTCCCTGCTCTCTGTCTGCAAGATGGTCCTTTGGGTACGCGTTTTGCTGATAACGTTACTTCAGGTGTTGCTGGTATCAACGCTGCTGCTTCATGGGATAAAGATCTCATCCTTGCTCGTGCCGAATACATCGGTCAAGAATTCTATCAAAAAGGTGTGCATGTTCATTTAGGTCCTTGTATGAACTTTATGCGATCTCCTGAAGGTGGTCGAGGTTGGGAGGGTCATGGTGAGGATCCTTATCTCCAAGGCATTGTTTCTGCTTTGACCGTAGAAGGTATTCAAAGTGAAGGTGTGGTTGCTACTGCTAAACACTATGTTCTCAATGACCAAGAACTCAAATCGAAAGGTCGCTTCTTCTGACGTCGGTGAAAGAGCATTACACGAAATCTATGTATGGTCTTTTGCTCGCTCTGTAGAAGCTGGTGTAGGCTCGATCATGTGTAGTTACAATAAGGCCAACGGTACTTACGTCTGCGAGAACGATTATCTCTTGAACACCTTGTTGAAGAAGGAGCTAAACTTCAAAGGCTTTGTCCAATCTGATTGGGGAGGAACTATGTCTACTGTTCCAGCTGCTAACAACGGTCTGGACATGACAATGCCTGGAGATATTACCTTCAAATCCGGCGATTCATATTTTGGTGCCAATTTAATCAAAGCGGTGCATGACGGTGAAGTCAAGGAAGAGCGTGTCACTGATATGGCTACTCGTATCGTCGCTGCTTGGTACAAGGTTGGTCAAGACAAGGGCTTCCCAGAAACTACTATCAGTGCCTTTAAACGTGATCAAGCTGTCTTTAATAACGTTCAATCAAAACACAGGGAAATTGTCAGAAAAATTGGTGCTGCCTCTACTATTTTGCTCAAAAATGATGGCGTACTTCCTTTAGCTAAGGATACAAAAAAGATTGCCCTTGTCGGCAGCGGTATCAAGGCAAACGCAGAATAGTAAGTTTGTTCTTTTTATCCTACGGCATTCGCTTTTTGTAAACTGAACCGTATAACAAAAGAACCAACTGTAAATTAATTAATTTTGGTAGTGGCATCAATGGTGACGGAACTCATTGCACTGATCATGGTTGCAATATAGGTCATGTTGCTCCAGGTTGGGGTTCTGGCACTGCTGACTTCCCTTATCTAATTGATGTAAGTATACGCAGTAATTTTTTCTTTTTTTTTTTGAAATCTCCACTCCTAACAAGAGTCCTTCGGTTCGTCTAGCCACTCACTGGCCTTACAAATGCTTGGGAAAAAACACTGAGATTACAACTGCTACGAACGATTATGACCTTAACGCTGCTGCTAAGGCTGCCAAGAATGTGGATGTTGCCTTTGTCTTTTCGAGTGCAGACTCTGGTGAAGAAGTAGGCTAATCATGTGATAAAAAGATCTAAAGTACTCCAGTTCTAACAGTACTCAAAATTTTTACCAGTGTATCGACGTCGACGGCAATGTGGGTGACCGTAAAAATCTTACATTATGGAACAACGGTGACAATTTGGTAAGCTAGATCTATACCAAACCAACAGAAAAGAAGAAAAACGATGTAATTTTTTGTTTCCGTTTGTTAATTCATATAAACCATGGCTCCCTTGACAGATCAAAGCTGTTGCTGATGCCAATACAAATACTGTCGTCGTTATCAATTCTGTCGGTGCTGTGCTTATGCCATGGATAAACCATCCCAACATCAAGGCTGTGCTTTGGCCTGGTCTTCAAGGCCAAGAATCTGGTAACGCTCTGGCTGATGTTGTTACTGGTAAGGTGAATCCCTCTGGCCGTCTTCCTTACATAATTGCTAAAGATTACAACGACTACAATGCTCACCATGCCCCTGCCGATCCTATTAACTACTCTGAAAGTCTTCTTGTTGGTTATAAATGGGTTGATCATGCTAATATCGAACCTCTCTTTGCCTTTGGTCACGGTTTATCTTATACCAACTTTAACTACAGCGGCTTGAAGGTGAAGGCTAAAGTTCATAAGGGTGAACCCTCTCTTTCTGTCTCCCTTTACTATTGCCAACAATGGCGCCTTTGATGGTGCAGAAATTGTACAGTTGTATGTCTCATTCCCCGAAAATGCTGGAGAGCCACCCAAACTCCTTCGTGGTTTCGAAAAAGTTGACATTAAAAAAAGGAAAGAAGACAAAGGTGAGCTTTGAGCTCGGGAAGACTGAACTTAGTATTTGGGATACTTCTTCATCTTCTTGGGTCGTTCCTAACGGCAAATTCACAATCCATGTTGGCGCTTCAAGCCGTGATATTCGTCAATCCGCTGATTTTACATTATAAACTTGATGATTTTTCTTTTTGAGAAACTCAAGCATTATAAAGAAGAAGGATGTCCTATTATTAACATTGTGTATCTGTAAATATTTTTGAACTATATAACAAAACTAATAACTATTATACTATTTTTTTCAAGTAAAGGAAATCTTTAATGTTATTATACTATGGTTTTTAAAGAGCATCTCTCGAAGAACACTATCTCAAGTTTCCCCCCCCAAGCTCTCAATTTATACGACGACCGACCCAAAGGAATTTGCTTGCGAAAATCAGACATTCGGAATAGAATGCTTCATCACAGGACATTAACGTTGTTTAAACACGTTATTTTTTTGTCGAGAAGAGCCAAACCAGCAAGTTTAAACAATTAATTCATTGCAACATAGTGGGTAAAATAGAAAAGAGAACAAAAAAAAAAAAAAAAAAAAAAAAAAAAAAAAAATAAAAAATATTAAAGCATTCGAATAACCCCTTATTAATTTGACAGCAATGCTATATTTTCTTCAGAATGAATAGAAGAGTCAGTGTTACAACCTGACCGTGAGCTTTTCGTTACTCTTCGCCTGCTACTGCTGCTGCTCCCACAATTGCTGCTATTGCCCGTATGTTTATGTGTCCTTCCACTACCTTTGTGTGATTTGGATTTTTGTCGCCTTTTCCGGTAATGTACACAACTTTTCAACGCAGCTTTCATTTCCATCATAGTAAATGGTTTACTGATAAAGTCGTTCATGCCAGCATCAATACATATTTGCCGGTCTTTCGTCGATGCTGAAGCCGTCAGTGCAATTATATAGACGTCGTTCACATTTAGCAAAGGCTCCTCGTTACTTTTGTCTGAATCTGTTGCTTGCACAACATTTTTCGTTGCTATTCTATTTTTTCGCTCTAACACTATGTGCCGTGTTGCTTCCAAACCATCCATTTCTGGCATGTATAAATCCATCTATATAAAACGCGAAAGGAATGGCTTAACGAAATGTGATTATTCGAATAGTAAAATGTTCTTATTTTCTTACGAATATCACATCGAATTTGTGAATGCGCATCAGTTCTAATGCTTCACGACCGTTCCCGGCTATAACGACATCTTGATAACCCAATCGCTTCAAAATGCTAACAGCAATCTTTTGATTGACTGAGTAACGTGAAATGAAAGCAAATTCAGTTGATATGCTAAAGGAATAGTATTTATGAAAGGAAGGCGTTAAAATATATCGAAAAAAGCAAACTTACGTATATTATCCTCTGCTAACATTATCTTTATCGGGTGTAGTTTTGCCAGATTTTCTTCCTCGTTTTGACTATTTGACTTTTTAGATTTCGAGATTATATGACGTGATATGTTTGCAATCGGTGACTCTTCTTCTAGGCTGACTGGACCTTGTGATCGCTTAGATGTAGCTGGTGTAGGATTAGCTTCGAAAGTCTTTGCATCTGCCTGTTGGGATTTGGGCAGAAAATTCTGCAAACCTTTACTGATAACGAGAGTCAATCGATTGTTCCGGCTGCCTGTGTATGCAGAATTATTAAAATTCTTATTGCCAGGACTAGAGCTTAGAGTATTTGTACCAGTGTCACTAGGGCAAGGAATGTTTTCTCGATTCATAGTGTAATTATTATCTATATTAGAACTGATAGTAGTTGTATTAGGGGTAGTATTAATAGTTGTATTAATTGCTGTACTGGTATGTTGTGGTGAAGGTGCTAAGTTTGAAGGAGTTCTATTAGCTACGGTTGCTGCAGTAGGCTTCGCTGATTGCATAGCTGGCAGTGAATGGGATGTTTCTGCTTTTGTATCGTTTCTATAACAAGTATTGTTATTTTGTTGCACACTGAACGGAGTAGAGAAGTAATCTGCATGGTTTGACGATGAGGGGGAAAGGTTATGAGCAGTACTATGGCCTAAAGCTGACTGCTCTGCTGTACAAGAGCTGCTATCAGATAGAATGGAACCTGGGGACGATGGTGACGCTATTACACTGCTGCCTGTATTTGTTCCATCTTCAGAGCTGTCATCGTTAGCCAACCGAGGTCTAAGAGTTACTTTTGAGGGCTTCTTGTAGATAGCTAGAGGAATAGTTAATGCAAATTTTGAACCTATTCCTTCTTCTGATTCTACCCAAAGTCCACCGCCCATTCGATTGACAAGTGTACTGGAAATAGCTAACCCCAGGCCCGTTCCGCCGAAGCGACGGGCCGTGGAAATATCGATCTGTGAAAACGATTTGAACAGCCGCGGAAGCCGATCAGCAGGCATACCAATGCCAGTATCTGTAACAGATATTTCGAGTATCACCTTGTCAACGGTGCCCTCGTCATCTGTTGTTGTGCCGTCATCTTCTCCATTCGTCAAACCGTTCTCATAATTTTCGCTTGACTGCTCTGCGCAATTATCGTCTTCGGAAGCTGATGCACTATTGATGTACTCTGAACGTTTCGGTTTTCTGCTTCTTCCTTGAAGAGTATACATACTTTCAATTTTCGCGTCGTAACGTTCTTTGAAAATAGCATATTTGCTATCATTATTTGGTACTTGTTTTTCA
Organism: Mycotypha africana; assembly: GCF_025528875.1. Taxonomy (NCBI): domain Eukaryota; kingdom Fungi; phylum Mucoromycota; class Mucoromycetes; order Mucorales; family Mycotyphaceae; genus Mycotypha; species Mycotypha africana. The sequence goes on along the minus strand of NW_026515727.1, from coordinate 960,143 downwards.
GGAGGAACATGAATCTGAATCTTCACTTGAATGCCTCCTGATTTGGTGAACTACAGTATAACGCGAATGAACCATTAGTATGTTGTAGAAACTCTTTGAAGCTCATCGTCGATTCTACCTTTACGGCATTAGAGCATAGATTGAGCAATATTTGTGTCAAGCGCATAGAATCGCCGACAAGATGGTCAGGTACATCTGATTCGATTTTCCATAATAGTGGTAGAATGGCTTTACGCGTATTTGGCGGTGATAAAAGCATATTATTCAGACCTAGTTGGTTCAACAGTAGATTGAGAGGAATATTGTCATTGACTTCTGGTGGACATTCAACTAGATGCACCAATCTCTGATGCTGGATCATTGATGCTTGATGTCTGGCCATGTTGAGCGCGTCTATAATAGGATGCAATGATGAAGGTTAGTTAAGATGGATAGGGTATGACGCGATCAATTGAAGCAACCTTTGACACATTTTCGAATACTGAATCTTCTGTTCTCCAGTTTGAATTTAGGGTCATGATTTATCTTTGTTATGTCAAGTATATCATTGATAACAGTCAAAAGATGGTTTCCGCTCGTTTGAATTACTTCAAGATGCTCTGCTTGTTCAACGTTAAGTAGATTTCTTTCTTGTAATAATAGATCGGTTAAGGCTATCACTGCGTTCATTGGGGTTCTTGATAAATCAAACGGTATCAATGATCAGTTGTATAAAAAAAAACAAACTTTGAGGCATTACTTCTTTACCTTATTTCATGGCTCATGTCAGCCAAGAATTTGATTTTACTTTCGGCATCTTGTAAGGCAGCGTTTTTTGCTACAATGAGGTTATCCCGATAACGCAATCGTCCAATTTCATTCACAGTTCTTAGTTCAACAGCAGACAGAATGGTTTTTATTAACTTAATCTGGCTTGCATCCATAGGCCTATCATCCATAACCGCAATCATACCAATGGGAACGTCATCTTGATCTAGTCGCAAGCCCACAAAACTGTGAAACACGGGATAAACGGACCCACAAAATGGACCGTTCTGTTCGTCGTGATATTCTTTCCATCGTATTGTTTGAATATGTGGCGCATCATGATCAAATGAAGTAATAGGAGCAGCTGAATATTTTGTCCTGTATTTTAACAAGAAGGCATGGTTCTGTTTAGTAAGTCATTGGAAGAACAGATGTTTTGTTTTTTTTTTTTCATCAATAGCTTTACAGTGCTGGATGTTTAACTTTGGAATAACAAGCTTTTATAAATAAGTAGTCAATAAATGCAAATCCTCCGCCTTGAAGCGGGGATGTTTCACTTTTAGATTTGGAGTTACTGCCTTTAATCAATCGAACCTGCGGGCAGCCTTCGTTGTGTCTCAAATCGTTGTATTCTCTTGCTGTTAACAATCGTTGAATCATTACTGTCTGGACACCAGTCCATGCAGCAATCTCTCTGACTAGTTTCTCCAAAAATGTTGTGCTTACTTTGGAGAAGCATGATTTGTATATAGATGTGATAATTTCGTCGTCTGACAATTCATGATGTTGCATTATAAATGAAGTCTACTAATTGATCAATACTGGTTTGTATATATTGTATGGAAGTTATGTACAATCAAATGAACACAGTAGAAGTCCTATTCCTTGTTTTGGGAACTAAGAGACAAGTCTTTGGGAGTGTTTGTTAGGAAGTTTCTGTTTGAAGGGCTGAAGTAAAGGAGATTAAGCAATGGTGGGAGATGTGAATGGTGGATGGGATCTATCTGTTCATGAAGTCGTAAGTTGCGTTCACTTTAAGGGTATGGGTGAGCAGACAAAAAAAAAGCTGAAAAGGGGGGGGTGAGGGAAAGCCAAAGATACGAAAAAAGACGCAACTGATAATTAGGATAACAGCAATCTTAACTAAAAGGCTCTCACACATATATCACACAACATACACGCTCACCGGTCGCAAATCCTTTTTTTCCCTCTTCAGATACTGAACAATTCATATTGAATTATTGTTTTTAAACCATTATGAACAGTTTACACCACTACACGTCATACAAGAGCACGTTAAAAATGAAATGAATTGGATTAGCTTAACATAAACTCGCCAGACGGCTGTAACTATTCTTCTACAACCAGTCTTGATTTAGCTTAAAACGGGCAAAAGACTCCAGGCATTTTAAAGTTTCCTTAGCCTATTTGAGATTAACTAATTTAGGCATCGTGGGCTGATATAAATCTGTGTTGGAAACTGGAGATGTGATTTCTGTATTTCGAAAAAGGGGATGCACAGTTGGATTCTTACAGAAAAGAGTTCGTCATTTGGGCGGCTCTTTCTAATTTGTTGAATACAATTAAAGAACTGTATTGGTTCTCTTAAGCATTTTGTTTGACAGTAACTCTTTCAAAGTATCTGAGATAAAGCACATCTGCTTTATAAGAATTAGACCACAATGTTCGAATATCCATTTTGCGATCACTATAGAATAGGTTGAACAATTGTACAGTAACAGTTTTCAGTTTTTGCCGCAACGCATGATTAAGTTGGTAATCTTATGATTAAAAGTAGATCAATGCTTCATTACGTCATTAAGGGCATCAAAAACCTTATATAGAGCAGTGCAAATAGTGTAGCATTTCCTCATAGTTATACAAAAATGTGCTCTTCCTAAATGCAGGAAGAGGGGTTGAGAGTGGGCGCTGTTGACATCTCCTACAATACTCTTCTCCTTTCGAGGATCTAATGCCTACAGAGAAGTTCTCAGAAGCTACAATATTTTTCGATGCATAGATCTACGTAATGGTAACTTCTGAACCCTACCATTGAGTGGAGGCAACAGCAGTGTCAATTAAGCCATTTCCTTGACTGTACCAATTCGCGTATCACATAGTGTAATGTAGTCGTACAGGCTGAACAGAAAAGGTTACGTACAAAAGACTGTTGTTGCACGCTCCTCACCTTCAATTATATTAAACCTTCTGGCTTTACAGCAATTAGTCTTTCACATTTCACGAATGAACATAATACTAGATGTGAACTATGGCTTGTCTTTAACTTTCCAATTGATATGGAGACTCCTGAAAATGTATAAAATTCCTAACTTGTAAAAATCAGAAGAGCCTTTCTTTAGTATCTGATTGGATGAAAGTCAAAAGTTTTGAATAATTAAGCGGGGACCATGCTGTCGGTTTTATTCTTGGATTTCTACCTGTTCCCTATTTGTTTACTTGACTACTGTCCTGCTTTTTTAATTTCCGTGGAAAAAAGAATGCAAATGATCACAGCCAATTTTAGTAGTAAACAACTGTTAGACAGGAAGAGCGCTTTCATTATGATTCAGAGGACACTTGGCAATAGTCATAGCGTTCTATTTACTAACAATATCACTCCGGTTACTATTGCACTTTGAACTACTCTCAATTTCTTCTGCTCGACATTTCATCAATAAAAAATAGCTGATGTTTGCCTACATCCTTTTTCATGTCAATTTGCATAGTGCATCTGAACCCTGCGGATGCTCGCCAAGCCGATAGATCTCAGCTACGAATCGCTTTCTGCAGTCTCCTGCTATTTAAATTATTAACAGAAATGCAAATGGTAAATTTTTTCAATGTCAATAATCCTTGTATTCTAGAAGCTCCTTTCTAATTGCTTCTCTTCTTATTTGACTAATTCATACTCATCCATATTCCTTCTGTGTAAAGTATTCCTGTATCAAAGCACAGCGTAACTTAAAATGGAATATTACACCCGCATCCTTCCTTTTTATTCTATGGTGTAACCTGTAGATTCTCTTTTCAGGAGCTTCCGTTATTTTTTGCGCAGACTTACGTTGGTGTAATCAATTCACTGAGTTATAGGTAATTGGAGTGTACCTTTTCTCCTGTACTTGACCAATCCCCGCCGCTTACTTATTTGTGTAGCGCTAGGCAGATAGGTTGGCAGTCTGTTTCACTTGTAACCCAATCTTAACAGACACATGGACCTCTTGAAATGTGCCATTTCCACTTTTCTATTTCCAAAGGCTAGAAAGCTTGTATAATTTCAAAATAGGGCAACAATTTGAGATGCGAGGGACCAAGCCACTGAAATGGTTTGCGCTGATGGGGCATTAGTCTCAATAATTGAAAGCTAGCATATACCTTTCTCAAAAATCACTACTTCCGAACTGTCTTAATAAAACATAGAAACATTATCCATGGAATAAATCACAAATTTAAAGTAAAAATCAAGCAAGCTGCAATAAGAAAGAGTTCAGGATCTAGCTTGCGCTCCAATTTAGCTTTTGTAAAAAACACGGTGCACTCTCAAATCGGTGCACATCTTAAGGACAAAGCTTTAGCACATTAGTTTGCATGTAGTATTCGCAAAATCATCTTATAGTGCCTTTATATAACATGTGAATAGCATATATTGTATTATGCTTAATTCATATAGTTTGAATTTTAGTATGAACAAGGTTGAAGTGAAGGGTTCAGACCTCCGTTACAATCTCGACTGAAATCGTGACCTTCCATGAAAGATATCTCTCCTCTAAGAAATATAAAGATTTGCTACCACTATCCTTTCGTTCTGTTTTTCAGAGGCAATGTGTTAACAGTCAATACTAGCTTGTTAATCCAATTTTAAGTGTACTGTTCTCAGCGCCTGATTTGGGAAGGGGATTGTTACCTTTTCATATCCAAATTTCCAACAGTTGAATAAAAAAGTGGGATATTTCAATACTGTTCAAATTTAATTGTGATTTATGTGAATGTACTTGTACATCCAATAACTCTTTCACACAATTAGGATAGAAATAGAAGTGGAAGAAGAAATTAAGAAAGATAAAAGCTCATATATCATAGGGAACATTGATAATACATACATGCAGATCTTTTGAGTACGATTTAACTGAAGAGCAGGTTTGTCAATTACTCCTCCATAAATAGAATAGAAAAAGATGCCATCAGTGAAGTAGAAAGGACACTGACTATATAGAACGGTAGAAATCACACAAATACAAAGATACTTTACTTGTGCTTGCGTTGAACATTGGAGATTTTGCTCCTGATAAGTTCTTTTTGCTATCAACTTATAATTGGCTGTATTGTATCAAGGCTAAGGTATCTAAAAAAGGTGCCTTAAACTTCAACACAGATTGATATATTAGAAGACGTACCTTTGTCACTTCTCCCACCCCTCTTATAGAATACCGAAATTCAGCTGTCCGCACATTGGGTGTAGGCATTATCTGTGACTGAGACTTTTCATTGCAGCGTTCTACCGACATGACTGGCGAGTGCGAGAAATTGATTTTTACTGTTAACTTTTGAAGTATATTCAACTTCATCCCTCGTTATTTTATATCATGGCTATTATGGCTTTTTCTCCTGCTTGTCTCAGACTTTGATTTTCTTTCTTTCTTAACTGCCTCTCCTTATGTCATTCATTTAGAATTTGAAGCCCATGTGATAGTATATTATCTCGATTGATTAATATACCATTTAATGTAACCATCGGGCTGGGCTTAAGCATACATGAAAGTTGCCACTATTTTACTGTACTAGATATAAACTAAGCCGTCCTTGTGAAAGACTATTTGTGCTAGGTTTGGAAATCCTGTAACGTATGAATGCTCCTTATTAAGCAAGAGAGTCAGTTATTCCTACATATGCCAGATGGCGAAGTTGTACACTTCATAAATAGCTGTTTGACAAATTTTCTTTTTGCAGATTCTGACAGGTATCACAATAAATCATGTTTTCGTTATACTGCTGCTACAGAGCTTCAAAATTGATATGGTTTGCTTTCTGTTGTTGTCTTTGATCTTCTAATGTGAGATCGAATTTCAACAAGGGACATTTTCCTTATCAGGATTATTTAAAGATGTTTGATTGGAGATTGAAATTTAAGCTTATCATGAACACCATATAACGGGCTTCAAGAACCTGACGTGTAGTTGGTAATAAGCGTGGTAGACAGCCATATTGATATGTGTATAACAAGACTGCCTCCATTTAAATATGTAGGTTCGAATACAAGTAAGACGTTCATTACTCCGACATTGAACATTAGTACAGAAGTAGAAGGCCTTTCTTCAAAGGTTTAACAGTATACATTGATTTTCCCAAGAATAGCGGACTTGGCGGTTTCAGATAAAAGGACTCAATCAAATAAACATTTCAACCAGATCAGACGACGTTATAGAAAAAAATCTTTTTTTTTTTTTTTTTATCTTTTTTCTCCATCTTTTTTTTTCTCTTCATTTTCTATATCAAGTCAATATAATTCTTCGTTCTTTCGGTCCTATCAAACATATACACGATTTATAGAATTATAGAATGGATGATCCGGCCCAGAAAGTGATCCGAATAGACCACAATCAGCAACAGCGGCAACAAAGCGTCCAAATGAACTCGGACGATCCTATGAGGATATTCAATAATGAAAAAGTAGAGGCTTACGATCAAACAAGCCTTTCATTCGAGAACATTACTGAAGATGGCACAACAACAGGCCAAGCTCAGCGAGGTTTGAATGCTCGCCACATCCAAATGATTTCTCTTGGCGGTTGTATAGGGTAAATCAGAAAGCCATATTTTTGCCTGCCGAATTTCATGTCTTTTTTTTTTTTTTCCTTGAACTAAGATGATATTTTCATAGTACTGGTCTTTTCTTGAACTCTGGCCAGAATATTGCTGAGGTAGAATATCATTATTAGATATGGCTTGGTCGACATATATTAAATTTTTTTGATCTAGGCTGGTCCTGCTGGAGCATTAATTGGTTATTGTGTTAGTAAGTGCTAACAATCATTCTATTTTACCAATTTCATTCGATCAATTCGTGCTGATGAAACTTTGAATACAACTTCTACTTTGAACCAGTTGGTTTAATGGTAACGATCTAGTCAACACAGTGTCGTAGTAGCAAAATAGCATTATTTAAGTGTCATCGACTTCCTTTAGGTATATTGCCTTATGACATGTCTCGGAGAGATGGCAACCTATTTACCTGGTAAACAGTACAAACGATCAACCTACTATTTTTTTAAATAACTGACGAATGTACATCTTTAGTACATGGTTCTTTCAACCATTACGCAACCAGATTTGTTGATTCGTCGTTGGGGTTTGCGCTTGGCTGGAATTATTGGTAAAATCTCCTAAATATTTTGTTGAGTAGGCAAAAGAGTATCAATGATTAACCCTTCTCTCGTAGGCTTTCGGTAAATTGCTGCAAACAAAAAAAAAAAGAAAAGACGAAAACATTTGGCGTTTGTAAATTACTTGACTGACACTTTTTTTTCACATTTTTAACATCGCCTTTATGTTAACTAGTGGGTAACTATTGCACTCACATTTTTCTACTTTTTTAAAACCGTACTAACAATTTTCTTTCTCGATTTGGGAATAGTCTGTTTCAATCGCAACAGGTAAAAAAGACCGACGCTTTACCAAACTACTCCACAATTCAGTTCGTTAATACTTTTTGATCATAGAGCTTTCTGCCGCTGCCACTATTGTTAATTGGTGGAGACCAGTGATGCCAGACGCTGTTTGGTCTACTATATTTTTCCTCGTTATTTTTGCTATCAATCTTGTCGGTGTTCGACTATACGGTGAACTTGAGTACTGGTTTGCACTATTGAAAATACTCATTGTTTTCGTGTTCATCATTATTGGTAAGTTGAATGCTATCGGTATAGTGTAGCGTGCAGCTTGTTTAAGTGGTATGCTTTTTTTTCAATTTTCAATATTAGCCATTTTAGTTACCTCAGGAGCTGTTGGAGAAGGACCTATTGGGTTCAAATTCTGGAACGACCCAGGACCCTTCGGCGTGAATGGAATCGGTACACTAAACGTCCTGTTGTCTGCAGGTTTTTCTTTCATGGGAACAGAAATTGTCGGTATCACTGCTGCTGAAGCTAAAAACCCCACAAAAACAGTACCTCGTGCTATCCGTAACACCTTCTGGCGTATTATCTTCTTCTATATTGTCACTATTCTCTTAATAGGTCTGTGTATTCCTTACACAGATCCCAACTTATCCAACAGTGACGATAATCCTGCCACTGCATCTTTTACGTTGGTTTTCCAGTTGGCTGGCATTACAGCCGGAGCCCATATTATCAATGCAGTTATCCTGATTAGTGTTTTGTCGGCTGCTAACTCATCCCTTTATACCTGCTCTCGTACATTGATGGGTCTGGCTAGAGATCGTAATGCTCCTCGTTTCATGAGCCGATTGAATCGTTTCGGTGCTCCTTACATTGCCGTTGCTTTCTCCGCTATTATTGGATTCCTCTGTGTGTTTGTTTCCATTTACAGTGCGACAGTGGCGTTCACTTGGTTCTTGAGTATTACGGCTGTTAGTGGGTTCATCAGCTGGTGGGGTATTGCTGTGGTTCATATTCGATTTAGACGAGCTTTCAAAGCACAAGAACGTGATATGGATGATTTACCTTTTAAAGCTTTTGGTTATCCTTGGACTACCAGCCTTGCTATAATACTCACTACATTCGTCATATTCGGTCAAGGTAAATTGTACAAAGATATTTTCTTTTCTTTTTTTCATAAGCAGTAGACTTTTAACATCCCCCTTCAATAGGCTATACTGCTTTTTACCCGCAATTCGATGGTGTAAAATTTGCTTCGAACTACATTGGGCTTCTTCCTGCCATTTGTTGGTATATCGGTCATAAACTTGTGCGAAAATCAAAAGTTGTGCCCTTAATTGAAGCTGACTTCGAAACAGGACGTGTCACCCATATTGATATTGAAAAGGATGAAAATGAAGATAAGCAGCATCAAACATGGTATCGCAAAGCACTTGCTTGGATTTTGTAAATAATGTATAAATTGCCTACTAGAAGGATACAGTCTCTTTTCAACTTCGTATCTGAAAAACCTTCTTATATTTCAAAAAAAAAAATATACTCCTTATTTGTAAATGTAGACTTCAATAATTTTTAATAGAATAAAAGGTAAAAAAGCTGTTATGCAAGACCACTTTAATTGCGATATGCTTATCAAACAGAAAACATATCGCTGATCCCAAGTCACATACAACTGCGGTTGGAAGTAATTATGTCCCACAAAATTGTATACAATGAGTCATCATTATTTTTTTGAAAGAAAAAAACCAAAAAGTAACACTTCAAACATTCAATAATAGTAAAACGCATCAGAATACAATTAGCAGATCAGACCGTTGGAGACAGTATACGAATTTGGCAAAGCACTCGCCATGCATGAATTATCATTAGGCAAAACGGAGATCAATCGATAGATGTTAGGCATGCAGCATTATTAAAAAGTTGCTGTTATATTATATCCGTCTATAAGCTGGTTGATCTACTAGCTTTGTCGAACAACGGCCTCAGTAAAATAAGGCTTCACCAGCAACATTAGAGAGTAGGGGTCAATGCTTTTATTGGCTGGACGTTTATCATGAAAACTATCTTTAAGCGCACGATTGATTTCTTGGATAGCTCTGATGGGTTCTCTTTTGTGATATGCACAGCCGTGGTTCTCCGAACTGATGCAGTTTGTGCCGTCGATAAGTCGCTGTTGTGATTGTTGTTTTTACTTCCCTGGCTTTATCTAAATGATGACACATTTTATTACAGCTGTTCATGTCGAAAGAAATCCAATTACACGGTATCATCACTAAATGAAAAATGAGATGGTGGTCCTGTCAGTACTTCTCAAGAGTGTGATGTCGGTCGTTACTATGCAGATTCCTTACTACAGAATACAATTGCTAATATGTTAAAAAATATTTCTTGTTAAATCAAATCCTTTTGCATGTTCTTACCTGAAAGGCCCACGGTGTTTTCTTTGGGGATTTCGCTGCTAGCTGGATATACATATCGTTGTCTGGTGGCAACTCCTATCAATGACATACTATAGTTGTAGGTATTGAGCTTATTGTGGATTTGAACACAACGGATGACAAACCTTTTTTTTGCAACTGGACATCATTGAGATGATAGATAGACAGACGTGGGCAACAGTTTGAACAGGCGACCAATCCTTATAAAGGATGTTAAGACATATGTGCCCATTTGAATATATCTAATGTTATTAAGCTCAGTTGGAATAGGTTACATTTGTTATCCAAAACAACCTTGTGCTTACGCTTGTAATGAGAATGAGCTGAGTAAGCCCTGATTTTAGTATTATGAAGTATCAATAGCAAACTTACTGTGGATGTACTGGGACGTGTGGTCTAACAAAAACAACATCTGGTGCTTCCAATGGATACTGTGGAGTGAATCGAAACTACAGCAAATGTGCGTCCCGCTTTAGCAGCTACAAAAAAGGTAACTTATTCATGAAAGAACAGCCTTTTTTACCTCAAGCTTGAACACCTCGCCCTGATGTTATGCGAATAGTAGAAATTATTATCATCATATCTGTAAAGCACACGCATCTTCATCGTTTATATCACAAAATCAAACCTCATATATAGTGCCAGGAGCTCCTGTCAAGCGGAGCTTCCATCTATATTGGAAAACATAAGGGACGGGATAAGTAGTTGGCCTATAGAATGAATCATTGAAGTATTTACGGACTTTTTAAAGCTTTCGGCTTCTTCTATTTCAACGCCTTCTGGTGGCTTCTGGTTTAGATCTTGAGAAGAGCAGTTATTTGTATGTTGAATACCTATTCAGGATTTTTTAAAAGTTACCTTTCAGCTCTTTTGTCAGTCGTTTAGTGAATATTGATGACATCAAATAAAGCGAAATGGAGATGTGTCAATGACAAAAAACTTACACCAACAAAAAAACAGTTAGTGCAGAAATAATGCGAACAGAGGCGCAAAATGCTGACAGTCACATTTATCAGTTTATTATTTTGCAGTAACAGTATTTTCTAGGAGCATTATCCTGTACCCTATGGTCACGCTTTAACATTTGATACATACATCCTTATAATCTAATGCCGCCAAATTGCATCACAAACTTTCGTTACCTCCCACATCTGGCGGACATCGTGTACTCTAACTATATTAGCTCCGCCGGCAACGCAGGCTGCAACTGCACCTGCTGTTCCAAAGGTTCTCTTCTCCGCCTCTTTGACACCCGTAATGTTACCTATAAACTTTTTACGACTAATACCCATTAAACATGGCAGACCAAACAGTAAAGAATCTTGCTTTTGTGAAATATCTTTCAAATGACGTATAATATCAAAATCCTGTTGGCCCGTCTTTGCAAACCCAATTCCTGGATCAATTATGATATTGTATCGATGAACACCCGCAGCTATGGCTCTTTGTACAAGTGTGTTCAATACATGAGAAACATCATCAACCACATCATCGTTTTCATAGGTTGTATTCTGTTTGGACATCATGGTCTGTGCATCACCACGCATATGCATTAAACAAACAGGTACATTACATTCAGCCATTACTTTCAGCATATTTGGGTCACGAGAGCCTCCACTGATGTCGTTGATCAAATTGGCACCAGCTTTAATAGCAGCAGCAGCGACTGCTGCTCGGAATGTGTCTACAGAAATAGGTAAATCGAATCCTGCAGCACGTAGTTCAGTAATAACAGGCACAACACGCTTGATCTCTTCTTCTTCTGGGAATGTGTCGTCAGCACCGGGCCGTGTCGACATACCGCCAACATCAATGATATCTGCACCTTCTTCCTTCATTCGCCAAGCAGAAGCGATCGCCGCTGAGATGTCATAATGTTTCCCTCCATCTGAAAAGCTGTCAGGAGTAGTGTTTAAAATACCCATGACATAAGTCTTTTCATTCCACCTCCATAACCTCCCCTCTTGTATGGGCATGACTTTATCAATTTTTAATGGTCCTTCTTCACTTTCGGCATTCACCTTTAGCAGTTGCGACAGCAGTTGTCCACATGTTTTGAATAGGCGCGGATGTTCCATATCACGAGCAATATCACATAATGGCCAAAGCACAAACTCACGCTCTTGTAGTGATTTGTGCGGAACGATGAGTCTGTCATCATCCTCTAAAACGAGATCATCATAGAATAAAATATCCAAGTCAATAGGTCGCGGACCATTTCTAAAGTTTGCCTGGCGACCCAAGTTGTTTTCTACTTCTTTCAATTTCGTCAAAAGTTCTTGAGGTGTAAGGCATGTGGCAATTTTACAAGCTCCATTCAAAAAAGCAGGCTGTTCTGTGTAGTACATAGGTGGTGTCTCATATAAATAACTGGTGTCCAGAATTATACTACTGCAGTCTGCTTCCAACATGCTAAGAGCCTTTTTTATATTATTGACACGATCACCAATGTTGGATCCGAACGCGATATAGCATGTGTGGATATAATGAGCTGGGATCTCTTTCTGAAAGTTCAAATTTCCAGAATTGTGCATAAATTTCCTTCCTTCCTTTTCTTCGCATTCAATCACTTCCTTTAACCATATGCGGTCACGAGTTACTTCGATACCTGAACAATCAGCAAAGAGAATGGCACTGGGTTTCTCGACACGAACAGAAATTTTGTTGACATGACATTTCTCTAACGTCAGACGAGCGACTGTCGACGCAAATGCTTCGATTGTTTTGTAACCGGAGGCTTCAATATGTCGTGTCAATGTGCGCACTACCGTCCTTAGATTATGAGCTTTATTCCGCTCTGAGTCTGCCAGTACATATTTTCCATACGGTAAAGATGAAGGATAGACTTTCAAATTGATAATAACGACTTGTTTCTCTTCACGTTCCCATGGATTGACTCCTACAATAGTGTGAAGGCGTAGATCTCTGACGAAAATTACGTCTTCCACGCCCAAACCTGAAATTTCCCCGGTTGTTTCGACAATGCTATTATTCACATTTTTATAATCTTCTAAGGCGCGAGTCAGTTTGACGCCTGAAGCAGCAGCATGAAGTAAAGCCTTTGGTTGTTCTACTGTCACTGTCGTCTTTGCTGCACCGAATTTGACACAACATAATTTTACGACAGCATGGGCTAAACCTTCCAAAGTCCCAAACATGGTTGATTCAGCTAATGTAGTAATGGCTTTGGTGACATGACCATAATGAATGGTGTTTTTGACATGATCAGTGTTTCCTGCTGCAGTAATATCAGTAAAGAGTTCTACCGATATGACAACGGGTTGGTGTTTAAGTCTCTGCCAAGCCTCCACACCTGCTATGTTCTTTAATACTAGATTCTTTACTAGAATTTTATCATAATGTTTGGATGACATTTTGAATAAAAGCGTTATTGACTATAAGAGCATGGAAAAATAGAAGGTACGTTTTTTAAGACCTTCTTTCTGCTTTATTAGGGTTGATGTGACTGATTTGGATTAAGGATACAAAAGATGGATCCTTAAACCTTATTGGCGCTTGCTTTATTCTCCAAATTTCATTGGCACGAAATTACTTTTGGAGATTAGTGGGGAAATTTCCTTTTTTTTTTTTCAAAAAAAGAAATAAAGAAACCATCCATTTTTGCTATCCCATCAACAACCTTCGTAAGCCCCTCAGTCCAAAAAAAGAAAAACCCACGCCTGATCAATTTTCCTCAGGCTTTCTCAATGCATTGAGTATTTTTCCTTTTTGTAGTTTTCTTTTATTTGCGTACTCTGTCACCTTCTCTCACTCATATACAACAAAACTATTTGCAATATGACGAGTCCGTATTCCCGTAAAGACATTATCCTTTTCATCGTGGCCTTTATATTCCCACCAGCTGCTGTAGCAATGAAAACTGGTTGTAGTATCGACCTATTGATCAATGTATGTTTATGCGCCTTGGGTGCTATACCTGGTATTATTCATGGCTTTTACATTGTTCACAAATACAACGACAAAATTGAAGATTTAGAGGCAGGCAGTTTTCGGTATGAAAGAGTGGTAACGGATGAACCTGCTAGAGTGCAATATGGCGCAACGGCGCCAAACTAGATTTGACAATGAAATGCATCCAAATGACATTCTCTATTCTTCAAGTAAATTTATTGTAGCTTAACGACCAAAGGAGACCATTAATGAATTTCTCCTTATACACAAAATATTACTGTCGTTAATTTTGACCTCTCGTAGTAATAAAGATATAAGGTCAACGATGAGTCTATAACTTTTAAGAACAAACCACTACCATTAAAATTTCCATCTTCATTGGCGGCCAGAATTTTAACACTGATCACGTGAAGATATAGTTTCAATATTCCATTATTTATGTCAATTAATTGACAGGTTAATGGGCCCTATCGTGTATATGTTATCGGTTTGATAACAGGAGTTCATTACTCCAGTCTTTCTTTTGTAACCAACCATGTCTATATATAACTATTAACAATTTAATCGATACTCTAAAAATACTCCAAAAAGAAAAAAAAAGTGGAAAAGCCTCCTTGATTTTTATTCTCAAAATTACATTGTCGCTACTTATACTTTTTGTTAACTCATCTATAAGCACTGATCTTTAAATTAAATATAGGTTATAGTGTATGGGGGCACTAACATAATGGGGTGTGACATGGAAACATAGATAGATCAAATACGTTGATCGAGTATAAACTTTACACATTTGGAGAAAATGAAAAGGAATGGGAAAATTTAGGAAATTTAGTATTAGAAAATTATCTTAATCAATTTCCCTTATTTGGAGAAAATGAAAAGGAATGGAAAATTTCTAAGAGGTGTAATCTCCGACGAGGAAAGAGAGCTACTGGCTGACGTAACATGAGAGCGACCAAATCATTCATTTACCAAAAACGAAAATAGTTAAACTCCGATTAGTTGAGCCGATCTCATAGAAATGCCACTTCTCATAATGTGACACGTTAGGGAGTAGTAGTCCGTGAAATAACTATGGTTAGTTTTCCAGTATAGATTTTGTTGTACTGTTTATTAACTTAAATATAAGATTGTTATATGAAAGAAAGCTCATTTGTTATAGTATATTTCTCTTCTATCTACTTAAACTATTCTACTTCCGCACATTCATTCTACCGAGCACCGCGCCGGACCTCTCACGTGCTCTAATGCTAGTAATTGACTGACAATCTTTTACATTTTGTAACAAAATTGATATGGATTATATCGTAAATGAGAATTTATAAAGCTCTGACCAACTTTATAGTACAAAATTATAGATGGAGAAAGGCCCTGTTCTATTTATTATACTTCATCTCATTAAATACCCCAGATTAAGCTATTACTACATACTTCTACTCTCCGATTACTCTTAGATACACCCTCTTCGGTCCAGCGCTGCTTATAAAATCATGTGACCGGCTTTTCCTTAAATTTACTATGAAAATCTACGTCACGCATAACAAAATGTGACTTGCCTTCTTGGCTCAGTTGGCAGAGCGTCTGCCTAGTAAGCAGAAGGTCGGCGGTTCGATTCCGCCAGAAGGCATTTTTTGCTCCGTGATAATTTACGTGGGACGTTTCTAATGGTTGTCATTTTGCGGGTTATCTTTTGTTTGCAATTACCGCGGCTCGCCCATGTGCCTCTTTTAGCCCCCCTTCTTCTCCTCTTATACCATTTGTCTTCAACTTTACTTTCATCTTCTATCTGTCTGTTCAAATAAATCGCACATGAATTTAAACAAAAAAAAAAAAATTACCGCGGCTTTCTGTAGAAATGAAATCCTTTAGAAAGAGAATAGTCTGTAATTGTTTGATTCAATTAGCATATTCACTTAAAACTAGTGAACACTAAGTTATAATGTGGCGAACCGTAGAAGAGAGTTACTGAAAAATTGTAGAGATATTGTTATCTACGTAACTAGCTAATGAAAAACAATTTTATTCAGACCCCTATTCTAAAAAAAAAAAAAACTATATAAACCCCACAAATTTGACAGAACAATAAACATTAGAGCTCCCTTATCTCAAAAATCTTATCTTCTACACTAATCAAGTGTTATTCTGCCTTCTACTTCTGCGAAGTAGTATTAATCATTTAGAACTTATTCTTTTGACTTCATTGCTCGTAACATAACCAGATTGTACCAGATACAACTCAGTTTATCGTTAGAGTTATTCATTTAGTCAAAGATCATAAATCAAATTGTATAAATACATTTGAGACAATAAAAATTGGTTACTAATAACCTGGTGCTCACTACTCGCTCGAGTCTTATTTCACTGTTGAACTTATTTCTCTTATTCTACTTAAGCTTCTTTACCTACTCCACACTTATTAACAATATAAATAAAGCGAGCTGCTATAAGTCATTTAAGTCTTCCAAAATAAGTCGAAGAGCGATCGAGTAGCGAAATATTTGCGTAAATTGATTAATTGATAATAGTAACAAATCGATGGCTATGAAATTACTGTTTTCATTACGTACAAACGAAGTAGGAGGTTTATAATCCATGTAACATCTGATGAGAATCATATTAATGTGAAAACGTGTCTGGTAGTCACTAATTTCAGAATCAAATGTTTTATGTGTAATTATTTATACTTAGGTCTTTCACTAATTATATATTGTACTTAAACTTATATCTGATGCAATATTGATAGACCGTAGTACAATGCATTCTCTATCTAGCTGTACGGTATTGAACTTGTAGCTCTTATCTCATCAAATACGTCTTGTAGCGCAATCAGTCAAAATGAGTAACGAAGGCAGTTGATAATAGTTAGATAAATAGTAAAAAAGGTATTGAAAGTATTCTAAAGAGTGCAGTCCTTATGATTTTCTACTGAGCTCCGAAAAGTTGATCTTTCATATTTTCTTAAAAGGCAGTTCTAGGGAGCTTGTCTAGATGTCTTGGGAACATAGTATTCTATAAAGACCTACGTGACTATCCATTAATATATCTAATATCATATTACTCTTCGATTATTGTATACTACTGAAACAAAATATTACAGATCATTTCTGTTGACTATCCTCCTTTCATTGAAAGTTGATGGCAATATTCAAGTACAATATGAAATGGTTCCAAAATGATGTAACTGTTTGTAACTGAGTCATCTACTGACAATTAAACACTATTAGTCTGTTCTGTAGTCAGATCACGTCGGCGCCAAAAAAAAAAAAAAAAGAAATAAAATCGTTGTGGAAACACTTAGTGAAACGACCAAAATCGTTTTTGAATAGATGAAAAATGGCCTCCTACGGCGATTTTAAAACGATCCATAAACGAAGAATAGTTGTGGGATTGCTGTACTATGCGAAATTCATCGTTATAAGATCGGTTAATCTGTGGTAAATTGTGGAATTGCACGATTTGAAAACGATTGCACCACAATAAATCGATGAGTACACGATAGATCAATCATAGTGCTGACATGTATTTTTAGAGGTCTTAGTTTATTACAAAGAAATGTAAATGAGAGTTATTACCAAAACGAAGCGAGCAGTAGCATATTGTAAGCAACCAAATTTTATTTAAGTTTCAAGTAAGTATCGCAACTGGTCTTACTGATGATATCAACTTCATGAGAGCCCTAAAAAACATGGTGCAATAAATTTTTTATACATTGGTCATGTTAAAAGTTCAGTTGTTGTACTTAATCAAAAGATTATATATAACTTAGTAAATGTAAGAAATATGGTAAGGTTTTTCTTTCTTCTATTCAGAAAGAGATTTGATACGTTGTTTAGGTAAATCTAGTTGTGCATCTTATCACAAGATGAAAGAGCCCAATATATACCAATATTGGGAAGGGTTATGATTCAAAAGAATGGTAGATAAAAAAGTGGTTACAAAAATATCTGATTTATTGATCAATTTTATATGGATACAGGCAAATACTCAACCTTAGAAAGCTTTTACTGTTTAGATAAACAATAAAGTATTGTTGGTTAAATAAATGGTTGTACTGCTTTATTGAATCTTTTAATTAGTAATTCTTGGTTAGTAATTTGTCAGGATGGTTTATATATGCTTTTTGTGACTAAGATACGCATTGATGGAGCGCAATATTTGACATCACCTCAAAATTTATTTATGTTTATGATATATACTAACATATCTTCTATTGCACTGTAGATACTGGAAATGTCTGAGATCATTAAATTTGTTGTTTGTAGGAGTAAATAATTCATGATACAACGTTTTACTGATTCATAACAGAAAGACTAAAGATGAAAATTAGAGGTGAAGACAAGTGGTATAAGAGGAGAAAAGGGGGGGGGGAAGCTAGAAGAGGCACATCAGCGGCACATTATGAACAGTTCTCATCACAGTGTTTAAATAATGTCTGGTGGGGACACTTTTTCAACATTCTGTAATGCATTCGCTGTGGACCAGGCTTCGTTGTTGATAGCTACAAACCAGAACGGAAACGTCTCACGAAACGGTAAAAAGTTACAAAAATGCCTTCTGGCGGAATCGAACCACCGACCTTCTGCTTACTAGGCAGACGCTCTGCCAACTGAGCCAAGAAGGCAAGTTACATTAATTGTACTAAACAGTTCATTGATATATTATATACAAACAATCTTGTCACGTGATTTAAAATAGTAATTTTAATAATGATAATTGGATGCGGACCTTGTTTTTTTTGTTTAAAGTTTATTTTGACTAAATATGTAAAAATATAGAACGTTTTGGCAGACATTTTACCAAAACTCTTTTTTGATTCTTTGTAAGGATCTGCTAGTGTTTAAATGATAGAAATTGAAATAGCCGAGTTCAAAGCACTTGATACCAAACAGAACAAAACAAGAAAAAAGATTGGTGTCATCAATATGTCTAAATATGGTTCAAAACAACAAATTGAGTGAGTAATACTCCAAACAGTGAGTTATCTTTATATACAGATTATAAAATGGTGTTAAGAAAGAACAGATAGGGATACAGACGAGCTCTGACATATTATGCTACATCCCTATTTGCTCTGTTTATTACTATTCTTTAACATGTAGTAGTCAACTAGCAAAGTCTTAGATACTTACATTGTTTTTCATCCGATATTGCCATCCAGTTTCGCGAATAGAAAGAAAAAGTATTCTTTAGCTTCTATATAGTTCTCAATATAATTGCTATCTGTCTACTCTTGACGCACAAGGAGTTGTGTGCAGAAAAGAGTATTCGAAAATGATATGAAATAACTGTTGTCGTAACCGTAGAAGATAATGGCATATCATAAAAGTGATTGCATGAATAGAGAGATAATTTCAAAAAGGTTTTTCTCCTCTCCCTTCGCATTCTTTTGTCTTCCAAACTTGCTTCAGCAGCTATATACTTAAAATTGTTCATGAAAAGAGTCAATTGACGTATGTTAGAATCAGTCAAATAATTTTGGTGCCAAATACTGCCTTCCGTAAAGTTGCTGAATATATATATGCCTTACTACTCGCTATTAAATGCACATGATCGTACTTTATAAGCATGTGTTATTATTTGTATTTTATCCTAATAGCAAAAAACAAACGATCACCACAAATACCAATGGTAGCATACATTTCTCTTCTACAGTTGTCTGTGACAATTCTCTTGCCTTCTAGGAAAAGTTTGATACTGTATTAATCCTTCTAGATTGTTATGATTTATTTGAGCAAACAAACCTAAAAAGTTCCTGAATAAAAGAATATCCAATTTGACCTACCAATACCAACCCGTTAAGCACACATTACTGCTTACTCTGAAGTGATGTGAAGAATTACCATTTGATGTATAATAGGTGTCCTTGAAAAAAAAAAAGTCAGAGTTCAGAATTTCGATTTACCGTGTATTACTAGTATTGAGATGGAAATGGCTATTTAACAGGAATACAGCTTTTCATGTGTATAGCGCTTATCTCTTCTCCGACTGCCACAAAAAGAGGCGTTCTCGAAGTAACTATTAAATATGGCTCCCGAACATTACAAAGACAATGGTAAACGTCCAGTAAATCCATGAATACATGATACGGTATGAAATTACAGAAATTAAAATTAAACAATCTTTTTGTGTCATTTCTCCATATAATAATTAAAATAGTTTTTTTTTATATACATTCGCATGTGTGCGTGTGTGTGTGTGTGTGTGTGCATATGACCAGAATTGCGAAAGGTTAAAAAATATGCCCACCAACAAAATACATGATTCATGCTCATATAGTTTCAAAAATTGGCGAAAAAAAAAAGGGACTAGCCAACTTGCGATGGTTCGTACAGTGTACAAAATTTGGAGTCACCTTACAATTGAGAACGGACCAACGGTAAATATAAATATTCATATATTAAGGATTCCTTTGTGTTTTTTGGTTTTTTTTTTATTTTCTTTTTTTTTTTTCTTTTCTTTAAACAATTGATAACATTTAGGCTTTATTCGCTCAAGTTCAATTTTCTTATCTTGTTTCATATACCATGGAGAATAATCAATTACAGCTTCAAACAACTTCCAATTTCACGGTGTATAATGAGAATGGGAATAACATTACTGCTAATAGCTACGTCTTGAAAGAAGAATATCATCCACATCCACTCACGTATATTTCACCTATCAACGGCTCCATGATCAGTACATGCTCTTCTCCAAGTGTTTCGAGCAACTCTGTACATAGTAGCCCTACACCCAAAACAAGTTTAAGTTCAGGAAACATCAATTGTATACAGCTCCTCACTGAACCTTTTGTACTGAGCCCTGAGTCTAGCCTTGAAAGTGAGAAGTATTTACTGGATAAATACTCTGCGCCTATGAACGACCTTGGAAACTTACTAAACATATCAACCAAATCTAACGGAACCTTGAGTAGTGATGACATTATCTCTAACAAGATCGACATATTCGAGAAAAAAGCTAATGAACACAAAGGAAGGAAATCAGTTTCTGGTGGCTGCGCCAAATTAAAAGAGCCAGGCATGAAGAAAAGGAAGAACAACACTCGAAATTCAACGTCTTCCTCTGGCTTATCTACTAATACTGCTACTACTACTCGCGGTCAGCGTCAGTTAGAATGCTTCAATTGCCATGTAACAAAAACCCCATTATGGCGTCGTACACCTGACCGAGCGCACTCACTGTGTAATGCTTGTGGACTTTATTACAAGCAATATAATACACACAGGCCACTCCATATACAAGAAAAGCACCTATCAAGTACGCAGAATAAATCCCTTTCAACAGCATCACTTTTATCATCGTCTCAATCAATAAATGCAAGCATACTAAACGATGTAGCAGCTTTTAATGGCAGCACTACTTCTCTTCTGAAGGCAAAATCGGATAATCTTGGATCAAATGCATCTTTGCTGGAAGCGGCCTATTTCTCCCCAGAGCAACTTGAACCTTACGAAGATGACACTGTCATCGTTTATTGTACGTTCTGCTCTCAATTATCAACTATACCATTCTCTTCCCATAAAATCAAACAACCAGTCTGTGGCAATTGTGAGAAACAATTTTATGTCAGCATGCAACAACAACAGCAACAGTATCAAGATTATTCAGCTCCAGTATCTCTTCTAGCATCTCATTCTCTGATCAATGAAGCCATTGTCAGTCAGCATGAACAGCCATTCCCTGACTCCTTTGATTCGGTCCATTGTAAAACTCAAAACTCACAGAATGCAATTTTAAGCGATATTATTTCAGACGTGTTGCCTTTGACTACTACTTCGCAGCTGTTACCGTCAGAACTTTTGTTCAGTGGCCATAAACAACAGCAAGAACAACAAGGACAACAACAACAACAACAACAACAGCAGCAGCAGCGACAAAATGACGATGTGACATTCCGATCGTGTATTAAGCGAATGTCATCCACACAAAGAAGTGAATTCTTGAGCGTTTTAGAAAGGAAGTGTTCCATTCTTCGCTCCGTAATGTACAGCACCGATAGCCATGGTAATTTATGATAACAAATTTTGTATACAAGCTCTTTCCTTCTCAATTGCGTAAATGTCCCATAAAAAAATCCAAACAAAAAATACCCACAGTTTTGCCTCCATGACTGTATAGTCTCTTTATCTATGTGCTCATGATAAAAATAAAAAAAAAAACCAATGTAAATTCAATAAGTGGTACACATATAAATAAAAGTATACTTTAAATTAAAGTTACGGAATGCGTTTTTTGATAACATAGACAAACCTGTGATGTTATTTCTTCAACTTCACAACGTGTGACATAAATGCTTGCCCTTAACCCAATGTGATACCAACGACACATTTTAGTAAGCCTCATTTGAAATAACCAAAGCTTCCTTCCTTGTGCAGCAGCTTTCTACTGTGGATTACCTAATCCAGTCGTTGCAGAACCCTCCAAAGAGTGATCCGTTTTATTATTTTCTTTCAAGCAATTTTTGAAACTAGGATTTTCCTCATGGATATCAGATCATTCAATAAATTTTGAAAAAGGAGGTTCCACAGAAGAGTTTTATAATTTTTTTAAAAAAAAGATGTTATTCAAACAAGTAACCTTATAAATGTACATTTACTCTTTTTACATAAAAAAGTGACAGAAACGAAGAAATGATGCTCTATGACGGCATTATGAAAAGGAGCAAACAAAACGAAAGGAAAGAAAAGAGAGAGAGAGTGTGTGAGTGTGAGTGTGTGTGTGTATGTTAGAGAAAGACGTTATTATAATAGTAACAAGCTGGGTTTATAGGTAAAAGAGAAAAGAAGATATTGTTGTATAATAATAAGATTAAGAGTGCTTTTCAGTTCTAATATTAATTTAAATGAGTTTATGAGTTACTGTTAAGGACTTGAGCAGCGTGATTAGTCTAGATGAATAAAGAGAAAGAGAGAGATGTCAGTTGATTTGATATTTTTCTTTTAATTACATTCTGGTTGTCTTATTGTAGTTACCTGAACAGATGAGAAGCGGCGCATTTCCTTAGCATCCATACTCATTTTCTTATTCATACCGAGAAGCTTCTTGCCAAAGTTTTGAGGACGTTCGAGAGACTTCAACGAACGTGTACGGTTAGCGTAGTAGCGAGCAGAAGAGGAACCTGACATGGCAGAAGCACGACGAGATTGAGGAACCTTGGAAGTCTTCAAGTCGTTCTTGGGTTCGAAGAAGTAACGCATGGTAAACTTGATCAAATCCAAAGGCAAGAACCAAATAATGTTCCAAATCCAAACAATACCAGCCCAGTTCCAGCCACAACCTTCCATTTCGGTGAAGGACCAGTTGGCATAGACGGAAATGAACGTGGCCACCAATTGAGCAACGACGAAAGCACACATCAACATGATAGAAGGACGTTCAGTGAAGAAGAAACCACGAGAACGGGTGACGAAAATCAAGGCCTGAGAGATAGTGGAGACTTGAAGATAGATGACGGAATGATAGATACCGCTGTTGACGTACTTTCCTTCCGTGCCATCGGGGTAGAAGATGTGAGGCAGACTGAAATGGGATTCAAAGAAGTTGGTTTGGTAGATGACTGCAAAGAAAGCGACAGTGGAAACAGTGAGATAGAGACCATAGACAACAGCATAGGAGAAAATCTCACGAAGATTCCAAGAATCAGGATAAGGAGAAGGCTTCACACGATCGGTAGAGATAGTCATGATGGTGCCGTCATTGAGGATAGCAAGAATCAAGACCATGAAAGGAGGGAAGTTGTATTGGAAAGCGAAACAAAGGATAGCAAAACCAACGACAACACGAATGGTAACGGAACAAGTATAAATGGAGTAGTTTCTCATACGCTGGAAAATTTGACGAGAACCGATGATGGCTTCAATAATGACAGAGAGACCAGGTTCAGTCAAGACAATATCAGCAGCAGAGCGAGCAGCATCAGTGGCATCAGCAACAGCGATACCGACATTAGCCTTAGAAAGAGCCGGGGCATCATTGACACCATCACCTGTCATTGCAGTCATATGACCCATCGCTTGAAGACGTTCTACAATTTCGTATTTGTGCTCAGGATAGACACCAGCGAAACCATCACAATGCAAGACCATTTCATCCACATCATTGTAGCCTGAACCAGCAGGAGGACCATCCTTCAACGTCTTGGACAAGAACATGTTATCACCCATACCTAAACGACGACCTGTTTCCTTACCGATAGCCAACTGGTCACCAGTAATCATCTTTACAGAGACACCGAGGGCAATAGCACGGTCAATCGTTTCCTTGGTATCCGATCTGGGAGGATCATAAATAGGCAAGAGACCAATGAGACGGAAGCCAAGGCCTTCATCTTCAACTCCACCGGAGGGAACTTCGTCAACAGCAACAGCAAGAGCACGAAGACCGCGACGAGCAAATTCATCAACATCATCATTAAGCGCCTTGATTTGTTCTTCGGTCTTGTCACGAGTGCAGAGATCAAGAATAGTGTGAGACATACCCTTAGTGACACGGTAGGTTTTACCATCGTCAAGACGCTTGTAAGTGATTTCAGTACGCTTAACCACAGGATTGAAAGGCTTGAATTCTAATTCTTCAATACCCTCACGAGCAAGTTTAGGATCAGGTAAAGAGTTGACGATACAGAAGTCAATGGCATCTTGGTTTTCAGTACGAGAGGCAAAAGCAGATAATTGAATGATTTCATCACCGTTAAAGTCAGCGTAGGTCTTGATGGTAGGTTTATCAACAATAAGCTTGTTCAAAGTAAGGGTACCGGTCTTGTCAGAACAGAGAATGGTGACAGCCGCCATTTCTTCAATAGCGGTGATACGAGTGACAATAGCCTTGTGTTCGGCCAATTGCTTAGCACCGATAGCAAGTGTGACGGAGAGTACGGTAGGCATAGCAATAGGGATACCACCAATGAGTAGGACAAGAATGTTATCGATACCAGTTCTGTATTTGTAGTGAAACTTGGGATACATGACGAGGATTTCAAGAACGATGAAGAGAGTGATGGTGACAAGACAAAAGTTACCAATCTTGGCCAAGATAGTTTGCAAGTGGCCAACGTCATCATTTGCATCGCCAACAAGTTTAGCAGCACGACCGAAGAAAGTGTTGGTACCGGTGCCGATAACGATAGCTTCAGCTTCACCTTGTTTCACAGTTGAACCAGAGAAAACCTCATCACCCGCTTCCTTACCCACAGGCAGAGATTCACCGGTAAGAGCAGCTTGATCGATGGAAACTTGACCATGAGCAGCAATAAGACGACCATCAGCAGGAACGACGTCACCGAGCTTGATACTGATGATATCACCAGGAACCAATTCGGCAGCCTCGAGAGTTTTCCATTCACCATCACGCTTTACCTTGCATTCAGGGGCAAGAGAAGCCATCAGTGCCTTGACAGCATTACCAGCCTGACGTTCTTCCATGAAACCGATGGTAGCGTTTGCCAATAAAAGAAGGACGATACCGATGAAATCAGGATAATCTGGCGGTCTACCATCACCATTAGAAAGAGCAATAGACACAATAGCAGCAGCTTCCATAACCCAGGAGAGAGGGTTCCACATGAAACCCAAGAACATCAGAATAGGGTTGACTTCTTTAGATTCAAGCTTGTTGTGTCCAAACTTCTCTACACGACGAGCTGCTTCATCGGAGGTTAAACCATTAGATGATGTCCTACAAGGTTTTTAGTTAAAAATGTGACGTTAGCAAAACAAATGAGAGAAAGATCAAAGTGGGGATTTCTAAAAATAGGAATATAGCAAGTGGGTGAGGATGAATGAAAAGGCAAAAAGATTTTTTTTTAAAACCCAAAACTTGTTCTTGATTTGAAACAAATTAAGGTACAGATCTCGAATTATCCAATTAGAGTTACTAAACTCTTTAGTAGACTGTTATCATCAATGGTATGTTTGTGTATGTGCGTGTGTGTAGAGAGATGAGTAGATAATGCTTAACTCAATTCCCAATCCACTTTCAGAGTAGTAGATTCCCCGAAAGTGTCAAGGAGATATAGAGAGCATTAATTTGGCCCGTACGACAACGAAATTGTCAAGGAAAAGGGAGCATAAAAGATGAAGCGAGAAAAAAGAAAAAGCGAAAAAAAGGAGGGGGCAGATCATAGATTAGTAATAGAATACGTACTGTAATAATTCAAAAACGTCTCCAGGCTCCATTGTAGACAAGTCGAATTTTTCTTTATCATAGAGTTCTTCGACAGTCAAGGATGTAACGTTGCCTGAAATGTTGGCTTTTTGAGGTACAGGTTGATCACCACCGCCTTGTGTTTCAATTTTTTCAGTCATAGTCGATTGAATCGATTTTTCTGAAGTTGTTGATGTAAAGTGTTTTTTTCGAAAGAAAGAGAGATCTCTTTGTACGTTCTTCCTGTTCTAATGACTTGCTATTGTCGAGCCCCAAGCAGAGAAAAAGTAATAGAAAAAGCAGGCGTTTGGTTTAAAATGGAAAATGAAGGGTTAGAGGTTTGTTCAAAAGAGTTGAAAACAGGTAAAAACAGGAAAAGGAAGAGATAAGAGTGCAATTGAAGGATGAGTATTTATAATCATTTCACTTTTGAAAACTAAAATGAAAATACATTACACAAATAAAAAAAAAAAAAAAAAAAAAAAAAAAAAAAAGAAAACTAGAGTCAACTCAGCATTGGCAGGGGTTAACTCAATCAAGTGAAGAAGTATAAAAAAAAAAAGGTTTCCCTAATGAAAGGTCCTCCCGGCTCTTGCACTACTGACATGCTTAGAGCCTATTATAAGTAGACCAAACAAAAGTGCCCTAGGCCTTATTTGCGGCGATGAAAATCAAAACCAATAATAAGCAATTAGCTCTTCCAATTTAAGAGAGGTCACGTATTTCTAATACTACTTTTATTACTACTACTACTACTACTATGACTATAACTATCCACCACGACCACTCTTATAGGTGATGCGCATGTTCTATTTAGAGCCAGAAAAAAGTGTGCCTCACCATATCCTATGCGGAGCTCTGTTACCATTTTCTATCCTTTTCAAGAGATCCCATCTTGAAAAGTGGACTATTATAGCTAATTTTTGACGTCACAGAGTGTTTTCAAGTTTCATTGACCTCATGGCAGCTCCATCCTGTCAAGGAAACAAGTTGCACTATAATAATTGAGAATCATCTATAAGTCCGTTACCAAGACAATATCAGATAGAACAGCTGCTTTTGTCACAATCTCCAAAAATATCAGTACCTCCATTTATTCTCTAGGTGAAAGAAAGTGAAATACAAGCCAACTCCCTGATAACTTTTCCGGAACATCTAATGTTTCTATAAGTCTCGTCCCTGAGCTTCTCCTTTCCTTATCTGATTTCCATCTTTGCTTGCCACCCAAAGTGCAAACAAAACGCTAATTCGGATAGCGATGATGGC
Organism: Mycotypha africana; assembly: GCF_025528875.1. NCBI lineage: Eukaryota > Fungi > Mucoromycota > Mucoromycetes > Mucorales > Mycotyphaceae > Mycotypha > Mycotypha africana. The sequence continues at coordinate 933,028 of NW_026515727.1, read as the reverse complement.
ATGACATTGGTCTCATGATACTCTAAGCAGTGAAACGATATATTTGTCCTTTTATACGAGAAAAAAATAAGGTATCAATATCTGTATAGATAGTATAGGGATGACTTGTTGCCATTGTAGTTTCATAGCAAAGTATAAAGCTTATTTATCTTCAACAAATCAACAATGAGTAATCAGCCTAATTTCTTGGGAAATCATGTTGCTTAATGATAGGGAGAGCAAGACACCCAAAAAGATATTACGCAAGTCACTCTGCACGTTGAACTTGGCCGTTAGACTTGTAGCTATTCGTAGTGATACTCTTCAAAATGGAGCTTTCTGAGTGGATAAAAAGAGTGTTACCACAGCTTTCGCACGCATTTTTTTAAAGCAAGTTTGCTAATGTGAGACAAGAAGTCGACTTTAAAGAGCTATCAATTATGTCTCCAATCTAGGAGGAGTGAGCATGCCATTTTATAGATAAAAGTCGTGCTAGTATTCCAGCTTTTCTATACAATGGTTTACTTTGCAGGGAAAAGCTTCTACTTGGAACTTGAGGAAGGGTCATTACAAGCTTTCATCGACACAGTGCCTTAAACAAATCAAGTAAATCACAAGTAGATCAGGTCGGGGATTCTTGTTCGTTTGGGGGGCAATGAGACGATCTGCTTACTGAATAGGATGGGTTATCTTTTATTCTTGGTTGGTAACCTTCTTTCGGCCAAGTCCGCAACGCAGAGCACGTTTTTGTTTCTTTGGATAACATCCTTTTTCTCCGCTTATGATTTTTTACGGGAAGAAAAAAGTTAAAGTTACCCATTCTATCTAACAATATTTGATAATAGTACCACTTCTCATCTTGATCTCGCTAAGGGTGTTTAAAAAAATAACAAAAATCAACCCATGGCGTATGAGAGTAGGCCATGGGCAGCAAGTCATTTCGATCGTATAAGCAGCAGAGTGTTTACGGCAACAGCAGTAATGGCAGCACTTTTTTGCCCAATTTTTACGATCAAGAATGCAAGCATGTAATAAATTATTCTTTCTTTCTATGTTTATTATGGTGACATAGAACGAATAAAATATGAAAGACACATGAGCTTTTTTTTTTTTTTTTTTTTTTTTTTGTTTATTAACTTAATAGAAATCTCTGTGATGTAATCAAATGGTACTGGTTTTTCTTTGGAAGTTTAGGTTTGTATTTTTTTTTAATTTTTTTTTTTTTTTATCTTTGTAAAAATGTGGGGTTGAAAAAAAAAAAAAAAAAAACTTTTTAGATCAATAATAAAAATTGTTTTCAGATGGCTGTAAGTGGTTAACCAACGGTAAAACTACAAATCGGGTTGTATGTTTCGCTATCAAAAAAGAGAAATGACCCACGTCCAATTATAGGTATACGTGTGTGATGTTATTAATCATTTCCATGGGCTCATCGGCTGTTCTTTTACTCTATTACTTTTTTCGACGGGAACGTGCATTGTATGACATACTTACGATATCGATCGAAATACTTTGCAGTCAGGGTGTGGATACTTCCGCTCACTGGCAAGTCCATACCAAACAGGAAGAGCCAAAACGATATCTTTGGGAGGGAAGCAGAAAGGCTGTTTAGGGTTTATCCAGTTGCTGAATGGGGAATAAACTCCGATATATCCCTAACACAATTGCACAGTTTGTGACCTTAACAAAAAAGCAAACGATGGCTTCAATTGACAGAAAAAGGTTTTCAACGTGCATCTATCAAAAAAGATGTTATATAGACATTGATCAAACAGTGCGCATCTTCATTATTTTGCCTCTGTAGTTTCTCCTCCTAAAAACCGGTTGAAAAGGCTTTGGATGGTGGTGTCTATGTGCCAGCTTGTTTTCCCTAAAGGGAAAGAAATCAGAGCTACTGCGTTCCGCTGTTTTTCTTTTTTTTTTTTTGGTTTTATCCAAATGCAGCTTTCCACTATAATAGATAGAATCATTGATTACAGATGTGTGTAGCCAAATCTCAATGAAATTTAAACCTGTATTGAAATAAACTTGACATGATTGCTACACTTTCATCGAGACAGAGGCGAATTAGTAAACAGGATGCATTTTCATAGTCTGCTCACGAAGATGAAGACCGTGTACCAAAGTAGGTTGCTTTTGGTAACAGGTACTTTGTAATTCCCCGCTTTGGGAAAATTAATTACAAGAAAAAAGAGCAGATAGACAGAACCCTATTATCCATAATTGGGCAGCAGGCCTCAATCCTTCATATTGTGGAAATTTCTTTTGTGTACCTTTCACTATCGACACGTGCCTTCTTTTTCATATAGATAGCACTGACGCTCCACTATCTAACCATTACCCATTATACCACCATTCGACAAAGAATGCCCTAGTAACAATGAGTTTATTACCACAAGATATTTTATAGTAATCCCTCTCATAAACAACCTTCCGTTTAATCAAAATCTCAATGTCGAGCATCGTTTGGCAATGAAGTAATTGCATCAAATTTAACTGCAAAGACTTTTCTCAACCCTATCAGGAATACCTTTGAAACGTGTGTGGTGCGTTTAGCCATATTTAAAAGCGATTCATAGAGCGTGCAAACCGTATATATTCATACAAAAAAATACAAACAAGATATATTGCAAACTACATCACTTTATCAGCACATCCTCTATTTGCTAATCAAGAATGTATGGGCATAGAGTAGCAACATGACTTGCCCGTTCTTTTAACCAATGACTACATGCAATCTAAAATAGGTACCTTACGACAAATACGAGATCGCCTCGCTACATTCTTATCTCTCCTCTCAAAAACAACTATTTTAGTTGAAGATTTTTATCATTCAGCAGTTGATCTATGCCGTTTCTATCCATTATGTTGCTGTTATTCACTGTCATATATAAGTCGAGGGTATATCAATATCTATTTTACATTTTGGACTTTTGTTGAAATGTTCGGATCAGCTTAATTTACTTTTAACTGTACTGTTTGAATATTGTTATAGTGTCTTCTTGCTGTTATTTCCTTTTTTATCAGTTTTATTGCCTTTAGTGGACCGTGTTATATCCAAGATACAACTATACGTCTTAGACTACAGAACGACTTCAGTACCTGCTTGACAATCTGATACACATCTACTTTGACACCCGCTTGCGGCTAAGATCTTATCATTCTCATAATAGTTTTAGTTCAGTTGTATTAATAGTTGAATACCCGTTGATAACCCAGTTTCTCATATAAAAGTATCAATCTCAACAAACTTGAATAAAGAGTATCTTTGTTGTGTCTGGTCATTTTACTGTCTTCATTTATTTTTCTAAGTCTTTTAAAGTAACTGGATATATCAGTCCGAAATACGTTTGATTCTCTTTCGGAAGGTGTATGACGAGTTGATGTAAATATGGGTTGTCAACTGTTTTGAAAGTAAAGTCTATAAATTCGACTTGCATTCGCGTCTACTATTTTCCTGGATGCCATATTACCCGTCAAAAAAGTCACCTACAACTGTCATAAACATTCTACTTCTATCTATAAACGCAGAAAAATAAACTCCGCCAAAAACTTTTGCAAAAAGGAAGGTCCTGCCGAGACTCGAACTCGGATGTAAAGATTCAGAGTCTTTCATGCTAACCAATTACATCACAGGACCTGTTGTTGGAAATTTTAAATTTATGATGTTGATATAGGATTGAAATATATTAAAATCACGTGAATAGCACGAGTTGATTGTTAAAGCATATACAATTGAAAAACTTAGGTCAGCAGGACATGGAGTGAATGGTAGTTACCATGCCTTGTTAGACTGACTCTAACAGACAACTATTAGAATAGGACTCTATTACAAGACAAAGTCGAAATCAGATCTACACTTTTGAAATACTCACAGTTGACTCAGTAGCGATCCTGCAGCGCATCTCATCTTTCATAAAGCATAAATTCTATTATACGAGCAGTACATATTGGCTGTAATTACACCTCACTGACATCCTCCACAAGTCTCAGTTCATCTCCTGGAAAACGTAGAAGAGCCTTGTTTTTACCATCTGAATTAAATCTCTCATCCTTCATATTGTCTGTCTCTGAAGAAATATTGCGTTTATTGAGTGCAAATCTAAAGACAAGAAGTAATGCTATAACCGTTTAAAGAGAACTTGAGTTTTCACTACAACAAAAACTAAAAGCTGCGTTAAACACTAGATGGATACTGTTAGGTAAAGGATAGAGTTAATGAATGCCTTTTGAAATAGATCAAACAGCAAACAGTATGTTGCAGAGCGTGTGCTAGACAACCTTAGAACAGATAATGTATACTAGCAATTGATTTTATCCGTCAATTAACATGTCAAAAGTGGTTTTATTGACATCCGTCTGACAAGAACGTACAAAGGATAGAATAGACGATGCTATTGGTATTTGCAGACGACAAAACAGTTTTGAAAAAGTATCGAACTGGTCAAGGCACACAAAAGCACAATATAAAGAGACAAACTTGAATTTGAGTGAACCCGCATTCACGAATAGGCCCTTAGCTTGAAAAAGCGTACGTGTAGTATTTTCTTTAAAACTGTAGCTATTCAGTTAGCGTTTTATGATAATGTACTTAATCTGGGCTTTTTATTAAATGGGAGCAATAAAATAGTAATGTATAAAATGTATATATTCTCTGCTAACTTTGGGAATAGTCGTTTAACCTTCTTGGCCAAAATCATTAGTGAATCTGACTTGTTGTTGAATATCATCCTGGTTAACAGTGGGTCTAGAGTTTTGAACGGCCTTGAGGAAATCTTGAACGGTTAGTTCTGGTTCCAGTAGTTGGTCCGGCTCAATATCCACCCAAGTCATTTCTTCAGCATCGGGAGCCCCCGGTGAGCAAGGAGTTAGGTATCGTGAGGTTTTTGTTTGATCGGTTCTCGAGGGTGCGTTCACCCATCTAAAATGGGTTGCCATCTGTACTTTTCTAATGGGTTGCATTAACGCATCTCTAACTATAGTTGCTATATCTGAACCTGAATATCTATTGATTCAAATTGTCATGGATAAGTCTACAAAAGGAATAAAACAAAAAAAACTAACAAGACAAAGAATATATGAATGCACAGAGGGAGTCATTCGCATCTACTCACCCTTCAGTCATATCTGCTAACCGTTTATAATCAGCATGTGTTAAGGTACAAGGTGTCGATCCTACATTCAGCGAAAAAATAGTGGCACGTGCAGGGGCATCAGGTAAAGGAATATAAATACGTTTTTCAAATCTATGATAAGATACAATTAACCGGCGTTAATTACATGCGAACTACCACTGGAACATGTCGCTTGAACTTACCTTCTTCTAATGGCGGAATCCAATTGCCATGGTATATTAGTCGCACCCAACACAAGTACACCATCCATATCATTTCCGACACCATTCATTTGCACAAGAAACTCTGTTTTTATGCGTCTTGAAGCCTCTGATTCACCTTCTCCACGTGTCCCACATAATGAATCCACTTCATCAATGAATACTATGGAAGGCTTATTCTCGCGGGCAATCTGAAAGAGTTGCTTCACTAAACGTTCACTTTCACCGAGCCATTTCGATACAAGATCGGATGATGACACAGAAAAAAAGGTGGAGTTGGCTTCTGTTGCCACCGCTTTGGCAAGGTACGATTTACCTGTACCTGGTGGCCCATATAGTAAGATTCCTCTCCATGGTTTACGTTTGCCAGTGAACAGATGTGGGAATTTGATAGGTAAGATAACAGCCTCTTTAAGCGCTTCTTTTGCTCCTTCTAAGCCTGCAACATCATCCCATCTTACATTAGGCTTCTCCGTAAGTATAGCCCCTAACAAGTTGTTTGTTTTTAGTAAAACATCAGATAAGTAGTCTGTTTTTTTATGTCCGTTTCTGGAGTACCTGTCAAACTTGCTCTCATTTTCTTCATATCCGGATCATCGTCGTCACCATCATCCAGCGAGTTATCAGTCTTTTTTCTGCAGAGATCAGAATGAATTTAAACAATCATCGTAATACGACATTTCCTTTCTTACAGCCTTACTTTTTAGACGCCCCGTTTGCCCCAACGGGTTCTTTCTGTTTTTTCTCTTGTTCATTCAGAAATTCTTTCAGCATTTCTGCTCTGTCCAGATATTCCACAAATCGCTTACGAATAGGGTCCTTCAAGCGATCATTCTTTTCGTCTAATACAAGCAAGGCCAAAGCCCAAAAACAAAGCCAAAAAAAAAAAGGAACATGAACAAAGAATGTTTCATAAGTTGACCAAATAGAAAAGGCTAAACAGGGCCAGGAAATCCTTCCTCCTGAAAACAGTTTTTCTAGCTTACATTTAATAGCTGTCATAAAGTATTCCAATGCATTTTGATAATGATTGTACGCCTCTTTATAGTTCCCCTTATGATCCTCTTCGGTTGCCTTTTTTACTATTTCTATCGCTTTCTGAAGGGAAGTTTTGTTTTAGCTTCAAGAAGCTCAAGTTTGTATAGTATAGTACGTTTAGCTCAAGCTTACTGCAAGAAAGTCAGAATTTGACATGTAATCTACTTATAACGTGGCGACAATTTTATTTGAAAAAAGGTTTTCTTGAATTTCGTGAATGAACGGGTGTTTTATGCTTTAAAGAAAACGAAGAAAAAAGACAATTGTTCTTGGCGGGTAAAGAAAATGCAAAGGCCATCCCAATTTTTTGTGTCCCTCAGCACTGGGATACAACTCTTGCCAGCCAATCACATGTACAATTCCTGCTACTGGACAAATACTCTATGAAGGATTGTGTAAGGATTGAAATATACAAGCGCATCTATAGCCTTGCAGCCATCAAATATTAAGAGGCATTTACTTTCCATTTTCATTTTCATTCATAGTCAAACCCTGTGTGAGGAATGAATGGGGTCACTTCTTTATAAAGTGAACGTAAACCACAAGCATATCACGATACCACATTCCTTACAGAAGAAAAGAAAGACCAAAGGAATAGAGCTACCATGGTTTTGTAACAGAAATGCGCTTGTTTATTCCCTTTGCAACAAAAGCAATAAGTATCTAAACATTAGAGCTGTTATTCACCTGGCTAGGATTTATGGCCTAATTCTGGAGCAATAAATTTGCATTAAAAAATTCCGCCTGTGACTTTAAAAACAAGTTGGGCGTGCTTAAGTTCAGCGTTCACACAACTGTTTCGTTCTTTTACAACCGTTTCTCGTCCTAAATAGATCATGTCCCAAGAAGCAAATAATTCAGAAAATAGAAGCCCATATTCAGAACAACATAATGACGATCAAATGTTAATGCCACAACAGTATGTGGAAATCGTAACACATTTGTATTGTTTGGAAGGATCAGCTGTTTTTGATGGACTAACAAATCTCCCTTTTTTCTTTGTTCTGACTACCCAGGTCGAAGCGTACCATTCGTGGACAAAATATAACCGACCCCGCTTCCTATATGAAAATGGGAATGATGAATCCGATGCAATATCCACAGTTTCAACAAATGATGTTTATGCAACAGATGCAACACCAACAGCAAGTGCAACAAATGACTGCCGCTGCCGCTGCTGCTGCAGCCATGGCAGCAACCAGCAACCCAGCTACAACTATAAAACCACACTCAAAAATACCTTCTGAAGACCAAGAACCGCCTTCTGGCTATGTTTGCTTTAAATGTGGGCAACCGGGACATTGGATTTATTATTGTCCAAACGTACCGAAAGGGCAGTTTGTGCCAAGAGTTGGCAGTGGCAACAGGTAACGGAAAAAGCAAACAGGAGATTTTTTGCTTAGAAAAGAAGAAAATGCTAAGTAGAACTCAATGCATTTCATACATAGATACCAAACGAATCAACAACAACAAACTCAAGTACCTCATGAATTCACCTGTATCATCTGCAATAAATTAATGACAGATGCTTCATTGGTTCCCTGTTGTGGAAAGTCATTTTGTAAAGAATGTACGTATAGCTTATTGATACCCTTACTACAGTTACCATTATCTTTGTATTATTGTTTTCTTTGGTTATATCAATCAGTCAAAGCAACATTTGATGAAAAGATTATATGGGAAAGGCTTTCAACAGGAAGTTCTACTTTCTATTTTTACTCAACCAACAATCCCATGATTCATTGCAATATTGTGCTCTTTTTTGCAATTTTTTCTCCTACAATATTTGAAAAAAAAAAAGGAAAGGAAAGAGTGTATCTGTTTGTTGAACTGTCAACGACAGAGAACTACTATAAAGAAGCGTGTATTTAGTGAAAGAGAGTGGTTGGATAATCGCAAATTTGCATGATATGCAGATACGCTCTCATTGAGCTACAATAAGCCGTTTAATCTAAAAAGAAAGAAAATCATACATGGGCATTTTGAAAGATGGTTAACCACTCAAACTTGATTAATAATTCCTATCTATTATTTCTATAGGTATAACAACAAAGCTCGAAAACAATGACCACTGTCCGTATTGTAATCAGGAAAACATCAGCTCTGATCAACTTATACCCAATAAGACATTAGTAAGAGCGATCGAAATATTTAAAGGCGGAAATTCTACTAAGCGCGAAGAAAACATGGATGTTGATAAGCCTCAACACCAGCAAAGTCAACCAAGCGACTCGATTGAAACTGCAACTGAGGAGCCCAAGGAAACAACAACGGACTCAGATATGAATGCAAAAGTACAAGATACCAAGCCCGTGAATGAGGAAATAAATGACAATAAAGCGGCTACTGCTGACGAACAACAGCCTTCGGACACCACGACATCATCAACAATTTCTACGCATGAGCGGAAGTCTGTACCTGTAAGGAAGTTCAACAATCCTATGAACACGTTCCCTCACACGCCAGACATGTTCAATAATACTATGATGATGCCGCCGGACATGAATTGGATGAATATGATGCGAGCTCCTTTTTTGAATGCACCATTTCCTACTTTTCCACCAGCTGGAAATGACGGCTTTCGTCCACCTTTCATGCCAGGTTTTCCCCCTGCTGCGCCTTTCAATGCGGGCGGCATGGGCGATTTTGGCGCCCCACCTTTTCCAGGACTTCCAGGAGCGCCAGCACCGCCAGAATTTTTTGGCTTCAATATGGGGTACAACAACGGCAACATGAATAACGGTACTCCTCGCGGTGGATACTCACTGAGAGGTATGGGTCGCGGACGAGGACGAGGAGGTAGTTTGTATGGAAACCAGCCCTCTGGCAGACGTAAATCAGATAATTCATATCAGAACAGCGGTAGTAATAATCAAGAAAATGAGACGTACTTTGATAATAATAACCCACCATCGACGGATGATAATATGGAGATGAACACTAGTCTGAATGAAGGATCATCAGATATTGATAACAATAGTATTAGGCGAGATAGCAATGCATCTTATGAAAGAAGAGATTATTCTTCTCCTTCTTCCCGTGCTCGCTCGCGTTCTTATTCACCTTCACGTACAGCTCATCGTGAAGATAGTAGAAGTAGTAGACGGCATGAGAGCAATAGAAACTATAGCGATGGGGACCGCCATAAGCATGACAATCAACATCGTTCCACAAGCAATCACTACAGAAGTAGCAGCCGCAGAAGAAAATACGAAGAAGACAGCAGTAAAAGTCATCGTGAACGCAATGACAGTTCTAGCAGATATCATCACGATAATGACAAAGATAGTAGTAGGAGATATGCAGACAGCAGTCGTCGAAGGTATCATGGTGACAGTCGCAAACATGACCATGATGATAGAACTGACAGGAGAGATAACAGTAGCAAAAGATATGATGATTCCAGCAGCAGGCGTGATGGGAGTAGAAGCAGTAGGAGCAGTAGTAAAAGATACGAAGACACACATAGACAGCATGATAGTAGTAGGAGACGCGAAGATAGCAGTCGAAGACATGATGATGACAAGAAATTTAGAGACAGCAGACATCGAGAAAGTAATAGGAGACATGACAGTAGTAGTCGACGCGAAAGAAGTAGTCACCGCGATGATAGCAAGCGTAGACATAGAGATCGTAGTAGATAATGGAATGCTGACTATGACCTGAAGTTATAATTTCGTCCTGTAAATTCTGTAGCAATAAATTACTATTTTCTTATACATGTTTGAACTTTCCAAATTGATGATGAATAAAAACCTGACAATGCGCAGTCATCGTAAGGACTCTATGGCATTTGGTACTTTGAGAGATATAAGTAATCTTCTGTGCTATTTTATGAAATGCTTCTATTTCCTTTTTTAACGTTCAAAGCATTGAAAAATTAGCATCAACCGAGAAACGTAACAGAGTATTTCATTATAAGTTCTTTCAATCATGATATATCACGTTGCCTTCTACTTGTTATAGATACTGTATTTGATTGACGATAAATAATGGTTGTATACCTCATTCGGTAGAAATTTGACGGAATCATACAATTAGTTAAACGGACTTATTAAACGTCGTTGTTTGATAGTTTCAAAAATAATGTCATTAATTTACCATCAGTATAGAATCCATCATCGCTTCAAATAACCATATTTATCCGACCACAACAACGTATTTTACGTTTAATTACTTGTAGTTATATTCTGAAAGATACTTCCAGTAATCAAGCTTAATCATGGTCTAGACAGGTTATAGATCACAACTTAGTTGAAAATCTTTCTTTTCATACTTCCTTTTAAAATCAGCAAACCCTCTATTTCTCCATCTTCCAACACTTTCATCTTATTCAATCACGCTTTCCAAAGAGGCAAAATTATAACCGAAATTTTGAAGAGAAAGCAAAGATCAATAAATGGAGATAATTTTACTGTATTATACTCATTCCATTTTGTTTACTCAAGACTTGAAAACAATGAGTCTTATCAATCAGAAAAGTACTGTTGCCGCAATGATGAGCGGCCCGTCTATACAAAGAGCTGCACGAAAACTATCCCCTCCACTATAGTAAGTCTTTTCATCTAAAGGGAAGGTGAGATCCGCCGCACCCCTAATTGGTTTGCTGTATAAATAGAAACAGCAGGCAACACAAGGTTGATTAGAAGGTTGACAGAACTGAAAGAAGCAGAAGAATACATCAGCTATATGTTTACCTCGACCATCTTGACTCATAATTCTCCTTTATGTTCATATACCAACCCATCCAGCGAAATGTGCAATAAGTAAATGCACTTACACCCAGCATTGAAGCCATGTTCACAGACCATATTTTTAGATTTTAATTGCTCGTAAATCGCTTTATTGTTAATAGCCATCAAAACGATAATGGACCACTTATACTGTCAGAAATACTGTTCGGGTATTTCTGATAACAGTTATACACGTAGGCCTGAGTACAAAGATAAATTCTCAGTGGTTGAGAACATGCTAGAGCAACAGAAGATAAAGGGACTTCTTATTGACGTACAAAGCATAGGTAGCAACATATCACATTGTACTCTCGCCAAAATCTGCAATATAACTTCAATACATGCTTTAAAATTCTCTTTTACGTAAGTACAGTATAAGGTTTGGTGTGAATACTTGTTTGTAAAGCCTATTGAGTTTTTTGTTGCTATTGAGACTGTTTACTCTTTGTTTCCACTTTGTTTTAATTACGTGGCGCTTTGTTTATATTATAGCGTGAAACCTTGTGTAGCAATTCTTAATAGTTGAAAACTGGAATTATGCTTACAAAGATCCAGTTAACGTTTTTACAACAGTTCCAACATTTGAGAGCTAGACTGTGATGAGACAATGTAAGCTACGTAGCCAACACCATGAAATCAATTGTTCACTTTTTGTGGAGAAGGTTTCGATGTCTGTTTTCAATTTGTCTAGGCAGAAAAAAGCTGCTGATAAGGTCACCAGGTAAAGAATTTCCTTTCTTATCGTTTATTTATTTTCAGGAGTTGGACTGGCATTGTAACCGCATTTCCTGAAATTTTTTCTTTTTTTTTGTCCTTCTTCCCTTTTTAGCTTCAGCATTTTACACCTTATTGTTCAAGACACGTTTGAAAAAGTAAAAGCTAACTATGTCTCAATCCACTTCAATGCCACCACCAACAGCATTAAATAAGTCTCAGAAAAGACAACGTTCGTCTTCAAAAGACGCCACTTCCTCCTCGTCTCAGCCAACAGCTGGTCCCATGGATAAATTTATTCATAAAAAGGCTAAAACTGGACAATCTACGTTCCAAAGAAGCTTCTCCTCATCATCTGCGTTAGACCATCATTGTGGTAACTTTTTACAATCGCCTTTACCAAACCGTAAAGGGAGTACTAAAAAGATCAATGATATAACAAATAAGAGTGTGGTAAGTCCCCTTTAACGAACAATAAAAAATATTACAATGAAATTAGCATTTTTTTAACACAACATTCTTTTCTTCCTTTTTAAAAAAAAGTATGGCATGCTTTTTTCTTCTAAGAGCTTTGATTCGAAAGCAGAAGCAGTTGTGGGTCTGGGTGCTTCTGATAACGAATTAAGAAAGTTTAAAGAGAAAACTCCTAGCAAGCCAGTTCATGCACCACGTCTTGCTTTACCTGTAAAAGACGGAGCTCCTACACGTAAAATTGAAACAGAGGCTCTTCATTCCTTATCTGCGCCAGGTCTCGTAAATGATTACTATAGCAATGTTCTTGATTGGTCCAAGAGTGAACTTGTAGCCATTGCCCTTAACAATACTATCCATTTCTATAATGCTAAGACTGGTTTCGCTTTCCCTCTTGATTATGACTTTGATACTGATATTGGCGCCCTTGCATTCCGCAGTGATGGTCGTATGCTAGCTGTTGGTTGTGAAAATAATGAAGTACATCTCTTTGATGTTAAGCCGAGACAAAACAAGACGGTTGATACCCATTTGGTTGAACTGAAAAAGACTCTTCGTGGTAACGGTCAAGACGGCAACATTAATGCCCTCGCTTGGAACCCAGTCCGCTTGAATTTATTGACTGTTGGTACTGATAGGGGCGTTCTCTTACATCATGATGTACAGTTACCACACACCCTTCTTAAAAAGGTCACAGATGCTCATGATGGTGACGTCTGTGGCCTGAAATGGCGCAACGATGGTCAGTATCTTGCTAGTGGTGGTAACGACGCTCTCGTCAAAGTCTGGGGTATTCGCAGTCTCTCAGCCCCCTCTTTTGTTAGAGAACGACATATATCCGCGGTAAGGGCGCTTGCTTGGTGTCCTTGGAATAGCGATCTGCTTGCCTCTGGCGGTGGTAGAGATGATAAGAAGATCCATATCTGGAACATAAAAACCGGTGTACGTGAAATGACCTTTGACGCTGGTTCTCAGGTTACCTCCATTCATTGGTCAAAGCACTACAGAGAGCTTGTGTCCACGCACGGTGCTCCCAACCATTATATTTCCATCTGGAGTTATACCAAAGACAAAAGACTCATCGATATACCAGCCCATGAAAGTCGCGTTTTGCATGCAGTCATGAATCCCAATGGTCAAAAGCTAGCCACGGTCGCAACCGACGAAAAATTGAAATTCTGGGATATCTTCTCTTCTGACAAAGCAGCTCTTCCAGATGAGAGTATTCCAGCAGCTGTCCGTCGAAAGCATGAAATTGCCAAGATAGCTGAACAAATCCGTTAGAGCTCCATCCTTTGTTTCACACCGTTTCCCTTCTACTTGATTCCAATTAATTAATATCTTTTCTAACTTATGCACATATCCCCTGTTCTCTTCATTCTCTTTAGCAAATAACTTGTAAATAACAAATAACGAATTCAAACATCCTGACTACTGTTCTCTTCTCAGCTCGAAGGTTTTCTGTGTTTCTTCTCTCACAAATAAGGATTTATAATGTAGAACAGTGCAGTTTATTATGCATTCAATGAGGAAGGGATAAGGAAGGTAATGATACGTCACGAGGAGAGCTGTGTAGCACATATGGTATGTAAATATGGAGTAAAGGGTAGATCATATGTATTATATGGTGTTTAGAGCAAGTTAAGCGCTTTCTGTTGGTCGAGTATGTGTCTGCTGGTTAAAACTATTGTTGGGTGCTTGAATAACAACCAAGCTAGCCAAAGTCCCTGCTGACAATATTCGGTAGGCTACATCACCCAAAGCAGATCTGAAACCTCGACTATAATTAGTGATGTGTGCTGATGCATCTGGGGTATAATTGTGTGAAGTTTGAGCCGTCGTTCTTGCATTGATGGATCTTCCTAATACTACCAAGTCATGTTTTCCTAAAGGCTCCTCAAGGTCATCAAATAAGGTACTATAGTCATCTTGAGGAGAGGTGGAAGATGCGTGCCGTACGTAACGCATCATAACGTTGGATTCAGTGTTATCAGCGGAGAAGAGTGTACTTAGGAGTTCGTCATCGGTGCTTTCCTCAGCATGCAACTTGTTCAATGTATTTCGAATGGAAGCGTTGGACGCATAAGAGTTAGAAGTGATATCATCAGCACTACAGGGTCGTAATACAAGAACATCAGCACGGCGATACATTTGAAGGCGAAGAGCAAATAAAAGAGCAGCACGATCATCAGGTCCTCCGTAGGTTAAAGGCACAATGATCTTGAAGTTTGTTTGCTGTTTAGGGTTGCCGTCTTGAATGTGACCGAACCCACGATCTATGAAAAGACCTACTGTACAGTGGGAGATGGAATAGGCAGCTGACGCGAAATCTGCGTCAGATAACTGATATGCTGAGGACCAGTAATCGTTCACAAGTTGTTGTTCCAAAGGGTTGATTTCTCCAAGTTGTTGTTGTACTGATTGAGTGACACGGCTTGTTGTACTAACCCAAGGTAATAGAATAACATCAGCTGAAACAGCCTCACCATAATCTGCTACTGTACGGATGAACTCTGATGGAGAGCGGAAATCGAGTCGTGTTTGTAATGACTCAATACCGATTAGGCTTGTGAATGTTCTTAATACATTAAGAACTGGGTCTTGCCTTTGTGTTTCGCGGATGTCTTGGAGTTTCATAACGTCAGAGGTACGCTGTGTAAGTGGAAGTAATCGTAGTGCATGTATATCAAGATGACTTTTGGTGATTTTCAACGGTGCTATAGAGTCTTCCTTAAGCAAACGAATCAATGCCATCATAGAAGGTACTGAATCGATACGGTTGAGCATAGTTACAATAGAGTAATTTTGGTCAAAATCGAGTCGCGAGCCTGTTTTTACACTAGGGTCTCTATTGTCAAAATTCACTGATTCAGTATCAATAAAGTAATTGTCTGCTGTTTGCTTTTGATACCATTCAGGGTATAACCAGAGAACGGCTGGCGTCGTCATAAACGTTGTAATGAGTGCCATCACCACCATGATAACGAAGACTATAGCGTACAACAATCACTTGTTAATGATAAACTAAAAGGTCAATGTTTGTAGTATTTGATTATTAAGATAAACACGCACTCTGATCATTTAATACACCGGCATCGTGACCGATATTCAAAACAATCAACTCGACCAATCTAAGTTCAATTGGAACAATGAAACAAAGGAATGAAGTTCAGGTTGGCTTTTGTCATACCTCTACAATCAATATTTCTGATTTTCGTATTATATCTTTATACTATACCCCTTACAGCTCATCAAAAAACCAATTGTTGCTGATTCCCGTGTGGTTAAACCAGTCAATTTTGCGGCAACTGCACATCCCACGATCTTACCAAAGCATGCAACCACAATGACACAAATAACGTATCCCCAAACTATACCTGAATTGAGTAAACCAATTTGAGTTTTTAGGCCTGAAAGCGTAAAGTACTGGCAGATAGATAGCAAAGAACAATCAGAAGGTATTTATCTTTCTGTTGTATTTCAAGTGAAAAAGAAAAAGCACTTACCAACGGTAGAAAAATAATATTGACAATATCTTCAATTTTCTCTGTGATTTTGATGGCGAGGTCGTTATCATGCGGAATGATAACTCCAGCGAGAAACCCACCGAAAATCGCATGAACACCTATTAAGTATTTGTTTCATAGTTTGGTATATGCAATATTATTTCTTTTCAAAGCTGTTGCTTCACTCTTGATTTTGTTCTTACCGATAATATCCGTTACAAAAGCTGATATAAGCACCAGGAGAAGGGTGACAAGCATAAGTAAAGGTGACGGTCCTCTTTCAAAGGAATCTGTATAAACGCACAATCTTCGGTATAAAGGAGCAATTAAGACGATCAAGAATACTGCGAAAGCTGCTGTAGATAGAAAGACATATAAGGCTTCTAGGCCACCCGATGAGTTTAACAAAGCTACTACAAGTGCCAATAATACCCTAGGAAGCGTTTGATTCACACTTTTGATTAAATTTTGATTTCTTCACATTTTCCATTTAGTTTTTACAGAGGTTACCATGCTGTACAATCATTCAACAGACCCGCTGACATTGTGATTACACCAACTCTTGTACGCAATAGTTTGAGTTCAGCTAATATACGTGCCAAAACAGGAAAGGCCTGTAAAAGTCAGGAAACACAACATCATCAGAAATCTCTTTGTGTGCGCGTAGTTGTTTCTTGATTCATGCGAAGATTCAAACATAACTTACGGTAATTGCCATAGCCACACCCAAGAATAATAAAAAACTTGAGAATGGGATTGAATCGTCATGCTGCAATTTATACAGACCAACACTAACTGCTGCACCAAGGCCAAAGGGGAGTGCCATACCAGCTACAGCAATAGATAGGCTTTGCTTCCAATCACGCTTCACAATGCGTAGATCGACTTCGAGTCCAACTTGAAATAAGAAGAACACAAGGCCCAGAGTGGCGATGAGGTTCAGAAAGGGCAAGGATGCGTTTGGAAAAATGGTTTCTTGGAAGTGTGGTATTCTTCCCAAGACTGAGGGACCCAAAATAATGCCACCAATGACTGTTTATGCGAAAGTAAGGGGGTACTTGAGGGTTAAGTGTCTTGCTTCTTAAATCAGATTTTTGCTAGTACTAACTGCTGATTCACTCACCTTCAGCTATCACGCGCGGTTGTCGTAGGTAAGCAAGTGGAATTGCTAATAATCTGCAGAATAATAATATGATGACAGCCTGTGTTGGTGGACAAAATAAATCGATACACAATTGAATTAAATGCTTCGATTTAAACTACACTTGTATCTGACTGATTCTTACTTGTATAATGAATAATGTAATAGGATTACTTGTGGAAACTTCGGTAGGGTTCAATCCTGAAAAAACACCTGCTTGTGGTGCTGCTTTCGATTGGACGTCCATGGAATTGATAGTATAACCCCTGCTAATATGATATTATTTTCCGAACAAACTCGCAATAATGAATAGTTCACAAAACAAGGAAAAGAAATATAAAAATTGAATAAGAATTCATTTTTTATATTTTTTCATCTGCTTAATATCCCGTTGTCGAAAAACTTGTGTAACAAGAGTTTAAGCTCTGAAATTGGTACAGTGACCTTGAGGCATCATTTGATAAAATTGTTTTGTTTCTCCACCATCTATAGAGCACTGACCAACAATACATAAAATTGAAACATTTGGTGTATGATTTTAAGAAGAACTTTATCTAATGTGTGAATGTCTAACGTGTATGCAAGTGATGGTTTTTGAATTTGAAAGTGAGTGATAACCTTTGAAAAACGGATGAGATCTATCTAGCATTCAAGCTCTGATAAGTATCTTTCGGCATCGAGAGCAGCCATACAACCAGAGCCTGCGGAAGTAATAGCTTGGCGGTAACGCTTATCTTGCACGTCACCAGCAGCAAAGAAGCCTTCTACATTTGTTAGAGAAGAACCAGGTACAGTCTTAATGTAGCCCTGTTCATCAAGATCAACTTGACCTTTCACCAGTGAGGTAGCGGGAGTATGGCCGATAGCGTAAAATAAGCCGCTGGCTTCAATAGAGCCTTTTTCTCCAGTTTCGGTATTGCGGAATAATACTTCAGTAAGAACATCACCATTACCAATGCACTCAATAGGAGAAGTCTTGAAATGAACTTGCACCTTGGGATGATTCAATAATCTGCTGGCCATCACTTTACTAGCACGTAGAACATCTCGGCGGACAAGAACATGAACTTTGGATGCATCTAATATAGCATTATCGAAAGTTTTGTCGGTTAGAATATTATTGAGTCTGACAAGTAATCGACGAAAACAAAAAAATTTATCCTTTCGTCTGCCAACTATACTTACATTTTGTCAAATAAATTGCTTCTTCAGCAGCTGAGTCGCCACCACCGACAACAACAAGCGGTTTGTTTCTAAAGAGAGGAGCAGCGCCATCACATACTGCGCAAGCAGAGATGCCATTTTGCCAGTACTTGCTTTCACCGGGTAAATTCATGCGCTTCGCTGACGCACCTGTAGCAAAAATAATGGCGTCGGTCGTGTCGGCTGGTACCTCTTCGTTCTCACTGCCTTCACGCCATAATTTAAAGGGACGAGAAGATGTATCAACTTTAGCAATTGTTTCCGTTTCGATAACTGTACCACATCTAATGGATTGTTCGCGCATTGAGTCCATGAGTTCACTGCCAAGGATACCCGTGGGGAAGCCTGGGTAATTCTCGACATCAGTGGTAGTTGTGAGTTGACCTCCAGGGGCAAATCCGTTGGCCATCATGCCTTCAAACATAATAGGTTGCATTTGTGCACGGGCAAGATAGATAGCAGCAGTATGTCCTGTACATATAATATATTTTCAACGAGGAAAGATGAGAATTTGATGTTTATGAAAACCACGCGTTTTTAGTTGAATACTTCTATGTCAATTCTCTTACCAGCTGGGCCGGATCCAATAATTGTTACACGGTGATGGTCAGGAGCCATAATGTATTTAGTGTAAATGTAATAGATAAGAACTTTGATTATTTCAAAACTTAAGCTTTTTTTTTTTGCAAAAAAGCTGCTGATTATATATACCTTTTCTGTCATATTAACGAAGCCAATCAAATGTGCCATTCATGATTTGTAAAAAAAAAAAGGTACAGAATTTCAAACAAAACATGAAAATGTCGAATTTCTTCGAATGATTGGTTAGAATAAAGGATTAGTAAGATATGAATTGTCAGCCAAGGTCAACTATGATTGGCGAAAAAAAGTCATGCCTTATTTTGCTATTTACCTTCGGGTTTACATAATATAACAACATCACTTCCAGACGGGTTTGAAAGCCTTAAAATCGTCAGCGCGAGCACGAGCACGATACTATATGTTGGCCGATATTAATGATCCCAATATTGCTCTGGGGAAGACCGTCAGCAAAGAAAACAATGTGAATGTAGAGAGATCTCAGTCAAAAAGCAGCTGAAGGTTAGAATACTCAGGTCAACTACCTCCTTAGCAGTAAACAATAATTTTCCAGAAGTGAATAATTATTGATCGTATACTTGAGCAGGAATTAGAGGTGGCCTTAGTCAGAAAGTCGTTTGACTGCACTGCCTTCGGTTGACGCACTATTATTACAATGGAACAGAAGAAGTTGCCTGTAAAAAGTTGGAACAAAAATCGTTGTCCAGATCATTTGATTACAGCTGCGCATAAAAATTGCATCAACACACGTTTAGTTGATGATGTTCAGCCATATTGAGACGGCATTCTAAATAGTTGACAAAGGAATTGGAATGCCAAAATCGCCGTTGAGTTACCATTAAGAAACACAATGCTTCTCCAACTTGATGCCCTATTTTTGAGTCTGTGCGAGAATTCCGCAGAAGTTTGCAAATATTAATCTTTGACACAATACATTCAACTACCATCGTATATTTTACGAGAAAGCTTCTAACAAGAAAAGAAGGAAACAGCCAAAGAGAAATGCAAAATTAGCAGTAGAAGGACAAAGGCTGTTGCTCCTTGCAACAGCAAATGAAATTGATATTTTCACCAGTAAGCCAGAGGCCAATCTTACAATTACTGCTCACTAGTCAAATTCATAAAACAAATTTGATATAATGGATATTGATAAAACTATGGTGAAGAGCTACCCGATCATCACCAATATTGAAAATTTGAAACTTATGGTGGCAAGACTGAAAGTAGAAGTTGCAGAGGTAGGTACCTACTTAATAACTCGCACATTAATGCTAGTTGAACAGTATGAAAGAAAAGATGAAGCGTGATCAATTGAACATTGCTAGCTGTGAATAAGATACCTTCTTATTACCAGTACGAGAAACTCAAGAGACAAAGATAACGTAGAGCGAGACATTCGCCTTTATTTGGATCCTATTGTTATTAATCTTTATTAACTGAACGATTTCATTACTTTTCAAAATGCCATATCCGACTTAAACAATCAACAAACAGTGCTGTCAATTCCGCTTGCAGTATACGTCTAGATGTACACTCTGTTGTTCGACGAATGTTTTGCAATGGAGCTTAGACATGTGAAACAATAATTTGCAGTCTCTATTCTTATGGCAACAATTATACATAACGGTAAAAAAATATTAGGAGCCATTGACGATCCTAAAAGGTTCTCAACCCCGCCTTTGTTAAACTAAGCGTAGCTTTTTCCGCCAATCAAGGCTCGTCTTTAAACGACAATTGATTTCTTATCCAGAAAAATCAGTTTAACATATCATAGATATTAGAGTAATTTCAGGCTTTCTACAATTAGAAACCAATACAAGCTAGTATGGAAAAAAGCACACAATTCACAACTACTTCAGGCAAATTGAATATCTCGACTTTAAGAGCTCTAATAAGCATAAAATAAATAGCAATTTTATTACTTTGGAACAAATAAACTATAACATGAATTTTATTAGGCGAAATTGAATAAAAAACCTCTTGTCTTTTTTCTCGTCAAAAAATGAGTGGAATGAAATATAGGTTACTTTTCTGAGTAGCTTTCTATTTAGGGTTACAAAAGAAGGAAAGGAGAGGTGTTTTAACATGCAGAAGAAGTAAGGTAGAGAGAATATACAGGAATGAGTGATGAGAAGAGATTAGGATGAGTTAAACAAAAACAATAGATAAATGCGCGCGCTTCTAATATATATTTTTTTTCTTTTCTTGGGTTGAATTACATAATCACGCAATCTTCTTGTGAGGAAGATCTCTTTTTACCAGTGGGTTTTATATCTTGCGTTACTACCTTTCCATGCAGTTTCTGTATAGCGCGTTTATCGCCATTTTTAGCTGCTTTCTGATACCACATTTGTGCCTCTGTTGGATTCTTTTCACAACCTATCCCTGCTTCGGTAAAGTAACCTATAGCGTATTGTGCCTTGGGTAGATCCATTTCTGCTGCTCGCCTTGCCCAAGTATATGCATTTTCGTCTGATTGTGGCAAGACGCCTGGCGATCCTACCAAATACCAAGCTGTCAGCGCAAAACAAGCATCTCTATTTCCCTTTTCAGCGGCGATGGTATAATAGTGAATAGAAAGCGCAGGATCAGGCTGACAATTGAGCTTGCCGTATTCATAGCATTCACCCAGCTTAAAGGCAGCAGGACCGTGCCCCATTTCAGCAGCTTGATTCAAAAGCCGTACAGAATATTCTATGTCGACATACACTACGTTTTCAAATCCAGTGGTATGCAACATGGCGAGTTCGTATAATGCTTCAGGATACTCCGGTGTAGCTGCTTCAGCAGCTAGACTTAGCCACTTTACGGCTTCTTTAGGGTTTTTAGATACGCCTAACTCACCATTCTTATATGCAAATGCCAATCTGTTCATTGCGGCAGGATGACCCAACGAGGCTGCTTTTCTATTGTATCACATTACACAAAATTGGAATAGAATAGATGAAAAATTCTATGAGCATTCGATTTTTCCATCCACGATAACGATAGCATAATATTTTCCCAACTTTGGCATAAACCCTTACTTGTAAAACAACTGTGCCTTATCTCCATTTTGACGGCAACCAAGTCCTTCCTCATAACATTCTCCAGCTCTATACATCAGATAAAAAAGAAAAATAAAAAAAAAAAAATTTGAAAATCAGCCCAACTTTTGCCCAACAAAAAAATTTGAAGGCAACTAAATAACCATCTTTTGTTTTGCACATGATAAAACACGCATATACAACAATAGAGGGACAACACCAACACACAACACGATTTTTAGAAAAAAGAAAGAACCCATGATGATTGCTTACCTTAAAGAAGCATCTGTATGGAAATGCTTGGATGCTTGAACGAAAAGTGTGAAAGCTCGATCATAATCAGGTTTGCCTTTTTTATTGAAAAGGCCAGCGGTATATAATTTTCCAAGTTGGTATTGTGCGTCGGCATGGCCTTTGGCAGCCAATTGTTTCAATAGTTTTTCTGCCTCTGAAAGATATCCCTTCTTACTAGCATCGTCGTCTGGCAACTGATTAGCAGCTTCAACCATAAAAAGCGCAAAGTCAACTTGCATTTGAGGGTTGTTCGTCTTGGAGACATTCTGTTTGTACATGTTGAGGGTTTGTGTATACGTTAATAATGAGGCGTCTTTACCGGGTTTTAAATGTGAATGATCTAATAAATGTTCTGGCATCGACGCAACACTCAGTCGGCTGTTTGTGTTCAAGCTCGTTGTACTACTGCTGTTGCTGTTACTTCTCATTTTGGGTGGGTTGGCAAAGGAAGAGCTAGAGGATATAGTATTAGGTACAGATCGAAGGGAATCGTCGTTTACTGAGGAACTCATAGATGAACTTGCACTGTAGGTGGGCGAGATGGTTTCTGGTTGCTGTTGGTTCGATGATTGCTTGTTATTCAATAAAATGTCATCTGCTTGCCTTTCTTCTAACTCTGTTCTGATTGGATCTAATCCTGACGTGATTGCCATAGGTTGCATATAATAAATGAGGCTTATTAAAGAGATTGGTTTGTTTCTAAGCTTCTGGTACAAAAGGCAAACAAAAAAAAAAGAAGAAAAACACCCTAAAGAAATACGAATCCCCTTTTTTTTTTTTCTTTTAGGTCCACCTTTTCTAAAAAAGCTCTCTTTTTTCGGCTTTGCTATTATTTAATTTTTTTTCTTTTTTTTTTTGTCTCATATTTTTTAAATTGAAGTTCATTTGCCTCGTAGAACACCGAAAAGGCTACCGTATCTTCGTTTATGCTGTTCGGAGACTGAATTTCTGTGTTAGATTCCACAAAAACCAGTCTGAACAAAAAAGTGTTGTCCAAAAAAACACGTTTTCCTGTAGGAAATTCTACGTCACTTGCAGAGCGGAAAATTTTCCAGCTCACACAATGACTTTCTGCATCTTTTTTGGTTGGTCAATCCTTTTTTAATTCAATTTCAACGTGTTTGTATTAATCAGCTTTTGTATTCTGAAAGTTTTTGAAATCTCACAATGACTGACATCGCAGGTTATGCTTATGGCGCCATAGTATTTGCTGGTGGCTTGGTAGGATATTTGAAAGGTAAAATTGGACAAAATGCGGCTTTATAGAAGGAATTGGGTAAATTAGGACAGTTGAAAGATAGAAATGCTATTGGAACAGAGGTTAGAAAGATAGGCAGAAAGAGAGATAGAAAAGTGTGTGTATGCATTTGCGTGAGCGAGCGAGTTGGCGAAGGGAAATGTGGGTGTTGAGGGTTCTGTGATTACAACAAGAATTAGGATGGGCAGAAAGGACAAGTTGATACCCTATGGTCACTGACTTATTCAAATTACTTGCATTATTGTTGCCATTGCGTCTATTCCTTAGCTGGTAGTTCAGTATCATTGCTTTCAGGCAGTGTCTTTGGTTCTTTGGCGATGTTAGGTGCTTATAACGTGTCAAACAATCCCAAAAATGTGTATGTAGGCTTCTTAACGAGCTTGGCATTGTTCATGGTAATGGGACAACGTTTCTATAACGGAAGAAAGTTCATGCCAGCCGGCCTTGTCACAACGCTTAGGTAGGTTATTTGGAGATGGCTTATTTGCAAAGTCGCATACGTTATTAACGTATTTACAAAATTGTATGTTAATGCATAGCTTGATTATGTTTGTACGCTACGGTATGCGTTTGATTTAAGCAAAACAATGAGCACGCCTCTTTTCTTCAGGCACAGCTCAATGTGACGTAAATTGATATGATAGTGTGACTTTACGCTTAAAGTATATAACATGATGTGTCAAGCACTTTTAATAAACTGCATCCTTTAGACATCGATCCTTGAGAAATTGTACTAACGCGTTTCGGGTCTCATTTCTACCGACAGAAACCTTATGCATGATCTGTATCTTGATATAAATCTATTTTATGACCGAAGCGATAAGGATGGGGTTAAGAAAAAGTGTTGAGTATGGATGAAGCGTGCAAACAACATGGAAAAAGCTGGTCCAACGCTTTTTAGTGTTGCACACAGAGCGCAAGTTGAAATTCTATTCTAAAGAGCAAAGGCAAGTACTGTTGTTTGCTTAAAACTGCGCAATACTTTAGGAAACACAGGAATACCATTGAACTTGGAATGTCTTTGGTTATGAAAAATGATTTGTTATCAATACCTATAAGCTATCTTTTTAATGGACCTTCAAACGGTCATTGCTGTACAGCGCGTTCCAAACGAGAAGTAAAGCAACCAGTCTATCAAGTAAGAGGTCTGTGACAATGATATACAGAATAACGCGTTGCCTCTTCCATACATTGCCTTATGAAACCCATGTAAAATTAAGGTCTGGCGTGATAATTGCAAATTAGAAAAAAAAAGTAGAGTTGCATATTTAGAAATAAGTCTCAAAACATAATCGCTTTTGTAAGTTCCGTGATAACCTTACATTGCAAAGCTCATTTAATGTTTCGACTTGCTCCTGTTCATTTTTTCATAAAGCCAGCGCTCCATCACAAGAGAGAGAGAGACTTTTGTACGTAAGCTTTATTATGACGACACTTGACACTCACTATCAATCGAGTGTCCTTGGAGCAAAATTGCTAGTCATATCTTGAAGCTTGAAGAAAAACGCTCTATATTTCTTTCTGTCGGTTGACATGTAAGGGAGCTGCTCCATCGTTTGCAATCTACCACAATTTGTCGAAAATAAGTTATTATCAGAGATATGAACCAGTTAAACAGACGTTCGCTGAAAATCATCAATTCTTTGGACGTCTGACACTTATTTAAATTGGAACGCTAGATATTGTCCAGGGAAAAGATAAACATGGCCCCTGCACAAGGATGACACCAAATCTCTGAGACGGAAGCTTTACACTTTAGGCGATGGCTATTATTGTAGGACAAGATCAAAAAAGGAAATCAACATAAGCGAAACAATGCAGGTACAAAAGTCAATTTTATTTTTGTCGCGTATCAACGACGTACAACGTCCAATGGCAGCGCAACGAACCTTGATGGTCCAACAGTTTTCCATGGCAAAAGAAAAAAGAACATGGTGGCGCGTTGATTACTGTATATGAGCTGATATCTTTGTAATGGTTTGAGAAAACAATAATCTTGTGAATTCGAATGAAGCTATCATCAGTAATTTTAGTTACTTTTTGAGTAATTCAGCAATGAAAGCCAAAGTGGAATCAGTCAGCATACACAACAGTAACTCTAAGCGAAGGAACTTTTGCTGCATGCTATGTGGCTTTCATATGCATGAACAATATGAAACGAAGGCTAACATGAATAGCGGCATCACCCTTTGTGCAAATAATGCAATATCGTTTTCTTATTATTCTCATCTCGTTTCTATTCAATCATTCATAGCCTTATATCGTTTGTCTACTCTGTGTCTTATATAGTACTGTATTGTAGCAAAACAATCCAGTATAACAGTTACCTCTGATGTTCGCGTTATTACATGTTTGAGTGAGCAGTAATTCAAACGAAGAACCTAAAATATATAAGGAAGATCCCTATAGAAAAGAATCTAGGGTAGATGATCAGCGAGCTCAAATATATAAGCATAATTATTAAGCTTTATAACCTTGCTTTTCATTTTCACCGTATCTTGATCCATGATCCGCATAAATAAAGGCCTTCAGCCTTATCGTGCAGATACTCAGGATTATTCTATAAATTGTGCCGGTTAAGGTGATGCGAACGAGCTGAAACAAATGGTCAAACAATGCAAAAATGAATCGTGTCTGGAGATGTATATAGAGAGAGTTACTATTGAACGATTTCATTTTTCAATCATTGTATTAGCGGATTTTTTTTATGAGTCGTGGGCGTAAAGAATTGGCTGTTCCAATTTTTCAAACACTCGCTCGAATGCAATCAACATGATTATTATTCGGCTTTGTAAGGATGTCTGGCATGTTCTGTTTGATAATAAACAGTCCTTGCAAATCGAGTTATCTAGTGGCCAACAGATGCTTTTTTAATAGCATTTCGTGTGTAGAAAACGATTTCTTTTTCTTTATTTTATCGGTCATTAAGGAGGGTATAGTAAGGATCATGTCGCATGATACACTGTTCAAATTTATGATAAACACATCACACTCAAAAGATGTACTAGTCACATAAATCTCTACAGTTGGCTGATGCTACAGTTTTTTCTCGATTTCTCCAACGAAAAAGTTATACAAGTGATCACTAAGGTTCAAAGCTCTTTTGATTTTGCATCTTCTCGTCGTCTGATAGTGGGTTGGTGAAGCAGAGAAGGACGTAAAGCAAGTCCGCTTATCATACGTCTGGCGTGTTCCAAGAACAAATATTTGTACCTGTTCAACGAGCTGCGCCCGTGATGATGGTGGCTAAAATGGATCTTGTATCATCTCTCTCCAGAGTTCGGAATTACGGGCATAATTTAAGCCTTGACCAATAGTTTGCGTGTGTTCAAAAAAAAAAGAAGTTAGAAAATGATTCAAGGTACCCAAAAAAGAAAAGAGGTAGTATTACGATACCTTGGGTTGATTTCGTTGGGAAATGCGACTCAACTACTTTTGGTTCTTCACTGGAGCATTGTTTGGACAGGGAAGCTCGATGGTGCGTGATGGCAGTTTGGAAAAGTTAATTTTAAGCACTGTTTTAGGCAATAAAGGACTAATTAATCATCTTTTCTGCCAAGCCCTTTTGATGACTAAAATGGAGTTTTTGATCTACAGCCTATTTGAATTGGCGAAGTTATAAATTGATATCTGGGATGGTTTATACATGCTGTTGGACAAGTAGGGTAGCCACCCTTATGCTCAAAATTCCCATTGATGGGCTCTTGTTAAGCCAGGTGATCCTAGTTACGCCCTTGGATAGTCGATGATTTGAAAGATATGTGCTCCTGATGTCGAATCAAGGAAAAAAATCGCCTGCGAGCAGGATCTTTAAAATCTTTTCCCGGCAGTTCAAGTCTCTTTTTACATTTTTTGCAACGGAAATTCCGCCACACAATGATTTATTCCATGTAGAAAAAAGTTGAACAAAGAAACAAATCAGAAACCTTTTTCAAAGACGAACAAGCCCCTTCAAATGGAAAAAAGAAAAAAAAAGTCGACGGGCCTACAGCTTCTACTCAGATGGTACGTCTTTTGCAGATCTATAGAACTGCACAATGCTTCGATGGGTTGGAAGAGAACGATTTGGTTAAACAAAAAAGCGGGAAGGAGCACAACATATAACTGCAAGAAAACCTTAATTAAACCAGTTTTGCCTTGCTCTCTGACTCCGCGTGTGCATGATATAATATCCAAGCAATGGAACATATTTAGCCGCCTTTGATGGTTATACGTATGTAATAGTGAAGTCGGTCATGTCCTTTATACTAAGCATTCGGGCATCTTCGCCTTTTCCGGAAAAAGCGTATATATTTCAATTTTTTTTTTATTTTTTTTTTCCAATTTTTGGCCGATTATACACCATGCAAAATAATCTTTTTTTTTTCTGATCTGGCCTTTATTAATCCGAATAAAAAAAGCCTCCCCCATCTCTGAATTTCCTGATCCCTTTTTCTTTTCTTTCTTTTCCAACATCCTTTTTAACTTTTTTTCTTTCTTTCAAATCATCAATATCCTTTCTCTTTCTTAGATCTCGATCCATCTCTTTCAGGCATTTTGTCTTTTTTTTCTTCATCAAGTTTATTTAGCCTTCAAACATGGATATTGCTGCCCTGAATACACCTGCAACACCGCCTTACGATTTCCAGCATTACTCGGCTGAGCCAGTGGAACCAAACATCACCCAAAACATGAATAAAGTTCATAGTAGTGATCTGTATTTTGATCGTCCAGAGTCTTCGGAAGACCACGCCACCACCGTTACTCAATCAACAACAACTGTATTGCTCAATGAGACAGGAACACCTTCAACTGTTTTCCCTCGAGTTTCACCTATGTCCATACCATCCCCGCCAGAATTACTCGCTAATAATACTTTGGACAATGGAGACGTGAATACATCATCTTTGTCTTCTGTATCATCATTATCGCTAAGTGACGATGATACGATACACAAAAATAGAAAAAGCACACCTTATCGATCACCAGCAAACATCATCACGGATCCCGAAAGCGTAGTTTTTCAGCTTGAGCGTAATTTCTCTCCTAAAATTCTGAGTGGTCGTACGACTCCCACCACGATGAAAGATCATGGCCTTCTGTGGTCACTTCGTCAGCGTGTCATGTCTTCAAATCAAACTAACCATTGTAACATGCTAAAACAAAAACGCAATATAAAACGCAGACTCTCTGCTCCTTGTTCTGAAAGACGCGTAATGAAACCTACGAAAATCAATATGCCTAAACCTCAATGGCTGAAAAATATCATCCTCGAAGATGAAGAGGACGAAGAAGTACAAAACGAGAATGAAGAGGAAGAAGAAGAAGAAGAAATGGAAGAAAAACTCGCTGCTCAACCAATGCCGCCTCATGATCATCCATCGAGTCTCCTTTCCACCCAATATCAGCAACTCCACAACAAACATCCTTTGAATAACAACAACCCTACGTACACATTGCCCAACTATGCTCCTTCAAATAGCAACGCCTTTTCTTGGCACCCTGACGCAAATAATGGTGCCAACATCTCTGTCATACCAGAAGTGAACCCTTTTTACCATCCTCGTCTTCATTCTCATTCTCACCCAATGACTACTACCACTGCTACTTCCGCTACCCCTGCCCCCGAGTCATCTGCTTCCGCTCCACCACGTCGTAAAAGCTCAAATCACGGTTCGTCAGGTCGACCCACTCGTGTCAAGGGCCCTTGCCAAGCCTGCCATGAGACTTCGGATGGTTGTATGCGAAAAGCTTTCCATTGGCCGTTTGCAGTCAGTACGACATACAACGATAAGGGAAAGCCCTTTGTTTACCTCTGTAACAAATGCGGTCTTAGGTAAGATTATTTATTTTTCTTTGTTTTCAGGTCATTTATTTCAGGTTACTTAAATAGCTCCATTCTGTCCTCTCTTAGATATAATAAAAGTGGCGGTTGTGTTTGTCGCCATTGTCGTTGGGTCCTTTGTAAGGAAGAAAAGCGTAAAGCCATGGAATTTATAGAGCTCATGCGTCGCTCTCGCCCGGACGGTAGAGTTGACCCAGAAGAGGATATTGAAAACTTTGTATGCGCTCCTAAATATTGGAGCTGTGGCCATCCATGGAAAGTAAGCTGGGTCTTGAATACTGAACATGATGAAGAAGATGAAGACGAAGATATGCCTAGCCGCAGTCATACGAATAGTACGAGCAGCATTCACATTCCCCCTATTGCTGCTGCCATTGCTCCTGCTTTTTATGTTAGTAGTGCTTAAAAAACTGAACTGGCCTGCGTTGTATTCCTACTTTTGCCTTTCAAATGCTTCTACTTTATCGAACGCACACACGCACACACGCACACGGTACATGGCACACACCCAAGATTCCCTTTCTCTTGAAAATCTCCTTGTTTATATGAGAAAAATTCCATATTCCCCTTCCTTTATACATAACCACCCACTCTTTTTTGTACATACACCTTATACACACATCTCTTTTCTTTTCTTTTCTTTTTTTTTTTTTTTACCCATTGCGTCATACCTATTTCAGCAAACTCGCGCAGACATCTATCTTTTCTCATTTGATGAATAAAAAAAAAGTACCCATAAACCATTTCATTCAAATACAGAGGCGGATCAAAAATTCTTTCGATTTAACCGAGGTCTCACAAGGAAAAATAAATAAGGCGCAGAAACGAAAAGGGCTCGAATTAAATCATGAAAGATCGATTGGTTCCTCGTTTTTCCAACAAAGAAAGATCCCAGCGGTAAACATAATGAAAAGGCAGTGAAGGCGGACGATAATACATAGTATAACCCGTGCTCGTGTAGCTGTTTTAATTAGCATTTGTGTAGACTTAAGTTGAGAAGTTATCAACTTTATACGCATGATCAGCCGTGAAGAAGGGGGTCAATACACACACAGCCTATCTTTCTCCTTCTCTCTCTTCCCTTCTCTCTTTTATTTTTAATGTTGTAGTAACACAGAATCACAAAATGTTGGAGTTGAGATCAAGAGGTGGGCCATGATCTCATACAAAACTAATAACAGCAGTAATTTACCAGCACACCAAAAGGAATCCGAAATATATAGAGGCCCGGTAGAAAATATAAGCAGACTGAAGAGAAAAAAAAAAAAGTAAGCATAACTTCTACACTCATCTAATGCTTTCAAACTGCTTGAGTCATTAAAAGCAGGCTATTAAGGCAAAAGACCTCGCTGCCACACCATTCTATTATTATATCATTAATCAGTACTAAAATTTACAGTGAATGATTCCTTTTTTTTTACCTTCTTTTTCTGTGCTACGTACAATATAAGACAAGGGCGTTATTAATTGAATAATGAAATCATTTTAAGATATCAAACCTAAATCAAGATCAATGAGATATAAACTCACATGTTTCAAAAAAGATGGTTGGTCTTTTCCTATACAATGAAACTATATTAGTTCTATATGTAAATTGCATCGAATAGCGTGGAATTTTATTGTCAGTAGCAAATCCTGTTCAATGCTACCGTAAGAGAGCTATTTGCTATCGTGACCTAAAGTTTAGGCTAAAACCTTGTTCTGGCTGTTCTTCCTTGCCTTCTTGTTTAACCTTTGTTGCAATGCACGTATGAACAGTTCCTGATCCATCCATTAGGTAGCTAGAACTAGCAAAGTCAAAACAAAGGCCATCCATCAAACCGTTCAACTTTTTGACTTAATTACGATATGCATACTATACAATTTAGCCATAGATAGTATTTGTAAATTTGCAAACAGGTGGACCATTTTTATTTCGTAACAGTGGCGAGCCTAATCTCTTACTAACTGTACCAGCATCGTTTGAAACAATTGTATCATTTTCTAGTTTTAGGTTTCATTATGTAGCACTTTGTTTAATATCTTGTTTGCCAGACAATTTGGCTGTCAATTTCCCTGTGTTGCAAGAGCCACTCAGTAAACTCCCATTTTTGCAATGCCTACTAATGGCTTTAAAAGCATAAATATTGACATTACTCCGCGTTGTCGCTAAGGATAAATAATACGCTGCTCGTTCCGTTGATTCTAATGAGTATACTGTTCTCGTTTTCAAACCTGCCATTTTAAAAGCATTAAACCGCCTCAATTTGAGGAACAAAATATATGTGCCTTATTTTGCATCCAAGCAACGTTAATTCGTGTTTGTCAAATGCGGATGCACATGCTGCAGAACAACGGCCAATATCGTTTCTGCAGCATATATGTACAATATCTTTCGATAATTCGACAGAACTTATTTGCACAAAAGTCGAATTCGGACAGGGTTTGATTGATTACTTGATTTAGACCATCAAACAAGGTTTCTAGTGCATTTCATATGTGGCACGGCTTTATGTAATTGACCCTTATGTTTGCTTGAAAGAAAAAGTAAACCTCATTTTGCTCAGTGCTCACATTTTTATTGCTCGTATCAACTGTTTCTCACTACGGTGAAAAGAAGTAAAAGCAGTTAAAGAGGGTATACTAAGACTTCTCTTCGATGTTTGACCTTGTGAGCCATAATCTTCCACTTTTTCACATGACTAGCTAGTCATATTAAATACTGCGGACACGTATTAATAGGAAGACTCGAGTGTTTACTACGGTTTGAGACTAAAAGATGTCCAGAGCTCACAATTTTCTTTTCTGCAAATATAAGGTCTGTGTAGTTTTAAGCCTGCAATAGTTATGGTCAGTTATTCACCTAATAGTCAAGATTGCAGATGCGTGTATTTTTTTGTTACATATTGTACAATTATTGTGTTGAACTGATATATCTCTATCCTGAGGAATTGCAGTACTACTTCAGCTTGATCATATAACAATTGATACTACACGGTTGTTTGTGCTCCCTGTAACAATAAATTGATCTAGCATTCAATACCTGTAACAAAATATAACTAAACAACCTGCTAGAAACAAGCGAGTACCACTCACTAAAAACATTACTGTTTACACTGTCAGTTTAATGGTTCTTCTGATTTTTGTTCAACGAAACTTTATGATGTCAGCTTCTTATCAACTTAACAACCTCCCACAACATTCAAGATCATCGAGCTAGTCATAATGCGATGCCGGTAATATGAAATTCACTACCGTCGCAATTGTAGTCAATGATGTATAGCATTAAAAATGCTATTCAGTAATCAACGAAAAAGCTGTCATGAACAATGCACTATTCCAACAGCCGTCTACAGTTGGTTAACATACTGGTGGCAGTCGTTACGCTTGTAACATTAGCACCGGTTCACCTTATTGCAGAAATTTAGATTTCGAAACAAGATGAATGCACAGAAAAGCATTTTTACAGCATCGCTGAGCTGCTTGTTTTCAGGCACGGAAAGAAACTCACAATTACGACATTCATGCAGAGAACAACAATACGAAAAAAAGTCACGTCATATCCTTTTTTGGCACGATCCCCAGCCTTCGAATCAGCTTAAAAAAGACCGAATTATTATTTTCAGGAAATCAAGCTTAAAGTTGAACTGATCTGCCAACTGAATGGTTAAAAAAGTAGTTGATTCGCGTGTGCACACACTAATTAAAAA
This sequence comes from Mycotypha africana, assembly GCF_025528875.1. Taxonomy (NCBI): domain Eukaryota; kingdom Fungi; phylum Mucoromycota; class Mucoromycetes; order Mucorales; family Mycotyphaceae; genus Mycotypha; species Mycotypha africana. The sequence continues at coordinate 900,217 of NW_026515727.1, read as the reverse complement.
CTGTGTACAAACCAAGCACAGATCGTTTTTTGTAGTCGTTGGTGATAAAGGCAAAGATCAGGTAGGAGCGCTTTACATTGTCACACTACCCATAATCGCCAGACTCGCTTACGGAACAATGTCTTTTTACATTTCTTCGAGTAGGTTGTTAATTTGCACTGGCTTCTATCACAAGCCCAAGTAACTGCTCGTCCCTCTGTACTATGGTGTTATAAGAAAGAACTTGGTTTTACAAGGTAGGTTAAATTGTATTGCAGCTGATTTAAGAATATTGACGTAACCATTCAATAACTATCATAGTCACCGTAAGAAGCGAGAGAAGAAGATTAAAAATGATATTAAAAGAGGCATTAGAGATGTGAATAAGGAAGATCCTTTTGAATTGTTTATTACCGTGACCAATATTCGCTACTGTTACTATAAAGAAACACAAAACATTCTTGGTAATACTTACGGCATGTGTATCCTCCAAGATTTTGAAGCCATTACACCCAACACTTTAGCTCGTACCATTGAAACAGTTGAAGGCGGAGGTATGGTAGTTTTATTGTTGAAGAGCATGAATTCTTTGAAGCAACTTTATACTATGACAATGGTAAAATATCCGACTTTGCAGTTTACAAAGACAGGGAAATTGATAAGCTGACATATAAACATCTCTCCTCCTAAATGTGTATTAGGATGTTCATAGTAGATACCGTACCGAGGCACATAGTGATATTATTGCTAGATTCAACGAACGTTTCATTTTATCACTGGGATCTTGTGAGAGTTGTTTAGTTGTGGACGATGAATTAAACGTCTTACCTATCAGTATGGGCAAGCATGTAAAGCCATTACCAGTCAAACCGTCCGACGAAAAAACACCCGAGGAAATTGAACTTGCAGAATTGAAAGAATCACTGGCCGATACAGAACCAGTTGCATCTCTCGTTAAGGGTGCTCGTACCATTGATCAAGCAAAGGCAGTCTTAACATTCATTGAAGCAATCTCAGAAAAATCACTTCGTAGTACAGTTACTTTAACTGCCGGTCGTGGTCGTGGTAAATCTGCGGCTCTCGGTATTGCAATGGCATCAGCTGTTGCATACGGTTATTCCAACATTTTTGTCACATCACCTAGCCCTGAAAATCTAAAGACCTTGTTCGAGTTTGTATTCAAAACATTCGATGCACTTGGTTATGAGGAACATCTTGATTATGATATTGTCCAATCTACCAACCCAGACTTTAACAAAGCTATTGTACGTGTCAACATTTTCAAACAACACCGTCAAACTATCCAATATATTCAACCTCAGGATGCTCATGTTCTTGGACAAGCTGAACTTGTGGTTATTGATGAAGCGGCTGCTATTCCTTTGCCTTTAGTGCGTAAATTGTTAGGTCCTTATCTTGTTTTCATGGCCTCTACCATCAATGGTTACGAAGGCACAGGTCGATCACTCTCACTTAAATTGATTCAGCAATTGCGTGAACAATCTCGTGGCTTTGCGGGTAAAAATAATGATGATGCAGAGGGTATTGTTGTGAGCCGTGATTCACAGTCAAAGAAGGCTGAAGGTGCTGATGCTAGTCTTAGTGGTCGTACTTTGAAGGAAGTCAAGTTAGAAGAGCCTATTCGTTATGCACCCAATGATCCTGTCGAAAAATGGTTGAACAAATTGTTATGTTTAGATGCTACTGTTGTATCGAAGAACATTCAAGGTTGTCCACATCCTTCTGAATGCGAGCTTTATTACGTCAATCGCGATACACTCTTCTCTTACCATCCAGTTTCTGAAACCTTTTTGCAGCGTATGATGTCTTTATATGTTGCCAGTCATTATAAGAACTCTCCCAACGATTTGCAATTGATGAGTGATGCTCCCGCTCATCATTTATTTGTTCTTTTGCCTCCTGTGAATCAGAATTCAAACAGTTTACCTGATCCTCTTGTCGTCGTACAAGTCTGTTTGGAAGGTGAGATTTCTCGTCAAAGCGTTATCAACTCCCTCTCCCGTGGTCAACGTCCTGCTGGTGACATGATACCTTGGTTGATTTCTCAACAATATCAAGATGATGACTTTGCTAGTCTTTCAGGTGCCCGTGTTGTACGTATTGCCACACATCCCGATTATTCTAAGATGGGTTATGGCTCAAGAGCTCTTGAGCTGCTCACCGATTTTTATCAAGGCAAAGCCAACAATCTAAGTGAATCCACAAGCAATGGAGATGACTCACTTCCTCTTGTCCACGATTACGAAATCGAGAATGCTAATCTGAAGACAGATCAAGTGAAGGTTCGAGACCCTAGCAAGATGCCACCTTTGCTCACTAAATTGGAAGAAAAGCCTGCTCAACGTTTGGACTATCTTGGCGTATCTTATGGTCTCACACCCGCTTTGCATAAATTCTGGAAACGTGCTGGTTTCGTTCCTCTCTACTTGCGTCAAACTGCGAATGAATTGACAGGTGAACACTCTTGTGTGATGATCAAGGCTCTCACAGATACTGAGGATTCGCGCGTAGCCAATGCAGCATGGCTTGATGCTTTTGCTCGCGATTTCTCTAAGCGTTTCTTCAACCTTTTATCCTTTAACTTTAGAGATTTTACTGCTGTTAACGCCCTTAGTATTATTGATGCTGCACGACAAGGTCAAGACACTGAAGTTGAAGGTGGACGTGAATTGAACAAGGACACTTTGTCGCTTTTCTTCACTCCTTATGATTTGAAGCGTCTTGAATCATATGCCAACAATATGCTTGACTACCATGTTATTCTTGATATGATTCCCACCATTGCTGAATTATATTTCAGAGGAGAAATGCCTGCTGATATCAAACTCTCCGGCGTCCAAAGCGCTATATTATTGGGCATTGGTCTCCAGCGTAAATCTATTGACCAATTACAGGAGGAACTATCGCTTGCTAGTAATCAAGTCCTTGCTCTCTTTGTCAAGATTATTAGAAAGATTTCCCAATACTTTGCCGATGTTGAATCGAAGGAAGTCGCAAAGACTGTTCCCTCACTTAGCAATAGTAAGAAAGTAAATGAAGAGGCAGGAGATAAAGAGAGCACATCAGCAGCCAAGCGTAATGCAGCAGACGATGACGCTTGGAAACCATTGAAAGAGAACCTTGAAGAAGATTTAGAGGAAGCTGGAGACGAAGTTATAAGCGAATTGAAGGCTAAGCAAAGAGAGTTGATCGATTCTCTCGATTTAAGTAAATACGCCATTGGTGGTACGGACGAAGACTGGGCAACAGCTGAACAACGTGTAAAAGCTTTAACTTCCGGCAAAAAGGGTGGTGTCAGTTCTGTGGTTAGTATCAAGAATGAGAATTCATCAAAAAAGAGAAAACTAGAGAGTGCACAACAAATGTCTGAAAAAGAAAAGAAACGCCTCGAGAGTAAGGTCAAAATGTCCAAGAAAGCTAAGCGTTCTTAGACAAGAAAGATTTAGATTATAATTTTATCCTCTTTTTGTAAATAAATGTGTATTCCAATTGATGTTTGTCCTTTACTACGGTAATTCAGAACTATTTCCTCAATACTTTAAAACCCACATGTATCGTCATTCGTTCTTTCTGCTTCCCAGACGTGTTGAAGGGGCTTGTCGTAACAGCTATCATATATGGCTATACTGTAGAGGCAACAATGAAGATTTAAAATGTCAGGGTAATCAACACTTCTGAGAAATATAGCAATATGTAAAGTATATCGAACCCCTCTTGAAAAAGTAGCTCAATATTACTACTTGACAACCAGAAATTAATACTTTGAAAAACTTACAACGTCGTGGAAATTAGCAACTACCTTTTAACAACCACTAAATTTTTCGTTAAGCACAGAAATAAGCTGAAGAATCTATAGCTTGAATGCTGTAACTATAGCGCTCTACTGCGGATAGATCAGTACTAACTAATTGGTTTGAGGAAATGGCAATAATTGCGTCGATAAAATAGTTCATTTGATACTCTTATAAATTCTGAGGAATGCAAATAAAAGTGTTCAATTACCGATTGTTCAACGCTAATAACAGTGCTGACGTTATACGACTGGCCAAACTCTTGACAAAGGACAATAAACTATATGCTACCCATAGTACCGTCGTTTTTCAAACATAAGTGAAATTTGTACCATATGTTAGGGATAGAGACACCTTTTTGGATAGCATTGGTTGACAAATACAGTATCTCTTATTGTGATTTTGTTTGCTCTACTCAATAGAAACACAGTTGGGCAAGTACATCAACCATACACCCAGATTATATATCTTCTAGTGGTTTTGGGTTAGAATAGTTTTTAATATTTACACTGACACCTCTTCTATATTTCGATCCTAAACACAAATTTCATAACTTTACATTATGTACCAATGTCTATATTAATTTATGCATCTCGAATTGAGTACTCTCGTTATCGTTGAAACAAATAATACCTCCTCTTAAGACCTTATATTATATTTCTCACTGAGCAGTTCTCTTTCATTATGAAATGCTTAATTGATAATAACTCAGGAAAGGTGCCATACACTTATATTGATTACTTCCTCTAACGTATCTATTATTACTGTAATCAGATCCATCAAACTGCCATTGACTAAGAACATGACTGCGGATGCAAGTATTCTCCCTCAAAGCTAAGTGTAATAAGAGTTTTTCAAAGGGAGTCTGCTACTCAAAGTAGGGATCAATCTCACTCATGTTTTGAAAGTAAGAATACTGCGTACTACTCCATTAGATTACGTTGAATATAATAGTGATGTGTTTGGTGAGATAATAACTACAATACTCGAGTACGTACAACCAGGTAGAGAATACATTCTACCACGGTCTATCTATATTGCATCTAATATAGGTTATGTACAACATAGAACAAGATACAGGCCTAAGTATGATAATCACACAATAAGCATGTGAACCTGAAATTAGTGACTAGCATACGCGTCCTCAAATAATATACTTCCCATTAAACCTCACAGAGTAAATAATCCTTCTTCATCTGAAGAACAATAAAGACACTTAAGTTCATAGTCATCGACTTACAACAGTTATAGATCTTTAATTAAATAAATACAACAGAAACCATATCCGCATTTCTATAACTAGCAATAGTAATATGCAGGAATGGAAGTAAAAATTTAACAGATTATAAAGCAACATAATCACTGTAGTTTTTTTTTTTTTTGTTTAATTGTAGTTAATGCGATGCAGCAATCCAATCACAACAGAACATTACAGTAACGTATCACGAAAATAAAGGAGAATACAAAAATATGGAGAAGCTGGGCGTCGATCCCAGTGCCTCTCGTATGCTAAACGAGCGCTCTACCATTTGAGCTACATCCCCATATATTATATGGAATCACTTTATAGATGAAGGTCGCAAATTACAATTATGACATAATCGTCAAAGCTCACACTGCAAACATCAGACAACAATTAAATTGCCACCATCAGCTCTGGCATCCCCCATAGTACTATATTTGCAATTTCCACCGTTTTTGAAGAAATTTACGATCACTACAATTTAACAATGAGACCCTTTGCAAACTTTAGATGTTAATGTAATGGCAGTGATCTATTGAGTAGCTGAAAGATCCTTGCCCGGAGCGAGACTAGATGTGGTGTTAAGAATGTTCTGAACAGATAAGTTACAACAGACTGGATAGCACTTATGATAAGATTTATTACAGTGACTCACAAAAGTGTGGCAATGATTTGCGATTTTTGATTTTCTAGTTTTCCTTCCATAACCAATTACAAAACACACTCTTTTTCTTATTTATATTTGAGAAGACTCTATTCGCTACAGTTTGGTGTGCTTTTCATTGCATTCGCTTCAGATTTACTGATTGTAACAGTTGTCATTGCTAAATGGCGAAATCTCGCCATTTACAACATCATCATCACAACTTTTTGTGAAAAGAAAGAAAGAGTTTCAAAGTCAGCCAATCGAAACCAGCTTCCTAGTTTTATATTCATGCGAAACGCTTATTTTGAAGCGTTTCACTCAGTTAAATTCGAGATCAATCTCCCATTAGCCTCCATTAGCAAGCATCATCCTTGTTGTATCCAACATCATATTACGCGTAGATTATTACATACAGTGACTCACAAAACTGCGACAATGTTTTCAAATTTTGCATAAATCGTTACTTTACTATCAATTTTCCTTAATAAAGATACAAAATGAAAACGAGCAATAGAATAAGGACCCTTCAAGCTCTTATTTCATATATAGTTTGTGGCATTTGCATGAACCGATCACCCATTAATTAGGAAAACTGATCGATGGGCGAAGTTTTGGATATCACGCATAAAATGAGAGATGTCAAAAGATCACTTGCCTACAGAAAAGCGAAGGGATTTCTAGGTTCTAATGGAGTCAATTACTATTCGTACCATTCGTTTAATGCTTTTAATGCTTTTTTCCGTTTCTGTTTTGTACAATTTAGACATTTGCACCTAACTCATTAGTCATTACTCCACATTTACAACTAATCACCTTTAATTCAAGCGTTGAGACCAATTGCTTATGATAAAAAGATGGACATTCTATATGGACTTAATGGTATTGAGTCAAATCGAATGATTTCCAAAGCTTTTGGAGTTTCAACCAAGCAGTTGACTGCATTGCTAAAGATCATTAAGCGGCATCTGACAACGAAGATGGTAAGCTATCTAAATCAGCAAATTGTTCGGTAGAAAAATAGTAAGATCTTCGTACACTGGAAAGTTTATCACAGCCATAGAGGCTGCTCTGAGCGTACGTGCTCAAGTATATGATATTTCTCGTTAACGATGCGCAAATTCCTGAACTCCGCAGACGTTGTATTCAAAAATTAAGAAGTCAGCTTTGCCATTGACTAATGAACAACAAAAGAATCGCTTGAAATGTGCCAAAGCTCATACAAACTGGAAGACTGAAGTTTGGAAACTAGTTGTTTCAGTAACGAAACGGAAATAAACCGTTCAGATTCGAAAGGAAAGATGTAGACTCGGGTTAAAAAGGGGAACACCCTTCAGGAACACAATGCCAACTTCGCTTACAAAAGTGGTAGAGGAAGCTTGACGTTGTGGTTCTGCTTCAGTCAATATGAACTTGGATTTATAACCAGCATCGAGGGCGGGATGCACACTTAGTTGTATTACGAAATACTGAAGGGTATTAACTTGGAGACCCTCAAAGATTAAAAGGAGAATTTTGTCTTTCAGCAGGACAATGATCCGAAGCATACCGCCAAACTAACGAAAGAATGGTTCCAAAAAAACAAGGTGAATGTTTGAGACTGGGTCTCAATCCAATTGAGAATCTGTGGTTCTATATGAAGAGTAACTAGAAGCGTACGATACAGCGCCGTCGATCCTGAATAGTTTATGCTTAAAACATATAAGAAAGTATGCCGAGCCGAATTCAAGCTGTTATAAAGTCAAAAGGAAGGTGGCCGAAATGGTAAATCCATGATGTTCTCTGTTATTTGAAAACATATCAAACAGCTTGTTGTTCCGAATCTGTATACCCTGTTTTAATCGCACTTATCTCATCAGTGTATCAGACTAAAAACTTAGCATACCTAAATAGTATTTTGAGAGCTGAAAACCATAGCTTTCCAATTGTATAAGTTATTAATAGGTTTAGGAGGGCATATGTACTGTAAGGTCAGCACAAAGATTATTTATGCGATAATTGCAAAACATTGCCGCAGTTTTGTGAGATACGCACTGTGAATATATTTTCATCACGAAGATATAAGTTATAGTACTGTTGACTGCCTTCTTCATGAAGAATAATTACAAAATGATAGGCTTTGACGATCCTTTACAATAACTGTTCACTAAACTCAAACACGATGTACGAATATCATTTTCCTGCTCAATACTATTTTCTGCTGCATAATAGTTAACACAGGAAAATAGGTTAGTTGCATGGTCATTGAATCAAGTCATGGATATTTTTACAGGTCTAACCGCTCCGGGTATATGCGCGAATTCCACAAAGGAGAATTCTAATCTTTTACGGTCAAGAAGACGTACGTCTTCATTGAGTAGAATAGCTCAGCTCTGAGTTTTTAAGGTTCGCACAATGAATAGGATATTCTTCGCAGTAGATAATTTTCTTCTTTTTAGGGTTTTCTAACTTGATGGAAAAATAAAGTTTTACTAGTTTGATCCCGTTACGATTTTTAGTATCAATTTTATGTGCTATTTACATTAAAAAGTCGTATAATATCACATAACCACGCACAGAATAATTTTATTTTTTGAATTGAATGCAAAATGTATCTATATTATTGTATCAAAGATACGAAGTGTAATGGCAGATCATCTGCAAAGTTGGCTATGAGATCTTTGCCTAAGATAAGACTGAATTGAGAGTTGGTGTTGGACAACTCTGAGCAGATAAAGTACAACAATATATGCTAACTATGATCTATTTGGGAATAGAATAAATGGACAAATGAAAGAAAAAGATAGTGATCCTAAAAGAACAGACAAAGACAATACCGAGCAGGACAATAAACTTGCTACATTTATATAAGTTAGAGCGTGAACATAGCCAACGTAACAGACAAAAATAGTCATTATACTGACTCTAAATACAGTAATTAATTCCACCGCACTGTATAGGACGTTAAAGCAAAATCTTCCGCGCATATATCGATACTCAATTTGTACACATATTATCTCAGTCTACAACCACGTTTTAATGGTATAATTTGTTTAAATGCAATTAACAGGTATATACGAAAAAGTTAATCAAATATTACGATTATGGAATAAGAAATCTATTTCTTCTAGAGTTTTGCCTTTCGTTTCGGGTATAAAGGTAATTCCAACTAATGTCAATATTGAGCACATACCAAAAAAGTAGTACACTCCACTAACACTGTAGGCCATCAAAAAGGGGGTCGAGAAAGTGATAATGATGCTTCCAGCCCAGCTGATTGCGTAAGTGAGGGATAAGCCTTTCGCACGGCATCGCATACTGAATATTTCTGCTGTATAGACATAATTCCCCACACCCCAAGTTCCCGCAAATGCAGCTGATATAGCATACACACAAATGATAATAATGATCCGTGCGTAAGGATCTGTTACTATAATGGAGGTACCATTATTGTTGGACTTAGCAAAAAAGTGAAACATGGATCCCACCAGAAACATACAAAGAGCAGATATAGCTGAACCGACAAAAAACAAGGCTTTCCTTCCTTTAAGATCGATCCACCAATATAATGACATTGCTGTGAAGATCAATGACAGTAGCCCAATTCCTCCTGTTAACGCCAGCGATACGGATACATCATCCAAACCAGCATCTTTGAAAATTTGAGGAGCAAAATACCAAATAATAACATTGCCAGTGAAGCATGTTGCGATGGAAATGAAGAGGGAATATATTGTGCGTCTCAAATTGACCCCTTCAAAAAGCTCGGCATAGCTACAGTTGTTATACTCTGCTTTCTCGGCCTCAATTGATCCCCTGATATCTAAATAGTCTTTCTGTACAATTGGGTCGGTTTGCTGTGCATCGTGTATCTTTGCTAATACTGACAAGCCTTCAATTTCTCTGCCTTTACTGATTAACCATCTGGGTGATAATGGGAGTACACATAGTGAAGACAGAATGAAAGCCCAACAGAGAAACAGTTGGAATAACCATGGAGTGCGCCAACTCCAATGTGAATGAAAATAACTTGTACGAAAGGTGACAACATATCCTATCATCTGACCAAATGATCCACAAAGTGTGAACAAGCTGATCAATCGACCACGAATATCAGATGGCGCAATCTCTGATTGATATAAGGGTATAGCGTTGGTCAATAGGCCTGTTCCTATTCCAGCAAACAATCTTCCCAAAATTAGAGTCTTTATAGTCAAACCGACTATTTCAAAAACGATGCCCATTGATAGTATGCATGAAGCAAAAATCATTGTATATTTTCTGCCTAGCCTATCTATAAGAATTGTCAACTTTCCCGTCTTTCCTTCAGCATTCGGATCAACAAAAAACATCAAAAAAAGGTAAATTTTATACCGCAAAAATAGCCGGATATGAAAGCTCCACACATGGATGTGATCAAATAGGAAACAAGTATAATACTTTCATAATATTCAATAGATCGATGTTTGTAAAACTGCTGTCTAAAGTTTGGCAACGCAATAATGCTTGAAATAGAGCCTGTATCATAAGTACACACTAGTCCACCGACTGCGGCAATAATAGAGTAAAGATAGACTGTATTTCTATAGGTGGTTGCACTGACGCCATTATTAACTTGTGATAGCAACGGTGTCGTTTCAACTAACGACGTCGTATGTAAATGTCGCATAGAATTTTTGTTTATATTTGGACAATTTGTTAGTTGTTTGTTTCACTGAGAGTTTGCTCAATCTGAAAGAAAAAAGAAAGTTGGCATGCATTTATATCTGTTAACTGCCTTTAGAACGGCGATTTAAATGAACGATCAACATTCGGCACGTGTTCATATCGGATTTAAAAGGCATGTACTGGATCACCGAGATCAATGTTATTCATTCCTTTTAACTATTTGTTAAAATAAAATCATTAAAGCAAATATTTAATACTTTTATACATGTCAAACTAAAACCGATAATGGTTTTTATTCGTCTATATTCTTGGAATTCCCCTTTGCTTAAGGATTATTAAAAAGCCTGGACGAAACCCGTGATTTCGGCAATTGCTCGTGTATTTTATTGCTAAGGATTGTTCAACAGTTGGTTCCATTAGGTGATTTCTGAACTCCATCCACAACAGCTCCTGTTCACAGATTTGTTTTTATCCCTGTTGTGATTCCTTTTTTATCGCACAGATTCAGGGCCATGTTGAGCCGCACAGACATGTCAGTTTGAAGCGCGTATTTTTTAAATGTCAATGCGATCTCCCACATTTGTCTACTCTTTGCAAGATTGCCCAATCCCCAGCTTGTAAATCCGGCTTCTATCAATCCATTTGTATAAAAATTTCAGTCTACATGCAATCTAAAATTCTTTATTTCTAATAGTTATTCTTACCCCAATATGTTACTGGAAGAATCCAATTTTCTGTTGCTAACTGATGTTTATTATCCATAATCCAATTAATACTAGCAATGCTTTCCTCATATCTTTCTGCGGAATTTAGTATTGAAGCCTTTATTAGCATAGCGACGGCCCTATGCTCATAGTAATTCGGTAAGTTTGTTGAAGGCATTAATTGATGCAGCCGTATAGTATAGTCGACTCGTTCACGTTCATGGATCTTCGATAATACTTTTTCAATCTTTGAAAGACACGAGTTGAGTTCATCTTTTCCCATCTGGTCGAACACATTCCAAACTAGAAGCATTTCCAGGGCAGGCAAGCAAAACTCCAAATTCTGGTAGCCGTTCCTTTGAAAGAAATCAATTCGCTGCTTTATAAATTCATTAATACTAGAAGCACAGGATGCTTCAAACTGATTATGCTGCAAAAATTTGTGCACTTCTGCGAACGCCAAAATGCTTCTAGTATGCTCTTCCATCATCCCATAGCAAGTCCCCTCAAAATATCGTGCAATTATAGAAGAGGGGGAGTTAAAACCCCTATCACTTCTTAGTCTTTCAAAGCAAGTTGCTGCTGATTCCCAGTCCAATTGTAATGCAAAGTTTTGTCCCATCTCAAATTGACATATATTTAATACTGCCGTTTCCATCCATTCATGTTGCGCTTGATTTATAGCCGACTGAATAAATTGATCTGATAAAGCTATATTTCGTACAATACGAGAAACACGTGTTAGATAGAGAAGGAAGAAACAACTATTTGGGTATGCTTTCTGGGCGCTTGCCAAGCAATCTACTGCTGTTTTCATTAAATCGATAGTACATAATCGTGGTACTTGTGTGGACATGAAAATAAAATAGGCCAATACACTTTATAAAAAAAAACAAGAGTAAAATGAGGCGGTTTTGAGAAATATGTCAAATACTATACGATTCATTTTCAACCTTTCACTTACGCCATACAAGCTGCGGACGATCGAATACTGTCGGATTCAATGCACAGTTTTAGCAAAGCAATTCCGAATTGTACATCACATTCAAATCCTATCATTGAAAATAACGTTCTCGCTTGTTTACGAGGGAGACAGGAAAAGATGAGATGTAGAGTACCCAATCCGAGGTGCACAGCGGAAACCGTCTCTCGATCAATATACCTTGTATATTCCTGACCCATCCGTTTGTACTGCTGCCAAACGAAGCTATAATCACTATATGCTAGAATAAATGAACACATTTATTAAAATTGTCAAATAATTCTAAAATAGCATGGAGTTGCTTTATTCACTCACCCTTTTTCAAATATGAAATACACTGGATCCCAAAAAAGTTGTTGTACTGTGTCATTTGTAATATAGCCAATATAAGGGAGCATTCTGCTCTAACAACAGAGGCTCTCAATATACTGTTAGGAATAAAGCTCGCTTTCCACGTCGAGCCATCCATTTTGGCAATGGGTAGTGTAGGAGGCAGTATAGATTGTTTGAAATGTGACGAAGTGGCTGTAATAGACGGTACCCATAATTTCTTTCTATCTTTATACTTTGCCTTTTTGATCTGTTTATTTGCTATACATATTGTCATCTCCACACTTTTCAAGGTAAGTTGATAATCACTATTGTCATGAGTCTACTAAGAGATTGTTGGCTTTTATAAAGGAACGAGAGCTTCAATGCCAAATTTCGCTTTTTCTTACCATTGTCGTTCTCATAAATAGCATGAATGCTATGCCCATTGCATACAATGGATCTCTATACATTAAGCTCGTAATTATTCTCAACTGACCTTATACCACAATCTTTAGCTTTATTTACCTGCAAGCATTGGATTGTAGTACTGATTTCGCCTTCAAGAATTTATTATCCAACATATATCGTACAGCTCTGCGTATAGATTCATCTAAACAGTCGTGCATTAGTCAATCAAGCGGAACAAAAGAAACTGGCAGTAATGCCTTATTGTCTATTTACCTGCTTCTTCTTGCTCGCGTGCAGTCAATTTATTTTCAGTAATTTTCTTCTCGTCAAAATCTAAACATTGTTCGAAGCTGCTGTTATATAAATCCATTTGTATTTGAGCGCAGAGACTATAATCAATATCCGTTGTCGAAGCTTTCTTAAGAACCGTTTCCGTGTTTTTTTTGTCCATAATACTGTTATGTGCAAAAACTGACAGTTTCGGGCTATCTACGTTCTGAATTGATCGTTCTTTTGCAATACTAAGGTTCTGTATAACAATCTCCATGGCAGGCAGTTCAACTCGAGGTTTTTCAATATGATACTCATAATCCATGTCAATGTCGTCAATATCGTCTTCGTGATCGTTGGTCTCAGAAGGCCGTATGGTAGATATACCGCTATCTCGGACCAGAGAATTATAGGGGCTATTAGCTACTTGACCTATAAAGGTTTTATTGTTGTTGACCTCAACCGTTGAGTTTCTCTGACGAACCGTTATCTTTTGTTCATCAGCGCATGTTTGTATTTCAATGGCCGTGCTTTCTCGCTCTTCGAATTTGAATAGGACAACGCTCGATTTAGAGTCTTCAGTTCCAGATGGCCTGTTTGTAATCTTTATATCGTTCTTTTCCTCGTTTTCATTCTTTCTGATCGTTTGTTTTTCTATTTTAGTTGTCATATCAAACGTTAAAAATAATTATTACTCTGAGAAAGGAGCAAAGAAAAAGATTGCAAGCGAAATAGTCGATGCATATCAATTTCATTTAAATTTACCCCTTACTTTTCTGTTGTAACATTTGCTGAGGTTGTTGAATTATAATTGTAAGGAGCTGCGCATGCTAAACATTTCTGATTCGTCATGTAAAAGCGTGTGTATTCCTTGGGCAAACTCATCTTCATAGTACTATTACATTTGTGTTACTCACTTTGACTAGGAAGAAAAAGGATGGGGTATTTGATATGAGACTTTTTATATATGCAAGAGCCTAATATCGTACAACCATTATATTCTTTGGAAATAATTTGACGTTTGTCGAGCAGCCATTCTTGGATAACTGCTCCCAAATATAATGTATCTTTAGGTTACTAGGTTAAAGAGAGTTTTATATCAATTTAATCTGACACGCGGATAAGTAACTATCAAAATTGCTTGAGATGTTCTGTTACGTAAAGAATTAAAAACCTCCATGAGTGTAGAGGAAAACCGAGAACGGTGATGGAAAGCAAATTAGATAAATGAGGGAACTATCTATGAAGTCTTTGACCGTGCCTACAACCAGTCCAGAAGTTGGTGGCCAAAGGACGCCTGGTGAGGGGGATTGTTATTTCTCGTGTTCAAGATAATACTCGTAAAGCAAAAGTTGGAATGGCCATCTTATAGCCTATTAACTTGTTGTAGTGCTGATGATTTGTTTGATGAATAAGAAAAAACTTCAGCCAGAAAGAGTTGGATCGGATATTGTGAATGGCGGTTGAAGACGGTGGTGCATATCAAGACAATTGATGGCGTGTGCTTTTATCAGTGTATCCGACGAATATTGGGGTTTTTGTTGAGATAATGTTTGGTAGCCTTCCCAAGTGTCCAATGGACATACATATCACGCTCTATAAATGCCATTGGGACCCATAAGATTGAATCACAAGAAATTTTTGAATGACATAGAGATACCGCTTGGAGTTATTGATGGAATGGTCTCAGTTTGCTTATTGGATTGTCTTGACAGAAGGTTTCAATGGCTTGGTTGAGCTGTGAACATTGGCTAATCATAAACCTTCTCGCTTTTGCTCCCTGGGGATTTTAATGTTGCTGTTGGTGTAATTTTCAGTTAGTTCTCTAACCAGTTAATAATAATGCGGTATCCGCCCGCTCAAATAAGCATGACCCCTCATTGTCCTCAAGTCAGAGACAATCAATTATAGAGACAAATTTAGCTCTCTCCATCCCCCCCATCCCATTTCAGATTTAGTAGGCTTTTTTACCCGCCTTCCACACCTCAACCTGTGGAGGAAATTGCTTCCATACACTTGGAGAATTAGCTTAGGCAAATTAAAATTTTGTGCTCCGTTTTATCCATCATTCGCTGTTGTGAAGACACAGGCTATACTTGCCTCATTTTTCCTTAAATGAGTGTGCGAAATGCATCATATGGCAACATACGATGAAATTGAACCACGTATTCCTGTTTCAGCTTGACATTTGTTTGCAAAGAAACTACTGGAATGTTCAATAAAAAAGTCAAAACAACTCTAGCCAATCAAGTTTGAACATTTGGTACGAGAAAGCTCTACAATAGGAAAAGAATAATTCTCGAACTTTCAAGTTTTCCGCATAAAAATAAAACCATACATGTTTATAAAAACGAGTCTTGTAATCGATTTTTTTTTCGTCATTGTTCATAACTATCTTTTATCATTTTTATCGTCTTTGAAAATCATTCTATTAACTTGACAAAATGGCTCTCGCTCATCGTTTATTCCAAGACGCTTTGAATGACATACAACGTGCTATGGATGTCTTTGAGCAACCTTTGTTCACTCGTCATCTGTCCAATCCGCTCACGGGTAGTATCAAATTTGATACTGTCACTCCATCACATTTCGATAAGCTTCTCGCTAGTAAACCTCACCCTCCTACAGACTTGAAAGAAACGTCTGACGGGTATGAATTGCATGCAGAAGTTCCTGGTTATGATAAGAAAAATATCAAGATAGAAATGCCCGATAGTCGTACCCTGATTCTTAGTGGCTCTATGGAAAAGGAGCATGAGCAAATTGGCAAGACTGCTACAACAGTAAAAGGACAAGCTAACGAAAAAGACAGCCATGATGAAGCAACAAAAAAAGCAAAATCAATGCAACAAGATCATCTAAACAATGGTCAAGAAGTCCTACAGAAGGAGCAGGCTGATGTTGCTGAAGAACAGGTACAGTCACCTGAATGGTGGATCAATGAAAGGGTCTATGGATCTTTCAAAAGAACATTCAATTTCCCACATCCTGTGGACCAAGATAAGGTCAAGGCAACTTATGAAAATGGTATTCTCAAGATCGTTGTTCCAAAAATGACTAAAGGTTTCTCAAAACTCATTGACATTGATTAAATATATATATATGTATATAAAAATCAAAAAGATTATACCTTCATTTATCATTATCAGTCTATTTTTCCATATTCTATTTATACTGTATCCGCCTTTACGTGTTAGTAGTTTATTAAATAAAAAAAGCAGCTGTTGAAACCTTTTGATGCAGATCAAATTACACGGAAAATGGACAGTGACTAGTCGGATATTCTGGACTGTTTGCACACAAATTTCTGATTTGAAATTGCTAAATCCCAATTCATTTTTCTTTTACAAGCATTCTCCTCTTGCAAAAGTTTACTTATAAAAGTTGAGAAAGTCAGTCATACATAGGCGTAGGTATAAATGGAATTAGTTGCTCATTCCAAGCATTGAGATACAAGAAATCAACAAATTGACAGTACAAGATGCACCGTTAGCTAACCATGTCATTCTGTTCATTTTCAAAATAGATCTTCGATTCTTCCAACTATTCAAATCAAACTTCAGTAACGCCGGTATAGCACTCTCATTCAGCAGCATACTTAATTTTGGAAACTCGTAAGTGTATATTGTTGACTTTTTGAAACTTCTTAGCCAAACCCGGGCAAAGCAGCAGTAATGTTTCTTTTTCTTCGCTGCTTGGAGTTGTTTATATCTAACCGGTTTTCTTGCTTTTGGCCTATTTTTTCTATTTTGAAAAAAAAAAACCTGACTTTCGTACATTACAACCTGTTTTTTTTGTTATGTTTGGAAATGATACTTTTAAAATACTTCAAATTGACTATATCAATATTCACCAATTCATCTTTGGACACATATACTATTTTACTCTTTCTTTCGAATGTAATTTTCAATTTCTATATGTTCACTTTTGTCTTTTTCTCATTATCTTTTTTTTACTTTGAACTTGTCTAAAATGATAAATTCTATTAGCTAACACAACCCACTCCTTGCATTCTTTCTAATTATAGAAATACTACGCAATGTTGTTGTTGGCTCGGAACAGTTAACGAGAAGCAAGTATGAAACGTTCTAACGATCACTCTAGCGGACAAAGCGAACAATCGAAGAAGCCCCGTGTTTCGCATACAGCTCAAGGAAATTACGGGTAAAGCACAGCTCACGGAACAAAGTGCTCATTCCATCTAGGAACTGACAAATGAGGTTCACTTAATTTAGGATGGAAGCGTATGCGCAATACGATCCAATGCAAGACTACGGATCAACAGCAGGGCAAAATGGCTCAGGTTACAGCGGTTATGACCAGTCATCAGCCGCCGCAGCGGCAGCTATGTATGGCATGAGTTACAACAACCCACAATTTTTAACTGCTCAATACGGCAATGCAGGTTACGGACCTGCTGCAGCCGCAGCTAGTCTTTATGGTGCTGGTGGTGCGACTGCAGACATGGAGCACTCAAGAACGATTTATCTTGGCAATGTGCACCCTGATACAACGGCTCACGACGTTCTCAGTCAGATTCACGTGGGTGCGATTGAATCTTATCATCATCTACCGGCCAAAAATTGCGCTTTTGTCACCTTTATTGAGTCTACAGCTGCGCAGCTATTTTATCAACAGCATGCACCTTCCGTTGGGAAGCCATTCACTGTCAATTCCAACTATCTCAAGGTAGGATGGGGTAAACCGAACAATCCCTCTCTGTACGTACAAACAGCTATTCGAGCCGGTGCGACTCGTAACGTATACTTAGGCAAACTGGATTCTTCCGTCGACACAGAAGAATCGATTCGTGAAACCTGTTCGCAATTTGGAGAAATTGAACAAGTCAGGGTGCTGCCCGAGAAAAACATTGCCTTTGTTCATTTCTTGTCTGTTCAGTCTGCTCTGAAATGTGTGAGTAACTTGCCTTCCCTTCCGGGTTGGGAGGATAAGAAAGTCAACTACGGTAAAGACCACTGTGCTGATATGTCGGGCAAGTATGCTGCAGTCGCTGCAGCCGCCGGTTTTGGTTTACCTACCGCTGCTGCTTATGGATTGAATTTCGACCCTTATGGTATAAATGCTGCCGCCGCATATGGCCTTCCTCCGAGCGCTGGTCCAATGCAACAACGTACCTTGTATTTGGGTAATCTGCATGAGGATACCACGGTGGAAGATATCTGTAATCAGATGAGAGGGGGCAACATTGTTCAAATCAGGCATTTACGTGAAAAGCGCATCGCCTTTATTACTTATGCTGATGCCGCGACGGCCTATATGATCTGGGACTATTATAATAAGATGGGTCTTTCTATTAAAAGGTCAAGAGTGCGCGTTAATTTCGGTAAACCCTCTACGCTCCCCCCTCAAGTCACCCGTGCCCTTCAAGCCGGTGCTACGCGTAATGTTTATATTGGTGGCATTACTGATTTTGAGAAATTCACCCTTGAAAAGTTGAAAAGCGACTTTGCTCAGTTCGGTGATATAGAGATGGTGAATGTAATGGTTGAGAAAAACTGTGCTTTTGTTAACTTTACCAGTGTTCAGAATGCCATGCTTGCTATCACTGGCTACAAGGGAAACCCTGAGTACAGTAATTTCAAGGTAAATTACGGTAAAGATAGATGCGGTTATCTTTGGAAGGCAGGCGGAGGTGCCTCCACTTCGGGCTCCACCTTTGCTAATAGAAACCAAGAAGGCAAAGAAAATCAGCAGTGAAGCGCCAAGCAAGAGACCACATAAGCATTGGTTCGTCCTCTCACACCTTCCCCACCCCCACCTCCTCCACTCTTCTTCCTCTCCGCCTATTTTTCTTAGTGTGATACCGTGTTTAAATGAAGAAAAGAAACTTTCCAATGAGTACACTTGTCAATTTTAAAATACCGGAATAAAACTAGTATAAACTGTCCAAAAGAGCCTAATGACATTGGTGAGTTTTCATCAATAATGCACTTGTTACCGTGTGAAAGCATAGCACAAGTTTTTTTGATCCTTCTGTTTTAAAAGAAGCGACAGCCGGAATAAGCGGAAGAAGCAGAACCATTTTTTCTTTGAAGTTTAGGATATGGGTTCTCTCATGGACACGATCACTTGCATAGCTCAATCGTATTGCCGATGATTGCTCCAGTATCGAGTTTTCGAGTCAAGAGATGATTTGATGTTTTCGGAAAATACGTCCATTCTTATTGAAGCATGCCGTATGTATAATGAGTTACTCTATTATTGCTGCACTATATTGATATAGACATTACTGTTTTTCAGCAGGTAAAATGATTTTGTCTGGTATCATTAAATGCTTCTACTGGAAATTGTAGTCTATGAATAATTGTCTCTTTTAATACCCTCATCCTTCAAGGCAACCGACAAAAACACGAAACAGCAGCAACATCAGATAAAAATTAGAAAATAATGCGACAGTTGAAACTCGATATCTGCCTTTATTGCATACAAAATGTTTCTTTGAAAAGTGCTCTCTGTATACTAAAATATAGAATACAAGCGTTGCATATGCCGATCATAAATTGTCTTTGTATCCTTTGAATATTTTTGATCCAAAAGAAACAGCAGCAAGATAATCCTTTTTTTTGGAGGGGAGATAACCATCAACAACCGCAATAATGCTAATGTAATCAACATTCAAAATTGTATTCTATCGTGCCACGTTGTCACTTCAAAATGAAACCGATAAAAATTATAAACGCTGGGCAGAAGAACAAAGTTAATGCTGTTGTCATAATGCAGCTCAAACATCATTTTGGCTTATTATACTTACGGGCTCAAAAATGGCTTGGGCAGCCAATATTTGCCCTTCAATGGTCCGTTGGAGTAAAGCTCATACAGTGCTCTTAGAGACTAGTCGCAAAAGGTTTTCAGATGCTTTCTTTATATCATTCCCTTAGTTCATGTGAGCGCCATAGTGAATTCATCTGTTGCATCGTAGAACTAGAAACTGAGTCTTTCTATTATCCGTCATTTATTTTTAAGTGAGTTTTCTGTAAGAAACATCATCTACATTAGACTTATATTCATTCTATATCAGGTATCCAATTTCAGTTAATCAATGCTTGAAAATTTTACAAGAATACAATATTCACGGGCTATTTGAGATGTAGAAAATTCAAGTACACTGGTCTATGTCCACCCAGCGAAAGTATTGCCAACTAACCGAATTTGGCGCTTGATCATGCTGAAATTTAAAACAGAGAGGTGTACAGGCTTAAAGACACAATAGCGGAAGATGATATAGGGGTACGTGACAGAAGGGGCAAACAATGAATATAGTCAGCCCAGTAACAAACGAGGTATAATCAAATTAGATAATTCAAAAAAATACAAAAAGTTGATGATCTGAGAAATATTATGATTTTGTCGATGAAAGAACTTGACGGAAACAACCTTCATTGGTTTAAACTGAATTTATGATGCAAGAAAACTTTTTGTTATGTCCCCTATTATTATACAATACTGTTGCTTACCCACAAAATGATGGGTATAAGCACGAGCTGTATTGACTGTTTTTCATTCGATTTCACACACTTGTAAAACGATGGACAAGGATAAAATGCAAGAGGAAGGCGTGCAACAGTTGGGATAGTCCTGTCTGCAAACGCAAAAAAAAACTAATAATTCAAGAATTCCGTTTATGGACGTGCCTTACTCGAGTACATCTGTAATTGGCGCATGCATGAAACAGACCCTTCATTTGCAATATCGTAGCTTTCTTTTTCAGCCGATCGATCAAAATTGCAGAAAACAAAAAAAAAAAAAAAAGAACTCAGAAAAAAATTAATCTTTATTCGAGAAGGAAACATACATTCAGGAACATCCAGCAATAGCTATAGGAAAAGAAAAAGAAAAAAAAAAATTAAAGGAGTAATAAGAGAAATGGTAGCATGGTTGTCAGAATAGAGTAGGATAGCTATATACATGTACAACTTAATAATTGGACTTTAAAAGGAAAGCATACGAGATAACTATGGCAAAGTAGAAAGATTGGGTTGAAACAATGATTGTCATAACCTGTTATATCAATCATATTCAATGTTTAGAGAAAGGAATATTAAATATAGTCTTTCTTTTTTTGAGACCATTCTTGTACTTCTTTATCATATACCATATCCTTTTACTTGTAAGTCTAAGACAGATAAAAGTCGCTACCGTCACTTTGTTGGCGCTCATGGTTTTGCATATTGGTAGAGTATACAACTAAAAAACGATCAAAGATGAGTGAGCTTCAGTAGGCAAATAATAAGCAGCAATTGCCAGAAACTTACAACCATGAGGGACCGTTGCGACTTCAGTTGTAGACATGTAATAGGGTGCAAGAAGCATAGGATGGATCATGTTGGTAGTATTCGTTGTAGTAGGATAGTGTTGTTGTGATGGTTGAGATGTGAAGGACTGTAAGGAAAGTGAAGAAGAGTCAGAGTGAGGATTGTATATGTCAAGATTGGGTGACGAAGAAGTGATGTAGTAAGAAGTATGGCTAGAAGAAGTTGTTGAAGGAGATTGAGGGGTATTGTTTACCATATTGTATGGTGCGGAGTTCAACCCAAGATAGGTTGAAGTTTGGATGTCAATATCATGAGAAGTAGAATTCAATGGTGGATGAAAGTTATCAGCGCTACTATGTGACCATGGTAATTCCTTCAAGGGAGTCACCATTGACACCTGAGTCGATGATGAGTTGAAGTGAGGTAACGAGGATAAAGACATTTGATTTGACATGAGATCGTTTTCTTCGGGTGATTGCAAGACAGGCTGTTGTTGTGGTTGAGAAGCAATTGGAGGAATCAATTGAGTAGCGGCGGTAGTAGTAGTAGTAGTAGTAGTAGCAGTCAAATGAGGCTTTGTTTGCTTCATCATTTTTTTTTTCTTAGGTGAATGTACGATCAGTTGCTCTGTTGGCTTCTGGATATCGCTTTCGTCTTTGCTATTAAGCATGGATTCGGGTGTAGGAGGTGGAGAAAGCTGCAGGTCAGAGCTAGCTCTTCGTTTCAGCGAGGGTTTCTTCTCCTTGGCAGTAGATATCAATTTATCTTTGGGTAAAAGGGCTTCTTTACTGGTTTCAATGGATTGCTTTTGTTCAGTTGTGGGTTGCGATTTCTTACTGTGCTTGCATGCAGCTTCAGCTTGTCTCTTCAATTTCTCGTTCTCTAAACGTAACTTCTGAATTTCTGAAGTGTATTTGGATTCCCTTTTCAGGCTCGCAGATACTTGATAGGAAACAACGCGTATAAGTTGCTTGAGCAATTTTAAAGCGTTTTCATCTGCATAACATGAAAGACTCACCGAATTCCAAAGATTTCGATACAATCATAGTTTTGCTCGGTCTACGAACTGATTGAAGCGAAGGAAGTGCATGAGCTAATTGTTGAAACTTCATGTTGAGATGCTCTCGGCGCTGGCGCTCAAGAGCATTATGAGCTGATCTTCTATCATTATGTGCAGAAAGGTCACTATATGATTATTATTATTATTTTTTATGAATACAGAGTACTGTCAGTCTAAGCAATCAGGAAAGAGGACAGATCAAGAGCTAGACAAGGATCTTACTTTTCATTCAACGTCAAGTTTGCAGACAAAGTCATACCTATACATAGATGATATGTAGAGTGAATCATTTGACATTAAGAACGCGTTCTTCTACAAAAAGAATGACTTACCGAAAAACCCATTACTGGGATTTCGCAGGGATTGACCGTTCGTTGTAATCCTAAACTTCTCTGAAGGCATTCTATGCTCTTTCACTAGAAAAAAAAAGGTAGAAAAAAAAAAAAGGAAAAAGAAAAGGATATATACAGTAATTGAATAGGTAAAAATAAAAGGCAAGCCTTCTCTTTTTTAAACCAAAGGGTAGGGTATAGAGTGATTTATAAAAAGGTTTGTAAGGGAAAGAATGAGCTGTTTGTATAGAAAAAAAAAGAGGAAAGGGATTGGGATCTCTTGCTCTACTTCACTAACCTATTTATAAGTTTTCTCATCATCAGTAGCTGTCTTTTTTTTGGGGGGAGGGGTGGAGGTACAATATTAATTTTGAGTTAAAGTGTAATAAGGGGTCTTTTTGGGGGTGAGACCTGGGGGGAGGGAGGGCGCGGGGGAGAGGACAGTGCATTCGTTGTCTCACAGGCTCATCTCTCTTATTGCATCCTGTTTTTTAAGCCATATTATTGGCAGACAGCATATAAATTGATCAACATTAAAAAATTGTTGATTTCGGTGGACTATAATTTATATGGTAGTAAGATTATTTATAGGCGTCCTTCGTTCGTCAGCATTATTTTCGTATTTCAGTGTCAGACAATGGCGTTTGATATGTTTTTCTGCCTGGAGAATATCTCTTTATTATTCCTAGTTGCTTATCACAGATAGCACAAGGACGCTGTAGCGGTTCACGGTTTCAAGCCAAGGTAAATATGGCACTGGATAGCCTTATTTGCATATTATACATCGGATATCACATTTGTAAAAGGCTAGAAGGATCCGAACTTTAATGCAGACATATGTATTTTTTGATATTTGTGTTTGACCAAATACGGGTAATATCCGTGCTGTTCATGCAGGCCATGCAGGCGTCTTTTCATTTTCGCTTGCACGACGATTTTGCTGCAGAATACTATAGTGAGATCAGCCTTCACCAATAGCGCGCATTCTCTCTTAGTCCTTTTGATGCACCTGCTTCACCAACTGGGCCAATGTCCTCAAGTAGATACCATCATTCAACCTGAAAACGCATTTATGTTTTTATCTGCTCCCTTATTATCAGATTTGACTTACTAGCTTACATAAATATTGCATCAATATCAAATGTAGACAAATTTTGTACTGGAAACTCTATTCTACGTAAATGTTCTCTCGAAATGGAAGCTGCCTGTGGGCGCTGTTTTGCACAACCCTTATTACGAAAGCCTATCTGGATAATGAATATTCAAAATGGTCTTCTGCTTAATATCTTAATGCTCTTTGTTCATGATTTGCTGCTTGAAAGAGAACGAGCCATCTCTGCATTTATAAATAAGGTAAATGTTATCAGTCTATTTCTTTGATAAGTCCTTTAAAAAGGGTTTTGCATTTTCATCCATGACAGACAACTCTAAGTGATGTAGACTAGCATTTCTTCACACCAAACAGCTCCCTGCCCCCCTCCTTCCCCCGTCCTTCTTTCATTAATAAGTTTCTCATTAGATATCTAAAAATCATAGAAATCGCCGAGTGGCGTCTGTATTATCTCCTATTTTAGTTGCATATCAGATATACTAAAGAGACCCTCTTTCTTTGCAACAATTCTTTTTTAAAGTTCGTTCTCTTGAAACTCATGACAAACCCTCAGAATATATTTCGAAACGTGGAAAAAGTTCACTATATCAGTAACAAAAATTTACAGTTGTATGGTACATACCAATCTTTATATAAGCTTTATACGCATTTTGCACTGACCTCAAGAAAAGCCTAAATCAGCGATTCCGTTCTCGTCTACGAGATAAAACTCATATATATAGAGGACAGTGTATACACAGGGGTGAAAAGTTTGGTGTAGTTGAGGGACACGGTTTGTACCAGTAGCTCATAAAAGGATATCTACACATACTGGATAGCGGACTTGTAATCTTAGTAAAAGATGAATGACAAAAGGCGGAGAATGTTACACTGCTGTGCGACCCATGCATTGCTATGCTGGTTACATCGACAAAAAACAAAGCTAAGGTTATAAAGTGAACATGTTCTGCAACGTAAGAAAAAAAAGGAAAAAATCGTAATGAAATATGACTGGCATATGTCGGCAATACGTTCATGTCGGGTCAGCTCTCCAGGCGTGAAAGACGTAGTACTGTGATTGTTTATCGCCGTTGTGAGTTAAGTTGAACGCGGACATTACAATTATTCTCTGAGGACACCAGAAAAAGAGAAACATAAAATTCAATTTGTAAGAGCAATGGTAGGCCAAAATACGCTGGTAGATCACACAAATGCTATAATTTTTCACAATGAGTCCACTGATACTACAGTCTCTGTTAAATTCGTAAATTTGCGACATGGTAAAGCTTAAATTTCCCCGTTCATTCGCCTTGCAATAGAATCAAACAAAAGTCAAATTAACGCAATCATATCTCTGCAAAAGTAAGTTCAAATATATTTAGAACTATTTTAGAATAAAGGATTGCTTTTATCGATGAAATAAACTGAGGGTATATAATTACATGAACATTGATTAGTATACATTCCCTTATTTGAACAACAAAAGTATATGTACAATAGCTGTGTAAGACTTTGGTTTCCAGAGCTATCTATTGAGAAGTAGTGGAAACAAACCCACCAAATCCAAGATCCACGCCAACCATTTCTCTTTCCCAGAATTGTAACATGTACTGGTCCACATGTCCTACATCTAATTGTATATCACTGCCACCTTCCGCCTCATCTTCGTCATTGGGTTGTTCAGCTCGGTTATATTGAATACCATCAGCTTCTTCGTCATTTTTTACTGAAGTCACTGTCGGCATAGATCCATCCTCCTCCATCTCCGTAGGTGCTTCGCTTACTTGCCTCAAAGGAAGGGGCGAACAAACAGCAGAGGGTGTCGTAGCACTCGTCGCTGCAGATTCACTCAATGGTGTGCTTAGTTCTGACGTTGTGTATAATTCCGTTGGTTGCTGACTGACAGACTCGCTTCTTCCTTTTCCTTTCGATCTACTTTGACTATCATCCACGAATTCTTGTTCATCCAAATTCATCTCTTTTCGAGCTGCAATAGCAGCAGCGGCATCATTTTCATCTTCTGCTTCCAACAATGCTTGCTCGTATTCTTTGTCGTTGTTGAGCTGTTTGCTGAGATGAGAGGAAGAAGTTGCCGCTGCTGATCCAACAACTTCAGGAAGGTCTTTCCACCAATCATTCTTATTGAAATAATCATCAGTGAAACCACCTTCTTGAATCACTACATTATCCAACATCCTATGATAAAAGTGGTATGCGTTAAAACCGTCTCCCCCCATCCCTTATTGTTGAACAAAAGTGGGCGTTACCTCTTCTGATTCGCTTTTTTGAATATATTTTCTTCGATTGTAAATTCAGTAACAAATCGATAAATATGTACATCACGCGTTTGACCAATTCGATGGGCTCTGTCTTGACATTGTTTATCCTTTCGTTTTTTTTGGGGTTTTTTTTTGTTTCAATAGCTTAGCTATGTATTTCTCTCTTTTTTTTTACCTCCATTTTTCTTTTTTCCTTACCATAGATGGATTCCAATCTGAATCATAAAAAATAACCGTATCTGCACCTGTCAGATTGATACCCAAACCACCACTTCTTGTCGACAAAATAAAGCACAAGATACGTTTATCATTATTAAAATGTTCGGTCAATACCTGACGCTGTTCCACCTTAGTAGCACCGTCTAATCGTAAGTAACGATGTCCATGCATATTCAAAAATGTTTCCAGAATATCCAACACACGAGTCATCTGTGTAAAAATTAAAGCGCGATGACCTCCAGCGGCCAGCTGCTTCAGAAGCACGTCCAATTTCTGCAGTTTACCACAGTCATATTGAAGCAATCTTTTATCGGGAAAAGCAATGGAGAGACGAGATTTAATAGGATGGAAGATATCATTCTCCACCGTGTTGGCTTTGATAAGTGACAACGTGAGTTCATCAACAGAAGCCACAGATTGTTCTATGTCTGTCCTATTTTCTATGAAGGGTACATACTGTGCTTCCGAGGGCTGCTGATGTTTTTGACGGTATTCTGCATGAATCACAACTTTAGGCGTCACAAATCCAAACTGCTCAATAATGTCTCGATTTTTTTCTATTCTCTGCTTATAGCTTTGAATAGCATGATATAATGACTCACAACTGTCCATATAGTAACGTGGATCGTGGTTGAATTTGTATTTCAAAAAGGCGGAGGGTGAAACAAGCTGTATAAATGACGAGTCATAGAGCGGTTTCTTAGCACACCTGAAATGATTAACATAGTAAATCATTTGCCACCGTTCCCTGGCGCGTACGTATTTTCGCATTTCACGATACTTGGCATATTTCTTCAGGTCGTGATAATCCTTGGATGAGGTGATTCCATGTGACTCAGCTGTCGTGATGTGTTTTTGCTGACAGGCAATCATAGTAAGTATCTCCTTCGCGGCTTCCAGACGCATCGTATCATCAGCTACAGCGCGACTTATCCATCTTCTATTTTGATTGGTATCAGTAACAACAAGATTCAAGAAGTTCAAATCCAACTTTTCTCTTGCGTCCGTGGACGTAGTAAGCAATCGTCGCCGAATAATTGCTTCGATCTTTTGGCCAGTGAACTGTACGTCGTCAGTCATAGCAAAACTTGTCAAGATAGGTCGCTCTTCGAACAGGTCAGGATGATTACACACTTTACGTAATTGCATCAGACAGTTAATAATACTCAAAAAACTACCACTAGCCAGCGTTTCTTTCGTCTTGGCACGACTCATAAAATCATCATAAAGAAATCGTTGCCGTTTAGATAATTTGCAGTACACAATATGTTCATGTTTCTCTGGCATTTGTCTTTCAACATCTATCTTTAGCCGTCTTAGTAAATAGGGTCGAAGCACGGTATGCAATTTCTGAATAGCCGCTCGGGATTCTTCTTCAATCATAGCAGCCTGTTCGTCTAGCATAAGTTGATCTTCCTGGTGAGGCGACCGCTGATAGTTATCTTTTTTAATTAAACGATCGACGGGCTGCGAGAACCATTCCTGAAACTCTTTCAAATTAGCAAACCCCACAGGCATATGTTGCGACACTCCATTCGGCATCAAAAAATACAATAGAGACCATAGTTCCATTAAATTGTTTTGTAAAGGTGTGCCCGTCAATAACAAACGACGTTTTGCATTGAAGTTTAGTAAGACTTGCCACCGTTGTGATCGAAAATTTTTGATATGGTGGGCTTCATCCAAAACCAAATAATGCCATGCCTTTCGCCGAAACACACTTTGATCTTGCAAAACTAATTGATAGGAAGTTATACAGACGTGGAAAGCATTTTCTTTTGACCATCCTGATCGTTTGAGTTTACGTTCTTTCGTATTTCCGTAGTAAGTCATAATTTTGAAGGCGGGTAACCATTTTTTAAATTCCATTTCCCAATTTAAAATGACACTCGTAGGGACGACGATCAGATGAGGACCCCAGACACTCCTTTCGCATGCTAGATAGGCGAGCAAAGAAATAGTCTGAATCGTTTTTCCCAACCCCATCTCATCAGCTAAAATTCCGTTAAGGCCATTTTTATATAGACTGGCAAGCCAATCTAGACCAACATGTTGATACTCTCGTAATGTACCACGTAATAAAAATGGAATAGGTGTGATGACTGTTGTTGTATCTAGTGTATTACCTGTAGGTTGAATAGTATCGACCGTATCAGAGGCTGTTGGAGTATCTGGCTGACCAAGTGTAGAAGGCTGTTCATTTGAAGAAGAAGGCTTCTCATCTTCTAGTAGAGCAGATAGAGTCGTTCTCTCCGGACTGTCGTCATTCGATGTTATTTTTCTACGTTTTAACGAAGAAATCATGGTGTTATCTTCATTATTCACATTGTCAGAAGATAGAGCTCTTTTTGCGGCTGTGATTGTATGATCGTCGCCGTCTTCCTCTTCTGTCTCGCTGACTAAGTCGGGTCGATAGTTGTATTTTTGCAAAAGTTCTTCGACAGACAAGCCAGCTTCATTTTGTAATGCATTTAATTCCTCAGTATCGCTTTCACTTTCCCCATCTTCTTCAATTGGTATATCCTCCGTATCAGATGTCAACGCAAATTCGCCCTCTGCATTTTCATCTTCTTCACCGTCTTCTTCGATTACATCCGCTACATCCTCCTCTTTTTCCAATATTTCTTGATTTGAAACGTTGTATTTTCTCATTAATTCTTCAACCGACAGATTTTGGTCTTCTTCCAATTCTCTCAATTCTTGATCATCATCTTCGCTTTCTGTTATTACATCCTCTTCGTCTAAAATATGATCCTTTACATCCTCCTGTTCTTCTTCATTTTGTTCCCAAAGATCGTCTTGCTGATCATCCGTCATGATGCTACTACTATTCTCCTCGGATGGATAGCTCGTCCAAGTTGTTGCACTGGTGCCACTCATACTCACCACACTATTCTCTCTCGACAATTGCTGCTGCTGCTTTTGTTGTTGTTGTTGCATTTGTTGATGACGAGCCAACTCTTCTTGTCTCGCTCCCAACACATGTTCAGAATGTTCCAAAATCTTTTCCAAATGTCGTCTTCCCTCTTCCGCCTGCTGTTCTTTTAGCAATTCTTTTGAACGAGCCTCACATATCCTTTCTACTAACTTCCATTTCTTTTTGACTTGCTGCGCTGTCCATTTTGCCAGTCGTACCAACTTTTTCTTTTCTTCACGTTGACGTCTTTCATCTTGTGTCCGAATTGTTTCCCAATAGCGATCAATAGCTTTTGCACATCTTCTCGCTTGAGTGATTTTATAACGGTGCATGTTATGAAATTGTTTTGAAGCGGTAGGGATAGTACTAATTAAATGCTGATGATGGTTGCAGTGATTGCTCATAGAGTGTGGATGTGGGTTTTTATAATGAGCAATATTTTGGAATTGACGCGTAAGGAAACCACCTCGTTGTTCAAGTGCATAAAGCCGTTGTCGGATGGCTTTTTCCTTTTCAATGTATTGTAGACGTGCTTCTGGTGTGATGTCGTCGGTACCTCCCTCGATGGAAGCATAAAATGAATTCAAGTAGTCCATAAGTGTGGTGAATTGGCGGTTTTGCCGACGTAAACCAGTACCTGTATGGATAGTGTGAATGAGCTGCTGTTGAAGGATGATGCTGGGAGTACTAGAAGTGGACGTTTTATTATTGTCGGCTATCGCTTTACTCTCCGTTAGAATAGTTTCATGGACAGCGCTTTGTAGGAGATCGAGTAAGGTCGCTTCGCATTTATCTTTCTTTTCTTTCTCAAGCTTGACTTTGAATGAAGGATCTAATTGTAACGATTTCCATAAATCATAAACTGCAACATACTGCAACAGCAGATCAAATTTTTTAAAAAAAAAGAATTAGTTAAGATTTGTACTTCTTGTTACCATCAAACATAAATAACAGCATACAGTATTATATCGAACATCATTGATAAAAGCATGTGGGTCATAATCAAGCATATTTTGGAATAGTTCTAAATGGTATAGTTCCTTCACGGAAGCATTATGCTGTTGTTGAATGGCTGCCATACGACCAAGGCGTTCTTCAATACAGTCCTTTTTCAAATTATCCAACTGTATATTACCGGAAAGAGGTGGCAAGAGCTTATTTTTGGCATTTTCAATAAATAAGGGCTTTTGCTGCTGCTGCTGCTGCTGCTGCTGCTGCTGCTCTTGCTGATGTTTCTTTCTTTTTAAAGGCTTTGTCGAAAGGGCAGAATCAGTATTGTCTGTTCGAGTACGTCGACGCCTACTTCCTTCGATAATGTTGTGTTTACTTAGATCACCATCGGTGTCGAATAAAGATCGCGTCTTTCTATTTTTGAGTTTTTCTTCTATTCGTTGTTCTCGTTTTGTTAATTTAGCTTTTACTGTCGCTTTTTGGTCATTAGACTTTCGATCTAAACATAAAGAGTGAATTTCAAAAAATTACAACCAATGTAAATTAAAAAAAGTATGGGCTTGAAAAGGTGCTTACCAGAATGAGCCATGAAGTTGGAAAGGTTATATAATGAACGAAAAGTTTACTGATAAGTCTAAACAGAATAAAAAAGGGACTGATATGACAAATTCAAGGAAGGACGGTTATTTCAAAGAGCGCATAACAAGCATGGCAATGTTGATTTTATTTACTTTGGACCCGTATAAATGGTATTATTTACTATCAAACTCATATGAATCAATTATGCTACTATTTTCATCATTACTGAGGTTGACAAAATCATCCAAGTTTGCATATTGAAACCAGTCTCTATCAGTATTAACGGAGAAAGGGAGATCATTGGTGGAAATTTGGTCGTTATCCTCGTCCAAGAGTGTAGCACTTGATGGCATATCCGACGATGAGGAAAACAATAAAGAAGGAGGATCCTCTATACCAATCCAATTGTTTGAATTAGTCATGAAATCCAAACTCCAATCCTCTTCCAGGAGTATAGGGTTATCAAGGATTTCGGTATGTAGTAAAGTATTATTAAAGTACTCTTGTAAATCCGCGGTAATGTTGTTGCCGTTACTGGATGCTGTAGCATTGGTTGCGCATTGCGTACAGATAATAGTTGTATCATTGGCTTTATAGGATGAATTATCCTGTTTTAATAGTGTGGTTTTACATAATGAGCATTCAACAAATATGTCAGTTTCAGAATCGGGTATTATCTCTTGTTGCTGCTGCTGCTGCTGCTGCTGCTGCTGTTGTTGTTGTTGGTCTTTGAATTTGCATCTATCTTGATGGTAAACAAGACCATTCTTCGTTTTATAGACTTTGTTGCATTGCAGACAGGTGAATAGTGACTTTCTTCGTTTTTTATGTGCGTTGGTGTCGATTAGAGTAAAATCTGTAGCATCTGATGCAGGCGGCAAATTTTCTGTATCGGTATCACCATCATTACAATCAACATCTTCAAACTTGCGTTTGGTTAAATTGGGTAATGGCGGTTTCTTGGGTGTATCGTAGGGTGAAGATAACGGTTGATGAGGATCTATTCGCCGGCTTAGCAGCTTCAGTTCATTTGAGGATGGTATAGTACGTTGTTTCAGTAGTAGTGGTGGCCTTTTTCTTCCTGTAGTCGTTGTGTGAGTATGATCGCTATTGATGTATCGATGTTTTACGGAATAAGGATTCTTTCCGCCCATAGTAGGGCGATCTATCGTACTTTCTACTTTCTCGTTCGAAATCGTAAATGTTTGTCGCTTGATAACTAAGGGAGAATTGCCGGCATTCTTCTTCCAATAATCAGGTGCAATAGATGGATATCGTTGTGCTAGACTATCGTTGTCTATAGTTGATAAGATATTATTAGGCTCACTAAGACAGGGAAAGCAAGTTATTAGCACAGAGTTTATTTCGGTCTGCCCTATTCTTTCATTTTACTTTTTGAATCGTAAGACGCTCGTTGAATCTGAGTATATGAAATGCCTTCTCGTATTATTGTTGTTGACCCTCATAGGGTTTATATTCGTTTATTAAAAGGAAAAAGGAGGGAAGGGCTGTAAGGGAAGGGAAAAAAAAAAGAAGTTGAAAAAAAACAATTTTTTTTTTCTGCTAAAAAAAGGGAAAAAGAGAAAAAAAAAATCTAGTGGACTGCTTCCCCTTACCTGGCAGCTTGTAAACTGCAATAACAAGTGTATAGCTTGATAGTATGCCATACTATATCCTTAGACGAAAGATGTTCAAAAACTGAATAGTAATGGCTCGTATAAGAAAAACAAGAAGATGGTTAGCATAAGAACCGATGCTCAGTAATAGAGACACAATACGGCCGCTATGCACAACAGCTTTGTCCTACATCAAAAGTATGTATAAAGTGTGTATTTCAATCGCATTTTTTACTGGAAATAATAATATTGATCTGTGTTATAAATGATACTGTTACGTATAAATAGTAATGGAATCTTATGGTTATCGTTATCCTGAATGCAAGTTGAGCTATACTTCAATTCTTGTATAGAAGGTATCGTACAAATAATGGTTTCTTTAGACTTGTATTCAATAGAAGGTGATTGAATATCCCCGAACCATATTGCTAAATCTTTTGTGAAGTTTTCACCATGTAGCGTTATAAGATGTTTTTTGACGCTCTCATTGGCACCGCTGTTGTTATTTTCGATAATTGCACAAGTAAAGGAAGTGAGTATGGGGAATGGTGCACAACATATAGGATCGATTGCCATAGTACTGCTTCTGGGTAAGCAAAACTTGTAGGTAATATAGTCTGTACCAACAATCGTCCAAATAGAGGCATCAGATACATCTTCGGTCCAACAAGCACCATTATTCAAATGACTTTTATCAGTTGCAGTTGCTGAAGTAGCTGAAGCAGTGCCACTGGGAGTAGTTGATGCTGTACTATTACGTCGATGATATTGACGACCAGCGCCTCTACTTATACCACCATTTGAGATAAAGTTGTTCACCGACCCTGAATTTGATAACAAAGTTCCATCGTTTAATGAGTTAACACGTCTTCTATAGTGATCGTAGGGATGATGATGATACTGTAAAGAAGTAGTACTGTTCATAGAAATTCCAGCACCGCTCGAGCTACTGTTATTTCCAGTCGTAATATCGCAGGATACACGTCTTCTACGTCCACTAGCACCGCTGTTATTATTACTATTCGATGTTGCCGCAGCTGCCATACGATGTATTGAGGCTTGCTCTTTTTCTTGTTGATTGATTAAATACTGCTGTTGTTGTTGTTGTAGTGTTGTAAGGAAATATCGCTCAGAAGTAGTTTTATGCATACCGACAACATCTTCTAAACAAGCTAAATAAGTAGACTGTGGTTCTGTCAAATGAGGTAATTTCCATTCATTCGGAGACGATTGTAGTGGTAGTTCTTGACTGTAATATTGATAAGCGTATTGAGTAGCCAGTGATGGATCAGTAACAATTTGAAAAGCAATTTTATGTAGTTGAGATACAGGATCACCCAAGGCTTCATCACCACATTCGCCACCACCAACAGGTCCATTTTCATTAAGCACATTACCCAAGACTTGGTTTCCACCTAATACTTGGCTCCCTTTATCCACTTTGCGTATGACCATGATGGGGGATACTAAACCTGTATTTAGGCACTGTAGTACAACAGGTTGATTGTAATGTATTGCAATTGAATCTTGACCTTCACGTTGTTGTAATGCAATAGCGGGCGGTGGAGGGAAATTACGATGGCCGGAAGTACTTGCTTGAGTTGGTGAGTTGCTATCACTTGACGTTGAACGAGACAAGTCAACAAGCCAAATGACAAATGGGTCCCATTTATTGGTTCTTGCGATGAAGCAAGTGTTGTTTGGATTGTCTGTATTACTCTCAGACTCAACAGAAACACCCAAGTATTTAGTGGAAACAGTTTGCGATCTGATGCGATTGAACAGAGATATAAGACTTCCATGATGAATGCATACTAAAAATATGTGTATAGGTTGGCGTGCAGTAAGAAGTGAGTAAAATGTACAGTCAAATACGTACAACTAACTGCTGAACATCTTACATTCCATATTCTTTACACTCTGTCTCTTTTTTGACGGCTTACTAATCACTTTGATACCCTTAGAATAAAAGGTACCTAAATCCCTACTTATTCCCATATCTTGCTCATCTTCAGTACCACCCAGCTGAATATTAACTTGTATCTGCACTCTCTTTCTTTTATCTTCATCGTTTCCACCAGTAACATTATGATTGCTACTGCTATTGACAGTAGAGTCATTTATATGTAAATGCTTTGCTACGCATGCGCCCGTCATTTTCATTTTATTGTCTGATTCTTCGGATGGCTGCCACTCTATATTGCCATTTTGGACAGATTGATTTTCGCCTTTGATTTGTACTTGTACTTTAGGCTCTTTACCATGTATAAACCAAGGTAAAGAACCACTCAAAACAGTTAGAGGAGGGGGGCAAAGAAACCTAATATATGATTTTTTTCGGGTTTTTTTTTTTTTTGATCAGTTCATGTCTCATTATATGGGTTGTTGTTTGCATGAAAAGGAAAGTATATTTTCTATACCTTTTCTCGGTACCATAACTTTTTTGTGCTACTTTACTGGTCAGTATAGTTATTTTTCTTTCGTTTTCAAAAGTGGACAGATAATGCCGTATTGAAGGTTTTAAATCTTCATTCGTCGCAGGTGGAGTTATTGGAAAAGTTGAAGTAGAATTAGTAGTAATTGCATTGACTGAGTCGAATCCATCTTCTTCATCATTCTTAATTACCACCTCCTCTTCTGGTATCGATGGATGATAGAATGAAGCTGTATTATTTGAAAGGATAGAAGTAAGTGAGTCAGACTTTGTAGTTTCAGGCAAATGAAATTCCCAATCATCGTTGTGGTTGATATCCATACTATAGAAAGTCGGCTGCAACGGTGGTAATGAAACTGATATACTACCACTAGCAGCAGTAGCAGTTGTAGTAGTCATAGTAGGAGCAGTAGTAGCAGTGGTTGGTATAATGAAATCTTGTAACAGAAGATCTTCATTGGGATTAATTGTGTTCCTAGCAGTAGCAGTAGGAGGAGCTGTTGTAGTAATAATGTTGTTGGTTGCAGTAACATCAGCAGTAGCAATGGGTGGAAAGGATTGAAACGGATTGTTATCTTCGTGTTTTAAGGCATCTAAAAAACTGGGCGAAAAGAAGGCGGGCGTTGGTGATACTGCCATTGTTGTGTTATCAAAAATAGAAGGATGGCGTTGTGATTGTTGTTGATTAAATGATGAAGCCATGGAAGAAGAAGATGTCGATGACCAAGAAGAAGGAAAAGATGCCAAAATATGATCGAGTTCATTGTGATTAAAGTGATGATGATGTTGATTCTTGTTATCAAAAGAATGAAAATGCATTTCTCCTACCGTAACTGAATGCCTGCGTAGTTGCTGAGGAAGAGGAGGAGCAGGCTGCTGTGCAGTTGGAGCTGTCACATTGGCAGTCCAGTTACTGTCGTTATTCTCAGGTTCTTTCCCTTTATTATTTGAGTGTGAATCAAACATGGTTTTTTTTTGTTTCCTTGGATTATCAAAAGAATAGAAAAGAGAGGGATTTTTATACAGGAGGCCTTTGGAATTATGTTTTGCTTAGTTCTGCTTTGACCCCACATTTTTGGTAAGCACCCAATCAGCTTCGATGTCGGTAATATGAAACATTAATTAGACGAAAGAGGCATAAACTTACTTTTCGTATGATTGTAACACAAAAACGAATCAAAGCACTAAACTTTTGTCTTTTTCCTGAGGTTATATCTTTCTGTTCTTGGTGGATAAAGAAGAGCTAAATCGCACATACCAATGCCGACAGAGGATGGAATTTCTTATTATGCATCTATGTACAGGCTATTGTGCATTCATCAATCTATCATCGTATTACAGAGCTGGTGAAAGTGCGCTTTTTTTATTGATGAAGAAGCAATACATCATTGGATAGGTTCTGTCGTTTTCTCTATTCTTTTATCCATAACCATTATTATGCAAAAGATTGCGTTTAGAACTTAACTAGAAACTAGAAATAGACTGTCTTTCATTACAAATCATCATAATGTACAACACAAAAACTGCGCGCCGTCGTGCCAAGTGTACCCATAATACACTTTTCGAATATTTTTGTAATCACATCCGTCAATCCAATTGAGTTCTGTGTAAGAGCAAAGAAACATGTTTGGACACAATCAAGTCCAATACATCGTATCTGCGAACAATCATTAGGAATAACATGCTTGTAAAGTCTCGAAAGATCCTAAACTGTACAGCTTCCATGTATAGGATTACTACTCGTCGCTGTATTGTCAACCAATCTAATTATCACCGTAAGTATTATTTACATAGTCAGATACTCAAAACGAATAATAGGGTAAACTGAGCACTTTCTGAAATAAAGCAATAATTTGCTGCTTTGATTGCGCAGTGATTTCAAGAACTTTGTTATGAACCTAATACATGAACCTTTATTTTTGAATAAAGCTTTTTGCTCTCTGAATATCTGAGTCGATCGACTGCCTACAGAAGATAGAAAAGAGCATTAATGTATTCGAGAAGCTGCCGTTGCAGCCAGCAGTAAATTTCTGATCATTTTTCTGATAACTATATCACTTATATTTCACTTGCCAAAAGAGATACAGCAAGCATCTTTCTTGTTTAATAAAAATATCTTAGGGGCAGTTCAAAGCTACGAACTAAGATGTTAGTGCTTGAGCAACCTTTCTTATATGATATGCATTTTGCAGTTGTCGGATCAACTTTAATATTAAATCAACATACTCTCGAAAGGGATGAACTGATACTATTGCTTTACGAACTTTCATTCTCAGTGGTTCAATGATACCCTACTTTCTGTTATCCTGTGAGTTTGGGCATTGTCTGTCAAGGAACACTCTGAAAGCTGCGATAGGCATTCGGCAGTGTATTTACTTATTCAGGTGTACATGTTCTTCCAGGTAAAATTTTACTGGCTGTAGGTTTTCCAAACGAGGAAAAACTTGAACTGAGTTTTTTGCTATTTGCCCCTTTTTCTGCCCTCTTTTTTTTCCCTTCTTCTGTAACCAAAGGAAGAATCGATGAATTCACAAGAGGATCCGTCACATCTTGAAGAATCAAAAAACCCAAAAGACGTCATTGATACGGCCTCAACTCCAACAGAAGTAGTAAGCCTCCAAAAATGAAATGTCTTGTCTTATTTGTTCAAGAAATGCCAACCTTTTGTATTTTGTAAGCTTGCAAAGAAAGAAACAAGTAGAGAGAGAGCAGCAAGGAAGCGCAAACTAGCCATGGAAAATCCATTGTACCGACTTGCCAAGAGCAAAGAAGGATCGCCACCTGAAAAGAAACTGAAAAGAAGGAAAGAGGGTGATTTTCGAGATGTGGACGATCTAAACACAGCCAACTACTACTTTGAAAACGGTACCTTTCCATTTTGCTTTTTTTTTTTTCCAAGACAGATCCTCACGGATCAGTTCAATATTGACTAACAATCAACGTTTGATTTATTCATTAGGTTTGCGTAAAGTTAAACCTTACTATTTTGAATACAAATCTTTCGCTAAAGGTCGATGGTTCGATCGAACTATTCTTGATGTGTTCTCTTCAGAATTTAGAGATCGCAGTGAGGTTTATTATGTAAGCTCCACATATGTCAGTTAACACCTGCACACTTTAGTTTAGTTGCTAAACAGGACTTCTCTCCATTTTAGCGTTATGCCATTGAGAAAGGATTGCTG
Organism: Mycotypha africana; assembly: GCF_025528875.1. Classification (NCBI taxonomy): domain Eukaryota; kingdom Fungi; phylum Mucoromycota; class Mucoromycetes; order Mucorales; family Mycotyphaceae; genus Mycotypha; species Mycotypha africana. The sequence continues at coordinate 862,285 of NW_026515727.1, read as the reverse complement.
ACTATCAATGATAAGCAAGTGACAATAGATACTATTGTGAAGAATGGAGATGTGATAGGACATAAAATTCATAGACATGAGCCACCCGTTTCAGACCAACCCATCAATATTGTATACGAGGATGACGATTTATATGTTATAGACAAGCCTGGAGGAATTCCAGTTCATCCTGCGGGGCGTTATAGGCACAATTCTATCGTACAAATCTTGCGGAAAGAATACAATATACCGAAACTATTTCCTGCCAACCGTCTCGATCTACCAACCTCGGGTCTCATGTTGATTGCTAAAAATTCATCCAAGGCAAAAAAGCTAGAACGAGAAATGTCGGCGGGTTTGATAAGAAAGGAATATGTTTGTCGTGTTGAAGGAGAATTCCCCGAGTAAGTTGCTTTTATAAACTCTATTAGATCAATAGCCTTTCCATTCACCTGCTGTTATTCTTCGCTGATGTATAGTGGCGAAATTGTCTGTGATGCACCTATCAAATGTATTTCGCACAAAATGTCTGTCAACTATGTCCATGCGGATGGAAAACCCTCAGTGACAAAGTTTGAAAAACTAAGTTATAATGGGAAAACAAGTGTTGTACGATGTAAACCTTTAACAGGCCGTACACATCAAATTCGAGTCCATCTACGTTATTTGGGATATCCTATTTCGAATGATCCTTTATATGGTAATAGTACAACATGGGCACCTTGGATCAGACCTGGTGAAAGAATGAAAGATGAAGACGCCAAGATGCTAGTGGATAAACTTTTCGAATACTCACCCATGGAAGATTGGTCTGAGCCTACGGAACCCATAGCTACACCGATTCCAGGAGTAAAAGAGGACGAGTTGGATAATCGTTGCAAAGAGTGTAGCGCTTCACTTATCCTCGGTAAGAATTATGACCAGCTATGCATTTTCTTGCATGCGTGGAAATATTCTGCTAACGGCTGGCAATATGAAACTGAATTACCATTCTGGGCCAAAGAAGACTTTGATGATGAAAAGGATACTCCGGCAAAGTTCAAAAACGCTTTTTGTGAAAAAAAAAATTCCACAATTCCAGTGACTGATGAGTAATATTCATAAATCACTTTCATTATTACAGACAAGGCTTGTATATATTAATATGTATTGTAGATGCTGAGAATAGACTACACTTTTAGACGTAAATTTTCTTGGTTTGTCTCAAAATTAAAGGTTTATTTGGTTGTATTTGTAAATAAGTAGTGGCGAGATACGTGATTCTTCATTCGTGTGCGCCCGAAAAGATTAGATGTCGTAGGTAATAAATTGCGTACAGTGGAATCATTCATTGTGGTAACTTGTGGGTTTCAATTCGAGCCCTAGAACCAAACTGTATTGTTGATCATTCAATCAATTTGTTGGAGTCTCCGTGATATTTATCTTTTTCTGCATATCTTCTGCTAAATCATTCTGTTCATATGGAACCGACGAAGCATGTTTATTGACTGGTGGCTGTTGTTGCTGCCTACTGTTGAAGATTGGCCTTGGTAGAATGTGGGCAGCAAATCTATCGTATAACAATACAACTCAATTAAAGTTGCCCCTATACGAAAATAAGACTAAAGCAAGTGAGCCATTTACTTACTGTGGGTGGTCAGTAAAATATGCATGATGAGATGTTGACGCTGGATTAGCAGGTGCTATTCCTAACATAGTCTCTGGTGTGATAGGCATAATAGGTCTCATGGCAAATGTGGCCATCGGTTGAAATTCACGAGGTCTTACTACTCTTCTATTACGTGCGGTTTGACTCTTTAATTTTTTTTGAGCTGGAGAATCAGCGAACCGCACCTGTAATGGTGCTGAAGAACCTTCAATTGTATGTCCATTGAATTTGTCAATAATAGCTGAAGCTGCTTGGCGATCTGACATTCTACGGTACACAAGAGTATGACCATTAGAATATGAGAATTGGACGATCCACTTCAGTCAATATGCACTCACCTCGCAAAACCAACGCCTCTACTTAGCCCTGATTGCGGATCACGCAAAATTCGATTGGATACCGTTCGATATGGCTGGAATAACTCCTCGAGTTTCTAGGTACGAATTTAATTAAAAAAAGTTTATTCCCTTATCAGAAAACTTGATCTCCGCCAAAAAAAGAAGGGCATCACTCTCCCAATGCCCCATCTTTTGCCCTTTCATTACGCTTTGGAAATAGCCTTACCTCTTCAGTATAATCTAATGGTAAGTTAGAGATGTATATGTTGGTTGAAGTCTCATCCTGCAGATTTTTTAGACGAGAACTGAAGGACTCCTAACGTATGATTCACACAAATTGTTGTGTAAGTGTGTGTGTTAGAAAGATCGACAACACCCTCATTGTTAACCTTTACCTGTCCCACACGAGCATAGGATGCTTGTAATCCAGCTTTATTCAATCCTGTGATAGCCTCCTCACATTCTTTCTCATTATTAAACATGGCAAAGCCATATCCTTTACATTCGCCTGTCTTTTGATCAATGATGGCCTTTGAAGATGCGACATCACCATATCTAATACGTTGAAAATGAAAATAATTAAGGTTTTATGATTTTTTTTCGAGTCAGTTTTTCGTTCATTCTTTTTGTTGTTTTTAGAAATTCCAAAATAAGGAACGTACACTTGGCACATTTCCAAAAATGACTCATCCGTCGTTGAGGATGACAATCCACGAACATAGATATTGTGCGTATGATAATCGACAGCATCTTCTGGTTGTATTTCTTGATGGTTATTGAAGAATTGATAATGTTGTCGCGGTTGCTGATGATGATGTTGTGGATGTGGATGACCACCCATACTGTTATTATGATGCTGGTTGTGTTTCTTATTGCTTCTGTTATCTGTATGAATAATATAAGGTCCTGGCAGGTATTGGTGCGGAGGAGAGCTTGGTAACGAAGTTCTACCTGTCAATATGGGTGAAGTGATATGCAAAGGAGGAAATGGCTGCGTTGAATGCGACGGGAGCACATACGCATGAGTAGGAGGCGAAAGAGCCACTTGTTGATATTGTAAAGTAGGACTGAAGGGTGGGCTTGTAGGGTTAATAGATGGAGATTGTGGGTGCAAGGAAGGAGAGCCGGGATAACTTTGATAGCCATTGGAATAGTCCGGATAATATTGGACTGAAAATTGTGGACTTACAGGATATACATAGGTTAAATTGACAGGATCACCGCTCACTTCATAAGCATTTGTGGCAGCGGCGGCAAGTTGGCTTGGGTCGATGTAAGTAGCTCCATACGGCGGATATGTAGGTGAAGTTGGAGCTATGACAGCATGAAATTCTGGGGTAGGCGCACTTCGTGGAGTATTTCGGGGTGGTGTCGCTTTCCTGTTATCCATACTAGAATCTCGAGTGCTTACACTGCTATTGCTATTTGCTCTGCCATTTGTGCCTGTGGATGAACTGACTTCTGAACTTGCCATTACTATTTATTCAATTTTCTTGTTCAGCGTTGCTGTCTCCTTATGTTTATTTATCTTCCGGTCAAAGTCCTACTTTATCGCTTTATTTCAAAACGGATTAAGTTGACGATTTGGAAAAGTGAACAGAAACGGAGTGTGTGGGACCTTACAAAGATAAACAGAAGAGAAGAGAAGAGAGAGGAGTAAACTGAAAAAGTGCTCAGAAAAAGACACACGCCAGAGTTTACTGTAAGTTTGAAAGGGATGACCAACCAAACGGCGTCATCGGCTTGTTTTTGTCACACTACAAGATTTAAGAGTCCCGCTGGAACAAAAAGGCAGGAAGCCTCGCTATCAAAGACCTTCACATCACATTCCCTCTTTCCTTTGAACGCTGAAGACGGAGTAAAAAAGAGTTGCGGTTATTCAACAAACGTTTTGTCTTTATTTGGAGGTTCTGTAAACTTTCGTTAAAAGAAAGTTCTATTATTTACTGCAACAACAAGGAAATAGCTCTAATGACTTGTGAAGACCGACTAAAATAATGAGTGCATTTGATGACATTGCTATCTTGAGCAATTAAACCAAGTTACTGGTATGAAATATGCTAAAAAACCTTTGCTGACTATATATAAGGGTGCATAGTAGTGCAGAACCATCACAGTTTAAAGCTCTTGTTATCTGTCACAATTAAGCCCAGTTTTTGAAAGCATACGAAACAGAAGTTAGTGAACATGATAAATTTCCATTCATCCGTATCCAAATCAGAAGAAGTTTAAAAAAAGGGGAGAAGTGTGAACACAGAACAACGGTTTCACTAACAAGCTTTCAAAAGGGGCTGTTCCTTAGAGAGAAATGACCTGCCGCCTACTATTACTTACTACATATTCCTCAATGTTTTCAGCAAGTTGGTCGGCCATAGGCTGATATCTATATTGCCTAGTACTCTTTGTACATAGTGTACTGCTCGAACAATAGTTTTTGTGATGTATTCATTATCTCATGTTACATTGCTTAGCTAAATCGGTTACCCGCTTATTTTCACAGACGGTACAAAATACGGGGGTCCACTGTCTTGATTTTACCCAGTCTTTGCGTCAACACAAGGTCATACAGCATTTAAACCCATTCACATTATAAAGGCCCTGTATCCCATGCATCTATTAATCCAGGGATATCAACAATATCGGTCATATTTAGCTCCTACAGCTCGTTTCATAATTGCCAGCAGCATTGAGTTGACGCTTAGAAGCAGTTTGTAATGGTGTACAAATGTTTTAGACAGCGTTGAATTAAAGAAAGTCGCAGTTACTGTTACTATGTAACTGAATTGATTTCACAAACGTATACACCTTCATCCTAGGATAAGCTTTCATAATTTTTACTAGGCCAAGCAACACTCATATTAGATACACGATCATCGACAAATGCAACACCAGCAACTCCAAAAAGTATACGCAGAAGAACAACATTAAAGTAAGGTACGTCACATTGGTAAAAAGCTGCCGTCAAAGTTGTTCTATATCAAATGATATTATTACGAATACTACCGGTTATTACGTCTTAATCGAGCAACAAATTTTAAGTAAACAAATACTTACGCTTCCTTTTCAGTTACTGTACCAACCGTAGAACCAGCTAACCAGCAAAGTTTACAAAAGACATGCCAAAATTACATAGGTTGATATGCCTTCTTAATAAAACTGGCTGTTGCAAATAGCATTTCCTTTGATCGTAGAATCAAATGTAATTGATGCCGGCAATGATACCATTCTTCCTTGCCAATCCACAAACTGCACTGTTAACCGAGCGCGAACCAATTTCAAACCAGAATCTCGTATGCACTGTGTATTTAGTACTGCCCGATATTTATACAGATGTTGTTGGCGCTTGGATATAATGTTTGCTAACCCTATGTCACATCTAGCAGCTTGATCATCTGTTGGCTGTCGAGATAGTAGTTGGTGGTTATTTTGAGGCATGTAATTTTAAAATGCTGAATTTGTTCAAAGCATTCTCTCTCATTTTCAGCAAAATCATCAATAGAACTATCAACAGTACGAGTGAGCGCGCCACTCCGAACTTCTTTTGTAACCGTTTTGAATGTATCATTCACTACCGTAGCCGTCCTGTTGAAAATAACGATCCAACCTGATTAACAACTGAAAAGTGAGATAGGCTAACGCGAGCAATGCCCAATCCTGCAGCAGGCCCTGCTGCGCAGACAGTTTTTCAGAAAGACTGCTAATCATGTTGGGCATACCCGATACGGGTGGTAAATAGGTAGGACCTTTTTCAAGCATTTTTCCAACTATCTACTGCTACTAGTGCTATTAGTCAAATGAACTTATTACGTAGAGTAAAAATTCACTCAGGTTGATTTATTATAATGTATCTTTGTAAATAAATATCAGCCATCTTATCAGCATCGCTGTTTTGAGAGTGTTCAATATAATTGTTCCTTCCAAAGCTTGTGGTAAAGAAAGAATTCTTACGTTAGAATACTTCAAGCATTGGTTGAGGGGCTGACCATGGGATCATTACTGATTTTCCATAAACTGCGCCATCATCACGCTCTTTGCGAACTGAAATCATCAGCAGCGATGACGGTTTGCTCTTATGCTTGCCTATCCTGACCAGCCATAAAGTGGCTAGTGGATGGTCATTAACTGACCCATCTTTGTTGTACGATGCTTGTCAGTAATAGAGCGGAGGTCCTTATCCAGAAGATTGTTGATACGCTCCCTCACCCATAGCTTTCAAATGTCTTTTGTCTGATTATTTCTCTATTTTCGTAATGAGCGTATCATTAGACTTTGTCTAAGTCATTCAAGTAGCTCACCCTTGAGAAAAGTGACGCATGATATGATTCAGGTAGAAGGCTAAGCAAATTCGCTATAAATGCCTATTGAAATATGTAGATGCAGGGACAAATGCTTTACCCAGTTTATATACGCATTTTGGGAGAAAAAATATTGTTTTATGCTGAGACTGCGACTAAGTATACCGTACGAGAGGAGGTAATCGCGAATGTGAAGAAGAACATAGATCACCTGGGCAGTTGTGTATTTGATATCATATTTTAAAAATAATATGAATAATCTTCATTGATGTGTTTAACGAGATAATTGATTTCAATACTCGAATATCTTCAACAATAGTAATGCATACCTTGTACAATAGTTTATTTCACATTGTATCGGACACGATTCTGTAACAAACTAACAATAGATATGAACTCGGAATCTTCTAACTATACGATTGAACATGATTTTTATTGAATAATTTTTACTACCAGAAAATTGCCCTGGGCAGGTCAAAATACGTGCAGGAATTAAAACACCCTAAAAGGTACAAGGGAAAAAAAAAAGGATAAGGGATCACAATGCAGACTAGATTAAAAAAAAGGGACAATCAAGTAATGATCGTAGTGGGCGCATAAAGCCAGTCTAGCAAGGGCTGTCCTAATGTTTCTGACGGGGTAGGGGGCATTTTCTCGTGCCGAAGACAATCGATTTCACAAAGAAGCATTTGGACAATTGGCCAAGATATACTCCAATTAACTGGGGCGTTGGCATGCTGTTTTAAGGGTCGAGTGTGGAGTTGTTGGTTCAACAAATGAGAAATGGGGTCAACAACGGTTGTTGGAAGTTGCAGGCGGTTATGCATTTGTAGACATTCAATGGCGTGGGCTTTAGTGAGTGTGCATAGAGGGTGTAATAGGCAATGGGCTGAGTAGTTGTTGGGGAGCCAGCCCAGTCTCCAACTAAGACAGCGGCTACGCTCAATAAAGCTCATTAGGAGCCAAAGAATGGGATCAAGAGCTTCCAACTATACAGTCTTTTCGGGTCAGTTTTGGACAGCATTGAGTTAATTTTCAGATCAAAACAACAAAATAATTGGGAGTATTTTAGTACAATATTTTGGATAGATTTCGATAAAATGTAGACTTATTACCTGTAGAATCTTTTTGTCTCTCGGCAAGGAGAGACAACCATATTGGAGATGGCGCTTCAAGTGGTCCGAGGATGAGATCTGAACTCAACAGGCCTTCTCTCTCCCGCCTCGATGGCTTCAGAGATGCCTAAACGTATTCTTCGCCGCGTTGACATCACGATTCCAATAAATATTGCAATTGTTGCAAATCAATATCGCATGGATCGTCTGTCCGTCGGCGGCAATTAAGTTCCAAAGTCTCCTGTCTACATGAATTACAAACCTACAATCTAGTGTTAAAAAACATATTTCAAGTGAACGAGTAGAAATATTATCTTATTTTTGAAGTTCTGAACTCATCTATATCCAACAGATATAAATAGCCCTGCTTTTCTTTCACCTTCAAGTGCTTATATATGACATTGGAGGCACCAATAACAAGTTCTAGACTTTTTTCTGTTAAGATTCCTTAATATCAAGTCCATTAGATGAGCTTGATAGTGATTCTAGTGACGAAGAATACGATTATGATATACCTTACCCTCCCAGGGACCACTGTTGTTGTCTGGTGGTCTGTACGAGACGTATTGTTGGTGCTATATCGTCAAGGACAAAAAGGATTTCTCAAAGACCCAATTAAAGGAGAAGTATTTCCCTCGGTGTAAAAAAATGTTTAAAAGAAGCTAATAATACCCCAAACAAGAAATAGAAACAACAATCATAATTAACCTCAATATGCCATTAACTTTTTTTTTATCTACAAACGTCTTTGTCTTTCATTGTATGCGTACTAAATGTTTGTATTCATTCTCTAAAATACCGCAATACTTCTTTGCAATCAACGAATTAGAGAATTTTGTTTCGAATACGGACTGTATTTATTATAATTTGCGAACTTTGGTGCCGACCTGGTTTATATTCTCATCTCTTATACTCACACTTAATAAATCCTCAACGTATACAAACGAAAAAAGGTGCAATATCTATCATACGCACTGACCAAGCGTTACATTATATTCGAAACTCTAATATCATACTAAAGATAGTAGATCAGATATATACCAAGAGTGTTACTAAAAAATATGTTTCTCATATATAAATCTCTAGGCTCATTATTCTTGAGTATTCATAACAAAATAATAGGAGTATGTTTCCTTTTTCCATATTTTGTGAATGCTCCCACTAAGGCTGTTGGCGTTTTTGTGTTGCTATTCACTTCTGCTTACCTTCTAATAAACAAAGTTCCGAATCCAACGTCTTATTTATTTCGGCTTTATCTTGCATGAACCTCTAAATAGACTTCATTCCTTCTTCATAGTCAAAGGTTAATTCTTGTTGCTGGCCTTCGTCATCCTCAGCACTAAGTTTATCAAGAAAAAAAAAAAAACGATTTTTTTTCCCTCTTGCCATGTATAGCGAACTGTGGTGTATATTTTAAAATGTTGCTTTTCGTTGTATTCTCGTCCATCAAAAGATTCAGGATTTTCCATATTAAGCGCATTAAACATTATTTAATCGTTTTTGTTCGTCAATTTAATAAGTTTCCTGATTGAGAATTTTTGTATACACATCAAGAGATATGCGATATATAACAATAGATGTTGGGTAAATATTTCTTGAAGCAAGATGTAGTGAAGTAGCTTAGCATTGAAGAATAGTCTAAGAGCATCAAATGTATCAAAATTAGAGTTCTTGGTAACTTCAATTGGTTATCACTATATTGGCCCATTTTAATAAGTCCGGTTCAACTGCTTTTGAAGGCTGTTGATTGCTAATATCGTCTAAGTCTTCTACAATGTGCGCGTTTTCTTTGGAAATAGTTTTATTTTTGAAGATTACTTTATTGAGAAGTAGCAAATCAGCCACATATCCCATAGCGGTGGGACATGGAAAGGATGAAGACAATATCTGTATCGGTAATTAATCAAGAGCAGCCGCTTCGCGCAAGAGCTGAAAAGATAGGTTCAAGAGGATAACATTGTGGACTTTACGAAGTACGGATGGTGTCATATTTCTAATGATCACCTACGCCAAACATAAACAGTATTTACCTAATTGACATTATGTGTATTTTCCTATTCTCCCATATCATCTATTATAACGGTCTGAGACATATACTTTCTTTAGATCATCACTCATTGTAATAGAATGTTATCTGTTTTTCGTTTGCTCGAACGAAATCTGCAATTGCAGAGCTTTCAGCTCAATAAGATCTATATTGAATCCTTTCGAGAGGGATTGTGAAGAGAAAAATATGTGAGAGAAGGGTTGTTCAGACTGTTATGCTCCATTCCTAAAGGTGTTTTGCACTGAACATCTGCCATCAGTCTAATTCTATCTTTAGAAAGCGTCTAGACAGATTGCAAAATTAGTCCCATTTCATTCAAACAAAGAGTCCGAAAAGACTATAATTGGGACTGATCTCTATTTTTATTTAGATTCCTGTATTAAGGTCCGACCTCCACCAGACCCCTCACTAGGCTACGCCCTATTACAATGGTTGACCCAGTCCTCACACACAACAACAACTGATTAAATCCTTTTTTACCCTTGTTCCCAAAGGGGGTTTTTAGCAATATATAGTCTGTACTATAGAAACTTTAGGATCTGCCCCAAACAATTTTTGGTGCTCATTGGGTTTTAAATATTGTAATAAAAGATTTCTTTTAAACGTATTAAGGTCCGAATTTGAGGGTGTGCAAGTCCAACGTCACTGTTAAAGCGACAAAAAGAGCATGAAAATGTGGAGTACAAGCACACCTCATGCAATTTGAACACATTTCACACTAATTATGCCTGGTCTTGATGATGCCGCATTGTATGCAAAAATTCGCGAAAAAGCGAAAGAATATAATTTAAGTGAACAAGAATTAAAAGCAATTGAAACTGCAAGGCAGAAAATGACGATTCATTGTAAGAATGTTATACATGACTTTTTTGTGAATGAGAATTCCTTCGTATTAAATACAAAGCGCCTTAACTTTAGCTTTCTTGGGTGGGTTGACAGTTGCTTCGGCGTCGTTTTTAGTGGGTAAAATCAGAAAGGAATAAACTACATGTAAATGATATAGTGTCTCAAGTTCTAACTTCCTTTCAAAAGCGAAACAGAGAAACTTCAAGCCTTTACAAAAATTAGTCTTCACTGGCTTTAGTTTTGTTTTTGGTTCGCAGATTGGTCTCTTGACAGGCGCTTACTCGGGCTACAAGGTTATAAATAGCTTACCAGAACCTCAGCGTATTTTCAAACTTTTCCAAAGTGCACAGTAAGTATATAATTACTCATGAATTATGTCGAAAAGGCTATTGACGAGTTATGCTTTTAGATCAGAAGTGCTCAATCAAGCAGGGAAGAGAGGCTTGTCGAGTAATGATATGCGTCCCGTCCAACTACCAAATCAATCGCAGTATAGTCATCAAGCTCAAGCTACGCATGGTGATGAGTTTACTCCTGATGTTAATGATAACATGAGCGGAGATGGTATGTCAAAAAGATTTTCTTTTCAAAGTGAATAATTAAAGTGCTTACATTTTGGGAGAAATAGTGTGGGCTGCTAAAGAACCCTTAGAATTACAGAACGACCAAGCACATCAAGAGCATTCTAGGCCTATAATAAGAGCCGAAATAGATCAAAACAATCAAGCGATACAGGAACAACAGCCTAGTGCGTGGGATAAGATACGATCGATAAATTTACCAAATAATACATGGAACAGATTACGCATGGAGGCAATGAAAGAATCCAAAGATACAAATAGTAATTCGGCAGGAAGTGACTCTAGACATTTGAAAAATAGTAACAGTTGGAGTAGATTAAGGGAAAACCCTGACTTTGAGACTTCTGGGGAAGAGGTGCCGCGTACGAGAGAAGAGACATTACAAAGAGAATCCGTCAGAAAGAACCAATGGGGTGATCCACTGGGATAATAAGGTCCTACCGTTTTTTGCCTGTTTGATTTATCAAAATCTCGCTTCATGATGTTGGAAAGAGATATATTGTATCAGAATGGAATAAGTATATTTGTACAATATTAATAGATTAAAGATATCAACCTATCATAACTTCTTTGTGTGTAAAGGATGTATATCTGGCCAATAGGCTAATGGGCTAATCAAGTAATGGATGGATTCACATACTTTCTACTTGGACGGTATGAGATTTTCTGTTCGATTTACCTCGTACTTGAAGAGGTATCGCAGATTGGCAATTAAAACTTCCGTCGAATTATTCATTGCTTTTTGTTATTATACTGGTTAAATTTTGTACAAGTTGGTATATCTTTTATTTGTTTGCTGAGCAGAAGGTAAGGGTTCTTAAATATTGTCAAAAGTATGAGAATAGCCTTTAAGTGTATCATAAGCATATATTAGCATTAATTTGATGAATATTGTCGCAAAAAGCTCATAATAAATAAAGAATTATGGCTTTTTCCTTTGCATTTATGCATTGGCTTTCTTACAGTAAATTACCTATCACCTATTGTCATTTACAATCTCTTTTTCTCTGCCAGACCAAGAAATTACCATTATTGTCTTTATAAATATTGTTTTAGCATTCAACTATTCATGCCTACAACATTTATGCTTTCAGTTACACGGTAACGCGAGCCTAGCCAAATTGAGGTTGTAATAGATCCAATATGAAGACTTAGTCAATCATGACCAGCGATATCATTGCATGGTATGATTTTGCAGCGCTTGTTTGTGCCACCCCACATCACAGTTACCAATAGTCAACCTTTCAGCAGTTTTGTAGAATTTCATTCCAATCTATACTGAGTGAATTAAGATACATCGCTAAGTTTGGTATAACGTAAGTACTGGACAGATTGCCGAAGGCTCTGTAGATACTGTGGCTTTAATAGCGCCCAAAATAAGACGTTCGTCGAACAGTGACCGTTTATTAGAGTGTTTGAAAAGGTACACGATGATCGATAGCATTTTATGTCTGCGTGAAACAATTAAAAGCTCTTCAAAGCGACAAAAGAGTATTATAAATGGAAGCAGTGCAGAGAGTGTTTTTCCAAATACCATTTCTAGTTGTGTTCTATACAATTCAGCTGATAATTTTAAAGATTGCTTCTCCACATATAGTAGACCAGTACGTAAATACCGCTTGCATACTGTCATGTTGGACCGATATTAAGCGAATAAATTTACTTCCTATTGGACTAATGACTAATTGTGTACAATTTAATGATAGAATATCACTTGTCCAAAGGTTTGTTTGATCTATATCAATAGTTATACCAACTGCTCTAGATTTGATTCCAGGTTGGCTAAACCTGATAATCCTTGGTCTTCACGTCTTCGTACCGAAGAATCTGTAAAGACAACTGATGTTATACATTTCTTACGTTTTATACTTCAATTTAAGAGAGAGAGAAGGGTATTGATGACAGAAGACGTGCACTCCAGGAATCGATGATAATACTCTCAGGTGTACAGTATGCTCCGCTTTTGATTGGCAATAATATATGTTTTTAAATAAACTTACAGCTGAGTGTATTTTATCGACTACACGATATTATTGTCAAGCTGTAAACTTTGGACCTGAAAGTCTGTCGTGTTTAAGGGTAGATGATATACAAATATTAAAGATATAATTCACTTTATGAAGGATGAAGATGAGTTATACGAGATTGCAAACCAGAAATAATTAGAAACTACATAAACTCCAATATACGAGTACCGTGAATTAAGTGTTGTGGTTAGTTGACAGCGTCATATGAGATGTGGAGAACTCGTTTACGAATAATACAAGATCCTCACACCACTTACTGCTGAAATAATATAAAGTGAAGCAGGAAACGAATATAGAATAAGTGATGATTCTTAAACGAGATTAGCTACCTCGTATAAGGCTGGACAGGTTGTCATTTAGGATATATAGCTTACTTATTTTACTGTAATACGTTAGTATATGACATAGGATATATAGTAGAGTTAAGATATGGACATGCAGGATATATTGATTCAACACCAAGGTATAATAGGTTATAAGTACTATTCACACCACGCACGAATACCATTTTCCTAATTAATACTATTTTCCTGCAAGCAGTGCTACAAAATGGTTAGCACGAGAAAATAAGTTAGTTGCATGATCACTAGAGCAAGCCATGGATACGCTTACAAGTCCACCCGCTCCGGGTAGATGCGTAATCTCCTCAGGGGAGAATTCTATTCTTTTACGGTTCAGAAGACGTACGTCTTCTTTGAGTAGAATAACCCAGCTGTCAGTTTCTAGGTTCCGCAATATGAAGAAGATATTTGTAGATATTTTTCTTCTCTTTGAACTTAACTTGATTCAAAATAAAGACCTACTAGTTTGATCTCGTTAAGCTTTTTATTGTTTTAACTAAGTGATATTTTACTCCCCAAGTCGTCAAATACCACAAAGTCAATGATAATTCTAAAATCACCACTATAAACTTCTGGCCATCAACACTTAAGCCAAGAAATGAAACCAAGCAGTTAGTGATCCATAGTCGTTTCCATCATAAAGTTGCCCGGAAGCCCAACTGCATCTGGATACATTGAGTTTATAAATAGGAATCGTCATAATGACAAAGATTTCTTCCAAAAATGCCCAAAAAAGTATAAATAATACATTTTTAGCAAAATGATAGCGAGTATCTATCAATCACAGAATAATTATTTTCCTATCAATAGCATTTCTCTGAACTGCTATGTATATATCTTATATTGTAAATAGCGTGGCGGAGCCACTCAGATTGTATATAGTACTTTTGACAGTCTTCAAAATATTTTTCTATGTTTCTTCATAAAACTCCTGCGTCATAGCTCAACTAATATTATCGTAAACTTAAATCATCCAAAAGTAATGCTAAAGAAGATAAAACATTTCTCGGCATCAGAAAGATGGGGTTCTTTTTTTTCCCATTTATTGTTTACAACTGACAGTGCTTCCCGCACCATAAATGTTTAGAAAATAAAAGAAATTCCGGCCTTCCGGATTCGAACCAGAGACCTAAAGATGACAATTTAACTACAGTCTTCCGCTCTACCAACTGAGCTAAGGCCGGATTGTTGAAAACAAAATTTTAAAAAAGTACATCACAAATTATAATCATTACTTCACGTGATCTTTTGTAAAGTTTCTGATTGGCAGGTTTACATGGAGTTTTAAAATATCAGAGAGTGATTTAACAGCGAGGTTAAAGTTATTCAGATCAAAATAAGTAGCTCAAAGTAGATTATAAGAGCAAGTTATTATTGTAATTGTATGTTTCTTTGAATCAAAGAATGTATGTTTTATAGTCAATGTTATAAGGAAATGAACTAAGAGATGGTTCCTTTATTCAAGTAATTCCTGTAAAATGTGAACAGATCGCTGTCAAGATACCGAAGGAAATAAGTGCGATGAGTATGTCTTTTTAAAGAATATCGTAGATAAGGATGAGACCTTAAATGTAAGTGATTTAACCCTTTCAGAATAGGGGAGAATAGAAGTTTATAAAAATAAAAGATAATAGAGAGAAGTCTTGTTGATTCTTGTAAGTTTCTTCAGAAAGATGAACGTTATTTATACTAATTTTCAAACTCATTTAATTTCAATTGGCTGTTGTATTTGAGAATTTTACAACTCGATCCGAAAATTTGCGCGCAGGAACAAAATTTATATTCCATCAAAATGGTTTACAAGTATTTATATTGTGAATATATGCTAAGCGTTAACTGATTACCCACTACTGCTGTTGTAGGATTAAAGCAGTTGTAAATATCATGCATCAGCCTTACAGTTTTGATTTATTTATGGCGAGTAAAGCATCGTTGTTTTTCTGGATAAATTCAATTGCTCTCTATCAAAATTGTAATTAAATGTTAAAGCACTTTACTTTACTAGTATGTTTCGAAAGAAAAGTGAAGTACCTCTCTACCACCCACTTTCTCAAAAACTTCTTCTAACTTTTGAGCAAGCAAAAGGTCACCTTTTACTTTGATTTTTCCTGTCATATAAGCCTTTACACCTGTCATACTAAGATGCGCAATCGGTTTTAGAACAGAGCTCCTTTGTATTCGGATACTAAAAATTCATGTCGTTACCCTCCAGTTATAAAGTTCAGGAGATCATTGTCTTCTACTTGTATTTTCACCTTTCTGATATTACCCTTTACACCAGCTTGAGCTGCTTCTTCAGAGGCAGTAATCAATGGCATAATATCTATACCTATTAAAATGTCATTTGTTAGGGTTTTGAATACATGCCGACTGCAAGAGATCTTTTTCCAACCTTGAAGCACAAAATACCTAACAAATTTAGGGTCAATAATTCATACAAACTACATATGTGCTTATACTCTTTAATGCTATATCAGTACCATGTAGCAGCTGGTTTACGTTTCTTGGTTACTGTTACAATAAATAAGCCTTTTAAATTCGGCCATAAATTTTTATCTTCTCTCAACTGTCGTTCAAGTTCGGGAAGTAAAAGGTTAGAAACAAGTTTAGGTGGCTCTTCGCTATTCATTATAATCTTAATGGTTATGAACTTGTTTGAAAAAACGAAGCAGAGAAGAAATTATAAAAAGGGACGTGTTCATCGATTTCCGTCCTATAAATTAATGTCTAGCAATTTGGCTAAAACTCTAAAACAGAAGTGTTGTTCTTTTCACATGTAAGGCTCACAGAAAACTTACTATCCAAAGCACCAAAAAATAAATGGGGCAATTTCATGGAAAATTTCTCATGCACTGAAAACCATTATTACCTTTGTGCGAATGGACCTTATTTAGTCATGCTTACAGTTCTTTATTGGTTGACATGTGTCTGACATATTTGCGAAAGTAAAAGTTTAACAATTGATACTTACGTAGCATCAGATATAATACAATTTCATTACGAAGTCATTACAGAACTTGATCCAAAAGTCTACAAAAGTCTACAAAAGTCTACAATATACAGTTTTATTCATACACTTTGAAGAGACTGAATAGATTTCACGGTATTTATAATACTTTCTAACAATTAGTAAAAAAGTAAAGAAAGCTACAATTTTGAACAAGTCCTTCCATCTTTCTCAAAGTTGTACCTCAATCCCTTATGCACGAAGGGTTTGATACATGTATCGTAGCCATCAACAACTTGAGTATGGTTTAATGGTTCTTTTTCAGCCATTTTTGTCATAGACTCGTATACTTGACCGTCATAACGTCCTAAGGCGGAATGAAGATAATAGTCGGGCAGTGCGAATGCATCCACAAGCCCAACTGCTTCTGATCGAATTTGACCAAGCAATTCAATCACTTGCTGTTTAAGCATAATGCTTTGAGAGGCATTTATATACCCAGAAAGAAGAAATTCAGAGAGCTCCTTCTCCATAATGTGTAAAGCGAATAATGCAGCTAAAGTCTTGAGGATTTGAAGAAGAGATTTGTTGCCAGACGCAGATAAAGAGACATCGTTTTGGAGAGCAACAAAAAAATTACGAACAAACATGAATTGACAGTGAGCGTTGGATATAGCACGGATTTCCACCAACATAGAGTTCCACGATTTACCATGACGGTCCAATTGTTCAGCAAGCTGCGCAATTCCACGAGCAGCACGAAAAGCAAAAGCGGACAGAATCAATTCTGGGTTCAAGAAATCAGAAGTAGTAGAAGCAGGACACTTGGCATTCGAGTTTTGAAGATATGCTGCTAAATAGTTAATCGTTTGATTATGTTCAGAAGGCTCAGCCTTGCCTGCTACCACATTGCGAAATGTTTTCAGTAGATAACGTGCAGTTTGCTGAGTTAGGATATAATTGTCACCTTCCCACTATAAATATCGAGGACGATAGTTCATTATCTGTGGTTCTATAACACTCAGTATTTCACTTATCTTCAGCTTACGGTAACATTGGGCAAATAGTCTTGGTAAAATTGACCAAGACCCGAAAACATGCTATAGCCGTGTCCACCGCATGCTCGACGACAATCTTCGATAGACTCAACAGCCATTGTTGTAGCTAAGCTCTTTAAACCAGATGAACTGGCATGAAGGTCCGCCAGGAGACCAAAATTGCCTTTCTGAATCTCTGATTGATTTAACTCGTAAAGGCGATACATTTCTCGTCCAGTAAAGAAGCAAGCATAAGCAGCCGCTATAATTGGTAGTAAACGATATTGCTGCATTGTATAATCTAAAACGGGAGTCTCAATAACATTATTATTCCATTTCTTGGGATTAGCAGCATCTACAAACTGTTGACGAATGGCGGAATAGCGGACAGCTATGGTTGCTGCTTTAGCAAGAGCATATCTAACTCCTGTAATAATGACAAACGTATGAGTCAGCAAGACCTAGTCATACACGAAATATAACTTCTGTCCCTATCGCTATCAGCAGTAAACTTACCCATTACAATATTAGCACGAACGTAAACCATGGTACCGTAGGACAATTTGGCATTAGGTGGCTTGACATATTCGCCGCTATCAGGCTTCACTTGAGAGTACTTGGCCAAAAGGGCAATGTGCGGTACTCGATAGTGATCGAACATAATAAATCCGTTATCGACAGCATTAAAACCAAATTTAGGTCCAATGTCGCCTACAGTGATGCCTCGAAGTGGTGTATGATCTTTCAAGCTTCGAATTTGAACACAGAATGGATGTGGTCCGTAGTCTTTGCCGTTTGTAATAAGACGAGCCATGACGACTGCATAATTAGCAGCTTTACCTAAACCGCCAATCCACCATTTAGAGGAAGTTAAAGTTGGTGAATGGACTTCAAATTCATTTGTTTCCGGTATATAAGTAGCTGTGGTTTCAAGGCCTTGAACATTGGATCCATGTCCCAACTATTTAACAATAAAGGAGTTATGAGATTTGTTCGAGCCCTTACGGTCATTTATAAATGTTTTCAGCTTATATACCTCTGTTTGTGCATAGCAACCGATAATTTCGTGCTTCAATGCACGTTCCAAGAACAGCTTCTTTTGCTCCTCAGTAGTTTGTGTTTTCAGCGTAGGGATAAACATACCATAATGAAGAGAAAACTAGTAGCGTGATACAGCAGTGAGATAATTGAACAAGACTTCTCACCGTTAAGGATACAACCAATTGATGTTACTTACTGGAGTAGATTGGTCATATAAAAAATTGACAATTTTAATATCCTGCTCGTCCCAATTATGTTCCCTGCAAAAATAAATCAAGAATTTTACTGTGTGCGCAAAATACGTCGTTAATAATGAAATATTCCACATTAATTACTTTGCTAATTCTACCAAACGCTTATCCTTCTGCAACCCAGTGCTAATCTTGTCTTTGCGGCTTTGATGGTATCTGTTCCTTTTATCAAAAGCAGGCTCATTTACGAGTATCTCTAAAATTTGGTTCATTCTATTGAGCCAGTCCTCCGTATACATAAACTTTGATAGACTCTCCACATCAAAGCTACATTTGGCTCTTTCGGCGGCAAGGAAGGCAGCCCCCCCAGGACTTCTTGGCTTGACGTCGTGAAATTTGGTTGATATATTGTTTTTTAAGGCCATATGGCAGCCAACCTGTCAAATATTGGGGGACGGAAGAAAGAAAAAGAGCTTTACTCTTCATTAATTCGTTGCCTCTATTGCTATCACCTATAAAATTCAAACGCAGTAGTGGGAATCAAAGTTAGTAAGTCTTTTCAGTTCAGTTTCGGACAGCGTTGATTGTCAGAAAGATAAATGTAAACTTACCTCCTGTAAAATCATTAAGTCTTCTGTCGAAAGGATACGACAGCGTTCATCATCAAATTCGTTCATGTAGCAAAGAGGAACGAGCCAACATTGCTGGTTACACAGGCGCGCAAGTCGACAACAAGAAAAATATAACCGGCTTAAAGGACATCGAATCGGAGATGCCAACCAGCAAAACGGTTCACTCGGATGGGCAGTATTCACTCTACCTCTTATATGTTTGCAACATCTCAGGCTCTTCATGACTTCTATGGCTTTAATTCCGCTAAATTTAACTTTAATAATTACCAAGGCCGCCTAAGAGCCAATGAGGAGATGGCCAATATGCTAATTGATGGAGGAAAAAAATATAACATAAGGAAGCGGAAAAAGACCAACAAGAACAAGAACAAACGTAGAGAAAGAAAGCGTCAAAAAGGACAAAAGGACAAAAAACAGTAAGAAGCAAGGCAAGGGCAGAGAAAGCTGCGAAAGCGCGAGCGCGGAAAGAGTCACAGGGGGAATCGCAGAAGACGGCAAAGAAACTACAAAGCTCAAGCCAAAGGTGAGCAACAGATACCTGTACCTCGACTCTGCATTTATGTCATTCACTCAATATGTCATCTGTAGGTACAAAGCAGAAAATGCCAATAGATGGACTGCCGCAACATTTTCTGAAGACCGCACCAAACTCCCTCTGATTGTTTTCGGTGAAGGTATGCGCAACAAAGATAATGTCCATTTTAAAGGGCATTCATCCGACGTCATCAGAAATCTCTATCATACTCTCTTGAGAAGATAGCGCTGCTTTCTTGCTACGGTGGTGGACATCAACGAGTTTAAAACCTCAAAAGGTGGGTCCCGAATTGCCAAATTAAGTGCCCATCTCTGGAACTAACGTCATTTTCGTAGGTTTGTAACAATTGTAATGGTGTCGAAATGGAAGAAGTACGAATTGCGGACGGCTCCAACGTCTATGGTACCAAGGCTGCAAAACCTGTGGTATAATATGGCAAAGAGACGTCAATGCGGCCAAAAATATGCTTACTATTGCAAATTCCGTATGGGAACACAATGGCCACCCCGAAATTTTCTCTCGCCATCGCCATAGCGATAATGGTGCTGCAGGTTCTATACCGACGGCTTAAAGATTTTTACGCGTTTAGGTGAGTTCATCTTGTGAAGTTTCTCACTGTACATTTCTAAGGTGCTTGACGTTACTACATATTCCAACAGGGTAGTTGGCACAGAATACCTACCCTGTTTGAGTAATAGTAGTTCGCACATTTGGCATTGAGCATTTAGACAGAAAAGGTCTGATCGCAAAAACTATACTTTTCATCCAAAATAATTTTAAGTTAGTCTGAATTTTAATTGTAATAGTCTCAATTTAATAGCCATTTCGTGCAAAAGTCAAGCGAAAAAACAGTAAGATCAAGCTCCGCAGTAAGAATATCAGGCTGTGGTACAAATCAGCAGGATTTAGAAATAGTTTATAACATCATGACCCATTCTTCTGTGAACATGACACCACGGAACATTCACCCAGATTTATCACAGCCCGCCAAAAACTCATCTTTTCCTTTTCTTTCTTTTTCTTTTCCATTTTCTTTAATCTTTGCTTGGCAAGAAAGAAAAACTAAAAATAAATGGCATATAATCAATACGGAGGTGGTGGGTACAATCCAGGTGGTTACCAGCAACAAAATAATTATGGTGGCTACCAACCTCCCCCAACTCCTCAACAACAGCAACAACAAGCCTACGGCGCCTACGGTGGTAGACCACAGCACCAAGGATATCCACCAACACAGAATTATGGTAATTTTGAAGATGTAATAAAGGATAATAGATAGGAACTGATAGTAATATTCGCCACCTTACGATAAAAATAGGTAGACCACCTCCACCTGTGGGACCTCCACCAGGTGCTGATCCTCAATTATGGAGTTGGTTTACAGCTGTTGATACTGATCATTCCGGACAGCTCTCAGTGGATGAACTACAACGTGCTTTGGTAAATGGTGACTGGAGCCCTTTCAATATCGAAACAGTTCGTACAATGGTTAATATGTTTGACAAAAGTATGTAAAAAAATATCGGCAATTTTCATATGAGAGAATGATTATGTGCAGGCTGTAGTATTCCTGAAATTGACTCTGCCCTTCTTTTTTCCATCGTTGCTTACGTATGTATATGTAGATAATAGTGGTACTATTGACTTCAACGAATTCGCTGGATTATGGAAGTATATCGAGGACTGGAAGCGTTGTTTCCAAGCTTTTGATACAGATAATTCAGGCAATATTGATCATGTAGAAATGGGAAATGCATTAAAAACATTCGGCTACAATTTATCAGAGCCCTTCATCCGCCTTCTGGTGCAAAAGTTCGATAAATACGGTAAATACATTACAAAATTGCTGTAAAGTAGAAGAAGATAGGGCTGATACGATACCATAAAAATTCTAATACGCAGGCAAAGGAAATATTACCTTTGATAACTTCGTTCAAGCATGCGTTACCATTAAAACACTGACGGATTCTTTCAGACAATTCGATACTGATAACGATGGTTGGATTCAAATCAATTATGAACAGGTACTATTCTGTTTAGTAGACAGGAAGTGATGTGGACTCAAGGCTAACTTAGCAACGCTTGTCTTTTTTAAAAAAACAGTTTCTAGAACTCGTGATTCGCCAACGCTCTTAAAGGAGACAACTTTAATTACTCAAAAGAAATTGCTTTATGTCACTGCAAATACCAAAAAACATCCAAACCCTAACCTGTCAGCCCTCCGACTACAATAGCAATTTACTATGTACCATAATCCTAACGCTAATGTTACTTAACCATAATGTTAATAAAAAGAGAAGATGCAACCAAATATTTCATGTAACACGAAGAAAAGCGAGGATGACGAGTATGAAAACATTGGCTCTGAATTTAGAAGTAATTCGTTGAAGCACGATTGTTTAGGAATAAATCGGTGAAAAGCGAATATTTTTACTTTGCAGTGTTATATTCACAATGTCCACTATCGCTTTATGCTGCGGCACTTCAACGGAGTGACTGGTGAAGTCTGCTTTCCAAATCGTTTGTTTAAAATTTTTTTTTTAAAAGTATAAAAAGGCTGACAAAGTTAGCAAAGGTTTATTTTACTCTTTGAATCAATTTTTTTAAGAATGCAGCCACGATGGAATCGCTATGTCAATTCATTTTGGCCCAAGCGTTTCATTGCCAGGGATCATTATGATCTCTACGCATCCGAGAGATACTTTCGTCTTCCTCGCCCTTCGGGGCGGAAACGGGATTCCTGCCATTAATTTGGCTGCTGGGGTTTCGTGCCGACAGGAGACCAAATTTTATATTGCATATCATGCCTACAAAATCAAAAATGAAAAAAGAACGGTGAAAGAAGCGGATAAGATAAACACAACAATCGCTGTATGAAATGTTTGCCTTATGCTTGAGAATCGGAAAAGCTTCGCTTTCATGATAAAATGCCCGATATTATACTTTTTTTCGGAATAATATGCTCGCTTCACTGTACTTATCACATCCTATGCGGCCTTACACATATGCTTTCTGCCTTTGAATTTCACCCTTTTACCTTCTCGATTTTATCGTTAACATACTTAATGCAGCATATCTGATCTTTGCATTCAATCTCCAGTCTTGTGGAATCGAGTTGCAAAATTTGCTAGTCTCCTTGCTTACTATCTTAAATGCGTTGATTACAAATTTGATTGTACGCCATGTTCGTTGAACAAATTGTTTACTACTGCTCATTTTGCTACTCTATTCTTTGTTTCCTTCTTAATGGATAATGCTAATGGTCGCCTATATGACCCTAGTTTGTGTAGCCACAACTTCCTTAATAAAAGCAGCTCCAAGTAAATATCGCTCGTCTCAAAACTAACAAAACATTATTTGGCTATCTATTAGTCTTCATTTTCCTCTAATAATTGGTAAACGAGCGATGTAAAACATTTTGATGATATTGCGCATCACATTACTGTAGCAAGAAGTTTAATAAAAAACAACGTCTATTAACAATTATAATATATATATATACATATCAAAAGTATTCTAATCATCAAAATTACATCCGAAACTTAGTACATTAAATGCATTCACATTCCTACCATTATTATTTACAGAGCTGTTTGAAGTTTTTTTCTTCTTCTTCGTGGTTAAGTTGTAGGAGTCATATATACCGTTATTACTTTTGCTTTTCGAGGGCAACAATGAAGGGTTCAATCTCTTTGGTTTTTGACTGGGTATGATCCATGTATTTTGGATAGTCTTTGTCAAGTTGTATTCGAAAGTTGCTTCGATGTCGTTTTCTAATCCATCAGTTACTGCTTTGTAGACAGAACCAAACAAATTAGCAAAATCAGCACTGATGGCAGCCGTCGTCAAGGATGAATCACCAATACTGATATCGAGCATCTTAGCAATACTGGCTCCTCCTTTAGCCATTTCTATATAGTGATGGAAGTAGAGACCGTTATACATGTGACTGAGGACATGGGAATGTTGTAAGTAACCCGGAATTTCAAGGACGAGTGAGAGAAGGTACGAAGAGTAAATGATGGTTTGAAATTGAGAGGCGAGGTGAATGTATCGTTTTTTCAAAGAGGGCACTCTCGATAGAGATGGATTGGTTATTGAAAATCCTGCAAGTAAAGGTCCAAGTGATTTTAAAGTTGCAATAACAACGCCTACAACTTCGTAATCTGTCATTCTTTCGCGTGTTTCAGTTGAAGTTGAAGATGAGAAAGGTGAAAAAGGATAGTGGTGAACCATATATCGTAAACAAAGAATAAGAGGATGTAATACAGCATCGAACGGTTTTAAGTGATCAACGTGGGTTTTATGTAAATGACAAAGTATTTCCTTAGAATCAGTTGCCGCTATACAATCGTTTGTTACTTCTATTTCAAACATCTCCAAATGCTGCTTCACACGAATGTATTCATTAACAATAAAGTCCTTCGAGTTGTTGAAAAACCGTTCGTTAACTGTACGATAAATGGCTTCTCTTAATGTATTACTTATTTTCCAAACAGACTCCTTTTCCACATCTTCAAGGAAAATACTACACCAGAATGTTCTACTGCCAATTATGTCTAATAAATGTCTGCTGACATAGTTCTTGTGATCGTTTAGGTATTTCGTGATGATCTCGTTCAAATCCGCGATTTCATTACCACTATTTGATCGTTTTACTGAATCGCTAAGAAAGGGGCTTTGTGCATCATACTGGCTGATTGATCTAAGTAACCGATCTTCAAAACTTTCCGCAAATTCTTCCCTTGCTTTCATGTTACTTCTTGAAATGATAGGTTTTAATTCATCGACTATGCGTCTAATTAGGTCAAGTTCTTCTCTTTGCTGATCACATAATTTCAAAATTCTGTTAATGAATTCTGCTATTACTTTTGGCCAGCTACCGAGGCATTGCGTTACATGTTGCAGCCCTTTGTCATGGTACCACTGCGTGATTGGAAATTTAATTAAATTCATATCCAAATAATCGTTTCCCATCAAAGTGGCAAATAGTGGTAGCAGGTAAGTGTGCTTCAAATTGAGTAGGTTAGCAAGCTTTTTTGCTTGAAAGACTCTGGCTGAGATAAACTGATCATCAACATCTTGATCCAACGGTATGTTGAGCATGTCCAAAGGAATATAACCCGACCCAACAAGCGGATAAACAAACATATCCGAATCTTGTGATATAACATAAGCATTTTGTTTTTTCGAAGCTTCTACTGCCATCGCCACAACTTCACCATCTGCTTCAGCTTTGCATATTTTTACTTCTACGGCATCTAATACTCTCAATGTTTGTATCACAACTTCCAAAGTTAATGGCGGTATCAAGTAAAGATCGCCATGATAATGTATTCCATCCATATCGCTGTAATCGTTAAATGAATGCTGATTGACGCTTACGTTTGTACTATTCTTATTCGATGTGTTGATCTGCTTTAAATTGTAGTAAGTGGATGCACAACGTTCAATGTAAGATCGATGACGCTTGATCCTCGTCTCGATCTTATCGGACGGCAATGCCCCATCAAACAAAAATGTAAGCTGTATATGCGCTTTCTGAAGCCTGTGAACGATTTTTGTAACGACATCGGCCAGTGTTGCATACTGACCACCGTGAGTCCAATGAGTTCGGTTCCTAAATGCTATGTTATAAACGAAAGCATTGCCATCGATGAAAAAATGGTCATCAGGTAATGAGGGTGCTCTTATGTTTCTGTTGCTGTTTATTTTCCATTTTTTCTCTTCGAAAAGGGTAGCGTAAGCATTGATAAATGAAGAGAGCCCATGAATACCCATGGAGTAGGATCAAAGTAAATATGAATAGAGAAAGACTGAACAAGTCAAACTGTATTTTTTTTTTTTTTTTTTGCAAGTCCTAAAAACAGAATTGGCAAAAAAAATGATTGCACTCCACTTTTAGAAATGCCAAATTTATTATATGAGATAGAGCAGAGAGTACAAACGTCTAATGCAAATAACCATCCAGGGTGTTGTATTACAGAAGTTGTTTACCATAGATCAGGCATATCAGCAGGCCAATTACCTGTTTCTCGCACTTTCCAATAATCACCATTGAACTTCCAGGAATATCCCACCTTATTAACGTCCGATTGCTGTCCGTCAGGTGAATAAAACGTAGGGTCTTCAAAGGGATCTTCTTCCAACGAGAACCAGCGTGGATTCCAACTCTGTCCCTTCTCTGCAAAGGTTGCCCTTGTTGCTCGTTGCATTTTCTCAATTCTCAATTTTTCTTCATCTGCAGCTTCTACTTTTCCTTCCTCATACAATCGTAGATCTGGTCTAAACCGTGTATCTGTTTTGGGCAGCTTATTTTTTTCGATTGATGTAATTTCATTCAATTCGATAGCAAAAGGCGAAAACCCATAATATTTCTTACAATTTTCTAGATTAGCAGGAGGTTTGGCTTTCCATAAGACAGATAAAGTACGACCATTCATATTGACATCCTCAGCAATTGACTCACTCCACTTGCCAACAATTTTCTTTTGCTTCTTTCCGTCGAAAGAATAGAAAACGCCAACGACATTGTTACGATTTTTGGGAGCACTGAAAAGGCCTCCGCCTGTGCCTTCCTTAAAAGTGATTAGGCCATATTCGCCTGTTGTGCGGTTTTGGACTTTCATCTCACCAACGTGTTCGAGGTATTTTTCACCAGCAATCATATTGCGCATCCAACTTGAAGGTTTCGTAAAAGTGTAATGATCATCTTCATTAATTTTGCCGTTGCTGCTGTCATAGTTCTTTAATGTAATATGGAAAGTACCTTCGGTCATAAATTCCATTGATTTACCCCAGAATTTGCTTTTAACCTTTGTACATTGCCAATACTGGTAATCCTTGGCTTCGGAATGTGTTGCAATAATGAGCGGATGGTGAGATACTTTCTCTGATATGAAACGGAAGCCTTTATCGGGACGAATGCATTCATACGTTTCTGACATCATAGGATTGAAAGGCTATATACTCAAGATGGAAAGGGAAGGGGGTGGGGAAAAAAAATACGAAGAACTTGTGAGTGGATCAACAGTACTTCTGATGGCAGTATAATCTATGATGATGGCTATCCATTTACCTTTTTACCAGATCGCCATTGTGAACCTGCGTAAGTCGATATAGCGAAAGTAGCGACATACATTAATCGTTCCATACTATCTTGGCATTGGGCAGCTTTTCCCAACAAGTCCGAATATTCTAAATCCTCGCATGCTCTTTGCAACATACTCAATGGCTCATTCATGCTGACGGGCATAGCAATTTGTGATAAATCTTTACCGATGTTCTTGCGAAATATTGAAATAGCAGAAACACCATCATTAATAGCAGAGGAGGGAAGAAATTGTCGGCGGTGGATGTTGTTAGGTTCTTTCATGACTTCAAAGAAGCGTGTTTGCCGTACGTTTTTATTGCCTTGTAATATGGAGTCTAAAAGGGAAGAAAGGGAATCGTTAACTCAATTTTAAATTGATAGTATCTGTACAGCGAACTTACCAACTTCCTCTTCCTCATCTGATGAGGAGGATAATGTAGGGGAAGTGCTGCTACTGCTGCTTGAAATGGTATCTTGATTGAAGTCTTCATCATAGGCTGACAAAATAGCAGACTCTGCATCAAAGAATTCAGATGAAGCAAACGAGTTTGAGTCATCCTCTTTGTAAGGTACTTTTGATGATGTACCATTATCATCGTATTGATTATCTATTTTTAGATCTGTAGAGGACCTTTGTTTAGAATGTGACCGATTAGACATGGAAGGTGCACTTCTATTTAATAATCGTTGCATGGACACTTGTACGTCTCTCCACAGCTGAACTTGCTTGGCTGCTAGCGCCTCAATTTTGTTTTGCTCCGAATTGTTTTCACTCATAGTAGAGATAAAAGAGTGAAGTAATTCCGAATTATTGATACCAGCGTTAACTTGCGACCATAGTCGGTCTGCATTTTGATAATCTGTTTCTGTGGCAGCAGCTGTAAATGATGTATTAGAAGAAGCTAGTTGCATTCGCTCTTGTGAAGCTACTATTTTCTCATTTCTACCGGCTCTTTGGCTAGACGAACGTCGACCATTGTTAATAGCGGATGTAAGTGAACTGCCATCGTCATTGTGATACAACGATTCATCATCTATATGTGCTCTTAAAGCTTTTGTCCATTTTTCGTATTCCTCGTCAGATGGGCATTTTATGTGAAATAATGTTGATCCTGAATCAATATGAATCATATGCTGTTCAGGGTTCGTAGAAATAGTGGCGAGTAACAATTGAATCGATCCGCGTGATAAACTGTCTGGTCGAGCTGAATAGGATAGAACACCTCCTCTGGATAATTCAAACCATCGTTTTGCCCATCCTTGCAGTTTCTTTCTTCTCTTTTTCAATAACCAGCCCGACATCTCGGCTTTTGAGGATTGTTCGATAGCATGCTCCATGTTCGGATCAATGAGAGCCACAGAAAATGTAACGACTTTAGGTGTATTTTTGGAAAATGTATTATCTACCGCGATAAAGTTCAAGAGTCAATGCAAATGCAAATGTGTGTAACAGTATCAATTTATGCGAACCCACCGAACACCAGAATATAATTTCCTGATTCTTGAACAGTATACGATCCCTCTACTTTTGTTTTGACAGAATTAACATATTCAATAGGAACAAGCTCCACCCAATCTTCTCTTTCCTTTAATTTCTCGGAGGCTACTGATTTAGATCGTGGTCGTGAATGAGTAGTTGCAACACTATTGACCGACGATGTCTCATCTTCTATTTAGATTCGATGAAGAGTCGGATTTAGTCTTTCACCGAAATGAGAATCAGTTGCGTAAAAGACATTCTTTACCTGTCTTTTTCGTCAGAGCATAAGGCTTCAGTTGCTCTCGGCATTGATGGGCCTTCAACACAATGTCTGACGATGAGGGCAATGGGGTATGACCCAATCTTTGATACAGGCCAAATGCAATATTGTTTTTACTTGTTGTGAATGACCAACGTATCGCTGTTCCTTTTGTAGGTACGTATATATAATGTAGATAGAAGTCTCGCGGTTGGACTTGAACTACTTCCATGCTTATTGTATGCTATTTTGCTTGATAATGGAGAGAAGGGAAAAATGGATCAAAGCATCAAAGCAAAAAAATCATTGGCAAAAAGCTGGAACCCTTCTGCCTCTCTGTGTGGTAGCTGTGTTTCAAGAAGATAGATCTCCATCCATTGTTCTCTGAGACAAAAAGGAAAACAAAAAAAAAAGGAAGGGCACGGAACCCGATTAATTGTTTATACTCTGAACAAAGCCGGATCGTACGATATCTTCTCATTAGACTGGCATACTTTAATTTAGCACATACAGCTGTGTACCAGGGTTGTGTATATGTTTTTTTAAATGGTAATATTGGTACTTGCATAATTTGTTATATGCATTCTGACAGTTTAAGGGTTCGCTACACTTCATAACCTTTTCTGTATCTATAACTAGACGTAAGGAGTGTTACTTATCAAAGTACTATTTCAACACTGTAAATTTTGAAATAGATGGGTTAAAAAGAGTTAACGGTCAAAAATCAATCTAGTGTTGGCGATAAGTAAAAGTGATACCAAAAACACGCGCATTTCATCATCAACGTCTAATTGTGCCAGTTTGATGTACTCTAAGAATATCTTTGCTGCTTTAACCAACATTGTTCTGTAAAATTCTTGAGTTAGAAATGAAAATGGTTACCGTGATATCGGTTGCAGGAACAAGATGCATGCTTACTTTGAACTGCCCACGCACTCTTTAACGATTTTCTTGGAGAGTCAAGGTTGATTTGTCGCCGTAAATTTCGCATGCCATCCACTCACATTCATACGTGCATTCGTAAAGTGGGCGACGCAACCGTCATGCTAGTTTTAGCTGTGATCACCGCCTTTAGCAGAGGAACAAGAATTGGCTGAGATCATATTAATTACTTCAATGTCAAATAGCGTTGGTCAAAGAATCTAAAACATTCGTACTTCTTATCCGACAATTTGTATACTGAGGACAAGCAGTTTAGACAATTTAATAATGCTAAGTAAACTCACAATGCTTATTGAATAGTGAATATCGCCTTCTTCATTCCATTTTCACGGTTTTAGCGCCGACCAATTTTTTGGAGTTCTGTTGCACCTTCTGACACTCCATTTTTTTCCCAACGCTTGACTTTTCAGGTACTTTTCCCATTTTTTCGCCTTTTCTTCTTTCGAATAAAAAGCTTTAGGTTACTTTATCAATGTCCACCGAACCAACCAACCCACCAACGATGGTGCCACCTCACCCAGGACTCGATACACTAACCAACGTGGACGAGCTTAAGCATTTATGCCCTGCTTTTTCAAAAGGTTGTCCCTTCGCCAATATGGAAGAAGTAGCTTCTGTTGCCGTCAGCCGTGGTGAAGTATCACGATGGTAAGCGCTTATACTATTACAAAAAGATGGCTTACATGGACTGTAATGTGTGTTTGCCTACATTGGTAAGGAATCCATTTAACATTTCTATAATTGAATAATATACCTTCATAGCCCTGCATTTGAAAAAGGTAAGGGAAAAATAAAATTTGGATATGCTTCTGTATAATTCAGAGCAAAATAAACTCACATTGCATTGCATGATTTATATGTATTTAAAGGTTGCCCCTTTTCAAATAAATCAAAGGAAGAAATTGTCGCCCTTTTGGCAGAGATTCCTAAAGACCACCCCACTTTAAATATGTCAGGTAATCCATATTCTTACCCAGGTCGGAAGGGTTTTTTGATAATATGTTTATTGACGCATTATTCGTAATTCATCGAATCATATATATCGCAGAACTTCCTTCATGCGAAGAAGGTGTTGCTTTGGTCAAACTTTTGAACAACTTTCTTGAGAAATCGCAATTGAGCACATTGTACAACATTACTAACGAGGAAGCCCAAAGTCAAGAAAAAGTAAAGGACAAGGAAACAGAGAATGACTATTTGGAAGACCCTCAATTGGCTTCTGCCATGCGCGAAGGAACAAAGGTTGTACACAGAGCAGCTGAAACCAGCGTTTTTACAAAGTGAGATTTTAAATCCAACAAACATACATCTTATTTTATATCCGTATAATCTTACTCTATGTTTCTCAAATTAGGCGTTTCCTAAAGGGTGAGATCAACGCTGATGAATATGGCCGCTATATCAACTCGCTCTACTTTGTTTATAAGTAAAAGCGATTTTTAATTCACAAGAAAAGCTATGCTCTACAAATCATGAGACTTATGTAACGTTCTTTTATTTGTCTTTTCAGGAACATGGAGGATTTATTGGAAAAACATAAGGATCATCCTGTCGTCAAACTTATTCATTTCCCTTATGAGCTCAACCGTACAAAGGCTCTCACCAAAGACCTTGAATATTTCTATGGCTCCGAAAAAGTATCTCAACTCATTGATCCCGCCAGTATGACACCAGCTGTTAAGCATTTTGTGCAAGCCATGAATGACGCTTGTGATAAGACCCCGGCTTTACTCATTGCTCACAGCTATTCTCGTTATTTGGGTGATCTCAGTGGTGGTCAAATTCTCGCCAAGCGTCTAAAGAAGTGCGTCTTGCTCATAGATGAGAACGACGCTGCTTGGGATACTTCGGAAGGTTTAGCTTTTTACGTTTTTGACCGTTTACAAGGCAATCAAGCTGACTTTAAGAACTTTTACCGTGAACGATTGAATGCCGCTAAAGTCAATCAAGAAACTAGAGATATGATTGTCGCTGAAGCAGTCAAATCTTTCGAATTAAACATTGCTTTGTTTGATGAAATTCAGGAATTGTCAGAGAAGGGCTTATTGATACCATCCATAATTCAACTAGAAGGTGAAGGAAAGAACCAAAAAGCAAAAGAGGCAATTGCGGCATTAAAGGAAGTTGATATTGCTGATATCGAGCTCAACACAACCTCATCTGCGTCTTCGAAAAAGAATAATAAAACCTTGGGGGTAACCAAGATAGCTATTGGTATAGCAGTTATTGCTATTGGTGCTGCTCTTTATAAGCGTTTTTATGAAAAAAAATAAATGCCTTACACTACCTCTTTTCATGCAACACCTTTAACCATAGTATTTATAATAAATCCTAATATAAACCTACTTTTTCAAGTAATCATTTATTTGACACGACTATTTGCATTCATATGAAAACCACAACACTCAAATTAATCGCGAAGCCCATAATACCAATAAATGGCTACCACAATCAAACTAACAGTGGCGGGTATTAGATCAAGCTGGACAATAAAGTATATCCAAACAGTAGCAAGTCCTGGTGCACGCATCATTTGACCCATTGAAGGTGAATGGCGTAAAGTATACATAAGTAAAGAGCCTATAAGAGAAGACGCAAGGAACATCAAAGTCTGGGTTGATTTACTCGCCCTATAACGATTAGTTAAATAGATGAACGGTGCCAATACTATAATACGGGATATTTAGCGTAGGGGTTAATATGCGTTGGTAAAAACTGAATGCTAATAATAAGCTTATAAAGTCGCATTACCTGGTGCACTTTTTATACTCTTTAATATCAAATCCATATATGTCCATGGCTCGCTATATTGTACTTTAACTGTTACATCGAAGGTGCCCACCAAAAAGCCAAAGGGTATGCTCAGAAATATAGCCTGCCAGATGTATTCTGAGGTGCTAGTAGGTAGCTCTGTCGTTTTTTCATCAATCTGCTGCTGTTTTCCTTCAGTAGGAGAGCCTTTCTCCTTTGCTAATTCCGCTTCTCGTTTTTTCACTTTTTGTAATAAGCCTGTTTGATCAATCAAGCGAAGTTTTTCTGCGTCAGGAATGTCGTCAATCGATCTCGACGACGATGCGGACGATGTGGAGGGTATCTGGTCAATAAGTGGTGCTTTATTGTGTTTTGCTTTGAATTCAGAAGGCTTGACGCCTTTACTGTCGTTTGACACTTGCTTTCTAGGCATCTTTGTATAACTTAAAAAGTGAAAAGTCGGAAAGGATACACTCCTTTCCTGTTTGTACCTGACTTTGAATAAGAAAGGGGGAGGTTCGCCCAAAAGGCACCCAAGAAAAAAAAGGGCAACCCTGGGCAGCAGTTGATGGTTTATGGTCTTTAACTCAAACTACCATTGCTCTAACATTCCTTCACTTCTCGATGAACCTACATAATGGAGGATACCTGACATTTTGGTGGTTCGCTTTTAGAAATTTTAACAAACGAAATTCCCTTCCCAACAGAATAGCTGCGCAGTATGCAACATTGTCAAAAAAACGTAACTTGAGGCTGAAAGAGGAGGCCGATTTTCGTCACGCGTTCAACAATAAGCGAATTGCTGACGCTATTTCGCACTATCAGTCGTTACTTTCCTCACTCTCACAGAAAAGCAGTACTTGTAAACCAATATACGTAGATCGTCGAACGATCGGCCGACTTGTTACGCAATTAAAACATAGTAGACAAAAACCGCACTTTGACTTCTTGAAAAGATTAGTAGAGAAAGATATGGTGGAAAAATTGCATTTGAAACCTTCTCATTATGAATATCATGCTTTGATGCACGCTTATGGCGTACAGGAGAAGCCAATCACTACGGCTTACGCATTGATTAAGCGAATGAAAGAGCAAGGACTTAAACCCAATGTTTATACGTACAATACATTGCTCGGCTGTTGCAAACGCACCAATAATCTTGAAAAGGCGCAAGAGTATTTTGGTGAAATGGAAGAAGCTGGGATACAGCCAGATACTGTTACTTATAATACTATGCTTCATCTATTGTCAAAATTAGGGCACTTTGATGACATGTTCAACTTTTACTCTGCGATGACAGTTATGCCGGATACATATACATATTCTATCATGTTAGATGCAGCTGTCAAGTCTAAAAATAAATCCATGGGTCTCGACATATACAATAATCTGTTGGACAAAACTCCAGCCGATAAAATCGATTTAAATACGTATAATAATATGGTACGGTTTGCAGCAGCTGAAGTTGGCGTAAATGAAGCGTTAGACTTGTATTATCGAATACAGCCCAAAAATCATGAAGCACAATTATACAGACATATTACACCGGACGTGTTTACGTTCAATATCATCATCGATGCATGCCTGAAGAATAGACTGTTTTCCAGAGCTTATATGATATTCAGAGATATGAAAGAAAGGAAGGTTCACCCCGACGTATATACTTATGGAATGCTAATTGACATAGAGTCGAGGAAAGAAAGCAATTTGAAAGCAGCGATAGAATTATTCAATGAGATGTGCAGTATAGGAATTAAGCCGAATGAAAGAGTATTGAATAGTTTAGCAAACTTGGCTTCCTCAGGCACTACTCAATTGGCAGACCTAGAGAGTTTACTAAAGATCACACAGCGGTATTATGGCCAATACGAATTGGATTCTAATGCTTACAATGCATTACTATACGGTTTTGCACAGCACGGGAGAACAGATACAGTCCAAGTACTCTATAATCATATTAAAAGGAAGAATCTCTTTCAGCCTGATATCATTACATATACCAACCTTACCTTGGCTTTTGTTAACAGTAACGATATAGATACAGCTTTACAGATTTATTATACCCTACGAAGGAAGCATGAAGACTTTATAAATTCCCGGCAGACTACATGCCACTTGACAAAAGCAAGCAATATTGCACCCATGCCATTACACTTGGATACCATTTTTTATTCCACTATACTTTCAGCATTGTCAAAAAAAGTTCTTAATAGCAATAAGCCAGTTGTAGAGAAAAGTAATACAATGGAAGACCAAACGTCCTTCACTCTAAATGGGTATGACGACGAGTCTGGATCCCCATCGCGACTTTCTGCTGCATTGGATCTATTTAATGACATGCGGCCTTTACGGATACAACCTACTCTACACATATATACCACCATGGTACATCTCTGTGGACAATATGGTGACCCGAACGCGCTTCATCAGATACATCAACATATAAAACTAGATCTAGCTTTAGATCCTGATATTGGCATATATAATGCATTAATGGACGCTTACAATAGGGTTGGAGACGGTGATACAGTACTTGATATTTGGCAAGCACTCATTCTACCGATTGATAGCTCCTCGTCAGCTCCCATATCGGTGGATCAAACAACTGTCTCGATTGTCCTGGATAGCTGTGGGCATAATGGCATGTTTCAACAAGCTCAATTGATTTGGCAATTCTTGAAACAGAAACCTGCTTTGATCAAGCTAAATACGAACAACTATAATTCATATATTGAATGCCTTTGCCGATCTAAAGGTGATAGGGGCTGGAAAATGGCCTACCAATTAATGAAAGAAGAAATGATACTACCAATGTTTTACAACAATGCAGCGGCAGCTTCGAGTGGCAAGCCGTTGGTGGATGAGAAAACAATCAACACACTAATCAGTTTCGCAAAAAAGAAAGGGCTCGAAACCAGCGAAACCGAAAACCTGAAAAAATTAAAGTCAATATTAACCAATTCTTTGAAAAAAAAAGCAACAAAATGTATGAAATGAAGGCCTTTTTGGTGACGAAATCATTAAGCTTCAAGCAATGGTTAGAAATACCACAAATCAAAAATCAAGTCAAAAGTCACCATACGGAGACTTTTATGCATGTAAAATGCTTGAGCAGCTATAGTTAGATGATGCGGAAAGAGGCCATTGGGACGACTATATTATAAACGCTTGATACCCTAACAGCTCAATTTGTCTCTATCTTATTTTTTTAAAAGCTAAAACGGCAGCTGCGCTACAGTTAACCACGTTTTGTGCAGATTTATGTTTCTTATTACGATATCCTTAATAATACAAAGACAACATTAAACTTTCAAAGAACTTTTCTGTCAGTTGCTTACATGTTGGGGTCAGGGAAACCGGCACGCCGGCTGAATGCGCCCCATATGAAATGTAAGAGTAATCATACAGAGCTCCTGTCTGTTGATTACATAACATTAACGTCAGAAAGCGGCTTGAACATTCTCGTATTTTCCTTAAGGACTTGTGCTCTTACCTCAATAAACAAATTGATCTTAGTGGCCTGCATCCAAGAACCACTAACATTGTTGTCAATACAGGTTGTAGATTACTGATTATCATTTCCAATCGTCAGCTTGTCTTCGAAGGTTATCTTAATGATCAACGTTGTTTACTATTAGATGTTTATAGGCTTCTCATAAATAGTTTATCTGTTGGTGATTAGCACTTTTGCTCACTTTTAATAGACAAACATACGGCATCATAAGTGCAAGGCTTTGGTAAAACAATTAATAATAAGATCAGTCGACTGTCATCTTAAATAATCGCTCTTTAAGCAAACATAATTGTTTGATATAGCACAACCGTCAAACGCATCTTACGATTGCTTAAATTGCGAATAATACTCCTGGCACAGAGATATCAGGAAAGAAATCCTTCAAGTACTCCTTCTATTAGCAGCAATTTCGGCAGCAGTGCACGGCTTTGGTTTGTATCTAGCTATCACATCTTCTTCAATTCTTACATTAATTACTGAATTCTTCCCTTTAAGAAATCCTCACTACATTACCTTCATTATTACTGGGAAAATTCTGTAGTGTGTACCTTATAAGGTTGTTCATACATGTGTAAAAAAGGATGCCTAATCACATCCTATTTATTTTCAGATACCTTACATTACCGGCCCTCATACTGCACATTAAAGTAGAATATAGCATATTAATGTATGCAGATTAGTGATAACTGAACTATGGCATGTTAAAAATATTGTGCATACGTGGTATGTTCCAGAAATTGCCGACAAAGGTAAATAAGCTTTTTTGAAGAAATGCAACCGTTGTATACTTGTACATATTTTGTTATGTTAATGCCCACAAAACGAAAGGCTTGCTTTTCAGTTTCAGTAGTAGTTGGGTTGGGCAATAATTTGATAATTTATATAGGCTTTATCAATTCGTAATAAAAGATAACATTGTGGTTAAAATCGAAGAAACAAATAATCACTGTCAAGATACACGCTCAGTCAACTGCTCATGCTTAAACGCAATCGAGCATTTGGTCACTTTACTCAAAATCTGTTGCTCATTTATTGTTTTCTCGAAATTTGAAAGGAAAATTCTACAGTTTACCAACAATGATACAATTCAAATTTTATGTTTTCTTGATGATTAAACCCTTAAGCATATCGAAGCTATTCCCATCGGGTTGTAAAGTGAATCTCTGTCTAGGATTATTGATGCTGACTGCTTCTAGCATACCATAATCACTTGTAATGCCGGTAATCCTCACCTTTTCGTTATTATGGGTGGTTAATGTCACCAATTTGTCACTGAAGGTTTAATATTAAGTCAGTCGATCTATGACTTTCTCTAAAACGTTATAGTTACACTTTTTGACATTTACCTATGCAACCATCGACTATAATATTTGTCCAAGAACCATGGTCCGATTCCCTTTTCACAGAACTCCATATAATACTTTTCAAATACTACCAGAACATTTGCTGCCACATCCTCCTTTTCTAGCCTTTCCAGCTTGGGATCTGTTTCTTGAATAACATCATTTATGGAAACAGTAGGAAGCGGATTATCCAAATTCAAACCAAATCCAGCAACTAATAAGAATTCCTCACCAGCAAAACTGGAATTGACTAAGAGACCAGCTACTTTTTTCAATCCTTCATGCTTGGTTTCAGCATATACGTCGTTGGGCCATTTTACTCGTAGAGGAACATTCTCGTACCCCTTGCGTTCTCGAATACTGTCAACAACAGCAAGAGCCATAATGTACTGAATAAATACGACAGGCGCTTTCATAGAAAGCTGCGCACTGTGGCGTATTATAAAACTGCACTGCACCGCACCAACCTGTGATACCCACGAATTACAGCCACGACCTTTAAATAGTAAAGGGAAAACGACGGTCAATTGTTTACACTCATAACAATGCATTTTCTCTTTAGAATATGAGTTAACCTTACCTCTTCCCGAAATTTGCGTAGTAGCAATACAAACAGTGCCTGAGGGTAAAGCCTGAGCAAAGGTATAATTTCTATCATTTGTATAAAAAGGAAAACATTTTCACATGAGCAAATACCAAGCGAAAGGAACTGTCACTACTAACTTACTTGTCCAATATAGTCTGTGTGCTTGTTGTCACTGCTGAATAGAGCACAACATTACCAATATGATACCAAGCACCGCCTCCCCACTCTTGTTGTCTACAAATTTTCAATGCTTTGTAATATTTTTGAAGATCGAACATAGGCGTCATCGATATTTTAGGTGTAGCAGCAGCATTGGATATATTTCCTTCTGCTACTATAGTTGATGGGTATAAAATTCTTAAAATAGATGTCTTTTCTTCTGATGAACTCTCCAGAGATAGATCTTCTAACATCCTTTCTACTTCATTGCCGTTCTGCAAATCATCATTTAATTGCGATATATGAAAGGTATCGTTATTATCTCGCAATACAGACTGAGCATTTGTCTCCTTCAACAACCGATCCTTTACAGCTTGTAGTACTGGATAAGATAAAGCTGTGAGGTACAGAGGAGTTAGTGCAGGAGTCGATGTTTCTACTGCTGTTTCTGCTGAATTCATTTCTCGCGGTATTTCTTGAACTTTGAGACCGATGTTACGTAATGCATCCGTTAAAAATGCTCGACAGGCTGTTGCTGACTCTAGTATTTCTTTTTTGACAAGTTCCCCATGATCATTTTCTGACAAATCCAGTAAACTAACGTCGTATTCTGGATGAAAACCAAATAACACAGCGGAACCAGCTCCAATCTGACATTGTACGCCAGCAGCAGCAGAAACATCTGGTTGATGCCCTTCTTCCTTCTCGTTCAATCCACCCTTATCCTGATAAGTACACAATATTGTGACATTGTCATAGTTTTGAGCATTTACGAAATAACCACCACCATTATAATAAGATTTGAATTCTGTCGGCCTTCGAGAATCGTTGACTAGACTTGCTGCAGCCATTGTTCGAATCGAAACTGCTTTTGCTCCTTTCTCACTGTTATATACGAATCCAGGAAACATTGTTCCCTTGGATTGGCCTGGAAAGAATCCTAATTCTCTAGAGCCTGTTACTTCTATAGGTGACCCTTTTTCAAATTCGACACTTTTAGAAGCGTAATAAGCTCCAGCACAGAACCCTATATAGCGTCCTCCGCCATTCACATAATTTTTAATGCGGATGTTGGCTTTTCCATTAAGATCTTCACAGTAAGGCACATCACGACCGCCAGGAATAACAAGAAGAGAGCAGGTATCTTCCCAAGGGTCCTGTTGTAAATTGATCGCATCAACTTTCATAACATCGTAGGCATGACCCAAAATACCTTTCAGAGTTGAATAGGCTTGTTTGACAGAATTTTGAGAGGTACCATTGCCGCTGTAAATAAGGACATTCATGGCGCTGTTTTTACTCAAAGCTGAAGTAGAATAAAAGCGATTGGGTTGAGCTACTGAGCGAAGTAAAGGTATTGTGTTTAGGAGTTGAATGTTAAAGAGTCGTCTTTATACTTGGGGAGCTAAAGTGTTTAAAAGGGACCAAA
This sequence comes from Mycotypha africana, assembly GCF_025528875.1. NCBI lineage: Eukaryota > Fungi > Mucoromycota > Mucoromycetes > Mucorales > Mycotyphaceae > Mycotypha > Mycotypha africana. Next base: position 823,129 of record NW_026515727.1, on the reverse strand, counting down.
TTTTTCTGAAACATAGGAACAAATGGGGCAATTTTCAGTTTTTGGACCCAGTGGGGCAAAAAAAAAAAAAAAAATAGATAAGAAAAGAATGGCTTGTCTTTATTCATAAGCAGCAATTGCTATAGTGAGTATGGAATGGTTCTTAATAGAATTGATGAATGTAACGGAAACATTGCAATACAGAATGTGTATAATATATGTAGATTGTATATGTAAGTATAGAGGAACTTTTGTAAAAACATATTGAAATATAAAGTCAAAACTAATTGTATGTGAATAGAGTATAAGAGGGATAATGATACAATGATTGTAGAATAATGAACTTATAAGTGGTCTTTCGTTATTTTTGTGTAGAGGAACTCTAGTTAGACTGATGAGCAGTAACAATTCTGTGCAACTCCTGTAGGATATATTATAAATGGAGAAGGTAGGTAAGTTTGTCTATGTTTGGTTATATTATACTGAAGCAAATGTTAAAGCACGGCTAAGGCTACTTTACCTTTTCGAGGTCCTCAAGACTAGATAGGCTTTTGCCTTCATCCACTATTGAAAGATGATTGATCATCCCATTGGATTTACATGCTATTTCATAAGCATCCAAATATTGTGAACCATATTTGATCAAAGCTTCTAATTCATTTGTAGAGAACATACTTTTACCATTCTTGCTATTGTTTCTGGTAATGCTAGTATGGCCATTATCACTCACTATGCCATTTTTGGGTATGATAACTTCGTGATATACGAGAATATTGGGAAATTGCATTAAAGAATACTGTGTCTTTATCTGCTCTTTATCCTCCACAGTTGTACTTCGCAAGATACCATGAGGTAAATGGATATCAATCCCTCGTCCATTCCGAGACACAGACATAGGCGACTTGAAGTTAGGGTTGCTTTTATCGCTAAATTTCTGTTTTCTTTGCGATGATAAAGACGGCGTTGGCTTGTATTCCTTTAACTTGCTGTCAATGCGTTTCAGAATTTCCTCTGTGTGCTTATCGAGGTTTGTCATGACCGGATATGCGTGCGGTTGTTGAAGTGGTTGAGCTTCTGGAAATATTTTGCTATTATTTTTCACGGTTTTCAAAGCGCTATTGGAGGATGTTGATATAGAAGACGTAGAAGATGAGATTGAACTGGACTCCGTTGCAGTATTGTTTGCAGATAGAGGGTCTTCATTCACACTATTATTCCGTAATGCAAAGTAAAACTCCTTGTTTGGTCTTACATTGCTGTCTTCAATTCGTTTCAATATATTAGCTAAAACTTCCTTAGAATCGAGCAGTCTTTCTTTGAACGGCGATGAACAAATATTAGTCGACAGCAATACTTCAAAAAAACTAATCAAATTAATTCGAAATACCTTCACTATTTATGTTAAGCAACAAATTATATTGATGTTGATAAGCAGCATCAGGTATAATATGAAATTTAACCAAGGCTATTGATGTCAGCTGCTCAATCGTGAAGTGAGCAGGAATAGCAATCATTTTATCAATTCTTTCCATCTGTTTGTTATCCTTTTTCTTTCTCTGTCCACCTATATTGCCACTAGCTATTCTTCTTAATGTTTTATTGATGCCAGTTCTTCCATTTGCTGCTGGTACATCAACTGATGTTGTTAGTGACACTTTGACATAGACTTGTCCACTTCTGTCGTCTACTTGTTTAATACGTTTGTGCATGAAGAATTGTAATATAGGAGTATCGGATAATGTTGAAGTTTGAGGGGCTCCCTTTTTTGTTTTTTTGTTGATTCTACTATTGGTTTTTATTGAGAACGATAGAGAGAACTTTTCGAATTGTGGCAAAGAAGGCATGGGTGTTGTCAGATGGTCGGTCAACGATTCATGGATAATGAAAGGTTTATCTTGTGCATCTAATATTATTTCATCATTATCTCGTATCTTTACGGTTATGTAGTATTCAATACCACTGTTTCTAACAGAGTGAGAGTAGGATGAAGACAGGACACCTGCGGTTTGCTTCGTTTCAAGCTGCAAAATATGAAATTTGTCAAGAGCATCCATTAATAATTGTTCAACGTTCGTATTTTCGTGGATAAGCATAGAATGGTAAGTTGCGCCTATTACGTCGATATTGCCTGCATAAACTCTTATCACTTTTGATTTCTGCACCTGTTTCTCTTGACTCTCAATATCAATCTTTTGCAAAATATTTCTTTCCTGCGCAAGAATATCTTGTGATGGCTCGATATCAATCTCACAGCCATCAATCTCTTGCTCCTCTACGAATCCAGACGAGATAGCAGCTTTTCTCCTACCATCATCTATGCCCAGTTGCTCAACTTCGTCGTCAGTAGGTTCATCTAACATTTCTTCACTCCATTCTTCATACGTCTCAGCCTCAATTTCTTCACCATTATCAGCTACAATAAGAATTTGTAGTTGAACATTAACTGAAGTTGAAACCACTACTCTTTTCTTTTTTTTTGGCGTTCGATCAGCAGAGTTACTGTCAATTTTTGCCGAGTGTTCCACAAACGAGATCTATAGTAAATGTCAACCCTTAGTACAGTTATTTTATTCATCTTTACAGCATAAAATATACTTTACCTCGGCGTTCCTGTACTTATTCAATCTTGCTAACCTTTCGAAAGGTGTTTCAATGTTTTCAGCTGGTATATAACCGACTTCTGACGTCTCAAGGTCTCGTATCAACCACCAATACGAATTAGAATCATCCAATAAAGTCAAAGCGTCACCTTTCTTTACAGAAGCTTGCCCATTCACAGTGGCTTGAAACGAGTGTAAAGTGTAGACAAGATCAAAATTGATGTCTGCGTCTGGAATACTGGGCGAGGAACTATATTCAGAACTGAGCTCATTCTCGTCATCGTTTTCATTTTCTTCCTCCAAATAAGCATCATCATCTTCATCGTCTGAATTTTCATCATCATCATAGCTGTCAATTGTATTTTCCTCAAAGTTACCAAACTTTTCATCATCCTCTTCTTCTTCGAACAAATGTCGATGATGCATTGTTCGACGAATGTCTTGAACAACCTTGTCTTCTTCTTCGTCAATTTCATCTTCTTCCCTTATCAGTAAATCCGGCGACGGTGCCCATTTTCGTTGTGTACTTAACAGCAAATTTCTTGCTGCTGATGACATTTTATGATAACAAGGCAATAGCAGGCAAAATGATAAAGCAGGTACACACACACACACACGCCAAAAAAAAAAAAGAGATTAGAAAGAAAAGCAAAAGGCTTAATGGTTCCACACGCATCCTAAAAAAACTGAATAAGGGGGCCGAAAGTTTAATTTTGATCTGGCGCAACTTGTTACTAGTAGATGATGGTCGCTCACATGATAAAATACATTACATGACCGACAATTTCAATAAAATCGTATTAGAAAGAATACGTTCAATTAATCAGCGTAGAGAATATGCTTATAACAGTCAACATAAGTCAATTGAGAGAATGTAATAGAAGAATTTGAAATGCATTATACGTACTCATCTGAAACGTGTTGAAATCGCGTTACAAAAACCCAAGTTCGGATGATGCGGCACTGTCAATATATACATATCATGCGGTGCATAAGCATCAACAATATCCCCAAAAATTGCAGATTGTTATGCTACTCGTTCGTAAAACGTTAGATATTTCATTCATTCATACTATTTCACGAACGGCCAAAGCAAGTTTCCTTTTTTTAAGAGATCAAAGTTGCTGTATTTCAACATTATTTTTTATGTTTCAGTTGATAATTCAGGGCCAACAAAAATCCAGCATTTTCTTCAATTCTGCTTTTCTTTCTTTTTTGTTTATCAAATTTGAATGTCTTTTGCTGTGTAGAAAAACTTCAGTTGAAAAGCACCGTTGTTATCTTTCTGTCATGTCTAAAATAGTGACCGATGATATTGAACGAACAGGAGAGTATTGTCAATTTATTGAAAAATTAAATGAATTCCACCGAAGCAAAGGGTAAGTGCTGGTAATCCTAATCGAGAACAGATCACTTAGTTGCCAATGACTGAGACCTCTCCTTGATCATGTAACGCAAACAGCACAACGCTATTATCTGAACCTGTTTTAGGAGGGAAAAAAATAGATCTTCATAAACTGTATAATGTTGTTATAGCAGCAGGCGGTTTTAACGAGGTAATGTACTACAATCACAACGCGCATCAGGAAGAATCACGATCAATAAGTTAATCATCCTTGCTTCTTGCATACTCTTTTCAGGTCACAAAAAAACGCAGTTGGAAGCAGATTGGTAATGGTTTTGATTTTCCAGCCACTTGCACGAATTCGGCCTATATTCTGAAAGGTGTTTACATTCGAAATCTGGTAATATTTTACACCACCCTACATTGCCTCTGATCTTACTGTTATTATTAACGCATAAATTCTATCGAAGTAGCTTGGTTGGGAAGAAGAGAATGTATGGCATAAAGAATGGATACCGCCGGAAGAATTGAAAGGCCCTGAAGCACATAAAGCATCTACTTTAGCTGGTAAAAGTTTTAAGCGAAAACATCAAAAAAGTCAGCAGCAGCAGCAACTGCAGAATCAGGACAATCAAAGCCGTATGTATATCAACAACAATCTTTGAAGTACTATTTTGTATTAAGAGTTTTTGTCTTCATGCTTTTATTTCTATACAGTAGCGAACTACGAACCGTTTATTTTACCAAATAATATGGTGAAAGGATATCAAAGTGCATATAGTTCAGCACCAATTCTACCGTTGAACCTGATAACGAATACAGAACAGCATCAGTGTGCAATTTCGGAGCGTCATCATCGTGTACAGCCCAGTCAACATGTGCACTCTACCAATGGTTCTGATGTGGACATGGATTGTGCAAAAGGTAAGATGTCAATTCTAAGCAAAAAAATATATATATATTTATATAGCTATGTATACTCATTATCATCAACAGCAACACAATTCGACGAAAGTGCAAGGACTCAAATTATACCTGCCCTACAATCGAATGATGTAACTGATATAGAAGCTGCTCTTAACAGTATTGTCACCATTTCGTATGAAGTGCCGGAAAAGATTCTATTAACAGAGAATCCGAGTCTATTAAATACGTTGACAGAGATTGCGGACACATGCCTAAACGAAACCATGTTTGACGAAAACCCTGCACAAGCAGCCTACAATAACTCCAAAGTGTCGGAAACAACCTTACTGAAAATACTACACATTTTACGGAACTTTTCCTTCGTGGAATCTAATACTAGAGTATTTGCTGGAAACACAGCTTTCAAACAAATGTTACTCAAATGTCTTGTTACACCCTCTTTATCTCATTACAGCCATTGCATTGATATTCTAGAAAATATGACGCCCTTTATTGATTTAGGTCCTTTCGACTGCATTATTGGTTGCTTAAACCATCTCATCACCAACCTGACAGATCGATCTGTCATTCTTGGCTCAATACGTATTCTAACCATTTTGGCCAGTCGCTCTAATATGAATTTTCAGTACCTATTACCTACTTCTTCGCAAATTACCAACAAAATAACTCAATTCCTTATGATCCAAGACGAAGAGTTGATCGGCACATGCCTGGAGTATCTTTACCAATATAGTAAACTTTCAGTATCATTCGGCCAGCATTTGCTTTCACTTCATCATGGTGCTGATTTAGGCATTCTGATATCATTTTTAATGGCCCCTTGTAAATATTTCAAGCCTTTACTTTTATCTAACTCATCACATCGTCAGCAACCACCATTTCGGCAAAATATCGCAGAGACAATGAACTATAACAGTAAAGGTATTGGTAGTGACAGCGATGCAAAAGCACAGCCTCATCGGCGGCAGAATAATTATTGTTCACATGGCAGTACTCCTTGTGTGCCTAATCTCGAATTATACCAAACATTGGACGAGCCTTATCGCTGTTTGGGATGGTTAAAAGACAAATTCGAATTGGCTGGTCCAAATAACGAACTTTCACTCGATGACATGTATTTATTATACGAAACGCGGTTTGGTCATGAAAAAGCATTGCGGATTAAAGATTTTTATACTGTATTGAAGATTGCTTTCCCTATTGTCACGGATATTACTGGCGGACAAAGCACACCCATCACTACGACTCCAGCTGAACAGATTGACCAACAGCAACAATATTTTCAAAATGGAGCTCGATTGGAAGGTACCACTATTCGTGGTTTGCAGATAAAAATGTGTATTCTGCAAGATAACACCGAGTTGATGTGTCAATGGAATAACTGTTCTGAGAGTTTTCATGACGAGGAATTATTACAGAACCATATTTTAAACAAACATATGACATCTAGGAAGATCAATGGTAATGGATCATTTTCACCTTCTAGTTGTCAATGGAGTAATGATGGATTAGGAAATTCCTTTAGAGATAAACAAGAGTTATCATCGCATATCAAAGCTTCTCATTTTATGCAAAACGTACAACAAAAGCAGGTACAGCAACAACAGCAGAAGAATTTTGACAGCGTTAGCGGATTCGTCGATCATTCAGATATTCAAGGCGTGGCTTTGGTCGCCGCTCAATTACTCAATATTCTGTCACAGAGCACTGTTAATAGCCATATGCTTTTTATGCCTTACGAGCGAGAACTCATGCTGATGAAGAGAAAGAGACCGAAACTATCTCCGTTTATTGATGCAATTTTCTCCAACTTTCGTGTTTCCTAATTATCATCTACCTCATCCACGCAGTAAACAACATTATCAAGCGCCCTTTTTGTTGATAGTGTATATATAAAAATACCCTTTGTACGTACTTTTAAAATTCAACACACTAATATAGTATTTCTTTCCGTACGAAAGAGAACTAAACTTTTTTTCCCTCTCCAGTGTTGATGAGTAAATGTAACATACTAGCTAAAAATTATTGTTGACCGCCGCTTCTTGAAGTGAAGCGCGAGCGCATAAATATGGCCTATAACAAATATAACAGTCGTTGAAGCCAACGTATTTGATGCATGGAAGGAATCTCTAAAAAAAGAAGAAGAGCAGGGAAAAAAACGTTTAAATAGCATGGTAAACACAAACCTCTGTAGAAATGATATTCTTTGCTTGACGATGTATATAACACTAGTCGTCTTTAAAGGAAACGGTGGAAAGTGGAAGTTTGTGCATATTGATGAATTGCATTGTACAGAGCAAGAATAATTTATGTAATTGCATGGTATGAAACCAGCTGAAAGCGCTTACTGTCTTCTGGACACTGTTGTGTCAGAGTTACAAGTCAAGCGTACTAGTGAATTAAAATTCATCATGCAAACTAAGTATGAAAAGGCCGATTTTTATTATATGTTAGATTAATGTATGTTTAAAAATTGGTTATACGGCAGATACACACTATTCATAGTTTCTATGTTAATGTATGAGATAACACAATGGTATACAGAGATAGCGTAGAAGGGTTTTCTCAGCAAAAGAAACAACTATCTGTGGTAGTATAGCCTATGGTTCCCTCACCCTCTTGAAAAAAGGAAGGCGTGTTCATATGTGTATTTAATCGGTCAAATCTAGCCAATAACACAACTTCGGTTGAACGGCCATTCCTTGATGTTTTTGTGGGGTTAAGATTGCTGTACAGTAATAAATGTTGGTTTTTTTGTTCGCTTCTTCTTCTCCCCGTTGTAAACGATAACTGATTTGACAAATTTATAAGCTTTAGCAATATGGGATTTAATGAAATATATATACCATTATCGTCACTTATTGCAGAATATAAGCTGCTAACAAATTCGTCATTATGGAATCCTGCCTATAAAGAAAGTAGCAGCGTGGAACACTTGTCGTATATGTGGGGAGGTTGAATAAAATGACTTGAATACATTTCTTACGATATAGACACTCATACTAGTTCATGCAAAAGTTTTCACTAGATGTAATGAAAGTCTTAAAGAGGGGTTTTGCTTGGAGAACTTCTCATGGCGCTTATGGTATCGACAGCAACGGAAACATCAGCAACCAAATTCATTTTTCTTGGAAGCAACACCAGCAGAGCAAGCATCCGAAACTACAGTTGCTGCTAGATCGTCCGGTGCACATATTAATAAAAATGTGGTGAAAATCAAGAACATCTCGGAAGAATGTCAATATGAACAGCATAAACAGATCCCAGAAACACGTTCAACGCCTGATCTATCGAAATTAAACCTTAAATCAAACAAGCAGTCAACAAATAGTACAGCTGCAAAGGCAATTTGTGTCTCATCAACAAATGACGATCCTGATACCATTGTATTCAGTAATACCCTCACTAGCAGCACATTCACTGCTGCTGCATTCACTAATACTTCCTCTAATGACCATTTTCTTACGTCACTTTCGCAATATTGTCGAAGGAGAAAGAAGTTTTTCTTCATACCATCCTTTCCAAAAAGACGAACCAGCATTGCCGGTAGTAATACCACCAATGAAACTGATATGACCACAGAGAAAGACTATCATGATAAAAAAGATTTCAATGACCATACCGATTGTAGTGATTGTACAGAAATTGATGAAGATGCTGGGACTGATAATGATTCAGTAATAACCAAAACGGAATATACTTGTTATTATCAAGAACACCGTTACATTGAACAAAAACAACCACAGCAACATGATATCAACTTATCATACCTCCAACAACAATTAACCTTTGTGAAAAAAAACCCTTTTAAAATACATAAACCAGTATCATCCTTGTTGACGAGCATGCTGTTGACATCAACTCAGAGACAACAACAACCGCTTTCTGAAGAAGGACAGGAAAAGCGAAACAACACATCTTACCATTCCCCGGACAAGCAACAACATACTTTTGTTACCGATAAAAGATCCATATACTTGAACGATGCTCCTGCCGTCGCTATTATTGCCGACGATAATAACCATAATATTATTCATAATGATGGCCTTCGCCGTTGTCAATTTCGCTTTTACAACCGTCTAGATCAATTTTTCTTAAAGAGTAATCATTGAAAATGTTATTTAATAAATTCAAAAATCATATGCTACGTTTGTGAATAAACTTTTCTTATTTAACGTGTAAAAAATTAATGATCCTTAAGGATTCGCAACAATACAGCATAAGTACCATGCTAATGGCTATGTAGATTCTATGGTTATTATAATAGCCCCAATGTCTCAGTTTTTTTTTAGTTTTTTTTTTTTTTTTTAAAAATAAAATAAATTAGAGGCTAACTTGAGGTTAATGAAACTACTTGAGTTGTACTCTACGAAAAGTGATGCTTTTAGGTCAATCTTGGCTGCATCTAAAAGGCAGTTTTTGGGCAGGATTAATTTAAATCAAAGCAGCACATAGATGTCCATGAACTACTATTGTGCATTGGAAGTACTGTACTGCGCAATTATCAATTCTACCCTTGATACACATGAGACCCTGAAACCGACATTTTGAAAATGATATGGTGACTACAGCGGAAATACAAGAACGCCTATCGCGAACATTATACTGTAGTTGTTATGGGATAACTTGGAATATAGGAGAAATATAACTACTCGGCTATGAACATAGGAGTACAAAGGACTCAAAAATCCCTCTCACAATCAAATATACTAAAATGAACATACAGTTTTGATTTTTTTTATTTTTCAAATAGAAGCCTACTAACTACCAATCAGACATGGGTATAATTTGGCAATGAGCAGAGTCGATATCGCTGGTAGTAGTAATAATATCCGTCTGTACTTGAGCTGTCCATGCTGCAGTCTTTATGAAGTCGGATGAAGAAGGACCTATTAAGTAATCCATTCTTGCCAAAATCATCCAATCCATAAAGACTCGCGCGTAAAGTTTACGATATCTTTCTTCTTCAGAATCCGCAAACAAATTAAACTGACGATCAACACCTAAAACAGTGTCCTGTTTTTCATGATTCAAATCATTAAATCGATAGCGCTTTTCCTCAACGGCATGAATATATATACTGCTGTTCTTCTTGTTAAACTCAGATTTAACTTGCCGTAAAAGCGTTTCAGTGGATGTAGATACAAATACATGACAAGAAGTTCCTTCTTCTTTATCACACACGCGTACAGCATGCTGTACAGCACATTTCACTTGATTCGCTGCTGTTACTCTTAAGCCCACGCGGAACCAATCTTTTTTTGTATCGATAAATGATTGACTAACTTTTGTATTACGTGGATCTAAGGGCGATAAAACAGAGTTTCCAGTCAAAGAGAGATCAGTACCATCATGCCATAATTCAAATTTTCCCCCCATTAAATCATAATAAGGAGTGAGTAGTTCACGCATAGCCGGTGTCGGCTTAGAGAATAATAAACGGCTAATAATCCAAAAAGCATCAGATTGAGGCTGAGGTAAGTGATTTAAGCGATATTTGTCTCGTAGTGCTTTCATTGATGGGTTGCGGGTCATAGACATCCATTGCGGTACAACAGAAGAAGGAGAAGATACCGATGACCATGTATCAGTATTGGTATGTAAAATCGTAACACCTTTTACAGTATATTCTTGCAAAAAGTTGCGTTGTTCTAATTGTTCTTGATTTACTGCTTCTAAATAGTCTTCCATGGCTGACTTTACTTTTCTGTTGTTATTATTGCTGCTGCTGTCCTCTTCTAAAACTTTAGTAGTGGTACTAACTTTGCTTAGATAAAGTTTGGCTTGATCTACATTCATGCTCATATAATTTGGTGAAGACTCAAAAAACCATTCAAGTCGAACAGGTGAAGTCATATCGAATGCAAAGGCAGAACCTTGTTGAAGCATAGAAAAGTAATAGCTATTTGCAATACTTATAAGGCGTTGCTCTAAAGTGCCACAGTGGTTGCTGTTGTCATTTTTCTTTTCATGGTTGGCATCAGACATTTTCTGCTTATCAATATGTTCATTGTCATTTTCGTCATCTTTACAGCTATAAAGAAGTAAAAGAGGTGGGGTATCATAATAAGGTGTTCTATTAGCGACATAGCCTAGACGAATATGAGCCAACGCTGATGTTAGTATTTGTTGGTGCCGTATAGATAATCGATTGTATTTCATAAAAGGCATGCTTGAGTAAGCAAGGTAGGGCAATGGGGGCGATGAAGACGATGAGTGTTGTTGCTGTTGTGCTGATGTGTCTAAGATTGGTGTCAGTGTTGACAATGATGGAGTAGTAACGGGTGATTTGACATGAGTATTGGTCATCAAATTGGGTATACGTTTTCGTAGATTGGCTTGATCATAGTTGGAAATAACAAAAGCGAGAATGACAAAAAGAGAAAAAATAGCCAGCCATTGTTTTATTTTGATTGTTCGAAAATAGGACATTAAAGAGTAGAATTAAGAGTAATGGTAATAGTATAATTAGAAGAAATAAGTGGTTGTTAATAAATAGACGAAGAAAAAAGGAAGTGAAGGAGAACGATTAATTTATTCGCCGTTACACAATAATCTTTTTTACGAATATGGGCACAGGTGACGTATCAATTTTATTCAATTGCAGCACAGTAACCTACAACAGTGAAGAACAAGCAAAAAAGATGCTTTAGCCAAAAGCTGTTCTTCTTTTGCCTTTGATTAAAAAATTTTTTTTCCTTACATGTTGTGATAACTCTAGATGTTGACAGTTGTTGCCGCTTATCTTCAGTTGGGTGATACTGTTCGTCATGCAACTTGTCATAGGAGGTGAAAATTGTGTGTCCTTGTTGCTGTTGGTAGAATTGTTGCCGTTACTGCTACTGGATGAAGAAGGGCCTATAACAATCCATCAATTATCAAATATTCTTCACTAGACAAGACTAATGTGTATCGAAACTGATACTATGCAACTTAAGCAGATAGGTAACATCCGTTCAGTGCTAATGCTGGCAAGAAAGCTTCCTTCTTGCTGTTGCTGCGGGTTCTTATCAATTGCTTCAGATTCTTCACCTTGTGCAAGTGGTGCAGGGAGATAATATTCTTATTGTGGTAATAACATTGAGCCTTATAGAAAGAGTAAGAGCAAAGTGTAGTATTTACAACAAAGAGACACCCTCAAGACAATATTTCGTTCGTTTTTGGAAGGTAGTTGCAACCTCATTGGGCAATCATATTATAATCTTCGCGCAAAAAATAAAAAATAAAAAATAGTAACATGAAGAATAATCTGTAACTGGTCACTATCAAATGAAGTGGTTGCCGATTTGAATTGCTGATCTTTGGAAATAGAGAGCAGTGTGTCTTGTTAACGTTAGTTGAGTAGAATCGATAATCTTTTCAACAGTTTCTCATTTCTGGATCTAGATAAGGTATGCCAATTACTTTAAAGGCTTCCTCTTCGGAGCTGACAGAGATCTTCTTCATGCTTCCATCCTTTTCCTCTAAATGGATATATTCACTGCTTACATTCATGCTTTTTTCCTAAATATCGTATGGAGTAGTTAGATAATTATTTTGTCTCTATTGTACCTAAATTATACAGTGGCATTATTCACCTTCTTTGCATAATCCCTTAAAGATCTTTCAAACTGGCGTGATCCTGTCCATCCTAACACAGCTGTTACAACTTGCTGTGGCCTAACACAAATTAAGTCCACTTGACGAAGCTTATTTTTTGAAGGCTGCAAAAAGGCACAAAAGCACTAGAATATATGCGTTCAATATGGTGTAAATTTAGTTACAATGGCTACATAATCAATCTTTAACATCTTTTCTCACTTTTTCAAAACTGTCAAATGTTTGGTGTGCTCCTGGTTTCTTTGAAGGTATTGCCGGTTTTCTATACGCTTTGACTTCTGTTGAATGCCATAACTTGTACTTCAAGTAGTCTTTTCCCATGAGACTATCAATGAGTCTATCAAGCAGACATGAAACCGACCCACTTCTACTTGACAAAATGATATCCAAATCACCATTATTTTCTTTTCCTCGCCTAAACATTCCACACCAGATTAAATAAGATGCCATTCAATTGCAATATAACCAGTTGAAAGCTTGAATCTACCTGTAGCCACCAACGGGTATTGCGTAGCTCTTTTCATCAACATAGTGTAGTTCTTTCTTAATAATGTCTATAATTTCTTCTACATCAGCTCTCGACATCCTAAAAGATAAAAGCAGCAAAAGGTATTTAACTTTGTAACAATTGAAGGAGGACAACTTTATGCTTACGGTTCGTTGAAATCAGGAAACAATTGTATTCCTAGTTTGACCGTGGCAGTTAATTTGGCGTTGTCTAACACTTCTTGAAGCGTCCGGTAACCCATATCCCACCAAATCTTGGCAGTTGTTACGCCGACACCTGTTAGTATATCAAGTTTACTGTGTGATTATTATTTTTTTTTTTTATTTTTTCTTTTTTTCTTTTCTTGTTCCCTTCAGATTTACCCCAAACTTTGTTAAAAAGACTCATGGTCCTAAAATGCTCATCTGTTCTTAATTCTTCTGCTTCATCAATAGTTCCTGTTTGCAGAAACACTCGAATTTTTTCCGCCATTTTCTGACCTACGCCTTCATATATCATGAACGAAATTAAACTGAATGAGCGCAAACCAAATATACACTAACGAAAGACTTGTCCACAACACTTTACCTATTATTTTGGCTGCCTCTTTTGAAGAACGTATATCTCGTGGGTAAGCCTGAGCATGGATAAGGATATCAGTACAGTTTCCAAACAATAGTTATTATGCCTGTTAAGGCTGTAATGTAAGTTAAACATAAATTTATATCAATTTGAATTACCTTTATGGCTGATATGGCATGTCGATAACTTAGAGATCGCTTATCTTCATTATCCAGCATTCGCTTACGTTCCAATAACAGCAATAATGATACCAACTTTTTGTTATGTAAAGGCTCGTAAGGAGTTGGTCGAAAACATTCATATTTGGTATTGATAAAGCCAGGTGCTAGACTCAAATCCACTATTACATATTTTATGACATTCAGTCTCCGTATCATGTATGGCTTATGCAAATTGGTTGCTTACACTCATTGCCTTTACTATCAAGTGCTGGAGTTATTCTATGAGTGAATACGTTTGATGTGAGATAACTGTCATAGAATCATAGCGTTCTCTAACCAACTTACTTGGCCTCGTCCTCATCATAAACAAATTGAAGTTTCTCTGGTGGTGAGTTTGCGAAACGTTTGTGAAGTATTGATTGATCTGATGTTCTTTCTGACCTTTGCAGAGAGGCTATTGCTATAGGGTTCAATACCTTACTATCTGTTTCTATACGATAATCGTTTGTTGGTAATATTTTCTGCTGTTTATCACTAATATGCAGAAAAATAAGAAAGTCATGCTGCAATCATACCAGATCAGAAATTCATCGAACTTACCAGTCTTTGACCCATTTTATATTCAAAATTGGAGCCTACATTCATACAAAATAAAAGAGAAACCGGTTACAAAGAAGAATATTATCTCAGTAGAAGGTTTTTGTCTATTACTTGTAAGTTTTCTATATTACGGCTTATTCTCGAGGAAGATTTTAACGCAGTGAAAATGTAATTTGATTCTTTCTGATTTTGTCCAACAGATCCGCCTTAAAATTAACAGTTGTATAATTATAAAACACTTATAGCTGCTGGATGCTTTGATAAGACAAATATAAATGAACACCCTACCATTTTTCGTAAGCAGCCGTTTGTACAGGCTAAGCTCGTAATCACTTAATTTGACAGGAATGATGAAAGCTTTTATATTTTCAAAAATATTGGACATATTGAGTGCGGCACAATAAAGAAAGAGATCAGAAAATTAGAAAAGATCATCCAAGGGCAAGGAATTCATATTTGGGCACAAAATGACGATTTGCTTACGTTATTCATATGTTTAGGCGGTTCTGCGTTAAAAATATGTACTTGATTAATTCTTGAAACATACCCACTGGGGAACTAATTCCTGTATCTTCTCATGCAACACTCCAGAGATCGGTTATTGATTATGTACAGTTAATTCATGTTGCTCGTATAGAATGGGCAGGTAAGGATTGCAAAAGTCAACCACACCTATCTTTCGAAATTGCATTGCAAATTGAACCATTGCTCCGTGAATTTGTCAATTGTGTCCTTCATTATACGTGTCAATACTACTTTTTTTGGCAAATGTAATGGTAAACATAATGAGTTTGCACTTGTCTATTATCTGTCTATGACTATTAAACCTGCTAAGTTTTATAGGACTATAGTAGAATATTCTAGATATGTCATAACAAAGTGTTTCACTGTCTCATTCAAAGAGCCATACAAGTCTAATTGGGATTTTTCACTTTAACATGTACAAATTTGCAGCTAATACAATTTCTATGATATACTACACGCAGTTATCAACCATTTTAAATGGAACTTTGCCCTCATTTTGTCGAGAAATGTAAAAACAAAACCGCTTCAACAATTAAAAGATGCCTTTTTCTTTTAATGGAAATGTAATATAATGTGTTGTATTTCATCGGATAGAGGTATAGCTTATACTGTTCAAAAGGTATACATTTATTAATAACAGATAAGGTGACTGTCGTTACCGGTTTTTAATAAGTCAGTTAAATAGAAACACGATAGTAAGTCTAATTATCAGTTATTGTGGTTCAGCCTTGATATGTACAGGTGTTTCATGCAGTTGTTGGCCAATTGCTGCTTTAGCAGCGGCAGCAAGATGTCGATGGATGCTTCTTTCTTTTTGTTCTTCTCGTTCAGCAATCAATCTTTGGTGCAACTGTAGTTGCTCTTGTAGTAATAGGAGTTGCTTCTCTTGCTTTTTATGAGCTAAAAGCGCGTTTCTTGCACTAAGAGGTAGAGTAGGTGCATTTGCCATTGTTGGTGATGTCGTAGTATAAGGCTGTTGATAACTGTATGATCGAGTTAAATTATCTTGTGTATGGTGTGTATCAGTATAGGTGCTACTATTGCTATTACTAATCCTACTAATAATAGTAGGACTATTACTGAGTCGTCGTTGTTTCTGTGGGTGAAGGGTTTTATTCGTTTTTCCGTTCATATTCGAGGGTGATATAGCAGTAGTTGCACTTTTTTCCGCTACTTCATCATTATCATCATCTCTAGTACGTTTGGAAGTACCAACAGCTACAGCAGCAGTATTAGTAGGGTTAAAGGATGGAAGTTGTCGGTCTTGTAAATGGGACAGACGGTTTGCTGCCTCATCTCTTAGTTCCAAGGATCTAATTTTCTCCCTTAGGCTACTATTTCTGTTTTCCAAATGACGAATAAACTCAACAGCCTTGAATAGTACATTGCTCTTTGAATTATTTACATTTTTCAATGTAGGCACTAATTCCGTTAAGTCTTTGAACCCATTGCGAATAGCTGTTCTACGCTTTTGCTCAGAGGCGATGTGGTTAGCTCTTTTCTCTTCTTCTGTCAATAGCTCACGGTAAGTAGTGCGACTACGTTTTGCTTTTTTGCATTCGTTGGTACTATTATTATGGTTCAATGGTTCTGCTTCATCTTCTTCAAGGTTTTGATTGCTTGCTACAGAGTGTCTTTTCTTCTTATTGCTTGAACTACTTATATTACTAGTCGTAGTAGAAGATGGTGCCTCTATCACAATTGGTGATGAAAACATCTGTTGTTGTTGCTCCTGCGATGAAGGAGGTGGAGGAGTAGAATAAAAAGAAGTGTAGGGTGGTGTTAGATATTCACTTCGCTTGAGAAATATAGATTCTGGTACATTTGAACTAGCAGTAGTTGTAGCTTTTGCTTTTTGCTGACAGCTTTCGTCTGCTGTCAATGAAGCCGTGTTGTTAGAAGTGGGTGTCGCTTTGATCAGAAGATCATTTAATGTCGTACTGTGTGATGTTGGCGATGGTGATAATGTTAAAGTGTTATACTTGCTACTACTTAATTGAGGAAGTGACGCAATGAGATTTAATTTTTGATGAAGTTTCTTTTGGTCATCTAACGACTGTAGAATAGAATTCCTTCTTAACTCTTCTTGCTCATTTTCATCAAATATTTGCTGATTGATGTTGCTGTTGAGGCTGTTATAAGAATCATCATTACTTAAAGTAGCAGCAGTAAAGTTATTGTTGTTATTGTTCTCTATTAATTGCGTGTCAGGGTCCATAAAAAAAGCATCTAAAAAACTCGAAAATGCTTTTTGCTCATTATCGTCCAGAACAGAGGCAGCAGATATGTCCTGTGATGGTTGTATTAATGCTGTAGGTAATGGGAAAGGTAGCATGGATGATGTAGTATTATTGCTATTACTAGTACTAGCAGGAAAATCAAGCAATGTCCGCTGCCCTTGAAACAAAAATGAATCGATAAAGGAGGCTTCAGTAGCAGCAGAACTGGAAGTAATTGAGGGTGGCTGTTGCGGTGGTTGTGCAAGCGCTAAATCAATAGCTAATGAACTTGGTGTAGCTAAGATGTCCGGATTTATACCGAAGTTTATTTTAAAGTCTTTACCACAAAAGAGAAAAGGTCTATTAAGCATTTTCATATGACAAAAAACGTTGCAAGTTCCATATCTACCTTCAAAGGGAACTGGTTCCTGCGATATTCCTTGCAGATTCTCATTGGCTGTTGCCACTGTCTCTTCTTGCTTTTCTCGTCGATATTGATAACGATGTAATAGTGGCCAGGATGTAAAAGTATCTTCAAAGTTGTATAAAGATGAAGTTTGGGTGAAGCTCATTCCAGATAAAAAGAACAGGGAAAAAAATGAAGCAAAATGTTGAGAAAAGCTAAAACGAAAGAGAGAAAAAGCGAAACAATTAGATTTTTGAATAATATCACTTAACATGACTTGATTGTTGTTTCCAAGTGTTTTTTATTTACGAGTTTTATCAGTTTTTAAGTTGACTGCGCTGATATAACAGAAACAGAAAGGTGAAAAAGAAGAAACAACTGTCTGTTTGTGCTGTGGATCGCTTCTGTTAAAGCTTCTGAGTATGTGGGTGTGTTATACACATTCATTATGCGGGCTGCTGTACACAGTGTGAATTTTTCGTTTTTTTTATATTGCAGCAATTACAATAAAGAGAGGAAAGAAACCACGTTTGACCATTCTTCAAGCCAAAAGCTGTTACACTAGAAGTGCATTATCACATGTGAGCGACCAATCTTATTTTGCACTTCACATTTACCCAAATATGGTCGGTAAATCTTTACATAAGTTAGTTAACAAAATGTGGGGTTAAAGTGTTACAGATGTCCTGAATTCTCAATTTCGTCTTTGTTCCCTAACTAACTTTACGTGCTCCCTTTATCAAATTACAATTATCAAACGACACAGATTGCTTCGTTGATGCTTAATGTGTAATGCGACTATGGTTAATAATTTCAAATTTTCCAAGCCCGAAATTGTCTTTGTGGCTGCTGTGAGGGCGTATCTGATATTCCCATGTTGAAGCAATGGGATCAATTTTCTGATACATATAATGGTTATAAATTGATGCTTTGTGACCAATCAAACAAGGTTGCATGAATTAGATATGTTCAATTGCTGTACCTATCGACAGCTCTTTTGTTCTTTTCTTTTCTTTGATCGAAACACTGGTGTACTGAAAAATCATGTAACCAAAAGAACCGCAATTTTATTATGGTGTACTGCAGCTCTATTAAATTACATTTTACAGTTTAGATAATTTATGTAATGGTAGCTTCTCTTGTTCCTTAAATGCCCTAATAATGTGCTTGGTAACTGAAAGAGATATTGCTTCTATTGTAACCATAGGGTTGACACCAAGAGCAGTAGGAAACAACGACGAATCAGCAATATACAGATTCTTGGCGTCCCAAGTTTCTCCGGTGATTTCTGTAACTGAATTGTTCGGTGAAGTCCCCATTCGACTGAATTATACATATATTATAGTATTGTTGTCATTGTAGAGGGTAGATATGAAAAAAAATAAAATACAGTTAGCTTAGCCTGTAATATCAAATAATGACTTTGATAAAACATTTACCATGAGGACATTTGATGGCCTGAAGCTGGCACGGGTGGTTTAGAGCGCTTAATTAATTCTAACCATGATACAAATCGTGGGTTCGTGATCTGCGTCTCTTCTTCGGCAAGAAATTCAAAAGTGGGCTCCGGAATAAAAGGGTGTTGGGATAGAAGAACCTTTCGCGCACCAGCAGCAACATGGATTTTTGCCAATTCCACGAGACCATCTTTCAGATTCTCACCATCATATTGAGACAATTGAAACTGAACATCAACTTTACTCGGGTCATCCTTATCATATTCAACGTTGCATGCAGAGTCTTTATCTCTCAACATTGCAAATAACGTCACAGTATTTCGATATCTTAACATAAGCTCTTTGTGCTGAGCAGCCCCTTCCCAAGGAACCATTCCAGAAAACAATCCCGTTCCATTTGTAAAACATTCAATTTTATAGCCGTAAGTGCTACCATCGTCATGACGATGGCACTTTTCTTCTTCCTTTGTGTATTTCTTCTCAAACTCATTACAGATGACAGTTAGCAAGGTTCCTTCAGAAGGATTAACCACTTCATCATAAACGCCGATGCAAAGTGTTGCTAAATGAAGCCGAAGGTCCTTACCAATGTAGGTGTTTTGAAGACCACTCCTGCGTAATAAGCAAGGGGTATGAAGAGCCCCGCCCGCCACAATAATGAATTTGGCATGGATAGTATATTCTTTGTTCTGATCCCCATGTAGTTGACAAACAACGCCAATAGCCTTTTTCTTTTTCTGTTGATTATATTCGTTCTTGCATAAGATGCGCGTAACACGGGTCCGGTCTAAAAATTTGGCTCCATGAGCTGCAGCATCCTTCAGCCATGTGTTCACCGTACTGTTCTTTATGCCTGACGCACAGCCGGTGTAGCATTTACCACAATAATGGGCTCGTCCATATGTGTTTTGTGGCACAACGTCTGCTGAATAACCAAGAGCTCTGAATTGGCAGCATTGCAATCGTAGAAACGGGATATTTCAGATATTACAATACTATCTAATAAATTGGTAAATTTTGAACTACCTGCAGCCGTTCAATAATTTTTGATTGGGACCGTTATGGTGGACATTCTTGGTGCTGACTCCAATTCGATCACAGACCGTTTGAAGATCTTCTGCAAACTAATTTATGAATAAATCAATAAGCCTATTTTATATATTCGGTTAAATGCTGATGCATAGTCGCAAACTTACTTCTACTGAATTAAAGTAGGGCATACCCAATTGCGACCATTCTTTTCGTATGAATTCCGGCGGCTATTGGTATTTTTTTTTTATAGATAAACTTAGTACAAATTGTCTTTGAGCTTATGATTATATCATTACAATTCCGTGCCTTAAGTGAGGCCGAGTAATTCACACTTGTTCCACCGCCAAACGTTGAACCTGACATAAGATTCACAGTGCCTTTAGCATTAGGCGTAATACCACCATTATCGTACATGTTAAAGAAAGCAAAACGGTCATTGTCGGGTTGAAGATCGTCTTGATGGAAGTAGGTTCCTTTCTCAATCAAAAGAACAAATAATCCAGCTTTCGCTAATTCTGCAGCAGCAACACCGCCCCCTGCACCACTACCTACAACGATAGCATCGAATGATTGCTGTTTGTGGTGTGTTTTATTTATTTTTTGAGACGACCAAGGTGAGCAATATTGCAGAGCTTCCTCTGTCGACAGCATGTGTAGTTTTTCATGCTTTATTTTTTTATACTCCGGATGCTGACGAAAGTACTCGTATCCACCGGGCTGATAGGTTGTGATTGTGGTAGAAGTTGCTGCAGTGTACGGTAAGTTATTCTCACGTGTATCTTCTGTTGTAGTGTTTGTAAATGTGTTAATATATCTTGTAGCAAGTGACTCGGTACCAAAGTAAGTTTCTTGCAAACAAAGGCCCATGAAACTGTTATAGATCATTCGTAACTGACTAAAAGACGATTTCTTCCAGCTTAACAGAACACGCTCTCTGTCCTTTTGACTTAGGTCTTTCAAAGAAGGTGCTAAGATACCACTTCTGCCTCCTGTAAGCAAAAATAATGTAGGTTGATGAGATAACATGTTCAGTAGGAAGAGAAATTGTTGGCGTTGTTTTGGCGATGCAGCGAATTGAAGTCGTTCTTCAATTCTATCTATCACATTGAGTGAAGAAGATGAACCAGATATGTCACAAAATGCTGAGATAATTTGTTGATTATAACCTATACTAGGTTTAATAGAGAATATCTTTTTCATTAAGATGTCTTTCTCCTGAGGAGAAAGCGGTGCGACAAAAGTATCCATAATTGCGAGCAAAGTGAGCCTTTGTGCCTCAGTAAATGTGAATGTTTTGTCCTTCTTCAGTATGTCGACCATGAAAAGTTCTCTCTAAATTAACTTGACGTTGGAAAATAAGCAGGTATATAACAATCTGCAAGATAATCCGTAAAAACAGTAGAAAAAAAATAAAATCCAGTAGACAATAAATAATAAAAATGAGAGGTACATTGTGTACGGGTGAAAAAAAAAGTTAGTATGCCCGCTTATCACTTTTACGCATGACAGAAACAGAAGTTTGTCAATTATGGTTCGTAACTCAGTACACATCACCTTTTTGCCATAAAAGGAGTCATTTTGTGCTTAAATGAGTATGCATGAATTTCATTATTCCTTATGAACATGTAAATGAAGACCATGAAAATACATAGTTAATAAAGGGTATGATTCGCTTGGAGATGTATACAGAGGTGGGGGAAACAATCCAGACTTTTTTACCACAGAAGTGCTGCACATATTTTGTGATGGAAAAACAGACGTAAAATATGATGATTTATGTGTAGTATGCAACAATGTAAGCATGGCTGTGAACAGCTGAATTATACCCAAGGCTGATAAGCTTGACTTCTTATTTCTGTTGCTTTGTTCTTCTAATAGATTTTCGTAGGTACTAATAGTGGACCGGCGAGTCATCTTTAACGGTCTACGCTGTCTCGTTATATTCTTTTTTGATCTGCTTTATTATCTAGCATTGATCTTTTTTTTTTGCGAAGTAACATTAAAGCGGCCAACTAAAGGTAGGTACTGAATTTCGAAAACGTGATAATTTTGCTTCGGCAATTCAAGAAGATTTTATTGGAGAATATAACTCTATCCTTTTAATAAAGGCAGTAACCTCAATTTCTGACATGGCTTGCTTTGAAGTTCTTAATGCTATTTGGCACACTCGTTATATTGAGCCATTGAAACAAATTGATCGATACAACGGTCAGCACTACCCGTATTATATATTTTGCCCAACTGCTGAAGAGGTTTTTTCATCTTACAGTTTTCATCGATCAAGGTCGGTTCAAGCCAGTTTGATCCTTCAGCGCTCTACGTGATAGCAACTGTATATTTGATCGGAAGTAACTGTAAAAAGCACCTTATTTCAACTGTGCCAGGCTACGGTTAATACTGTCTTCGGCTATTCCATATCCTGAAACCAACTTCGTGCGTCTTTGACTATCAAACTTACTTCTCCTTTCTATTTTAGTTGTCGTGCTTATAATGAAATCATGTAGAGCAAGGTGAATACGACATTGCATTTGTAGTTCTGAAGTCTGTGGAAAAGTATGTACAAAATAGAATGCAGATGACCGTTTTGCTTGCGCTTCGTTGCAGATAAGCAGAGTTAAGCGATAGACGCTATCTTGTATGTGCACCTTTGATGAAACACGAGACGAATTCTGCAATTGTTTCCCAAAAAAACCTCATGCAGTAATGGATATAGCCAGCACACCTTCCCTGCCTCCAAGGAGAAGGAAAAGAAAAGAAACAGAATAAGACAAATAAGGCGTTCCATAACTGTTAAGCATGAAGGGACTTAGAGTGTGACGAATTTACTACCGTGATTCGATGCTGTTTACGGAATACTCTGGCAAAAATGGAGTATGCAATGCTTTAAATAATAAGAGTGACTTATGGGAAGCTACGAGCAGAAGGTATAATAATATATTCAAAATGCTTGTTAATCGGAGATGTATGCCAATGATTCTATATATTCAGTGAGTGAAATCAAGGCTATCGGTAGTATTACCGAGACTTGTCTGACGAGAAGAGACGATATTATAACCGATGATTTACGCTTTTGGCAATACCTTGAATTGTATATTGTCATGGATCGAAATAGGCGATGTCTTGACTACTTATTCGGGAATGTGTAGTAAAGCTTAAGAATGGGCATCATTAAGAAGGATATTGCTGCCACATGCTTAGAATACGTTCAGGATGAGTGGATTTAAGTTCGAGTATGTTCGTACTAGTGTTAAGCATGAAGTAATACATTCAAAATCTTTTGTAATCACCATTATTGTGTAAAACTAAGTCAACGTAAAATACTGCAACTAGAGTATTCAGTGCAAGTGTTAATATTTACTGTATTCTGATTTTCCAAAATTTATGAGATTAACCAATTTATTACTCTGCATTGGAGTGATGACGTTGGTTTTCATGATTGTGGTATCCAACAAAGAAGCGAAGGAATGGTTTTTTTTTGTTCCCTACAGAAAGATGACTTTTATTTACAGAGTAATTGTTTACTTATTTCTCTTTGTGGTTCTAGATTTATTTCTCTTCGCGGGTGTGAATGACATTTCCATTCCGCCCAAAGCAGTTCGTGACATTTTATGACCTTCATTTCTACGACCAGACTCTTCAGATCGTAACCTCGAGCCGAAGGACTTCTTGGTATCATTTTTGCTCGTTAGCTTTCCACCAATTGTACCCATACGCATTTCCAGGTGTTTCTTCTTTGATGTAGTGCCAGATCGTACGGAGGTATTTGCACCTTTCTTGTCCCGAACTTGCAATCCTCTTTCTTTACGAATTTTTGATACAATATCATCTTCACTATCTGAACCCTTGTCTGACACATCATTGCTACTGTCTGTATCATTTGCAAGACCTTCATCATCCATGTCCATTGGCTCTGCAGGTTCCTCTTCGTCCTCGTTATCTGTATCATCTCTTCGTCTCTGTTTCTATTACATCATAGTCAAATATAACAAAGATAAATATATATACATATGTAAACAGTTGATGCAATATTTTTCGACACTTACAGCGGCTGCGGGATGCAATAATTGATATTCTTTCGATGTTTCATCAACTTGGAAATCAGGATCGGCAAACATATCAGCGAAACGATTATCTGAGAGGAGGTCATTTTTGACCTTCTTGTCAGATTTCTCGGACATCAATTGTTTAGCTAATTCCTTATTAACACTTGGCAACTGCTTAACAGCACGGATACGAGATGAACGCTCCTTTTCAATCTTTTCCTTAACCACACGTTCACGGTAATCATCATATGCAAAGGGATTAGCAATAAGTCTTGCCTTTTCGTACAAACGTAAATCGACAAAGAAACCATGCATATAAGCTTTGAGTACATTTGTTCCCATGAGATGCTCCAAACCAAGAGCCGCCAATTCCTTTCGAGTAACAAATTTGTATTCGTCGTAGATATCGCGATTGGGATTTTCTTCCATTTCTTCTGTGAGATTTTCGAGGAAAGAGGCCCAGCGAGGGGCAGGGCCCAACTGGGGAATATAATAGGCACCCATTTGTATACCTTCATTTGCTGTAAATATCAGACCGCTGTCCTCCACAATTGTCACATCATTAATATCTGTTTCTGGTTCAACTGAAGTGAAATGTTTGCCGGTGGCACGATCCCAAACCTTTACAATCTTATTATCAGCCACAATGACTTTATCTCCTGTTGTACCCAATTCTGTAGCTCCGGTAGGACCTTTGTGGAAATGGATGCTTTTGATTGCAAAGCCATACTGATGATCTTTTACTAATGTTGGTATGCTGGAACGTAAATCGTATAATAGTGTGTGGCCTGTTGTTGTGCCAACACCCATGGTCAAACCGTCTGATTTGAATTTGAGTGCTGATACTTCTAAAGGTGAATCATCATCTCTACCATATGCTGCTGGTACTTCCAAATTTGATAAAATACCCACTCTAGATTTGGAACGAGGATCCCATAATTCAACTGTGCCTTTTGTTGTACCCATACCAAAGAGTTGATGTGCTGGGTTAATTTCAATACAGTTAACACCGTCTTCGGCATCCGTTTGGATCGAATTCAAAAATCGACCTTGATCTAAATTGAGTCTATATACTTCTGACCCTGATGCAGTGAGTAATAAATCGCAGGAAGGGAAATGATAGGCAAGATCACGACCGAACTTGGGAATACGGGTACGATAATGGATACCGCCCTGAGCATGGAGTTCGACGGATCGATCATCTTGTAATAATGCCTGTTTAGTCCAGTCATCCGAAAGAATCTATCAACCAAAAATTCAATTAGTATGTCTCAAAATACAATGATATTTTTCTCACAAGACTTATATACCTCAAAATTGACAGTTTCTGCGTCAGTATGTCTTTCGAACTTCATTGACATATCAGCATATTCAAATACTCTCATCTGAGGTTTGTAGGTACCAGTTGCTACTACAAATTTTCCATCACGAGTCGTTTTAATACGATTAGAAGCTTCAGGAAACTCAAAGTCCTGGATGAGTTCAACTCTTGTACGATAATCTAGTTGTTCATGAGAACGAATAATGTTAAATCTTAACGATCGATGAGGCCAATGTACTACGATTCAGCGATAACTTACCAAAATCTTTCTTTAAGGCTTTCTTCTTCTTTCGTACGAGCCAATCGGGTATAGATCTGGAGCCAAGACCACCAGAAACGGTGTAGACTTTAACATTATTGGCTGTAGTTACTTGCAAGACCATCGGAAACGGAGTGTATGTTGAATGGCAAAAAAAAAGGATACTTAATTGTCAAATCGACAAAATTGATGATTCCACTAGCATTTTGCTCGAAATGGAAATTTAAGAGACAGGCAACACCGCCACAGAAAAGCGATTAACAGTCACGGCAGTAATTCATGCAACAGATACTGCGGTTACACCTGTTTTATGCCTCTTCTCCAAAGTA
Source organism: Mycotypha africana (assembly GCF_025528875.1). Taxonomy (NCBI): domain Eukaryota; kingdom Fungi; phylum Mucoromycota; class Mucoromycetes; order Mucorales; family Mycotyphaceae; genus Mycotypha; species Mycotypha africana. The sequence continues at coordinate 797,258 of NW_026515727.1, read as the reverse complement.
TCAAAGCTTTCTACTGTTGAGTAGGTTAAGAAAGACGCACATACTACTTGAATAATTTTGAAGTAAGCCTCTTATTGATTTCTTATTCTACCGTTTTGATTTCTCCATATATTCACAATTACAGTTTGATTTGAATGAGTATTTTCATTATTGAAGACATGTAAGAAGTGGATGAGCACGGTACAATTCGAGCAAAAAACCTGTGCAGCTAATGAAATGTCGTATTGAGTGCAGATCAAGGGGGACAGGCCATGCTGTCACAGCACTGGAAAAGCCCGATTTTTTTTTTTTTTTTTTTTTTTTCCCTCTCGTTTCAAATTACTTGCTTTCCTAATCCAAGTTCTTTTTTTTTTTACTATCTTTCTTCGTCTTCTTTATTATTTTGTTGAAACTGTTTTAGTTTATACGTATGATCTTACTAACAGAAAGCAACTTCTCTACTGTACATATCGATTGTGAAGCGATTCGCAGCAAGAAAAGAAGACGCATTCAACAATCCATATCAACTGAGCATCTTTACAATGGAACAACAGCAGGCGCAGTATCGGCAGCCTTTTCACAAAACCACAACAATAGCATGTTAACGACAGAGGAGTTGACTGATGCTAATACCGGCATGGATTGTAACGATAATTTTTCAGCAGCATTAATAAGCCAGCGTTCAACAGAACTGGTAGCACCAGATTTCAATTGTGCGGCAGTTTTCAACAATGAAATTTTCCGTTTACAGTTGTCAAACTTACTGAATACACATAAAGCAGTAGTTCTCTTTTTTTACGAATCTGATTTGTATGTTCCGGCAATTCTTTTATGCTTAAAATAATGTAATGGCTGAACTAATAACATTTTGATCTCGCTAGTACACCAAGTGCTGTTAATGATATCTCTCTGATCAGGTTAGGATGAAAAAAAAAAAAGAAAAAGAAGAGATAGAAAAGGCCCTTCGTCTAACGTATTAACCCACTCATTCAATCTAGTCGACATTATGAGCGGTTACAACACTTGAATTCAGTGCCATTGGCGATGTCGACAGATACGGAAATGGTGCATGCAGCTTTTTTAAGGTCTTCGCTTACATTTTCACCTCCATTTCCACTAGGTATTTTGCAATGGCTAAGAATAAGTAATATCGTGCTTTCAAAGTACTTTTTTAACTGATCTACATGCTTTACGTTTCCTTTTTGACATAGTTGCCGATACAACGCGTTCTGTATCACGCCATTTTAATGTAATTAATCCTGATTCCGGTTTGACACAAAGATCAGCATTTATCATTGATCGGTCACGAAAAGTTCGCTTTTCTTTTGTTTTGGAAGATAGTAGACTGTCACATTCCATAGATACCATTTGTAATATAGTAAGTGTATCTATGTTGTTGATTCAACTAAACACTATTGCTGACTCGCGATGATCTTTTTTGTTTAGCTTCAGAGTTTTTAATGCTTGTTAGCAGTCTCACGTAGTCTCGCAAAATCTTGCAACAAAGGATAGCACAACTGTCCTTTCTATTATTATTATTATTATTTTCATCATTATTTATGCATACACATATATTCAACAATTGGCACTCAGTAGATACAAACAAGGCATCCCATTGCCCCAAATAAATGCCCCGAGAATTTGAAAGGATAGCAGTAAGGTTGTGTGATTTGCGTTTACGCAAAGTAAGGGAATGCCGCGAAGGTTTTGTGTACAGTTGAATTACGAATGTTTAGTATTTACAGAATGATGTATTATAGCCAAAAAATGGCTTGGAAAAGAAAGTATCTAATCAACTTTCATCAACTCTTCGATCACAGTGCTACCTCTCAGCGAGGTTACGATATGAGTTATAAAGTCAATAATGTTAGACTCGCGTTGAACATGCTTATCTAAAAAGATAATGATAAAGACAGCGTGTCTATCGATGCGCATCAAATAGTACGTACTGTTGATGGTATTGTCTAGAAAATGGACAGGGGCCGCTTTTGGATCGCTGAGCTTTTGTTTACTTCCTTGTATGATGGAAATAATATTAGGCAGATGCTTGAACGGATGTTCCTGTTGACATAAAATAGATATTCAATTCATTTTATGATCTTTATTGTTGAGTCAACGTTATTATCAAGGCTTCTTACCTGCGGATGACTATAAATAAATGGAAATGAATGTATGCCTTGAGGAGCTTCATAAGGGGTATCTGGACAGGCATAGCCTTGAGGGAAGAATGGCGTGTCATCAGTCACTTCGTATACTAAACTGATTCTATACGCGCCAAATTTTTTTCTAAACGCTGCGATTCTATCCCAGCAGTGTGGTAAAAATTAAACAGTTATTTCACTATTGTGTGCTAAAAGGATGTTGCTATATTTACTGCTCATGATAGTTTATCGAAAGCCCAGTCCAAAGGGTTTTTTCGGGATCATTTTTGTTCAACATGGCCTCTTTTTCAAGTAATATAGTGTTGAAATACAGCGCCATTTTTGATGTGAGGTTTCCAAGTACTCGAGTGTGCCATTTAATTGTATTAGGCCAGGTTTCTTCCTGTTTATGATGCGCTTTTGACTTTTTTTTTTTTTTCGTAAAAGAAAAAACCATATTATTTGATCTGCACACTTTTTTTTTTCGGGCTATCAATATTGTATATGTTCATACCTCTAACTGACCAAACAACTGAAAACGCCAGCCAGATGTTTCTTTAGCTTCTGCTGATTTAGAAGGAGTTTTCTGAACGGGATAAGATCAGCCTTCGTCTAACACAATCTATAACACTATGTTTCCTTTGAAAATGTGCGTCTCTGTACCTCTGGATACTCCTGTTCTAGACAAAACTTTTTCCATTCAGTGATTTCTTGTTTCGCCTCGAAGAGCGACAAGCAAGCATCTTGGAATGAATAGCGCGTGATGGCTATCCTTGCTCGTATCAAACATGTAAGGATTGTAATTTCTTTTTCTACACTTAGTCCCAGCAACTCTAAATCCTTGGATAGTCCCATATCTAGAATCCTGGTTTGAACAGCTTCCAGTTCCAATAAAATATCAGCGAATTCGCCCTTAAGCGACTGGGCTAATATGGATTGATATAATAGGATCATTTCACGCCGAGTTTGGCAAAAATTTATCAGAGCATCCAGTATGTTGCTCAAATATTCCTTTTCTTCAGCAGGAAGTGTGGTCGACGTTGCTATGGTTAACTTTTCTTTTAAAAGCTCATTTGCAATGTTGCTGTACACGATTTCTAAGGACTAAGTTTCAGTGTAAAAGGTACGTTACTGACAGATTCTCGCTAGAAAGAGAGAGTGGGGATGGTAGGTGCCTTTCACTCTATACTTTACGCTATCTTTTCGCATAACAAACCATCGTGATCTGAGAAATTGTATTTGAGAGTAAGATGTCTCGCAATGAGTCAGTTTACTTAATTGGTAAAAGATCGACTGATGAGCCTGCAAGAACACAGATTGTCAGTTCAAAAGAATAGTATATAACGGAAAGGCCATCAATCTAAGGCTTTTTAGAGGTGGAGGTATAAAATACCTTTGCAGATTTTGAAATTAGCTTGGCAACAGCAGCATAGTCAAAAGCACCCAATGCTTTGAATATATGCTGGAAGTTACTCTTCATGCGGAAGAAGCTGGATAATTAAATTTTTGTCCTTCGGTTGTTATTGTGCTTCTGAGGCTTTCTGACAGTTGGACTGTCTGTTTCTTCGTGATGTTGTGTGGTAATTTTGTGTGTTCTAAAAGCAATATCGTAAGAAAATGGAACAGTCTCTTTCCTCTAGTCTCACTCATGTATGTGAGGAAATTGAATGTCCATAACCAAAAAATAAATGTCACTAAGCCAAAAATTTATGACACTAAACCAGAAAAAAATTGTCCCAAAAAGAAATCTATTTGTCCCTTTATGTCTACAAATTTTGTCCTTTTGAAGTAAAAGTGTCACAACTTACATCAAATTGAAGTATTTTGACTTAGTTTTTGGACCTCTTCGTTTTCCTTTTTTTGGTCCAGAAAGACGACATTATTGCTCGGACCGGACTATGATAGTTGCGGTACTTGCGATACTTGCGATACTTGCGGTACTTGCCAGTCCGAACAAAATGTTTTCACTAAATCAAAATGTTGGTTCACTCAAAACTAAAATATCGCCCGTGCAGGAACAATTAATGTTGTCTTCATAGAAACTAAAATATGTTTAAGATGTTTTAAAAGGAGTTTATTATAATAATTACTACCAAATCATACACATCATTTGATAGAACTTGCTTATTGTTGTAAACAGAGCAATAGTTACTGACTCTCACTACACAGAACTGTAAACTCTTAATATGAATCACCAGGAACATCTGCTCCTACTGTAATTCTCATAACTACATTTTTAAGGTTGTACAATGATATGAATTAAGATTTCAATTATTATATATAATAAGGTTACCATCTGAATGAATTATATCTACAGAATGTCACACCTTGAAAGAATAGACTCAATTACCAAGCAGCTGGAATAATACTCATGAGAAAAAAAGTCAATTAAGATTATAAATTATTGAAGACGCGATATTTCTTTCAAATCATTGCTGTTGTTAATAAAGTAACCCCTTTTCCAGTCTTGTTCAATTTATTGATTTTTTATATAAGTTTTTACGTATCCAAGAACTTCAGTTACATCACTTATGCGCATCTCTAATTCTACTGGATTGAGTTCTGGTGGGTATGCTGTCAGGTAAATATACTTGTAACCTCTTATCAGGATTTTTGTTTTGCATAATTAGTTTAGACTTCTGAACAGAGAGGTTAACTATGTCGATTTACAGCCCTTTCATATCATGAATATCATCTAAATTGTCGAGGAGTTAGCTAATTAGTTTTATATACTGACTAGAGGTGGTTTTTTAGGAGGCGTATGACGTTCGGAATACTCAGAATGATTTTAAGGTACAATAATAGTACAATATAATATTCTAGTTTCAATCTTATGCATTTAATCACACATTGTAACAATGTAATAAAAAATACACGTATGAAAGGGATTTATTTTGGTTTAGTAAAGGGTTTACAAGCAATACGCAATAAAGTTGTTCAGCATAAGTAATAAAAAACATTTACAATCTGTCGTTTAGAAATGCATCTTTTAAAGATAGAGGGCTTCCAAATCTGCTAAACAATCCGTCGCTCAGTCCTGATGTATAACAAGCTGACCAGTTCATTCTTCCTGGTATATTATTTCTAAAATTCTTGACAAAAAACAAATCAGCGCTCTCAACAATTTCAATTGGGGTGACAGTAGCGTCTTGTTCCTTTTCGAAAAAAAGTTTTCGGCGTTTCTCGGTAAACTCCAATCCATTTTTCGCATAAGCTCTTAGTGAACTTTCTGAATTTTCATGTGCACAGTTCACAATTTTTTCGAACTGTTTGTTCGTTTTGTCAAGAACATCATTTGCCAAATCGGTCAAGGTGTTTTCAATTGTAGCATACTGCAAAAAAGAGCGATAGGCAATTTTGTAAATTTTTCTGAGCTCCTCATCTTCACTCTCGTCCAAAGCCATGATACTTTTTTGTTGACTGCATAAAAAATAACTTAATGCTATAATAGGTGTCATAGTAGATTCATCAGTTACAAAAGATGAAATTGAGTCCAAACTGTAGAATTGAATAAAATGTGCCCAGTATTGTTTGTGTGTTGTATAATAAGGATAACCTTCCTCTATAGCAAAATCATTCATGAGCGCTTTACTTGAAAATCCCTTGATAACAAAGACGATGACTTTTGGAAATACTTTGTACGCATCATGAACATTCAAACAGTATCGATTAATTCTTTTTATGAAAGAGATATCAACAATTTGTTGTATTTCAACAATTATTGGCAAGGTGGTTTCTGTTGGCTTATTTGTTTTAGGAATGTAGAGAATGTCTGATTTCCTTCCGTCAGAAAACTCATTAGAGGAAACACAATATAAAGAACCGTTAACATGGCCATCTCATGTAAAAGCATTTAGGAACCTTCAAAATTCTGTCAGTCAGTATTGAAATACAATCTTACCAGTAGCTGCTTTAACAACGATGTTTACAATTTCGTCTTCCCTAAAAAGTAATTTACTTGAAAGATCAGCCCCTGGGCGTCTTGGTAGAGTTATAGTAAGAACATCAGAAAGATCGTCATCTAGATTAGAGTTTGTTTCTAAATAAAGTTATGAGATTCTTTATGCTTAAAGTTGAAGACATTGGCTAGTAACATACGCGACATTTTGAATAAAAGTGAAAACTATTATATATCTTGAAGATAGAAGTACAAAATTTTAAATACATGCTAACAAGACAAAAAAATACCCCTAAAACGTTTTACCCTAAGGTGAGTACCGCAAATATCGCAAGTATCGCAAGTATCGCAAGTGTGGTATTTGACGACTTGTAGAGTTAAATATCACTTAGTTAAAACAATAAAAAGTTAACGAGATCAAACTAGTAGGTCTTTATTTGAATCAAGTTAAGTTCAAAGAGAAGAAAAATATCTACTGCAAAAATTTAAATATCTTCTTCATATTGCGGAACCTAGAAACTGACAGCTGAGTTATTCTACTCAAAGAAGACGTACGTCTTCTGAACCGTAAAAGAATAGAATTCTCCCTTGAGGAGATTACGCATCTACCCGGAGCGGGTGGACTTGTAAACGTATCCATGGCTTGATCTAGTGACCATGCAACTAACCTATTTTTCCGTGCTAACCATTATGTAGCACTGCTTGCAGGAAAATAGAATTAATTAGGAAAATATTATTCGTGCGTGGTGTTTGAGTTGAGTGAACAGTTATTGTAAAGGATGATCACAAACTATTATCTTGTAATCATTCTTTATGCCGAAGGCAGAGAATAGTCCTTATAACCTATTATACCTTGGTGTTGAATCAATATATCCTGCATGTCCATATATTAATTCTACTATATATCCCATGTCATATAGTAACGTATTATAGCAAAATAAGTAAACTATATATCCTAAATGACAACCTGTTCAGCCTTATACGAGGTAGCTATTCTCGTATAAGAATCATCACTTATTCTATATTCGTTTCCTACTCTACTTTATAATATTTCAGCAGTAATGAGGTGTGAGGATCTTGTATAATTTGTATACGAGTTCTCCACATCTCATATGATGCTGTCAACTAAACACAACACTTAATTCACGGTACTCATATATTAGAGTTTATGTAGTTTCTAATTATTTCTGGTTTGCAATATTGTATAATTCATCTTTATCCTTCATAAAGTGAATTATATCTTCAATATTTGTATATCATCTACCCTCAAATACGACAGCAAGTACCGCAAGTATCGCAAGTATCGCAAGTACCGCAAGTATCGCAAGTACCGCAACTATCATAGTCCGGTCCGAGCAAGAATGTCGTCTTTCTGGACCAAAAAAAGGAAAACGAAGAGGTCCAAAAACTAAGTCAAAATAAAATTTGTAGACATAAAGGGACAAATAGATTTCTTTTTGGGACAATTTTTTTCTGGTTTAGTGTCATAAATTTTTGGCTTAGTGACATTTATTTTTTGGTTATGGACATTCAATTTCCTCAAAGTGACAAAATTTACCGTTCTCAATGTACTCTACTAACTACAGCACAAATCTAGGCTTTAGGCTTGTTGTTTGCTAGTTACACATTTCTGTATACTTTATAGAAAGGCAAAGGGGATGCACCTTTTTTGCTCAAGTAAGGAAAGAAACTGGGATTACAAAAAAGGTTTGACTTTGTTCCGCGGAATCATGTTGCAATAAAAATAGGTTTTTAGTTAATGCTGACGCCCCCCTTTCCACTATGATGTTAGGATTGTCTTATTTGCCTCTTCTTGCCCGCTGCACGGCAACGTCAGAAATGACGCGGATGGTTTCTCTTCACAAGTATACTTGCCTTCTTTCTAGTCGTAGCCTAGAGTGACATAAACATAAATAGTAGCAATAAAAGCAACTATCGGCTCCTGATCTCTATGAAATACGACACTAGTCATAGAAAATCCAGCTCTTCTAGCCCCTCCTTCCCCATTTTAAAAAAATATTGATTCATTAAAGATGATAAATCATTCAACTCATTGGTCAACAGATCTATGAGCGCCCAACTTTTTGCAGACGTGGGAGAAACACTAGGAAGCCAGACACAAAATTAAAAAAAAACCAGTTGCTCCAAAAAAAAGCGGGGTAGCTTGTGTACAATTGTGTGTGTGATTCAGTGAAACAATACGGTCAAAATCCATATATCAAACATTTTTTTAATCGTAGCCTTAAACTTTGAACCATTCAAACGGATGGGTTAGATACTCAACTTTTAGGTGATTCAATTGCATGGTATTTACTGACTATTCGCTGCTTGCGCTTTCATACTGCTGTAAGTAAAAGATAAACAATGTTACTTGGCAAGTGTAGTCATACTCAATAAGCCTACTTTTGTATTACTTTCTGGAAATCTTGGATCAGCTTAAGCGCTGTCTACAGTATATTATGCGTCAATAGGCGATTCGCTGAATCAAAGACGGCCTGTGGGGCAATCTGTTTAACAATAGCATTAGTAAGGCGGTAACAATGAAAACAATTCATCCGAGGAACTGCAACAGCGTTTTGAGTGCATTAGGCAACCAAAAATACATATCGTACTGCTTCGTACAGGTCACCCAAAAAAAAAAAAAAGACAAGATTAACTTCGTTATCAATAAACAATATCACCAATCTGGCATTCAGCAAAAGAACAATAATCCATATTTCCTCATTCTCAGATGCTTCGCACAATTCGATGGATCATTGCAAAGTGACAAAATTTACCGTTCTCATTGTACTTCATATGAAACCTTATGAATCAGCAAATCTATACACACTAGACAAAAGGACTAAAGTTTGAATGACGATGGGTTTGTCTTGAACAGGCTGGCCTGACTAAACAATTTAAGCGGAGAAATTCGGGTGTGTGTCTGTGTGTGTGTGTATGTATATGTGTTGTGTTTTAGAAGGGTTCAAAGGGCCCTCTCCAATATGCACACATCACACGCATAAATAAGGTAAATGTGCATTACATGCTTTTGGACTTGAACCTTTAAATAGGAGTTTATTGAGTCATCATCACTCTTTGAGTTCTTTCTCTTCCTTTCTTGTTCTTTTTCAAACAGCCCATCGAAACCTTTGATAGCTTTAAATACTTTACTTGAATGATAAAAAGCATATAACATCCACTCCATTTATACAACCAACCTCCTTCCCCTACAAAATATTTCTACTCTTTCTTCTTACTCTTCTACTACTACTACTTCTCCTCTTCTTCTTCTTCTTCAGCTTCTTTTTCCTACTTCATCAAGTGAAAGCCTTGTTCTCAACAAAAAAAAGAAATGCTTAACGATCAAAAAACGACCATCATGGATAATTACGATCCAGCACACAAGACATCAAGTGTAGTCAGTACAGCCAGTGATGCCTCTTCTTTGTGGGACCCATTGCCATGTCTTTCTTCTGGTCTCATCGAATCAAAGGCCAGTGTATACGATGTAGAAGACTTCCAAGCATCTCAATTCCTCAACTACGATGGTTGTTATGATGGTAATAAGCATAGAGTATACATTTCAAGACGCTCTTCTACAAATGTATCTCATATATCTACTTTGAAAAGCTTCTTTATTTATTCAGGCAAAAGAGGAGTCGACGTTAACAAGCGACATGCTGATTCATAATGACAAAAGTCCAATGTCTGATATCTTGAATTCCTTCCTAAACGAGGAATTGTTAAAAAAGGTAATTTTTTCTCACAATGATGAGTCTTACTGTGGGTTACTCAAATGTTGGTTAATAGGAACAAGTAATTGATCACACGATGCCTACACCCGCTCTAAGTCATGGGAGTAGCAAAGAAGCTGTAGAAGAAGACATGGCTACTGCCATCACTACTGCTATCAGTAATGATAAAGACGTTGCCAGTGAAGAAGAACAGGCTAAAAATCAAGTCAAACCGACATCATCACCGCCCTCCTTACCAACAGAAACGCCCAAAGACGTAACAGAAAACGACCACACTGTGCCGGTCAGCACGATGGCTGCAACTAGTCTATCCTCTGATCAAAAGCGTGCAAATCATATCGCTTCAGAACAAAAAAGACGCAACATCATTCGTGGTGGATTTAAAGATTTAACAGAATTGATACCAACTTTGAAAGACATTAATAATTCAAAGAGCACAATTCTCTTTAAATCCGTTGATTACATCAAGCATTTGGAAAAAAGGAACAAATCCTTAAAAGAGCGTTTGTCTCTTTTGCAAGCTAAGGTGCAACAAAAACATCGACTTCAACGCCAACAACAAAAGATGCAGCAACGTCAACAACATCATTATCCTCTTCATCATGCTCCTCATTCTGACTTGTCTACGAACGCTACTATTGCCGCTTTATTGCTTCATAGAAACCAACAACGACAGTTGGAGATGCTTCAAGAGCAATTGAAACGACAACAAGAATTACTAGCAAAGCATAATATCCCTACTACTACTACTACTACCACTACTACTACTCCTACTCCTACTCCTACTACTACTGCTATTATCACTCCTGTGAACAAAACAACATTCTCTAGGCATCATCAACAACCATCATTCCATAGCCTGAATCATAACGTCAGTTATAACTCAATCTCTATTCCTGTTCTGAACGACACACCGACAACGTCAACGACCACCTCGCCGATACTTTTGAACGCATCTTTACCTTCTTGTTCAAACTCTTTTGTAAATAGTCATACTACTTCTTCTATCTCTTCCACAACTACTACAGCTGCTTTAGTTATACCTGCTTCTTTCGAAGACTACCAACAGTTGCAACCTCAGTACTCACAGCATTCGTCCAACAACAATTTCATTACACCGAGTTTCACAATCCCAGCAGATGAAAACTTTCATTATCATCAACAACAACAAAACGTTTACCGTGAGCGGCTATTAAGTTCTGGTAAATTGAATCATCTACGTGAAGACTTTGATTATATAATGTGATATTACGTTATTCTTTTTTTTTTTTTTTTTTTTCTCCCAATAAAATGTTCCATTCCTCTCACCTATCTGTCACTTTTATCTCTGTGCGCTCATTTGACGCGAAAAAGAAGAGAACGCTTGATGTCAAAAGTATAACATTGTGTTTAGCGGCAAAGGAAGCGCTCAGAGAGAAAAGTTAAGAGTTAGAGACGGTGGTAAGGCCTGACACAGAACAGCGCACCTATAGCATCACACTCGTGAAGTTACAATAATATGATAAATGGATTCGCTTCGATACAGAACGATCTTTTCCCGTTTGTATTTACTTGTAATAAAGAAAACAATGACCAAGCATTCCCAAATGCCTTCCTGGTAAAGCAAAATAAGAAATCATCGTTTGACGAGCCGTTTTTACGGATAAACGTAAAGATTAACTCTCTTTCCGCCTTCACACTTTCTCAATACAGTATGATTCAAAAGATGAAAAAAAAAAGGTCGGGTCGTATTAGAACACCCAATGTTTAATTGGGAAGCTGAGTTACTCCACCACAAGTACCCCACATTTGAGGGTTCAAAGCTGATGTCATTTATTTCTTTGTTTTCTACTCCAGACAAGAAAAACAAAGAGGGCCTGAAATTTCCCCATTTTTTTTTTCCGTATTCTTTGTTGATCCACTACCCATTTTTCCAATGTAATGCGATTGAGCAAGACATAAGATGAGGAGAAATCAGTTGACTAACATGATGAATGTTAAACCGTCTTTTTAGATATTCTTATATCAATACAACAAACAAATGTCTTGGAATTCAAAAACTTGGTCTTGGGTGAAGAAATATTTCTCAGTGGTATGTGTTTGAGCGCTATCCATGTTATTTGAAAGAGAGACATATCTTTTCACATTGACTAATTTACTTTTACTAATAATTGATCGACAGAATCCTTTATCGACAGACGGAATGCCTGTCGTTGGTAAATTCCGTACACCTGCCGTAGGGTAAAAAAATTGATATTGTTCGATGGACGAAAGGTCCAGAAAGTGTAACTGAGTGTTGATGTCATTGTCATTTTACGAATAGCTCTCGACCTGAAAAATATACCACACCTAAAACTTCAGCATCCAACTTGAGCAACAATTATTATTTCAATCGTGATACACGTAGAAATTATCCCAGATTAGCGGTTTATACCCAACAAGATGTTGCTCTTATGATTGAGGGAGCACCTGTGAGGGCCAGTTTACCTGCCGAGAAAGCTGCAGAGCAAATTACTACGACCGTTGAGGAAACAAAGCCTCTTGTTGAATTACTAAACTCCAAGAAATTGACTTATTCTGCAGAAAAATTGCCTCCTACGCCCCGATTTTTCCCTCAACCCAAGTGGAAAGTATCAGAAGACTTTATTCCTCCTAACGATGGTAACCATTTCATAGTAGCCATTTTTTAGTTGACTCCTGCTTAAACTCACGCACACACTCACACGTATGTTTGTATTTTAGGTTCTTATTTCCCTATGAGAGTTATCACCACACATTAATTTTGTAGAATCTTTTTTTTTTTTTTTTTATACATGTGCAAAAGAAAAAGGAAAATAAAACGAGAATGTGAGGAGATGAGCAAACATCTGTACCTTCATTTTGATTGACCTTATTTGCCAGATCTGGATGTGCATATCTTGAGGCAATTCTGGTTTTTATTGAAACTTCCTATTGGTAGTGCTATTGCGGGAGTGGGGGAGGGAGAGGGGGATGTGATGAAAGATAATTTTCCGCCCGCATAAAAATCAATCCATGGGGGATAATAAATATACAAAAAGAGTGGTCAAGAGCATCGTTATAGAATCATTAGTTATTAAAAGAATAAGAGAGTATAAAAGTAGGTGTAAGAGAGTAAGTCAAAAATAGATAAAAAAAAACCCCCACAAGTATTAGTGTTGGTTCATCGCCATCACTTGGATAACACCATGATCAGACACCTTGACATACTTTGTATTGTGCAGGTCTTGATTAGCAGGCATCAGTTTATGATCGTTTACCAAAATACGTCCCATATGAATCAATTTGATATCCGTTGGAATGTTCAGTTCCTTTTTCACTTGGCTTTTCAATTCTGCGACTGTGAGGAAATCAGCTTCTCTGGTAGGTATGTGAAGAACAAGATCATCGGTGGCCGAGGTATTTTTACGTAACACAACAGTCCATGGGTCTTCCTGTGGCTCTTCTGTTGCTGTAGGCGAAGACATGGTTGCTGTTTTCATAGAGGGAGTTTTTGAGGCGGATGAAGTTGTGGTACTCGTGGGCGAATCAGGCGTCGTATCGGTCGTCGTGTTCGGACTGTTGAGTGGTAATACTCCCGCTTTGATAGCTTGTTGTCTTGCTTCTGGAATGTCTGCGGCAGGGACAATAGCAGGATCTTGCAGAGAGCTCGGTTGCATCACCACGATAGGTTTGACCGATTTAATAGTGGCTATTTTGTCATCGAATAAGGGAGGCTCACCATAATTATGTTCTTGTGTTCTTTCTTCAATGACAACGGGGGGCTTTTTCGTTGACTGCTCGCCTTGCTGTTGTTGTTGTTGTTGTGGTGGTGATGCTGCTTGCTCTGATGCTGCTGCGTCACTACTGTGGGAGGTATCGTGTGTTTGTCCGGTCTGTTTCTCTCTTGGATCAGACGCAGGCAGCCTCCATTCTGGATCAGATGCAGGAGCGGGGTCTGGGCAAGGATGAGGTGTAGGTAAGCATGAAGCTTTTGAAGACGTAGGCGACGTATGCTCTTTGGTGATGACGATGGGCGGATTGGATTGGCCGTCCATAAAGATACGATGGGCATTATCTACCGCTTCTGCTAAAGCGGCTTCCTGACGGACATCATCCAGTTCGTGTTTTGATGCACAGCAACCCATTCTTTTTGTGATGGTGGTGGGATCTCTCTGTGTGTTTTATTTTATTCAATCAACGCTGTGGTCGTACAAAAAGAAAGTAGGACCAACGGGTGAGCGAAAAGAGAGAGGGAAAAAGAAAAGGAAATATGTAGAGGGGGTCCAAAAAAAGGGTTCTAAAATGGGGGAGGGGATTTCTATAAGAGCATTTCAGCAAACAAAAAAGCTTTCTGTTTCAACCAATCAAACCAGGCCATGGCTGGTAGCGGTAGGATGAAAGGCATTCTCTCGTTTTCGTTGTTCTGGTCATCGTCCTGATCATCGTGGTCATCTTCAGGAAGACTCTGTCCATACCAGTCATTATTCGATTGAACAAACATATTCGACAGATAGACTTTCCATAAGTCGTGTCCTTCTTTCGAACTGATGCGTTCTGCAAATTCGAACCAGCTGCTACTTGTCAAATCTGTCATGTTGTACGTCTCATCGGTGGAATACTCAATTTCGAACTCCGGTTTTGTGTGCCACGGTTCTTTGTTGCTGGCTTGGGTGAGGAGCTGTTGTTGTTTCTGATTATCCACTTGTTCGTTCCAATAAGTCAGATTGGAATACCATTGTGTATATCGTAACCAATCACCAAAGTGAGATGATGTCATGTCTGCATTATACTCATTGATACGGAATGTCGGGTAGAATAAGGGCAGCATAGGCGGAGCTACATGGATGACGACCAAATCTTCTCTATCTCTGATCTTTTGCAGTTTTCTGTATTGTTTATGTAGAGTAGAAATGAAACGATCTGCATCTTTCTGGATCCATTCCACTGTACTACCCTCCTCCTCACCGTCGTCATTGTCGTCGTCGTCGTCCTCCTCCTTGGAGAGACGGGCCACGTCGCTGTATTTTCTACTGATAATTTGAAAATGATCCATATTGGAATGTCCGTACATGTGCCCGATAATAAGATCGGCATACTTTGTAGATAGTTTGATGTAATCATCCAAACAACTGTCTTTGAATGTCTTTACGGTGGGGGGCACATGACCGATGATCAACACTTTCATATTCTCTTGACGTGCCTTCTTCAGTTGCTTCTTCATCCATTGGACGTGTTGATAGCCTGGTGACGTTGGGTCGCTACAGGTACTTACGATATCGTTGG
This sequence comes from Mycotypha africana, assembly GCF_025528875.1. NCBI lineage: Eukaryota > Fungi > Mucoromycota > Mucoromycetes > Mucorales > Mycotyphaceae > Mycotypha > Mycotypha africana. The sequence continues at coordinate 782,241 of NW_026515727.1, read as the reverse complement.
AGCCAAAAAAGTAGAGTGAGTTTAAAGAGAGGACGCGGATGGCGCCAGGCACAACGTCGCTTGCAAAATAGCCTCCTTTGCGAAAGTGCTTTTGTTGATCTTGTGGTATGAAATCTGACCAAAGCTGACTGTATTCGAGTAGTTGTGGGTTGTTTTTCATTCCTCTTAATTGATTATGAGGATGAACATCATTATTCCCTTTATTTCAAGGAGAAAAAAAAAGTCAGTGTATGTCAAACAAGTTCCTTTTGTTTTCGCTGTTGCTAAGAAGCACTCGTTGTTTTTTTTTTATATATATTCCCTACCTATGCAAGGTACAATAGGTAGTGTTCGATTATTGTCCAGTGTGAATGCTTTTTGTATCAATTGAGTCACTTTCTTATTGTAACCAAGAATTTCTTTTTTAGTTCTCGTTAGTTTGACATCGCCATCATGTCTACCGGCATCAAACAAAACTCAATGAGACGCTGTTGAACGATAGAACAAACCCCCTCCCCCCACCCCACTCAGCTTTTACCTGGCGTTATCACCGGTCCATAAGATAAAATCAATCTTATCTTTCCAGTCTCTGGCAATAGTGTCAATGGCATGATGCACAAGTCGACGAGGTGAATCGCAATCTGTACCTGGTGCACCCCAATAACCTGCCAATTTGCCTTGTCTCTTTTTTTTCTTTTTATGTTTATGCGGTGCTCGATGGCAGTCCGATTTGATAGTAGCTCCCTCTAAATAATGCTTGTCTAGCTAGCAAAATTAGACTATGGATGAGTGGGGATGCGCTCTTTGATGAAGGAGACAATGCTATTGGGCAAGTGAGTAGCTTACATGGATATCCGTGATATGAAGAAATCGTCCATGAAGACGGTAATTCACGATCGCTGGCTTTTCGATGACAACAGACTGTTTTTGAAAGGCCACTTGTAGTGATTGTTGTTGTTGTTGCTGGCTTGCTGACGTTTCGACAAGCAACAGTAACGTTAGAGAATAGATTAAGTTGTACAATTTCATTGTATTATTGGGGTTTCGTTGTTATAGAAACAAGGAAAAAGAGGTTTTTATTGATCTAGTTTAAATATAATGATTACTTTTAAGGTTTTTTTTTTCTTTTCTGATTTCTACTTTTTTGTTTTTGTTTTCAGCTATAATGCACAAGTTTTTTTTATTTTGTTCGGATAACAGGAAAAAAGTTGAAAGAAGAAAAAAGAAAAAAAGCACCCGATGGGTGCTCGCATGAAAAAGCTGTTGTCATCCTTGTTTTCGCTGCTTTAATTGTCCCATGAAGGAGGGGACACGAATTCCAAAGCAACGCAGCAGAACATGCTGCATGTTTGATATTTGATTGGATTTCCTTGGCCAACAGATGAATGAATTGCAGATGTAAACCTTAATACCATGATGGTGATGGTTGATGCTGTAGGATGAGGATGGGGATCAACCTAGCAAAGCGAATCTTATCAGTCTGTTTGGAGACAGTAGCAGTCGTCGTCGTAAAAGATCGTCCAACAGCAGCAGGATGATGCATGAAATAAATATCAATAGAGAAGAGCTATGACTTGCATTCAGTCAAGTAGGTTGGAAATAATGGACGAGTCTTTCTTGGCCATGATCCATATCTTTTGATCATAAAGATAGACACTTGGCTATCTTTTTTCTTTTGCCTAAGCCATCTATTTTCCAACAAAGACAGTTGAACGCAATAGGTGCAGTTTTTTCTTTTTTATTTCATTTTTGCTTGTTTGATACAATTTGGAAAAAAAAGAGCAGTACAATCGATAAACATGTATATAGACACACATATAAATACATTACATACTATATACCCTATAGCAGTTGGGAGATGCAAAAATAAAATTAAAAAAAATATGAAAGGGAATAGGAAGGGTAATAATAGCATGGTGGGGTTGGTTTTGGTTTTTTTTTTTTTTTTTTTTTGGTATGTGTTTTTTTTTTTTTTGTGTGTGTATGTGTGTTTTCATCTAGTAGTAGAATAAAAAATGATCTTATCGTCCAAAAGCCAATGAATCCAATGATAAAATGGCTTCGGCTTTTGCTGCTAAATCAGCTAAAGATCGAGTTAATTGAGATAAAGCATAAGCTTGTTCTGGTCTGACTTGTCTTCTCAAATGTTCTAATTTGTCAAGAGCATGATCAAAGTCTTCTAGTTCATATGTCCTTTCATTGTAATGCGATGGGGGAAGTAGTTCTTGCACTTGGGCTTGTCGTGGTGGGTGTAATGGTGTGTTGTAAGAGGGGAACGCGATGGGTAATGAGGGAGAGGGTGGCGATGAGAGGATGGATTTCACTTGCTGGCTAGGAGGATGATGATTGCCAAAGGAGGATAAGGGAGGTAAGGAGGTGGCGGAGGAAGAAGTAGAGGTCGTAGTAGAAGCAGTGGTGGTGGTGGTGGCGGCGGTGCTGGTGCTCATATTCGAGGGAAGTTGATGGTGGGATTGAGACGATGTGAGAGGAGGTAATGAAATGGGCGGTAGGTTGTTATTATTGGTAGTTGTTTGACTCGATGAAATGGAGGTAGAGGATTCTCTACGAGAATGAAGAGGCTGTTGTTGTTCACTGTTGTTATTATTGCTGAATAATGATTCTAATCGATAATACTGTCGTTCAGAAGAAATAGGTGGTAAGAAACTATGGCTTTGTTGTTGTTGTTGCTGCTGTGGCTGTGGCTGTGGCTGTTGAGATACATCAGGGTAAGGTTTTGAAAATAAAGGAGAAGAAGCAGTGGCAACCGAGGGTGATGATGGAGAAGCGGCGGTAGGAGAGATAATCTTATCAGATAAAGGAGAGGACCGATCATTCAATGGTCCTCCTATGCCTGTAGGGTGCTGCTTTTTGGAAATGACGACATCTTCAATTTCCGGTACTTTGTCGTCCATCGAACGAGGGTTGTGTCTGTTGATCATTGCGTGGTGATTGCGTTTGATGGGTAACGGTCGGATGGGATGATGGAGCCGTCCAGATGTACCCTCGATCGTATCAGCACCAGTAGCATGTAAAGTGGGATGACTCTCCAGGGAAGTAGGCCGAGTAGTAGTCGTAGTAGTAGCACTCATCGTCGTAGAGCTTGTCGCGGCCGTAGCAGCAGTCGTCACCGATGTATTATCATCGTCATTATCATCATCGTCACTTGTTTGAGTAACAATGATTCTTTTTCTTCTCTTGATCACACTTCTTTTCATGCTGACGGGCCTATGGACATTGTGCAGCTTATAATAGAGACCACAAGCATTACAAATAGTATTCCCCTGTTCATCTCTTCTCCATAACGGTGTGGTGGTGGTTCTACAATTGGCACATATTAACGCTTGTCGATGGACTTGATGTTGATTGAATGCTGGACAACCTGCACACGACAAAGATCCACCTGTGCCGTTACATTGGCCATTCCCAGGGCAAGTGCCACTACCACAATCATTCGTATTCGTCATCTCTGTTCCTGCCGTTAGAGGGTCGGTGGTGGTCGTCGTCGTTGTTGTGGTCGTCGTTTTACTATTATTGTTCATACTCAGCGTAGACGAGGTACCACTACTGGCATGGGAGGTGGATGGCATGTGGTTGGTATTTTTGGGTTGCTTACGGTTGGCTGCTCTTTTCAAAGAAGGAGGTCGTAATGCATTTCTTGCTTTCAGATAAAGACCACATGCATTACAGATAGTTTCACCATTGGGGCCTCTTCGCCACAGAGGTGTAGTGGTCGTTCCACAATTAGCACATTCCGTAGCTGAAACGACATTCTTGAATTTATGAGTAACATTATGTGCTGATTTCGAGCTTTTTAAATTTGGCACAGGAGAAGGCGTCTTGATATTTCTTGAAACAGTTGCTGGTGACGTTGTTGATGATGATACAGCAGAAGATGTCATTTCTTGCTTTACAGGAGGGAGTGTTTCCATCATAATTTCTGTCATAAAAAAGAAAAAAAAAAAAAGAAAAAACAGTGAAGAAAAAAAAAAAAAAGTAGTAGTAGTACTCTCTATTACTAATAAAGATGAAAAAGGAGAAAAAAAAAAAAAAAGAAAAATAGAGAGATAAAGGTGAAAATAGATAAACAAGAAGGTAAAGAAAAAAAAATAAAAAAATCAATCTGATAACTTGATTACAGAACGTTGGCCCATGTATATTTGTACTATAAAATTCTTTTTTATCAATCAAAATTTTTTTTATTTCCCCGCCTCCTTATCCCGTTCTGCTGTTTTTATCAAATCAATAAAATCAGTCGATTTGATCAATTAAATTTATCTCCGTCGTCTCACCCGCCGCGCTTTTTCGCTTGTCAACCAGCTGAGGGGGGGGAGGGTTTCAACGAAGTAAAACGAGATAAAGACGCTTGCAGGATCGCACGCATCTTATTGGTCGAAAGAAAAAACAAACGGGCCTCTCATGAACAACCTTTTTTTTTCTTTTGATTTTTGATTTTTTCGGCTTTGTCGTTTCTCCCTGCTACATTTTTACACTCGATCGATGGTGGCAGAAACCAGAGCCAAGAAGGCATTGCACGCCATTCAAGCGAAGCATCCAGTAGATAAGCGTAGAATAACAGGGGCTTCTAAACAACAAGACGATCGTCTTCAAATGCTTTTTGATGCATTTACTTTGAAAAGACCAGAACTCACCATGGGTGTCAAATGGCCAAAAAGAGATACTATCGATTCCGAGGAAAGCAATCATCTTTTTCACCATGATCAAACAAACAACCCTGAATTAGACAAAGAAGATCGAATGTAAGAGTTATTGAAAGTGCAACCAGGAAGTCTCTTGTTCCTATAATGTATCCATTACTTTTTTTTGTTTAGGAACGAGCGGATATACACTTTTCTTTCCAAGGCTGATTATCCTTTTCAACCAGAAAAACCAAAACAAAGAAAGTGGAGGGAGAAGCACACCATGATGGGCAACAGCAGCCATTGGGAAAGGACATCTGGAACTACTACCCATCTTGCGACGACACGACCCGTCTGCAAGGTACCATTCTTTGCTGCACCGCCTGAGGATATACTACTGTTGGCGAAAACGCTTCATAAGGACATTCATCTGAATACAACATCCTACACAAAGAGATGGCAAAGAGAAAGACGTGCGTTTTGTCGTCCTAGTGAAGAAGCCCGTCTTACGCCTACGCCTACGCCTACGCCTACTTCCAGTACGGCTTCTACTTGCAGTACTGTATCTACTGTCAGTGCACCTACGACACCGACAACTACATCCTCTGTGCATTCCCAAGAAAAGAGGCAAAGAAAGGCTGTCCAAGAGCAGGAAGCAGAGGATCATTTTTTCTACGCCATGCAAGACTTTATCATACAACAACTCCCTCCGTTAGTATCGGCAGATGCATGTCAAGAATATGGGTACAACATGATTGTCGATTATTTGACGCGAACATGCGGGCAAAAGATGGATGATGTGCTTTACAGCATGACGGGAAGAGGTGAAGGCGTGGATCATAGTGTGCCTTTACCCATACCAGAACGTCTCGATTGGAAATACATGTTGCTCAAATTACAGCAGAATGGATTTCCCGTAGAGTAAGCGAAGAGAATCATCGGATGATGTGATTGTGTAAAGTTGATATTCATCCCTCATTCTATCTCTATGCATGAAACAGGGTCTTGGAAAAGGTGCAGAAAGAATTGATGGAAGCTACAAAGACAGAGGAAACAGTGATCGATCCTCATCACAGTGACAAAGAAGAGGTGGAGGAGGCGGACGATGACCTCTTTCTTACAGAAACTGAAGCTCTCTTCAAAGCGGGTATTCAGCAATTGATGGAGGAAGAAACAGCAACCTCGAGAGACAGTAGTGAAGATGATGATGATGATGATGATGATGATGATGATCATGATGACAATGACGATGCTGTTTTATTGAGTTGAAAAAGAAAAAGAACTAAAAAAGAAATACCCTGTACATATAGTATTTATTCCATACATGATGCTTATATAGCTTGTAAATAGACTACTATTTTTATTGCTTGGCATAGAAAGACTCCAATTCTTCAACATCCTCTTTTGATCCCAGCCAAATACCAGAACGATCATGAATATGTTCGGGTATCAAGTCCAACGTATTTTGTGTACCTGTGGTGGCTTTACCGCCGGCTTGTTCCACTAAGTAAGACATGGGAAACACTTCATATAAAATACGAAGCTTTCCTTTCTTTGATTTAGAGTCTGCAGGATAACCAAAGATACCACCTTAAAAAAGAATAAAATAAGTGAGAAAAGAGGGGGCACTCCACACCACAACTACGGTGCTCTCAAAGTGTGTTACATACCATAAAGTAATGTTCGGTGAATATCGGAGACCATGGAACCGACATAACGTGCGCTGTATTTTTGCTTTACATGGTCTACATATTTTTTGCTGGGCTCGTCAAAGTACTTGTAATTTCCTTCATTCACAGAGTAGATTTTGCCTCGAGGAGGTAACATGATCTAATCATTTGCCGGTTAGTATATCTTGTTTCTCTTGAGAATGGATGGACCAAAAAACTTACATTAGGATGGGTCATGATGAATTCACCTATAGAAGGATCCAATGTGAAGCCATTGACACCGTTACCAACAGACTAGGATAACAGTAGGATGAAGAGTGTGATGAGCACGTCATGGCACTCACTTTCATATCGAGTCAACTGTCTCAAAAAAAAACTTACCAGGATCATTTCACAATAAGAACCATACATACAATAGCCAGCAGCAATGAGCTCTCTACCACTTCGAATACAGTCATTGATATTGGGATTACTTTCATCTTTCTGGAAAGAGCGGGTGAAAGAAAAAAGGAGCGGATGAATAGGGCTGCTACTGCTGCTGCCCCCCCCCCACACACACACACACAATCCTCTCTCTGGTGAGTCTACTTACCACTTTGAAAATACCAAAGATTGTACCGATAGAGACACCGCAATCAATATTAGAAGAACCGTCCAAAGGATCAAAAGTGACGACGTATTTGCCACGTTGATCCTTATTTTCAATAATCATTGCGTTTTCGTCTTCTTCAGAGACTAATAAACAGGCTTTTCCACTGCCAATAAGAGCATTACGGAAAATGTCATTGGCCAATACGTCCAACTTTTTCACATCTTCTCCTTGAACATTGGCTTGACCTGTTAAACCAAGTCTGATGTATACAAATAAAAATAGTTAAGGAGACAAATCCGATCTAGAGTTGCCTTCTATTTCCTGACAACTTACAAATTGACCAAACCGGCTTGTTTGACTTTGGAAGCGACAAATTTACAACCGAATTGAATCGCAGTTAAAAGTAAAGTGAGATCACCTGTTGCTTCAGGAGCATCCTTTACCAGATCGAACAGTTTATCTTTTTTAGTACGATGCATATAGATTCAGCGTACGTCTTTCTACTACTACTATTATCTCTACCTGTTGTTGAGCGATAACCCATCTAGTTAATGTGACAAGATCTTCACCTTTGCCGACCTTGATAGCTTCAAACTTGTCTGAGACCATTTTTTATCAGTATATATATAAAACAGATAGAAAACAAAAAGGATTAAAAAAAAAAAAATTAAATAAATAAAAGAGCCTTGTTATGTGATTCCTTTCTCTTTTTTTTTTATAGGCTCGTGATAGTTTATTAAGCTTATAGGATCAAAAAAAAAGCTTCTTTTTGTACAAATGTAAGAAATGCGGGGAAATCGGAGAGAGGCGGGGGTAAATGGGTGCTTATGACAAATCGCAACAACTCAGTTTTTTTTTTGTTTTGCGCAGTGCCAAAAGAATAACATCATTATGGTGGAAAGTTATTTCATTTTATTTTAGCCGCCTTTAGATTAAGATTTTTGCTTACTAAAATATGAGCGCTTTGATGTGAATAGTTCCCTAAAGTAACGCGATTTGTTTAGTTTAATGACTAAGATAGCCTTACTAAGTGGGTGCAGACATTGGGTAAGGAAAACAAGCGCTACTGAGTGCCTCATCTGGTTTTTTTTCTTTTTTTGTTGCAGGATTCGCTTTTCTTTCCCACGGAGAGGTACCTGGGCTTTTTCTTTTTCTATTTCCGGTTGAAGGGCGTTAGACAATGACAGTGAATTTACACATGTACTCTACCAAAGGGCTTTTTGGCTTTAAGGTTGCTTCAAAAGAAAACGGCTTTTTCTTATATGCAGGAAAAGGGACCGCAGATTTGTTTATCATCCTGTTTCAGGCCTTTCCTTCACCACATTTTACGTAGGGTTCAAGTCGAGAAAAAGAGACACACTTGAAATCACTTTATTCCGGTGCATTCCGACTTTTCATGGAATTTAGTAATGGGGAAGATGCATAAAAGAGCGATTTCTTTTTGATCTGTGACTCGAGAAAAATAAAGAAGCATTCATTGAAGTTTATGTATCGAGATCAAATTTCTAGGGGGGAATTGGCTGCACTCTACTAAGCTGTGCAAAAGTCAAACGATTGTTTGGTTAGGACTAAAACTTTTTATTTAACCGTCAAGGGGGTGGCCATAACAGAAAACTTGAATACATATACGCGCGCGCGGACACACCCACACACAATACACATACGCGCATGGCCACCCACTGCTTTTAAGGAGATGATTTGGATGTTCTTTGTAGCTTACTAAAAAGCCTTTTATTCATTGTGTAAAAGAGTAACTGAGTGTTCCTTAAAAGAAAGGAGAGAGTTCGTTTCCATACTTTATGTACCTAACAAGTGACTCTCTCTATGTATGCTAGTTTACAAAAGCAATATACATATGTATACATATATATATATATATATCTATAGAAAGCTTCTTTTGCCACATTTTATACACTTCTTTGCTTTCTTTTATTCCATCTTGATTCTTCTTTTTTGCCCCCCATCATGCTATTCCATCTTAATTATCAATTCTTGACCAGCCAACAAGCCATTGTACAAAACACCATTCAAAAAGCAAAAGAAACCGTACGCCATCAAACCTTGGAAGCACCAAAGCACAAAGATAAAGATGCACCCATTGACCATGTTGTCTTTGTCATTCATGTAAGAGAAAAAAATAAAATAAATAGATATTGACCCTCTCCTAAACGACGACCCTCCAATGACTGTAGGGTATAGGACAACAAACCGAACAATATGGATTCTTTCAAAAACATTGTAAGTGTTGTGTTTTCCCTATAGAATGGCCGATCGGTCTCTCACATCTTCTCCACTTCTATCACCAGTGCAAAACCTTCACGATACAACAAATAAAGCGGTGGAAGAGAATGACCATTTCCACGCCAAGCCCATTCGTGTAAAGTACATTCCTATTGAATGGCACAAGCATATCCATGATGAAACAGATCAAGCCATGAATGATATCACGTTACGATCCGTTTCCTCTTTGCGCATGGTCAACAACGATTACCTCGCCGACGCGTTTTTTTACCTGTCGAAAGATCGAGGGCAAAGCATCATTCATCATGTCACTCAAGCATTCAACGAAGCCTATGTTCACTTCATGGCCGAACACCCCTCTTTTCAGGGCAAAATCGCCATTTTAGCTTATTCTTTAGGCGGCATCATCACTTGGGATATCCTCTCCAATCAGTCATACTCCTTATCTGTGAATAACCTGTCAGAAGAAGAGAGACGCTTTCGAGCACATCACTATGGCAAAGTGGATTACTTTACATTTGCTCCATTACTCTTCAAGCCGGATTACTTGTTTACTTTGGGAAGTCCTTTGAGTGCCTTCTTATGTATCAGAAATCAAGACCCAAAATATTATCGTCCTACACAAGATATCATTTTCGAAAACATCTTTCATCCCTATGATCCCTTGGTAAATATTATTTCTTTATTTTTTTGGGTTTTTTTTTTTTTGCTTCTTTTTTGGGGGGGGGGATGCGTATCTAAAGTTGATCTCCATCATACATTACATACATGTATTTATACATCTACTTTAATTTTTCATACATGAAAGGGTTATCGCTTTGAACCTATGCTGAGTGATGACTACAAACACACACCTGCTGTTTTAATCGATGCTGCTACTTCTCCTACTGTCACGGCTGCTTCTGCAACAACGTCTTCTTTTAGTCCAAACAAGCTTTTCTCTAGGTCGCCCTTCACTTCATCTCGTACAACATCCGCCGCCGCCGCCGCCGCCACCCACGCCGCCAGCAGTCATAGCACTAGTACGAGTATTCACCCTTTATCCCTTGAACCTTGTTGTTACCCACAGGGGGACACATCTTGCATCCATGTGCCTTGCCTTCCTGATCCACAGGGTGACAGCTCAACGACATTGCTGAAAACCTTTTTCTCATCCCTGAAACGTTATTTTTCTCCAGCTCATACTCCAACCTTTATACCCCAATCTTATGTACCATCATTCGAAGAAGAAGAAGAAGAGGGAATGCTCTATGACTCCTCCACTCTATCTACACCCAAACTCTCCTTAGATGGCAGTGTCGTTTCTTCTGATGACGAAGAAGAAAGAAGCCCCGTTGATTCAAACATGTTTCTCTTTGAAAAAAGTACTACTACTACTGCTACTACGATGCATGACTATATTACCGTGTCAGCTATAGACGGAACGACAGAAATAGCAACAGCAGCAACAACAACAACAGCAGCCGAGCTCAAGGGTACTCCTATTTTACAGCCACCCCACAGCAGTAAAAAACGCTCTTATTCTTCGTCCACTCTGTTGCCCCTTGAAGAAGAAGAACAAGTCAAGAAGGAGACCCTCAACAGGATCAAAAGGCTCAAAAAGGCCCCTTTATCTCAAGAATCCATTCAACTCTTAAATACAACCCTCACTCGATCAAGTACAGTGCAATATACCGAAAAAGAAGACCAAGATCAAAATGACTACCTCTGCAATCATCACTATTACAAGAACAACAATAGACAGAAACGAATTGACTATGTTTTAAGGCCTGAACGTCTTTTAGGTGGTCTTTTACGGAAAAACGAGTACATGAGTGGTCTTACTGCTCATTTCTCCTATTGGTCTAACAAGGATTTGATGTGGCATTTGGTGCGTCGACTTGAAAATACAAATGAAACTGTTTGAATATACCCCCCATGTATCCATCCAAAGTAATACCTTTAGGCAATTAGATGTAAAGAAACTTTATTTAGTAAATAGTTTGTAATAAAAGTACAGAATCATTCAATATAGCACATATTTTCATTTTTATCTCTATTTTTTTTTTTTTTAAAAAAAAAGCTATAGCTTCTTCTCATATTCACTTGCGTACATTAGGTACAATTGTTTAAATGAATACAATGACTACGCGCAGCAGTTCAGATACCATCTACATTACTGCTACAAGTGCTGTATAATAATAGAGTTCACCGTCTTTAGAGCATAGGCGGCTTTTCTTTATAGAGGGACGAAGCATCTTTTCTGTAGTTTTCTTAATGTAAAATCATCACTTACTTTTTCAGTATGGGTCTCGGTCTCCAAAAGTTGTCTGTATTCCCAGCATTCAAGCATTCATTTTTTTTTTAGAACTGAACATTGGGTTGCCAGAAAGTAAGTAACCCTGCTTTGAAAATATTCCTTATTATTGTGAGACGACCCAATAGAGTTATCGACATAGTACACAAATAAAAAAAAGAAAAAGATTTAAGGTCATTAAAATTTCTTTTTTTTTTTTAAGATGTTGACATACTTTTGTCAACATTGGTTTATTTGTAAAGAGAGTGTGTGTGTGAGTAATAAAAAGGGGGGATTTTAGCTTCTATACACATACATAATAATGAAAAAGAGAGAGATAGGGGACACAGGGGCTTTTTTTTTTTCAAGTTGACGTTGTCAACACACTTTGTTGATGTTGATGTTGATGACCAGCAGCAGCAGAAGTAATAGTATTGATAGCACCAGTGGCATTTGCTTCCGTCATGATCAAGTCATTATCAGCTGTCACATTGTTACTGTGAGTATCAGGAGCAGAGAGTAATGGTGAAGGATGTGGAAGAAGCGTGTTGTCATTTCTTAGAGAGGACGTAACAAAATCAAATGAAGTGCACTGATGAAGTGGTGTTGACTGATTGGTACTCGTTGTTGTTGTAGAAGAAGAGGGTGTGGAAGAAGTCGAAGTGTATTGTTGATGGAATAGATCATTCGTGTTATTGTAATCTGTAACAAATAAAAAGGGTGCTTTTTGCTGCTGTGGATTCGTATGAGCGGTCGTAGTAGACGCCATCACCATATCCATACTTTGTTCTGCTGCTGCAATCACCATTGGATCGATAAATCCATTTTCTTGGTGACATTGTTGTAACTCATGGATGTCAGTCTGTGTCGGATGGTGGAGGTGAGAAGGTTGAGGGGAAGTAGCCATAAAAGGTGGATGATGGTTGAAATAAGACCATTCTTGTTGTTGTTGTTGTTGTTGTTGTTGTTGCTGTTGTTGCTGTTGTTGCTGTTGTTGCTGATGTTGCACCATGAGCGATGGAGTAGAGTGATTAAAAGGCGAGCTGTCTGATGCTACCATGCCTGCTGCGGCAGCAGCAGCGACTGCCATGGCCATGGCTTCCGTAGTCGATGAAGAAGGATGGTTAGAAGGCGTTGGGTACAAAATGGAATGATTTGTAGTCGCATTATCCATAGGGCCAAGTTGGTAATTATATCCTTGCATCGTATGATGATGGTCCATCATTAACGAATTATTATTGGCTGCTGCTGCTGCTGCTGCTGCTGACGACGACGGACAGGAAAAGTAATACGAGTGGTGATGAGCGTTGAAATCATTCGCTTTGGCAGGTGAAGGCGACATGATGGCATCGACTGAGGCAGTAGTCGTCGTAGTATCAGCTGCATGATGGTAATAAAAAGGAGAATAAGGGGCTGTAGCTATTGGCGCGCCGTTGGTACCAGAAGAGCCCATAAAAGGATGTTGATTCAAAGTGGCTATATCATTCTCGTGATAACCAACAGCAGACGACGCAAAGGGCACCTTTCCGGCTGAGGACGCTGCTGCTGTTGCTATCGGCGATGCTGCATTCCTGGTCTTTCTTTTGTTGTTCAGATGATTGTTCATTCTTAATTTCGCTTTATATTGCTGTCGAATCGCGGTATTTTGAACGGCTCTTTCCTTATCTGACGAAGATGATGAAGACGTCGAAGATGACGACGAGGAAGATGATAAAGAAGCGACCACTTTGGATTTGTTCGACTTATTGTTACCACTGTTGCCAGCCGTGGGGAGGGAACTCGCTGCTGCCGCTGCCGCTGCTGCCGCCGCTGCTGCTGCTGCTGCTGCCCTTCTACCACGTGCTGCTCTCTGTTCTCCTTTCAATCTTAATTGAGCCACAATGGAGCGAGACTCTTGAAGATCTTTCTCCGTTTTGAACATACGAGAAGTCAAAGTAGCTGCGGTACTATGAGATGATAGTGTAGCGCCTGCCATGTGCCTGTTCTTGGTGCCATCACCACGCTCACGCTCCTGTAAGAGAGGGCTTTTACCCTCTGCTGCACATACACTACGTACAAGTGCACGTTGGGCTTCCAGATCAGTTTCGATTCTTCTGATCCTTGCTTCGAGCTGGGAGAGATTATCAATAAAGGGGTCTACATTCGTCGGTTGCGTATTACGAGATCGACGAGAACTTGGATATGCACACAAGACGCCTGTTGAGAGGCAACGAGTGCAATTAGGATGAATGCCATCGCAACGAACCTGTCAAAAAGAGAAAGAAAAAAGTTAGAATTGAGAGGCTACATGCGATCAGCTCACCATTTTCATTGTACCTTTTTATGATGGCAGCGGTAACAAGCAATAGGTGCTCTGGGTCGTTTAATAGAAGGATGCATACGTGTCATTGTTCCTGAGTTATTACTTGATGAAGAAGAAGAAGAAGCAGAAGAGGAAGCGGGTGAGGAAGAAGAATTGTTGTTGTTGCTATTGCTGTTGTTAGCTTTGCTATTCATGCTTTTTTTAGCTATAAAATTAGTCAGGAAATGTGAATGAATGGATAATTATGAATTGGGTTGATAAAAGGAATGAATTTGATCTTTATATATGTTGCTTCAAATGAACGTAAAGTTGCTATTTTTATTAAAATAGAAAAATTAAGGCTGTTTTAATAAAGAAAAAAAAAAAAAAAAAACCATTAAAGAAATAGACAAAAAGAGAGAGGCATTATTTGTTAACTTTTATACTGTCATTTATTGATGGCTGTCTTTCTTTCTAAAGCGATATGCAATGTTCAGCTAAAAGTCAAAAACTACAAAGTCTAGTTTTTTCGTTGTTATCACACACATCAAAAGGAAGACGAGCTCTCAGTTCTTCTGAAACAAATGCCCCTATCACTGTTCAACTAGTATGTTCCCCTGGCTTAAAATTTTACGTTCACCTAGCCTAAAGATAATTATAATAGATCGAATGCTTACTTTCTTGACTCAAGATAAAATCCGTTACTATCATCATTGCTTCAACCATTCGATTGAGAAACGAGTAAGAGCTTTCTAACCTTTTTACCTCACACGCAAAACACGAGTGCTTATGTATGTACATATAATTCAATGGATACGTTACGTAAATAAGCCAAGGATACATCGCTTGCAGAGTGCAACAAGGAAAAGATAAAAAAATTGGACACTTGATCTCTCCTACTGCTTTCGCTTTACTCAAACATATGGATACCTTTATTTTATAATATGGCCTACTATTGTGAAACATTTTCGTACATTTAGGCTGAGGCATTGACAATATAGTAACCTCCTTTCTCGTAGCTCAATTCAAAATTAGTGTATGTTTCTTCTCGTCGAAAAAAACAAAACACAACACAAAGCGTACGAACGAAAGCATGAACTCCAACATCAGCTCACTATGACTTACACTTCATAACTATCTATTCGATATCAGTCATAGAAAAAGAAAACAAAACTCCCAAATAACTATTGAAAGTATAACTGGAATCGTAGTATAAAATTTATATGCTTTTCAAACTTATAGTGCTTTAACTTTGTGTCCATTAAGGAATGATCTCATTCTATCGTCGGCTTATAGAAGTATAGAAAACTTTATCCATGCTTTTGCTGATTGGTTGCTACCTTGCTTGTTTGCTGCTTCCATGGCCAAAAAAAAAAAAAAAACCCAGAATTCAAGCAATATAAACATACATAAAATACTTTGTCAGCTGTTCATTCTGTTGCAAATAGGTAATGTAGTGAAATAAATATTGTAGTGCCGTGAGCCATAGATGGTTCTAATGTACGTTGACCACCATTCTATCTCAATGAAAATAGTACCAATATTCTCTGTACTATTTTTATAGATCTCGTTCTCTAAGGATAAGGCTCTTTCTCGTAATTACTATTTATAATGGAGAATTAGCATTTCAACCAAGCTTATGCTACCCCAAGAAAAGTTTGTAAAAAAAAAAAAGATCTTCATTATCGAGCGAACATTGACCATGTAAGTTGCTCACAAGATGATACTAAGGCTGCACTTTGTCTAGATGCATAAGACATGTGATGCTCAGGATTCTTGCACCAATATAGCCTATATTTTAACTCCACTTTCATACACCATCTATGAGTCTATCATATGCAGTATACATAACTATTCCTCCTTCTTCCTTCAGGTATAATATACATATTTCGAGGTCATTCATCTCAACATGTAATAATGAATGTGATAAAAGCATAGGGTTCCTGACTAAATTTTTCACTATCATTTCTGATAGTGCTCAATAAGAAAAGTACAAACGAACTGTCTATGTCATTATGCGATCCTTATTAGTCATGTTTTGTACAAAAAAGACACAAAGCTCATTACTACTGTAGATCAATAACAGGCTTTATTCTATCATCATTCAGAAAAGTAATACTGCGGATAAAGTACCAAAGGTGCAAATAAATCAACCATCGCTTGCATGCACAGAGGCTGTTCGTTTGGAAAAATACATGATTATGCTTGCTTTATTTTTTTCAAATATATCAAATTTTACAGAAGTATGTGTAGTTTTTTTCGCCCCAACTGTTTGCTAACCTTTCAGATTTTTCATCTAATTTTCATCATTACGAGAAATGAAATAGTTGACACCAATAAGTTCAAGATTGTTCTGCTGAGTAAATGCTTGGAAATCCCATTTGTTAGCTTCTTTGGTTAAAGCATAGTTTGCTGCGGTCTCGGGCTGCTTATAAAGCAGGAAGATATAACGATGGTCACCGGTGTTGGGTGGTGGAGCAGGTCCCAAGTAAGAATCTAATGCAGATGCTTGCTTAATGTCACCGTTGCCTATTTTCATAAAAATGATTGGCAAGTTTCAATGGTTAGTGAAAGAGAAGGTGAAGTTGCATAACGCGTTACCATACGTACCGGGGACATTGGTGAGAACCCAGTGGCGATAAGGAGCCCATTTTGGGTCTTCCTTTGAAGGGGCATCAGGATCAATCTTTGAACACGTTATAGAGAGAATTAATAATCTCTATCTTTAACAAATGTAATCCAAGTCATATGCATACCATTAAAAGAGTGTATTTAGCATTTTCGTCAGGTGCAACAAATGTTACTTCGGGAGCTTCTTGTGAGTCACTAGGCTTGATAAAGTTACCTAAAGCGACCTCTTCACCATTAGGGAATTTGATACCCAAAAGAGTAGAAGGCGTGAAATCATTCGAAACAACTTTTGTATTTAAAAAAAGAAAACGTATTCGTCAGTTGAAAGCAACTCTATTGACCAGCCCTCTATGTATGACTTTACTATTAGGAATAATGTCAGCCTTCTTTAAAGCGTTGCTCATGTTCATATCCATTGTAACAAGCACCATGTTTATAGTTAAGTATAATACTGATGAAAAGAAGGGAAAAAGAAAAACCAGAAAAAGAAAAAAGGAAGGGCTAGGCCATTATATCATCGCTCTTGAAATTTCTCTGAAAATTATGCACTTTCTATGCCTTTTCCTCCAAAATATGATGTGAAACCTTATGAGCAACACAGATTTCACAATATACTGCAGTGACGTGGGTTTGTTCGTTTCCTGGATTTAAGTTTCAAAAAAGTAACACTACACCAAAACGATAGCTCTTCCTTCTTTATTCCTTTTTCCAATGTCATCACCTGCCGCATCTACAGAACCAACAGTTAATTTAAACACAAATAATGCTACTTCCAAACCTGTGCCAGTCAAACTTGTTTTATTAGGTATAGCATAGCACACCACAAACTTGAAAACAGGTCACACCTGATTTTTATATCAATGGCTAATCTACTGTCTCATCTCTCGTCACTGTCGACAATTGTTATAGGCGAGTCTGCGGTTGGCAAATCTAGCCTTGTCATTCGCTTTGTTGATCGTGAATATACTGAGAACAGAGAACCAACCATTGGTGGTAAAGTAATTTTTGCTGAGCAAAAATAAATCAAGATAAAAATGAAATAAAGCACCTACGCCAACGGAACCTGTCAACGACTATTTTGCTAACACTATCAACAATCCATTCTCATTTTTTCCATCAAAATTATATAGCTGCATTCTTAACACAGAAATGTACAATGGACGACAGGACAATCAAATATGAAATTTGGGATACAGCAGGACAAGAACGTTTTCATTCTTTAGCACCAATGTACTACAGAAATGCACAAGCTGCAATTGTTATGTATGATATTACGAAAGCTGTAAGATCATAGCACATTTTGATATTTGCTTTATGCTCGTAATGGTCAGTGAAGCAACAATGAAGACGGTGCTTAACCAAATCATTACCATTTTTTAGCCAACACTAGATAAAGCCAAAGGATGGGTTAAAGAATTGCAACGACAGGCCAACTCACAAATAGTCATTGCACTTGTTGGTAACAAATTAGATTTATGCGAAAACGACGATGAAGTTGAAGCAGATAATGAAAATGAGAATGAGGAGCAGAATGGAAATGCTTATAACGGTAGCCGACAAGTCACTTACGAAGAAGCTTCAGCTTACGCACAAGAAGCAGGCCTCTTATTTTTTGAAACAAGTGCACGAACTGGCATGAATGTGGATGAAGTGTTTACAGATATAGCCAAAAATATTCCTCTTGAATATCTCGCTAATAACAGAAATGGATCACGAGTGGGTGGAGCACAAGGCAATAACGCTAGACTTGACCTTCTACGTGAAGCTGGCACCAATGGGCAGAATTCAGGTGGTTGCGCTTGTTGAGGAGCGAGACAAATATACTTGGCTTATCAGGTTAAGTGTGCTGAACCGGAATTTGACGGTTCAATTATTCCTTTATTGATTTAGTTTATGCCGAAGCTCCCCATAGCAATTTGAAACTAAAATTCTAAATTTTGTAAATATCTACACTAGTCAACTTTGATAGCTATAAATGCTGATCACGCTATCATCTTTTCACATGAGAAGTACTTTCTATCTTTGCTTCCGCATTTTTCATTTTTGGACCTTGTATTAAACCATCATTAGTACTGTATTCCGTTATACGTACCTCTAGGTTCAACACATAAGACTCATTAGCATCTCATACGTATGGCTCCCTTTAGAACTAATAACACATACCATAAGAACGTATTTACGCGTGTATAAGGTCTGAAGGCAGTTACTTTCTTTCTTCGAGTTTCAAATACCTCAAAAACTGGCATCTTCTTTATAAAGGTTTACAAAGGGTACACCATGTTTTTCTAAATGTCTTCTAATAGGAAATTGCCGGATAGCAATAGTACTATGACAAGCACAAAAGGTCAGAAAGCAGACGAAATTCCATCTCTGCGACAGCAGACAAGTATTAGCAGAAAATTATAAGATCATTCAACTATGCCTAAGTTTAAGATTGGCTATTAAAGATCATGAGGTAGCGATTCTAGTGATAGATATCAGAGAAGGTTGTAATCCTCTTGATACAAATTCTAAGGATGAAGAAACAAAAGAATTGACAGTGTTAATGCCTTCTGTATATTTCTGTCATTCGTTATAATTCGAACAATAATCGACATGAGCTCTTATTGAAAGGAGAATGCTGTGTTTTCCAAAAAGCAACAGCCTATCTTCTCATTAAGATACCATTATCTGCCATAAAAGCCCCTTTCGGCACTTATAACATTAAAAGATAAACAATTATATCATAATTCGCCCTTTTCAATATTTTGCTACAATTACAGAGTTTACTTATGTTCTTGCCAGACATAAATACAGATTTACTAGTTAGCGATTAGAGCTAAGTGAATTATTGCGTTTATTTGGTTTAGGTGATTATTGAAGGCATTACGACATATTGCAATTTTTTTCTTTACTGAATGAACATTCATTAAAATGTGAGTTATAAAGAAAGGGAGAGTATCAGAATGAGGGCCCTCCTCCCTTCTTAAAAAAAAAAGAAGAAAAAAGAAAAGAAAGGTCTTATTGTTGGAAAAATACACGGTGAATACCATCATCCGTTATAGAGTCTATATAATGATTGGCGGGCTGTAAAAAGGCGATAGTATGGCATTGGACAACATGAGCATGCCATAAAGTATTTTGTAAAGGAACGCGAGGAGACTCCGCATTCTTATAATGGATCATGCCTTTTTTGTCAAGCATCATTCCATGACACACTTTCCAACTCATTCGTTTGCGAGTCTTCTTGAATTGTTCGACAAATTCCATGGTACGCTGATACGTTTGTTCGTCAAAGGACCGTACAAATGTCTCTGGATTGGTGTGTCACTATTATCAGCAGGTGTATTTTCATCATCATCCTCTTCAAATTGTCTTTTTAATTATCGCATCTTCTCGATCCTTCTTGCGCATGCTGATCAATTGCTGAGAATATGCTAGCCGTTCGCTGGTATTCAAGATACCTTGATAAACTTTGATGCTGGCACCGCAAATTGATTTGGCTGCATCCAACAATAGAGGTCTTTCAACAACCACAGTACCAGAACATCCAACGTGCACTGATAAGTCAGAAGAGAGGGAACGATTAAACCCACTGGTCTCATCCAAAAATTTTAAAATCGCGCAAGAGTTTGTGGAGTATTTGTAGTTTTTCGGTTCTCCCTCTCTCCCAATTGATCAGCGCCCGTTTGGTGTTCTAGTACTGTGCTTTTAGAACGACCTCCATTGATAAGGTGGCATTTTCGGGCCCACAGGCCGCATTGAACATCCATAGCGCATGGTAAGATACTTGGACTTATAAGCTTCTCAAGGATGCCACTTGTTTCATTTATACAAAAAACAACCAACACCGGCAATGTTTTGAACCTTTGATAGGCCAAGGTACAATACTTGATTGATCGATGTATGAAGGCAAAATTCACTGTATGTTGCACTTCGACAATGATGGGGGCATGCCCAAGTAATTCATTTAACGGAACATATAACACATCAGATTGTGAGCCGTCCGCCCTCTCAGAATCTCCTATCACATAGGCATCACCGTCAACACCTGCGACTGCCTTAGTCACAATATCTTTAACTTTCGGATATTTCAGAAGATTTCTGGTTGTCAATGTAATATTTGCGGTTATTAATTGGGTTTAGTAAACGCGACTTATTGATTGATATAAACTGTAAAGTGAATGATTCACCTTTAGTCCTTTAATAATACACCGAGAGAGGTAAGCATTCATGGCGAACTGAACGTTTGTATTTGACAACAAAAGGAGTTAAGTACTCGTTCCTGAAATTTTCAACCAGTTAGAATGCAGCATTACGTATGCGCATGTCTTTAGAGTACAAGGTTACGTGTATAGGTCTTATTACAATTCTATGATCGTAATAACGAGTCTAGTTTTTGCAGATGTCTCTAATTCGTGTTTAACTATTATAGGGGTATGGAAATAGCACATTTTCCCGCCAGTATTAGAGCACTTTTGAAAGTTCCGTTAATCTATTTAACGCGAGAGAACTGGCGAGTAAGAAGCGAATAAAAAAAAAAGAGGTCCAATATACTGTAAAAAAAGATTAAAGTCTAAGCAGATGCTTTTTAAGACTTGGTTGATGAACGAGGCATGTTTCTGCGATGTTTAGTAGAGGTAGACTGTTCTATGGCAGGACGACCTCTTTTGCGACGAGTAGATATGGAAGGTTTTTTTCCAGGAGAGGTAAAATTAGTGGTGAGATGATCAAATTCCTGGATAAATTAATTGGTTTCCTCTGTTTAGATAATCTAGTACTTTTGTTGTATAATGATAGCCTTTCTACTCATGTAATGCTGGTTGCCGCTTGCCTGAAATAGGCGTCTATCGGGCCTCAAGCCGGTAGGCATAGGGTATTGTGTCAATCAGCCCCAAGGGCGGCCATGTTGACGTCTCTCCTTGTGGGGGCTGCCTGGGCAACTACTCTCCTAGAGAGTAGGCTAGAGCATCAACACCTTTTTTTTTATATAATGATTCAAATAGAAAATGAGAAACAAAACAAAATAAAATAAAGAACCTAACTTTTATATGGTAGAAACAAAAAAGCAATCTACTTATCTCTCTTCCGCGGATATTTCTCATCGTTTACGTTTTACGTTTTACGTTTAGCGTTTACTTCTTTAATTTATAGAAATAACAAGTCTTCCAAATTTTGATAAAGAATGCATTAAAATGAATAATTACTTTTTCAAGTTGATATAGTATGTAGATAGGAACTTTTACTTACAATTGATTTATGAAAGCATGGCATGCATTTCTGCTGTATATAATTACTGCCTAGTTTTTATTGTTGTTGCCTATTACTTCTAGAACTATGGTGATGAATTATGACTTTTTGCAACTTATGCAATAGAACTTCGAGTACCATCAATACCGAAGGATATTTGTTCACTTAGTAGGTTACTATTATATAAATTATATGCTCACTATAGAACATACATCTGCATGTTAGACCGTCTGAAAAAGGTTGTTAATTTAATTCTTTAGTCGGCAACTCCATATAAGCGTAACTATAGTATACTTCGACAATCTGATAAAGAATTTCATTAGCTAAAGATTTTTAGTAGTCAGCCGCTCATACAAAAATTTTAGGTCAAATGGGAGACGTCCTTGCCCACT
The DNA here is from genome assembly GCF_025528875.1 of Mycotypha africana. Lineage (NCBI taxonomy): Eukaryota > Fungi > Mucoromycota > Mucoromycetes > Mucorales > Mycotyphaceae > Mycotypha > Mycotypha africana. The sequence goes on along the minus strand of NW_026515727.1, from coordinate 760,314 downwards.
TTATAACCAGAGAGAAAACCACACTAAAAAATAACGATGAGTAGCGATTCTAACGTGACAGAAAACTCGCCTAAAGCCTCAGAAAAAACTGGTTCCAGAGCCGAAGACTTCAAAGCGTTAACAAAAAGATATGCTGAAAGTTGTTCTGAGATGCTAGAGTACAGTAATGCTGCGCGATTTGAAAACAAGATCACTGAAATGATCTAACATACTCGTGCCTTTACAATAGTCACTCAAAGGGGCCTTACAAACATTTAAAAAGCGAACTCACAAATTTCTTGCCAGAAGAGACACTGAAAAAGTTTGATAACTTAGTTCAAGAACAAAAATGCAAATACAAAGCAGATTTACTGGTATGGGAGATCACAACTAACTGCGTTATGTAAAAGTTGGGACATGAAATGTGTTCCCTTTTTACTCCACAGCTAACAACCTTCCATAGGATATAGCCAGCAGTGTATCTGAAGGGCTCGGCGATCGTCTCAGTGTTTTAGATGATATGGTTGAAGAAGCAAAGGAACACGACAGAGTGAAAGCTCAACTGATTCCTTCTCCTTCTCAAGTCAATCGAGGAGTTATTTATAAGCAGAAGCAGGAACTGATCAAACAAATGCAGCATACATATCTCAAGGTAAATTGAGGATTGAAGTCAGAATTGCTTTGATATTATGTAGAAAGAAGATCTCATTTAGTTGTACTCCTAGGAAGCTGATGAAGGCCGTCAAATATACAAACAAATTAAAGCACTTAAACAGCAGACTGATTCCAAAAAGCAGAGAATCGAAACCATCGCAAACTATTATGATGAGGTACGCAAATAGAGCTAGTTGCAGGCTCGTCGGAAACAATCTAACGTTTTGTCTTTTAAATAGTATGTTAGAACTGCTCAGGAAATTTCAGGCATTGTCGCTGCCCTTACTCACGATAAGAAGTAAACGAGGAAAGGGAGTGTCCGTCTTTCGCTTTACTGTGTTTCATTGCACCCTTTGAACCAGTGATTTACCTATCCAGCTGATACCAATCATTACCACTACGCATTTATCAATATACCATAAAAGAAACTATTTTTATTCAACTTCAATATACCTAAATTTAAATGCAACAGGTACATTGCTTTAAAAGTTATACGGCCTAACATTCAATAAGAAAGGGGCCTTCAAAAACGAATTTTCGACATTATATACAAATGTTTAGTACGCATTGGCTCTTAAAATTGATCAGTATGACGATTTAAAAAGTTTCGCTGATGCTTATTTTTGTAATGCTTAGTCTATTTTTATACATTTCTTCCAATTTTCGATATGACAAGGTAAACACGGAAATTTTATAGCACTGTTCTCAAATTACATATCAGAACCAGCAGTGAAACATCGGTTGAGATAAACCCCCCCCCCATTTAAGTCACGAATGGCTGGTCTGCATGAAAAAAGTAAAAATACTAAAGATGCCCAATTCTAAGCGCTTTTCAATAAAAAACTCTTCCTTTATTTTCGTGTTAAATAAGCATTCATGGAGCAACAACAACTACCAGAGCTAAATCAAGTTAACAGTTTACCAGATGGTTTCTTTCCTATGCCATTGGCATCTCCAACAGCAACAAAAGTCAACTTTGTCAATGACTCTACTGCTCCCGCGACGGAACGTACCACAACTGACCCCTTGAGCCCCAAAGCGCAAAGACTGAAGCAACAGCAAAATCAAGAATTGGAGCATCAGCAATATCGCAATCGTGTTTATCAACGTCGATCCTCACGTTCACGCGGTGACCGAGTTATCGTTATTGCTTATGACCACTCTAATTATAGTGATGCTATGATAGCCAAAGCTATCAAGTTGAATATGATACGACCAACAGATGACATACGTATTGTTCATATTGTAAGCCAAAATGACTATCGTACTCTGTTTGCACCGATGTTAGCTACCAGCGTTTCGACAACAAGCGGTGTACTGCAAAGCGAAATGGATACGAATATGAGTCATGCAGTTAATGTCATGATGTACGAATTAACCCACACCTTGGGAAAGCACGGGGTATAATTCCTTTCATCAAACTGTCGTAGTGGAACTTTTGACAGATTAGGATTAACAATTTTTCAATTCTTCTTCAATAACGGAATATAGTTTTTTAATGTATCTTCTGATGTTTTGAGAGGTGATCCAAAAGCATCCATTGCTGATTATTGTAGAATTACAAAGCCTCTCTATTTAATCACAGGAACGCGTGGATTGGGTGCTGTCAAAAGGTAAGACATCGCTATCTACTTTCGTCTACAATGCCGTGGAACAATGTAATTTAACGTCTTTGTTTAACGAAGGAGTGTCATGGGATCTGTTTCAAGCTACTTAATCCGACACTGTCCTTGCCCAGTTTTGGTTTGTAAAGTCGAACCTTCAGAGATCGAAGCTCGTAAAGAACAAAACCGGCAGAAGCAGGCAACATTCGAAGAAGTATTATGTAAGCATTGCCAATAAATCCTGCACAGCTTAATCATTTACACTTAATAACCTTATTTCATTTTCCAGCTGCAGTAGGTAACAGTACACCGCAAACGAACCCTCGGTAAACGATCGAACGATTGCTGTTGAGCTAAGTCTAATTACGCGTATCAGGTAATACTATTGTCGTACAATTCGGATTTGCTCTACTGAGCCTGTTCAGATCAAATGTAATACGAATTTCTACTGAACTTCACCATGACATATTATGTAATTACAGAATTACATCGATAATCCTGCATATTGAGGAACAATAAAATGTACTTTTTCTTTTTTCGATAGAAAGGACAGTAACAGCAGAAGAAGTCAAAGAAATGAACTGATAAAAGCTAAGTAGATGTTTAAATAGATGAGCATTGGGCGTCAGTAATTTAAACGGATATAAAATCAGTGAAAGAGTAGGGTCAGAAAGGTAAAGTGAGGAAAAGTGCACAATATAGCCTAGGAAAACAGGATTAAGATCTTGACTTTTTGCTGCCTTTGGCCGTATCTGCTTTTGCTTTACGTTTACTGCCTTTTTTTGGAGTGAGTTTCATTACATCGGCTGATGCACTTGTAGCGAAATTTGTATTTGATACAGCTTGTTCAATTCGTTCGTTCTTAGCATCCAACAAGTTATTGCTCTCATCCATACTTTTATCCGCTAAATCGACTTCTTCTGTATCTATTTTCGAAACTGATTTTTCTCGTTGCGCACTTTCAGTAATTGTGGGTTCAATATCGACTTGTGCACTCGCATCGTCACTCTGATAATCGTCATTTTCAGATGTTGCCAACAAATAATTGAAAACTCTATGTTTGTTTGTTTCGTCTAATCGTTGGTCCTCATCCATCTCTGCATTGCTCTCGTCCTCTATCTCAGCAGTTGTCTCTACGATGATTGTTTTTTCGTTTTCTTCCTCTTCTGCATCTTGAACAATGGGGAAAATGCGCTTTACAGTTTCAAATTCATCTTCTGTTGAAACTTCAGCAGAGTCTTTATATAGATCGACAAGATGATCATAAGAAACGATATATTCATCGGTGCACGCTTGTCGAACCTTTTCTTCCTTTTCTGGTCCACTTGGCATTTCCTTAAACTCTTCATTGACATGGTGGAGCAGTAAATATGCCGATAATAAAGTGCACATATGAAGTAGCATAAGTGAGTGCTTAGTTGTGATATTCCGTTCAAGTGGTTGCATAATCTCAATGCTGGGTATTTCTTCATTATAAGAGTCTAGAAAGGTATTTGATGCTTCTTCCATAAAATTCAAATATCTGTCTTCTCTTACGATATTTGCGTAATAAATGAGATGAAATCTATATCGATAGTCTTGTCAATAAAGTATTCCATTCACAATCACGCTGTAGCAAAGCTATATCTCATACTTTACTCTTTGGTTCCGGGATATTTTGCGATATAGCTGGTACATTTCTTTCTCAGTTCATTCAATACTTCTTCTTCATTATAAATGTGTTTGCACAATAATTTGATGACTTTATCGTAGTATCTTTTTAGCTTCCTCTTATGCAAAACTAGCAGATGATTTTTCACGTAGTAGCGCTTGGCACGAATTTTTTCGCCACCTTTAGACGGTCTTCCTTTGGAGACTTGTGGACTTTTATCAGTTATTTGTTCAAAGTTAAGGGAAAGATCAACTATTTTCATTTAATATATCATAACGTCCATTGATTAGTACAGGTAGCTTTGATATCGCTTATGTCAATAGCAGTTGTTACCAGCATTCTTCCTATTCCGTCTGCTGCCAGCCAGTGATCGATTTATTTCAATGATAGTAGACATTATCTAATTGCAACGGAAAAGTGTTGGTACGTGTGTGAAAAACCACAGAGAAAAAGAAAAGAAGTGATCTGTTTCAACAAACATATTTCAACATGTAAAAAAAAAAGAGGAGGCGGTATTTTTTTTTTTTTCTTCATTGTGACTTATTGTGTGGCTGTCAGGCAAATTAATGGAAGCTCTCGCTTACGCAGTTATGTAAAAATTGTTTGGCATGAGTGGAGACACTCAGTACAGTTTTCTGTATGGTTATAGAAACATTGAAAAACGTTCAATTGTCGACGAGCACAGTTGATCAACGCAACTCAATATCTTTGTATTTTCCAAAGGAACTGTTAGCGATTGACAATTTGCTTTAATATAGAGCAAAAATAAACGAAGAGCTTCATCAAAAACCAACACCATTTGATTAACTTCTGAGGAATGTAAATAGTTACTTGGAACTTTTGTAAGCAAGTACAGGTTATAGGTTGATAGGAGCTAGAACACGACAAGATTGTCGAGCGAAAATAGCTATCCAGCATATTGGTGTATCACAAAGATGAATTATCATATAGCAATGCACCTCAATAAATGGCTGTTACAAGGAGCGCTGGCTAGTTACTGCTTGAGATTAGATACCAGATAAATGTAGCGATGGCCATTTTGACGAAAAGTGATGATTCAAGTACAAAACTGCCCTTTCTCGTTAGATGTTCCCATGCCAACTAGCTGTAGACTTCAGATGTCATACAGTAACATTAATTATTGCCACTCTATGTGCATTGCTCAAACCCTTTAAGAATTGTATAGCTGGGCATAGTAAAAGTATGCACGGCGTTTGCCTTCGTTTTTTGATCTGCACTGGATGACACACGCCTGTACACTACTGTAATATTGCTGGGTTCGAAGTTTACTTTGTTGATAGAGCTTTCGGTTGTTAACTGTGTGTACATAATACAAGAAGGCGTTTTAGGAATAGTGTTTACAGAAAGAATAATAGTTGCTTATCTTATATCCATTATCATCAATCTACAATCATTAAGAATCGAAAGAATCCCAAAACACAGACATACACAGACACAAAGTTGGTGTCAATGAACAAAAGTAAAGGAGTACAAGACTCATCATACATTGTCTGTTCTTCAACTCAAAAAACCACCTTTTCCTCGTATATTGGACTTTTGAAAATCCCATTTCTTCTCAAGGAGGCTGAGTATACCTGCAAATAGGCTTCGACTGAGACCTCAGGACTGTGTTGCCCTTTTTTTATGAAGTTCATTTTGTAACACTTCGAATGTTGCAATTTTTATCATTGAGTTTTCATCTAGCTTTTCTCAACTTCCATTTTCTTCTTTTTATTTGCAGTCATTCATTTCATTTAATCTCTTTTTAGCCTATCCTCACTATTATAAGCGTTTTTGGCTCCGCTTTTACCATACTATCATTGTTAACTACTACTAACTACCATGCCGTCTGCTACAATAAGTCTCTATGAAGAAATGGAACATGTACCTGATGAACTCCGTCTTCATCACTGTGCTAGTATATTAAGCTCATCAGCCGCGTCAACATCAAACGATCTCGTTATTCAGGCATTGAATTTTTTACGCCTTAGAGCCATAAAACACTCAGAGACAGAGGCCAAAACAAAACTCAGCCTACTTTATTTCCCAGCAATCGATGATGTTAAAGCAATAACTGATACTGCACTCATAAAGGCAGATAAAACAGAAGCTGATATATGGTCAAGGAGTGCGTTTGATAAGCAGTTATCTTATGCGCTTCAACTGTGCGTAGTTCCATTGACTACGAATAATGACTTAAGTTTGATCCATTATCTAACACAGCATACAACAACAAGCGCGAGTAACAGTAGCAGCATGGTAGTTGATCCAGCTTTATACTTTTTGATGGGACTTCTGTATTCAAAAGGTATTGGCTTCGTCCAGGATGTTGGAAAAGGTCTAACTTGTTTGGAAGTTGCTGCCACTACTGGCTCTGAAGCGAAAAGCAATATTATAGCTGCAGCAAGTTGCGAATTAGGAAAGATATATGGAGATCGGTACGAATACTCCCTGCACCAACCTTCAAAATCTATGTATTGGTTTCGTAAGGCGTTTGAATGTGGATCAACACAAGCGGTAGTGGATTTAGCGTATGGGTTTTTTGAAGGCATATTCACATCCTCACTCATGGAGAATGAAAATGAAGAGAGTTGTATTAGTTATGAGAATAATAGCAATAAGGAGGACGATGATATGAAAGCACTTCGATACGCTAGAGAAGGTGCAACCTTGCTCAATGACCGATATTGCCAATACATTGTGGGTCATCTCTGCTTGAAAGGCACACAAAATGGGGTCAAAACCGATACTCTAGAAGCTCTTTCGTGGCTACATGCTTCTGCACAACAAGGTTTTGTTGTTGCGATAGAAGAGGAAGCATCTACTTATATAGCAATTCAAGACTACAAGAAAGCGTATGAGTGTTGTACACAAAAGTATGCTATGCATATACCTTTTTGTCAGGCAAAACTGGGCGACTTGTATAGAAATGGATGGCATGTAGAACAAGATTATCATAAGGCCTTTGAGTACTACCAAAATGCGGCAAGCCATTCAGAAATACCATACCCTTACGCGCAACATATGCTAGGGAAAATGTAAGCTTTCCTCTTAGTATGATTAATGGCTGCAAAGGTAGATTTTATAGTTGCTTTGATAGCAATTACTAACAAACCTCTTCCTAATTCATCAGGTTTTTAAATGGAGAGGGTGTTCCCAAAGATTTGGCAGTGGCAAGGGAATGGTTTCAAATTGCTTCTTCACAAGGATACGAACCATCACAACAAAAATTAATGGAGATTTCACTATCTTCAACACCTGCGAGTACGGCGCAGCGTTCATTGACAGAAGATCATTCAGTATCTCCACAACAGCAAAAGAGATCAAGTAGATGGTCATTAAACTTTTTCACCAATAATAATAATAACTTAAAAAGACGACACTAATTCACTACCCTCTTTTAGTCCTTACACTATCTTTTTTCTGTCTTATACTCTCTCAAGTAATAGTGAGCTTGATATCAGATTCATTGCGTGAATTGGATAGCAACTCAGATTATCTGTTTTGCAGGTTACTGTGGAGTGATAAGTTTGTATATTATGGTTTTTCTTCATTCAATAGAAGGTATCTACGTAAATTTTGAGTAGTTGAAACTGTAGGAAAATTGAAATCAAGAGTTGTGCTTGTGTTTGCTAAAATTACAAGACAAATAGGTCAGAATGGTTGAGGAAAGAAAAGGACACAAAATGGATACAGATAATTAGATGGACAAATGAAATTAAATTAAGGTCGAGTAGTACATGCTTGGTTGAAATGCTGAGAGAGAGGAATATGTATAAGTGAAAAGTTGCTAATCAGTCCTCCCTATAAGGTGGTGGTTCTTCCGTGAGAGCTACTGTTTGCGATACATCTCCTCGGTCATCCAGTGGGTGATACTGGGGCTGTTCAATTTGATTCCTCTTCAATTTATTATAAACCCAATGCATTCCGGGCACTTGACTCCACCATCTTTGCTGTTGTTCATGTTGTTCGTTCCACAACTGCTCGCTCCATATGTAAGGCAACAGGTTATTCCTTATATTATCCCTAGCTGCAATACGGCCTCTGTACGCATCAATCTTTGTCTTTATAAAATGGTATAGTTTCTTCAGTTGAGTTCGTCCAATAAGTGCAGCAATTGCTATACTTCCAGTTACTAGAAGGGCTACAACAGCAGACTTCCATTGATCGCCTAAAGTCCAATGCGGTGACATATTATAATAGTACGGAGGAATATCTTCCCTGGCTGAACATGTTCCGTTACTACAGTGGCCTGGATAGCCATCAGTTCCATAATAACATTGCATATTGTACTTGCAAAGACTACCAACAGGCATTTTAGGCTGACAAGTGTGCGTCTTTTTATCACAATAAGACATGGTAGTACAATTGCCTATAAGATCCAGATCATCGATGTCGATGACTTGAGGGCCACGATACTCAACATAACTTATGAGTTCGTCGGTAACGGGTATAGTGTGGCATGGCAAACCTGTGTCATTCATGGAGTTGCTTAAAGGTGTGTATATAAATGTATGAATGGGGTCGATACTCATTTCGAAACCAGCGTAATCTGTTGCATATGAAAATTCAGTTGGTCAATTGTTTTTAATCGTTTGTAGAAGTACTTATTGTTATTTTGATGGTAATTTACTTCGAGTCTGACATGTTAGGCCAGCTTCGGTAGCATAACAGCCATGTATAGGATAAAACTGGCAATTAGCAGGTTCTATACAATGCTGCTCGAACGCTGCTATCAGCTTGAAGGGTAAGCATATCAATAGTACCCAAATGAGGTACATGTAGTAGGAGAGAGGAGAAATAAAGTGTATAAAAATCATTATGTTGAAATTTTTCTTGTTCTAATGATCTAAAATTAATCTGCCGCCTTTCGGTGCAGCAACTTCAAGCTTTCATTCAAATTGCGTGATCAAATGTTCCACCAATTTACAACGTACATTCGAGAGTTGTAACGGAATGATGGATAGAGAAGCGAGTTTTTACTATTGCTACTGTATGATATGGGTTCATAATAGAGAAGGATAAGTTTTTATCTTTGCAAGATGCTTGCGACGAATTGATTGCCATAAAAAGGTCTACTCTTTCTCTACTTTCATCTGCGGTTGAGAAGATCCCTCAACTTTAGTCCTGAAGTAACTGTCAATTTGGGCTACTAATTCTTTCTTTAACTTTTTAGGATGAATACCGACGGAAGTAAGAAATTCTTTTAAATCAGCATTGACCACCTACAATAATGATATAAAAACATTGTGTTTTGTAAGTATTGTAACATAGTATATTTCCCATCTTCCCTTACATGATCAAGTGTTCCATATTCCCAATGCTCTGGGATTGTTCGTTCTTTCAACTTGGGACGCTTAACATCCGTAGGAGAAGTGCTTCTCGCTACTTGACGTTTACGTGCAGTGCTTTGTTCCACAATAGCATCTACATTAAGATTTTCTAACCCAACAAGTGTCTTGAATCTTTCAATATCTTCACCACACTCCTGATTAGAGAACGAAAAGGTTAGTTTATTTTCGTGACCAATTAACTTTGCATTTCATGATACCTCATTGATGAGCTTGTAATCGGGTATGGTGTCATCTTTCACAGGAGGTACACTATCTGTTTCGAGTGCAGTACGAAGCAGTAGATTCTTGTGACTTTGAAGAGCTATATACATATCAGAACAGGCAAAATTGGCTCAGCTATAAAAATAGGATCTGAAAGAGTAATTCTTTTTGGCTTACCAGGATTATGGTATATTGTTGGATCAAAGCTATTCATTCTTAACCTTTTCAAAACCGGTTTGATGACACTGACTGCCTCTTCAAAGACTACCGGATTCAATTGTTTTTAGTGTATAGGTGAGTTCAATTATAGAAAACGCCTCATATCTTCTTTACCTTTCCCTCCAGAAACAGTATATGGCGGAAGTGCACGAATTTCGTCGGCGAAAGGCAAAATGATGACTTGGAAACCAGCTGGATCAATGACATTCCCTGTACTATCAATTCTCTCTATCTGTGGTAAGAGAGCAGCAAGACGGGACATAGTATTGACTCTTCTTGTAAGGTTACATATGGCCATTTTTTTCTTTTTCGATAAACACTTCAAGAGCGTAGTGAATACTTTTCTACTGCCTGTGTATTGCTGGATTTGATTGAAAGCAACAATAAATAAGTATAAATAAATAGAAAAAATTGTTGTTCATTCCATTACCGTTTCATCAGGATAAAGAAAATAAGGATGTGTTAATTGGTGATACATCTTTAAAGCGCTTATATCTCTGTAGCCCAAAACATAAATGCCTGGCTGCTTTACTGTCTTTATCTGTTCTAATTCCTCCCTGGAAAACACTATATCTTCGCCTCCGTATTCATAGCTGAATTGAATATCAGTCGGTAAGAGATAGTCACCTGTGTCTTCTCTTTTCCACCTGGTAGAACTTTTCGCTTCTTTTAACTGTTCACCGCTGGAATAAAAATATTTAGGCGCACCGATTTTTTGTTTTATGATCATGTTGTATCCTCTCACACCAATAGTCAAGTTAGGGCCTAGTTGAAAAGGTAACCTAAACTCTGACCGCTTGGTTTGCATAGTTCTCAACTTCTTGAATAAATCTTTCACTTTTCCTGTTGCTGACAACAGGCGAAACTCTATGTTAGGGTCTTGCATGTTATTTTCATCATTATCGTCCGTATTAATTTTTTCATCGTTCTCAAAAGTACAAAACCGCTGATGAATAATAAATAAGCGTCATTTCGATTTCAAACCATCGTTGTTTTTTTTTTTTTTTTTTTTTTTTTTTTTTTGCTGCAGCTGCAGCAGCAAAAAAATAAAGTCTCTTACCTGATAGAAATTGACTTTATCGAACTTAATATCAGGCTTATCCAACCCGAACACTACCATATTGACACCATTGTCGGTCAGATCTCTAGCTCTTTGAATTGCCGCTTTATTATATAAGTTATTGTCACCAGCTGGATTGTCGTTATCTGTGATGATGATAACTCGTTTACTGGATTGCTTAGGAGACTTCGATATAATGTCTGAACAAAGCCAGAATAGATCACTGATGGGAAACAGTTTATCTGTAGATCCATAATTTTGGCGTATCATGGAAGGATCTTCAATTAGTGTATCTAACTCTTTTAGACGCGTCGGGTCAGGTATATCCAACGATTGCAGTACGCAAATATGCTCTTTGCCCGCATCATTATAATGCTCTTCCTAAAACAATTCAAAACAAAAAAAAAAAAAAAAAAAAAACCAACCAAAAAAGAGCTATTAAACAACGGTATTCATTGACTACTCGAAATATCAAGATACTTACAGTAGCATATAAGACAATGCCGATTTGATCATTGGGTCGTGAATATAAACTATCCAGGAGTTTTCCTCTAATACACTTGAGAGCTGACAATACGGGTTCTTCATTATCGTTTTCTTCAATCTGCTCCCACATACTAGGACTGCAATCAATAGCATAAATATGGCACTCTTTGAAGTTGTATTCTTGCTAGAGTTCCAAAGAAGAAAGAGAGCTTTTAGTAACCGAATCTTGCTCATCAATGACAGAAATGCTGTATTTGTTTATGACTACTATATTATTTGTAGTGTGATCTTCATCATCTTCACCATCCAAGAAAGACTGACTGGAAGACGGATACTGCGAAAGAGACATGTAATTGCGTGGATGGGAGGGCAGTTGTTAAGAAGGACTAACAATAGCAGATGGCTCAGAACAGGAACTTGGATTTAAATTTCACATTTTAATGCAATACATTGGATGTGACCAATGGAAAGCGAACTTCAGAAAGACTGAGGGTGCATCAATAACATTCGAAATACTAACTCATAAACGAGACAAATGAAAGTATTGACTAAGAGCAGTATAATCTTGCTTTTTACATTTTCAAAAGTTTCAGATGTCTATAAGAAAATAAACTGCTAACATTGCTTGCGGTTATATGTCAAATCGATACAGAGTATTCAAAATTGAAGTTTTACTATTTACAAATTATTTGTTATTGGGACCTATTACTCGTAATATTCCTCTTCTTCATCATCTTCAACTACAAATTCATCCTCGTCATCACTATCGCTGATGTAACGACCTCTCTTTTTCTTCTTTTTGAAAGAGGATGCGGTTCTTTTAACTACCACGCGATCTTCGTCTTCAACCTCCTCTTCTGTTTCCGATTTTGGTGCTTGTGCAGCGTCATATTCCTCATCGGATTCTTCAACGATAGTTCTTTTACGACTATGGCCTCCCTTGACAGCGGACAATGGCATATTGACCCCTAAAGTGCAAAATTAACAGTGTCAACACCGCAGTCAACATATTCTAAAATGATGTTAATACTTACTTTGCATACGTGTCTTGAAAAAATTGGCAAGTCGGATTGAATTTTTATAAGCAAATGATGACTCTGCATTATATCGCATAGCGTTCTTTTTTATCAATTCCACATCATCTATTAAGCCCTGTATGAATACAAATATATGTAAGCTGAATTTGAACTAATTGATATATAGGCGCTTATAATTGATATTTCTTACATCAACTGTCCTGTAGAAGCCATTATTAACCCTTTCCAAAACCATGTCCAAACAGATAGGATAAGCTATCACAGACAAATAAAGTGGATAATCGTAGAAGTTCACTTGATGCACATACAGTTGGAAATCTGGCTCGCTCATTAACCATTGTAATACATCGATAGCTCTTTGTGTTTGCTCAGGTGTCAACCTTGGTTCCACCGCACCGTAGCGAGTGGCAAAGTCTTCCCCTGAAGGAACGATTTCCCACGGGCATAAATCTTCCGGTTTGGAACTGTTATCATCCCAAATGATATGATAATAAGCCCAAGGGCTACTGAGGTTGGCTTTCTGCCACTGTAATCCATTTTGATTGTAGTTGGAAACAGTACCAGTATAATAATGTCCTTCATCGTAAATGGCATCGACTTTCTGGCCTACTCGCAAAGTCATGAAAATATTCATAGAAGCAAGAAAGCGTTCCCAAAGCACAATGAATTCTGGGCTGCCATCTTCGTCAGTGTATACGACGGTTTGGTCACCGTGCACTTTATCGGGAGTCCATAAAGGGTCCTCTTGCTGCATGAGAACTTGTTGCACGTTCTTCAATGTTAACATGGATATTTTCAATTTACAGTATGCTGGAGGCCCCACATGCCAAGAAATATGAGAAATACTACCAAACAAGACAGGCTCGTGCTTATCGATAATGCCATGCTTTTCGTCAAATATATGCTTCATTCGAGACTTTTTCAAGTATTGTTTGTGACCCTCGGTAAGAATGACGACAATATCTCCTACTTGTGGAAGGTACTTAGATAGGCGGCATTCAGTACAGGTGATCCAAGGAATAGGCTCATGCTCCTTTATTTCGTCTTCAGTTAGCTCACGGGGTCCATCTCGTTGTTTTTGAAGACGTTTAGATTTCGCAGATGCAGTACCATGAGATACTGTTGTAATGGTAGGTTTTGGTATGGTGATTTTAAGAGATTCAGACTGTTGTTGTGTACGACTTCTCGTCGCTCGTCCTGTTAGTGCTGTATTCGAGGGTGTTGTTGATGATTGACTATAAGAAACTCCATTCACCGATTGAAATGATTGGGTATCCATTTCGTCTTCGAATGAAGCAGCTGAACGCAATTTTCTTTTTCCTTTACGATCCTCTTGTTGTGGCTGCTCATCAACAATATTTGTATAAGATTGATGTTGTTGTTCTTGTTGACGGGTCATCATATGGCTGAAGGTGGAAGGGCCCGGTCCTGCTTCATTATTGCGAAGATAATCTGCTTGTTCTGGCGATTCATTTTCTACATCTACAAATTCTTCGCCCTCTGTATCTTCACTACTACTTCTATCTTCAGATTCGGATTCGGTATTACTTTCAACGTAAGAAGGTTTTGCTGCGGCCGTTCGTCGCGGTCTAGCACGTATAGGCTCGTCATCAATATCATCGTCATTGTCGTCCCTCGTTCGCTTACGAGAACTACGAGTGGTGTTTGTTCCTCCCCTAGAACGACCAAGTCTATTCCCTCTACCTCCTCTGCCTCCGCGTCTGCCTGATCCTCTCACAGACGTTGTACGACGTGTGTAACGAGTCGTTGCTGATCCGCTATTTCTAGTTATATGCACAGCCCTACTACGTGTCATAATGCCTTCTTCTTCGTTAGCCTCATCGCTACTACCAACGGCAACGATGTCATCGTGTGTGATGAAGTCATCGGCCTCCTCTACTTCCTCTTCACTGTCACCACTGCCATTAGCATCATTGCCATTATCATCGTCATCCTGATAGTCTTCATCCGCTGAATCATCAGGTAATAAGGTAGAGAATAGCGGAGGTTGGAACTGTAATTGAGCAATAGCAGCAGCGTTCATATTATCTTCTTCGTCGTCTTCAAATCGGACAAATTCACGTCTTTTTTTGGCGACTGTAGCACGATCTAAAGCAGGTAAAACGATGAGCTTTACCTTACGCATTCTATGGGTTAACAAACAAAAATGAAGCCGAATTAGTTTTTGAATTTGTAGGCTCGCATTAAAGGCTCAAAAAACATTACTCCTCTTCTTCATGAATATAACATGCTGCTCGTTTCATATCTTCGATATCAAATGTCTCTGAAGTCACTGGAATATTGCGACCGTAACCTAATTTTTTCTGATTTGGATAAGCTACCCCTTGCAAGTCAATAATTGGTGAGGGCGGCAATAGATAGGGTGGTTGTTGTGTCGCCTCGTCAATAAAAGAGCCATCCGGATAATACCTCAACGCTTGATAATCGGAGATGAAATATTGGCCGCGTTCCCATCCTCTGACTAACTCATAATCTTTCTCCAATCCTCCTATGCCAAAGAGTGTGCAATGGCCCTCTTCATCGGTAATGGCATACTTCATACCATCTTTGGAAAATTTACAATCGGTAAATGTTCGACCAAAATGTTGGGTACGATGGATAATCAATTTATGTGAAATATCCCACAAAATAACATTGCCATCATAGCCGGCTGATAATACAGTACTAGAATCTTGAGGATGTGTGTCAAGAGCATAAATTTCACCAGCATGACCATTTAAAACACATGCAAGAGCTCCACTGGAGGCATCATAGACGCGTATTTCGCCTTGAGTGGACGCAACAAGACACCAACGGTCATTGGCGCTCCAAGCAATCATGGACACTTTGGGTGGATCAACGTTGGTAGATCCTGCTGGTTGTAGTGATTGCTGTTGCTGCAGTTGCGGTGTGCCGGTTCTTTCTATTGGCACTGCCTCTGTATCAATATCCATTTGCATTGTTGCATTCTCGTCTTCCATAGGCGGTATTAATGTTCCAAATTCCTCACTTTCAACTGAATTTTGCTCTACAACATCAGAGGATGCAGTGGTTGAATTGCTAGTTCTTTCTAGATTTTCCAGTGAAGGCTTTACAATAGGTGTTGCATCAGCTATAGGCATGGTCAAATCCACTGTAAAAAAAAAAAAAAAAAAAAAGTTATATACATCAATTGCGTACACACGTACAATAAAAAATTGAAAATTTACAAACTATGGAATGCCACTTCTTCTTTTTGGTGTCAAACGTCCAAATACGCGCAGTTCCATCTTGACAACCGCTTAAAATACGTTGACCATCATGACTGTATGCTAAATCTGTTACACTCCCCATATGCCCCTCTAAAGTACCAATGGGTATTATCGCTTGAGATTGCCAATTTGTATGCTTATCAGGAAAGAGAGCATTAGCAAATCGTCGCCTTCCTCGACCTGGTCTCTCTTGACTACTGCCATAATCCCCGGCTGTATGGCTATTATTTCCACTGCTACTGGTTGTCGTTGAACCTTCATGCGTAGTTTGTATAGGGATTGTAGAAAAGACATAGACAAAACCATCATCTCCTGCTACTGTGAATTTTGTACCAGTATAATTGAAAGATGAGCATCTTAACCTATCTTTAGCTCTGAATCGACAACTAAATGTGATAGGGTTCGCAATGTCGTAAAATTGCAATGTATCACGATTCCAACGCCACAATCGAACAAAACCATCTTCATTGGTTGCCATCAAATATCGTGTGTCTGCTCTGGGTGAGGGCGAAAATTTCACAGTGGTGAACGGCTTAATCTATAAGATAAAACTATATAAGTACAATTGCATATTGCGATGCATTAGATAGACATTTACAGCAGTGGTATTCGGTCTCAAACATATAATAGGTTTGTATTCTTCCATAGTCCAGACTCTCACGCAACCATCACTAGAGGCAGTGGCAATAAGTGTATTTTCTTGATTAATAGCAATGTCTGTTATGACATTTTGGTGACCGCGCATGGTGTGGATAAGTTGTCCCGTCCTAACACACCAGACTTTTACTAAGAAATCATCACTACCGGTAAATAATCGCCGATTGGTATGATCGAATGCCACTGAATACACTGGATTGCGGTGGCCTGATATAGTAACACGCTAATTTAAATGATGTATCAATTGGTTGTTCGTTGCTCTTCTTCTCGAATTACTGATAATTATTTACTTCTCTGTAGAATTTTGACAAGGAAGTTGGCATCTCATTTTTCTTGAATACCTTTGCACCCATATCTCGTGCAATTAATAAACGGTCTAAACAGACCCAAAAAAAAAATAAAAAAAAATTGAAGAGTACAGTTAACAATTGTCCTATCAATCCGTAAGTGGGCCGTATTATTCTGCTATTTTACGTATTGGCAATTTATTGAGCTGTTTTGCTGACATAATCAGATAGTTGGAGGTTTCCAAATCTTTTGTTGGTATAAATGCTGAAAGCATTGTCAAAAGGGAACTATCACCATGTCGTAAAGCGCTCACTCTTAATATAGAAGGATCACCAGTTTCTTTAAAATGATGCAGAAAGTTTTTCAGCAGTGATAGTAAATAGTTGTTAGAGATGTGAGGGTAATCACAGGACTACAATATCGAATGTAAAAGCTTTTCAATGAGATTAACTTTTCACTGCTTTCGCCATGAAATAGATTTACGAATCTTACAAGTCGCTCTAATGTTAAAGGGACTGGATTCCCGTCGTAGTTGACAGTATGAGGTAACAAGCTTCGATTTTCATCGAGTTCTTCCTTCAAAGCTTGAGCTGCCTTTTTACAAGGACTTGCTGCAAGGAACTGAGCAATTAGGTAGTACAGCTAATGTGAAGACCAGTTGAGTAAAATACTTCTTCCAAATCCAGACAATTTCCAGCAAAAGAAAAGATGGTAAATGCTGTCATAGTTACCTCTTTCGTAGAAATATATGC
Organism: Mycotypha africana; assembly: GCF_025528875.1. Classification (NCBI taxonomy): domain Eukaryota; kingdom Fungi; phylum Mucoromycota; class Mucoromycetes; order Mucorales; family Mycotyphaceae; genus Mycotypha; species Mycotypha africana. The sequence goes on along the minus strand of NW_026515727.1, from coordinate 743,121 downwards.
ATTCAATGATCAAAACCAATAGGAAAAAATTAATACACATAAACAGCAAAATATAGCGAATATAGTAAGTGAAACGTAAAATACCTTGCTCCATGTCGATGATCGGACAGTGTTAGATTAAGGAGCAAAAAGAAGTTGATGTCGAGTTCGAAAACGTTCAAACACGGTTTTGTTCAAATACACTCCGCTTATCTTAAAATGAATGGAGAACTTTGAATTTTGCAATGATAGGACGCGCTTTTCTTCCCCTCAATTTTTTTTTTTCTTTTTACCTTGTTCATACATGTGAATAAGCATCTACAGATACACATCTAAGCATGGCAAATTTTAATCTTTCAGACCTAACCGATATTGAGTAAGAATCCGCCTTTACGGTTGAATTGTTTGTACTCGATTGACTGATTATGCCAAAAGTACAATACCTGAATTTATAGTCGACGAATCAACAACAAAAATTGAGGAGTAGATCTCATTTAAACGTGTGATAATTGTGTTAGTTACGAAACTGACTCTTGGCATATATAGATTTTGCACAAATGACTCCTTCGATGCCTCTGCAAATTATTTAAATACTTTACTTACAAGCTATGGATACCCAGTGCCACTAATATTTGATTCCGATGACATCAAGCATAAATGTAAAATTGTCAACTGCATATATAGCTTAATGAACGACAAAAAAGTAAGCGTTTATATTCAACTTTATGATTGCGCTACTTTCTCATGCCTCTTTTTACCAAAGAAAGATGACCAAGAAAAACAAGAGTATCGAAGAATGATAAATGAAATGAAGAAGCAGCAGCAAGAAATTGAACAAAAGCTAGCAAGCTGTGAACGTGATTTGAAATCAAAGCAAAACCGTGAAAAAGAGTTAGAAGCAAAATTATAGTAAAATAAAAACATAAAATCATATTTGAAGTAGCTTAATCTCACAAAATAACGATATTGTATTATAGTGCATCTGAAGCAACTGTCAAAAAACAGAACACAGAGATAATCAGATCTAAAGAGGAAGTGACGAGAATTAAACATAATATACAATATTTAAGGACACAATTTGAGGTGAATATATCTACTAACTGCACCTATATTGATCAAATGAACTTATTTCGGTTTTAAATCAATAGCATGAAACACGGAGACACGAGCAAGAATTTAGCAAAACTCAAGAACGATTATTAAAGTTGATGCATGATCACTATAAAGTGAATGTTGCTTATCTACACGTCAATCAAATCAATTTTGAGGCAGAAAATGATCAGCATGATCACGTTCAACAATTACACGAAACTTATACCCAGTTATCCAATGAATTGACCCGACGAGAAGCAGATGTCCGACAAGAAGCTCTCGAATTAAGAAATGCTTTAATAGAATTCTATACAGAATTACGACGGTTTTTAGAACAACAAATAGAAACAAGTAATAGCAAAATCGAGAACAGACAGTTAACGAAAAGTCATGAACCGCTTAAAAATGTGTATGAAGAAACAGTAAAATTTCGTCTACCTATGGATTGTGGTGGCCAGGAAGCAGTCAAAATGATACATGATTTGCTGGGAAGATTGAAAGAAGAATGGCAACTTCACTTACAACAAAGGCCTACAATCTATACTGATGAAGATATGAAGGACAAGTTGGATCAAATAAAAATTTTAGAACAAACAGTCCAGGATCTATTAGAAACTTTGGACAGAACAAATGTGGACTACGAAGAGAAAATAAAGATATACAGGAAGTTTGAGCAGGGAGGGTTCTTTGATAATCTTTGTTCAACAGCAGTACATCCTGGCTGGAACACTAATGAGCAATCAGAGTGAGTCTCACGCAAATACGACCTTAGTATTATAGTCTAACAATTACTTTTTGTATAGCTCGGAAGATTCTATAATCGATTTGGATCCAACAATAGAGTTCAAACATGCGCAAATTTTGAAGCAATCGAAAAAAAGTCAGCAAAAAATAACAGAAGCAGCCTTGAAATTAGCACTGGAAAGAGATAAGTTAGAGGTAAAAAAGACAAAAAATTTATATTAGGTGCGTTTTGATGAAATCTAACAAAAGTTTTAGGCTGAACGATGGGCCTTTGAAGAAATGAAAAGAGAGCTTCAAATGAATGAAATATTGACCGATTTGAACGCAAATAAAAGGTAACATTATATTTGATTGCTCTTCTGATTCAGGCAAACTGATACGATACTCATAAAGTAGTAGTCATTCAACACCAACACAACCATCTGATTCTACTCAGCCATCAGCAAGCATCCCTACAAAGGCTAAGAAGCTATTTACCCCCACTGACTATCCTCATCAGCCGTCAGCAAGTACGTCTGCAATAGCTAGAAGATCGGTCGCCATTGCTGATTTGAGCGCGGGAAGGACACGGAAACGAATGCGATCTTTCCTCGGCACTCCTTCTAATCACTAATACATAATACCATATTTAAGTATTTTATCATTAATGCCTTCCATGCTTTTACTGCCCATACTATCAATTACAGTTTATAAAGCCTTTCATTCATCTGAAACCAACACTTCAAGCGTCGTATCTACTGACACAATAATCATGGGACAAAAACAATTGTGAATGGAGCTCGAAAAAACAGATTCCACTTCTCGTTACTCGTCGTTGAGTGTTTTCTGATGTTTATTGATTAAATCCAGAAATTCTCGTCAGTCTGAATAATGAGGTGTGTATAATAAGTGCTTTATCGAATTTCTTAATGTTAATAGATTGATCTTTTGCTGCTGGGTAGAACTAATCAATGCTTTAACGGAGACGACGAGCTTCACGTTCAGATTCCAAGAGACAAAGAATGTCGTTTTCACGAACGGGACCCTTAACATTACGGATGATGGAACGGTTGGTATCGTCCATGAATTCAACACGGACTTGAGTGACACCACCACGAGAACCAGTACGGCCAAGAACCTTAGTAACTCTAGCGAGCTTGACGGGGGTCTTTGAAGAATCCTAAGAGGCAAATTAATATTTCAATTTAGAATGCTGTATTCTTTGTAATGAAGCAAAGAAAGTCCATTAGAGGAAGTTATCAAAAGAACTAAGTGCCGAAATGTGTCCAAATGATAATTGCTGTATTAAGCATCGACTGTTCCACTTAGCATCCATCTATTTTCCAACAAGTATCCATTCGATTGACAGTATAGCGAGCAATTTTCCTTGATACTTTGTTGTCCTCTAATGGATCAATGGTCCTTACCATTGTCTATTATTCAAATAAGAAGGGAAGATTATATGCACTGCATATTGCAGCTTGCTTTTTGGCTGAGTGAGATCCCAGCCTTTGGAAGTGCTCACTTGAACAGATTTAATAGTCCGGCATTTACCGGTCCGGCATACTTTTATTGCTTTCCGTTTTTTGGTTTTTTTTTTTTTTGGTTTTGACTATCAAACAGACAAAGAATTATATTGGATATATGGCAATAAAAGATTTGAGAAAAAGGCATAGACTGTAAAACTACTGCAGAAAACCATTAATATATTATGAGCTCGTACTGAGTGCACCTGCTTTTCCGTTCTGATTTGCAATTACGTTTAAACAAAGATTTTATTACATAATATCAATTTTTAAAGCTTTTGACCTTGAATGCCGCGCTAATGACGGTGTGAATATGGCAGGACTCGCATTGTTAATTTTTTGAGCAATTGATATCCTCAAAATAATGTTAAAATAAAGGGATTTGGTATCTTAGAGCAGTCTGCTGAGTATTACTTCATGGCTAATTGAATTCGAAGTGTTTGTTGGATAAAATATGTGTTATACATTTAAAGTGGGTCACAATTACTATGTTGTTTGTGCTCCTAGAACTCACCATGAAGTCCTAAAACTGACTTATTACAATTCATGAGAAAGTACGTTGAAGACAACTGCCATGTAATTATCATATATTTTTGATATAAAATCACTGACTTTTGCCTTAACCTTTCATTTATATAAGTATTTTCCTTCCATCCATAACAATACTCAATACTGTTTTCCATAAGTCGCCCCCTTCCTTTCTGAATATTTTATCCACGCCAAAATCACTCGAACACGATGTATTGTTGCCGCGCAAGCGTTCTAATACGAAGCACTTTCAAGTTCTACCTGATTTCACAGCTATTTCTTCTTTGAAAAAGCCTCCATTTTAAGTCTACAAAAAAAAGGGTGCAGCAAATCACAGACAAAAGATCCCAAGATTACAATAGCATTGTCAGAAATATCATCCTACAGCAGCTTAATGCGATAGCAGAGCCCGTTAATTGCTCTAAATTCAACCCTATGTGGAACCGAATATAGCATTTAAAAATGTTTTCAACACGGTTGTATTGTTTTAGATAGAGAGTGCGTGGCGAGCAGTTATTTGAGTTTTAATTCTGTATTCCTTCTAAATTTGCATTATATCGTCCGTATATTTTACTCTACACGCTTCTGTCTACTTGTTCTGAAATGTGGCTAGCAATAATACAATTTTTTTTGCCTGATATTGATAAGTTTTTTACGCAAGTCAGCTTTGTTTTTACACAGATGAAGGTTGGAGGGGTTTGTACCAGTGTTTGCTAGAGTTTTCGAAGCCATATTGCTGATCCACTTGAAAGTAAATTGTTAAAATCATACTCGCTATTTTAGCTTGGTAACTTCGAATAGAGGCATGAAATCAAAAATAGTTGCTGGGATTACATGACTTTCTCGGTATCGTTAAGAATTAAAAGGACCATTGACGTTCCAACTGGCATTGATAATCGAGAACACGCTTTTTTAACTCTAGTATAAGGGTACAAAGTATTCGGCAAGCAAAAAGTAAACCTTTTTTGATTTGTTTGCTAATTCACAAAATAAATGCTTGTTATAACAAGAAGAATCGATTCAAATCACATAACAATAGTAGAGTTTTTTTTTTCTTTTTTTTTTTTTTGTTTGTATGGGAGACTGTGCTTCGATTTTATGTAAACCCCTTATTCGAAAGCAAAAGTGTCTATGCTCGCGTGAAGTCTACAGTTGAAATGCCGGTTTGATTCTCAAGTCACGAATTGTTTCGAATTGCCTACACTTCTTTCTCCAATCCTTTTTTATTTCCCTCTGTTAATTTTGACACATAACCATAATACCGACAACTATGATTTCAGTAGACACAGATATCATCACAATATCCGATGATAATGATAAGAAGTTATCCTACGAAGTCAATGAAAAAGTGTTATGTTATCATGGTCCATTAATTTATGAAGCTAAAGTAAAGCTGAATACGCATAAACCGCAAAAAAAGTTGACATACTAAATTATGATATTTTTTTCACGAAAGATTTTGGATAGAGATTGGATGGATGAAGATCCTGAGATGACAGGACCTTATTACTATGTGCATTATAAAGGCTGGAAAAGAAGGTATTGTACTGTTCGCAGAAGTAATTACTATTGCTCTACTATAAATTCTTGGAAAATCTGGGATATAGTTATAAACAGAAAATATGCATTATCATCTTTAGTTGGGATGAATGGGTGCCAGAAAGTAGATTGTTAAGGTGGTCTGAGGAGAATATAAAGATGCAGTTAAGATTGAAAGCATTATACCGTACTAAACAATCACCAAAGACCCAAAAACCTGGTGCCAATACTTCCAGTAATGATCATGTTGAGGATAATACAACAACCTCTGTTGAAAGCAATGCTAATAATAGTAGTTTGGGTAAACGTCGAAGAGATGCGAAAGCAGAGAAGGAAACAGATTACTTGAATAAACCCGAAATACGATTGGATATACCCGACACGTTGAAAGGACAATTGGTGGATGACTGGGAAAATGTTACGAAAAACCAACAACTGGTAACATTACCAAGGACTATCACGATCAATGATTTATTAGCAAGATACAAGAAATTTAAGAAAGAAAGAAAGGGCAATAGAGACTTGTAAGATTACAGTACTACGAGATCCACAATAATAGAACATGGGCTTTACAGTATTTGAATTGTAGGAATGAGGAATTATTGGATGAAGTTTTGCATGGCATTAGTGTCTATTTTAACAAGGCATTAGGGTCTATTTTGTTATACCGATTTGAACGCCATCAATATGCTGATATCAAAAGGCAGTTCCCTGATAAGGATCTAACGGATATTTACGGTGCAGAGCATTTACTGCGTTTGTTTGGTAAGGATTAATTCATCACCTCATACTACCAGCAAGGAATATTCTTCACAAGTGCGTATAATACTTACCTCTCTACATAAGTTCAATTACCAGAATTGGTTGCACATACGAGTATGGATGGAGATGCCATTCAAGCTTTGACGGATTACTTGGTGGATATACTTCGGTAAGTTTGTTCCACAAAGGTTCGATAAATTGTCCGTTAAAGCACTCTAATTTCCCTTGAACTAGCTTCATGCAAAAGCAGCAGAAAGTATTATTTCTACAAGAATATGAGAATGCACCACCGAATTATGTTGCTGTATCTGGCAATACTTAAACTGAATGCAACAGCAATCGACTTCAAAAATTACTCACGCGTTTTATGATCGATTATGCTTACTGTTGTAAAACAAAAAAAAAAAAAAAAAAAAAAAAAAAAAAGATATCCTTTCACACGTATTTTTAGTATGTCTTGTATATAGCTCTTCTTGTCAAATAATGACTATTTACTTTTACATTAAACACCTTTACGAAATATAATTACAATTTTATTTGCAGAGTAAAAGCATAGATGGTAGAAAACAGTGAATGGAAATGGAAAAACATACAAAATCAATACTTGAAAATCAAAAGTAAAAGAAAAAGGTAAACGAACTAACTACAGGGATATGACGAGTAAACAAAATTTACTACATGGTTTAATGCTTACGAGGTGGAGCACTAGGAGGTGAAAGAGATACAACTTCGGGATCTTCATTAGGTTCAGAAGTTCCATCTTTTCTTGGTGGTAATTGAGGGGGAGTTGTTACTATTGATGCTGGCTGTTCAGAAGGTGCTTGTTGAGTAGCGCACAAGTAGTTCTTGTCAATGTTTTGGTGAGAATTGTTTGCAAGACGAGCAGGTTTGTTTGGTGGAGGAGGTAAAGTTGGCTTGGTTGCTCTGTTTAATGGCGGAGAAATCTTGGGCCTCGCTGTCTTTGGCAAAGGAGGGGGTGTATTGCTGTAAGTACGAGCCAAATGTGGGGGTTTTTGAGGCTTTACAGGTACTTGGTGTTGTTGTTGTTGTTGATTGATGGATTTGGACAATACTTCATTGTTCAGATGAGTATCGGTCGGCGTATCTTTTGCAAGTCCAATCTCCTCAGGATCAGCGACAATAGGAGAATTGGACAGAATATCGCCCTTAATCGTAGCCGATTGGTGTTCTTGAGACTCATGAGTATCGTTAATGTTGCTTATCGGCATCATATCATGTCTGGGTGGCAAAACAGGAGCATTGGGTGGGATCGAAGAATCGTATTGTTTAGCTATATCATTTATGACATTCGAATTATCGTTAACACTTTGACTTGAAGGTGGTGGAGCATAATTAAGCAAAGGCTCTGCAGCTGCTGCTGAAGCAGGAGCTGACTCTGTATGAGCATTTGTACTGCTACCAATATCATTGATAGGAGGAGGAGGTATAGAGTAACTACTACAATATCTGCTAGGATCTGATTGTCGTTTTTCCTCAGCACGTTTTCTCATGTCAGCGAGTCTTTGAGCATAAATTTCTTTCTTTTCATCATTTAAAGGTTTGTCAATATCTTCAATGTCATTCGATTTCCTATTCGACAAAAAGTTCTCTGCCTTTCGCAACCAAGAAGTCTTCTTATTTTCTGTACCGTTAGAAGAGTTTGAAGCATGACGATTGGTATTGGTAGATGCTGTTTGTGATATGTCAGTAGCTGTATTAGTATTGCTTAATTGTTCGCTTTCATCACTTTCTGAATCACTATCCGAATTCTTTGTAATACGTTTTCTCAAGTTTGATAATATGCCACCAGTACTGGAAGAAGTACCTGATGTCTTCGAATCCATCGTCGACGTCTGTTCCACAGACTTTAAAGGTAGACCATCTTCTATGATTGATTTTCTTTTAGCGGAAGTTTGCATTTGTGGCAAGGACTGTGAGCTTTCCATTGGTTTAGTACCAACCAAACCTTTCATACTGCTGTTATTAGAATTGTCGTTAAGTTCGAATACGGATTCAGCGCGACGATTCTTCAACTTTAGAGCATCAGCAGCAGCAGGAACTTTTTCAGCTCCAGCAATGGGAACAGTTGGAGCGTTTGTAATCGGATCATAATTTTGAGTGGATTTAAGACTTAAGCTGCCAGAAAGAGTAGATGAAGTCGACACTGTTGAACCACGTCTATCCGAGTTGATACTAGCGACATCAAAGGCACCATTGCTTTTGGGTGGCCTGACTTCCACTTTTACATACTTGCCAAAAATACCGCCTTTTCCTCCTGAGGGACAGAAAGATGTATCATCCATATTAGGCAAGACAAAAGTTTCTGCCATCACTTCACGAATTCGAGACTCAATAGTATTTGTCACAATATTCCACTTGATCTGCTTATCAGCAACCACAGGAAGGATTTTCCATTCCATATCAGGCATTTCAAAAAAAGATATCCAATAACGATTTGTAGGAGGTGCCTTTATCTTGAACATTAACCTTCCTACCATTTTTTTCAATTTCACAGCCAGGACCAACTTCATTCGGATAGGTTTCATAAGGGAAGAGTAAGACCAATTAAAGTCGGTTTCAATTTCAATGGTCAATCCACCTTGATATTCCATCTTTGTTTCGACGATGAGTTCACCTTCAGGAGAAAGGGATAACAACCGAGGATTGGTAAAGAAAGGTACCGACTTCCCTACATCCACATCGCGTACTTTAATCTCATCTAAAAATGTAGGTCTTTTCGTTTTATCAATTTTTTTTCTAATCTTTTGCTCAACAAAATTCTTCAAGCGGTCCGTTTTGTACATTCCCAAAAAGAGGCGTCCGAGGATAGCATTGACCCAGGCTGTTTCGCGATGACTTGGTGAACACTGCACTTGTCTTATTAATTCGTCCATAGCAGATTGGTCAAAGTGTGTACTATCCATCATGATAAACGAAGACTCATCTGGGCTCGCTGGTGTAGCCTCTTGACTGAAGTGTTGGGCTTCCAATAAACCAAAGTACCAATCTTCCTTATCAATATTACGAGTACATGTAAGGTACAAAACACGGTCAGGCTGACATGTTATATCATCTTCGGGCAAAACAACGATGGCAGGCGCCGTAGTTGGTTCATTGATATCTTGGTCTTGATCATCTTTTTCTCTATTTTCGTTATTTGTAACAGTTGTGGTGATTTTTCTGGGTGTCAAACGAATCACTGCTCTTTTACCATAAACTTCCCCTTCGGGCTTTGCTTTTGCTATCGGAAATAATGATACGGAGTATTCTTGCATTGGCAACACCATAGCTACCTCTTGTTGGTCCTCTGTTTCATAACAATAAAGAGTACGATGTTTCAGTACAGCGTACATAACTCCTTTCTTGTTGTTGGGTTGATTTCCACCATTGCCGCTCACGTAAGATTGAATGCCTGAGATGATGCCGTTGCTGCCATTGTTGTTACTGGTTTGAACTTCAGGCATTTTTGGCTGATATTGATTCGTCAAACGTATCCAGCCTTTCTTCACAACAACATCGTCAGGGTTTCTTACACGGGTAATAGGTTCAACTTCTGGTACTGAGGCTTTGGTTGCTGCTGAACGTTTAAAGGTACTGATGCCTTTCAAGTAAATAAGTCCAGCAATAGCCAACAAAGGTACAAATGTGATACCACCTATCAGATAAATGACTATGAATCCTAACAAAGATATCATAACCTTCTATAGCATGTATATATCAATATTTATGGTGTATTTTGTTTGAAAGGAATGTTTATAACAGATAAAGTCAAAAACGAAAGTAAACTATAATTAAAGGGTATGTCATTTTTATGAGAAATTTCCATTGATAAAGGAGGAGGACAACAAAAATTATCATCTCCGTTAAAGCAAGTAAAACATTTGCTCTTTTTCTTCCATCGAGTTGCTTGAGGACAGCAAAACGCAATGGAAGACAAGCAAGCTTAAGGTTGATAGGATGAAAAATCAAACGGGCACTTGACAAAGTAACGAAAAACACAATATCGTTACAGGGAGCAAACAGGAAGAGCACCTTCATTGTTCGGCAGGAGTGTGTTTTCAACCTTTTCCAAATAGATGTAAAAAATGACGTGTTCACTACATCAATAAGAGTCAGTTCTTTTACTAGGACTCCGTTCTGACCGGCCTTCTTTGTTAAGAGGAATAAGCTTGACTTAATGATAGATAAACCGATGTAGATGATAAGCATTTTTACTACATACAGCAATTATAAAAAAACAGGGGCATTTTGCTCGGTGTTGCTTTTAATCGCAAACTGTTTTTCGCAGTGATTTATTCCAAGAATGCAGTTCGAAATGTTCAGAAGAATAGGGTTTTTTATTGCGTAATATTGTAAGGTGTTGGGCGTTTAAAAGTTCAAAAATTCCCTGTGGTGGGGCTAGAAGAAGCATAGCTATTTAGGTGCTAGTTTAGTGGTCAATTCATTTTCTTTCACCCGTTCTCTGAACATGTCAATAAGGCTCTTCACTTTTTCATAAACCATAAATGTGACGGCTTGACCAGGCGCAACTCTCAATAAACGAGGAGTTAAACCTTTGTAGAAAGCAAAAAATCCTTCCTTCCTCATAATTTCGGTGGTAACAGCCTTGAATCTTTCCAAACCACTACCTGGAGCAGAAGATTTTTGGATACGGGTCTTAATAGTATCAATAGGAGCATTGGAAAGAGGGCCCATGGCACCTGACACGCCTCCTAATATCAAGTGCTGGTAAGAAGGAAGTTCAGGCACATCTTGAATTCTTTTGGCCACTTTCTTCATCTCTTGATATGCTGTGAAGTTCGCAGCCTGATTGGTAGCTAATGTTATTTATGAGTCTTGAGGTTAATCTTATCTGCATATTATTTTCGTTGTACACAGTAGTTATTCCCTCGTTTTATGCTTAGTGCAATACCTTGTCTGAGAGCAGTTAAGGTAACACCTTTATACAATGCTCGGATCCCCTCCTCCTTTATGATGGTATAAGCCGCATGTGGTGCGTTACGGTATTTGGGTATATCCAAAGGATCGGCCATGGAATGACGTTGAGCCTTAAAAATGAATAAACAAATAAGTAAGTCCCACTTATGTACTTGATTGATGACCTGTTAAAGCTGTATCTCTTTTTTCTTTCAATTTTACCTGCAAGCGGATTTTGATGAGATCCATAGGACTAACAACCAGAACAGCTTCTGTTGTACCAGCAGCAAGGCCAGCTACATGGACACAATCAATATTATTAGTCGTCCCTCCTTTAACCTGTTGATCGTTCAATATATTTTCTCCAAAAAGATTAACTCACCAAAAAATACGGCAGAGGTACTGACATTGCCCTTGTCATCAGCCATCCATGACTTATAAAGCTCAAAAGACGAGAAGCGAATAGCCATCTTAGGCACAATACCTGATACAACAGCACCTAAACCTTTATACAATGCCCAGAATGATTCATTTCGAACAATTCTAGCACCCACTCCAAGAAATCCAAGTCTTTGTCCCTATTTTAAATTGATATTGTTGATATACATTCAATGTAAGACTATTCAGCCGAACTATACGTACGTTTGCGTTTCTATAACCTGACTTTGACAACTGCATTCTGACTTTGATGGTGTCGAGAGGATGGCAAGTACATGCCTCCATAAAACCAGCAGCACCACCAGCAACAAGATGAGTGAGTAAGGGTGTCTTTTTGCCGTTGTTGTTATTACGAGCCATGACTATACTAGCTTCTCAATAAATATAGGTATTGAGTAAATGTGATAAATTAAAAAAAAAGAAAGGAGAGGTATCGTTCCTTTTCGTTATTTATAAGTGAATAAACATGTGGTGCTGATCGCCAAGACTGAGGCACATCTTAAGATATGCAGGGATTGTCTATCAGACATAACATTAGCGTAAAGGTATGCATAGTTCAAGCAATCAACTCTTCTACGTAAGGCTTTTTTTTTTTGCCTTTAGATAGCGATGCAAAAAGAACAGAACACCAAATTGTTCATTTGATATGAGTATATATATATTCGATCATGAACCTTTCAAGCTCGTATTGATCATTAGATTTTTCTAATTTCTTAAATAGTGGGGTGCTAAGTAATGTATGATTTGTTTACAATAAGGAAGCGGTATAAACACTAATCACTACTAATAAAAAAGACTGCATTCTTGCTAATCATAATATGAATAATGTGCACTTGGCGATTCTGAGGTCTCTGCATGTTTTAGAACGATCTAGTCGAATATATTACTGTGTTTTTTTATGTAGCACAAAGCATTCTTGTCATGTGCAACTTAATATATCAAACTAGTAACTCTGTCATTAGATTTTCTCCCTATCTCTTCTTGACAATTTGTAATCAGTATGTGCAGTGCCATTACACTGCCATCGGCTCATCTGCGAATCCTTTTCCCTCAACTGTTGACTTTGTCAAAGTCAGATCCCCGGCGTACAAAAGCTCCAAAAGCTATGACTGATTCGGCAGCCTTAGATTTTGAGTTATATACCTGTTTCGCTCTTTTGCTTAGAGATTTCGTACATCCTTGGTACAAGTTAATGACAACCGATGACGACCTAACCAACGAAATATTGGATATATTGATCGTCTTAGCTCAAAAATGCGAGAAAAGGTGCAAAGAGGTAATAGTGGCAAACCATATCATTATTATCCTTTTCTCTTGACATTTGATCTTACACCTTCCCCTAATAAAAAGACTGACTGGACTGAGCTAACATTATGTGATATACCAAAATTATTGACGATGCACTTTCAAGACTTTCAACTGGCAAAAACACGTTTACACATGGATCATGGTAGTGGCTCTGATAGTTTAAGTAGCTTATTCCACGGTATACAGCCACATTTTGCTCTACAATCTTCTTATAGCGGCAAGACTAACAGTGGTAGTCAAGAACGACAATACTTGGCAGTACTGACTGAAAGTATGCTGAGGATTTTACTGCGACCCAAGGATTATAAAAGTAGTTGTCTACGGCAACTCTTAAGAGATATCATTTCAAATCTTGTTCTGTATAATATGATTGAAGTATTAGCAGATCCGTACACAATTCATACAATTATTTGTAAGGTAAACACAGGCTAACCATATGGCGTGAGAGGGTGAATATTAAATTTTCAAACAGGAGCTTAAGAAACTCATACCTTAGCTTTTAGGGTCCCATGAACAAACTCTAGATAAATTAGAGGCAGATGGACAGTTCGCAGAGACATATTTCAGTGCTTTCACGAGAGGACAGATGCCACCATCAGTTGGAAATAATAATCTGAGCAGCAAAAATAAGGCTGTAGAAGTAGAAAGGCAAGAATATACAGAGAGTCTAGCAGAACAAATGCAACGCTTGCAGGAAGAGTACCGTAAAAAGCGGCATGATGAAAGCAGTATTTCTCCATCATCGGAAGACAGCACTGATCTATTGGATGGGCAGCGCAGTAAAGATGTAGCTTCAAAACGAAGCTTTTCTTTGCGTTACATTACATTACAGGTGATTCTAGCCCCTCTACGTTCATTTTGGATATATATTTTGGGTTTGGTAACTCAATCTCAAGAGCAATATCAGAAAGTTAACAGACATGAAAAACGTACTCGCAGAACTGGTCTTTGTGAACCAACAATGGAGTTTATGTATACTGCTTTTCATATACAATATAGACCAGCTATACATTGGATATGGCAGATGCTGGCTATGTTTATCTGGCCATTAGTCCGTGTCTTTGGCGGCAGCTTGCTGTTGGACAAGTTTTTGGAGCAAACAATTCTGCATATTCTAAGTGAAAATCACATAGTATTTTATTTGCGAGCGGGCAGGGAATTGCTGTGGCCAAATGGGAGTTTTATGCAGAAGAGTGATGCACCAACTCCCCTTCAGCGAGAACAGATGCGAGTGAGAGCCGAACGACTTCTCACAGTATCGATACCAGGTATATGAAATCAAAACCATACGAAAAGCATCAATGAAAGAAGTTAAAAGCCTAACAAACTTTTTTTTTTGGATTCTACAGCTAAACTCCTCACCATCATATTTGAAACGAATGATTTCAATGAGTTACAGAACCATATGCACCACACTCTAGAAGCACTCCAATATAAGCAAATCAATAAGCACTTGTTATACCTTCTCGTTGATCTTATTTTGTCAAAGATTTTTCCAGAATTGACCAACGATGTACTTGTGTGATATGTCTCAGTCCAATTGACCCAAACTATTTATGCAACAGGATATGATATATTTTGCGTTATGAGACCATCATGTTAGGCTGTAATGACATTTTCCTTTTTCTGTAACGCATAGTACTGCAAACAGTTTACCTACGTAGACGAATTTTACCTAAACAACAACTTCCATAGCTCAATGCGTGTCAATAGAGTTTATGCTTTACAAAGAAAGAGGTATTACGCCAATAGGGTGGCTATACTTAATTGTTGTACCACCTAGCCATTCTGGCTTTCAAAGTGTTCGTTATAAAACTTGTCTTTGAACCTTCAGGAACACATTATTTATTTCTTACCTACTTTTTCGCTATTTTTCTCACATGACCTTGACATACTTTGATGCACTTCCTCGCTCTTACGTTGATGTTGATACATCAAAGGGTGTTGATACGCAACAATTCTTAGAGGCTACCGAAGGTGTCGTCAAACTGTTCGGTGCGTGTGCTAAATAACATTTTTTTAGACCTTTACAGGCTTTGATTGACAAATCTTTATAGACTTACTAGGGTCAACCGCTTTTGCAGCCGTCCAAAAAGATATGAATGGCAATATTAAGGTAAGCTGTTGGCAGTTGGATATCAAAGGATTGGGTTTTTAATATTGTGACAGAAAATTAGAGATCGCCTTTTAGCTAACCCTGCCGCTAATGCCAATTTGCAAGATTTATTGGCAAACGAGAGCTCAGAGAAAAAGAGAGTTGCTACAGAGGGATTATTATGGTTAACAAGGTAGAGTGTGAAATTGGTAACTTTCTGAGGAGGTCAACTGCAGAATCTTAAACCTCTCATCATTCGGCCAAAAATAGAGGGTTAGATTTCACTGCACAAGCCTTGAGGCGCAGTCTTAACAATACTTCAGAAGAATTGAATGTCTCATTCACGAAGGCTTACGAGGAAACACTAAAAAAGCATCACAACATGTTTGTTCGTCCAGTTTTCGCCGTAAGTCATAACAATCTGACTTTTGAATAAATAAGTACAACTGGTAGTAATAGCTTTATTTTCCATGTTCTAATAGCTTGCCATGAAGGCCTGCCCATACCGACAAGCCTTCTACGAAAAACTTGGCGTTGTAACTGAAGCTGCTAGAGAACAAATGGAAACTTGGCTCAAAGCTCTTGAAAGCATCATTACTATCATCCAAAAGGTTTTTGAAGAAAACCCTGCCTACATTAAGGGTATGTGAACAAAATCTTGTTAAGCGTTTAACCTTCCAAAACCGATTTTGGCGTTGAAAAATATAAAAGGCTGGAAATACATAAAAAAACAATGATAGTCTAATAGCCAAGTATATAGTATGGTATCTCAACGCTGCCCTTTTATTTACAATTATTTCCTTCCGTTTCGACTTTTAACATTGTCATTACAAGAAAAACAATAGCATAATATCGCAACAGAGCTTTAGTCCTTTTTAATGCCATATTGTTTCTTGTATTCCTTCATAAGCTTCAGTTCATTCTCATAGGTTCCCTTTTCTTCCATGTATTCCATAATATGATCCATGGAGATGATGGCACGAACCTGAACATTATTTTTTGCTTCGACAGCTTGAATAGCGCTCTTACCGCTACCATCGGGAGCAACTTCGGCACGATCCACGGCTACCAAAACACCTTTCAATTCGGCGTTGTTTCGTCTGATAATCTCAATAGATTCATTTATAGCGGTACCAGCGGTAATTACATCGTCAACCACAACGATTTTTCCTTTTAAAGGAGTGCCTACGATGTCACCACCTTCACCGTGATCCTTCTTTTCTTTACGGTTGAAAGCAAAAGGAGCCTCTTTATTGAAATTGCTGGAAAGAGAAAGGGCCGTGGCGCAAACAAGTGGGATACCCTTATAAGCGGGGCCAAAAAGAACATCATACTCAAAACCAGCATCTTCAAGGGCAGCAGCATAGAAGGAACCAATGGCGCCTAAAGACTTGCCACTGTTGAACAAGCCAGCGTTGAAGAAATAAGGCGATATACGACCAGATTTTAGCTGGAAAGATCCAAACTTCAATACTTCGTTCTTTAAGGCGAACTCTATAAATTCACGTTGATAGGCTTTCATAAAGCGATAATGCTATTGTTTGTGGGGAATGCTAAAAGAAGAAAAGGAAGAAAATTCAAATCCAATCAAACAGAAATGTCAGTTTTATAGGAAAAGTAGTCTGGTATCTTTTTGACTGTTGTTTGTACAGGGTTTCCGAAAAGTAATATCGCAGCTAGTAGAAATCAATGTCGCAAGCCAATCAATGTCGCTTGGCAACAAAATTAATGTCACATGCTCTAAAATTAAAGTCGCGTTTTTTTTGAAAATCTTGTCGCTAAGTAATTGAAAAAGTTCAAACGCTTGGCACTCGAGAAAATATAAATATTATAGGACACCAGCATTTTTATTTTTTTATTTTTTCTAACAACTTTACAATCAAAACTATACATAAAATAAATTCAAGATTAATCAAAATAATTATTTGTTGCTGCAATGGGGCTTTTAGAGCGACTACTTGGTGATACATAAACGTCTATCACTTGGGAGCGGGATTGCAAGCATGAAATCATATTTTTAATAATTGCTTTTAATTCATTGTCTGATATGTTGGTGGGACTTTTTCTTGCATAACCAATCACATCAAAACCATCCATCTTGAGACTTTTTATATATTCTTCATAACGATACTGGTAATTGCTGATGTTTTGTGCTAAAAAGGCTTTATTTATTATGTCAGTGCACAGATTCCTTCAGCCAATAAATTATATTAACACCAGATTACCTCTGTCCTCGGGTTTCATCACATAAAGAATCTTTCGCTCAACCCATCCTTCTTAGCTTCTCTTTCTTGTTATGTCCGCCTTCAAATAACGCGCCTTGATTTTTTTTTGGCAAAGTTTGTAAAAGTTCCAAGGTTATTATTTTTGTATAAAGTGGGATACTGACGCGTTATCTGGAATACTTGTTCCGAAGACAGCTCGCTACGTTCGTAAACATTTTCATTACAAGGGTCTATCGACAGGAAGACGTTGTCAACAAATTCCTTTAGCTGAGATTCGCAATCTAAAAGAGATTATTGTTAATGAATTATAACAACGAGCAAATAAAAAGCATAGGTGTCTGATACTAACGTATAACTTGATTGTTGACTTCTGTTACGTCGTTCTCTTTAGTAATCGTGGAGGAGCAGGAACTTTCTGTCGAGCGACGGTATTTCTTGTAACGAAATGGAAAGTATCTTGCTCGCCCAGCCGACACTAGTGTGATCTTTGTAGTTGTTTTATGTTTAGTGAACGCGACTTATAACTTTGATTTAAACTGGAAGGTGAAATGAGTCTCCTTTAGTCCTTTTATTATACACTCAAAATCAGAGAGGGAAGCGTTCATAGCGAACTGAAAGTTTGTATTGACAACAAAAGAAAGAAGGAAAGGAAAGAGGTACAAAAAAAAAGGAGCTAAATACTCGTTCTTAACCAGTAGGAATGCAGCATTATGTATGCGCATCTTCAGAAATACAAGATGACGTGTACAAGTGTTATTATGATTCTATCGGTAATGTCTAGATGGTAAGTCAGGTTCATCCTTTGGACGTTGCACCGTTTGAATTGATGATTTCTCTAAATTCGGTATTTTAAATGTTTTTAGTTTGTCATTGTTTACTCGACTGTATCTGAATTCATGGTCCTCAGAATCGAATTTGTGGAGTAAAATGACAACTGCCATATAAAGAGGCTTCACCTTCATCTTCTATATGGCTACAATCAGCAGAGGATCGTATTATATACAAATTTATTCAATTTTCTAGTCAGATAAATTTTTAAGAAGTAAAAAGAAAGGCTTGCAATGTTGTAGCATTCCATTATTGCCCTTTGCTTTAATAATAGAAAAACAAAGGAAACCTTTTTCTATTCTATCTATTCTTTAACGAAGCCACTTGCTTTATATGGAACAACCGTTGTAAAACAGCTTTCAAATGTACTGGTTAGTTGTATTACCAGGATTTTACGTGCTTTTTATTTAGATTTTGGATGTCTTCAAATCAATAAGAGGCACAATCACCTTTCCTTTGTTTTTGCCGGTATGCAAATAAGCTACTGCATCAGCAATTTGATCAATGCCTCTCAGACCACCGCTATCAATAAATACTTTAAGTTTGTTTTCCTTCAACATCCGTGTCATAGCAGCCATGTGAGAGGCAAAATGTTCTTTATAATTGGGTAAGAAAAAGCCGGCAACTGTACGAGATGTACCAAGAAGTTTTAAGGTGTTTACATCGTTACCGGTCATACCCTCAGCATCAGTATACGTGGAAACAGTACCAATGACAATTAGTCGACCACGAACAGCAAGACTCTTCAAACATATATCAAAGAAACTACCACCGACACTTTCGAATACAATATCAATACCATGAGGATATTCCTTCTTCATAACTGCTTTAAAGTCTTCTTTCTTATAATTGATAACCCTGTCACAGCCAAGTTGCTAATACAATAAATGCGCGGATATTTACAATTTTTTTAGAGTGTTTTTTTTTTCACCTTTACTACCAATAAAAGGCTTACCTTGAGCATAGCAACTTTATCGTCACTAGAGCAGGTTCCAATAACATGATTACCCGACAACTTTGCTAATTGAACTGCGATCTGACCAGCACCACCTGCAGCTGGTACCATCAAGGAAAGCATGTGAGCTGTTTTCTAGCAAGAATTGAAAATTTTATATGTAATATTTACCAGCTGTAACAAGCACAGTTTCTTTCTTGCTCATACGTCCAGTTTCCGTTAAAGCGATCGAAGCTGTCAAGCCTGAGGTCAATAGACCGAGCAGTTCGGGCCTTGCATTCTAGTAACAATGCAAATAGCATTAATAGATACTGAATAAAATGTATTGTTCAAAATCTTCTACACTCACAGGAACAGGAATAACTGCGTGATGAGGAATTTCAAAATACTCGGCAAAAGCGCCATATTGACTATACACGACGAAGGTACCAATTTTTTCGGAAGGAACATTTGAACCAACGGCTACAATTTCTCCAAGTGCTTCGAACCCGACATCGAAAGGTCTAATTTATCGATTAGCCTGCTTTAATTAAAAGTCTAATACGAAGCATTGTCTTTCTTTTGTATGACTCACGGTTTTATGTCGCGAATATATTTAGCGTTAGTAAAGTTGACATCGGATGCATTGATACCCACGTAGTAGTTTTTGACGATTATATTGTTTGACTTTAAATGGGCCAAGAAGTCTTGGTAGTGGACAGTTACAACTTTTGTTACTTTGCGAAAGTCATTGCCGACTTCAACCGCTTGGATTTTACGAAATACTAATGGATTACTAACATATAAAATTAGCCCATTGAATTGATTGTATCATATATACAGAGACTCATCGACTAAATTTTTTACTATACATATCGCTCATTTTTCAGCTTTTCATTACAGAAAGAAGTAATTGTTGACTGTTGAGCCAAGGTATTTATTTACAGAGCGCTTATTGAATTATGATGATTGCTTTGTCATTTGTATTACTTGATAAGAATAAAATTAATTGATAGTGCTCATACCTGGCATTTCAGAGTATGTTAATTGATTAGACTTTTCCAAATAGTATACGATTGTCGTTACCTCTACGGTAAAATCAAGAGTATAAGGTATTGGATTAAGCATCTAAACTGTCATATTATGTAATAAAAGCTTCGTTTAAACGTAGTAGGACGATGCTTCAGTTACGCAAATTCTACATGTACAAGCAAATGTAATATTAAATTTGGTCAGGCACGCAGAAAAAATTCAAGTTCTAGCTTTCTTCTTCACTTCTTTTATATGAAATATAATTTTCCATAGGAGTAAAGGACCTGTTTCTCTTGAATGTCTAAGAAAATAAAGAAAAACTTTTCAATTAAGACCAGACAGCCTACTGATGCCCAGATTTTCGCTGGTGATGATGAGTATACTCGGGTCATTGACGGAATCAAGAAGATCTATAAACAAAAAATTAAGCCTGTCGAAGTAACGTATAATTTTGAAGGTACTTATTTTTATATACTTCTCATAAAATCGAAAATCGCTGTATGACGTTTACTTTAACATTCCCTTCTTTTTTGTTAAAGGATTCCATTCTGCCCCTTTAACTGATTCAGACATTGAAGCCAAACCTATCGTACTTTTAATTGGTCAATACTCCACTGTAAGTGAAAGATGCAGGGCGAACGCTTTTGATAGACCACTCTATTGAAACATTTATCCGTATGCCAGGGTAAAACCACTTTTATTCGTTACTTACTGGATAAGCCATATCCTGGTGAGCATATTGGTGTAGAACCTACTACTGACAGATTTGTCGCTGTCATGCATAATTCTGAAGAACGAGTCATACCAGGAAATGCTGCAGCTGTCAATCAAGAACTGCCCTTCCAAGGTTTAAACCGTTTCGGTCAAGCGTTCTTATCCAGATTCCAGGTAAAAGGGTTGTGGAACCATGATTTTGTTTAAGCCAAAGTAGGAAAGAAAGGTAGCATTAATGCTTACCTGTAAAGTCATCACATCTTAACAATCATGTACTTTTAACGATAAAAAGGTCTCGCAGAGCAACTCAGCAGCACTGGAAAATATGACAATCATTGATACACCTGGTATTTTAGCAGGTGATAAACAACTTATTGAGAGAGGCTATGACTTTACTCAAATAATTGAATGGTTTGCAGAACGAGCGGATCTTATTTTACTAATGTTTGATTCACACAAATTGGATATCTCCAATGAATTTAAAATGGCTATTCACAGCTTAAAAGGCCAAGAAGAGAAAGTTCGCGTAGTGCTGAATAAAAGTGATATGGTTAGCCAGCAACAATTGATGCGCGTGTACGGTGCGATGATGTGGTCCCTTGGTAAGGTAGTACAAACGCCGGAAGTTATGCGGGTGTACTTGAGTTCGTTCTGGACAGAAAAACCACCCAATAGTTTTGAAGATTGCCGAGAATTGATAGATGCAGAATCCAAAGATTTGCTAAAAGACCTTAAGGAACTAAGACGCAATGCTGCAATACGTAAGATTAACGAGATAGTAAAGAGGGCACGATTGGCACGTGTACATGCGTTGATTATCAGTCATTTGAAGAAGGAAATGCCATCCATGTTTGGAAAAAAGAAAAAGCAAGAAGCACTACTGAAGAACTTGGGAGCAGAGTTCACTAAAATACAGCACAAGTATCACTTGGCACAAAGTGATTTTCCCAATCCTGAACGGTTCAGGCAGAATTTAGCACTTTATGATTTGGATAAATTGAAATCATTGAAAGAAGACCTAATGGACAGAATTGAAGAAGCGCTATCTAATGACTTCCCGCGTCTCATGTCACAGTTGCCCAACATGAATCCAGAACTGGAACATACAGAAAGGAATCCCTTCCAAACCGATATAATGGATAGCGAATTTCCACCACCTTCTTATTGGCATTTTGATTCTGTAGAAAAACATCGCTATGCGCCTCAATTTCAACAGCTTCGACCACGCGACGGTAAAGTGTCAGGCGCAGATATAAAGCCCATACTGATGGAAAGCGGGCTGCGTACAGATCAATTGGCCCAGGTATGGCGGTTAGCTGACTTTGATAATGATGGATACATGGATCTAGATGAATTCTGCATTGCTATGCATTTGATAAAGGCTGTACATAGTGGAGCTGAATTACCTGAAAAGTTGCCCTTGAGTCTGATGCCTAACAAAAAAATTTGAGCGTTATCCACCTCTTTAACAGATTCTAGCGTTCCGCTTAATTCCAAGAATATCAAATTTTTATTGATTACATTATTTTAATGCTTAAAATGATAAATAGATTACAAACCAATATCGTGAAGCGATATAATAGTATGATAGAGGTGATATATGATACTTTATGTCAAAACTGTATGCCATATGTTATGATATAGATGCTAAAAAATGCCACATGCAAAGTGAAATCTGGACATCTATGAGATAGCAACCAACCATGCAATGACAAAATAGAATAAAAATATAGGGTAAACCTGTCCAAAACAAACGCGTCAATAAATCATTTAAAATCAAATATTTTTTTTACAGTAGACTAAACAATGAACTTACGGCTAATCCACGTCTTTTTGCTAAATGTGCTTTTGATTCAGATAAAAAGCCAATCGAAGCTGCGCCAGAGGAGATACAAACGGTTAAACTTCTTGCTACCATACTAACATACTTACAAAATATGCTTACCCCAAGTGGACCATAAACCTGCAATAGCAGAGGCTGGAATTCTGTACCACATGATATCAACCCATACCCCTATGAATGCAGCCAAGACTAATGGGAATAAACAATATCCCATAATACATATTGACTGGAAGAGTGACCTATTCCGAAGAGAGCCGTTTTTGATTAGTATTCTGCCAAGCCCCTAATTCTTTTCGACAGATAATGCTTACACATAGCCTCCGAGTAACTTAGCATTGATAGTAACAACAATTGCACCCACCCAAACCAATACGAATATACCTGTAAAGATTGGCACTGACTGGCTCGCAGGTACGCTAGAACTCAACATACTAATATACAGTCAGAATCATTCATACCTTTATGGTATTTGTCATCTTTCAAATAAATCCATACATTGCCAAGTCTAGGCATAATAAAAGAGGACCCCACAAATCCCAGTCTTTTAATACACTCGTTTCGCCTTTGGGATGTAGTACTTGGTGCAGTTTTCTACCTATCTGCTTCAAATCACGATACTATGTGTGAATTCAGTCATTTTTGTATTTAGTATGTCTAAACAATCTTTTACAGTTATTTCGCATATAAACCTTACAATTGTAACCGATATAGGCTCGTCTAAAGTACTCTCACCACTATACGCTGCTTGATATGTTGATTGTTTTTGTTGTCTTTGCTCGTGTTGTTGCTGATGCTGTAAAATAGATCCACTTACTGCTACGGATGGATCAGCAAAGGGGCTTACTGAAGGGACTGGCTGTAATATAGTATGTTGAGTTGATGTCCTGGAGAAACTACCAGCATCAGCAAACGGATTACTTAACTCTCTTTTAGAAGAGGTCGAAGGTTGTTGATCGATAATCACATCGGGTTCAATAGTAGCGTTGCGTTCGTAAAAGGCATACTCATATTTGGAAACAAACGGGTTCTCATTCGATGGAGAGAATTGTTGTTGCTCTGACATGCTGATGCGTGAAACTATTGAGGAACTAAGTCAATTGACAATTGCCCTTATTCAGTTCAGGAATGCTGCTTCGTTTTTAATTAAAGCCCGCTGGTTTTACATGAATAAACTCTATTTTGAGAAGCAGAGACATGTACGTTTAAACATAGATTTTATTACCTAATATTATTTTTTTACTTTTTCTTAAAGCCCAATGGACACGAGATATTAAAGCTTATCTAAATTGCCCGGGGCAGCTCCAAAGGCTGAAAAGAATCTAAAAACCCCTTAGGGCTCAAGGGTAAAAAGGATTATGTACTAAAGGATTATGGGAGGGGAAGAGGGTAACCAGTCGAGCAATAGATGCCCTAACCGAGGAGTGGTAGGCGGCTCTCGAGAGTGGTGTAAGTAGTCGAGTTCAAACAAAATGTGACAAAGTGCTGGCCATAGAAAATGCCAGTTTTGTATTTGGGATGGTTGATCGGATGTGTAGGAAGACGGTTGAGGACATAGGATATGGGATCACAGACTGATGTGGGGAGTCGTAGGCGGTTCAGAGACATGTACAGTAATTTGCGTTGAAAAACCAAGAATTTTTTTAGTGCGTTCAAACATTTTCCGGCCAATCAATTTTTGCCCAATTTTTATAAGTCTATTCAAGCATCTTTATCTTGATTAATAGAAACCAAAAAACATGATAATAAACAAGTTAATTTGTAAAGTATTCGAGTTTTCGTAAGTCACAGGAGTTACCTTTGCCAAAATAATGTCTCAAAAGAAAAAATCAAAGTGTCGTGCTGTAAAAATAAACCAAGTTCAATGAAAATTGAACCGGCTTCAATGAAAAAATGAACCAGGTTCAGTAAATCAGTTAACCTGCTTTTTCATCCTAGCACATAATGAGTATAACTCGTGATCAAGCTGTTTGCAGGTTTTTCTGTGAAGACTATAGCAAGGAAATGCAGCAAGATTGTCTAAAAAAGGATCGAAGAACTAGGCACTTCCGACGTGTATTATGGAAATGGTTATAAATGACCTGTTCTGGTGCATTTGAGCGTTATTCGGAACGATCCAATAACTTTTAAACGTTATTTAAGTGAATACTCAATGTGGACCTTGAGGATAAAGCAGAAGCAAAAGCTGAACTTAATAAGCACTGAAAGATACATGATATTCCTCATATTTTGACGCTAAAATTTTAATTTAGTTACAGAACGACAAGTAATCATTCTAAATGAGGTTTGCAAAACTACAAATCCTGAAAATGACGCTCTCTATTCTATGCAACAAATTGCAACTAAAGAAGTCTATGAATCGGTTATTTCAAAAGCTGAATTCATGAGCAAGAAATCTGAACTAGAATTTGCAAGTTGGTGTTCCAAAAGAAAGGTTAATTTTATTGGTATGCCACACGCTAGGAAGAGGCGTAGAGGATTGAACCTTCGCTTCAGGACACTTTTTGTAATGAAACATGAATTTAGATGTAACACACTATTGTAGTTTCTGAGAAGTACCATTACTTATTCTCTATTGATGGAGGGCAGTCTAAAATCCATCACTACAGCTATTCCACACAATCAAAATTACATTAGCTCTTTTAAAAAACAAGGTTACAGCATCTAGAAAGTCCGTTGGTATTAATGATGACAATAATAGAAAAAGTCTTTTAAATGGTATGGTGTGTCGTATGTGAGGGTAGATGTTATACAAATATAAAAGATTATAATTCACTTTATGAAGGATAAAAATGAATTATACAATATTACAAACCAGAAATAATTAGAAACTACATAAACTCTAATATTTTGAGTACCGTGAATTAAGTGTTGTGTTTAGTTGACAGCATCATATGAGATGTGGAGAACTCGTATACAAATTATACAAGATCCTCACACCTCATTACTGCTGAATAGAATAAGTGATGATTCTTATACGAGATTAGCTACCTCGTATAAGGCTGAACAGGTTGTCATTTAGGATATATAGTTTACTTATTTTACTGTAATACTTTAATATCATAGGATATATAGTAGAATAATATATAGACATGCAGGATATATTGATTCAATACCAAGGTATAACAGGTTATAAATACTATTCTCTGCCTTCGGCATAAAGAATTATTGCGAGATAAGAGGCTGTGATCATCCGTTACAATAACTGTTCACTCAACTCAAACACGCACGCGCGAATACCATTTTCTTAATACTATCTTTCTGCAAGCAGTGGTACATAATGGTTAGCACGGGAAAATAAGTTATTTGCATGATCACTAGATCAAGCCATGGATACATTTACAAGTCCAGCCGCACCGGCTAGATGCGTAGACTCCCTAAAGGAGAATTCTATTCTTTTACGGTTCAGAGGACGTACGTCTTCTTTGAGTAGAATAACTCAACTGTTAGTTTCTAGGTTCCGCAATATGAAGAAGATATTTAAATTTTTGCAGTAGATATTTTTCTTGTCTTTGAAGTTAATTTGATTTCAAAATAAAGACCTACTAGTTTGATATCGTTAAACTTTTTATTGTTTTAACTAAGTGATACTTTACTCCCCAGTCGTCAAATACCACATGGTGCAGTGCTTGAAAGAAAGATCGCTATGTGACATGGTCTTCGTGTCATGCTCTTGTTCGGCCGCCGCTGAACTGGCGTCAAGAGATATGAATGTTAACACTGCTGGTTTGCTAAAAAAATTGATAGGTATAGATGGAAATACCTAATGTAATTGTTAACTTGTGAATGATTATCAACAATAAGACTAATAATAATATTTTTATTAGCGATGCTTTCCTATATAAATTCATCAGAAATAGACATTTGTCTTGTAGTCATAGACTTTGCAGGACTTTCCACGAACGTAAATGATAACACAGACTTTTCAAGTGAGTCAAATTGCATACAAAAAAGTCAGCTTTACTTACACTTTTAACACATCTTCGTTAATATTCACAAAAAATTAAAGACAGTTATCGTTGGCAAATTACTTGATAACAACAAATTCCACGAATTTAAGAGAGAGAGGCTGTGTTGAATGACCCAACAATGTTATCATCTTTTGAATGTAGATCAGCACCAGTTCAAAGATCCAAAAAAGCCTAAAAACTTCACTGTGCCCTATCGTTATACCAAGAGCATTATCCTATTTAAAATTATACTTTTATTGATCTTTTATGACTTCAAAATTCAATGATAATTGTACATGTTAAATAAAATTTTCATATCATTCCCATGCGGACAAAAATTCGAGTTGATCTAGTTGGCCGAGATACTAAATGGCAGTGTCTTGCCATTGCATGTCTCTTCATTTGATGATTTGTAAGGTTTAAAAGTTGTCGGGTCGTTCCGAATAACGCTCAAATGCACCAGAACAGGTCATTTATAACCATTTCCATAATACACGTCGGAAGTGCCTAGTTCTTCGATCCTTTTTTAGACAATCTTGCTGCATTTCCTTGCTATAGTCTTCACAGAAAAACCTGCAAACAGCTTGATCACGAGTTATACTCATTATGTGCTAGGATGAAAAAGCAGGTTAACTGATTTACTGAACCTGGTTCATTTTTTCATTGAAGCCGGTTCAATTTTCATTGAACTTGGTTTATTTTTACAGCACGACACTTTGATTTTTTCTTTTGAGACATTATTTTGGCAAAGGTAACTCCTGTGACTTACGAAAACTCGAATACTTTACAAATTAACTTGTTTATTATCATGTTTTTTGGTTTCTATTAACCAAGATAAAGATGCTTGAATAGATTTAGATTTTTCAACGCAAATTACTGTACAAGCAGCAGAATTAATCGATTTGCCTTCCAAATAGAGTTTTTCCTAGAGTTTCGGTTAGTTCCTCTAGGGTTATTGCTAGCTCCACTTTCATAAAGGGCTCCAATTTTACAATAAGGTAAATATACGAACAATCAAGGCAACAAATATGCTGCATGTTTTGTGGCCTCAGGTAAGTATAGGAGACATTCCCTTTTCGAAAGTTATTAAACAGGTTAAGAATTTCATAACTTACGCGACATAAATCATTGACAAATAGAACCGGTAAATTTGCACTTGTATTGACAATACAATTGGTATTGAATAGAACACTGCGTTTTAAAAGACCCGAGAAAGCAAAATCTGCAAATGTGGATAGTTCAAATATTTGCCGCATTATCATTCTCACAACTTATACTGCATAATATGATCTGCTTTCTATCGTTGCACATGCTAATAGAAAGCCTTCTTACACTTTATTCAGCAATTATTTGCACACTATTTGACAAAAGATTCGTGCGCGAAAAATGAAATTTTACCGATTAAATACGCGTTGAAATGGTGCAAAAACAGAGAAAGTGAATATATAAACAATACAACGCGTTAGTTAAAGGATGCCAAAGCAGCTTTTTTGGCTAGAAGTGTAACTTACATTCAATCCAAACTATACCAAAAAGTGTATCCTGGGTGCACTGGCAGTGACGAGTGCGGAAAAGTAGGGTAAGATTTGTAACGCCGTTAAAGACCCAGGAGCTAGCAGAAAGGACTATGAAGAAGTAGCCTCTGATTAACCTTTGTTTGCTTATGCAGAATAATGAAGAGCCTTACGTGTTTAAGTGGACAAATGTTGCGAACAATATGTTAGCTTCGTAACGGAGCAGAAAAAGGAAGAACTAGAATTATATGCGATACTAGCTTTTATATATTTTTGATGGAGCGATATATTATTACCAGTACGTTATACTCATTGCTCCAGAGCAATGAATAAAAGTAAATAACAAACCTACTTTAAAATCAATATTATATCACATCTTTTGCATTAAAAGAAGAAATCTGCGTTTGATATATCATAAAACTCTAATATCATTATGATACTCTTCTTCATAGGCTCGAGCATTTTGAACACCAACAAAAGCACAAATTTTTTTTTTATCAAAGTTCGTACCATTTATTTAGTTTTGCCACGAATAGATTCAGGAAAACGTGTATAACTGATTTTATAGGTACAAAAAACCAGCCCTGCAAGCATTAACATGCTAAATCGCAATAATCCCCGGAGAATAAAAAAAAATCCTCGCCACTATTGCTGCTCATTTGTCCTCAGCGCATCAGATCATCATTTTTTTCCTTTCGTTACAATTTTAACATTTATTCAATTATAACCCTTCTCTTAATAATACTTATATTCTATATCCACATATCAAATATCTTGTAATTAATTAAATAAGTCAATAAAAATTTAACAGTATGGCTGAAGAGCATAAATGGAAGTTTGCCCAGTGTTTCGGTGACAAAGGCGATTCAGACGATATAACTGATGGTATGAAATGACTTGTCATGCACGTCCATGTGTGTCGTTAAAGACATTAAAAAAGGTGCCTGCTCGGGACTGTAGTTATCTTTAACATTTGACTAAACCAAATCTTTGCTTTTCTTTTACTTGTCTGGAATACGGCATGATTCTTTACCAGCTGATATAATATCTGCAGTCGAATTTGATCATACGGGCGACTATCTTGCAACAGGTGATAAAGGTGGACGCGTTGTCTTGTTTGAAAGAAATGGGAGTGTAAGAAATCAAAGGGAAACAGATAGAAGAAGAGCATCTTGTGTTCATATAATCTTTATTTTTGTTAGAAAAAGAACTGTGAATATCAATTTTATACCGAATTTCAGTCTCATGAGGCAGAATTTGATTACTTGAAAAGTTTGGAAATTGAAGAGAAGATCAACAAGATAAAGTGGTGCAAAAGACAAAACTCTGCTCATTTCTTATTATCTACGAATGGTAAAAAGTTGACAATGCTGAATTGAATAGGTGCTTCGCATCCTACTTACATTTTACATATGTTAGACAAAACCATCAAGCTGTGGAAAGTATTTGACAAGTCATTGAGATTGGTATCTGAAAATAATATGATACCACCAAATAGCCAAACCACCTACAATACGCTACAATTACCGAAACTAATCCATCACGATACCATGGTTGCAGCCGTTCCAAGAAAAGTCTATCCCAATGGTAAACCAAGCATGCTTTATTATATTTCTTTGTTAACAGCCATCTCTAACTTACCGTACATATTTTAGCCCATACTTACCATATCAATTCTATATCAACTAATTCTGACGGTGAGACATACCTCTCAGCCGATGATTTAAGGATTAATTTGTGGAATTTGGATATTTCTAATCAAAGCTTTAGTAAGTAGCTTTTTTTTATTTTATTTTTTTCCTCGTTGCTCTATGAAAGCAACGTATACATACCAATACGATATCTAATTTCGGTGCTGCTATTTTGTAACAGATATTGTCGATATCAAACCAGCTAATATGGAAGAATTGACTGAAGTCATTACAGCAGCAGCATTCCATCCCCAACATTGTAATTTATTCATGTACAGTTCAAGCAAAGGTACTATTAAATTAAGTGATATGAGAGAATCTGCTCTATGCGATCAGTATTCGAAAGGTAAGCTTGAACACTAGAATTTAAAGCACTAGTCGAATTGTCGTTTATCAATTTAAGAATTTGCCTTATAGTATTCGAAGAAACAGAGGACCCAGCACATCGTACTTTTTTCTCGGAGATCATTTCTTCTGTATCAGATATAAGTTTCAGCCATGATGGCCGATACATTCTCTCTCGTGATTACTTAACATTAAAAATCTGGGATGTTAATATGGATACTGAACCTGTTCAAACTATCAATATCCATGATCAATTAAGAGCAAGACTATGTGACTTATATGAAAATGACTGTATATTTGATAAGTTTGAATGTACATTTAGTGGTGATGATAGGTAAATTAAATGAGAGTAAAGTTGTAGTACCTACTGAATTGAAGACTAATTATCCTTTATTGTATATTTCAGTCACGTCATGACAGGCTCTTACAGTAACAATTTTCACATTTATGATCGTGAAGGAAAGACAGATATTACGTTGCAAGCGGACAAAAGTGCTTTCCGATCAAAACGTTTAGGTTCAGCAAAGAATAAAATGACTATGACAAAAAACAGCAATAATACATCAGCCTATTCTTCAACTACTGGGCCAGAGTCCAACAATATGGACTTTAGTAAAAAGATCTTACACTCTTCATGGCATCCTAAAGAAAATACAATTGCTATTGCTGCAACTAATAATCTTTTTATTTTCAGGTATGACTAAGCTGTTGCTATCTACATTTTTTGCATACATACCACTAATTCATGCTTACCCTTTTGTAGTGAGCTGTAAATACAGAACCCAAGAGTATCAATGTGTATTATAATTAAAATGATTATTTATAAAGGGTTACTTCGCTTCTGCTGAAGGTGTATGTATTTGAAGAGATATTATTTACAATGTAGAAAATTGTGCATTTTACTTAATTTTTAAGCAAGCTTTATAACTTCCTCTTTTTCATGACACTCATGTGTTCCATCATATCATGAGCTTCTACTCGTTTTTTTCGTTCAACTTCCTGTTGTCGTTTTCTTCGTTCTTCTTCTGCAATCTGATTTCTTATTTCAGGATAAGTGGGCAATAAAGCAGGGTCTTGAGCTCTAGGTGATTCCATAAAATAAGGATGGTTCAAAGCTTGTTTTACTGTAAGCCGCGATTTAGGGTTGTATGTAAGAAGCCCGCCTAACAACGACAGAGTTTGGTCACTGTAACGAGGAAAAACTTCCCTCAAATGGCTGAAATCGTTTTCATTATCTTTGGATGGTGTCGCCGACAATACAGTGGATGTTGAGTTAGACGGAGAAGAGTGTCGGTGGTGATGTTGGTGATGCTGAAAGCTAAATAGCTTGGTGCCAGGTAACTTGTCAAACCCAGGCCATATTCGCTCGTTAGGTGCTCCTAAAAGTTTTACAATGAAATCTATTTGTGCTTGTTCTGTATTTCCCGGTAATAACGGACGATGCTGCATTAGTTCTCCCATAATACAACCTGCTGACCACAGATCAATAGCAGTTGAATAGTTCGGATCCCCTAAAAGCAGCTCAGGCGCTCTATACCATAATGTGACAACGTTTGGCGTCATTGGCTTAGTTGGTAAGCTCAATGTTCGAGCCAAACCGAAATCAGCTTTTTTGGAATGAGTTTGTCAGAATATTACCGCTATACATTATCTCCTATATTCTCTTGTCTTACCTATTTTCAATAAACCTGTCGATGTCAGTAATAGATTCGACATTTTCAAATCTCTATGAATGATAGAATGACGGTGACAATATTCCAATCCCTTCAGGAGCTGTAGCATTAAACATTTAACTACAAGAGATATACATTCAGTCTTGCAAAGCTAATTTGTGTGAGTGCCTTAAAAAATCTTTCTTCCTTTACTTTCTGACGGCGTGTACGGTGTAGATACTGTATCTAATAAAGTTCCAAGGTCCTATAGCACATGATAAACATCCTTGAGTTTTACGAACCGAATGATCTTATATGAGAAAAGAGTATTACTATCGCTACGTACTTGCTCACAATATTCCATGACTAAAAAAATCGATTCTAACTTTGGCCCCACTGCCACATCCGTGACATTGACTATGTTTTGATGTTTCATTCTTTTTAAAATGCTGATCTCTCGCAAGCTTGATATTGGCATGCCATCTGTTTCACGGTCCATTCGTATTTTCTTCAAAGCAACGATCTGATTAGATTTCAGGTCTTTGACACGGCTAACCAAGAAATAAACGAGCGAGACAGAGTGATAAAGTCAATATTATAGGCTGTGTTCAATCCAAAGCTTTTGCTTAAAATGTTATAATAATTGCTGTTCTTACTATACAACGCCATAGGTGCCTTCACCTACTCGGTTCAACTTTTGAAAGTCGTCAACATTTCGACATTGTCCATAAAAAGGATTTTCTTTACACTGGATTCGGTTGCCTTTAACAGTAGTTAGCTTGATAGTACGTGCTGCTGACATTACTCTGCTTGAGGGATCAAAAGAATGTTTTCGTTCTGTCATCAAAAGTGGCGAAAGTGCACCAAATTGAGAAGCCAATATTTACTTCAATCCACAAAAAATAATGTGCCGCAGCGGGCATTTTATGTTAATCCGACTTTCTGGAATTATATATACAGAATGCTTACTTTAAATGAGTGTCTGCATATCAAACTAAACATATTTTGAACATTCCCATTTAACGAATAATTAAAACCATCTTTGGATGTAGCTCATAAAAATTAAACTGCAACACATGGAAAATATATAGGCAGTTCAACTTTCGTTTACTTCTTGGCTTCGTTGCGACAAAAGTCGGTTTTCCTTTCATTTTGAAGAAACAGTTAAACTGTATCATTAAAAAAAATACTTACATAGCCCAGATCTGAAGCAATTTCGTATCAATTCTCAGGTCATAGTTTATTTCAAACCGTCGCTGTAGAATATGTGGTAATAAGAAGCTATCATCAATAGAAAGAGGTCTTATGGACATGGTTGCGGAGAGAATAAACCTTTATCAAAGTTTAGTAAATATAATAAAATAGGTATTGGCAGTTACCTTAAAGTATGATCTGTTGATTTGTCCGATTTGAATGTTGTTTTGCTAGCTGTCGTTGGAGAAACAATGGACATAAAAGTCAAAAATGTATTTGTCGGATCAAAGCAAAGTACAGCCTTTTCAGTTCAGTTATAGACAGCGTTGCACTGATTTCAGATCCAAGAAAAACAAATCAAAAAACTTGAGAATATTTTTGGACTTATTACTTGTAAAATCTTTAAGCAGCAGGTTTTCATGACCAGCGCGCACCTCCTGATGAATGTGGTACGTATCTGTAGCCGCCATTATAATCACGCTTTCAGCAAATTCTACATTTTGCAAAAAGAGTATCTGATGGAGTTTCTTTCCCTGTTATAGTAGCACGATAGTTTGTTGAATCCGACGATCTTCACGCGTTTCATATCTGTACATGAATCAATACAAATCATAATCTCGAGCTATGATTATTTTCATGATGCAATTGATTACATCAACTTTAAAATACGGAACTCATCAATATCTAACATTAATACTAGCCCTTGTTTTTCTTTATTTTTCAGATGCATGAGAGACACCACTTGAAAAACTGTAAGGCGGACTTGCGCTCTATTCGTCAACCTGTCAGCAAACAGTACCAGTAACATTTTTGACATACGCCATGTTCGAAAGCCCTATAGTACGTATGTCACTCTACTACTGTTTAATGTATTGGAATGGCGTGAATGTTATCTGTTTCCGTACGCTCAACAGAATCTGCAATTGCAGAGCCTTCCGTTAGATAAAAGGTCTATATTGTAGCCCTTCCAGAGGGGCTCTCAAGAAGAAAATTTTTAAAAGAAGGATTATCTAGACTGTTACGTTCCCAGTTCTAAAGGTCTTTAGACTGACCAACTGTCATCAGTCCAATTTGGAAGTTTTCAGAAGAGATCGCCAAACTAGTCCAATTTCAGCCAGTAAAATGAGCCCCATAACAATATTCTTGATTTCACATCCTTTCCTCTATATCTAATCTGACCCGGGCGATTCAATCTCATAATGATTATGTGCTCATGCGGGTTTAAGATCATTTGATAACCGTAATTAACGTTTTCAAGAATAAAAGAATTGTCGGTTTGAATATCGCTTTTACAAAAAGATATTTATTTGAATCAAATATATGTATATAGTGTTTTTGTCATAGCGGTTATTATTTAGCGCTTAGAGTGATCAGAGAAGTCATAAAGATTAGACGGCTATGTCATTACAAGCATCGGGTAATTATGCTACAACTGACCGAAAGTGGCCAATTAGATCAAGCTCAAGAGAGTATGGAGACGAATAAACGCAGCTACGATATCTTATTAAATTTCAAAATAACTGAAATGGATAGATATTGTAAAGAATTAGCAGAAACGAATATGTTGATGGTTTTTATCGATCACGAAAAACGTCCGTGCGTTTATGGATTTTGACAGCTGTGTCGGACAATGTAAACAGTCTGTGATAAATAAATTGAATCTTAAACTATGTGTTCGTGATGATACTTACTCCAGCATTTACATAGAAATCTGACGAAATATAACTTTCAAACCCGATGATTACTTTGGCTTCGACAGACAGATACATTTTTCTCAAAAGAAAAAAAAGCCGATCACGCTGTATATCGTCGTAAGTTTCTGATGTAATCATTTTTTTTTTATTATTATTGTGTTTATAATTCAAAACAATAGCGTACAGTGCTTATAAGTGTGTGCATATATTGATTTACAGAAGTAATATACAGTTTGCACACTATTCTTACATTCTCGTTATAACCGAATCAGTTTAGAAATCGTAGACAATTGTCTGTGTACAATCTGGTGCAGTAAAATTTGGCCATAAGTTCAATACCCACAATGCAACAGCGTTTGTCCATCCGAAGCCGATTTGCGATACATATTCTCCTTGACTTCCCGATAACCCAATGGTGTTCACATCGAACTTCTCAAACATGTGACCAGCGTCTTCAGTCGAGCTGTTTAGTTTTTCAAGAACTCCAGGAATGGAGCCGCCTGTATTTATCCAACCACAGAAAGCAGATGCAGCATAGCGTTCGGCTAAGACTGTAGATAATACGTTGAAGGATGTGCCTTGCGAGGTAGAAGCCACTATATTACTATCGTTGCTATTCCGCTCACTGTTGAGTAAAAGCTCCACTTGACGCAGACTTTGTATAGCAATATATGTAAGAGGAGGCCAGCCATTAGGCCAATCCCATTGCAATGTAGTATTGTAGTAAGAAGTGGTCAAAATTCCAGGGTATTTTTGAAGTGCCTCTTCCGTTTGATCAAATACTTTTGATAGGGTAGTTTTGTCCTTCATGAATTTCTCAGGGAACGCACCGACCCAGATCGGGTATAGTGTAGCAGGTGTATATTCAACATTTTGCTCGTTGCTCGTCAAGTTAAAATCATAAAAAGAGTTAAAGTCATCATTCCACATTAGCTCTTCCATTGCATCCAATCGTTTTTTAGCTTGCTGCCTGTAATATATTGATTTCTTTTTAAATTCCTTAGACTTTCGATGAAACATGGAATACCAAGTGGAGAGCTGCCTTTCGTAATACCATAATAGCGAGTTAAGATCAATGGGAATTATATTGGCCGTATTGATAGTGCGAAGCATTTCGTAATTCTCAACTTGGTCAGGTGATGGTTGCTTTTGTCTGGTCCAACGAGATGAAAAGTCCCAGCCTGTCTCGGCGCCTGCAGCAATATCAGCATAAAGTTGCTCTTTTTCCTCGTCACTGAAATCAGTACCAGTATTCACTGTATTGAAATCTTGTACATAAGATTCAGGGCGTGGATACTTGTTGTTAACAGCATAATGATTCAAAGTATAGACATTATCGTTGCGAGGGTTCGTGACTTCAATCGATCTATCACGCATCCAGTGATGGTATTCCTTTTCTAGGATCGGCAAGGCTTTCAGAAGAAAGTCTTTGTCACCCGTTTCTTCATAATAGACGTCTATCATGTGTGCAAGGAAGGGCGGTTGTGAACGGTTGAGATAGTATATTCGGGCACCATTAGCTAAGTATAGATGCATTTTGAGTTTAGACAAGTGGGAAAATTTGCATGTTTGTTTGATCAACTTAAAATTAAGAAGTAACCTACGAACGAAGCCATATTCTTCTATAAAATCAAAAAAGTTCTCTATCATATCTTCTGCAAGTTTAAATTGTTTACTTAAGATTAAGCCTTTAATCACGAAAAATGAATCCCTAAATATAGCAGAATAATTAAGGGTCAACGCTACTGATAGAGTATCATTCCTCTCCGACTCAGTTTTTAATCACTTTACCAGTAATAAAATTCACGAAATCTTCCTCCTGGTACAACGAACGGACGGTTTACAGGAAGTGCAGATGTAACACAACCATGACATAAGTTTGAATAGTCAAATGTAACTGTTAGATTTCCCCAAGCTTCGTTTAAATGTTCCGCCCAACCACGGTAATCAGGATTACTGATATCGTCTATCCAGTCGAGCTTAGGAATATTTATGTTATGCAATGGAGTCACTTCTGTACCAGCAGGCATGAAATTATCCTCGAGAAATTGCTTGATGTCGGCGCGACTGGCATTGGCACCATTTATCTTTTCAAATGCTTTCAAAACTTCTACTTCTGGCTTCTTGGTGGGCTTTAATGAAGAAAAAGAAAGCGGTGTTAAAAGTTACATATCTTTCGAATTGAATGTTAGTCTCGTTATAAGGAGGAAGTGAAATGGTCGTCAAGAAATAGTGGACTATCAAACGCCTTCTCTAGCTGCCAATATTGTAAGCATTTGATCTATCGATATTTCACTTACCATATCAACAAACGTTTTTGAATCTGAGAACAGCCCAGCCATCTGTACTGCTTTGAGAATGGGCCCTTCACAAAAGATTGGTGAATCACAAGAATAAGAGCGGTTATTTGGAACTGCATGTGCAGATGAGAATAAAGCCGTAAGTAGTACACTAGAAATGAAAAATAAAGTCTTCATTTATCGTATGTGAATGTGTGTTTGAAAAAATAGAAGTGTGAGTGTGTGAGTGCAGTGAAGGCGCGTTGGATTATGGTAAAGGAAAATATTGGGAGGTCTAGAGCGAGAAGGTCGTAAAAGAGGGAAGGGAAATAAGAAATGAAGAAGAGGAATCGGAATGATCAAAGCAAAAGAGAAAGATAGAATAATGCAAGAGCTTTAAATACGATTTACAAACAAAATGGGTCAAAGAAGCTCGGAGAAACATACATTTGGTGGGAGATCGTGATGGAGTATTGTTTATGTTATACGTTGAACAAAACGGCGGAACATATGAGTAAATGTCAATTACGTTTGTGCTGGACTTTGTCAGAAAAATCTCTGTCTGGTTCACAGCTTGAAATTCTTATTGTCTCTTTCACGGTTTAAGAAATAGAAAGGAATAAATCGTCTCACATTACAACAAATTGGTTTCAATCTCATAGCAAAAGCAAACACAAAAAAGAATCACAAAAGCAAAAGGAAGGCAGCATCGTTCTGGTTGAGGGGATTATATTAAAAATGGCAAACTTGCATACCAAACTTTAAAATGCACAAGTATGCAAAAACTCTCAGCAGAAAGTTCTAATCATAGCTAATGCCTAAAGAGTCCCTTTTCATTAGGCATACCAGTCCGGCGTTCCAGAAATAAATGTCTTTTTTTCTTATTTCACTTTTATACTTTAATCAACAAATTTCCGGAGACGTTATCGCGTAAAAGAGCCTTTCAGTTATTCCAGCCTTTTGAATCTTGCACTACAACCATTTGATCCTTGGTCATCTATTTATTTTCCCCGCGCCCCCGTATTCATTTACGAAGGGTGTCATGACAAGTAGTCTCGTTTTAACTTCTATGACTTGTTCATAATGCTGGCTAGTCAGTCATTACACTCTTAAAGAGCAACCCATTCAACAGAAAAGGTTAAATGGTAATTGTTTGCTCTGATTGTCTTAGCAAACAATTGAAAGTCGACTTCTTCGGATATATTATATCGGCAGTAGTAACACATTAAGCCCACCGTCATTGTAGATTTAAAATACGTAAGTGTGTCAGCAGAATAAATTGTGAATATCAAACACAATGAAATATTCAGCGCAGTTCTGTTTCATCATTATAGTCATCTTTTCTTCCCTTCCTTATAATATTCTTTTACTCAAGCCTAGTGATTCCGATTTTACTGTAAGTTATTTTTTTAAGAGAATGATGCAGGAACAAGCTTAATAAGATGACGATCGGCTATGGATGCTGACAAAGAGAATAAATCGAATTCTGAATGAGGATAAACTGTGAATACACCTAATGCAGCCCCTTTTGTTGTTAGGTTATGGCATATTTTAGATCATGAATTGATCAACCTATTTAGTTATTCAAACGTAATACCGGTCAGTTAAGAAGCATACCGTAGCAATAAACATGGAAGAAGGCACAAATATTGTTCTGCATATCGAACTGCCCTTCGCAATCTTTGATCATACATTCGACTTCGCTTTTCCTTCGGCTTCGTGATGCTGTGCTTGCAAGTTTTACTTCTTTTTTTTTTTTTCTTGCACAGAATTCTGTAAATTACTATCAATCTGCTGCCATTACCGCCGTAGAAAAGCCTTCTGATAGGATTTACTTCCCAATATTTTTTTATCTCCCTCACTCAGCAACAACAGTCAACAATATAGGGTCATAAAAGAATATTAATCATCCAATCCTTCTATGAAGCTAACAACATATCAATCATGGCAAATTGTAACGAATCATCTCTTTTCTTAATATGCTGAAGGCTGCACAAAGCTCCTGCCAGAAGAGGAAGAGATTTACCTTTGAATCACAGACACGTCGGTGTTACGATCCTTTCCAAATTTGTATCTTTCATGCCTTTTGGGTTTTTCTTTTTTGATTTTCTGCTCCCCTTTTTTTTATTCTGTATGCATACAGCTTCTTTCTTGCACTTTCGACTTCATCCCACAATTTTTTATAATTAGTTTTTATAATTGGGCAGACTACATTAAAACATCAAATCTCTTCCAATATATAGTATTTACATATGTTATCAAATCTGTATCCTGAGTTACTGGAGCTTGTAGCATCACATTTGCCTAATCATGCACAATATAACTGCTTGACAGTCTGTCAGCGATGGTATCAAGCCATGCTTCGAACACTTTACAAAAATATTCAAATTAACCATCGACGTCAGTTAAAACTACTTCTTAAGCATTTAGCCGAACAACCAGAGAAGGGACGCTTCATTCGTCAATTACATTTCAAACGAAATAACCATGATTCGTTATACACGACAAATCAAGGAATCAAAACCAAAATTATTGGTGTTACAGCTGAAGAACTTGAACAATTAGCTTTGTACTGTACCAGCTTAGATGTACTTGACTTTGATCAAAATCTATGGAAGTACATCAAGCTTCCATTGAGTATGCTTCAACGACTGAAACGATTACCAGCCATAAATGTAGACAGTAGAACGGAAGATCAGTGGTTATGGAAGACATTGAGCAGCATTAACAATAAGCCATTGACTGGATTAACCCAGCTGACTCTAGGTGGAGAGATCGTCTCTCAAATGATGTCTCCAGCCAGGCTAGATGATAAATCACAGCACTATTATCGTCAACAACACCAACAGCCTGCTGATATATCCATTTCGACCTCACCTTTAATTCAATGCTTGAAAAAT
The DNA here is from genome assembly GCF_025528875.1 of Mycotypha africana. Lineage (NCBI taxonomy): Eukaryota > Fungi > Mucoromycota > Mucoromycetes > Mucorales > Mycotyphaceae > Mycotypha > Mycotypha africana. The sequence goes on along the minus strand of NW_026515727.1, from coordinate 703,422 downwards.
GTACCTGAACTTCGAAAGTTGTGCTTAAACAGCAAACAACCTAAATCTCATGTGATTAATGTGTTTATTGAAGATATGGAAGCCATTCATCAAGCCTGCTTATCGTTGGAGGAATTGACTCTGATTGGTTCATTCAAATTCATACCCACTTTTATAAATAACAGCAAAAACAATGGCACTGCTATATCCTCACAGAAATATCATCGACTACGCAGACTCAAACTCATTGCATCCATACCTCCGACATGGTTCTATTATATCGGTTACAAATACCCAGCATTGGAAGAACTTGATTTCGATTCCATCATAACACCTGTCGTACACGAATATCAAACTCTTTTCAAAAAATTACCCTCTTCATCCTCTCGCTCAACAGCAACGATAGCAACGAATGTCATAATGTACTTTCGACAACGGCTTATACAACACAGACTAGATCTATCTGACCTAGAAATCCAATCTCTGTTCTGCCACCTTTTGGATTGCTGTCCTCGACTCCGCAAAATTGAACTCGACAGTGCCAGTGCTAAAACATATATCACTGAACAATTTTTTCAAAAATGTCATGCTAGCAGCAGCAGACATTCTTGTCATAAGCTAAAAGAAATTAAGATCAAAACAGATACCTCATACAACTTGATTAATCAACGTGAATTTTTTGATCTGTTGGTGAATCATGGTCAAAACTTAATCACGGGGTTAGGCACAGAGGTCATATTTAATGGTGGAACGATTTCGTTGTCACAACTCTCCAGTTTTTCAAAGCTGACGGATCTTGTAATATGTTGCGGGCATCCTACCGTTGAATGTGAAATTGATCTGATTTTAAGTCATTGTCAAAAGCTTGAGCAATTAACGATCCGTTCTGCTTATGTTACTTTATCAGACAGCAAAAACGACAAACAACCGCATCCTTTGAAATCCCTTCAGTTAAGCACAGTATCCTTCTCGCCAAGCGTATTTGAATATTTAGGCATTCGCTGTCATAATTTGTCACAACTTTCAATATACGAATGTGAACAGAAAACTGATGACAGCAGCAAGAACTGTATTAATTTATCTTTGCCACACAATCACTTCAAGTCTGTCATACTCAAGGGCATTCGTCTTGATTCTGTACCACTCAAGAACCATAATTGGACACCTAATGTTCGCCTTGTATCCATTGAGCAAGAAAAAAAGGATAAACGATGGTATCATGCTTATGATGCGCATCAGTTCTATCCTGTACAAAAAGACACAACAATCCAAAAATTAAATGAACGGAAGCGTCAAATTGCTGAACATTATTATCAATTTGGCTGGATCAATAATCAAAAATACATTGAGAAGATTATCAGCACAAAATATAGTCATCGTGAACCATATTACTTGTACACTAGAACGAGTAGAGATTGGGAGGCTGATTTATTCTTTGGTTACGTAGCTATTCAATGTCAATCCATCGAACATTGGGAGCTTATTTGTAACACCGCTTTTAACGAATTTTAATATTGTTTTTTTACTACTACTACTACCATTAATACTACAATGACCATCCATCTATATCCCTACTTCTACTGCAATCCATACTAATAAGCTAAACTTTACAAATCATACTAATTGTTGTTGCTGTTGATTCTCAGGCATTAATAAATTCCTCCTTAATGCATCAACTTCATTTATGAACTGTAAAAGTGAACGCTGTTCAATTCGTCCAAACGCAAATCCAACAATTAAGCAAATTGGTATCAAAAATCCTGTTCCTGTCATCAATAGACCATCTATTACAGTAACGACAATTGTTGGCACTGCTGTGTTGAAACGAAGGCTTAATATGGAGGGTAGCACGATCAGTAAGATGTAAAAGATAATATGCACAATAATCAGTATAAAGAATAGATAGAGAATGGCTTGTGATTCCTTTTTTGATCGTCGCAAATCTTTTTTTAATACGTCTAATACTTCATCGATAAGCGTGGGTGAGAGTTGGGTATAATTGGGATGGCATAGGTTGGTTGATAACGAGGGAGATAATGATGCATTTGTTTGTACCGGATGTGATATTGCAAACACAGATGCCACACCAAAATGATCAGAGTAGTTCATTTGAGAATTGGGTATGAAGTCAGTCATGACTACCTTCGATTCGATGCAATTGAACTGTGTAGTTTGTCGATAAAAGATGTAGTCGAGTCGTTTTCCTAAAAATTGTCGCGCATTTGTGTCTTTACCACCATCCCAGTATCGCGAGAAGTTATTGAATGGTGAGTTGCAAGTAAAGCCAAAATACTGTGTATAGACATCTGGTGTTATAGACTCTAGTGGAAATTTGCAAGGATCAGGCTCACCATGTAACTGAAGCCATGAGTCTGTCATAAACCCATGGTCGCTAATTAATCGATAATTATACGAAGTTGGTATAAGATTAAAATCACCCGACTATAATGGTAGAAGCGCATTGAGTGACAACAACGTCTATACGCAGCAAAAACAAAAATAAAATAAAATAAAATAAAGTTGCTCATCCTTACCAAAATGATATGCCTTCCCATAGCAGCAGAGCTTCTCAGCAGATGTGCAAGCTGCCAACATTCAGTCGCTCTATGTGCTTTATATATGTCTTTGGGTCCATAGCCACCATGCAAATGCGTTGTGAACACTTCTAGAAGCCCTATTACTGGATGATTGACAAGAATAGAGCCAACACCTTTCCCCACGTAGAAATCACCATGCAATAGTTTGAGTGGTTTGCCATTCAATGTATAACGATGATAAGAAGTTGAAATAATTGGGAACTTTGACAAGATAGCCAAACCACTACCTAGTGCACCACTATGTCAAGGATGCGGACAAAGTGAGGAAGTTTAGATCCTGTCTCGAGATATTTATGCTACTAAATGCAAGCTCCATGTTTTCTACCTGTAAAAATAAGCACTATAAGGAAGGGTTTCCTTCACTGCTTCTTTGAGAAGCGTGAAATCTTTGGCGACCCAAACTTCTTGTAGAGTAACAATATCATAATTCGAATCACTCAAAAGTTTTGCTATAGCTTTCATTCGAAAGTTTCTATGTTTTGCAACAACTGCTAATCCCCTTTGAAAGATTCGGACGTACATTGCATTCATTTTGAGGAAAACAAAAATTTAGCTTTGGCGCTGAAAGGATCTGTGCGTAAGGTGGTAGTTACCAACAGTTAAGAGATAAAATGTTGAGCCTGTCCAGTTTCGACATTAGCTATAGCTTTTCAGTCCACTGTCCAATGAGTGAGTACCTGTTGAAAGATCAAGCTATGATCGCTTCCTCTGTCTTGGAAAATCGCTATCAACGTCGGAAAGCAAAAATTTAGAAAGAGAAACAGAACAAATCAAGATCAATGCACACTGCCGATGGGAAGCAACAGCTTGATAAATTTGTTTTTTGAGGGTTTATTCATCAAACAGTGAAAAGTTATGACAAAGGAAGCAAAAAATGAATGAATTACTAAAAAATGATTTGGAGCGACTATGCAGAGACTATGTATGAGCAAAACAGTAGAGATAAATTAAAAAATTAGTGTCATTCGATAACCTCCAAGGTTAACAATCATTTTTATCTTTTTCACCAATAATTCATATGACGTTACAAACAGACAGAACTTACAATGCGATAATGAAAGCATTTTGATTGCATATACTTGTAATTTCTCTATTGTTTGATGTAAAGTGAACAAAATTCAGATCCAATCGTATAAATCTGAAATGGTTTCTTTTCTGGAAGTTTATTTGGTAATTACAAATCTCAAAATGCGATAAATTGATAAAGTAGCTGGCATAATGAAGATGCGTTATTTAAGAACGCTCACCACGAAGACGGCGAGCTAACTGAATGTCCTTTGGTTGAATGGTTACTCTTCTGCCGTGAATGGCAGCAAGGTTGGTGTCTACAATAGGGTGACAATGATTTAGGATGCTTAGATTACTATGAATAATCTCAACTATTATTCCCTTTACCTTCGAAAAGTCCAACAAGGTAAGCCTCGGCGGCTTCTTGCAAAGCACCAATAGCAGAGGATTGGAAACGCAAATCAGTCTTGAAGTCTTGAGCGATTTCACGAACAAGACGCTGCGTAGCACAAAAAGTTGAAAGAAGAAAAGATTTGTTAGCATTGCAATTCCAATAATAATGAGCCATCTTGAATAATATTGTTCAATTTTACTTGGAAAGGAAGTTTACGAATCAAAAGCTCAGTAGATTTCTAAATGAGATAACATTGAAATGGTTTAGAGATCAACTTACTATGCTATCTTTCATTCCATAACTATGAAAAGAGAAGGTTAAAGGCACTCACTTGGTATCTACGAATTTCTCTGAGGGCAACGGTACCAGGCTTATAGCGATGAGGTTTTTTCACACCACCTATTTCACAATAAAAAGAAAAATTATTCTTCAAGCCATTGCCAACTTATACAAGGAATGCGATTGATAGAAAGAATAGGAAAGGATGGCAGACGAACCTGTAGTAGGGGCGGACTTTCTGGCAGCCTTGGTAGCAAGTTGCTTTCTGGGTGCTTTACCACCAGTTGATTTACGAGCAGTTTGTTTGGTTCTAGCCATGCTTAAATGCCTGAAGTTTGCTTAGAAAGAAAAGAAGAAGGGAAAAGTCAAGAATAGGAGTGATCCGTATCATGCTGGAGTACTGTAAAATGATCACTGTCGGACAATAACAAAATTCTACTCCGCTTGATTGCCATTTGAGGAAAGCAGACAAAAGTTAATTTTCTAAGAAACGTGACAAATTGATCTTCCTACAAGCAGCACCAGACAAATGAAGGTTTCGCTTGCAATGGTTGTGATAGTCTATGCCGGGTAAAAGCATATAGTGTCAATCAAACGGTTAGCTTCTGTAAGCTATAAGATAGCGTTCACTTTTACAAAGCTATGCTGGATTCTTGCGAAGGTTTAGAAGCATAACGGGACTCACAGAAATAGGATATACTTACCGATACAACGTGACCTCTTCCTTATATTCATACTCGAATACTTGAGTTGCATAAGCAAGTGCTCATTAACATTAGAGGAGTCCAAGAGGAGAGCTTTAATAATTTTCGATTCGCTTATTAGCAAATTCAGGAACAACAAGGCGATAGTCAATCTTATAGATTGGCATACAAAGAGCAACTGCTACTTTAAAGTCATGGTATGCATTCTAGACTAGAAATTCAGCATGCATATATTGTTAACACAAGAATTCAACAAAAATAGGCCTGACGCTTTTAACAGCAGTAGCCATAACACCGCACATGCTAAATTCTCATGACGACTATTAATATAAAACTTTGGTTACTGTTCTCCTTTCCTCCGACAGAGGACCATCAATTATATCCTCTTCCCTTTATGACGTAATTTGGATAAAGCGATATAAAAGCCTTTTTTGTTTTCTATTCCATGTCCAAAACTTGGATAACCGCGTCAAACAGCCCCTAAAAAATGTGTGCTTTGCAGTATTCAACAAGGGGAGGATAACCCATGGACGCCAGCTTATTAGCTTTTCATGCGAATATCAAATCGTGCTAGAAATAAAATTATATAATGAAATAGATAACATAAATTAGTGTTGGGTGCATCAGGCATTCCTATGAGAAGCCAATGGATTGTAGTGGATGTAACACAAGCATATGTCATTGTTCTTCCACCTAAAAGAAAGCAAGTAAGTTTGTAAGTTACAATATTTTGGAATGCTTGATAGCTGCACGTATCAAAAAAGCCATAGGGCCCAAATACAGACCCAGACCTTACGTATAAGTAACGGCGTAGATGTCAAGTCCGTGACTCGGAACAAGCAAGATGCATGTAGTCAAATATAAGCTTCTCTCACCTCCCTCCCCCGTCTATATGTAGCGATGATGGGCGGTCTGGTGAAATTTTGAAGGGCTCGCAGGAGATAAATTTATACACTGATGACAATGAAGGGTGCATTCATCGAACATCAGTCCATTTCAATCAATTCTAACAGTATCGTTTTCTTAGGATATAATGACAAGATACATAACGTAGCCTATGATGAATATCGGCATTGATATTTCTTAGCATAATTTGTAGGGAGTAACAAATTGTAACGTTGACAGAAAAGCTATTTTTAGTTGACATAAAATGAAATACATGGATTTTAACTAAATCAGACAAAAAGAGAGATTTTCTTTTTTTTTGTGGTTAAGTTACAATTCCTGGTACGCACTGTCATCATCATCGCTCACTGATTTTGGTATTAAACCTGAGAAGGCAAATTCAAGGCATGCTTTTTCTTTTCATTGAAGAAATTTCTGTAAAAGGTTAAGATTCGATCTTTTTTTTTTTTTTTTTTTTTTTTGTTTTTTTTTTTTTTTGTTTTGTTTGCTTCTATTTTTTCCGCATGTATTAAAAGAAGGCCATTACAAAACAATTTCAGTGCTGCTTCTTTATTTGATTTATCCTTACTTACGCCTTCTCTAGAGGTTAAAAAGTAAACTAGACTATAAAAAGTTATAGCGCATACCCAGTATATAGTGTAAAGAATCTGGATTTTTTGTAATTTGTTCGTATTATTCCTTTTCCTTTTCCTTCTTGTTTTCTTTCTACTTCCATATTACTACCTCATTTTGCAGGGAATAAGAATGTATTTCAGTTTACCCAAAAGTCAAGATAGAATGACACCGCTTCATCATGAAGTACAAACACAGTTAATCCAACAGCATCTTCAACAACAACAAGAACAAAACGATTATCTCAGTAAGAGATCGAGTTACAGCAGCTATGAGTCAAATAATACCACGACTATTAATGAGGAGAGGATATCAGAAATTATTCAAAATTTAGACGAACACTGGGGATCACCACCTATATTGACGCCCAATACTTTGGCACATATCCTAAGCCATCAATGGGTACAACAAAGCAGCAACAGTCAGGAAGAAGCTGCCATTAATCGTGAAGAAATTAGGAAGGTAATAGCACAACATTTTATGAATCATAAAATACAGAACAAATGTCACAATGGACCGCTTTATGACAATTAGGTATCCAAAGCTGCTGCTGCTGCTGCTTCAGTTGCAGCAAATAAAACTTTACAGAATAACAATAAACTAATTTTTACGTTGATTGAAGAATTTATCAGGTATCATGCGATTGTTACGCAGTTAAAGCAGAGTCTTCTTGTGGTTAAAAAAAAATTGCCCAACATTCCATATTTAGGACAATTCAATCAATAGATACAGAGAATCAATTTGACATCACTACAGAAATTCAGGTAATGCGTCAATCTATCTTTGTCAATATACTGCCTTGAATATGTCATTATAATTAACGAACAATTCTACTAACAACATAGTCCGACTCAGTATTGCAAAAGCTAATAGCTGCTAACGAAGAACAGACTGGTGATGTTTCTAATACGAAAAGTAATAGTATACTCCATTATCAGTCAACAATGGGCGAGAATGTTATGAAACATTTGATTGATTTACTTCGAAAGCATAATAATGGAAACAGTAATGAGACCAAGAAGCAGAACATATTACAAAGTCAAGATTGAGGAATTAAAAAAAAAAAAAAAAAAAAAAAAAAAATTGAACCTCAATCAAATAGAAAGAGAAACTTGAGCACTTCTTGCTTATAAATACCACTTTCTCTTTACAACAAGTCAGCTTTTTTTTATTTAAATCATTCAACATGGGTTATGCAACTCTTGATGCAGCACTTGGTTTTCCAAACAATCTACCTCCTAACAACTCTAATATTCTAATTACTGACACCCTCAAATCCGATGCTAATTTCTTAATTCACCATTTCGTTATCAATCATCTCAAGAACAATAAACGTGTTGTTTTAGTTGGACTATCACATATCTTTAATCATTACTTTCTAATTGGTCGTAAGCTTGTAAAGTCTTTTTATTTTTTAATTTTTGTACGTCTTGGAAGCCTCCTGAAAGTATAAAGCTTACACTTTACAACGTCTCCATTTAGGGCATTCATTTGCAAAATTATAAACAGTCAAATCAACTTGTCTTCATCGATGGCTTAACTCATTTAAACGAATACTCGAATGGAACACCCTATCCGCCAAGTCGAGCACCAACTGCACCTACCGATACTTTAGACTACACAAAGGATTTGAAGGAGCTTTATCACGTCATAAAGAAGCATTGCCTCACAACAACAGCCGACAATCAGGAAAACGATACTTTACTAATATTAGACGATCTTAGTGTATTACTTTATAATGGTTTCGACGTGCGTGATGTCTCTAACTTCATACTCAAGCTACGGAATCTCATGCAACAGTCGACGTTGCTCACACTTATTCATGCAAACGAAGAAGGCACAGACGACGTAGAGCAGGATAATTTTGTAAAGCAAATGATCTACGGATCCAACCTTATATTGCAGGTTAACCCTATCAATAGTGGGTTAGCAAAAGATGTTCATGGAGAGTTAGATATTATTTATGGTCCTCAGCATTATGAAGAAGTGACGACGGCTGCATCACCAGTACAGACATTGCATTATAAGATTTTAGATAACAATGTACACTTCTTTGCAAAGGGCGTAGCTCAAGTTTAACCTTTCATCAGTTTCAGCCCATTACTGCTCTTCCCGTATGCAGGGATAGACTGTTTCAATATTTATGTATTCTTTTTTTCTTTGGTTGAGAAACCCAACTATTCACGATTGCAATAAAGGATCAAATATTTCCAGCTACCAAGTGTTATAACAGCATTGGCAAAACTTGTAGATTCCTGTCATCGTATGCTATTTTGACTCGCACGGGTAGGAAGAACCTCTCATCAACTATGGTTCTTCTTCAATTGTTGATAAGACCCGTTGTTTATGTTGCTTAACTATTCAATGGCTTCCTAACACCTTTACAAATACTATCTTTCTGGTAAGATGATCTATTCTTTATTGTTCTTCTCCATTGTTTTGGCTGCCTATACCTCTTCCATTAAAAAACATTGACCATGTTAAGTTCACCCCAGCAAAATTATCGTTTGGGCTGTTTTCTCAATCACTTTTCATTCAAGATTAAGTATGTATTCTGAACACGGAAAGTAATGACTTATTCAGACACAAAGAATCATTTGCTAAGAAGGTCATAATTAATCCTTTGCTTTTATATGATTTTCAGCAGCTTTTTGTTATAGCTTAATCTTTCCAAGGTAAATAAATATTCCTTCGTTTCCTTTTATCGCTAGCATAGTAAAAGAAAAGAGATTTTTGACTTCCATACTTTTTTTTATGAATTTTTTTTTACTGCTTCTGGATCTTTGTGGAAATGGCCAATGTTCGTTTAGAGTGGTAATCCCGCCACTAATTTGTTAATAAATTGCGCACTAATAAGCTTGTGTAATACAACGTTGTAATGTAAAAATAGAAGCGAGCATCATAAAAGGGGATTCCCTTTTTTAAACTATTTTCTCTCTCTTTCTTTACTCCTGGTGTTTTTACTGTTTGATTTGTCTTCATTGCTTACCCATTTGAAATCTTACTCAGTGATGCGTTCGATTTCAATCTTCAGCTCCTTCCAACTTTTATTAGTTTTTACATTATTCATTTCAAATTCAACAGCAGCAGCACCAACGGTACTAGAATCCTTAGCATCAACTATAAATTTAGCGACAAATTTAGCAGCAAAAAAGAATAGTGATAATGGTCGAGATAACACAACCAACAATGAAGCCACAAAATACGACCCCTGCGCAGCAATTGCAGGCAAATCAACAGCCAGCTTCAACGATGCCAAAGCGTGTTTAGACTTTTTCAAATATGACAAAGACATTGCCAAACAAACATTAGACACAGTGCGAAAAATTACCAACGACCTATATGTATTCAATGTAGGTTGGGAATCGAACTATACAAGAAAACAGAGAGAAAAGTTTGATCAAGGAGAGATTGTAAATATTGATAGGATTATCATCAAAACATTGATAGGAACTGGCAAAAAATCCTCCTCAAGTAGAAGGGTTAGGCATAACACCCATTGACATTTCACACGGACTTGATTTGATTGAGAAAGAAAACTGGAAATCAGATAGGGAATTCCAAGAAGCTATTGCGTTGTTGTTAGATAAAGTAGAGGACGCACATTTGGTAAGTTACCTGTGAATCGCTAGGTTGATATCTAATTGCAAGCATATCGTAACGATTTTTGTTCATTTCTTTCATGCACCCGCCCATACGCTAGTCTTATTCTCCGTTTTGCTATCGTCAATTTATTTTCTGGCAGCCCATTCAACTTAATGCATTGCTCCGTAACCAACGTCTCGTCATCAATGTCGCCTATGTAAAGGACGATATTTGGCCCGATGCCGATTCTTCTTGGGTCGGTTGTGAAGTCGTCCAAATCGATGGCATAGAGGCCATGGAAATGGTTGTTAACTACGCTGTCAACAACAACGGCGAATCAAAAGATGTCAATACATGCTTCAACAACATCATGAACACCAAGAGCTACTTTCATGGTTGGGACGATGGTGCTGATGATCTAGGATATCATCGTTTCTTGCCTGCTCAAGAATATCACAATTACACGCTAAAATGTCCTCAAAAGGGCACTTTACCGAAGCAAGAAGAATATGACGAACCCTTTACAGTAGTTGTACCATGGGTTGCGCAAGTTCCTCCCTCCTATACTTCAGCTGAAAGCTATTGGAAGAATTTTTGCGAGTCTTCGCATTATAGTAAAGGAAATGTTACCAAGAGAGACATCCATTATGATTTACATGAATTGAAAGCCATTCATGAAGGTGACGTCTTTGCCCTGAACGCTAATACAAATGCTGCTGCTGCTGGAGAGAATAAGCATGGGCGTTACATCGAATTCATTCAGCTTGACAAGCCAAATGATAAAGTAGGCGTCATTGATATTCAGAGCTTTTCCATTGCTGCGGAAGATCGTGAAGCCTTCGTCCAAAATGTCACCACCGGCTTGAGAACGTTTGAAAAAGATGGCGTTGAGAAAATTATTCTAGACTTATCATCCAATGGTGGCGGTGACGCTTGTGCTGGTGAATTTCTCATAAACACATTCTTTAACTCTACACCTGATTATCCTTCCGATATCAAGTACTCTCCCTTGTTGGAACGTGTTGTGAAGAAGGCTTATGAACAACAAAATACCAAATGGCTCGATTACAAGCCGCTCCATAATGACTCGAGTCGTGGCAGTGAGTGGTTTACTGACACCCACACGTATGCAAGAGGCAATGACAAGAATGTTCGATTTTCTCAACCTGTCAGTCTTAGCTGTGCCGGTTGGGGAGGACTCACTTCTCCTGATAATAACAAGAACGGCAATAATACCTTTGTCAACAACAAATGGAAACCTTCAGACGTGGTGATCTTATCTGATGGACGCTGTGGATCCACTTGTGCTATTGTCGCCTCTCGTCTTCATTTATCTCATCAGGTGCCTGCAATGGGTTTAGGCGGTATTCGTGGTAATCGTATGCAATTTGCTTCTTTTCCTGGTGGCGAAAGCGATCGTTTATCGAGTTTCTTGATGGATTTGGAGATTTTGGGCTTGTCCACTGATGCAGACGCTCCACTTCCTTTTCCTGAACGCGCTGATATAGGATGGACTTTCAGAGAAGTCTATAAGCCAACTAAAGAATTCACCGGTCAAGAAACTGATCTGTTGGAATACAGTGTGATCAATGCCGACTGCCGACTTTATTTTGATGATGATAATGCCGATGACGTTAAGAGGCTGTGGGCAGATGCTGCTAAAGTGCTATTGGCTGGTCAATGTCTCTACATCGAGCAGTAATTCGCAAAGTGTATTGCTACCAAGCGAACACAGAATGCAAATAGTAGCAATTTTCCTTTTCGACTCTCAACTTTTTTCCAACTTTTCTGAATGTTATTTATATTATTGTACAAAATTCCTCTAAATATATCCCTGTTATCAATAAACATGCTAACAATAGATATCACAACATTTCAAAAGCAGTGGCCTAAAACGGTTGATGAAGCTGAAGCCAGAGTGATCGCTATGTTGAGCCATTATATACTTATAATCATTGAGGATGTTTCTTCATATAAATGCTTTTGTCACAAATGCAATTTCAGTTTGAAGTTCGTCGCCCCGTAAATTTTTTGGTTATGAAATTTCTCGCTGCGATTTGCTTCGGACGGGCCAATGTCAACGTAATGGAGGTAAGTCACAGCTTCCTCTGCTAACGCGTTTCCTCTTTCCAAGCAACATATTTGTGTTTCCCTACCACTTTTTAACCATTTTGAAAGCTGTACAGTCGTTAAATATGTCTTCTGCTCAACAACAAGCTCAGCAACAACAAAAGGCCACTGAAGATAAAAAGAACTTGCCACAACTTGGAGCTCTTGAAGAAGACGACGAATTCGAAGAATTTGCTGCTGAAGGTAAAAACAAATGGGAAACGATTGCTAAAGGATTTTCAAGTCTTTGCAAATTATGGCAATAAATGCGCTAATATAATATGCTAATTATGGTTTGCTTTTGTTTTTCTGAAAGATTGGGGAGAATATGAAGAAGATCCTGCAGATGCACATTTTTGGGAAGATAATTGGGATGACGACGATATTGAAGACGATTTTTCAAAGCAATTACGGTAAGTAAACGGCAAGCTTCTTAAAAGGTGCTAATAGCAATGCATTAATAATGAGTATGTTAAACTAAATATTATGGGTGATTATAGTGCTGAGCTCGAGAAAGATACATCCCAGCCTCAACCTATGAAAATGTAAAACACTTATCAACTTTGCACCATTTTCACTATTACAGCCAAATCCTATCAGAACACCCAATAAAACTGGAGGTCTAACCTCTGTCCGTCAACTTTGCCCCCCCCCTTGCGTAATAAACAATGTATACATTTATATCCATCAATCGAACGAATAATAAATAGATATGCGTAGGCTCTGATTCACTCGCCATGTTTACAAGATGCAGGGCCTTATTTTAGTTTTATAGAGGGAAAGCATTGATTTAACAAGCTAAGAAATTAGATTTCAACAAATCTTATACATTATATATCGTCTGAACATGCAAAATTCTTATACCTATTACTTGCTAAGTTTTATGGGGAGGTTGTGGTATTATCTTATCGCAGCAAAAAAAAAAAAAAAAAAAAAAGAAATAAATGGATTGATAGATCAAAATGTAAAGTAGGCAAACTTGTAGGATATTAATGAAGAAACCGTTTTAAAATGAGAACGAAAAAAGTGAGAGGAAGAACTTTTTTGGCTATGTGTCTATAAACATACGTTGGGTGTTCTAATCTTTCTTGAGGAGAGCACGTCTTGCCTTAACAGCTTGAGCTAATTCATCCAACATTTTCTCTGTTGTTTCAAAATCTACACAAGCATCTGTGATGGAAACGCCGTACTTTAAAGCGGATGGACCTTCCTCAGGCACAGATTGTTTACCTTCATTAATATTTGATTCGATCATAACACCAGTAATCGCTTGATTACCCGATGCCACTTGTTGTGCTACGTCACTGCATACTTTGGGTTGATTACGATGGTCTTTAGATGAGTTACCATGTGAGCAATCGATCATAATATTAGGACGAATTTTTGCTTTTTCGCAAGCAGCTTTGGCCTTCTCCACATGCTCTGCGGAATAGTTGGGTCCATCATTGGATCCTCGTAAGATGATGTGGCAGTCTGGATTACCCGTAGTATGTGTGATACTGACAGTGCCATTTTTTGTCACGCCCAAGAAATGATGAGAAGAAGACGCAGATCCGATACCGTCAATGGCTACACGCACATTGCCATCTGTGCCATTCTTGAAACCTACGGGAAACGAAACGCCAGAGGCTAATTCACGGTGTAACTGAGATTCAGTGGTACGTGCACCAATGGCTCCCCAGGACATGAGATCAGCGAGGTATTGAGGTGAAATGGTGTCAAGTAACTCAACGGCAACGGGCATTCCCATATTTGTTAAATCACATAAAAGTTGACGGCCGATACGAAGACCCTTATTGATGTCATAGCTGAAAATATAATATTCATTTGTTGAAACAATTAAAATTAGTATATCTACGAGGCATAAAAAATCTAGGTTGAAGCATTTCCTAGCTTTACCTGTTATTGATATCAGGATCGTTGATTAATCCTTTCCATCCTACGGTAGTTCTCGGCTTTTCAAAGTAAGAACGCATGATAATGACGAGCTCACCCTTGTGTTGGTCTTTCACTTTTAATAACCGTTCGCCTACAATGAACCCCCATCGGCAATCAATACCACAATTCTCAGAATATTCCTGTGTATAGTGTCAATGTAATGGTGATTTACTTACAATAGTCCTTTGCTGCTTCTGTATCATGAATTGAACAGGGGCCCACAATAACGATAAGTCGATCATCCTTTCCATGAAGAACCTGTGATAATTCATGACGAGCTTCGGTTGACGTCTTCTGAGACCTCTCTGACTGAAGTATGCATAAATAAACATCGTTAGTTCTATAAAAATTACAACAAAGACTACTTTCTTTAAGAGCGTAGACACCAGTGACTTACAGCAGGGAATTCTTCTTGAATATAAGCAGGTGTTAATAATGCGTTGTAACCGGTAATACGAAGATCTTCCATCATTTTCTATTTTTGTATCTTAATTGATAATAATACAGTGAAAGTTGTTTTAATGTAGGTGATAGAGCCGCGTGTCTCCAACTGAGAGTATAATATGAAGAAAAGAAAGAAAGTATGCCAAGGTTAAGGTGTTGTCCCTTGAAATATAATGCTAACATAAAAATTGGAATTTTTTTAGTGTGTTCTGACTCACATAAACTCATGTTCGGCATTTTAACCAGGAAGTCACTTTTTTTTTTTAACTTACAAAGTTAGCCTTTGGTTATGCAGCGCATTGTTCCAAAATGATACTCTCTTTTTCGTAGTGGACCATTTACTGAATATAACCTATTAAATAAGTTTTTGTGAAACTAAACTGATAGATTGTTTTGTTGTTTCAACATTCATCCTACGTTGCATCTGGCTTAATATAAGTTCCGCGGTCCTTTTACCCTCCCACCCCCTTTTGAAGTTTCCGTGGCGGACCCTATGTGCGGGGTAAATTGCCCGTGCAGAAAACCTTGCATCGCTACCCAACAGCGACGGCTATACTAGCCATTTGGTCTAGGCAGTGTAGTCAAGCGAAACTCGGTTAAGGTTAAGCCTGTAAAAGCTAGACGAGAAAAGCTCCAAATGCTGTATAAGCGGCAGCTGATATTGTCAAGTATTGATTGAATTCACCACAGCATCATCAACAGTTTTCTAAACCAGCAACTGAGGGTGTAATACGTTATATCCCAGTTTTCTATTTAGGAAAGGGAATGAAACTCATGGAGTTCTACTCAACAGTCTTTTGATACGTATGTTGTAAAGAATTCTAGAATCGAATTACGGGGAGTTCTAACATGCGTAAATCCTTGCCTGTACGGTTCTTGGTGTTGACGCAAATTAAGAAAACACAAAATTGAACTCGGACAAACAATAAAACTACTCTAGGACAACATGATGTTGTTTTAATGGTAAATTTACTTGTTTTGTCTACTTGCAAGTGCATATGCAGGATAAATTTTGATACTATTTTCTATAAAATTGGTAAGAAAAAGTCGAAAAGGCTCAAGAAAGCGGCGGAAAATTTTCCATTAATGCTATTGTTCAAATAAAAGGCATGTGCCTGAATTGTATATAAACCAAGCTCTTTCCCAATGATATTAAAATAACTGTCATTTGCCTGATTTACAATGGTTTTATTGATTTCCAAAAATGGAAGTAAATGTAGAGAAGAAAAAAGGTTTCATAATCTTGCAATTAATTGCGGCATCTGTCCAAAGTTTGGATAATCATATTTGAAGCAAGTTTATAGTTGAGATGGAACGGATACGTTAAGACAGTTAGATTTTTTACTCTTTTCAAAAAGAAAATGTAATACAGATGGACCTGAGATGTTAATATCAATCCAGCTGCACAAAGAAATAAGCTTGTTCCTGTTCCTCAGGGCACTTTTGACCGTCTCTTCTTCCCTAATTTGTCGCTTGATGTAGCTGAGTTCTTCTAAATTGATACCATAATACACATTAAACCATTGTACATCCTTACTTTCCTTTCTTTTTTTTTTCTGGTATCTTCTTTGCACGACCAACTCATTTGTAAAATCTTTCATTTGGCAAATTCTTCAAAACCATGTCCGGCGTTACTGTATCTTCAAGTGGTATCGGTGTCGCTCATTTGCCAAATCAAAGACATAGACTCGTTTCGAAAAAGGGTGCTCATTTCACTTTGATGGTTTGCGGTAATGAGTTGAAAAAGAAGAGCAGCGTACACGTCGCTTTCAAAACTCCTCTAGTCGGTTCAGTATTGACAAACAATACCTCTTATAGGTGAGTCGGGCCTGGGCAAAACAACTTTTATCAATACTCTTTTTACAACCACTATCAAAAACTACAAGGCGCCTGAGAAACGTCATGCAAAGCAATTGGATAGAACAGTAGAAATAGAAATTACGAAAGCAGGTAATAATCTTCAACTTTTAGTATGGACAAACTAGAGTCAGAAGTGTTCTAACCCACCTATTTTCGGTAAAATAGAAATTGAAGAAAAGATGTTCCGAGTGAAACTATCTGTTATTGATACACCTGGTTTCGGAGACTACGTGAACAATAGAGATAGTTGGATACCCATCATTGAATTTATTGATGATCAACATGAGAGTTATATGAGACAGGAACAACAGCCATCTCGCAAAAACAAAGTAGATTTGCGAGTTCATGCTTGTCTTTACTTTATTAGGCCAACTGGGCACAGGTAATACAACATCCTCTGTGTTATTTATTTCTCTTGTACTCAGTCATTTTTTAACCGATATTTCTTTGCAATTAGTTTAAAACCTTTGGATATTGAGATAATGAAAAGATTAGGTTCGAGAGTAAACTTAATTCCTGTGATTGCTAAAGCCGATACTTTAACGCCAAAAGATCTTGCTGCTTTCAAAGAAAATGTAATACATTAGCAGCATCCTGTTATATAAGTTGTTAGCGTGTGCTTAACTCTTCCTTATAATAGGTTCGTGATTGTATCCAGCGTCATGCTATTAACGTTTTCACCTTTCCTATTGAGAGTGATGATGAGGAGACCATGCAACGCAACCAATCCATTGCCGAGATTGCACCTTATTCTATTATTGGCTCAACAGATCTTGTAACTACGCCAGACGGACGAAAAGTGAGAGGACGTGAGTACAGCTGGGGCGTTGCTGAAGTCGAGAACGAAGAACATTGTGACTTTGTAAAGCTCAGAAACTTATTGATTCGTACTCATATGTTGGATCTCATCACAAGGACGGAAGACGTGCATTATGAATATTATCGCTCTCAGCAGATGGCGACGCGTAAATTTGGTGAACCGAAATTGAAGAAACTAGAGAATCCAAAGTTACGAGAGAAGGAAGAGGCATTGAGAAAATCCTTCACTGAAAAGGTTCGTAATGAAGAAACACGATTCCGTCAATGGGAGCAGCAGGTAAATGAATATAAAGAAGGAAGAGCTACAGTAAATAAGAGTACAAACCCTAAACTCTGCATTATATTCATAGCTTATCAATGAAAGAGACCGTTTAAATAAGGACCTTGAGCAGCAACATACTCAGATTAAGGCTCTTGAGACTGAATTGGACCAATTATATCAGTTTATGAAGCGTAATAACACTACAATGAGAAGATAGACCGCTTCTTATTAGAAGAGTTCCAATTATTTTCCTTATCCCACTCATAATTTTAATAACTTATATCATCCATTTTTTGAGATACTGACTTCGGTTTATGTATATCAACTGTAACTTTATACTATGTTTTTCTTAATGCATAATCAACATTTTGTTAATAATAAACGTTAGCCGTTATACTTAATTGCATACCCTCCATGCGCCTGGAAATAAAATGACAAATACAAGCATTCGCGTACTTTCAATTAAAGCTTCTTTTAAGGGAGTTCTGAAGCTCATATGCCAAATGTTCAATGCAGGGGCATTTGAGTGATCATCTACTATTCACCCATAGCATCTCCCAACTACAGCACTTCCGAATGCCTAACTATACAATGCTTACGACTCCAAATAACAGGATAGCTGTATTGATAGTTGAGGGCTTTGAAAATAAATCCTTCAAACGCTTGTCCTAAGCTCTAATTTTGAATAAAAAGTATAGAATACATTTAGAATCTGGGCTACCAATAATGCGTATTTACAACCTTGATACGTGTGCACATCAATAATCGAACAGAACGCATTTATTTCGTAACAAATACGCCATAGAAAAGCAATTTGGTGTAGATAAAGCAATACGAGATACAGACCGGCTGATGGATATTGTCGGTTACAAAAAAAACCGAACTGGCGGTTTTAGTAGTGCCTTATAACAATCTCAAGCTTGGAGGAACAAAGACAGAGGATGTGGTTATAGGCTCTCAAGCCACACTTTTATTCTCAATTGGTAATAAAGTAAAGATACTCTATATCTCTATGACTCTTCACATCTCTGAAAATCGCTATAAAAATTTTTTTGGTCCAATATAGTTTTCAGGGAAAGGTAAAGTGGATCCAACGGCGATATCAAGGTTGGGGTACCCACTACATCCTCTGTCGTTGATGTGCTTCATGAGATAGAAACTACAACACTCGAGTACGTACAACAAGGTGGAGAATACATTCTACCACGGTCTATCTATTTGCATGTAATATAGGTCATGTACAACATATGACAAGATAAAGGCCTAAATACAATAATCACATATCAAGCATCTGAACCTGAAATTACTTAGTAGCATACGCCTACCCAATATAACTTAATTCTTACCAGACCTTACAAAGCAAATAATATTTCTACTTCATTTGAAGAATGATAAAAATTAAAATCATAGTCATCGACTTGTATAGTTATCAATCATATATCAGCTAAGCAAATATCTCAGGTTTGAAACCATCCAAACACCGTTATAGAATCACAAGTGAAAGATTATATTCAGACTACTCTATTTATATAAAAGTGTACATTGATTCATTCATCAGCTACAAAGAGCATATTCACAAAGTTGCTTCTTGGATAAACTTAGCTGGAAGAACAAAATTACTGATTACTGATACCTGGCTATCCGTTTTAATATTTCTATTTGTAAGAGAGGATATGTTGCTCATTGTATGAGACTTATTCTAACGCCTGCTCGTTACTTTCTAATAAAGGCACTATAAAAGGCTTTTGACACCAATTTTCTAGACTTAGTCGACCATTTTAACAAACTCATTGATAACGTGGCACACAATAGTAAAATCTTTTAGTATTTTTTTAAAGCCAAGGTTCTATTGCAGAATTATGCAGAACTGCATAATCTTTTGCAAAGGTTCTTCCGTAAATAAACTTCCCGTAGAAATTTAAGACGCTATGATAAGCATTAGCTTGTATCTTTGTTATTAGAAATTTCTGGAAATTTTCTACTTTCCATCTTACACTTAAGTACAAACCAAACTGCTCATTCGAATCAAATTCTGCATTTTATGTAGGAGCATCCAAAACCTTGACTGACAATACACTTTGTAAACTGATCTAAACTGCATTTAGAAGTTTTATCCATAATTTAGTTCCTTTAAATTGTTCATGCGGTCCACTATAAGAATAAAAAGGTGTTATGGCAATGACCAGCGGTTTAAAGCAAAATTAGGATAGATATTAGTCATCTGGAAACGGGATAAAAAGCCCGTCTTATACAATGGCGATGCACTTGCTTCTGTATCGAAGACACACATAAAATCTCGAGGCAATGCAAAGATTTTCTATATTCATGCAATCGATTTCCGAACAAGGGTGTTCTCCTCTTTGTTTTATTCCAAAGAACCCCAAAATAAATTGGCTCTTCTTTTCCTCTTCTCCTCCTTTAATATTCATTTTTGAAATTGTACAATGAATATTACCCCAGCTTGGAAGAAATCTGTTCAAGCTTCACTGAAAACCAACATTGAGAAAATTGGTACTTCAGCCACTTACGCATCTTTAGCGACAGTAACAGAAGACAATAAGCCAGCTGTACGTACAGTGGTCATGCGCGGATTTGCTGGCGAGCATTATAAAGAAGAGACAGGCTGGCAAAGTAATTTATTAGTGATTATAACTGATAAAACTTCGCGTAAGATAAACGAGATTAGAAGGAATCCAAATACTGAGATTAATTGGTGAGTCTTAACAGTCTAACACTAGTGGGAAGTTGATGAAAATCACTAATGCCGAGATACTACCTTTACTTTGTACAGGTACATGAATGGAACTATGGAACAGTTTCGAATTAGAGGAAATATTGATATAGTGGATAAGGAATATGCTGAAGATATAGTAAAGCGACCAGCAGTGTCCAATTTAACAAATGATATCGCCCCAAAGCTGGAAGTTGAAGTATCTGATAATATTGAGCGCAACAGTTTGGCATTACAATCTTTCTTGAAACAGCAAAATGTTTATAATAGAGCGAACAGTGATGTTGAAGCGAAAGTGAGGCCTTTTAATTGGCAGGCAGAAAGGCTACGTCACTTTATTGAATTTGGGGCATCTATGAGAGTAAACTTAGTACATAGCAAGCAAAAGGATGGAGACAATGAGAAAGTATCTCCTATGCATCTTGAGATTAAGGAAGTAGATCAAATATCTGGTTGGTTTGATAGAAACAATGAGTATTTGAACGAAGCTTTTGAAAACTTTGTTTTACTAGTTGTAAAGGTGACATCTGTGCTGTATTGGTCTCCGTCGACTGGTACTAAGGTACTATTATGATCAGTATGTTCGTTAAGTTAAATAAATATGGTAAATAAAGTGTTCAAAATGCAGGCAGCGGTTTTGATAGTTTTCTAAAACTGTGGTAAACAAATTAGACGTGAAAAGTGAAATCAGTCTTTAAACAAATGAAGTTTCGTTTTGCTTGAATTGAAGTTAAATCCAAAGGAAATATTGTCAGTCAATGATTGAAAGCGCTTTTATTTGTTTTGTTACAATTTTTATTCTTTTATTTCAAAGATGTATATCATTTTCTAAGTTCACTTTTAACACAATTTTCATTGTAAGCAAGGGAGGAAGGTTGGTTGCGGAAGAGTATTTTCGTTGTGGTTTATAAATGAGAGTATTTAACAACGCTTCAATATTGACATACTTCATTCGAGATGCCGAATTCACAGGCAACTATTTGGGCAATTACAATCAGCTATCAATATTTTTACCAACAGTCCATTTATAAAGCAGGTTCAAAGCAATCCAACGCATCATCCTTATTTTGTTTTTTTGTTTTGTGGTTTATATATATATATATATATGTATATTTTCATCTGGATCTTCCTGTCGCGGGTTGGAAAATCGAGATTCCGAATGCAACAGTCAAAAACACGTCTATACTTGTCAATTAAGTCTTGTTCTGTAAAGCATAACAGATATACGATTAGTCAATGTTCTAAATAATGACTCGAGTTTAATCTATTGTTAATATACGGGCCTAATATAGCGCTGAACAGCTTGTTATTTGTTAATATAACCAAAAGACATTCAGTATTACTAACAATGATAATAACTTGCTTATCTTTTATCTTTTGTTTCTGTAACATAAATTACTATGAGGCAAATTGCGCGCGTTAGGTAATAACCTTTTGTACCGATCTGCTGAATTATTGTCATTTCATTTGATTTAAGTATGTACTCTAAGGAAAATTAGGGTAACTCTCTCTTTCAAAACATATAGACTTTGTATTTCTTGTTAAGATAAGGATTTCTGCGATTTGTCCATCTTTATTGGGCACCATATTTTTTCAATACCTTTCAACTGTAACAAAGTATCCATTTCATAGAGATCGACGAGAAGACTCCAAGCAGCCTAAGTAGAATA
This sequence comes from Mycotypha africana, assembly GCF_025528875.1. NCBI lineage: Eukaryota > Fungi > Mucoromycota > Mucoromycetes > Mucorales > Mycotyphaceae > Mycotypha > Mycotypha africana. Next base: position 681,525 of record NW_026515727.1, on the reverse strand, counting down.
TGTGGAGATAGTTGAAATTGAAAACCCGATAGCAAGGCCTTACGTTTTAGCTAATCACATGTCAATCACCTTTGATTTAACACATCAGATGCTATTAGTTTCAAACTATTCGGTCATTGACGCTAGGGAAGATAATAGCTACAGATTCTGAAAACGATAAAGGTTCTGAGGAAGGGGGTACGGTTGCTTTTAAAATAGAAGAGACAACACGTAGAGTAACTCGAATTGCTTTCCACGATGGTGATTCTGTAGTATCACAACCCAGCACGAGAACGTCTTTGAATAAAGAAAGGACGTCATTCGAGAATTGAAAAAAAAAGCAGTTTTTGTTAAGTAAGTATGATCAATTTAAGGCCAAAATTAAGATTGTAAACAATCTGCTGTAATACAGGCAACAAACAATAAGAAAAGGAACATTCTTATACAATCTGGTGATGTTTAAATTTAACAGCCTTAGAAAATGATAAATCTTTTCCTTCTTTTTTTTTTTTTTTTTATTCTTGCTTTACTATTCCAACAAAATCACCATAATGACCGACACGATTATCACAATAGAAGGGCCTACAGAATCTTCTTCGTTAGTCAGTAGTATATATCCTACGCAATTTCATGAGATAGAGCAAACGATTGTTGAGCCAACAAATTATATGAATTCAAGCATTTATCGCAACTCTAAGGTGGTTGAAACTTCTTTTATACAGTCTTCCTCTATACCGAATCAGTTTTTTAAACAAGTACATTCAATCGATGATAATCTTGAGAATCCTGCAACTACAAATCAGTACAAAAGAAAAGATACTCCTAGCCGCTGTAACAATTGCCACTCTTCTACGTTTGCAACTGTTCATGACACTATACTACTGAAGAATAAACTAAAGGATAGACCACAATTGCAATCACTGTTCAGCTCTTCTGATCTTTACACAAAACGACTGGAAACTTTAACAACAACTGCTGCTGTTGCAACAGCTAGTAGAAACAAATTTTCTGCAAAAACGTTTTCTAATTTTTCAGTAGAACCTGTAGTATCCTCGTTTGGTATAAGAAGCAATAATAATAATGATGATAATAATACTAGTAACTTGGTAAAGGATTCACAGGTTTGTAATTCATTGAAAGAATTCTTGATAATAGTTTCACATCACTAAGAATTCCCTCCAATCCAACGTATACTATAATTTGTTTTTGTAGGGCGATGCGCATAGTATTCATTCTAACAAATCGAGCCACCATACAACAAAAAAGAAATACTATCAGCATCATCGAAAAAAGAGAAGCAATCATCAGTCTACGCCTACTGAGATTTTCGCAAAGAATCTAAGTGAAGCGGTTCTTGATGTTGATGGTAAAGATTTAGAAGACTGACTTTTTTAATGAAAATTATACAATACACAGACTGAAAGATCTTCTCTTACTGACCTTCAGCTGTATAAAAACATTTGCACGATAGACTCTTATGAAGAAGGGTATGTTTACAATACGAATGGCAGCAGTAGCAGCTTATACCCACCTTTAATATCACCTACTCTTTTCTTCGATTTGCCGACAGGTAAATAAGACATGCCTCTTAGGCATAAGAAAAAATAAAAAAAACAAACAAATTAACCAGGTTACATTCAACAAAAACCAAATTAGACAACAACAGTATTAATGATACCAAACGATGTCAAAAACAACATAAGCGGTCTGCATCCTATTTTCTCAATAATGCCAATACAAGTAATGGCATAGATAAAGAAGACAGTTATTTTCCAGATTATTTCCAGTATCACCAAAAACAGCAGCCACAACAGGAGCAATCAACAAGGAGGCCAAGACTTCGTTCTGCTGTGTCTGAATTGCCAGCAAGAGGTGCTATGAAATCCTTCTATATAAACGCTATCTTTCAATCAAAATTCGAAGAAAAGCGAAAAGAGTTCTTTCAACAGCAGCAAAAGAGATTAAAGCCTCCCTCCCCCTCCTCCCTTTATCTTACTAAACCTTCTTTCTCCAATAAAAGTACTGGCTATGGGCGTATCAAACGGACACGAAAAATAAACAATTACGATGAAGAAGAAGTATCATTAGAAAACACACCACTTCTGTATTACCCAACCTCATCGAATAGTCTTTTAGCTAGAAGAAGAAGGCTTCAAAAGAATAACATCAGAAGGTAACCATTTGTCTTTAGCAATTTAATGCCATACTTTTCAAATACGTATTGACTTGGTTGGACATTAAAAAATAGAACGAAAGAGAAAAACGGCACATTTTTTAGGATGAAGTCTCTATTTCACTTCTGTTATTGTGGAAGACCAGCTGATCCGGTCAACGATGCAGCAACTTCTACATTATTATCAATGCCAATAACGACCAGCCCATCCAAGAAGTCACCTAACAGAATCAGAACTTGTTTTAATCTAACTTTATCTATTGGCTCAGTTATGGGCGTCATTTATGTAACTTCAGTTCTCTGTTTTGTTTAAATCATAAGTTCATATCGTACACTCGAACAATATGATTAATCGATTATCTGAACCGTCGAAACAGCAACTCAAACCTTTTTAGTCGTTAAACCGACGACTCAATTAACTATGATTTTTGACCTGACCTCTGTAGGTCTAACTAAATTATCAATTATGCTGGAACTTTACCGTTCGTTACACTTATACCTCATTTGCAACTGCAATTATGAATTATACTCAATAAGAACTATTACTTCCTTGGAATTTAAATAGCAATGCTAACTTATTACACATTTGGCGGACAAGATTTCTAGATTATGCCGCTATTAAAAAAGCTTCTGTATCATGTAATGTGCTTCAAACCTTTCGATCAGATGGAAACCTTTCATGACATCAATCTTCAAAATATGATTAATGCAAGAAATTCCTATAGTAGCTTTCTGATTGGCTCATTTCCACTGTCTGAAAGCAAAAAAAAAAAAATTAACTCTTCTGCAGATCGATTTTTTTTTTTTTTGCGAGACCTTTCGACGTTTGTCATAATAAATTTTAGTTTGGTTAATAGCAAGTTATATACAGGTCTTAAGATGACACTGTCTGAATATGAGAAGCAACGGCTAAAAAATATAAAGTAAGGACAGCTGAATTTCTCATGAATTTTTCTTACAAAATTCAAAACCGTTCTAGCCTTCCTTATCTTCAATGTATATTTGTAAATGAATAGAGAAAATGAAGAGCTACTACGAAATTTGGACCTTCCACAACTCTTTGATTCAAAATCGAGAAGTGCTAGTCCTTCTGGTTCGTCAAACAAGAAGATTTTGAAGCAACATATGCCGGCCAAGAAAAAAAAAGAACCTCAATTACCAACGCGATCTTCAGCACGACTTCGAGGCAAAGAACCTGATTTAACTGATCTCAAACGATCGCTTGACGATGATGGTATTGCAGAAGAGTCTGCAGCAAAGAAGACTAAAATTATTGATACACTGGATGAAAAAGATCAAAAGCGACTGTTGAATGCAATGAAAACAGCGTTAAAAGATATTCCCAATATTACACCGAAACAGAAAGAAGGAATCTTAGGAGAAACGGAGGAGAAAGAAAACAGCAAACACGAAAAGACAGATTCAGCATTGAGAGAGACTTTGGAGAAATTGCAAATCCGACATACATGGACAACTATTAAAGTAACGCCTGACCGAATAACAGGAGCACTGTAAGTTACTGACGCGATGACCTTTCATCCACGTATATCTTTCCCTAATTTACATTTATGTTTGTTTACGTAGCTTCCATCCGTCCGCCACAAAGTTACTTGCATGTGCTATTGATACAGGTGGTTATCTTGGTATTTGGGACATTGATTATCAGCGACAAGAAGTTGATGATGAGGTAGAGGATCAGGAGGAACCAGCAGTCTACCAGTACCGACCCCACACTCGATCTTGTACAGACATTCATTTCAACCCTACCAATCCTTCTAAGCTATTAACATCAGCTTATGATGGGTATATAAAAGTCTATGATATGAATAAAGCTGAATTCGAAACCATAAACTTAAATGAACAATATCCTATTACAACGTTTGATATAACAAACGACGGCCATTCGGTAAGTTTACTATATTGAAACAATGTTTATTTGCGAGAAAATCGAAAATTCTGATTTCAATTGGATTACTATAATATCTGTAGTTATGGTTTTCAACATCGGAAGGCGAACTAGGATTGATGGATTTGAGAGCTAAAGCAACCGAGCATATGATTGTCAATCCTAGAGACAAAAAAGTCGGCTGCATCCAGCTTAATCCCACAAACCAACACTTAATGGCCTTATCTTCTAACGACCGTACGCTTACTTTTTGGGATACCCGAAAATGGATAGCCAATAGAACGAAGAGATCGGGTAATCAGGATACTGTGGAGCCTCTCCAGGTAGTAGAACACGGCTACTCTGTTACAAGTTGCTATTGGTCACCTAATGGAAAACACCTTGCAACTGCCTGTTACGATGATTATGTTCGTCTTTTTGATTTGACAAACAAAGGGAATGAAGTGATGGAGCTGAAGAAGGCTATCAAGCATAACAATCATACAGGTAGATGGGTTACTAATTTTCGAGCGAGATGGAATCCGAATCCTAATTATGGACCCCCTCATATTATCATTGGAAATATGAAGCAAACAATTGATGTATATTCCGGTAATACTGGGCAAGAGATAGTGCAATTATATGATCCTGATCATATTACAGCTATTCCTAGTGTTGCTCAATTTCATCCTACTACTGAAAATCCTGTTATTCTGACAGGTAATGCTTCTGGCAGAATGGTTTGCTGGAGTTAACCGATGAATTGGTTACAGTATAATACAAACTATAGTAATAAATTCCACTTTTTACAGCCTTTTAATTGATAATATGTCCTCTAAATATCCATTGCACGTATTAATCTAAATGGGAAAGTATCACATGTACCTGACTATGGTAAATGAATAAATATAAGTATTAGAATAACTCGGTTTATATTCTTTTCCTGTTGTAATTCTTTGTGGAAAACCCCATCTTCATCTGGTCATAATGAAGTATATTATAATTCTAAAAGGTATTTCTTTTGCTTTTATCTATTATGTCATTTTACTGAAAAACTGTTACCCCCTAACAGAAATACCTTATGTTAATGCTCGGTGTTGGATATAGTATAATTCCAGCATATTGACAGTCCCAGTAATACTTTATACTGATAAGATTTATGTGCTATGTGCTGGTAACACATATTCTCGAATTTTTACTTTATTACAACACCCAGCACTTTTTCAAATGATTATTCTTTCGAGAAGCAAACGTATCTAACGTCAATGGTCTTTAGAATCTTTGAATTACCTGAAAAGTTCCTTTAGTGCTTTTCTTCGTATGAGACCTGCCACCTTGACAGTCGTTTGGCAGCAGTGGTGGCATTTTCCTTGACTCAACCTTTAGATGGGTACTAATTGTATATGCTTATTTAAGTAGGGAAGTTGATGCATAATTCGTGCCTTTACTGTATTATTTTGTAAGTTTCTGCTGTCTATCAGGATTTTAGTGTTGAGCTCTCTGACCCAGATCATATTATTTCAAAACCCAATAGATAATTTGATTAGATTTTTTTTCTTGGATGCCTACTGCAGTACGGTTATAGAACTGTAGACTTACCTCCCCGACGTTTTCACTTCTACAAAATGTATCAACAAGATCGAGACCCCGCCATGGGGCTGAGCTGACCCAGGTTGATGCATAATCGGTTTGTTTGCATTGCAAAAATAAGCTGGGTAATATAATCTTGTCACTACATATTGGATACACAAGAGCTGATGTGTACTATTATTTTCTTAATTTTTTTGATTCAAATTTGAAAGTGCTTCGCAAGATGTCCCACAAGCACCATAAACTGATGTTTTGTCGCCGATTGTACAATTTTAGTTATTACTTTTTCGGTATTTTGCAAATACAACCCGCCATAGCAAAGTATTAAATACAGGTATTACGCGCGTAGGATTTAGTTCCTTTAGTTTTGACAAGGCTGAATCAGCCATTAACGAAGTACATCTTAATCGTTTAAAGATAATTTGTTAGGCTTCCAAATGTATGGTCATTTGATAAATTATATTTTAGAATTGAAAGAATTACTGCTGCGATCTGTTGGGGAACTACTATTTCGGCTTACGACACACTTTCTGCACAAATAAAGCGTAATTGGACGGGATGGTTTCAATTATTCATGGAAACGCACAGATAAGTAAATCTTACCATAATCAGCCGACATCATAGTTTGTTGAGCTAGAGGTATTGCATTTTTGATCTTCCACACAACAACTAGACTTTCCAGATCAATAATCACGAATCGGTGTTTGTTCCTTCAATTAAACTGTTTACAATAGAGAAATACGAAACCGAAATTCCAAATAAGAATGTAAGGCAATAGTTGCTGTTTATATATTGAAGTGAAAGCTCGTGAATATGCTCTTTACAGCTTGTTTTGACTTTTTGAAATCAAATTTCATAAAATTATACCTAATGAAAATAGTAAATGGTATGCCTGTGCTTTGAGCCTGCCTGACAGTTATTGTGTTCCGACTACATCTGTCTGACCTGTTGTATTTAGCTATAGGAATTGTGCTTACAGGCATTACCACGTTGGTCGCTGGATCGAAAATCGATTATAATGTGATTTCTCTTGTTAACAATCATCAAAAGATGGGCGCGATTATTGATGATAAATTGTATCCTTTGAAGATAACATCCGAGAAGTCAACTCTTCTACACTCTGGAAAAGCCCCCATTGCCAACCATGGCTATAAATATGCGATTCTTGATGATAGCGACAACATTGTTCAGATGGAAAACTTCACTCGCCAACCATTGAACGAAGATACCCAGAACGAATATTACAACAGAACCTGGACATCAGTGTTCCTTCCGGAGCTTCCTACTGTACTAGATCCACTTCCTATTATTAATCGTATTGATTCTGACTTACATATTGATGGAGAAATTCCTACTGTTCACATTACCGGTAACCAAACAGCACTCGATTATATCCACAGCCATGCGAATGATGATATAGATGTTCCGGGATTACACATGACATATATCAGGTACAACTGTATAACTTGTCGGCACTTGTACAAATGTCGACTCTATTAAGCTAACATAAAAATTTGTTAATTACTTCAGTCCTAACAAGGTTAAAGTGTTCAAAAATATCACCCTTTCTATATCTGGACATAGTAGTCGTAATGAGGAAAAGCTTTCATATAAAATCAAACTACTCAAAGAGGATGACCTCTCCGATTATCGTCGTTTCAAGTTCAGATCATTAGCCACTGACCCCTCCTACATGAGAGAACATGTTGCCTACAGTGTTGGCCGCTCCGCTGGTCTTCCCATCACCGGATTTTCTTACCTTCGTCTCTATTTAAATGATCGTCCTATAGGATTATTTGGGCTCGCTGAAGATTATAAAAACCCTTGGCAGCGGAATGAATTCGCAGGTGGCGACAAAGGCTATAAACAAGGCGCTTTTTATGTTGCCAATCTAAACGGTAATATGAAGTTGGTTGCTCCACCTTTCAATGGTAACACAACGGAAGGAAAAGATGGCAGTTTTGATTTTCCTCCCCTAGGTGAACAGGGACCTAGCAATCCTAGTCATCATGGCGGCTTCAAGGGTTTCAGACATGATAAATCCAATTTACATTACGTCGGTGAGAATGCAACTCTGTACCGAGACTACTATGATTTAAAGGAGAATCCCTCTGTGGGCACGGCCAATTATACCAAAATCATCGAATTAACCAAGTTTATTGCTCAACAACCCAACATCACAGATGCCGATAATTCCGTCACTTCACAATGGGAGCAATATATTGATGTTGACAGTGCTTTGCGGATGATTGCCTTGGAAATTGTTATAAGTAACTCAGACTCTTATATGGCCATGGGAAACAACTATATCATATACGAGGACCCTGATGCCGATCGTCTTATGTTCAGTGCTCAAGATTTTGACCTCACTATGGGTCATGGCATGCATAATGCAACTCTAATGTATGGTGGCAATTGGACTGCTTTCCCCGGTTTCTTGGATAGCCCTTTAACTGCCACCTTATATCATGTCCCTAAATACAGAAAAAAGCTTGAAAATCTCATTCATACTATGACAGCAGGTATAATGAACTCTAAGGTCTTGAATCCTCGTATAGACGCTCTTTACAAGATGCTCAAGGAAGATGTGGATTGGGACAAGACCTTGCCGCGTGTCAATGCTGTCCCTACAAACGAGACTTCTCGTAGAAGGCATTTTAGTATGGGCAATACCAGCATGACCTTTGATGAAGCTGTTAATGGAAATGCCAACAGAGCAAATACACTAGGATTGAAAGAATTTGTTAAGACTCGTAGCCGAAACCTTCTCGAATTTTTCAATTCTAGTAAGGCTTGACACCAACCCTTTTCAATTTGTACTTAACCTAGTTAGGCCTTGGACTAGGTCATTTTTCTTCATCTGTATATATACATATTCTGAGCCTTACTCTATAAAAAGTGTGACATTATTTATTGCTTATAGCATTTACATCAGCTTAAGGCTACTTTTTTTTTGGTATGGGAGTTGGGCTCAGGTTTTATATTGCTACAATGCTTCTATTTGATTCCGCGTTTTAATTTTAGTTTCCAAATTTCGACATCATCGTTGTCTACCATATCATGTCTCAAAAACTTCTTCAAAACCATTCTTGCATTGAACCCAAATGCTTCAGCCTTCTTAATGAAACTATCAATCACAGCATCATCTCTTCTTTCTACAGCAATAAGTATGATTGTTGAAGTTGAGGAATAATGCCGAATACATTTCAATAAAGGCTCGACCAATTCAACCTCGTAAATACAATCTGATGCCAGAATATAATTGTAAAAAACGTTGGTCTCTTGAGAGTAAGTGCTATCAACATCTATTTTCAACCAATCCAATGGCTCAACAATAATTGATGGTGGCTGAATTAGGTCTGCAGTACTGCTTGTCGTCAGGTGGTGATGTAAGTAATACCACCAATCCGTGATATCTTTAGTAGCATCTTGACAATTTTTTTCAAGCACATAATGAATTACATCGGGAAGATCGGTTAAAACAGTTTGGTAGCCTAGCGAGGCCATGGTTAGGCCAGCCAAACCACAACCACTTCCGAGCTCTAAACAAGTTTTTATATTCTTTGTGCTATTGCTGCTGTTTTTCCGTTGATTTTCGAAGGATGGTTTCTTTACAGTATCATATAAATAAAATGCTAACAATTTAGCAGAATCCCAAACAGTTGTACCATGACTTCCAGTCTCATTACTTTGTCTAAGTTTAAGGCTAAAAGACGGGTTGAAATCAATTGTAAAGATAGGAAGGGATTTTGTATCTGTCAAGTCTTGTTTACATTCGAGCATTTATCAATCTCAAGTGACGCCCTTAATGAAATAAGGGCGGGAACACTAAAGAGAATTCAAATGTTTTGAGTCTTTTTCAAAAAAAGAAAAAAATTCTGATCCGACGAAGAACAAGGAACGTTTCACGTCCAGGCTGCAATATTCTACTAAACAAAAACAGACTGATATGATCAATTGAGCAGATAATTGTCATTTTAAACTTAATATGTTTCAAGGGCAAAAACCATCAAGATTCATTTATGATTGGTGTTAAACCCGGTTTTTTTGCTGCGTTCTAACTTTTTTGCAAGCCACAACCTTTGTATATGCTTTATAAGGCCAAAGTTAATAGCATTGAGCTGCAAAATTGGTCCCAAATAAGATTGATTGGATAGATTGTCACTAAAGTCATTCGAAATCTGCCATGTACGATTTTCATTGGTACTTCAACTTCCTTGTCAAAGCATTGAATATGTCCTTGATGTGTTTGTCAATACGTATTGGCAGCCTTTAATAATGGATACCGATGTAGAAAATAAATTGATAAATGACATCGAAAGCAATTCATATGTAGAGTGCAATCTTATATACGAATATAACAGAGTACCTCTGGAAGACATTTTACTCATATTTCCAGATTACTGCATGAAGTACAGTATGTACTAGAAACGGTATATGTCATGCAAAACACATTGTCCTAGTATCCATGACACAGAAAAGTCTAAATGCTGCTTCCTGATTTGATGCAAAACACAGTTGAAGGGTCGGCACAACTATCATCATCAAGCGATTTTTCTGAAACAGAAGATGACATATTGATATTCTTCTATAGCCCAGCATATATAGTCATCCTCAATATATCTGTTAGCTACTTGATCGACTTCGGTTTGGCCAGGATGACATTTTGAAGTTGATCAAATTTAACGAGCACGTAAACTCAAACAAGAACTACATCGATTTTGTACTAGGCATCATTACAGATAATGAGTTATTAATTTCGGTTTTTCTTGATTTTAAATAAGCGGCAGCAGTAGTAAATTTTTATAGTTTATTTTACAAAGGGAAAATGAACACTAGGAGTGTTTCAACACCTTCTTTCTGTATGAGGGATTTGCATTTTTATCATCTACTGTCTGTGACATTTACGTATCTTCATATGTCACATTGCTTTCAGCAGCAGCGTAGCAAAACAACAAAGTGAATTTATACGTAGGTTTTGTGGTTTGTTTTAATACAGATAGAATACAGGCCATGTGTATATTTGCTATGTACTATTAAGATATATGGCTTAAATGTTTATTTGAATAGAATTAACATCATTATGTTTGTGGAGGGATAGTGACAACCTGTCTGCCCAATTGAGTAGTGAACAATACCGAAAGTAACCTGAAATACCAAATCGAGCTCTCTATTTTTTATTGTTATTTTTTTTCTTTAGCGATCTACCTCACCAAAAACGATATCTATCAAATTTGTTTTGGTTATGTTAGATATCTAGCCTGCACTCAAAAATAACAATTTTGCTTTAACCTACCCATTGTACCAATGATTGTGACCTAGAATATATGGAAAGAGCGGGTAAGTAGAGTCAGTAATCCAATACTCAATTAAACTGTGTAATAGAAAGTGGTAATAGATTGAACTTACCATATCTGGTAGGAGATGTCCACGAGCCATGAAGTCTGAACCTTGTAAATGTGAAAAACCAGGAGCTCTGATCTTGCATCTGTAAGGTCTATTTGAGCCATCTGAGACTAAGAAAACACCAAATTCACCCTTTGGAGCTTCAATGACTGTGTAAGTTTCTCCAGCAGGCACAGAGAAACCTTCAGAGTAGATCTTGAAATGATGAATCAAAGCTTCCATGTTTTCCTTCATAGCAGCACGAGGAGGTGGTGTGACCTTCCAGTCATCTGTTTTGACAGGACCTTCGGGAATTTTATTAACACATTGATGAATAATACGGAGAGATTGACGCATTTCTTCCATACGACAAAGGTAGCGATCAAAACAATCCCCGTTTTGACCAATAGGAACATCAAACTCTACTTTATCATAAGCATCGTAAGGTTGTGTTTTACGAAGATCCCAAGGAATACCTGAGCCACGGACGAGGACTCCAGAGAAACCCCAGTCTTGAGCTTCTTTAGCTGTGACGATACCTACATTACGTGTACGAATTTGCCAAATACGGTTACCAGTCAGTAATTCTTCGATTTCATCAACACGGTCGCCAAACTGTGTCGACCAATCGTGAATGTCCTCTAATAAACCGAAAGGTATATCAAATGCCACACCGCCAGGACGGACATAGTTGGCATGGAGACGGGCACCAGACACGCGCTCATAGAATTCCATCAACTTTTCACGTTCTTCAAACATCCACAAAAGTGGGGTCAAAGCACCCACATCCATAGCGTGTGACATAACGGCCATAATATGATTCAAGATACGAGTAATTTCGCCAAACATTGTACGGATGTACTTGGCGCGTTCTGGTACTTCAATATTTAATAGTTTTTCGACAGCTAATGAATATGCTTGTTCGTTGGTCATGATGGAAACGTAATCAAGACGATCGAAGTAAGGTAAAGCTTGCAAATACGTCTTGTATTCAATTAACTTTTCGGTGCCTCTGTGCAATAAACCTATATGAGGATCCGCACGAACAATTTCTTCACCATTTAATTCTAAGATCAGACGGAGTACACCATGTGCTGCAGGATGTTGAGGACCAAAATTGACGGTGAAGTTACGCATTCTGCTTTCTTCTTCGTCGATTTCTATAAAAAAATATTGTTTTCCAGAATAAAAAAGTAGATCGTTATTGAGTTTGCTTGCTGATATCTTTTGCTTATTGTTTTGTAGACTGCAAATGAGCTGTTGATTGACTGCAAAAACTTACCACCAAAAGCTTGGGCGCTTGTGTCTTCTGTAATGGTTGTTCTAGGGATATCACCAACAGTTTGCTGGGCGGCTGTAGCCATAGTGCGAACTGGTTTAAATGCCCTCAAAGGCCTCAACTGTTGAAATACTGAAGGGCGCATATTGTTTGTTAAGCGGGCTGAATTGGTAAAGGAGCGTGCCCACATTCTTGTTGCAAAAGACATGGCTGCTGTGTAAGTAGCTTAAAGATTTGGGATTAGCTGTAGGTTTTGGTTGCTGATGAACGATCGAGCTGCTTTATTTGCGTTGAGAGTGGGGAGGTGAATTTTTGAACGTCAAATATACAAAGATAAAGAAGTATTATTGAAACTCTATGCAATATTTAGCATATAAGCTTCTTTTAAATATAACTTAATAGTACAAGTATATAATACCTTTCTCTTCGATTATTTTTTTAGTCACTTATAGGAAAGAAATTAAAGATTAAAGCAATATAGAAAATTGTAAAGTCCTACTTCTCCACATTGTTATTTCAAACCAGGTGGAGAAGCCCAGGGCGAGAAAAATATTGGTTTTGGAGTTCCGCCAATTTTGAAGGCTTTTTACTTTCCCCTTTGACGTCATTAAAGCACTGTTTTATATTTATTTTTATTTTTAATTTTTATTTTATTTTTTCTTATGAACAGGATCTTACAGTAAAATCTCTTTGCAGAAGAGCATTCAAGTCATCGCTCACATTCTTTGAACATAAACAAAAGTATTACTTCATCTACTTCTTTAACAGAGCTATTGCGCCTTTAGCGGCATTCGAATTAGTATTTTCGCAAATTTTAAGGTGTTGTAATCGAAAAAGAGTGTGCTTTCTGTTAAAGTCGTTACAGAAGCGCGATCATCATTATACCAACCGAATTAAGGCAGTTAGATTTTTTTTAAGCTACGTAAGCGATGAAGTGTAGTTGACAACAGCTGTAGATATCAACAGAGAGAATATCTGATTTACCTTTTTTGCAACCACGCGGATCTCACTTTGTGAGTGCTATGCATTCTTGCGAATCACAGTTCCATTTGATAACAAGGAGATCTTTAAGGTTTTTGAAAGATAACTTGATAAAATTGTACCGGATAAGAATTGTACGAACAACAGGTATAGGAACAAGTAGGAAATTATGCCACAAAAATACAGCAGGATTTAAGCCGAACTGAATCAACTGTAGAATAACAGAGAAACGATCAACTATGACAGAGATTTAGGTTTTGAACAATTACTAAACGATCATTAACTTGATAACTTGTTGTAAATATGGGGGAAATTGTATGTAGAAGTTTGAAATCCCACAATTTGAACGTAAATAAAAGTGTATGGCATTGGAGCGGTGTCCGTTTACTGGTTTTGGATTCTTTGAGTTTTACGCGCTCTATGTCAAATTCCAGGTTTCGGCATTTCTATACCCGAAGCTCTGAGCCGAAGGAGTTGCTAGAGAAGAATTTAAAGTACTGTCCAAGTACCCAATCTTTAGTTAACTGAATTCGTTTTAACCAGTACTAGAGAGGGTCGGTAGAGTCGTAAATTGATCTGCTTCGAATTTCTCTGCAGTCTCTCGAAAAAAAAAAAAAAAATGAAAATGAATGTCTATATGCATATACTAGCGCGATAGAGGTAGACCTGGAAGAATCACAGCACAACACTAACAAAATACATTATTGTATTAGAGACAACAAGTGCCTTACATGTAGGTATATGTGTTTACAAGTAAGTTGGACTAAGACTGCGTGTAAAGTCTGATAGGAAAAAAAAGCAGACCAAATCACCAAAGAATACAACTTATGCATTAAAGACATTGTAAGCCTGGAAGCAAACCTACCTATTGAGGCATAAATGGACATTACAGACAAGTATGACGTCTTACCCGCTACAAAGCTAAAACTAAGATAAAATGCTAGTTGAAAAAGTTAGACGTACAAAACCGCATCGTTTGATTGAGTATAAACCAGGTGATCGAGTCATGTATATGCGCACAAACTATTGATCAATTAGCATCTTCTGATGATGGTCTTTACACTGTGGTTCGAAAGAATCGAGGTAAAGTCTATTCTTTGCGCAACGTTACTGGCGAGCCAACCAAGTGTGATTATACTACGGCGGGCTAAATCTGTTTCCCGCGAAGCCGTTGACTTTGACAATGAAGGCAAGGAGATAGAGCATTTCCAAACTTTGAGCATTCTCATCATTGTGGATAATTGCCAAAATTGTAGTTGTTTGATGTAGCCCAATCTTTCAGTCACTCCAAGTGCTAATCCCCCTTTCATTGTAGTTAACTTGATACTACGTCCAACGGCACAGTGTCTATATCTTCTTTAACCGATAACTGATAATAAGCATTGGTATTGTATCAATTTTTTGAAAAATGCGCAATCCTAAATTGCCGACGTAAATCCTACTTAAAACGACAGAGGCTCAAAAAGATCTGTCGGTGGGCCGCTGCGAAGTACCCTTAACCTAACCCTAAATAATGTTAGGCTAGGCTAACCTCCTCCAGTAGGTTGCTCAAGCGTATTATCACAACCATCACATAACTGTATAATGTTTGTTTTTATTCTCTTTATAAGTTCATTTTATTATGATTTTGAGCGCAGCTTTTAGTGAACAAACTTGAATTATTATTCAGGGACTCAGCATTGTTACTGATGACGAGGATACTGTCAATATGCAACTAGATACAGGTCGAAATGTCAGTCCTATACTTCCTAAAGATTTTGAGAATTCTACACATATCAGAAGTTTTCCATCGGTTTTCATTTGGCAGTATATGAAAGATGGAAAAGCAGAGCAAACTTTCAACATTTTAGTCGCAATCCTGCTTTTGTCTGCTTTGAAGAACGCTTATCATTGACCTTTTTTCTCTCTCTCTCTCTTTTTGCTGTCTTCTTTTATCGTTTAGGTAAGAAGAATCATTTCAATAACAGTGTTAGTTTGATTGTACGAGCAGAAATTTTGGCGACAAAGCCTGTCGTGCGTAAGTATGATTTGATGAACTTCTACCATACGGCTATTCTTTTCCGACTTTCTTAAAGCTTCTATTCCCTTTGATATTGCCTTCATCAAATTATTGTATGTCTGTGAAATTCATGTATTCAATTTTTATGAAATATTCGGGAGAGGCATACTATTACGACAGATTATGTATGCCATGGCAAAAAATATGATATGTGAATTGACTTCATTGTCATATGAAAAAGCACATTCATGTATTACAGATAATCGTGATCATTCTTTGTACCCCATACTTTTTTTCCCCCAGTAACTTGTATAACTGTGCCTGCGTATTGCAATTATTTTTCTTTTCCATTTAAACTGGTAATTGCAGGCATGAAATATTCACCTACACTCCAGGAAAAGGGTTATGTCGAGGTTGGCCAAAAGCGGCAGTCTAAGCCAACAAAACTATACTATGAACGTCATGGAACTGGTCCTGAACGTGTCTTACTAGTGATGGGTATGTCTAATTAATAATGCTCCCTGCTAAAACAGGGACATACAAACTGTTGCTACGTTTATAAAAAGAGTACCTTCTTGCTATACTAGGCTTAAGCACGCCATGTGGCGCTTGGGACAAGCAGGTAAATAGTGTGTATCTATATGGCCGAAAAAAACATAAATTTTTTTACATTGTCTTTTGAAATCCCGTGGTTTTGTCTCTTTTCAGGTTAAATATATAGTGGGCTTAAATAAGTACACTGTAATTATTTTTGATAATAGAGGAATGGGATTTTCAGGTAATTCAGAGATTTGGTTATATTTAAGCGTATGTTCTTTAATTATACATTCTTTTTCAAATTTCATTTTTCGTACAAAAAAAAAAAAAAAAAAAAAAAAAAAAGATGCGCCTGCTGGTCTATATTCGTAAGTCATACTTCACTCTTATTGTATCTATCACTTACTCAACGTCTTGCATAGAACATCTCAAATGGCCATTGATACGTTGGAACTATTAGACTACTTCGAATGGTATAAAAATGTACATTTGGTCGGTATATCGATGGGCGGAATGATATCTTTGGAAATGGCTGATGCCGATCCATATCGCTTCAAGACGTTGACCTTAACAAGTACAACGGCACGAAGAAATCTACCAACTGTAAGTGAATATGGTTGTTCCTAGTACCAGCACTAAACAATACGTTCGGATTTTTAAATCATTTACTACTCTCATAGTGGGCAGCCATCTCAACTTTATCGAAAATAGCGTTCTATTACCGTGATCCTAAAGATCAATTAAACGCAGCTATTGATTTAGTCTATCCAAAAGAATGGCTACAACAGAAGCCATCTGCTAATTTATCCAATACGACAAAAGTATTCGACACAAATCGGGACTATGCCATTTATGAATTGATCAAACATATCAAGCTTTCTCGTCGACAAACGCTCGTTGGTAATTTGGGACAAACAGCCGCATGCTTACGACATTATGTTTCAGATCAGCGTCTCCAACATATTAAATCAAGTGGGTTACCTGTAATGATTATTACAGGTACATTTGACAATTTAGTACGACCCGAATATTCTTACCATATGAAAGAGAAGCTGGAGGCG
Organism: Mycotypha africana; assembly: GCF_025528875.1. Lineage (NCBI taxonomy): Eukaryota > Fungi > Mucoromycota > Mucoromycetes > Mucorales > Mycotyphaceae > Mycotypha > Mycotypha africana. The sequence continues at coordinate 664,656 of NW_026515727.1, read as the reverse complement.
AGGTTCGAGCTCTTCGAAGGGAGTGGGCATGCTATTCCCGAGGAACAACCTGAGAGATACAATCGTTTATTAATCGATCATTTTGAGTCCGCAGTGAATAATAGTAATAATAGTGATAGCAATGGCACCAGGTTAGCAAAGCTTTAACATTTGTGATTATGACAACTAATAAATAGGAAGCATATATCTATTGCCATATACATTGTTATTATGCGCACCGGACAATAAATTTTCAGTGGAAGGGGCCGAGTTACGTTATCAGTGTTACATTAAGAAATCAATTTTGAAGCTGGTGGTATAATACTGGCGAAGCATTTGAAAGTATAATGAGATAATGATCAACTAGATTTAACATTGCTGAAAATTTCGCAGATAATGTCGTAGCCTCAATCTTTGTTTTGATGCGACTGTTGCCTTCTTAATATTATTTTTCAGCCGCCTTTAACAAGGGATTTTTTTTTCTTGTGTTAAAAGAACCGAAGCATACATTTCTGTAATGGAAGCGACCTATTTCACTTTTCTATCTGCGGGTCATAAACTTATAGATGGTAGTCCGCCAACATTCTTCTATTTAGCGAACAAATATCAATTTCAGATAGTGCTTAAGTAATATCGTTGTTCGCACATTCCATGACGTTTTGTGCGCTTGATAATATCACTAATTGTTTGCTTTGGATTGAACGACGTTGTTCTTTGTTTTTCTTGAAATAGCTTTTAATTCGTCTTTCTCCATTACAGAAGAATATAGAAAAGGAGCTAAATGTTAGGTAAAAGCCCTTTGGTTTACTTCCTCTTATCAAGAGCGACGCTACTTCTATCATCACGTCCTTGCATTTATTGAATTCTTATGGGATCTATCAAAATTCATTAGTGGCGAAAATCGATCTAGTCAACTGAGAGTACCTGCTGTACCCACCAGATCGGCATCTTCTGCCATAGTTTTAGTAAAGTCTTGTGATTCAGAAAGATATTTGAAATAAATGAAAGCTTCTTTTCAAAATTAGAACTAAGCTGTCATTGAATGTTAGGAGTGGTTATCAATTTGACAATTTCCTTTCAGAATAGATTGTTTGTCAAAGGTTTTACGAATATAGGATTACAATCACTCTGAAGGTAGGTTAGACTAGTTCCAGTTAAAGAATACTCTCGACTAGAGACTGCTTTTTGAGAACGTCTCTGAGGGCAGAATAGTTACAAATCTTATTGTAAAGAATGACTACAATGAACTGGAGTGATATATATGAATAGCAAGTACATTTAACAACAGCCGTAGCAGCAAAAACGGTATCTTGTACTATAATATGAGATGCTTTGCACGACTTTCATAAAAGTATACAGAGATGCCCTGTGAATGTATATACATATTTGAAATGAAGGTACTTAAGCAAGGCAGGTGAGCAATTTATTGAACTTGCGGAAGGGGGGATAATGAAGATGATACTGCTAATGTTGAAATCTAGCTATTTATGCTGGTATATGTTTTCTCTGATGGAGGAGAACAAAAATAGGCAAGCTAAAGGATATGCATTATCCTTATCGATAAAACCAAGTATTGCTGTTGTTGCTGCTGCTATTCTATATTGCAGCCGATATAGATAGTTTCATTATTGTCTGTTGCTGCATATTTTTTAAGTATTAGAGAACGTCGTTGTTCCCAGCAAGACGACAGCCTACGACTCTTCTCTATATCTTCTTCATGAGCTAGATAGTCTTCTTCGTCTTCACTCGTTACGCCTCCCTGTTGTTGGTTCTGCTGTAAGGAAGCAACGGACATAGAGCAGCAGGATGAAGGTGGCATTTGGTTCCATTGATAAAAAGTAGACGTCTTTTTTAATTGACAAGTTCCCAAGAATGATTCACATTCACCATCCCCTTCTTCTTCATCAAAACTATAAACTAATCCAAAAAACCTTGTCTGAAAAATGCTGTAAGCAAGGATACAAATAGCTATAACCACTAGCACTGATACTGAAGAAATGATAATATAGTAGACAGTATCCATCGGGAATAATGATAAGAATTACAAAATGTGTAGTTGCTGCTGTTGAAGTTTTGTTGCCGTGAAACAATCCAAGTCCTCTATCCCCTTTCAACGAAAGGCTTTCGTCTGTCTGTATGGTTGCTGTTGCTGTTATTCCTGCCGTTTCCGTTACCGAATTCTTAAGAAATAGTCAAAAAGTATAGAAGAAGTGGAAAAAAAGACCATTTATGATCTTTGGCCTACATAACAAATTAAGGTACGATCTTCGTTTGTCCACACCAAAAAAAAAAGGAGACTTTTCCCTTATCGCCCATCTTTTCAGCAATCTTTCAAAATTGCTTTAAATGCATGCAAATGAAAAGATTTGGTACTGCCATTGCACTGATGACCATATGTCGTACTTTAATGTTAAAAATCAATATGTATTCTAATTTAATATGTTTACTTCTTTTGCTCTTCAGTTTTTTGTTCATCACTTTCAATTTTCTTAGGTGTGTCGTCGCGTCCGGTGCCTATTCCGATATTGATTATTTTAGCCAACTTAGCCCAATTTGATTCGTTCTTCAATATCCCTAACCCAGAATAACACTTACCAACTTGTTCCCAAGGTGACAAAGCGCCTTCGAAATTTCTAAATGCCTGTGCCAATTCTACAGGTTCAGTCACGATACGTTTCTTTTCTTCGTCATAACGCACTTCAACGTAACCGGTCAGTGGGAAGTCCTTTCTCAAAGGATGTCCTTCAAAACCATAATCTGTTAAAATACGTCTCAAATCAGGATGCCCTGTGAAAAAGACACCAAACATATCATAAGTTTCTCTTTCTTGCCAATTAGCACCGCTGAACAGAGGAACCGAAGAGGGTACAGGTGATGTTTCTGAAGCGTAGGTTTTTACACGAATACGACCGTTGTATTTCATACTGAGTAAATTGTATACTACTTCAAAACGATGCTCACGACTTGGATAATCAGCTGCTGTGATATCCATCATGGATTTAAATTGAGCATTTGTATGATCTCGTAAGAAGTGAAGGACTTGATAGATAGCAGTAGGGGCAACATAAAGTGTAAGTTCGTCCTTATAGACGCTGTATTGTTGAATAAACTTTGGTAGAACACACATAATGTATTTGCCGTATTCATGAAGCTCATCGTTGCCTGACTTAAAGCTGGGATCGGCTGATACTTTTGAATATTGCTTTTTTTCTTCTTCAACGGCTGTCAGTTTGGGGAAGAGTAGTTATGGTAAGACATGAATACCAATCCAAATAATAAGAATTCCTTGTTTTCAAAAAAAGAAGGGTTGCTGTTGTTTACCTTGCCATTTTGCTGCTGTTGAAGTGAAGGATCGTGTACAGCTCGCTGGCACAGCTGTTTTGACTACAATAAAGTAAGGGGAAAAATCGTCAATGCTTATGGCTCATGAACTTTTGACAGTTTCTTCGTCTTCAATTCCTACCCCAAGCTTTGTGCCGGGGAAAACGCATCAAGGATGCACTGAAAGATCTCATTGCCATTATGTGATAACAGTGTAGAAGAGGACCGAAAAGGATGTTTAGAACAATTCGACTATTTTCCCCGGAATTTTTTCCCCACAAAATGCGTACATTTCGGTGACGCAAACAAGGGGGCAGCAACAAGCGGAGTAAATCAATTTCTTTTAGCTCAATCATATTTTTCATTGCCTATTCGCATTTTTCATAAACTAATGCAGATACCCTCTGATCATGAATCAAGAGAAACAGTGTCGTATGTCTTTAGAAACGAATTGTCAAGTCGAGAGCATCTTTATTCTTGATACACTTTATATTCTATTCAGTTACGAATTACAACCGAATCAAAAGTGTATTAAAGCTCAATATGATTACTTTATCAAAAAATATTTTTAGTCGCGCAAAAAACTTGCTTTTGTCTAAAGACATATTCGTAAGTTATATGTAGGATCCACTTTTCAGGGCCAAGATAACTCAAGTTCTTCTGATTGCTGGCCCATATTACTCGATTTTTAGATTCAGCTCACGTTAAATTATGTTTGGTTTAGGCCAACTTCGTTTTAGCATTAAATACAAAAGTATTCATGGCAGAGACTCTGAAATAAATGCAGCAGTAAAAGTGTAGTTGATTTGGCAGAAAGAAAAAAAAACGAGTTGACTATGATAGATGCTGCTTCATGTCCAAGCGTTTGACAAAGAAACTCACAGCATGTCTTATCCAAACCATTACCAATTTTTCAGAGTAACTTACACAAGTACAGGATAGATAAGCTAGAAATAAGTGACTAAGTAGTCCGATAGATATTGAGAGTATCCGTGGTGTGCATGATCTTCTCCTTAATCTTTTCTCATTGCCGCACCGTTTCAGCTCTCAATTGATTTTACTCAACGCAAACAAGAAATATTATTCAAATGTTTACAGTTCGACAGTCGTTTAGCTTGAGATAAGTATTTACTCGGCAAGAAAAAGTTCGATGACAATCTACATATGAACCCTGCCTTGAGGGGAGAAAATATTCCTGCTAGTGCGCTAGCGGGGAGTGGCAAATGACTTTCTTCCTCTTGCCAACAATAATATAATTCTAAACTAACGTTATGCAATGTCACTAATCAATTGTCCTTCTTTAATAGATTGGTATTGTCCACAGAGAACTTAAAATGATTGAAAGTTACTGTGATCACCCTTCAAGTCCAATAATCTTATATGTTTTTAAACGTTATTCTCGTCAGCTTATTCTTACCTTTCGAATAAATCCATGAGTAAATCAATAACAAGGAATTCTAAACTGTTATGTTGACATTTGTAGCACTTCAAGGAACTACTTGTGTATTTTGAAAGTTTCCCTGCTTTAGTGAAGTCATCCTCTATTTGAAACATTATCAATTTATGCTCAAGGTGCACATCTTGCACGTTGGAAAAATTCTCCAATTGTTATCTTCAATAAGGACTTTGTCTTTAGAGTGTCTTCTTCGCAGTGAGTTGGCAGTCTCAACCGATTCATGCCATGAAAAAGGAGAACTTTTTTACTTCAAAGGATAGTAGAGTAAAGTCAGATAATCTGCACTGCTCTCAGAATCACCCTGCTTGACCTCCTTGCTCATCTATTAATAACCTCCTGTTCTTTAGTGTATACACTTGCCCCTTCTCCTATTATCCCACCAATCTTGGTTTTTTAACTTTGTAGGTATAACAAATAATGCTGTCGTGCACGCCAACTTTTGCACCATGATGTCTCTTTGCTACCTCTTAAAAATCCATGTCAATAAAAAACGGTTAAACCATGCCATTACAATTTCTTGTTCCTACTGTTAACAATAAGATTTGGGAATCAAGTGCGTTTTTTGAAAGATCCTTCAATGATAGTAAAGCTGAACTCTTGCTTCCGGGTAAGCTTTTTTCTCCTTACTTAATGGTCAAGTTGATTTAACTGTATATTGCATGGCTTCAGAATTCTGGTCGCAGCATCCGTGAACTTGGAGCGTAACCAAGTACTGTCAAGAAGGACTTCGCTGTAACCCTACTTTAAACAGCTTCCAAGCGTCAATCCAATTATTAAAGGACGCTGCTCTAATAGACAGACATGTCATTCAAGGTTCTGTTGCTGCTATGAAGGTCAACAGTATGCTGACTTACCCACAATCAAGTCAAGCAAAGAAGGCTTTTCAGAAGTTCTAGAAACTTCATGCGGCCAGTTACTGTTGCAATTGCTTAATTGAGAAATTGATAACTGTTATAAGTCGATGACTATGAACTTAGTTCTCTTTATTATTCTTCAGATGAAGTAGAAGGATTATTTACTTTGTGAGGTTTAATGGGAATTATATTATTTGAGGACGCGTATGCTAGTCACTAATTTCAGGTTCAGATGCTTATTGTGTGATTATTATACTTAGGCCTGTATCTTATTTTTATGCTGTACATAACCTATATTAGATGCAGTATAGATAGACCGTGGTAGAATGTATTCTCTACCTGGTTGTACGTACTCAAGTATTGTAGTTATTATCTCACCAAACACGTCAGTTACTCTGAACTAGCTTTGCAAGAAGAGGCAGCAAAAGCGAAGGTCACCACCGTTCTGTATACAGAAATCGCGGAGAAAGAGGTCTCAAGAAAAAGAAAGATTAGTCAAACCAATGCAGACAGCTGCTTAGAGCAGCAAAAATCAAACAAAAGCAACAACGACAGCAACAATAATAACGACAGCAATGTTAATGGCAACAACAACGTTAATAGCGACAATAACGGCAACAAGCACATTATCGCAACGAAGTGGTTGGTTTTTTCTGTAACAACGCAATCCACCAGCATGAGTTATGCCCCGAGAAGTTTGGGATCATTTGGTGCGGGAGACACTTGCAGCAAAGAAGCTGCCTGCCCAATGATCTTTACGCCTTCGTTAACAGCAACATAACATTCATAGCACAGTCATGCATCAATGAAGTGCTGTTGAAAGAGTTCTACAATATAGCAGATGCTGAAAATCTCGATGAGATGAGAGTACGCTTGGCTGCTTTCACCAAGGAGGATACAAATAAGAATGACAGAAAGTTCATTTCCAGTGTACTTTCAATATTCACGACCTATCTCTACAAAGAGAATGAAATGCTTCTTACTGTCTCAGGATCATCCTACAGGTCCTATTTACTCGATGAATGCCTGAAGTTTGTCAGCCAAAATAATGACAGCATCATGTTTATACCAGGTGAAATCGAACTAAAGTCTATGACAAAACAGCTTCAAAAATTAGGCGTAACTGACAAGCGGTATTGCTATAAAGCGGATGGCATATTTATCAACAGCATCATCAAGGACTTTGAAATTTTACTAATGGAGGTATCAGGGGAGTATAGCAATGGTGATCAAGCAAAGATCAGCTTTGATCATTATAAGGCATCATTTGGTCTCCAATCAATGCTTACTTCAATTGCTCAGGAAATTTTAAAGAGCAGCTGGGATACCTTTAAACGTTAAAAGCTGCATTTTATTCATGCTAATGGAAGCAGTATCCGGCATTGGAGTATATGTGCGTACGAACCAAAGATCTGCCTCTTGATTAAAGAGCAAAGCTGCAAGGTTCCAGTATGTTTTGAGCAGAGAACTGAATTCTTAGAAACCATTCGTTGACTTTTATTCCACACTTGCTGTAAGCTTGTACATTCCATTCTATATAAGAATATCCGTCAATGATCTAACTTCTCTTTCTATATAGGCTGCTTGTGATGAGACAGTGAATGTATTAAAAGAACTACAAAAAGAACACGTCCAAGCAATGCGTAGGCATTCATCAAGCAGTTTACTGGACTCAGTTGAGTTCATGATAATCAAAATAGCAGAAAAGCAGCATAAAGCTTTGGTGGCTAGTGATGGTCCTGTTAGTGTTCCTCCAAGCCCGGAACATTCATAAGCATCTCTTCTCAAATATGTTCACCGTAAACGATATCAGCTGTCTATACCCCACAACCATTACACCAAAAAAAGCAAATTGAAGGGACACTTTGAAAAATAAATTTTTTTATAGAGCTACGAGGCTCAAAACAAAATTTTATATAAAATGGTGGTTAGGTGATTAGTTAGAGAAAGGGAAAGGGAAAGCCTAAGGGGCCTCATAGAAAAAGTGTGGGATGGGAAAGGAGCCAAATCTTTTGAGATGAGCTGTTCTCGTTCAGAGCTACCGAGACGACACGGAGACTAACGAAAGGTGTAGAGGAGAAAACGTAGGCAAAGTGAGCACGCCTAATTGCGGTAAGGACGCACCTTATGCGGACAAGCTGGAGAGTGTAAGGAGATAATAAGCGGAAATTTCAGATGGAAAATAGCATCATGGAGGATCAATTCAGTGAAAGGGACCCGGAAAAGGGAAGGCCAAAGAGTGAGCGAGACATTTTACTTGAGTGGACAAACATAAAGAAAATGCTCAGGCGTATGAGGAAAGCAGCCTCGGCACAGGGGACAAGCATCACTATGAAGAATATCGGGAAGGTCACGATGAAGTCGGGTGCGAGGGGGGAGATTGTTAGGAGCTTCCGGAACCAAACATTGCGGGACGTGTGAGTGAGATGAAAACGCCAGAACTTTTGCCACAAGAAAGGCGCGAGTACCCTCGTGGAAGTCTCAGGATGATCACAGTAATTTTCAAACATTCCAGGTTCTCTGTGGACAATATCACTTTACTAAAGAAGGACAATTGATTAGTGACATTGCATAACGTTAGTTTAGAATTATATTATTGTTGGCAAGAGGAAGAAAGCCATTTCCCACTCCCCGCTAGCGCACTAGCAGGAATTTTTTCTCCCCTCAAGGCAGGGTTCAATCAGGCTTGCACTTATGTTCATGAATTTTTTGGTTATTAAGTATCTATTTCAGCTGTGCTTTGGTTATAGGTTGTTAAGCAGTTTATATTAATAATCTAGCACGTCTAAGCATTATGAAACTGATTAAGTTCACGTTTTTGAAAGGTTCTATTGCCAGCAAAGAGTAATATTTACATCTCTCAACTTTTCACCACCTTCTAAGTCCAACGACAACAATTTTCAGCTTGCTATCATAATGCAGCCCGGCAGTCAAATATCTGTTAGTCATCAACGCCTGATAATATGAAGAGACTTGTTATTTGAATTCTAATTAAAACCAATACAGGAGCAGCAATATACTAAGATTAATATCAATACATGTAGATGGCATGATACAGTTTGCCTTTTTTCGTACTATTCCTTTATTCTCGTTATGATGTTCGTATTTTACCACGGCCCCTGTTTTTGCTATTACATATGAGCATTTACATTACCACCCTCTCTATTACAAAGATTACCCAAACATTTTTGATTATCACATACTCACCAGTAAAACAGCCTGTTTGTTGGTACATTAACAAGCAATAATGTCATTTATGTTTTTATACATAGCAGCTACCTTTTTTTGGTTTACTTGTCATTTTTTGTAATTCAATATATACGGACACTGCAGAATATACATTTCAGAAATATATGCGGCTGTTTAATGCATACATTTTTGTTTGATACAAACTGTTCGCTGCCTTACTATTAACTGTGAAGAACAGCCACGAGGAAGTAACAACGAAGGCATCAAAATATCTCCAATTAATTTGACGCTCCGCTATAAGCCGAATAACACCATTTTATGCATCAACTGATCCCTTCTTCGCTTTGGCAATCAGTTGGTAGAATGTCTGATCAGAAGCCTAAAAAGAACAAACTAGTTTTCAAAGGAGATAAGGAACACAAGTAAATATGAGCTTAGCTATGATAAAAATCGTCAAAAAGATCTCTCAAATTTTAACATCCTAATGAAATTGTTTGGAACTAATAGGAAGAAGAAGAGAAAGCATCAAGCTTCAAAAAACAATGGAGAAGATCAGAATGCTTCAGTCAATCAAGGTATTTATTACTATATAGTGGTTTTTTTTTTCTTTTAAAAAGTTTTGAGAAATGCGATAATATAGGTATAATATTGATTGAACTCACAAAAGTAACATGCACTTTGTTATCTTAATTTTAGTCTGGGTTCGTGCCGACAGTATAGAAGATCTTGCTGGTCCTTTGTTCATTACCCATCCCAGTGACCCACCCATCAGCTTTACCGTGGATGAAGACGATCGCTTTCTTGCTTACCCATTACCCGGCCTTTATGATAGTCCCGAATCACCACCAGAGCCCACTATTATGCAACAAGTGTTTATCGGTTCTCGTATCATCGGATCTAGTGATGGATTTTCCTTCAAGTCATGCAACGGCAAATATATCAGTAGCGATAAGTTTGGAGTCGTTACATGTCAGAGTGAAGCAATTGGTGGCCAGGAAGAATGGAAACCTGTTTTGACAGACGCAGGCATAGCATTTGAAAATGTTTACAAGAAATATTTGATGATTGACGAAGTTGCAGGAGGGGGTGTTAGAATTCGTGCTGATGCAGATGATGTGGGTTATTGTGAAACTTTTAGAGTATATTGCCAAGCCAGGTTCAAGTATAAGCCAAAAACAAAGAAGAAGGATAAAGGCGAAAATATAGGTTCGGAAATAGGCAAAGTGTAAGTAATGAACATAGCTTAATACTATAGAGTATTCTATTGAGTACAGTGTTAATACTTTGTTGTTTGGTAGTGAGAAATTTCAATCGTATGGTCGCAATATTATACGTTCCGAGTCTGATAAACGTGATTTGAAAAAAGCCAGGACAGAAGGTCGTCTTGCTGAAGCCTTATTAGATAAAAGAGAAAAGGCGAAATCTGACAGATATTGTAAATAAATTGAGATCCTTGAGAGAGGCGTTTGAGTATTGGTTATCAAAAAGGTTAGTTAGTATGTTCAACTTAACTTTATGCGTGTTTTTTGGAGTTAAATTGGATGGAACGGAAATTCAGAGGACATTAACAAAACACGTATGTGAGAGAGTAAGAGTAACTGTTCCTTGTTCACTAAAAAATCAATAATAGAAGGGATATTGAGGAGGATGAGCGTGATCACTTTAGCAGTGTTGTTGGAGCGATGAAGAAGAGGCTATTGAATTACGGTCGACACAACAAATGAAAAATTAAATCACTTTTTTGGCAATTGAATCTTTGAACTTTTTCGATTTTTTTGTGTGAGGCTACAATTTTTAAAGATGTCTGATCCATATTATAAGCACGTTAACTTGAACTTTCATGAACGATAATGCAGCAATCTTTGTTCCACTATAACTCGAAAAAGTAAACCTTAGAAGTAGTTCGTACTGCATTTTATTTTTGTTATATCCGGCAACTTTAGTGGATGTATATGGTATATTTAGCGGACGAAATGAACAGTAAGTTGGTTGAATATGTGTTACATTTGGAAACAAATAAACCTCGTATTTAGTTGAATGGATACGAACAGAGGTAACCTTTTATCTATGATTTTAACAAGAAAATAGTTGCAAAGGAGATTAAGAATAACATTACCAATAGAGCAGTTGCCTGCATCTTTTTTTGCCGAAGAATACTATTAAGAAAATTGAAAAGGAATGTTTAGAACAATTGAAAGCAACGCGATAGAGCTGTATGATTGCCTAGTGGGAACCCTTATCGTTCCAGCAAACATCACACTACGAATACCAATACAGTTAGATAATTAATGTCAGAGCAGTCCTATATAAGCATTTTAGGGTATAACGAATGTATACATTTTTCACTACTTACTATTACTTTTTTGAATGAAATTGTGATTTACTCGCATTTCTATCGCTTTCTATCATTACTCTTGATAAAAATGACGAGCGTAGGATCAGCTACAAAACGCTAATGTTAGATGAAATATGTATACCTAGATTTTGATTACATCTTGCGATCCAGAACCGTAAAAGACGGATCTTCTGCACCCAAATATTGGATAAGTACATATTCCTGGCAACAAAGCATAAGTTAATTAAAGGCGAATAGAATAATGTCTTAAATTTATAGCCATACATATATAGGTGTTAGATAAGGAACATAGGGTGAAGTGCTATTTAACATTTATAAAATAAAAAGAATAAAGTCTTGACTTTTTTAACAATAAAGATTAGTCAACGGTATCTTAAACCAAATGGTTGCATATAAGACGGCTTGAAATTGGAAAGGGCAAGGATGCGTAGTAATAGAATACGTTAGAAAATCAGTTATCTCCTCGCATTAAGGATGATGTCAATGTTCAAAATACACAAAATTGTCGCGCAGAGAACAGGAACAGATAGATATATGTCTCATCATGTACTAATTCCATTGAGCCGATTGCTTCTCGCGGTATCAATGCCAACAAAGACATACTTCCGTTTTAAGTGTAAATAATGCAATACATATCTAAAATGCTCATTGTAAACGATAGGTTCAAGTATATCCGTGCGGAAAAAGCATCTAAATTGATCGTAAAGTCCACATATGCGCATTTTCAACTGATTTCAATGACCTGAAGAAGTTCATAAGGTATTTAAAATGTAAGCTCATTAATTTCAGAGTACTAGTACTGAAGTGAAAATAAAGCATACAAGAAATTTATTAGTTGACGGTAACGAAATGAATTAATTTGAAAATTTAATATATCAATCATTTCTGAGAGTTTAAGTGAAGGACATCCGTTGCCAAAGGCCTAAATAAGAGATTGTTTTTAATTGTTCGGAAGTGAATAGAAATGAAAATGATTGATGATGCTCAGCCCATCTTTATTTGTTAGAGTTGGCTACAGCTCATGTAGAAAGCAGACTTCAATTCAGGCACTTTCTGATTTCAAAACATGGTAAATACAAAGAAAAGTGTGAACTATGGAGAAGACGACTCGTTGAATACGAGATAAATACAAGAAATATAAGTAAACTGTGAAAAAGAGTTGTTTTCTTAATCCTAATTACTATGATGTCTTTTCTATATCTTTTAGAACAGATAAATCTTTTTTACTGTTCAAAGAATTATACGAGGTAGATGGGGGATTTCATATTAAAGTGATTCAGGTGACTATAAAATCGTAACAGCTGTAAGTAATTTATTGTCGCTGTAGATCAGAAATCGTTTTGAAAAATTTTGATTTTTGTGCATGTAAGAATAGTGTACAATAGATTATCCTTGAACTCCCTAACATTGTCCCTGGTTCCAAAATACTGACGTCGCTCGGATATCGTTCGATCTTAAGCTCTCAACGATGCTGTTGTAAAATAGCAGAAAACATGAAATGCTCAAATCATACGATAACCCCTGAAAAATTTATCGTTAATCGTGATAGCAATAAATTAGATCAGGCAAGGCATCAGATTATAGCAGCAAAGGCAGTGATTCGCTGAAAAATGAAGAATCTAATATTGATTTTGATGCAGGCGTGGAGTAGTCAGTTGAGCTTTTTTTTCGTTCCTGAATAAATTTGGGGGGTGCTTTAGATGGTTCACTTGCAACTTGATGGCTTCGTAGCTATTGTGCCAGTCTCTTCACAAAAATAACCCAAGTGCTTCTCATCTTGACAACTATAAAACTTATATCACATGTATGCGAATGCTGTAGATGCTTTCCGGAACATTGTCTTTTTTGCCATTCACAATGTTTACTTTCTTTGTTCTGTTACACAGGTACCTTAACTCATAATAGCAGGATAAACCCTCGATTTTCGACATGAATTCTCGATTTTTCCAAATATGGCAACTTTTGTTTCTAAACTCCACGGCTACAGACTCACCCCTCCGCCCCCCCTCCCCCCCCCATTTTGTACAATTAGTTATTGGAGTTTTTCCAAATCAGGACTGATCTCCCCTACAGATCGTAACCTTTGGTGAAGATCGGATATCAAGCAGTGAGCGTTGATCACTAGCAAAATGTCTCAAACGGCTGTTTTGTCCTTATTAATACGCATATAAAAATGGACGTCAAATTGCCTCTATGCTTTCTCTTTTACGTTCTCTTGCAGTTTCATTATTGATAGCCAATCTTGGCCAGTTCACGTTTTCTTCGTATTATACATATCCGTGTCATTTCGAATATCTATAACCAGCATTTTATCATCATGAATTTAGACTGCTTTGATTACTTGCCGTTAATAACATGTATAATATGTAATGGCACGTTACATGAACCCATCACACTCACTTGTGGAAGTACAGTTTGCCTTAAATGTTTAAACAGTGAAAACCCATCCACAACCATTTTCATGAGTAGAAAGGCACCTTCAGCAGCTTCATTCCGCTGTCCAGCACCTGATTGTAATTCGTCCACACACTTATTCGGCCCCGAACTCCACCTCGACATTACTGTTTCAGAGCTCATCAAACTTCATCAAGAGTTCTTCTCAAATGCTCCGTTGTTGCCTTTATCACCTATTAGTGAAGCATCGTCGTATTCTGGTTCCTTTTCTGAACAGCAAAAGAACATTACAGACTTTCTTTCATCAGATGCTCTCCTACGCAAATTATCTACTATATTGACATGTCAGCTTTGTCATTCTATGGTATCATCAGAAGAACCAATCACGACACCGTGTGGACATACCTTCTGTAAACTCTGTATTTTACACACAAAGACTATTGAAAACCGGCCTTGTTCACTTTGCAACCGTCCTTTACCCAAATACAGCAGCTTATCAGCACAGAAACCCAATCGACTTATTGCTACATTTGTCAAAGACCTCACTTCGTTCTTATCATCGTTCCAATATGCCCGCTCCGAAAGTAACTTCCTTGATTCCTTAGATCTACACCAAACAAACGTTCCTTTGTATGTTTCTAACGCTGTCATTTTACCACAGCAACGTTGTCAACTTCAAATTTTGAACGAAGAGCAATATAATATGCTACGGAAATGCCTCATTCCTTCAACTCGTTACAATAGTCTTTGCCTGGCTTCAGTCCATCGTAGCCATCCAAATGTCGCTCAATTCGGCACGCTTCTCTCCATTATGAACGTTGAGCATCGTCGCGACGCTATTTTTCTCGACGTAGTAGGCGTTGATCGATTCCAGCTCGAAACGCACAACTTTCAAAAAGATAGAGAGGGCATCACTACTATCTATGGCACTTTTGACATTTTGCATGAAGCTACTCTACGTCAAATCAGCTTTGAATTACCCAACGCTCCACCACCTGACGATCACAAAGCATTACTTTTGCAAAGAGACCGTATCTCCACTTATGCCATACATTTGGCCGACAGCGTTTTGGAATTTATCCATCATATAGCTGGGAGTTCAGAAACATTTACATTACCCAAGCTTAACGTTCTTCACGCCCAAACAGAGGGTCTCTTTGGTCCTCAATGGCTGGCTAAAATGCAAACACAGTTTGGTCCTATGCCTTCAAAATTAGATCCAATTGCTGTGGCATGGTGGGCTGCTCTTGTGTTACTTTCGTCGGTTATCCCTTCTGCTGGAGGTTTAAATGGTGATATCATGTTCGGTAAAAAAGCTGTTAACGATACAACACAGATTTACGGTCTTTTACGAAGTATAACTATCATCGAGCGATTGGAATTAATCATCTCTTGGATGCAAAATATCCAAGCTCAATGGATTCAATGCCGTAACACAGCTATACATGCATTTTCGCAAGTTCCTGACTCCAAATGACCTGGACGTCTTCCTCGTCGAGCCATTCTTATTTACTATGTCCATGCTTTCCTATGTATTATGTTCAATCCTTCTTTGTATACCCCCTGTACCCTTTTACATAATTCTTCTATGCTTCTTCAAACAATATGTATATACATGTAATATTACTGCTTCTCCCTTAAATATGCTTTTAATAAGTTTTCTTCTTAAATACCAACACAGACATAATTGTACATACGATTGTCATTTTTATGCTTGCAGAACAATAAAGCATACAAAAAATTGCTGCTGCCTCACTCTAATTCATAAAATATCCCTTTTTTAAGCTATCAGAAAAAGCAAAATTATACACTTTTTATTGTAATTGAACGTTGCAATTTATTCGTATGTACAGGGTGTTGTCTATTTGTGTCATAAATTGATTGTTGATTTCGATTAAATATTTTCAAACTTCTTCACAAGCCCATCTTCTGACCAAGCAATGAGGAATATAGCTCATCAATCATAGATTCATGCCATTCACCAACAGGTATAGGTGCCATAAAATTCTGTAATTTTTCATGCACGTTGAATCTGAGCTGACGTCCTTTACTTGCTTTTCTGTTCACATCTTTCTTCTTCTTCTTTTGTTCTGTTTGTTTTCTCGCTGCCCAACGCATACCAATAGCTAATGGGTCATCTGTGTCTACCATACGAGATTCGATCAATTCACGTAATTGTTGTTGATAAAAGTCATGATCATCAAAGATCTCAACGTCATAATTGTTCAAATGACGGTCAGGCTTTTTATCCATATCTGCTGGTGTTGGTGTTGCTTCTTGTGCTGTTTTACCAATGATCTTATAATCAGATCTCTGTAACTGAGTTCTTTTGATCAGACCTTCTTTGTCTGCCATTGCATTTTCTATTTGCGACATGATATTTTGATCAAAAGCTTTGAATTTCTTATTGAGACGAGCACCAGAGGCTGCTTGTACTTTGTTACTCCATTTTTCAAGAGTACTGTTACGGAAAGGGACAAAGCTAAAGGTAATACGATTAGAATGGGTTAGCATGCGGTTCATTCTTGATCAACAACGAAGCGGCGTATTGTCACTAAAAGAAGAAAACTTACACATCATTCATTTCTGAAATATCCTTCCACAACTTGTCTAAATATTCATCATCGTCATCATCCAAATGTCGCTTTCTGCTGTTCAGTTCCTTATCTGTCAAATCTACAGAACCGTGTTGTGCAAATAATCCAGAGCGAATATCCATCAAATCATCAATAATTTCTCGTAATTCAGTTTTTGCCACTTCCAAATCTTTTTCAACACCTTCGGATTTAGCTAAAAAGTCATAATAGGTATCATTTTGAGGGAGTCGGTTGGCATCATCCACGACTTTTTGCATACGAATACGGCTTTCTAAACAGTTATCCCAGAGAGTGAGTTGCTGTCGAACATGTTTGCCCTTTTCGGCGTCCGCTTGAGCACTTTGCGATAGCTGAGAAATCATTTGCCTGAAGGTCCATTTCAAAAAAGAAAAGTGGAGCATAAGCATGTGTGCATTCATTTCAATAGTATCAGCAAGTATACATACCTTTCTTCCTGTTGGATTTTACGAAGTTCATTGTTAACCTCATCATCATCTTGTTGTTCGTCTACTTCACTCTCATCTTTGTCTTCTTCGTCGTCAACAGCTGCAGTATCATCATCATCATCATCATCATCATTGCCAGACGATTCCAAATTGGTATCTTCATTTGTATCGGTATAAACCTCTTCTGAATTACGATCAGGGTTGAAATCATCTTTATAAGTGTGTGCTTTTGACATTAAATCCTCCGCATCATCAAAACTATCATCATCACCATCGTCGTCGTTTTCGTTCTGATCAACACTACTACTATCACTTTCTTCGTCATCAACCTCATCCTCGTTTTCATCCTCGTCCTCTACCTCTTCTTCATTGTCATCAAATAAATCTTTACGGCTTGTTCGTTTACCAGCATATCGGGGGTCGTCTAAAAGAGGTTGGTCGTTGCGAAGTTTACTTTTGCCAACAGACACATAATGTTCTCGGGCAGCTGAGTCGTCGGCATAATCATTATCGCTGTTATTAGCGTCACTTTGATCAGCCTTATCATTCATAGGCTCTAAAACATCTTCTGGGTCATAATCTGTTGAAGAGAAAGCATTAAACTCCAGTTGCGCAACCATTGACCGTTCAAATAACAAAAAACAAACCTTTTGGTGCTGTAGAGTCTAGATCTGCGATCAAGTCGGCTAATTTACTGCTTTCTACAAAAACGGGGAGAAGAGAAAAAAAGAAACTCCAATGAACGGCATGCTCTTTCATACAACATAGACTCTCCTTCATTTTTTTAAAGAAAAAACAACTTTACTGGACATATTCGAGAAGCAAACAAATCTTGGATGATTGTGAAGAAGCTACCAGTGAAAGACTAATTTTAATGCTCGCTCTTCAAATGGCACTCTGTCACTGTACAAACCCAAAATTAAGGTGGCTGATTTATGTGACTGGTTTTGCGTCGCTTATGGATAGGGTGATGATTTGTGGCATTTCGTACAAATTACCTTTCCATACATGGCACAACCTTCCAGATTACGTGAACAACTGCAGCGGAGGGCATTCCTCTCCTATATTTGAATGTCTTTTAAGCGAATAATTTTTGCACCTATGAAAGTATTTAGAGGCAGTTGAAATGGAGGTTGAAAAATGTACCATTCTATTTGAATCGAATCCACAAAGTCTATTGTATTCATGAGCTAAAATTTCTAAAAGAGCAAAGATGCTGGTACTGAATCCAGTAAAGGTTGTTGTGAGCATTGACCAAGCGTTTTTCAACCGTTGAAACGCTTGCCAAAACTGCAGTCTCTGACTTGACGACCCGAGGATTGTGCTTTACCGATAACGCCGTCTGTGAGTCCATAGAGGAAAACAGACATGGATTCTGAGCACTTATATGTTCAATGGAGAGTCTTTTGCTTTCCCTATACATCTGCATAGTATGATGGTCTGGCCGCGTAAAGGTTTAAAGCTGTTGTTAGGCTGGAAGCAAGAGCCAGAATAAATACCAATTCAGGGACATCAAAGTAATAGAAGAAAAGAAAAATTCACAGTACAGAAAGTCTGACAACAGTGGGGAGTACTATTGCTCATTTTATTTCAAGCTGCTCCAGACGTGCTGGTATTATCATGAGCAGTTTGAAGGGCAGTGCCTTCATACTGTACATGTGCATGAGACCCAATCAAAAAATCAGCCTAGGTCGTGGTTATGACTGCGTATATTTGTGAGCTTAATTCTCAATCCAACACATCATCCATTTTCGTGTGAGGTATCTTTCCTTTTTTTTTGAAAAGTCTTAGACGAGGATGGTCAAAGCAGTGAAAGGTGTTTTGTTGGAGTGTGATACCACAGTAAAGCAGATTGTGCTCAATTTGAACAAGAGAGGAAATTTTGTGATTGAAGATCTAGATGACACCCATTTATTCATTGAAGCTACTTGGGTTGAGCAATTGAAGTACGAATTAGACAAGATTCTTGACGAAAACTCTTATACAGTTTCTGCTATTGATGAGAAAGACAACAAAAGAAATTGATACCGTTGCTCTATGAATATTCGACTCTTTCATTTAAGGATTCATCCTACTTATATCACTTATTACGTACAATATACCCTAAAACATTTCTTTGCAGCCATCACGGTCAAACCTTCCCTTTATTCAAAACTATAATCTCTTAAAGTCAAACAACGAAAGAAGAATCAAGGTTAACAATGGGGTACTCTACTGCTGATGGACATTACAACAGAGAGACCCCAATTCAACATTTCAGTAACAGTATAGAGTAGACATAGGACGCGTGACTACTATGAATAAGGAAAGATTCCATCAATCACTTGGAATGAACGAGAAGCATGAATATCATCAGATATGCGTCGACACCCTATGGAATTTTTATATTGTCGAACGGACCCTGCTCACAGCTATTTCAAATCCATAGGAGAATGTTAAACAGCAAGGAATTAACCGATACATATAATAGATGTAACGCCATTCTATTTGTCGCGTTGAATTGTAGCAAAAATACGTCTTTAACAGTTCATATTTCCTTGATGATTAAATAAAAATGACACTCATAGCTTGTTTTCCTCCTATTATAAACGGTACACACTAAAATCAACCTCTTTGTGAGGCTAATTGAAGATAGCATTTTGAACCATTTTATTTTGATAGCGGATTACATAATACATGATGCCCTGGATGTCACATGGAGGGGAGTGTAAGGTTTTTTGGATTGAAAACTGAACTGTTTTAAATCTTTTCTTTTTTCAGCAAACGGGCATTTTCTTCTTTCAACTTTTGCCGTACCTAGGAAGGGAGGATGGAGTATACATTATCGACGGTTGGTAAAAAGTACACGCCTGGGTACAAGATATTCATCGGTAAGTTAGCATGTATCTCTCTTTTGCGTTTACAACGGAAAAAGGCCTGATACTCAGACGCCATCAACTACAGAGAAAAACGGTCAGATGATATCACCTTTTCATGATATTCCACTGTATGCTGATGCAGAAAAGAAGATTGTCAATATGGTAGTGGAGATTCCAAGATGGACGAATGCCAAGTTTGAGGTAAACAAAGGTCGCTTTTTGAATAAACGGCATCGAAACTTTTACTCTGTTGTACTTTATAGATCAGCAAAAGTGATAAATACAACCCTATCAAACAAGATGTGCGAAAGGGAAAAGTTCGCTTTGTTCGCAACTGCTTCCCCTATAAAGGATATATTTGGAATTACGGCGCTCTGCCGCAGGTAAAATGCTACTGGGCTCTGGACAAAGATCACAACAATGTATTGATATGGATTAAGGAGTAATAATAGACTTGGGAGGATCCTTCAATGATTTCAGAGGACACAAATGCAAAAGGAGACAATGATCCGATAGACGTCTGTGAAATAGGCCAAGAAATAGGCTATCAGGGCCAAATTAAACAAGTCAAACTATTGGGCGTATTAGGGTTATTAGATGATGGTGAAACAGACTGGAAGTTAATTGCCATAGATGTCAAGGATCCTTTGGCTGAGAAATTGAACGGTAATAGGCACTTTATCTATTCATCAGTGATTGTTTGTATATAAAAACTTAGCTTTCAGAAATACAGATATAGAGGATGTTGAGCAATATTTTCCTGAATTCTTAAAGGCCACACGACATTGGTTCAAAATATACAAAATACCAGACGGTAAAGCGCCAAATCAGTTCGCATTTGAAGGTTCATTTAAGAATAAGGTATGTAATCTAGGGACAGAGGAAAAAAAAAAAAGATCATTTGACAACATTTATTAAACCTTCTTTTTCTAGAAATACGCGGAAAAACTCGTCAACGAGACGCATGAAGCGTGGCAGAGATTAATTCATGGCAAAACAGACAACAAGCATGATATTAAAGTGTAAGTTGAGTAGCATTGTGGTAAAATGGAGTTGAACGAGACCACTCTTTACTGACAACATATTTTAAAGTGCCAATGTGACCATTCAAAGCTCGCCTTACAACACCAGCAAAGAAGGCAAGTACAATGAGGAAAAGGTAAAAATCAACAAACACTGGTATAATTTATACATTAGCATGTGATTTAATAGGGTTCTTTTATCTTTCTTTTTCCTTATTTGACTATTCTTGCTTGACAACATTTTAGCACCTTGAAAAATACAAAAAGAAATCAAGGATAGCAGATAAGGACGATAGATGGTATTTTATCAAGTCTAAATTATAGAGAGACAATAGAGTTTTTTTAACATTTTGTTCAAGCTTGCACAAAAACTATTAAAAAAATATAAAGTCTCCTTCATAAAAAAAATAAAAAAAAAAAAAAAAAGTTGGCTGTGGAAAAATGAAAAGAAAGGGGGTGCAGAGGAGAATTTGAAATTTTCTTTTTTTTTTTTTTTTTTCCTCCATTTTTGGCGTTTTGCTTTTTTTTCTCTTTTCTCTCCCAATACATTAAAAAAAAAGAGCCTTTCTTCCAAAGAGTAGCAGAGGAAATCTTTTCTCTCTTCTTACTCTTTTTTCAAAACATATAACCCATTCCCTTCCTTTGACACGAACTAAAAAACATTGAGAAAAATACCAAAAAAATCAAAGAAAAAAGCAAAAATCTCAAAAAAAATCCCAATTTACCCTCACCCTATGAAATCGAGTTCTGTTATTGCATTCACATCATTATTTCAAAAGGTAAATGATATAGCTGAGAAAATTTAAAGTCAAATCAACTTACACTTTTTCCTACTCTATGATAAGATCACTAGGAAAGCCTCGATTGGAAAGAGAAAACGAAATAATCGCAAAACAATGTCAACAACAGTAAATTCTGCCAGCAATACAACGTCGCATTTGAAAGACGCAGTAATAGCAAGTCATCATGTGCCGATGAACAAAGAAATAAGCAGTAGCTCTTGTTCAAGTAGTGAAATTGAAGAGCTGGAAGAATTAGATGACTTTGAAAACGACTTGTGCAAGGATTTTGAGAGGCAGAGTATCATCCATACTCCACCTTCTAATAAATCAACGAATGCAAGTCAAATTCAAGTCGTCTCTTCGACCGCTACAGAGGGTACGAACGTTGTTGATGGAAGCAACACTGACTTGACACTCAATTGTGTGCTGAAAGGAAATGAAGTGATGCTTACAGCGATGCATCATGATACACAGGTCGATAACAATGAAAACGCAGTCATTGGCGAGAAAGGTAGACGATTTGAAACAAATGATTCGATGAGTTTTACTTCCCCTGGATTCTTAAGGCTCATTTATTATTCCTTATTTGACACAATAAAATAGCAGACGAAAGAGAACGGGTAAAGGTTCGCGATTTCGCTTATCCTGTCGATTCACCTTTACATTTCGGCAAAACACTAACGACAATGCCAACTGAATCAAGGACAGACCTATCAACCCATTTCCAGAATGATTCGCATATTTCCTTATCTTCGCCTGATTTCAATGGTAGAGATGCCCGGGCTCTATACGATTTCGTACCTGAGACGGAATATGAAGTACCTTTAAAAGCGGGTCAATTGATTTGGGTTCAATATCGACAATGCCCTGGTTGGCTAGTTGCTGATGTAGAAGATGAAACAGGCTTGGTTCCTGAGTTTTATGTTGAATTCATATAGTTGATTGGATGGGGTCATTATCGGCACCTATTGGAAAATGAAAACCCCGGTTGTTTAAGCAACGACTCTATACTTCATATACGCTACCTTTATTACACACACATAACCTCTATTTTCATTATCATTATTATATTATCTATTCTTGTTGCCAAGGACTGTATTTTTTTTTTTTTTTCTTTTTCCTTTTGTCTATTTTCGTAATAACTATTCTACTTTCGATTCAAAGCACTTTTGCAGTGCTTTTCGTTTGCTTTTAGCACACTTTTTTTATATGTTTTTAAGGCGCGATCATGATGTACTTGCTATAGAGAATAGACGCTGTCTATATCAGGGGCATACCCCCACCCCCCACAAATTCACTGACTGTTTCTATGACTTAATGAAATGACGTTTCTGTTGTTGCATGTAGGACACGTTGTTCTTATCGCTATATTATCACTCACAAACAAAACTCTTGCTTTCAAACCTAATAAAAGCATCGCTCAGTTAAATTTCTCACTTAATAAAATTGACAATCAATACTATGGCATTCTGTCAAGCGTTAAAGACACACAAAGACAGTACTCACGTACAATTGCTCAATTATAGAGTATTCTAGGACATCATAAGATACTACACGTATGGAAAGTAGATTTATAAAAGGGACAAAAATTTACAAGACAGTCAGTTGAAGCAATTCAATAAAAAGTTCGTCCGTCGTCGAAAGGTTATTGTGTAAATTACAAATTAGGATGTTAGAAAAATGCAAGTCAATGAAACGAGAAGTGGATTACGCCAATCTATCTATGAATTGGAGGAGGTATTATATAAACTGTAGCGAGGTATAAATGTAGGGATACAAAAAAAGGTGAAGCCGTGCTTTTAAACAACACTAGGATCTACATTCAATAGCTTTTCATGGATTGCTCTTAAAGCATGTAATGCAAATTTCTCTTGTACTACGCATGAAATGTTAATTTCCGAAGCTCCCTGTGAGATAATCTCGATATTGACACCACTTTCCGCTAACGACATGAACATCTTGCCTGCCATACCCACCAGATTTTTCATCTGTCTCCCTACAAGCGATAAAATAGCCATATTGGGATGGACCGCTACGCTTCCTAAAGATTCCAAAGCCATCACGGCTTTTTCCAATTGAGCATCTAGCAATGCGTCAGAAGATAACGCCATAGATACGTGCACTTCAGATGTTGAGATCAAGTCAACCACGATATTGTGTTCGTCAAGGATCATAAAAATCTTTGCCAAAAATCCATGGCTTACATTTTTGCGATTGGAGTGTACGTTGAGGATACAGATGTTATTTTTTACAGTAATGGCTGTGGGATGTTTTCTCGATAGGTCTTTATGATAACCGTTCTGTGCTAAGATGGCAACAGATAATGTCGGTGAGGGTAGATGATGAGTAGGTATCGTATCGTTTTTGTTGCCGTTCTTTCCTTCTTCTTGTTCTTCAACATTATCCTTTGGTACAGAGTCACTGCTATTAAGAAGGTTATGCGCTTGATCCGGGAAGATGATGGTACCAGAGCCTCCAGGATTTTCAACGTTTTTTATACGAATGGGTACACCCGATCGAATGACTTGCTCCATAGTAAATGGATGAATCACTTCCGAGCCGTAATACGTCAATTCGGCTGCTTCCTCTGGTGTAATGACAGGTATGAGACGTGCATTCTTGACTTTACGTGGATCAGCTGTAAATATGCCATCCACTTCTTTCCAAATTTGAAGCTCCTGAGCTTTTAAACCTACAGCTACTAATGCTGCACAAAGGTCTGTATACCCTCTACCAATCGTATTGAGTAAGCTGCCGGGCACATTTCCAAAGAACCCTATTTGGATCGAAACAAAAAAAAAAAAAAATTATTCTTCATATTCAACCGCGCTTGTCCAAGTCCAATAGTCAAATTGCTAAATCACTCACCAGTAAGAACAGGAACGCGCTGTCCACATTCTTGTATTACCTCTTCCAATCTTTGTGCGATATAATCATAGAAGGACTGGTCCAAAACAGTGAATTCACGCTCAATCAAGTTGTTCAAAACTATCAACCGACTGTCTATTCCCTAAAATATGCAATTTTCATTTATTCAAAGTTAACCTACGTTACGTTCCATGTTCAAATGACCCTTGCTCCTTCCTTACCCTATCCTGCAATACTGCTGTTGCTATAATGCAAGACAATTTTTCACCCATGCCTACTATAATATCTTTCGACCTTGAAGAAATTTCATCTATAATCTATGGATATGTAACGGTAAATAAGTGGTTATCATACACCTCACTCGTATTAGCGCACATTTGACTTACTTCCGCTGCTTCTAGAAAGGATCTTAACTTCAGACACTCTTCCTTCAATTGACATTCTACATGAGCAAGAATTTCTTGATTTTTAATAGCCGCTCGAGCTGCATGAAGATGATCCTGTGCGATTTCCTCCACAATTTCTAAATGCCTATTCGATCCCTCTGTAAGTGCTTCCTTTGCTGCCTGTAGAAGCCTTTGATTATTCAAACGAAATACAATGTGTGAACAACAAAGAACGATACAAGATAATCTATCTTTTATCTTGATGAAACATTACATGTTCGTTGTGCCTTTCTCTTTGGTCTTTCCACTTCTGGCTGAACAGACAATGACCACTTTATTGGACTCTAGATAGGTGCTGTAAACTACATTTATTAATCGGCTTTATAAATACCTTTTATGATTGTGCCAAACTTACGGAATAATGGTATCGGCTATCTCGTTTAGAAATTTGCCTACACTAGTTCCGCCATACTTTTGAACGACCCAGGGTAGATGCTCCGAGTTTGATTTGCGTGATAGTTGCATTGGATGCTGGGTTAAGAAAATATAGCAGACGGATCGGCTTTATTGTGATTAATTTACGGTTATCAGTGTGCAGCAACACTGAAAAAAAGAGAAAAAAGAAAGAAGCAAGTTGTGTTTATTTGTGGTGAAAGCATGTGTGCTTTTATATTTGTTTGTGTAGATATGACAAAAGATTAGAAATAGGTTGCGGATTGGCTTAAAAATCGATTAACTCAAGATCACTAGCAAATCAAAAACAAAGAGATCATCTATGTTCCCCTGATCGGAGAAAAAAAAAGCTAGGGAACCTCTTATCCTTAAATACTCTTTAATGATGAAGTCTATGAGCATATGAAAAGATCTGTATTAATTAATTTTGATAATGTACTATTTTCTTTATTTTTGCTATCAATCATTCTAATATTTTCGATGAAATGGTACTAGTATCCGACACTCCATAAACGGAACATACGTATCGTTCCCTTATTAACAACTGCAAAAAAAAAAAACAAACATGCAAATAATATTATCACTGTTAGCTATAGTAACACCTGCGATAGTGCTTTGTATGTAGGCAGATATTTGGGTTAATTAAACTTTTCGCGAGTCGATCGACATGTAAATAACACTATTGTCTATTTAACGCAATGTCATACAATTGAGACGCGTTTGCGTACCATCTTTTACTATATGGGATGTCTCACGAAGGATCGCCGAGATCCTACTCAGGCAATTTTCCCATCTCTAGCCATACGGCAATATGATAGGAACCCTTTCTCATCTATCTTATGCTTTACAGATTGCAGGTAAGAACAGTTGATCCGGTGGCTATCCGTACTATATATTTGCCAGATAGCCTTCATGAGCAAAAACATGCTTCCATTATATACTGAAAAGACGCGTAATAGCTCCATGTTTCGTGAAGAATGCCATCATTCCAATATGAAAGTAGATAACCCTCGGAATGAATAAATTTATCTTTTGGTATCTTGATTTAAAGAATGGCTTTCTCAAGTCTTCAGTTTACATTGTTTCATTGGAAGGGGGCTGTTATATTGACAATTTTAATGGCTTAAATCCATGTCTTTGCTTTAATAAGAAGAATACCTTCTTCTCGCATAATACTGTTCACGCTTTGAAGAAGAACCTCCGCTTTCAACACTTCCGCTTGGCGTCGCAGCAGTGATATTACCCATTGCTCCTGTATCTTCAGCTATAATTGCTGAAGAAGAAGATGCAACTGACCAGTCTTGTTCCTGTCCTTTGTAGGGACCAAAAGAGTGGAAGAGTTTTGGGCGGTAAGCAACATCTTCAGTCATGACGTGAGAGTTTTTGAATTTGCGTATCAATGCTTCCTTTCCTTGAATATTAGCGTAAGATAAAGCACATCTTTTTTCAGAGTTGAAACGTTTCCTGCATCACAAAGGGGAAATTGACGACATAAGAGGATTTATCGTTTGATTACTTACTATGACAGCTTACCATCGTTTTCCTACTCTCTCTTTTGCAAAGGAAACGACAGACCTATTCATCTATTATCAGACCTATATCTTTACTCATATGATTTCATTTATAACAACTTACTTCGGATCGATAAAGTTTATAAATGCATAGCCGACGTTGCATTTATTCTGAAAATCAATACGAAGATACAAGAAATCATACGTTCCGGCATGAGTGGAATCAATACAATCTATCAACATTTGCTTTATGAAATATACAGTGAAGTGTTAATAAGTAATCATAGCAAGAGAGATATGGCAAACATGGATCGATTCATGTCGATTTTTACTTGCGTGTACTTGTTTGGTATATTTCTGATCATGAACGTTGTTCTCTTGTCTTTTGATTTTATAATTTTTTCGAGGTCCACATCATTCATATTGTTCATCATGAGCATTGAGGTTGTTGACATTTTAGCTTTATTGGCTTTTGCACCGATACTGTCGCTTGGTACCGAATTGATAGAGAGTTTTTCAACTTCACGCTCCACAGTGTCCATTGATGAGGTTAATTGCGAAGACGATATATTTTTGACCTCTTCTGCTGCTGATGGAGTCGTATCTGGTAAGGTTCTTATGGCTGTCTGGCTATAACTACTGCTACTTCTGAGGAGAGAACTTCCACTACTGTCACTACCAGTATCGTTTGAGTGAGCTGTATGTGTACTGGCTGTATCAGTATTATTCTGAGATATTTTATCATCTTCCTCATCTTCATCAGACAAAGTATCATTGGTCCGCTGCACTGAAAGGAAAGCACTGTTGATTTTGCTGCTGCTTATTGACAACTGCTTTTCTGACGATAAGGACGATGAAACAGATGAAGGAGAGGTTTTTTCAGCAGTTGCGATATTGCCAAACAGTCCGAAAGCGAAATAAGAATGGTCTAACCTATCAACTACATTAGGTGCGAATGAATGAATTGGGAGATTGACAGTCGTGGTACTCGATAAGTGCGCGTTGTGATCCTGTTCCTGCTGCTGCTCTTCTCGTCGAATATAAGAATAAATAGGCTTATAACAAGTGCAATCAAATGGATTATTCACGGTTGACGTGTATACTCTGAACTGAACATCCTTTAAAATTGGCTCAAGCATCAGTGGACTGAAAGCTTCCATATATAAAAGAAATGTGAACTTACCCCAATTTGAGCAGAATCCAACTGGTTCAGTAATTTTCTAACTACTCGTTCATCGTGGTATTCGATGTTGATGATCATACAATCAGTAGATATATCGACTTTTGACAAAGAATATATAGTACCTATGTCTGAAAGATGTGTCTAACGTAATGTGATTATTGATAAAGCGATTATATACGTTAATACTCATAGAATATTGCTTAAACATTTGTTTTCATTCCCTTGCCATATAATCGAAATGCTGAAGTGAAGGTGTGGTCTTTTCGGTAGAGTCGGAGCCAGTAGTTGTCAGAACGACAAATACTCTTTCATTCAAATTCTTGTTGATGGAACATGGTTTAGCATAATAGGCATTGTATTTTTGATGAGGATAGTATCGTGTCTCGATGATATCTAAACACCGTTGAGCATCTAAAAGGCTGTAGTAAGAAATAATAGTAACGCTCGCCGAGATATAAGGATAAACAGCTCTGATGTCACCAGTTTCCTTTCGATTACAAACGATTATTTCATAAAAGTTCAAAGTAATAGGGCAGAAGGGTTCGTCAATGGAAGCTTTCTTAGTCTATATAGATCTCGGAAATAGTATTGCCTGCCTGACAAACCTTTTTAATGCTCTGCAAAAAAGTATCCTGCTCCACGGAATCCAGTAAGTAATTAGAATAGATTGCAATATGACGAGTGGGTTCTTGGCTTCTGATCGTTGTTACTGTAATATTATCTATGCCATTAGCCATAGAACGAATAAAATAATGTCGTCGATTAAATTGAGGCTGCTTCAAGTATTCTTAGATTATATGTTTTCTGTTCTTACTAGCGTCTGTTATAGTTGGGTCCAATACTAACATATTGGGGAGCTGCCAAGGCTGGCAAATAAAATTACTGCTACTGATACTCCTGTTGCATCGTATTTCCGTCGTCTCACTATTGTTGTTTTTGCTTTCCAACCTTTCCCCTATCATACTTTAAAGGCGACTCAGAAAACAGAAAAGCAGTGCAAGAAAGAAGAAAGCAAATGACAAGTTGACAACAGAGAGAAAAAAGGTGTAGGAAACAAATTAACAAAAGCAAAAGAGGACTGTTTGCAAGCGACAAAAATGAGGAACCAAAGAAAAGAAAAATAAGAGAGAAGGAACGCGTCTGCAAAAGGGCAAATGAATGTTAGAATATCTTTTTGTTGCCCAGTAGACTATAAATACATGTAGAAATCAAATGCAGTAAAATAATTGTAAATAAAAAAGTGCGCGAAAGAAAAAAGTACACTTTACAAAAAGTAGCTTTTACGGCATTTATATATAATCTGCACCATACAAAAGGCGTCCTACCCTATCTTTCTTTCTCCTTTGTTTTTTCTTTCATGTGATCTTACAATGCACAATCTTTACCTAAGTAATACACTGTTTTCATTCAGACAGACGGAGTTATGTGACCCTTTTGAAAGTTGAATAGATTACAGTTTAAAAATGACATATGACTATTAAAAGACATTGCTATTTTGTTCGTTACAGAAAAAATAAAATGCTCTATGCTAGCACTGTAAATAGCGTTGGAAAGATATACAACATTTGATGCCTTTGTTTCAAATAAGGCAGTGGACCGCTTGTCTTGGCTTCTGGCTTGACTGAAGGGCTATAGTTGATAGTGCTCTTTTATCATTATGGATTTTGCAAGTCTTTCAAAAATGGATACAACTATGGGCGAAACGTATGAAAGAAGAGCTAAAAAGCGCATGTTCGGCAGTTGAATTTTATTGTAAAAGTGAGAATTGTTTAACGCCTCAAGGTGATTTTCTGATTTCAAATTAATTTCAGACTGATGATACAGCATACCAAATAACCGTATATGGTTGGCTTACAGACAGTGGAAATCTACTGTTGGTATAAAAATTGCAATATTTATGGATAAATAATGCTCTCACAAAGATGCGAGAAAAAAATTATAGACTACGAATGATCTCTTTCAAGAGGGAACTTATTGTGCCTTCATGGGTGTTTCCGTACCGACGGGTAAACCAAACTCGTCTAAAGCGACGTCCTGCACAATTTAAGAATACAAAAACTATGTTAAATGAACGTATTCGTATCGATGGATATTATATTTATCACTCTACCGATTTCAAATCTGTTTCTGCAGCTTTAGGAAGTTCAATCTCGTTCGCTTCTTGCAGATAAGAGGGAATCTCCTCTTCTTCAAATTCCAACTCATCCCCTAAAGCATCCAGTTCTACGGTTTCATAGAAACAAGTCATTGGTTTAAAGGTCAACAAGACAAATCTGTCAAATTGCTTAGCTCACCAGCTTCAAGATCATCTTCGTCTATATCATCGGGTAAATTGTAAGATCTTGCTAACGTGTCCTGTACTTCGTTGGCACGTTCCATTAAATCTTCCATTTCATCTTGGAGTTGCTATTGAAGTAATAATGAATACCAGCTCTGCCTATATCATAATACTTATTAACTGTGATGCCACCTACATCAATTTTATCCAAATTAACATTCTTATATTGTCGTTTCATCTCCTTATTGGCAGTTTGCATAGCATCCATTGTGGCCATTACATTACGTAAGTTTTCCGTTGTCATCTGAGCTTGCTCCATATTGAATGATTGTTGCTGTAAGTTATCTCTCTGTGCTTCATACCTACAATGGATACTCCCTGATTAATCTTCAAACATAGATATTTAAATGCATATTTTCAAAAACCTACAATTTCTTTTGTTTCAGTACTCTCAATGCTTTTTGCTGCACTGCTTTCTGTTGTTTCAAAATAATGTTCCTTTAACAGTTTATCCTTAACATAGCAATCAAATGACCATCCTCACGATCTTCTCAATACCTTTGCTGGACCTTCCCTCATTTTCTTGAGTTGATCTCTATATCTCGTCAACTCAGCTTCTAATTTTTTTACTTTGACCTCAACAGCGTCCACTCGCACATCTGTCTATATGAAATTAACAATGAAATGTACAGTTTGTTTCGAAATAAATAACGAGTTCTTATTAGGCTGTGTTTCGTTAATCCTACGTTAGTTATTGCATCGTTAAGTGTTGGTTTAGGCGTTTTCTTAGTTGATCCAAAGAGTCTGTTCATTTATTATTCAATTTTCTGTAAACGAATTAAACGAAAAAGAATGAGTTGTCTGCTATTTTTCTTGACCTGGATTTATTTGCAGCATCGCCTTTTTTTTCATGCTTTTTTTGGCAGGAAGGCGGCGCGATAGGACTGAGCGCATTACAGCGGAATTTAGAACCTGCATTTAGAAAAATCGCCAGCTTTAGCACTGAAAAGAATCCGCAAAGAGAATCACAAATGATGAAAAATAACCTTATGCTAAGAAACATTCAAAAGAGCTTCAATAGTTGGCTTTATTGTCTAAAATATGTATATTACAAGAAGCACAGATGGTTTTAGATATAGGAGGATTATAATTCCCAAAGAGATACTGTTGGTTTTTCGAATTCTAATGCTGGCTCCTTCTTTTTCTTTCTATTGATTTCCGTTTCGAAGAACTATGACAGAAAATTAATAACCGATTTCACTAAAGATAATTTGTTGACTCAGCGTTCGAATCTTACCGATATATAAGTATGATCCAAAAAATCTTCCAAATTGTATTTGGGCTTCAAGAATTGTTCACCAAAAATTTTAGCAAGTGTAGCTACATTGGCATAATAATGTTGGCTTAGGGTTTGAACTTCCCATAAGGAGGAATCAATCGCTTTGCATTCATATGGATTCATATCGTTCATATCAAAAGGATCATTTTCCTCGTTGATCGCCTTATTACTATGGATTAGAGACATACAAGTCGGGTGTCGTTTTAACAAGTTATAAATAAACGGTATGATAATAACACAGGCAGCTGGAGGGGCAGTAAGCGATAAACGGGCCATACGTTTAATATAAGCAGCAATCAAAGCAGCGGGAAGGTATCTAATGAGTGAAGTTACATCATTTAGCATCTGTCAATTTTCAAAAAGCTTTAGAAGCCTACTTACGCAGATGACAAAAAGAGTTCTAACAGCCTGAAGAAGCGTGATCTGTATTTAACATGCATAACATTTCTATCCAGCAGTGAATAGAGCTTTATGTAAAAATCAGGATAGTCCCTATACCAAGATTTGAAAGTTAGCTACTTAATAATGTTCAGGTATATATCAAGCAAACAACTTACAGGTTGTGGTCGATAATCAATGTGAACAAGCTTTGCAAGGCTAATAGACTGACAGCTCCTCCTACATTGTACGAATCTGTCAAAAAATCCATCAACAATTTTGGTTCGCTCAGGTGCGGTAAGATACGCTTGTGCAAAATGAGTAGGATTTTCTTGTACATTTCTTCCGTTAATGGTAGTTTGAATAACTGAAGCCAGCAGTCAGTAAAACTTCGCTTGTGAACTTTCAATTGAAGTAATGGATGCATTTTCTTTTTCCTTGTTCCATCTTTTTTCGCTTGTTCTTTCTCTTCTTCGACTTCTGACTCTGATAGTAAGCCTTCGTCCCCTAAAACATCATCTTCTTCCGAATTCGTTTTCTTTGATTGAGGTTCATATTTAGACGGGTTGACAGTCCAAAATTCATCGATTTCTGAGGGCTCGGTTGGCATAGTGCGAATACTTTCCAATATTGAAAATAGATTCTTTGCTATTAATTCGAGTTTGCCGCTACTATTTGTTGTATTCGATATTTTTGCTTTCTTGCTCTTCATCGAAGTTTTTTGCTTCCTAACGGTTTCATCTGTACGAAGTGATTGCTCGATAATTTCACTATGAACCAGAAAGGAAAAAACAATTAGAATTTGCAATTTGCTACAGACTGATACAAAGAATGAGTTTCAACTTCAAATTACGTACGCTGTATCCTTGAAAAAGTAATGCCTCAAGTCATCATAGATATTTAAATATTTCTCCAAAAACTCTTTTCGCAAATGGTCATTCAAATTTTCGGTCGATATAATTTCTTTTACAATCGGTCCGTAGAGATTGTTGGCAAAGTGATAAGTTCCTTTGGTGCTCATAAAGTATTCCGATTCAGCTTTCATATTGTTCATCAAAATGGTCAAAGCAGGAAGCTGTAATCCAGGTTCATCATTGGATAGAAGGCTTTTAACATACTGTAAAAAATTTGTATATTGGTCTCTGAGCCAAAGTGTCACCTTGCCTTTAGCAGAAGTCTCTTCAGCTACTTTAGGCTTTTGCAACTCTCCTTTCAATAGGAAACTGAGGAAGACACGATTCAAAGCGTGCATGGCAGCAAAAACAATCTGCGCATTATCATTTTTGACATGATTGAAAAGTTCGACGATGTTGTTCAAGTTGGATTTGTCGCTGAGGTTAGCTTCCAGCGTTCTGATCTTCTGACGTACAGATTTGAAATCTTCTGTCTGTTCAAACAAGCTCGTTAACAATTGAAATACTTCATAGTATCATTTATAGCAAATGATTTCTCTAATCTCCTTACGCTGCTATGGTCTCTCTTTCTTTTAATAGGCTGAGGCATAATGATAATTTGAAGGTTAAGTAAATTTCAAAGTTAAGTAAACGCAGGAATTCGATTTCACATTAAAAGGTTACAATTCAAATGTTCTAAGCCACAAAAGGATGGATTGAATGACGAGATTTATTTAGCAGAGATGTTTTCCCTCCAATAAGAATACAATATATTGGCAATTGTGTTTGATAAACCGGAGAGTCTTATAGCTGTCTAAGGAAGTAGACGATTGAGTAGAGTATAATAATAGAAGCAAAAGCAATTGAATAAAAGAGTTGAGAAGCTTCAAGGGTCGCCATCTCAGAATATAATTGTTAAAGTTGCTACTGCTATCTTTAAAGAAGAGGGATAGTATTTTCTAGACTGAACTGAGCGAACGCTCTAGGTCAAGTTAATTGGAACTACAAAGAGCTTGTGTGGCTCTTTCTTACTTTGAATGAAACGAAGAAATGAGAAGTACTAATAACTTTAGTTCCTCGATATAAAATGGTGAGAAAAAGATGCTTATTGCTGTATTATTGATCATACTCAGTATCCATATTATCTCTCGTATGACATTCAACAACTCAGTATTGCGTTTGCTGTATAAAAAGAAACGTATAATGAAAAAAGTAAATAAACCTTCACCTTCATTGCCTTTATGCGCTTGTAATAGTAGCATTAAATTGTATCCAGGCATAGAGGTAGTTAAAAAGGAAAGAATAAGATGTCAAATTATGAACTCAAGTTAATTGCTAAGTGCTTTTTAAGCAGTAGACGTGTATATATTAGTTTTCGCTAGCCTTAGCCCTACTGTACGGGGTATAAAACACTCTCTTCGAGGCGACAGTTTATACTACATGGTTCTGGCCGAGGTTGTGATTATCGACGTTTTTGAGTAGCAATATTTACAGTCTTTGACACTATACATTGATTCACCTGGGATTTCAGACTAATCATACTTTTATCGTGAACCTCTAGGAACTAAAGCGTTGAATACTGGAACAGACACTCCTCCATACTGTTCTACCTTCCTCGAAGTGTTGAACTCATCTATATTTGAAACAGAAACAATTCACAGGCTTTGTCTTCTCAGCAACTCTTTATAGGGTATTTCTATTGCATGATGTCACTTTCACTGCTTCTTTTCCACGCGCTCCTGACCTGACCACAACAAGTGTAATTGTACGCGACCTTCAACAAACTCTTTGCCACATCGTCTTTGTATTAAACTCTTCCCTTTCACGCAATTAACACAATGGATGCAGAATCCACCGCTGAAATAAAAGCATATTTGTAGCTTATATGGCCAATTTCACTACCATTTTGTAATGAAAACACCCAAGATCATCTTCAGATACACATATGTCGTTGTAGAAAAAATAAATGAAGGAAAGTTGAGACATGCAGTGTTATCAACATTATCTACCTTCCTTTGCTTTCTCCATACTTCGCCGCTAAGTTAGCTTTTGCTTTTTCAAAAGGCATGGTGTTTAATAAAAGGTTGGTAGTGAGAAGCAAGGTTACTAGAAAGAATCAAATAGAAACTAATGTAAAGGAAAGAATGCATAAATCTTACCTTACGAAGAGTATCGGATCAAAACGTGTTCGTTTGTATCTATCCCATGTTGCTCTGGTCATTTAAAGATGGTTTAAAATTTTGATAGAACTGAGGAGGCACCAGTCATGCCTACAATTATGATATCGAGAGAAATTTATCAAACCAATTTATTCATCGGACGAGTGTCGTTAGGAAAATAATGATTTGAAGGAAGATTGATTGCAAGCTCTTTGCGTTTTGTTTGTACCTCGTCTTTGGCGGAACAATATATTGGTGATTTATACACGAAGCGTCTTCGCAGTATCTTTTTGAAAACAAGTTTGGAAAAATTATTCTGCCGGAAATGATAAGTAGTCTATGCTGCGTATATCGGCTAAAAAAAAAGATTTTTGTAAGAAATGCTCTTATATTTTATTATCAAGAGGCTTATTATTCGTGATTTAGCAATGACTTATATTAATTCCGTTCTTAAATCATTAGATGCGCATATTTTTGTGAAAGTAAAGTCTATTAAGGTGGCCTTGAAGGTATCACAAATCGCACAGTAAATGGCTGTTCAGTAAGAATATATTATTAAAATAGTGATATAAGCTTACTGTAACCTTCAAGTTGATGCACAACATGGTAATTCTATGTGTTCGGCTTACAGTTTTCATTATATCGATGTTTTAGAGCTGATAACACTGGCTTAAGCATTGTACATGTCATATGCTGTATCGGTAGTCTATCACTCCATTCTTAACAATCTGTTCGAGAACGTCCATTCACGAGCTTATGCAGGTTTAGCAAACATATTCCAAAAAAATTTTGACGGTAGTTGCAGCCTAGCTATACAGCAGCATGGTTGTATATTGAAATAATAATTGCGATGGAATTGACGGATACTGTAGTAGGCTCAATAATAATACAAGACTGTTGGAATATTGATGTCTCTCTGATAATCACTACAGATAAGGGAAATAGACTGCCTCAAATTCCAATCCTAACAAGATATAACCAAAACACTGAAAGCATTGAAATGATGAATAGAAAAACCAATTTCCCCTAGAGTGTAACCATTGCATTTAACCAAACCTGCAATTAAAGATTCATATTACGTAATCATTCATTTTTTCTACGTGAGAACCCGAATGAGCCATTGCTCTTTTAATAATTTCTTTTTTTTTTTTTTTCTTTCAGCCCCTCACTTATA
Source organism: Mycotypha africana (assembly GCF_025528875.1). NCBI lineage: Eukaryota > Fungi > Mucoromycota > Mucoromycetes > Mucorales > Mycotyphaceae > Mycotypha > Mycotypha africana. Next base: position 628,780 of record NW_026515727.1, on the reverse strand, counting down.
CACTTGCTTGTTTACTGTTGACAGCTTTAAACAGACATTTGCACAATGTCAAATCAACCAATATCCACTAATTCTGTTGTTAATACTGACGAAAGTCAATCGACGTCAACGCAACAACAACAGCAGGATGAAGAAATGCCACCTTTTCAGTACCAAACAGACATTGCAGAAACAACTCCACGTGAGACTACACAAGCACGCTCTTCAACACCTCTTCAAGCCGCCGTAAACAGTCAACCTACTCCTCGAAATGCTAGTAATGTCCAAAGTAGTGCCACCATGGCCACCCAACCTGCACCTTTAATTGTTACTAGTACCACTGCAGGTACATCCGCTGATAGTATTGGTAATAATATAGCTGCAACAACTACTATTGATACTACCGCCGCATCACAACAGCAAGTATCATCAAATACATCAAAGAAAACCTTAATTGAAACAAGAAGAGCTGAACAAAATAGGGCAGCGCAAAGAGCATTTAGACAGAGGAAAGAAAGATATGTAAAGGAGCTAGAAGCTAAAGTAAATATGATGGCAGAATGGCAAACACGTATGGAACATTTAGAACAGGAAAATCAGCAATTAAAGCGACGTATTGAGGAACTGGAATCAAAACAACAACATCCACAACAACGGCATGACGATGATAATGAGAATATGACCAGAAGAACGGCTATTAAATTTCAATATAATGATACACCTTATACCAGCTCACAGCAACAGTCTATCAAGAATGATGAACAGAATAACATTAATAATGTATCAACTGTAAAGCCGCAAGAGCAGCAGCAATTGTCAACAACTTCATCTACAACAGGAACCACAGCAGCATCCTTAGTCAGAACAGCGACAGCAGCAGCGGCAGGTACAGCAGGTGTACCTGTTGGTGAAAAGGGCAAAGTGTTGGATGATTTAGTATCTATTCTAAGGACACGCCACAGGCCTCCTATTCCATCACACCCACCAAATTAAGAATGTTATATAAGGAAGAAATGGATCTATTAGATTACTATGGACATTTCATCTATTAGTAAACAATTAGTTTTAGTACCCAGAAACTGTACTAAACAAAAAGTCATGATATTCCTCATACTATGTATTATTTATACATATATGTATCTTCTATGCGATAACAAAACACAAAGACTCACAAATCAATAAAAAAAATCCAGAAAGCATGCATTCACTACTTTTAAGTATGAGCAATAAATTGATCAGGATTGTTTAATGCTGCTAGTTGGCTTCAGATAAATCTTTGATCTCCTAGAGATTGTCCTGACAAGAACCTTACCAACAATAGTCACTTCATGAAATTCCGATCTATCCGATCGCTCTTGTGGCAGACAGTTGATAAACGTTGATTTTATTCCAAAAAAGACGGAACAAACGGAAGCCTTATACTTCGATACTTGCTGAAAATTGTGACGGCCCATCACCCTGTTGCTGATTCAACCAAGCATGTTCTTATAACAACTTTAAAACTTTTCATTGCTTTTAGATAGAAGGTTGATAAGCTATCCAAAAAGCGATCATCAGCGTTTATGAAGAACTTGTAAAGATAATTCAGAAGCAAAAACAAAATTGTCAATCTTGTATATCTTAATCTGTAGACACTATTTGCAGACGTTCTAATAGCCTGGTCACTTCAGCATAATTTTCCCGCTATTTTTGAAGTTTTTCACGACAAAAGGTTTTATTAATTGGAAATGCATACATAATGTGGTTTATCGTTGGTGAGGTAAAAAGGAAATCTGATCAAAACTAATGCTACTTATCATGTAATGGTCACCATTTGGAACAGCTAATGCATTTTTCATATTACCTGATTGTCGCTTGTATTGAATAAGTGCTTCATATTTGTATATTGTAGTTGAAAATGTTGAAGAATAGCTTTTCATATATTGGATATAAAATTAACCATACAGACAAAAAGTAATTGTACTTACGAAGCATTTTCTATATTTACTTTTCTTCAAGCGTTGCTTTCTGCTTCACCGGTATCCTTCACATGTTGTATATGCAGTTCACTAGTAATCCTCTAAAGTGATTACAATGATGTGTTGTTATTATCAGTAAATTTGCAGCGGTAAGCTAAGATTTCTTAGTGATTATTCATCCGCTGATCGATATTTACCTGCCGTCAAACCTATTGAAACCATCCCACGGGATGACGTTGTCAACAAATCCTGATTTCTGACATTACTGGTCCTGTATTTTTGATTATATCAAGTTTGAGCGAAGAGAAAGATGATTAAAGGAACACATTCCAAGACTCTACATATGTTTTCTGATATCAGCGTTTAAATGGTTGTTTATCAGGTGAAGTTCGCTGTCCGCTTTTAGCAAAAACTCTGTGAAATAGACTCAATGATCAATTGAGTATGCTTCATAAAGTGTAAGGCTTTGGTAGTTATGGAATGAGCAAATAAGCATGAAAACTTTACGGCTATTTAATGGTTTCATTACAGCTACATAATTTCGCCTCTAAGCTTACAAATCCAGCAAATAAGAGCTTTTTTTCTGGCGTTTGATGCTGTACGATAGAAGATAACATTGCACTCTTTGGGTAAAGACTTTTATTGAATAAAGTTGTTTACGTGCATTCCATGAGTCTTACAGTGATAAAAAAAAGAATCGTATGAAGTTTGCTTGTAGCATTAACCCCATGTTCTATTAAAGTGACAAAACAAAAGCGTAATCTCAAAAAATCATTTAAAGAAATTCTCAAGTCCAACGTTTTCTATTTTATCAAGCATCATGCTAACATCGGCGTATTCCACTTTTCCTACTGTTAACACAGCTATTATTACACTTTTCAAAACACCCAGGGCTAAAGTAACGCTCGAGAAGGATTAAAAAATTGAATTTATGAGTAGAAAAATAGTATAACAACCTAAACGACAGTTAGAAAAATCAAAAAGGAAAGAACCCCAGAAGCTATATTAAGCGAAATATGTACAACAAAGGTGATCATCCTACTTCTAGTTACAATAATTGGCCATCTTTTCTTGTTTCTGTGGACGGAAACACCGCTAAGTGTCAGCTTACGTGAGAGTTCTACTGGAATATACGTGGTTGCTTTCAGCAATAGGATAATAAAGGTGAGAGGCGGTAAACGTCTCGACAGGATGCACAATATTGCTTTCTGATTCATACATAAAAGGCATAATGAGAGTAATATCGCTACCGTTGCAGCGACTAATGAGTACTACACCTTATAGACGTACTATAGCTAAAGGCAACCGAAGATGTGCAATTGTTATCAGATTATGAATATAACATAAACCTGGCAATTTCTTCTCAATATTACTTGCAAAGTACATGGAGTTATATAGTAAAGGTTTGTAACACACACACACACACACACACACACACACACCCTTTCATAAAAAAGGCTAGTAATTCTCTTGTTGAATGTGGAATGCTACATCAAGCCAACTACAGTATTAGCTTTTATCTAGCGCACATTTAATTCTTGCCCGCTTGTTACTATGGTTTTATCTCATCCATAGAAAATTATAGTTCAGTTGTATAAATAGTTCACATACTTTAGATGATTCTAAACATGCTGATAGAAGTTGACTCCTTTGCCGTATCCGATCTGTTTTTGTCGCCCAATGTATTTCATTAGCTTTAGCATTGGATATATCGCTCTGCATGGAATATCAACTGTCCATCGTCAGCGGTAGACAGCAAGGTAATCTCTCGTTCCTCGTCGTCGTCTGCATATAATCAATTACATTTACCATTCTACCGTTGACCCTTATTCCCTCTTGATTCTTAAAGCTCACTATCATAATGATAAACTCGGAGTAATTGCTTTAGTAAGGACACATTTCACTAATTCTTACGTTAGATAGAAAACAAGGGCTTTTATTTAGTTAATACAGAATAATGCATACAAATCTAAATGGCAGAAAAAATCATTGGTATTGCTGTTGTTGCTGTTGTTGCATCAATATGTCGCCTCCGTGATTTGATAAAGCTGCTGAAGCGGTTGTAACGTCATAATCCATCATCATCATATTTGTAGATGGTGCTATGTCAAAAAAGTTGAAATTGTTGTCCATCATTGTTGTATCCACCATTGTACCAGGAGCGCTACCGTTATGTAAAAGCTCCATAAATTTTTTATTGTTGTAATTATTTGTATGTTGACCAATTAAAGGAAAGGTGTTCAGATCGTCATCAAGACTCGGTTGGTAAGGTCGATGTAAAAAGTTATCTTCAATAGCAGTTGTAGTTATAGCTGCTGCTGCGGGAATAGCAGGAGTAAGCGCTGTAATGGTAGTTGTAGCAGCAGTAGGTTGTTGGGTATATAAAGAAGCGTTAGCGCTGTTAAATTGTTGATGCTGTAAAGGGAAGATACCTTGCACCTGTGGCGGCGGTGCTGGTTGTTGTATTGATTGTTCGTGCATGGAATGACGATGATTAACTTGTGCTTGTTGCTGTTGCTGATGATAGATATCAGACATGCCATGAATAGATATACTTTTCTTGACCCGTTTAATTTTATTCTGATGAAGATATGGAACAGCAATTGGTATGAATGGGTCAGAGGGTGCTTGTGGCTGTAATATCGTGCTAGTATGCACAGGGTTGCTTGTAGCTGTAGGTTTTACGTAAGGTGAACTTGGAGATACTGTCCTACTGCTCTGATTGCTACTAATACTGTTTTGGCGACGAGGACGATTGATATTCATGCTGATTGATATGCTACTATTGGAGGATATAACAGATGGATTTCGGCAATGATGGTGAGAGTGATAATTGCCATTGTTATTGTTGAAAGACCTTAGATCTTGACAAGACTGAGCCATTCCTCTTCTTAGCAAAGGCCTTGGCTGGTGAGGTTGGTGATAAGTTACTTGTAGCGGCATGGCATGTATATTATTCAGCGGTTGGTGGTATTGGTGTTGAAATGTATGAGAAGGGATATCGGCGCTTGAGGAATGAAGCAAAGTTGTTGGTACAATGTTGTAATAGTTTGTCGAAGGCATTGTATTCCCTCTTTTACTATTGCTTTTGGTTGATAGAAATGGCTGGATGTAATGTGTAGGAGATGGAGACGTGTTCATACTGCTCATTTTACTATCGGTATTGTTGGGTGCTCGAGCATTCATCATATTGGTTGCGTAATTTTTTAATTCACGCAAAGGAGAATTTACTGTAAGCTGCTGTATTAGATAAGAACATCTTTGGTGCTCTTTTTCTATAGTTTGTTTTTCATTTGTAAGTGTCGCATGAGAGGTTGCTGCTGCCGCTGTTACCTTGAACACTGTAACTGCTGACGTGATGCAATGAATAAGGAATTGTATACCTCTAGGCATGTATTTAAACGCTTGGTTTGGATCTTTAATCCATAGATATTCTACCAGTCGAATTATGCTCGATGCAGACGATAGGCACATCTCTTTATGATTGTACTCATTGTAGATTTCTTCAATGTTGCTAGTAATGCTGTTGATTTTACTGACAGGTGGTAAAGGATACATGAGATAATGAAGATGCAATAGGATAACGTTTAAGTGATACAATAAATGAATAAACCTTGTAATCGGTGATACTACATGTGTAGTACCCTTTATTGCTGCTGCTGTTGGTTTTTCTTGGTCTTCTTCTTTTTCAGGCACAGGAAATGGATAGTCAAGTACCATTGGTTGCTCTTTATTTTTTGCCCTTTTTTTAGTGTCATTGTTTACACCACTTGATGACGAATTCAGTAAGAATTGTGCAGGTAAATTCATGTAATCACGGTCGACCCTGACTTGTAATTGTATTAATGTCATTGCTTCTTCCATAACCTGTGTCTCAGTACGTTTATCTTTTTGAACTTCTTGTCTTTGTGTGACACGTTGTATGTGTTGGTGGATTTTAGATAAAGTGGCTATAAAAGGTATAACACAGCGTTGGCAATCTATGAAGAGCGCTTCATCAGTATGTGTAGATGTGGGCAAGAATAGTGAAAGCACTTTGTCATCCATCGCTGCTGTTATAAAGCCGTTTACGGATAGTCCTTGTTCCACACTTTGAGATTTATAGAATTTATATTAGCATAAAATTTCCTTTTGTAGGGTAATGTATTCGTTGCGATTACCATAAAAGGGTACAGTATGTGAAAACCATAGCCATTGTGCGTTTTTTAGTCTCCAACTCCAGATCCATTCTGTTGCAATCTTCTATCGTTGCTGTTGCTGTTGCTGCTGTTGCTCCTCTAAGCGTTGTCATTGTTAAAGGATTCAACTTTAATATATCACAAAAATCGATTGCTCGGCTGATAAGATTTCTACTTTTCTCAAAAAAGTAAGATTTACTGTTACAACTGCATTCGAGATACTTGACTAATAGCAGAAATGTTTGTATAAGTGCAATAGAAGGCCTTCCTACTGCTTCATCCAACATCATCATAGTTCTCTGATAATAAATCTCATGTTCGCCTGTTTGCTGATGGAACGAGCTCAGAATACATATAGCATTTATCAAAATGCGTGGTATACTATTGAGCTGAAATTGCTGATTAAACAGTGAAGGTACGAATAAAGGATAATAAGGTTGAATATGAATGAAGTAGAACTGTATGTAATCACTTTCAATTTCTGTGATCACGAACAGCGGTGGCTGTAGTAAACCACTACTGCTTTTGGATGATGATGGTGATGGTGAGGACGACGATTGGGAATCTATATATGCTGTTGCCATGATATCTTGCATATAATTAGGGCTGCCGAACTCGTTGATAAAAAATCTATTCTTATCATCAGTTGAACTAAACAGCGGTGTAATACCTGTGAATCCAAATAGAGTCAAATAATGTCAATATGCATGTACATAAACTATATAAGAGCAAGCTGCACTTCTGATTTTACCCTGCTGTACGTTCGTTATCGTATTTTTATTGTCTGTGTATAATTGTTGTTTACGCATCGCTTCCTCCACCAACTGTATTGTAGGCTCACCCAACGAATTGAGAGCTCTTTCAATAACATTTATTTTGTTCTCTAACGATTCAATGTAATGCTTTGTGGCTGCCGTTGTTGCAACTAATCCGGCAGCTCCTGCTGTTGTACTTGAACCACTTCCACTATTATTGCTACTGTTGGCTTTTTTGGGTGATGAAGCCTCAAAAATACAGGGTATAGATGATCTTCGACATGTACCACAAGGTGTTCCACCATCACATTTAACCTTAATATATAGATAAGTGGTTTTTTAGTATGGGATGCTTTCCAGCGTCTTGTGCATAGTAAGCGCTCTGGATACCTTTCTGCGGCGACAATCTCTGCATGCCTTCACAATTTTTTGCCTTTTGGGCGCTCCGTTCGCATTGAGTTTAGTGGCGCTACTGGCGTTTGATGATGCATTCTTACTACTTTTCTTTGCCGTTTTCGCATTTTTTACTTTTTCAACGTCGCTATGGCCGACAATATCCTCCTCTGTATCTGCTTTTAGCTGTTGCTGATTTTGCTGAGTTGTTGATTTTTCTCTCATGGGCGGCAAAGTATACTCTCTGATGCTCTTTACAGGTTTATGAATAAGGGTATACTATGCTGAAGGTATGATTAGTTGATGACGTGGGGGCAAAAAGCAGTAAAAAACCAGAATATTATTCGTAGTTGAGAAGATAAGAAGAAGGACTAAGATAAAGATGAGTAAAAGTAAGCAGAAAGAGAGTTGTAAGAGATAAAGGAAAGTAAAGTGCATGTGGAACCATAGAATACTTAAAAAAGTTGAGAGCAAATCCTTTTTTTTTTTTTTTTTTTTTTTTCTGTTACTGCATACCCAAGATAAATTTTAAAGTTGAAGGTCAAACAGGCAGAAAGCCTTCCTCTCTTTCGCTCACACGGACGTGTACAAAGAAGTGGATTTTATTGTTTTAAATGCATTATGCTACATCGATGGTTCCCCTAAAGAGCTTAAACAGAAAAGTAATTTCCTGATCTGATAGGTTACTGTAAGTGACTTGATTTATGCTCAACGAAATGCATCTTATTCGGCTGAGACGCTTAAAAAGACAATTTTTGTAGTTTTGCTGTGTGTGTGTGTATGTCAACATGTACTAACTACAAAAAAGATTTTTACAAAAGAAACCACATGTACAATAGCACCTAAAAGCCGCTTTCACTGGCATATAGTACCGTTAACTGTGTAACTTGTAAAGTCTTCTTTTTCTTCCAATGCGCACGTTCCTTCTATTTTATAGTTTCGCTATTATTGTTGGTCGAAGTATGCAGATATGATTTCGGTGACATCTGCTGTAACCTATTTAATAAATTAAAAGGATAACTTCTCGTTGACATTTATGTATCCTTCATGTCCATTATAGCTGCTTTTTTTTCAATTACTACTAATAGCCGTAGCATCATTCTTTCATCATTCTTCAAAAGCGAGTACGAGAATTTTAAAAGGAAATTGTGGCCTACTTTACTGCAACCTACTTTCCTTCCATAAATATGTACCAACAAAAAGATGGTTTTTACGACATAGATGGCTTTGAATATGTGACATGTACACAGACACAGATCAAACACAGGGTGGGTACAAGAAGCTATAGCTGATATTGGTCTCTATATCAAAGTAGTAAAACCAAACCATCAACATCCAATCTGACATAACGAAAGTTGGTTTGAAATCTCCTTATTGCTCTTACAGCACAGTTGACACCCTCCCCTGTGCAGAAAATATGAAGGTTCAGGCTTTACGTACCTTGCACTAGCCTCTTGCAGGCTGGCTCCAGGCATAAAAGCTATTTTGACTAAAACTCATTGGGAATTAAATACAAATTTCTCATCATCTTTTTCTATACTAATACAAGTTGTGTATAACATATGCGACGTCCCAAGTATAAGTAGTAAAACGAAAAGCGTTGAACGTGAAACTAGTAACTAGCATAAAGACGTTCGCGATATAATATCATCCCCATCAACCTGTGCACAGTAAGAAGCCTTACCAACTTTTCTGAAGAGTAACGAAGTCATTAAGTTCATAGTCATCGACTCATTACAGTAACCAATTTAGAGGATAAGCGAACGTTTTAGGTAGCAATATGGATGAAAAGAATGCTACAGTATTTTGTATGTACATTTAAATGGAAGTGGAACCGCTGCAAATTACTTTGAAATGTATTCAATGAGTTTTATCAGTGATATTTGCTACCAATTCTTCAGATCGATTAAAATGTCTTTCTTGGGGAGTAATCTAGCTCATATCTTTCCAAGAGGCAGGGAATATGCCTGTCTTGCGGGCTAAGTTGTTACTTGAAGAAAGATCGATCGCATGAATAGAGATAAACCAAAAAGAAATGCCAAATAAGAATACCCCCGATCCGTCATCCCTTGGGCTTGCTCTGTTTTAGCAGGTCGGCTGGTCATCGCGCTCAGGTTTTCCATTCTGAACGGGGCGATTAAACTGCAGACTCACAAGTTTACGGCTCGCTCACTGACCAATCAGTATTTCCTCAATATATAATTAAACTCAAATCGTATTTAGGCTGTGTACAATTTTAACAAAGTTCCTATGATATTATACAGTCGTGTCAACGCCAAAAAGCGGTTTCTACATAAGAGGGCGGGAGACAAACTTTTCCAAAGTGGGCTTATGGAGTCCAATAGCAGTTTCATTTCAGCGTTTGGCTTAGCTTTCGCATTTTAGTGTTTGGCTTAGCTTTTGCATTGAGTTGGGATGGTTTTATCATTTCAGCGTTAAAGTTGGCTTTCTTTTTCATTTCACTTCACTTGGTTTTTTCACTTCACTTCACTGTACTTGATTTTTTCATTTCACTTCACTAGCTTTTTTATATATATATCATGGTTGTTATTTCTCGCGAAGAAGCAGTATGTTTATTTTATGCTGTGCCGTACAATGAGGAGAATATTAGAAAGTATACCAAGATTATCGACGAACTAGAAGATGTTGGAATATGCTATTCAAGGAACCCCAAAAAACCAAAACTTTTATGTACAAGAGTCATTTACGCCAATTGGTTCATTAAATTGTATACATCGAAAGAAACCATTGAAAATAATATGGAAGCGAGTAAAGAAGCAAATGAAGATAATAAAGAGAATGAAGAAGTTGATGAAATTGTTAGAACGAAAAATAAATCAACGCTTGGTACTTGTTCATATTAAGATATTTTTTCGCGTTTAATGACTAAGCTTGTCCTTATCATAAAGTCTAAAGCGCAATTGAAACAATTTATGGATATTATGTATCTGCCAAAAGATCCTAAGTCCATATCATACGAGCGTAAATATTTGTCATCCGATAGCATCATGTCAGATGTTCAAAACTACAGTTCGGTTTTTCGAGACGAACCTTTTAACAAATTTGTTAGATGGTGCTCCACGCAAAAGTTAGCGTTTCTAGACACAGCAGTTAAAAGAAAATACAAAGCGTTACCAACGAAATCTTCATTACGAGGCATATACGTCTTAAAAGACTGCTTTAAAGGTAGTTAATGTGTTTATTACAAAAATATGACGAATATTAATAGTTATCACGACTTTAGATAATAATTTGGTTTTTGGCAGATGGTTGATTAACGGGTCACGACTCTATAGAATGCTCAGATGTCAGAGGAGAGAAATGGAGAGCTGAAATAATTTCTCGAGCTGTAAGCTCAATAGCAGTAAAATCAGCTATTGTCCACAATGACTGTTCTAACCGTTGTGGACAAAGGAAAATAGAAATATTAAATAGAACATTCAAACGTCCCTTCTATAAGTGTTCGGACCTGATTACTATGAGGCAATTGCTTTCGATAGCAACATTATAAGTTCATACCAATCAATGGGAGTTCAATATTGAGTTAAAGAGTAAAACGACCAAAATCGCGATACAATGTCATAAGAGCTATTTCTTTTGATTTGACCAATCAATACAAGACTGAGCAGATTTGTTTATTGTTCAACTCATTCTCGCCCGTGACTGTCTTGAAGCATTTCGTTGCTTTTTTCAAGACTAAAAGAGCTTAATTGAATTTACGTAAAAAGTCATGTTTCCCTTCTTTCTTGCCTTTTTTTCGACAAATGTAATTTCTTCTCCTTTATTTCACACAACTTATTTGCTCATACTCTCATACCAGTCTTGTCTCAGTAATGCAGCATCAGCAGCATGACAAGGAACGACAGCAGCTTCCGCAAACATCTCCAACTTTACCCTTTGAAGTGAAAAAAGGAAATAACGACCACTATAATACAGATGAACAGTCAACTGATACTATGAAACGTTTACATTTCCAAACTATTTACCGACATCATGATACAAGTACTGAACAAACAAATATAACAAATATAGAGCGTACAAAAGAATTTACGCCCTCCAGGTTAAGCTTCATAAACGGCCATTTACAACACTTCTTAAAGACGTTATTGAAATATCTGTTCAGAGATAACAATTTACCCTTATGGATCAATACAATATACCATTTATACACAGCTAGAATATATATATTTCCTTACAAACGAACAACAACGGGAACCATAAGGCAGTACGAGCAACTTACAAAGCTGCAAGGCATACATCATCTTTCTTTAGGGCTACTCTCCCTGTTTGCTTTGAAAGAAAGAAGACTTTCTTACGAACGAAATGCCTTGTTTCTCCTGACTTTGAGTTCAATCGGACGATCGTGGTCATATTATCAACCTCATTCATATGTGCGGTCGTTGAAAGAAATAGGACTATCGAATCTTGGCATAACATTAATTTGTGCTATTGCATTGGTGAAAACAATAAAGAGAACAAAAAAGTTTATTTAAGCCTGTTTAGCGCTTTACTCGAATTCTTTCACATTGTAATAAAGAATAGTAGAGTCAGTACATATAATGGCTAACGTTAGTTTACTGGATTAAAGGAATCCGTTAGCGATGTTTAAATGATTAAATCGAGCTATTTTATCGAATAAAGTAGCTTACTGTATTGGGGTATCGACAATATGACTATCATTTACAATTCGAAATAAACCAGCCATACGTTTAAGAGTCAAGCTCTCCTCTTCTTGAAGGACAGGTATAATAATTAGTTTTTCATTCTGTATTATTGATTTTAAGAGGGTCATCACTACACATCAGTTCACTTCAATCATAACAGTTGCTTATATAAAAGCATTGCAAAGGTACTAACATACACTATTTCCAGGTTCGTATCCCACCAAGACACACATTTGTAATTCTTTGACCACTATATAGTCAACGTATTTCCATCTTTTTGCCAACACAAGATCTGAATATACTGTCTTCGACATCAGCCCATTCCTTTCTGGAAACTGTTTAGATTTTAATTCAATATCATGCAGCTACAAACGACATTGAGAAAAAAAAAAAGCTTTTAGACGCCAAACAGTACTATTGCTGTCCATGTCGTTAATGGCTGATTTACTGTTTCTTGGTGATTCATTTAACCTCTTCGATCGAAAACTCTCAGAGGGGAAAGTCAGCATTTTTGTATTGGGTTCGAAATTAAATTGCTGATCTTATCTGAAAACCGTTCTCAGAGTATTCCTGCTTGGTATTTTAACAGAATGGACCTGTTTGGTAAAACTCCAAGCAAGAGAGTATACATTTAATGAAACTGATGTGTATTAATTCATTTCAGTAACTGCATAATTATAAGAGGTGAATCGTTGTTAAGTGCAGTATTTCGCAGACAAGTTGAGGAATTATTTATTGTAGAATGCCACAAGGTGTATAATAATAAGGCCATTCAGCTCGTAGACCCTTTTCTTTTTTTCAAGAATTTTAGAAGCTGTAAATTCATTAAGTTATAAGTAACTTTAGCAACTGCCTTCTAATATTATTCAGTACTGCTTTTATTAAGGCCTTCGTGATAGTTTTATTGTATGTGATGTTATGCTGTTGGACTGACGTGATCCGATATAAGTTGGGCTCCGACAGAGACATAAAAGTTTACAGACCGCACCACTTCCGACGGTTTACTACATTTTGCACATTTCATATACTTCCCAACATCATGTCATCTATACACCCACAAACATACACACGCATGAGAAGCGAAACACCTGTATCCAGTCATGGCTCACGAACGCTAACAGTAGAAGATGAAGATGAAGAATTTTTCGATAAGACGGACAGTAATGGAGCTTCAGAAGAAGACGACCAAGAACCTTTTGGTGTGCTACACTTAAGAGGTGATATGAATGCCAGAAGACGACTGATTCACTGGGACGAAAGTGTGGTTGACAACGAGCATATGAACAAAAAAAAGTCGAAAAGTAATTACAAAACAAGCCGAAAAAGAGACACGCTAACCTTTGTTAGATAAGCTCTGAAGAATTGATTCTCACCTTTCTTCGCTTGTTTCTGCCCAAATAGTCTGTTGTATTTACCATAAACCTCGTGCCGTCGGCGAGTCATCAGACGAAAGCAGCAGTAGCTCGAGTAATGATGGTAGCGATAGTGATGATAGTGATGATAGCGTTAACAATGAGAGCGAAAAAATAGCTCATCAGCGTCATAGTAGAACATGCAAGCATAGCCATTCTAAACGCAGAAGTAAAAGGAATCCTAGAGAAGTTAGCCCAAATGCCTATGAACGTCAACCAAACTATAATAAATAAGGAAAGCTTGAAAAATTGCAAGCACAGAGCAGCTCAATGCATTATTGTCGGTCTTTGTATAGCAATCTTTTACTTTCTCATTTTTTATGATGTGGTTTATGCAAACAATCAAAGCGGTTATTTTGTAGATAAACTCCACCTCAGATTGTTCAATACTGTCACGACTTCGTTTATATATCTGAAATTAGAGGCAGATGTAAAGAATAGGAACAAACAAAAAGCAATTTTATATAACCAGATGGACAAAGAGGTGTAACTTTTATAATAAAGTGTCAAGCAACTTATTAATGTGCTAAAGTGTTGAGTAACGGGTTTATACGCAATCGGATAATTGGTGCCTGACATGTGGCTTATTGTTACCAGAGCATAGGAACTGAGTTGATGCATAAATGCCATATTCGGGCGATTATCCATCCCTTTTTTATTTTTTTTATACCTCAACCTTGTAATTTCTCACAATATGGGCTCTCGGTTAGAGTTTCACTCTAAGCTTTACGAGCTCGAGCCGGTGGATGCAGATGATGAATTAGAGCTTGTAACGTGTTCAGTTTGCACCATTAGTTCAGTGATGCTATTACAATAGTTATTAAACGGTGTATTTTTACGGACATTGTTCCTTTATTCTAGGATTTTGCTAAATTCTACGCGAACTATTGTGAGGCAACCAAGAATAAATCAGAAATTGAACTTCACAACTACCTTCACGATAAAGCTTCGCAAAATAAAAAAGAATACCATGACTTAGTATCCGCATTACTATACGGTATACTGACAGAACCTGCTGATGCCAAATCTGTAAGCAACAACGTACCAACATATTCCTGAAATGCCAGTAGGTCGTTAACGTAGTATCAACTTTATAGTTTTTTCAGTCGATCGCTTATATCAACCGAGATCATTTTGCCAACGTTGTTAATAAATTGCAAACCATATGCAACTCATCGAAGTTTCATCTTTTGAAATCACAAGCCAGGGAACAAGTAAGTCAGTTGGAGAGGATTTACTTGAATACGCGACTCTACATGCGCATTTACATATTTGTGCTTTAACAGTTATTTTGGTTGGTGACTGCATTGACGAATTTAAACGTGAACAACATCGATTTGATCTACTTGAGTTTGCTAAAACAGATACGTGGAGGTGACTTCAGTCAGCCAAACCTATCATTGTGTGATCAATATGTTAAACTATGCGAGAGAGTTAAACCTTGGTTAGATGTGAATCCCAAAATAATAGCGATGACAGTATATACTTATCTGAGAGTGCTAGCAGATCATCATCGGTCAGCACAATACCATGCATTACAACAAAAAGAGATTCGGTTTGTAATGAATTTGATGAGAGAGAGAGTAAGATAAGAATATAAAGTAAAATTCTTTATGGTATAGTAATTGATAGATTACATAACTTTTTTACACAGTGGATGTTATGCGTGCCTATCGGTAGAGATCTGATTCGGGCCCTTTATGACGTACAAAATATTCCTGAATTCAAACAATTTTGGCAAGATTTATTGCAAAAACCACAAAGTCTATCATCAAAATTCAAAGGTTCGCAGAACACTATTCTATTAGAGACTAATACCAACAGAGATTTTAAAACGACGTTTGACGAAATATAGGCGTAGATATGATATTGAATTCACCTACACCAAAAGAGTTCTTAAGGAGCAGGTTAACAGTCGATATGGAAACAAAGTTACTATATATTTTGCAAAACGTGAGTATTGATCATGACCAAAAAAAAAAAAAGGCAGCTTACAAAATTTACCTTTTGCAAATGATGTAGTTGCGGATCAATCAATTTCAACGAAATTTGAATTGGTTTACTCAACGTTATCTAAGCTCACCGGAGTCGGAGCCTTTTTATGTGGATATTATTCGATATATAGTAGCAGGCTGGTATCCTTCCAACCAAATCTTGCAAAGCGATATTGTTCCTCGTTACGTAGTCATTGGAAGTATGCTTAGAGCTATAAGGGTAATGTTTGTTTTCGTTGAAAGGGAAATTTAATGAGAATACTCTTATTCGAACTGATGGCAAGACTTTTTTTTTTTTAGAATAATACTGTTGCAATGAATGTTAAAACGGCCCTGATTTTGGATTGGTTATTTTTCAAGCCCACAGATAATATTATGTTTATAGGTAAGCTATTGTAGATGTGCTAGGAAGAGTAGAAACTCATGTAGACTGACATATCATACGAACCAGAACCAGCCATGCTGCTCATTGAAAGATCAGCAGAGCGTTACCCTTCCATTACAGCCTCGCTGATTGACTTCTTGAAACGTTCCGTCGAAGAATACTTTCCACCTATGAAAGAATACATGGCTGGATGTGTCACCTGCGGTATGCGTACTTTATTATCGAAGGGCGTCATACGTAGTTTATTACCTCTGTATAAATTACCTACCATGGATTCTGCAACAAAAGATTGCATGAAAATTCTATTCCATGATTTTTTGGATGAAAGTAGTACCAGTCGAAAACAGCAACAATTATCGACACCGTCATCATCATCAAGTGCAGCAACAGTAGCTGTAGAGCCTATGCCTACGCCTACTGTAGGCACTACGAACATGACCAATACCCCAGAGCATCATCATGAAAATCGCCAACAACTGTTAACGGACTTTCCTTTATCAGCTAATTCATTTATAAATGATAGCGACGTGGATGCTTATCTATACGGCGAACCCCAAGCTACATCGACGAAATCGACAGCAACAACGATGAATACAGGTGTACCAACTATTCAAGGTCAAATTGGCCTTACGATTGACGAAGGCAAACCGAAGGATGTGGATAGAGCGGGTAAAACGGTTTTGCTTAACACAAGGGCTACTAAGCAAAAAACTGATTCAATGACATGCACCAATGTTAATGCCATTGCTCCATTAGCAATAGTAGAGGAAGAGGTGTATAACGAAGCAATCCATCAGGAACAATTACAGCGAGCCACTTCGTCTAAATCAATGATGATGGTTGACGACGTTGATATGACCAGTAAAGATGAAGATAGCGGAGAAGAACAAATGAAAGTTAGCGAAGGAAAAGAAAATGAAGGAATAGCAGGGCGTCAGTTTAAGCAAGCGCAGGAAATGGAAGTTAGCAGTGCAGAAGACTACGAAGAAGAAGATGAGCGAGCTCAGGCTGCCATGGAATCAAATCAATCTTATTGGATATTTGGTGATTCGTTAAGCCGATTTAAAGAAGCATGCGTTGTTCTGTTAAATGGCACGGGCGAGCAATTTGAGGAAATGTATGATGAACAAAATACAATTGCAAAGAAAAACTTGAGTGAAATTCTCGCTGTCTATTATAGAATTGTAAGTCAGAGGTGCTTTGACAAGTTTGCCTTCATTGGAATGCATATCTAAAAATAATGGATCATCATAGGCTATCCCTGCAGAAATGTTGGTGGCTACAATAGGAACACACATTCGAAATATTATTGCTTCTACGATGCTCTCACATACCAATACTGCAATAAGCAAAAATGACAATGAGGATATCCTTGTTAAAGATAGTACAAAAGATGTGTTTGATTTAGTGATGTTTCATTATTGGAACATGTGCGCAGTAAAAAAAGATGACAGTAATGTAAAGAAGATGATTGAGTTATTGAGCTGCTTGGCTCATCAGACACGGATAGATCAAAGACGGCACATGGTTGGTGTTCGCTGGTGGTCATTCATAGCAGAGTAAGTATAATGCAAGCATGTATTAAGAGTTATGTTACTCCTGGAACAAATGTTTGAAAACTTATGGAATTTGCTTAATAGTCAAATGCTTAAACGTGACGAAGTAAATGCTTGGTTTCCAACCTTTTTGCAAGGCTATCAATCATTCGTAAAGCATGCATATAGCATCGATCATTCTACGATGAATGAAAATGAATATTTGAAGAACTACTTAGAGAAAGATTTGCAGGTACAGCAGGCTCAATTTGTTGCAACAATGTAATAATACAGAGCACTTAAGCAAATTTTTATCTCTTTGTTTTAGATGCTTGCCCAACTTAATGTTAGCCAATTCAATCGAGTCATCACCCTGCTATACCAGTTTTTACCTGATATAACTTCAGGCAATTTAGAATTATTGAAGCTAACACTCATGATGCTCTTACCTGAAACGGTAAACTTTTAAGCGTGTCAGAAAGTATAATCAACCGATCATATTAATATACCCGGTTTTGTTAACTGATAGATGGGGAAAATGGCATTGGAGCTCCATTACGGATATTATCATATTTTCGGCAACAAGTTTACTGATTACCAGTTCATCAGTACTTCCTTTACATTACCAACGTTTGAAACGCTATCTTTTTGGCAACTATTAACCGCCGAACTGCAAGGTCGACCTGCTCTCATTCAAGAGTTTTTTCAAAACCCCAAAGTTAGCCAGCTTTTGAAAGTGGATTGTAAGTTAACACTAACGATTTCGTAAATTGATTTACCTAGGAGAGGCGCACTATTGACTGATGTACTCATTTCTTTTTTACTTAGTCAAAAATGAGATTATCCCCTTCTTACTTACTTTGTTGAAATCAGTTGCTCCTTCAAAAGAACTGATTCATGCCATTGTCCAAATTGTTCCTATATCTAATACTTCAATTACTGACGAGACTGGACAAGAGTTATCGGAGCAGCTACAGTTGACAATTGCTTTACTACAACATTGGTCAACACTTTCAGAAGAGCCTTTCATATCCTCATTATCTGATTTAGTGTCCACTCTAATCGATCAAACACAGATATTTGAAGATGGAGAGGAAAAACAACTCATGGCACCGTTGTTGACAGTTCTTTATACATGGTGGAGACAACGAACCGCACCACGTAAGCAAAAATATTATATTAACAGTACCTCAGATAGCATTTTTTAAGGAACTCATTTTATCTTTCATGCAGAATCGTTCAAACAAAATAAAGAACTGTTAGCAAGCCTTTTTAAACTAGGGAAACTGATAGGATTCGTCTGCCCGAAAGAATGGAATCAAGGTAGAGTACCCTTTGCATTATGACGTGGCGATGCAACGAGAAATCTAATTGTTCCATATTGCTTTGATCTAGACATACCGCGTAAAAGAAAACGCGTAGTTGTGTTTGATTCAGATGAAGATGAAGAAACATAAGATTTAATGGAATTCCTTATTCTCGTGATTACTGCTATTAACGTAGATCTGTATACCCGCGTGCCTCCTTTGCTTTACATTGAAGATCGCCATTCTTAGTTGCTGAATTTCAAGGTTGTAGTAACATTTAAACAACACTTTTACCAGCTTCGATTGATTCTTACGGTGGTTGTGCACATTATAACATTTATACTGTATTAAATTTGATTTATGTGATTTTTGGCTCAATGAAATGTCTTGATTTTCACATACATGAAATGTTTGCATAATACACATTTATAGCAATGATATTAATTTTATTAGTGCTACTGCTTTGTTCGTTGAATATCAAAAGTACATACGCTCGCAAAAAAAGGTTTATAAGAGGTAATCTTAGTTTATCATTGGTTAATGAACTCCTTCCTCCATATTGTTGTATTTGCTTAATTGAAATTGATAACGGTTATAAGTCGATGACTATGAAATTAAGTGTTTTTATTATTCTTCAGATGAAGTAGAAGGATTTTTCACTCTGTAAGGTTTAATGGGAATTATATTATTTGAGGACGCGTATGCTAGTCACTAATTTCAGGTACAGATGCTTGATGCGTAATTATTATGCTTAGGCCTGTATTTCATTATATGTTGTACATAGCCTATATTAGATGCAATATAGATAGACCGTGGTGGAATGTATTCTCTTCCTGATTGTACGTACTCGAGCTGCTGTTGTGATTACCAATCATCTCTTACGGGTTATGCGATGTATATTAAGAAATAAGTTTAGACATTAATTACAGCTGTTTATTTCAGGCTTGCAGATATTTATTGATGAGCTATTCCTTATTACTTACCTTTTGTTTCTACGCATGTCCAGTTACTATCGGGATAATGATTATTATTCTTTTTTATTATATATGCATGTTCAAGTACTATTTCATTTCTTGTAGTGGTCTGGATATTGTTGGCCATCAAATCATCGTCATCTAAGCTGGATTGAGTGGCATTGACCGGTATCTCATCAGTCTTGTTGTTGGGTGTGTCTTCAATTGCATTGGTGGTGGGCATGGTACGGTCGTGTCCAGCCGATTTCTGTTCATATAAAGCCAAACCTTCCGCGAAGTCCGTTTCATTCACGGTAGGGTGGTCATCTAAGATTTCTATGCGGCAACGACGCTGAGTATGACCAGTACATCCACAACGAAAACAAACAATTTTTTGCAACGAAGGGCAATCCTTCTTTATATGCGCAGCCTCCCGACAATAATAGCAGATGGGTTTTGCCCCCTTGTAGCTAGTCAGAACAGTAATATCCCAAGCTTCCAAATACAACATTCGTTGTAACTCTTGGTATTGAGGGGAATCGTCGGTTACCCGACGATCCAAAAGCACTGAAACATCACCTTCGAAGAAACCATGAATAAGTCTTTGCTTAATCTGAAGAGCGCGACCATAATGGGACATGTATTCCTGGATATTAGTCAACAGGACATCCGTCTCATCACTAACTGGCAAAGTCAAGGTAACACGACAATAGTCATTCGCATCTGTCTTATCCTTATATGCAATTCCCTTGTATTGTACACCTTCATGATTAAAACCTTCCTGCAAAGCTTGGTGAGTATGCCGGTCTAATCTGAACTTGGTATAAAAAACCAAGTCACCACGGGAACGGCTTCCACGAAAAGAGATAGGATTGAAATAGTTGCCCACCACTGGACCAATCTGGTCGATAACCAATTTGAATGCCTCAGACTGGTGAGAAAACAAATGACTGGGAACTGAAAAAATAACAGCTCCAGGCTGGATAGCTGTATGAACAATGGCTTGGACCCTGTGGTATTCGCTGGCTTTAACTATAAGATAAAATGTAAAGAATAACACAAGAGAGAATAAACACGAAAGCTTAACGAAATCAAACCACCGTCTTTATTTCTCTTTCAAAAACAAACTAAAGAAAAGGAAAAGAAAACTAAAATTACTGCTATTAATCAAGACTTATTGTGTTTGCTGCCTACGAAATGATTGTATCGGGATCTGTAGCTGACACTGATGTATTATCTGACCATAATACATCAGTGAATCAGAGATCTCCGTAAAAGAACAGGTCTTCCCTTTAAGTGGATAATTACTCGTCCATCCCAGAGCGGATTGATTTGTAATGTGCTATCCTGGCAGATCCAGGGTGATCATGCAGCTACATCTATAATCCAATATCGATCGGCCACCAGTTGTGTAGCTCAGATACTGTGGCAATGATTGTAGATGTTAGCTAGGAAGAGATATTTGTGCGTGGTGTTCTTTTGATTGCGTGAACAGTTTATTGTGTTAATAAAGGGTGATTGAGCCTTTTTATCTCCAACCATAATTTATTTCCAGAGCAGGGAGCAATATCGTGACCTACTATATCTGGTTGTTGAATCAATATATCCTACGAGTACATATACCAATCCTGCTATATACCTAGACGTCATATAGCCATAGATAATCAAAGTAAAATATATTTCATAAAGATAACCTGTTCAGTTCTTATGTGAGGTAGCTAATCTCACATAAGAATTATCCTTAATCCATATTATTTTCTTATTTTATCTTTATTTGTTGTACATTTGATCTAAGGTTTAAATGTATGCAATCGAACACACCGCTTACCAAACGGGAACGAAGATATGAGCAGTACTCATATCTGAGATCAAGTTTTATTTTACATTTCGTTAGACGTTTTGAGTGATTTACTCATATAATATTGCCATCGTGCCTCAAATACGACAGACCCGTTGTGAACGTAAATATTCTGCCACTTCAGGCTCCTCCATAAGAGTTTCAACGCTGTACGATTCTTTGTTGCCCGAGATGTCAAAACGACTACGGGCAGGTGGAATTTTGGTCTTTAAACTCTTCGAAACAATGGTTGACCAACTGGTCCCATGTTTGGTCTTAAGATGCAGGAAAGGGGTAGTGTAAGGGTATTAAATACTGCAATCTGATTGATGGATTCAGAAAAAGTGATGAATACACGAAAGAAAACAACCACCTTTTTTTATATTCTTGCGACTACTGCAACAAAATCACTACACGCACTACACTCAAATTAATAGAAAAAATGCTCACTACAGGGGTCGAACCTGTGACCTTGGCGTTATTAGCACCACGCTCTAACCAACTGAGCTAAGCGAGCAGGCTCGCTTGCTTATCCAACACTTCTCCAGACATTCACACATAATTACCTCTCAGGTCACGTGAATATCAGTTGTTTACAGCCATCCAATCATACAACGCTAAAGCTAGGTACCTGCCCAACCCAGCCTTAAGGATACACCATCTGTTTATTTTTTTTAGACGGATTACCTCCACAACACACGATATCCTTCCGTAACGATATCACCTTACAGCTCCCAACAACAACATGTCAACCCAAAAATTGGAGGAAACACTCGCCCGAGTGTTCACAGTCCTCCAAAACTTGACCGAAAAAGTCGACGGCCTCGCACTTCAGTTCGCCGAGCTAGTGACAAAATTCTCCGACCATGAGACTGCGAATGATTTTTTCCAGCGGGAGTTAAATCGTTTAAGCGCAACTGTGCAAAATCTTCAGAATTTGAATTTCGAACAGAAAAATGCCGCTATCACGCCCAATATGGCCGCTAGAGGCTTAAAAGTAGCAGATTCGATCTCTACTCCCAATGCCACTTCAAAGGCCACTGCATTGAGTACCGCTGCCAGCAAATATGCTATACCCACCACTACTCCTACTACTACCATCAACACCACTGCTACGACGCAAACTGCCCCTACTACTCCCAAAACTGCTTGGGTTCCAATTGTTAAGCGTCCCGCCCCTAAGAAACTAACTGAGCGTAAGCTTAAGGCCACTGTAAGGGCTTTCAGCCAATATGATCCTACTGCCCCACAAGGCTACTCCTACGTGTACATACCTCGAGCTCGTAAAATCAACCGTAGTGAAATTCGCCACCGCCTCAGTACCATTGGCATTGACACTGGTCGTATCGTAGATATTACTCTACCTGCCCACCGTGTGATTGGCCTCTTGGTACACAACGACTTTACTACCGATCTCTCAAACCACCTCAAGGCCTGTAAAGTTGTTCCTTTGGAACACTTTGACCCTTTGGATGAAAAGCATATTGCTAATCCTGCTATGACCAATGCTTCTGCCACTGACCGCACTCGTTTCGCTAAAGCCCTACAACAAGACCGTTGTATCCGTGCCCTACGATATGTACGGGCTTACCTGGTACCCAGTGTTGCCCGTTTTTTTGTTGACCAAGGTTGGATCGCTGATTCCATTGCCAAGGAGATTGTTGCGGAGAGAAACCCCCGACCATTGAAACGTACCCGTGATATTGGGTCTTCTTCTACTACTGCTGCCGCTTTCTTGACCTCGTTAGGTTTTGTCACCGGTGATTCTGAGATGATTGAAGCTGGTGAGGAATTCCACGAGAGCGCCTTTGCTGATGATAATGATTCTGTTGCCTCATCTATAAATACAGATGGTGATAATGATGCCTACGAGATAAGCTCGTCGTCATCGGCTGCTCCCCGCTTATAGGGGGCACCACAAACACCACCAACAATCATCTGACATTGTCCATCGGTCTTTGGAACGCCAATGGTTTGCAACAAACAACTGTTGCCGATGTCCTCTCTCACTGCAGTTCCATGTCTCTTCTCTTAGTTACTGAATCCTGGATTCTTTCACCCTCTCGTCTCCCTACTTCCTGGCATCAATTTCATACCTATGGTAAACCTGTCCAGGGCGGTTATCGTGGTTCTCAAGGTATTGTTGCCCTCGTCAATCCGAATTGCCCCGTTCCTGTCAGCCATTTAAGCAGCCCTTCACCCTATGCTCTCTCTCTCAATTTTGGTCCTTTTAGACTAGCTTGTTTCTATTTTCCACCGAATCTCCCCTTGGATGAGGTGATTGCTACTCTTGACAAGGTGCCACTCCATAAAAATACCATTCTATGTGGTGATTTTAATGCAAGGTTTGGTCGTATAACTGGCGACACATCTGCATCGGGTACTTTCGAAACTAATACTCGGGGTACGGCTCTCAAGGCTTGGTTTGAAGACCATGGCTTACAGATCTTGAACCGTACTTATGCTTACGGTATCCCTACATTTGCTACTTTTCGTAACACCACTGAACTTAGCAGTATCATTGACCTGTTTGTTGTGCCTGATGATGTACACGCTGTCCTTCATAATGTCTCTCTTTCCGTATTTTCCGACCTCTCTCTAGGGTCTGACCATAACCTTCTGGCACTCTCCTTCACCCTGACCGATACCTCTACTATTATGCAACCATCCACTCCCAATGACACAGCACCTGTCCAACCTCGACGCACCTGGAATTTGTCAAAGCTGAAGGAACTCGAAGTGTCTCTGCTTTATCAAGATACATTCAATAAGCTTTCCTCACAATTTCGGGAGATGTTGAATGATAACCTCGATCTACTACAGCGCCAAACATCACCGCCTATAAGGCCAGATTTCGATCTATTAGCCGCCTCTCTTTGCAACAGTATATACACCAGCCTCGATACGGTCATTGGCTCTAAAAAAGCTAGGCCCAAAGAATGGCATAAATATTGGACACCAGCACTTCAACAAACAGCCGAATATCGCAATCATTGTTATAAGAAATGGCGTAGAAGCAAAGGCATCGACAAGATTGGATGGTGGACCACCTACCAAAAAGCACAAAAACAATTTCGATACGATGTTTGCCAAGCAAAAAGGAAATCTTGGCAGGATTATTGTAAGCGACTAGAGGAAGACTTCATGAAAGCCCAAGGCCAAATCAAAAATCAAAAACGAAAACGGGACCAATCTTGCACTTTTAACCATCCTGATGGCCCTCTCACCGCAACAGCCATTATGGCTGAGTATTTAGAATCCGTATATGACGGACACTTTCTAGACGACCCACCCACATCTATTGACTTTGGCCTACAGCTTCCTTTATTTCCACCATACTCTACGGACATAACTACCCTCTTTTCACCGACTACCATTACTCACTATATTAACCTTCTACCTCGTAAAAAAGCTCCCGGTATTGACCATCTGAAAGCTGAAATGCTCCAACCTCTCGCTAATATCATCGCCCCCCTCCTCTCTAAACTATTTCTTCTCTGCTACTCTTGGGGTACCGTTCCTTCTTCCTGGCGTCATGCACAGGTGTTTCCTATTTTCAAAAAAGGTGATCCTACGCAAGCGAGTAACTACCGACCAATCTCATTAACGTCGGTCCTCCGTAAGTTATTTGAAGTCGTTCTTCAACCAGCTATCAAGCAATCCGCTCCTGTTTTAGATGTAGCCCAGGGTGGGTTTCGCGAACGACGCAGTGCCCTTGACCAGGCCGTATGCCTTCATGAACTGATACAAGACTATCAACAAACACATCGATTTCAATTACCAGTGGTCGGCCTCTTGGATATCAAAGCAGCATACGACACAGTTGACCGTAACGTTATTTGGAAAGCCTTTCGCCAGCACGGAACTATTCCCTTGCCGTTACTCACTCTTCTACAACACTTGTTCGATGATGTTTATATTTCTGTTCTTATTGATAATCACCACTCACCAACATTCCAGCCCAAAACCGGTGTCCTACAAGGTTCTGTGCTTAGTCCTTTACTCTACTCTGTTTACATAAATACACTACCACCTATATTCCGACGTTCCGCTTCCTCCTTAACTACCAAAGTCAAACTCCCTACTAGTTCTGAATCTATTGCTATTAATTCTTTATTATTCGCTGATGATGTCGCTATCATTGGATCTCGCTCCGAGGTTCAAACAATGCTAAATGATGCTGCTACCCATTCCCATCAACTTGGATACCGATGGAACCCGCAGAAATGCGTTATTCTTAACCATCCTACCGCCCGCACCGCTACTGGTGCTCACTCCAATCCTTTAACCCTATATGGGGTTGCTCTTCCTACTGCTGATGAAGTTATCTATCTTGGTATCCCCTTTACTAAGCGAGGTATATCTAGCTCTGCCCTTGCCCGCTCACGTAGCAAAACAACCCTTGCTGCAATGGCCACACTACACAAGATGGGCGCTCATAGATCTGGCTTCTCTCTCTCTCTCAGTGCCCGATTATACTGCTCCTTTATTCGACCTAAATTTGAATACGGTGTCGCGATAACTATGATGCATACCAAGGATATCAATAAACTTGAACAGCTCCAAAATCGATGCCTTCGTCTACTCATAGGTGGCAATCCACATACTTCTACTACTGTATTGAAAATCCTCACAATGATACCTGCTATCCAATGGCGAATGGAAGTTCTACAAAGTAAGTATTGCCTCCGTTTACCAACACTCCCCGCTGACTCTCTTGTCCTGTTACTACATCATTCTCGGGGTAATGATACATATATCAACAAGCTCAAAGCCAATCGCCTGTATAAATCATACACTGATGCAACTACCATCACATCCTTTGCTGCCCCCTTTCTTTACGATGACCGTCAAAAACTTTATACTGCATTTCGTGATACTCAGTCATCTCGTCATATACTGGCACGGGCATGCCGAGCCAAACTAGAAATCGATCCCATTTTGACTCTTCCTGCCACTCGTACTGATCGTAGTCGACTTATTCGCTGGCGTTTAGGTTGGCTTCTTGGGGCCCCACACGACTGCAATTGCGATCGCGACCACACATCTCGTCGTCATTTTGACAAATACGAATGTGATGCTATTCCCAGTGAACTATGGGAATCTCTCCCTCAAGCCCCTCCGACAACTCATACAATTGATCATGCACTCAATCGGCTGCCAACAGATCCATCTCAATATTGCCATTACTGGCCTGTGTTACTGACACTGCTGTGGTATATTGAATGCCTTGTTAAACCAAATGTGAAATTTCCAGAAGACCCTGACCCAGGTGCGCTTTGGCGTAATTACGCTGCCTCCCATTCAACTTCCGAAAATGGTTAATTTTTCGTGGACTGCTTTCGACTTGCACTGTCACAACCCTTAATACACAGCTGCCAAGCGATCAGCCATTACTAATTTTTCACCAGTACGAATAATTTCCCCTTCCTTCCCACTCTCCCCTTTTTCTATCTCTTGATTGAACCTTATAGAATAGTTTTTTTGCTCTCAACCTGTTCCTCCCCCTAGTATAGCAATAATGATAAAATTAATCGCCTGCTTTATGTACTATTTTCAATAAACAAAAATCTTTAACCTGAGCTAAGCGAGCAGTTATTATATGAATTTAAGAATTTTGTTATAGCCAAAAAGTCTATAAACGTAGTTCACGTGATCAAGTAACTCAAGGAAAGCTCTTATTGAGCGACAAAGAGCTGTCGGGAACTAAAGTAGATCGTTTTGTGTCTCATACTTTGGTAGGCGAAGCTGTATTTTGAGTATAATTTTGTCGATTAGAAAAAAACTGGAGCCTTTTATCCTATCTATAAAACTATTCACTGTATTGAACGTAATATTCTTGCTACCCAATGTAAAAGATAAAGTAAAAGCTATTTAAAAGTTACTTTGTGCTTGAACCGGGTTTATAAATAATTGACAAGTACAAGTTGCTCGATAGCAAATGAACAAACGATTTACAATTTTGGATTAAATAAAAAATAACGCAAGATATGATATTTGTGGTTATTTGTAGTTGTGAACGCGACTTATAATTGATAAAAACTGCAAGGTGAAATGAGTCTCCTTTAGTCTTTTTATGCACTGAAAATTAGAGAGGGGAGCGTTCACAGCAAACTGAATATTTGTATTTATAAAAAGGAGCCTCCGACACCGCCGGAAAATCTAGGACAGCTACTCTTGGATTGGACGTATGCGCCCGCGATAATTACACCTTGATCATTCCGTTATTCCCTAGTTTGCCTCTGATCATCTTCCCTTTTTTCTTTGTCCCGTTAAAGGTTTTTTAATTCCCTCACACTTTCCTTGAACCTCCCAGGGCAATTTTGGTAAGTATTTATCTGTGTGCTCATTGTGTAAAATTTAATTGTAATAAAATATCTCTTTAAACGTATTTATAAAAAAAAAAAGTCCTTGTTCCTTAATTTCTCGGCCAGTAATAATGCAGCATTATATATGCGCATCTCTAGAAGTACAAGATGACGTGTACAAGTGTTATTACGATTCTATGATCATAATAACGAGTCAAATGCTTGAAGGTGTATCTGATTCGTCTTTATACATTATAGGAGGTATGGAAATACCACACAAGAAAAAATGAACATGAAAGCTTAACGAGATCAAACCACCGTCTTTATTCTCTCTCAAAAAAACAAAGTAATAGAAAAGAAGAACAAAAACTACTGCTATTATAAAAGTTATTATGTTTGCTGTCTACAGAATATAACGGGATCTATAGTTGTGCCTGATGTATTATGATCAAATAATGCCCAGTGTGCCACAGATTTCTGTAAAAGATTAGGATTTGTTTTTAGGCAGATAGTTGCTCGTCTACCTCGTAGCTAGTAGATCCCATCAGTTCTGTAGCTCAAGTATTGCAGAAATGATTAAAGATATTAGCTAGAAAGAGATATACGTGCATAATGTTGCTGATTGCGGGAACATTTGTTGTATAAAAAGATAATGATTGGGTCTTTCATTCCCAACCATACTTTTTTCGGAACAAGGAACAGTGCCGTGACCTACTATGTTCCGGCTGTTGAATTAATTTACCCTACAAACACATATACTAATACTTCTACATACCTAAACGTCATATTGCCATAGGTAACATGAGTGAAATATAATCCATGAAGACAACCTGTTCTGTTCGTATGTGAAGTAGCTAATTTTACGTAAGAATTAATTCTAATCTATATTCTTATCTTATCAAATTTGAACATTTGATCCGAAGTATGATGTATATACAATCGAACACACCGCTTACCAAACAGGAACAAAGATAAAAACCTTGCTCATATTAGGGATCAAAACTTCTATTTTAATATCTTGTCAGACGTTGAAAGTGGTCTACTCGTGCATACAACATAATCCATAAACATCACAGTGTTTCGAAAACAGTGTAAGGCGAAATAATATCGCACTTGTAGATTGTTTCGAAGAAGATGGATCTAATACATCATATCGCTACCCAAAATCAGAAAATGAGATGCAACTTGGATTGGATGACCCACAAACAGAGTCTGCTCTTTATCAGGTGATGATGAAACCGCAATATAAGCTTCTAATTTGCTACTTCTGTTTTATCATTGATGCGAGAGAAGCACAATCAAACAAAGGGCCATGAAAAATGCTTTCCGATCGAGCGAATAACATCAAAAGATGAAACAAGAACTTAGAGCATTGTTTGTAGTACATATATTCAAAGTTTCACATGCAAGCAAGTAAATACAGAGGGCTACATTGATTGCTTTCATTGCCCGTTATACAGCCAGAATTACTTTGTGTAAGCTTCAAAGTTATGTAGCTCGATAGCCGGAATACGCGTGAGGTATGTCTCCGAGATCTGAAATATGAAGGGGATGCATGCACTAATGATCTCCAAGCTAAACCGTCTTTTTAGGTTTCCTTGATTGAATATGTCACAACATATACAATTTGTTTCAAAAGAAATCCAATTATGGTATAATTATCCCAAAGTGGGTCTTTTATTCTCACTGTTCAGTAAAAACAAATAACAAACGCATAAACAATTCAAAGCATATTTAAAGAGAGAACTTTTTGTTTTCTTGAACTAGAAACCCTTTTTGTTACTTTTTGCTTTTCGTGTATTGACTACATAACCATGTCGACAGTGAAAGGAATTGGAAGCTTCGGCAGTACAGCCCTTTTAGTTTCATCAATGACTGTAACGTTTTGCGATAAATATTGTTCAGAAGCATGACAACCTTTTACGATAAGGCCACTAAACCAGCGGTTACAATCATACTATCTATATTTTCGAAAACGAATAGGGGCCAGGACTATCTACCATTCCAATAACATTTCAACAGGTAAACTAGAAACAGAGAAGTTAACGAGTCTTGTTACAATATTCCAGATAACTAAGAGTTATAATTATAATATATTTCATCTACTGTCTATATCAATAACTCATATGTAGTCAGGTTGGGTAGCGCCTGTTTTCATTTTTTGCATCGTTGCCTTATTGTCAGGTTGCTCAGCATTATTTGTCTGCGAAGCTTTATCCAACATTCGAGGAAATGAGAAGTTTCAGGTACACACGAGAGTTGAATTTTTAAAGCATGGAATATAGTACTTAGGCGCACGTCATCTCTTTTCTGGGCTATAGGCAAAAGTGGAGTTGACTACTATCGCCCAGGTGTATCTAGGTAGAAAATATCACTATGTCTTCCAACTGTTACTGTTCTTAGCGCTACAGTCTGTCAATGTAGCCAGTATCATTATAGCAGCACAGGTATTGTACATCCTTAATGCGTTGTTGGGTACTCATATTTGAAAAAAATTCGCATTTTTTTAAACATTTCAAACTAGACATTCGATAGTATGTTAATTACCTTGTTCAAAGGTACATGCGGATTAGGTATCAGCCCTGGTGGCTGGTTTTGTGTCAGTGCGTCTGATGGCCTTACCGGCAACTCTCCTTTCCCTGATAGCGATTACTATATCTTCACTTTTGGTTTTGCATTAGCGGCTGCCATTGTCATTCCTCTAGGTTTCTTTAGTTTAGTAGAGAATATTTTTGTTCAGATGATCTCTTTTATCGTTTTAACGGCTATTTTGATACAATGGGTTGTTGCATTCGGTCAAGAAGGATTAGATACTTCACTGTTACCTGCTAGTGGACCCAATGCCACTATGGTGTTAGGAATTGTTATATTCAACTATAGTTATATCACAACAGTAAGTTTACGAATGGCTGATTGTACAAAAACTAAGGCACACAAATTCAGACAAACACCTTCAATTGTAGATCCCATCTTGGGTGAATAGTTTAAAGCCAGGAGTGAATATTCACAAGTGTATGTGGGTTTCTGTTTTCATATCAACCATTTTTTATCTTGTTTTGGGTAAGCAAAGTGAGCAATATTGATAGCACTTCTTGACATTACCACTAATGTTAGGCGTTTCTAAATATGCTACTCAGGCATTTGTGGTGCTATGGCATATAAAATGGACCCTTCTAGTGAAATTTTAACGGTACTCAGTACACAGGGTAAAAAAGCGAAGTTACTTCTCAATTTGATTCATGAGGCGTGTGATTCACTGATATGTTTCTCTCTCACATCTGTAGGGTCTGTTGCTTCAAAAGTCACAGCATACATATTTCCAGTATGTGCTTTGATCACTTCCATTCCGGTCTTTGCAATTGTAATCCGCTCGAACCTATTGCGAGGTGAAATATGTAGTCCTGCATGGGCAACATTTTGGTCGAACTTATTTCCATGGTTTATTTGCATGTAAATGCCTTAACTGTACTATTTGATCTGGAGTGTACTTCAATTGACTTTGTTCGTTGTTTTTTGTTTTTTCCCCTCAATTCGTCATTGGTAGACCATTGCAAACAAAGAGTTATGTCGGTGTTATTCAAAACTGGAGTAGCTTATTCTTTCAGTCGGTAAGTAGTGGGGGTACTCGCACTTTTAGAATAGATTCAAAAAAGCAATTTTGGAGACTCTGTTATTGATTCAACATGCTTTAGACTGTCAATTATATCTTGCCTTTCATTCTATACTTTGTATCACGAAAGTATGTTGCTTCAGTTGAGCCTATCGAAGATTTAAACGACCAAGCTACTCAGCTCGAAGATCATCTGCCTCAAATCAATGAAAAGTCTCCATCCATTAATCAACAACACCACTCTCCCACATTTCCTCACTCACCTGTTTTGATGAATCCGGATAATAATGATGTACGTATGTTCAATCCTGATGACAATTATTCCATCTCCATTCGGCGTTCCAGTATTAGGCCTTCCTATCACAGTCAAATGGAACAATCTATCATCAGCCAATATTCACCAAATATGAATGTATACCGTAACGACCCTAAACAGAAAATACCACCTACTATTGTCTACAATAGCGAAATTGCTGGCATTGAGAACGGTTTTACAGAACAGCAATTACCAAACAAGAGTAACCTTGACTCTTCAATTTATCCCAACAGTTTGAATGTTCCTTCTTCCCCTCGTTTCACAGCAACAGTAGGCCAACAACAACAACAACCATTGCAACGATCCCCTAATCTAGCAATAGGCAGCAACAACGGTACAATGGGTGGATTGGGCATTTCTGGTCCCGCCACAACAGCCAATACTACTACACCACTCAATGACCAGCAGCAGCAGCAGCACAATAACAACAGCAAGTTTTGTCATACGAATAGCTTAGCACCTCCCAATAAACACTCTTCTGTCGCTCCTGGTTCACCAGAAATAAGTCAAGCCGCTGCTCCTGTTAATGTAAAGGCATCACCACGAATGACTTCAGCAATTACCCCAGCTAACAACAACAATGTCTCTTCTATGCTAGCAAGTGTATTCTCATTTAAATCATCGGTTGTTTCTCCTATTGTCGTCCCACCTGAAGGTACTAATACTGCTTCTGTTATGGCAGACATGTCTAAGACTGAAGGTGAACTGATCATGACACCTGAAGAATTGCAGCATGAAAAAGACCGCTTTATTGCTTTCCACCCAAAGCGATGGTTAAATCCTTTTTATTTGGCTATTGTGTGCTGTAGTGCATTGTCTATTTCCATTTTGTTTATGATCATCTACGATTTGACATTGGCTGGTATGGGCTATAACGTGTTCGATTAGATGAAACTCTGTAGTTTACTGTTAAATTACATACTGCATAAATTTCTTTATCTTCTTTCCCTTCGTTTCACCACTATCTTGCATTTTACTATTGTTGATGTCTACCAAGCATTTTAATCTTGCATATAGATATTACCTCTCTTTTTGTTTACTTTAGTGTCAGTCATTAATTGTTCAGTAGTTTGACGGCTAAATTCTCAACTGCAAATTGTCAATAAATCTAGTCAAGCTACGCAGTTTCCTCAATTTATTCCTTAATAATACATCAGATCAAGTATTCTGCAGGTATTTTCCTATTACTCTTATGTCATATCGAAGACTTGAGTTGGTTAAAAGAGGAGTAGGGCACACTTTATTAGCAGACCCGCCAAATAAAAGATATCATATCAATAAACCCGCTAAATTTTTGTAAATGTATACGCCAATTCTATGCCTTCTTCCCTGTCAATTCAATTGATAGCGACCCGATGTTCAAAGTATCAAAAGACGTACTGAATATTTCAGCGGGTGACTTTATTAGCAATAGGCGCAGGATTGCGGTTTACGAGGCTTTGTAAAGAGGATCAAATGAATGTTATTCACAAGTTAAACTGACCCTAAACGCGTTGTTCAGCCGTAAAAAGAAAGCAAAAGAAGACAGAACTATCTTGACTTTGGAGCTCATTCCAAAGTCACAGAAATCACTGCTGAAGACATATTTCGTTTGTATTAGGGTCGAGAGCGTGCTGCCGACAATAAAGCAAGTAGATGCCTGACCCCTTCAGTGTAGGCGGCACGAAAAAGGTCCCTTTGATTGTATTTGGCGATGGCATGCTCTAGGAGGATGCTGGTGATTTACTCGTAATAACCATTGAAGGATATCTAACTTTTTGAATATGCAATAATTGCCGCTCCAACACTGTTGAAGCATTAAAGACTGTTCCTGGCCAAAGTATCCTTGCCTGTAAAACTTGTAAATTATTATGGAACCGCAATGTCTATACAGCAAAAGAACATAATGGCTATCGATTTGGAAAGAAACATCTTGATCCTTCTCCTATTATCACCGGCACGAAACTGGTCAAATTCCAAATCTAGAGAATTGTAGTGGCGGCTCGTAAATTTGCTACGGAATTCTTGACAACGTTTGCCACTTTTCCAAAAAAGTTAATTTGACTTTTTCGCTTTCTTAAAGATACAAGAAAGTGTGGCGGGTAAAGAGTGTATGCATATGCGGCTTTAGGCCTTTATGACGTGATACAGGTACCTAAACAAATAAATTGACTGCTTCAGAAAAGACACACAGGTCGCACGACTTCCTCATCTATAATTGTTTACACGACAACTTTGACTGTGACGTTTATAGCCATAGTGATGAGTAATGACTTAGGTAAGGTAGAACCAGCGCATCTTTACTGAAAAGAACATTTCATTTTTTCTGTAAAAAATAATCCAGCCTCATCAAGGATTATAAAGACGCTTCATGATTGGTGGATTTGCTTTAACAAACAAAGTGCTTGTCATCTGAAAATAGAAACAAGTACCGTTTTGCATTAAAAGAATAGAAAAGGGAAACTTTTTCTTTTTGTAATAAATAATAAAGAGCCTTCAGGTTTCTAATTTTGTTTGTTGCTTTCTTTTCCTTTTTCCTTTTCACATTCAAACTAGCAGAAAACGATACATTACGATATGATAAAGAAATGTGTGCAATTCAACCTTGGCGCAAACAAAGTCTACACAACTTATAGTGCGGATGAATATGATCGGTTCTGTTTATCTGTCACTGTTCCCTTTTCTAAAATGAGATCAGAAGCATTAGCTATAGCAGCTGAGCAACAACCATTAGACCAGAAAATAACGATATCACCAATATCAACTACGTCTCTGTTAACAATACAAACGCCTTCTAGTTTCGACAAACACACAATGAATGTTCATACGCAATCTATCACTATAAATAATAGCAATTCACAAGATCATACCTGTTATTCGTCATCACCGCCAACGGCAGCTTCTAAGCGACGTCGACCCGAAATCATGCCATTAGACTTATCCATGATTCCCAATGCTAAACGTAGATATCCTCCTTCTTCTTATGACTTTACGCCAACTCCTACAGCTTATAATCTAGCAACTGTAGACGAACTTTGTTGTTGAACCCTTTTTTCATAATGATACCTTTCTCTTTTTGTTTACTTGTTCCCTCTGTATGTCATTTATGTTTGGGGAAAAAAAATTTGCACGCAAAACAATGATAATAAAGAAACCAGCTATGGGCAACAAGCCAGCTCAGCAGAACATTTAAAAATTCTGTTTTCTTTTTTCCTGTGATATAAACGTTTAGCTTTCCTTTACTAATTAGACAGAGAGATCCTAAATGAGCAGTATATACATAAAACGATAAAGTGTACGAGTAAAATACATATTTATGACGTGAAGAACCTCTTTTTATTCAAAAGATTCGGAACGCGTCCGTTTCAAAGGAGATGTTTTTATCACAAATCTGGGTCCAGACTTTGCTGAAGCGGATGGTGATGACGAGGGAGTACTATTGTTATTGGTATCGGTATTAGCGTTAATAATGGTAGGTGCTGTATTGGTAGTTTGCTGGGCAGATGATATTGATCCGCTTTTGGTTGTTGAAGAGGAAGATAAACGTCGAGCAAAGACATCATCTTCGTCTTCATCTGTTTTCCGCGATTTCAACGGGGGAGGCGTAGAAGTTGACTCTGCTGTTTCGGTTGTCACGTCTTCTTTTGCTATTTCTTCGAACTTTCTTTTATTTGTTGGTGATTGTTGCTGCTCTTGTTGTATCTTGTGATCACTGCCATTGTCCTGAACAACAACATCAGCAACGTCATCGTCACTATCATCATCGTCATCGTAGTTTACAAGCGCTCTCTTATTCAATGCTTTAAAAGAAGCCGTATCATTCGTTGAAATTTTTGGTATCTTGGGTTCACTGCGCTTTAACAAAACATCATCCTGGCCTTCGTCCTCATCGTCATCTGAAGTGGCAAAATATTCTTCTTCTTCAAGATCAACAATAGAAGAAGCCCACCCTTCGCGTTTTCCTGTTTTATTGCTTGCACTATCGGCTCCCGTTGTAGACAACATTGTATCTTTCATTGGCTCTGTATTTTGTTCATACTTTAGCTTGAGCTGTTTAAATGTTGATATATAAGTAATCGTGTCCAACACTGAGCCAAACTGAGTGATCAAATGATGGATCAATGGTTTCATATTTTCCTGTTTAGAGGCGAAAAAAAAAAAGGAATTGCTAAGTTAGGAAATTTGAAGACGGACAACAGCAAACAACCTATTCGTTTCTCCAGTTTACCTTTCGAATGCATTCTATCAATTCCAGGAATGCTGAATTCAATAAACAATCTTTTCCATTCGTATCTAGAAAAACACGTATTGCTGGTTCAAAGACGTTGTGTTTCACAAAGGTTTGGTTGTAAAAGTTATCGTTTAAAGAAATGCAGATCCGAAAGAACCGTAGAGCAGCTATACACCCAAAAATAAAACCAGACGAATGAAGTTAACCAATGTTATCTAGTGAGCGCGTGTGTCTATAATATCGATGATTCAGTGAATTGAATTACCTAATTTCAAAGATGCATAGGTTGATCGATAAAGTTGCATGAGTCGCACGAGTAAATCTGTTGAGCAAATAACATATTTGCTTCTATGGCCATGGTTTTTAACAGCAAAATATAAAAATTTGCAAATGTACTCGCATAAATCGGCTTGATCAGGTGTTAGTTCCAATGGCTCGATAGGACCCTTAAGGGAAATGGGTTTGATATCCAGCTTTTGAATAGGGCTTAACAATACTTTCATATGTTCGTCGTAAAAGTCTTGTATAAAATCATCCATTGCTGGTGAATGCTTGTGATACTAAAGAGAGAAAGCCTTAGACCCTTTCCGTTCCTTACTCAGTTACGTTTTACTACTTACATCACTATTAGTACTGCTAAGCAAAGGAGAAGTTGTACTATTACTGTTGTTTGAATCCAACAGAGATTTTAGAATCTCAAAATATTGTACTTTAGATCCATAATCGCCATCCGATACAAATTCTTCTACAATAACTTTAATCAAAAGCGGTTTCTTTGCTGCTTCTGCTGCTGCTACTGCTGCTTTGTCGACTGCGTCCTTTATATCACTGCCTAGTTTCGTCTTTGTAAGTTTAGGATTTTTGTCAAGTAACACTTGAGCCTGTTCCTCAGCTTGTTCTATTAAATAACCTCGCACCATAGCTACATCTGCATTCACACAATTCTCTAGAATCGTCAAAAACATAGATTTAAACTTTTTTCGACGCAACGCAATACACATAATGTCAAATAAGCCAAAGTTCGCTAGACTGCGATAAAGCCCCATACGAAGAGAGTTTTGCATTTGTCTCGATATGTAGCATATTTGTCCAACTAATTGTATAATCTCATCCTGTCGTACAGTCGATTGCTGTTTTTGAGCTTCTTGATAAGCTTCAAATAGTTGAATTAAAAAGCTCTGAGTGACTTGTATATGATTAATGAATTCCACATGGTTTTGGGAGATGAGCGTGCTTAAGAAATTGATAACTTCCTGAACCTCTTCCTGGTTCTCTTCATCATTCTTATGTTGATACTCTTCGTTGCTATTGATGGATGGTGTTGATGTGATTGGCGGTGGTGGCTTTCGTGCCAACGCTTGTTCTTGTATCACATGCTGTAAAAACCCCAATCGAAAGGTTTGTTGCACATTTTTTGATATACGATCTTCGCGTAGCAGCTTGTAAAGTGTGTGATGAGTTGAACTATGATTCTTTATGACTTCTCTATGTGTTGCCTTCATGGTGGGTGTTAATGGATTGTATTCTAAAATACCCATGAATGTATCCAGATGTTCATCGTCAACGAGATGTTCAATGAGACTTTGATCGGTTAACTTTACTATAGTAGGCAACGACTCGTTAATATGTGTAAAATTGTAATGTTCTGCATGCAGCGACGTTTAGAGAACTTTACAAATGCCCATGATTACTGTATATAAACGATGAAGGTCTGTCACACTTTCTAAATCTTCGCAGGTATCAAACAACATTAACAATTTATCAAGATAAGCAAAATTCTACAAT
The DNA here is from genome assembly GCF_025528875.1 of Mycotypha africana. Lineage (NCBI taxonomy): Eukaryota > Fungi > Mucoromycota > Mucoromycetes > Mucorales > Mycotyphaceae > Mycotypha > Mycotypha africana. The sequence continues at coordinate 591,201 of NW_026515727.1, read as the reverse complement.
TCAAAAACGCATTATAATTAACAGACTGCGTCCTATTACAATTGTTGTATTCGTACTTTTCTCTTTTACCTGTTCAGCTACAAATGTAGCTATCTTATCCTTTTCGAGCATGGTCCTTGTTTTCGAGAGCGTTGTTGAAATTTCATTCAAATTAGACAGATCTGGTTCAGGTAAAGTGATTCTCTTTTTGGGTGTTGTTAAGCGATTGCGGTTGGTATATTGGAGTTCTAATTCGTAATCTGGGGAAGAAGACGATCTTCTACTGTTATTATTATGACTGCTGGTATTTTCTAGTCCATTCATATCGTCAATATCATCTTCATCGACAACGTCATCATCAGCAAAAAAAGAAGTACATTCGTTTGATTTTACCAACACTACTTCCATATCCTCAGTATCTGGAAGATGAAAAACAATAAAAGAATGTTATTACTTCTTTTTATAAAATGCTTGTATTGCTGGCTTGATGACAAAAAAAAAAAAAAAAGAAAATACCATCTTTCAATGACGAACTAATTCCATTCTGTAGTTTATGAATGCGTCGCCAAATCTCTTCACAACCCTCGGGATCTTGAAAACTCAGCGCTAGATCATGATTGACATCTTCTGACCAAATAATGAGCGTTTCTATAGCCAATGAAGAAGGCGGTTAATGCCAATAACATATTTATTTGCAAGACACTCTCCCTTTAACGTGCCTTCTCGGCTATATATATGCATCTATACGTACCTTGCTGTTTTTGATATAATCGCTTTTTGAGTATGGTTGACTGTAGCAGAACACTATTATCTTCTTCAGAGTACACAGTGATTTGATCTGATTTACCATTGTTACCCTAAGGTAAATCAACTACTTTTTAATGACAAATGAAAAACAAAAAAAGAAACATCGCGTCTTTTCATATTGGATGCAGATTACTTTACCAAATGATAAACACAATAGCCCGTGCCTTTATCTTCCCAATTGGTATCGATACCCATCTTATATAATTTAACGCGATGAGGCGAGGGCCCTTCCTGTTCTTCTGCTTCTTCTACTTTTGTGACTTTACGGTCTTCTTTCTTCAGCTCATCGCAAGCAGAAGCTGGATTCTGTTTTTCTTCAGTAAGAGTTGTTGTTGTTGTTGTTGTTGTCGTTGCTGTTGTTAACGATGACGGATCCCTCTTTTCATCTCGCCCACTGTTGTTCAATGTCGCTTCACTCTCACTATTGCTTTCCCCTTCCTTACATACATTTGATTTGGTTTGTTCGTTTTTGCTTTCTTCTCTTGCTGCGATTGCCTTCGTTTCAAATTGTTGTTGTTTCTTTTCCGTCATTAATCACAAAAAAGATGGTATGATTTTAAAGCTAAGGTTGTATTAAGCTACTTTCTAGAAAAAAAAAAATCTCGAAAACGATTATATCAAAAAAGGTCAAAAGGACTCTGTTATAAGAATCTATCTTTTTTTTTTTTTCTTTCTTTTTTTTCTGGTTAAATGAACAAGAAAACGAGGATGCCCAAAAAAGAAATAGTGATACTTTCCCTGCGCGTTCGGGCTATAATCTCTTTATTGATTGGCTCTTAATAAATGAGTGACGTTTTCCTTTTTCAAAATGAAGATCGAGCTCTTACGCCTGTCCACAAAATGCTGTCGCCCTTTGAAAAGAAATAAGTTTGTCGCGAAACCTTAAAAAATCAGATAAATACGTGTTGCCTTGTGAATACAAAAAAAGAAAGGTACGATCAGCCGAGGACAGGATGTAGTGAGCTGATAGAAACACTTACATGATGTAACAAAGATTCACAAAATTAAAGCAGACACAACAAAAAAATAGGATCAGCGTCTATCTATCAATTATGGACAAATCAGCTCTTACAAATGCTTCATGCTTGCCTTTCATACGGTACTACGATCAATCTTCTTCGGTATTACTCTGGCGCCGTCTTTTTTGCACATACGCCTACTGTAAGCCAAGAATAAGTAACTATTAAGGATGTTTCAACTTGGAGTAAGAAAAGATGAACAGATACTGGAAACCTCAAAGTGATTAATCATTAGCACCTCAAACCTAAGTTTATGGTTCGTTAAATCATCCTTTTAGTCCTCAACGGCTCGTAAAGTTTGACGCTGTTGTTTGATACTAACAATTTACCTATGCACGGTAAGGAAACTTATTTGCGGATACAGTAGCCTTCAGTTTGCATAGGTATCCTGTACTACTGTCCTTCGCTGGCAATGATATATGTCCTGTGGATGGATGAAGAGACGGGTAGTTGCAAAAATGATGAAGAATGAATAGAAAGAGTAAAGAGCATTATTGAAGATTTACGGACAAACAAAAATTTTAAATCATAAATGATGTAGAGCAGCAACTAATATCAGACAACAAAAACTGGACATACTGCGACATACTCTCTCTTTTAAAACACAACATTTAAATTCTCAGATATACGAGTATGTTATTGCTCAAATACATGTTTAGAGCTTTGAAAATTGAGAAATTCTGAAAAACTCATATCAAATGGATCGATTACTTTTATCATACATTCATAGTGATGGATGCGTATAAAAAACAATATTTTGTGGATAAGAATCATTTATTTGGTCCAAGTGGAGGGTTAACTGCTGCTTGGTTCGTCAATAAATGCATATGAAGAAAAGATCGGCTTTTCTTCATCAATAAAGTATATGTTTCCAGAATAATAGACCATATTAGAAGATAAGCATCCAACTTCGATGTTTGATTTGCTCATGTAAGCCATTTTCTCTTCGCGAGCAAACAAACGCTGCTACGTCAGGGTTGAGAACTGTACACACTGAGGCATAGGGGTAGCTTTCGTTGTAAATGATCTCTGTAGGCTGGCAGATATCTTTAACTGTGACGCAATGGATGAGAAAAAGAGTTGGCCTGCTTATTTCACTAGGAAGACGTCTATCAAGATCATCCGCCTTTTTATCATTCTTGTACTAAGCTTACAAACAAACGATATCTTTATCTTATATTCAATGCTGAATGGATACTTTTCAATCATGAATAGTTCCTCCCACTCATGCTCTTGATGAGACTGAGGATTATCTCACTGAGAGAACCTATATATGTATTTTCTTGCCGGCCTGTTCGCCTGAATTAAACCCTACTGAGCAATGCAATTCATCATAAAAAGTCGCGCTAGACGTAGCATCTTCCAGACGACGGAGATGCTTCACGCAAGAGGATCAAAAAGCATGTAATGCTGTATTGATAAAAACCTCGAAGCGTCAATATCATTCTGCCAGTGTCTTTCCGGGTGTTTAGCAAAACAGCAGGCCTAACGTTACTTTAACAAGAATAAATCCAATGCCATTTGTCATTTATAATCTACCATTCGAAAACTCAGTAACGCCAATTGGAAATTATATTTCTGAATCCGCCATTTGAGGGTTTTAACAGCTGCCCATTTTGACACAGTAACCCCCACTGTATACTAAAACGGGTATTTTTGGTTCATACAATTCTTGGATTTCTGCAATTTTTTTCTTTTTTGTCAGGCATGGATATTTTTAAAATTATGATTTCCAGACTGCCCCTTTCTCTCTCTTTTTTTGTCAAATTCTTCAAATTAATTAAATATGGAGGAAACAATCGAGGTCTTTGTTCATCCTCCTTCACCAAGCACCCGCACAGTAACAAACGATAACGTTAACGAACGAAAAGGTATTGGAAGCCAGGTGGAGTTTCCTTCAATCAATTCATTATTTTCACCCACATCAACGACGACGAAGAATATGCCAAGGTGCAAATTAACTATTGACACAGATCTACATCATCTTTCACCTATCAGTCCAATTTTGACAACAACATCAACAACAACAACAACGCAAACGTTAAAGAAATTAGATACTATTGAGCCTGATTTGAACAAAAGGGATCTATCGTCGTCTTCAATGACTAATACTTCTCCTCTCTTATTGTCTTCACCTTCACCGTCACCATCGCCTTTGATAACACCTCTGAGTTATGATCATGCCTCTACTACTCCTCAGAGCACTTTCCTGCTACCACCTCCAGCTTCTTTCAATAGGACGGCTGCTACTTCTCCCTCTTCTGCGACCACTACTACTGCAACTTCATCAAATACCCTTGACTCGCCAGTTTGTTCAGCCTTTTCCTTATCTCCACTCACTCTATCTTCACCCATGTCGTCATTCGCTATTACCACTGATCATAGCGAAGAAGACCAATTATCTTTATTCCCTTCCTTATCAGAGCAGCGGCAACAACAATCAGCAGGGGCAAGTATTGACGATATCAATGCTACAGCACCTTCAACATCGACCGGGAAAACACAACGATCTTGCTCCCCTTCGTTACAAACACGACCTGTTCATAATACTGTTACTACTACTGGCCGTACTATTTTAAAGCGAAAGCGTGGTAGACCCTCAACCACCCATCATCCATTGCAGCTGCCTGCAGACCATGGTAGTCTCATCACCAAGAATGATACTCGATGCTGGACATTTGTTGAACCTACTGTTTGGAATGTGAAGCATAATCAAAGAGAAATAGACTTGATAAAAAGAGAACTGCAGCAGTTAGACACAGAAGAGGATCCCCAAGTATCTACGTTTCGGCGGCAAAACATTGCAGCTTCCAGTACTACAACCACATATATTAGTACCGATTTGAATATGAATCTGAATATACCCAAGAAGAAAAGAGGACGGAAACCGAAGAAACAACTGGTGGGCAATGGTTGCTTTGTATGGAAAGATTTAACTGCTCCAAGAGGCGCCAATAAAAAGAAGCAGTAGCAGCAGCGAAGGATTTGCAGAAGACTTTTCATTAACAAAAAAAAAAAAAGGTTTCTGTACATTTTTATATAGTCAAGCAAACAAAAAGGTCTCAGCCTTTCTTTTCTTCTCTTTACGCATTCTGCTAAAACTTTTATATATACTTATTTATTTACACTTATCTATTTATATCCGTATGTTGCGCGCGCGCGTGTGTGTGCTTTTCTTCCCTTTTGTTTTCTTATACTGATGCAATAGAAAGTAATAGGAAGAAAGGCAGAAATGGTTATAGTAAAAATGATCGACTTCACCCTATACCCGCTATACCCATCTTATATGTTGTTGTTTTCTTCACTTTTCAATTGATTGCCAGCCCTCGCTGTTAGCTTTTTCTTAACACCAATGTGATAAAAAAAAAATGGTATCCATGATGTTGCGTAAACAACCCATCTTTAAGTGCGGCTATAGCAAACAGTGGTAACAGTATCGAATTCTCACCGCTATCATCACGCCTACTGCTGGTACTGCTACTGCAACGGGTCAATAACAATACCAATCATACAACGTTTCATGCTTTGCATCGACGTCGCATCAATATTGTACACGTAGCCTCATTTTACTAAAAGGGTACTGTCTTCAGTATCACCGAAAGGAAATGTCTTTCCATTAGAGGCCTCGGAATTGGTGCAATAGTTGACAGTCAAGCGTAGATTGTTGTGAAACACCCTTTTCGAAATGAATATCTTTAGCCGCTTCACAATATTGAAGAGAGACTTTGTGCTATAAATTGTTGATGGAGCATTGAAAAGAGTTATCTGGCATTGCTTATGCTCCAACAGAGGAAAAAGAAAGTGAGCCCACGTATGCGTATATGTGTGGATGTAGGTATGTAGAAAAAAAAAAACACTCTTTCCTTTTTTCTAGCAAGTCAAAGTGTTTCGTTCGGTCTATCGTCCGTTCCCTTGGTATGTATTTTAGCTCTCAAATCGTGGCCAAATGTCTGCTATTGGTTTACAATTGGCTTCAATATCAAGTGCATGTCAATATTGTCGTAGATGGTTCTAGAGTACTAGGCTCGAGTGATTCAAGTACCAACGGTAGGCAAATTCCCCATTGGTAGATTAAGTCTTGTAAATGTGTCAATCATTTTTTCTGTAAAACTTTGTTGCGTAGGACAAAAAATTCTAATCATATCAATTGTCAAATCAACCGCATAGGATGTAACAGCGGGTGGTATTTGCCCATCCGCCGTTCTGCCGGTTGTTTTAGATGTTGGAACAAATGACAAAGCATTATTTGTTGATTTATGCTTTTGTAGATGATGATTAAAGCTGTTACAAGTCGATAGCCAAGTAATTATTATATCACCCATCTGCATTTCTATCATACATTATCAAATAACGTTAGATCTTTCTTTTTATGGTCTTCTTGGTCTTTTGATCCACATTAGAAAAGTATCTTCATGCCTACAATTTATTATCAACCTGTAATCCGTTCAGTTAGAGTATATGTACATATATGTATATTTTTTCTGTTTCTGACAACAGCGCATTTGAAACTATTATTTTTATCCAAAAAAGTTGTAAGCTGGTAATGCTAATACTAAAACTGGCACTGCTATTCTTGAAACGGTGAAAGATATTGCCAATGTTAAAGCTCCTGTGGAGAGAGTCTCCGTAAACACAAACATTCAAAAAAATTACAAGTGTTGATCGAATTCTTTTGTCTTTTTGTCTTGAATGTTTTTCATTTAACTTATATGGTCAAGCAGAATTTATTTACATGTGTCGAAGCCTTTTTGCTTCCTTTAATTTCTTTTTTCGAGGAATATAGCATTTTTTATAATGTAAAGAACATAAAGGAAGATGTTTATTGATGATGGTCTTTCTTAATTCTTTTGTTGAACATTTGCAACGAAATAAATTTATCTATCTCAAAGAGATATAGTATTTGTGTATTTTGACAAGAATTTCCGACGTATGCAATATGCGTTTTGAAGGAGAAGCGTTATATTTTCTCACAAGATCTTCTTGAGAATCTTTTGAAATTCTTCAAGTTCGGTATTACCACTTATATGAAGCATTTTTGTCTGAAAACATTCTTCCAACTCCTTTATAGCAAGATACATGTTTCTATCATGAACAAAGTTGACACAGACACCACGGCGACCAAATCTTCCGGTTCTTCCAATACGATGCAAGTAAACATCAGGTTCAACTTGTCCCATATAATTAATAGGTAAATCATAGTTAATCACGAGTGAGATTTGCGTTATATCAATTCCACGAGAAAGGACATTGGAAGAAATCAGGACCTTGAATCTCCCTTTACGGAAATCATCAATGATATTGTCTCGTTCTTCAGGAGTCAGATTGCCATGGAGCACTTTGACATTATGGCCATCTTCTTTCATTCGGTGACCTATTTCATCAGCTGTTTGCTTTTTTTGGCAAAATATAATACTCTGGCTTACTGTTAACAAGTCATACAATGCACAAAGAAGATCATATTTCTGATCTACAGTGTCGCAGTCAATGCATATTTGAAGGATTTCTTCCACCGTTAACTCTTCCCTTCTCTTGAAAATCTGGTTTGATCTTGGCACGAATTCTTCAGAAAACCTTTTGACGTGTTCAGGGTAAGTAGCCGAGAATAGCATGATTTGATATTCATGTGAGGCCTTGATCAGCTTCTTGATTCGGATTGTTTGATCGCCCAAACCGGATTGTTCTAGCATGTTATCAGCTTCATCCAATACAAAAGTTCTGATGGCATTCGTATCGAGGTAGCCACGACGCATAGCATCAAGGAGCGAGCCGGGAGTACCGACAACGACGTGATCAAGTATGCGCTGGTACTTGACTTTAGAGTTTTTGACCATTTCACAAACAGAAACGTCAGTGTATTTGCCCAATTTACGGATAACGTCAGCAACTTGACGCGTTAGTTCGCGAGTAGGACATACGCATAGAGATTGAGGAATGCGGCTGGTAAAATCAATTCGCTGAAGCATCGTTAAAACGTAAGCAGCTGTTTTGCCTGTACCACTGGGAGCTTGTCCTATAAAATTTTTAGGACTACATATCCATGGTAATAGATAGTGTAATATTACCAGTAAAAATGTGTATTTAATTTTTCTTCATACAATGACACAGAAATGAATGCAATGTTAGGTATATACTTACGGATCCCTGAGTAAGACAGGCAACGCTTTTCCTTGAATGTCTGAGGGTTTATTGAAACCCATAGCATAAACTCCATTTAACAGTGAATCTTTCCTATGTATTAACAGCAACGTCAAAGGGTTATCAGGAATATTACTGAGGATAAATTGTAAATCAAAACTCTTACAGGCCTAACTCTTGAAAAGATTTTGCAGAATACAAGGAAGGGAATTCAGCAGCGGATCCGATATCATCATAGAGTTTGACTGTAATAGGTTGAACAGAGTCAAATAATGCTATCAACAATTCAAGTGACGTAATGAGAATTTATTCTTTCATTCTTCTAAAGTATATGTTTGAAAGCTTACTATTTCCAGATGAAGTTAACTGCAACTGTGATTGTTGTGATTGGTTTTGTACCATTCCGCCATACGGTTTAACAGTTGCTTGAGAAGTATTTGGTGCTGCAGCTGTAAGATGTGTTAAATTGGATGAGTTGTCAGTAAGCAGAGAATTACTCGTTAAGTCAATCAATGAGAAACTGAAATTGACTGTTGGAGGTGCTTGTTGTTGGTGTAAACTCACTATACCGTTGAAAAATTGTTCGATACGAACAGTTAGAAGGAGCTATATTCAAACAATATTATGGATTCACTTGAGCTTACTTGACTGGCCACTGTTACTATTTTCATTACTATGTTTACTACCATCTAAATCCCAGTCAGCTGTATTGTTCCCTACATATAAGTGTTAATAAACGTAAGTATAACCAAGTTTGGTTTAGACGAAAATGCAAATAAAAAAATCATGTTCTCATTACATGTAAAGGCTGCCATTTTTGAATAACAGTTCCAGCAAAAGTTTGAAAAAGAAGAGGAAAAGAGATTAAATTCAAACCTATCCAGTGTTTGTACATATTGTAAACGCGTAAAACAAAAAGGGAAAACGTGATTAATTGACGTGTGGAAACAGTGCTTTTATTGTTTTGAGGTCACAATATTTCTGTTCTTATTCCATCAACAGTAATATGCCGGATTGCGTTTTGATACTCTTGACTTGCGTTCAATTTAAGCTGAATATAGAAGCAGGCATCACATACATAATGATCCTTTCCGAGAAGAGTTATTGCTGTTTACCAGTTAGTAAGTTTTTATCTTTGTTTTTCAATCGACACTCTACAATTCAGACTTATAAATTAATCATCCAGAATTAAACTGACAGTATGAAGAGCTATATCCGCGCAATCTTACTGCAGGTGGCGTCATACATATATCGCTCTACCTAGACGTAAACCTATATTTATACCTCCTAATACGGATAATAGTTTTAATTACTAACTTAAGTTGGGTTATTACAAATCTTCTAAAGCGTCATAAAGCTATAGTGTAAACTACAGACTATGTATTACATAATAAAATGCTGTCTACCAAATATTATAGCTTACAAGAATAGTATTTACAAGAAATAACTGCAGCAATACTGTTAAATGAAAACTGAAAAACCAAAGCATAGTTGTCGATATATAATACACAGATCGTGTTTAGTAAAAATCATGAGCCAATATCAAAGCAGTAACCTGAGATCATATGCGAGTTTACTAAAGACGTATAATAGATAAAATTTGGTTAAAAAAAAAGTTAAGCAAACAAAAATTGGTAATGAATTAGACTACAGTAGCTTATACATAATCAAGTTGAATTCATATCAAGTGCATTTCTCACGAGAGCGGTCTTTTGTGATGGAGTTAGTTTATGCAAGAACGAACACATTTTGTCATTAAAGATCAGAAGGGTTCTGCAAATGATATATTCCCGTTTCATAAATCAGGGTAAAGCAGTGAGGAAGTTCACATTTGTAAAATGATTGATATTATAGTTAATTATATAAATGCAGTTTTTATTGATACGACTTATATACACATATATTTTACGAACTTTGGTAAAAGGCATTATCCTATTGTTGTTTGAAATGCATCTGTGCTATTACTATGCAAAATTGAATCTATTCTATACAATCAAGCGAAATTTACTTTCGATTGCTACTATCAACTCACTGTGCACACCCTTGCCAAGCACATAATCTACCATCTTCTCCACCAGTCAACAGACTTTGCGTAGGATGATACCAAAATAATGAGCGTACAACATCTGTATGCCCTCCATTCATATTTAATTGTTGACAATGCTGTAACTGACCGAGATTGACATGGAAGAAGTCGACCATGCCGCTAAGAATGATAAAATGTTTTTTAAATTGATAGGTTAAGAAGCAGTATGATCTATTTCTTACTGAGTTATAGCTAAAGTACTTCTTTTACCTATTACTTCCGGTGATCAGGTAGAATCGATGACTAATAGGATCATAGCTACAATCAATTGCATAGTCCACTTGTGTCGTAGGAATATTTCTAATATCTCCAAAATCACAAATCACATCACCCTCGGTTGTATGAAGAGAAAAGGTTTCAATATGGGTTAAGCAATAGAGGTATTCCGCATTTGGACCAAAATAGCCGGTCTTATTTACAGAGGAGCCTGGGTTGATAACGGAAATCATGTTTTCCTCTTCGTCGAATTCTGATACGTCGTAATTATTGACAAGGCCATCAGTTGAACTGGAAAGAAATTGGTTTGGTAGAGAAGGATGACATTGAATCTGAAAACAATAACTATAATCGTAAGCGCAAGGTTTCATACTAAGTGTTTGTTTCCATTGATGTACCTCAGTAATATCATCACCATGAGATTCTGTAAATGTATGAAGTAAGAGTGTATTTCGGGTATCAAAAAATGCAAGGTCTGCAGACTGGGTATCATAAGAGAATTCAGTACCCAAAATTGCCATTGTATCATTATGGTTTATATCAAAAGCTGTCAAAGGTAATTTATCTAGTTTCAAATGTTGTTTAAACTACTGTTAAGAGAAGGACTGATTTTTGGCTTTTTTTTCTTTCCTTACAATTGAAAGTCTGAACTGGTGCATTTCCTCCCAAACGCAGATCCCACCGTTTTAAGGTACGATCTTCACTTGCTGTAAACAGATGATGATCGCCTTTCAACTTTATCTGTGAGATCTTTTCCTCGTGAGCTTGAAATTTGTGAGATAACTGCAACGTGTTTAGATTGTAAAGTCGAACAGTTCGATCTGAGGCTGAAGTGATTGCATACTGCGAATTGGCAGTAACCTCAAATATATAATCATCATTATAGTCAAGATCTATTCCCTTAAGTAGGTTAAATGGAGGAATAATGTCCAGGCAAGTTTGAACGTCAATTGTTGAGGCTGACATATTACAAGCAAGAAGAAAGGAATGATCTAGACTTCTTTCTTCCGATAGGACTTTGAACGCAAATTGAAACAACTCTCGAGCAATAAATTTCAGAAGGGCAGGCTGTGGCGCTAGTTGCCAACAACAATTGAATCAAGCATATTTCTAAGGATTAATTACATTTGACTAATAAAATATCTTGTAGGTTTTTTGGCTTCCACCAGAACTACAATTCCTCAGCCTATTACGGCAGGCGGTGCAATTTTGAAGTCTGCCTAAGTTTATGTTTTGGTGTGAGCCTTTGGCATGGCTTGTATGATATACTAGCATTAGGTGTCCAATCAAATTCTTATCATTAGTAGGCCATTTTTTCTTCGTTTTGAAATGCTTATTGATCGTGTCATAACCTTAAACTGAACTTGCGTCTTTGTAATATTATATTCTTCCCAGTAGAGCGAGTAGTGATTATGTGACAAAGTGCAAATTCTGTTTCTCAATACGATATGCATGAAGTTATTTCTAAAGGAGCCAAACTGTCATATATTGGAGATAAAACTATCAAACACCTGCTCCTTTCTTCTAGTTTTTTTCCCCTTTTTCTCCCCTTTTTGTTGTTGAAAATATAATTATTTATGATAGTGAAAAGTTAAGTACTTCGGTTAACGTTAAAGACGTCCTGTCTCTTTTGCACACATGAGTATGGAATACTGATAGCAGCAAATGACGACCTGCTTTTTTTTCCTTTAAAAAAAGCTGTATTTATAAATAATGCACAAAGAAAAAGACAGGCAATAAGTATTGCATCTCTTTGCAAAAAGCTGCTGTTTCAAGGGGTAATATGATTTGCATGCTCAAGATGCTCACAGTATTTGGAAACAGGGCGTTGCTCGAAATCAGCTTTCTAATATCAGCTATAGATTGAATCTCATAGCTCGGTAACATACAAAATTGGAATTCGTTTTCATTTATGATATTTATAAGCTTCAAGAGTTTTTCATATTATTGACATAACATACAAATATTCATATTCTAGATTTAAGGAGCATTTCGAGAGTGTGGAGATTGCATAAAATCCCTAGTACATTATTGACATGTGATTCAAACTATAGTGAAGGGTAAGAGTAAGACTATCTTACACAATACATGAGTCAATATTGTAAAGATACCATCCTGAACGGCATATCCCACTATAAGACGTTTCAACTACAGTCAATCGACGGTTCGCTGCTATCGCCAAAGTCACAAGCTACTCTGTACAGGGTTGTTATGAATGATAAATGGATGGAAAAAGATTTGACTGGGATGTACGTCGACAATAACATACTTTTCGTCTTAAGGTAATAAAACCAGAAATAGGCTCAAACATTGTTTAAGTCTTTTAAAGTGTTTGCCCTTTGGATGACTTCCATCGTTCTGTATAGCTCTCCATTGTACAGATGATTTGCAAAACAATTAAAGTCTAGGCCGTAAAGTACAACACTTCAAAGAAGTACCTTGGAATTTTTCATTCTTACAAATACAGCACTTCCACCGTCAATTGGTCATTTTACTGAAAGAATCGGTGTCACTTTTCTGAAGCTTAATTGGTCAATTTTCCGAATAACAACAATTGGCCACCTTTGTGAACCTCAATTAACCAGCAGTAAACAACAGTTTTCCATGAAGAGAATTCTTATAATTAGATGAGGTGCTTATTTCTACGCTTTTCGAATTGATTACAAGAGTACTGTATAAAAGCTACATGCTGAATAAAAGATGTAAAGAGCTCAAAAGATTTAAATAAAACAAAACTTAGGCTGTTCTCGAGAAGAATTTTTTTTTATAGGGAGCTTTTTCTTTTTTCACGATTTTGCCTGGCTTTTTTCTTTTCTTTTTTCACGGTTTTGCCTGGCTTTTTTCTTTTCTTTTTTCACGGTTTTGCCTGGCTGTGATATTCTTTGATATCAGAAGTTATTGTTCAATAAATAAGCTCAAAGTAGAGACTGATTGTGTCAGCGAGACCGAACAATAGTTCTTGGATAGTTTTATTTTGGTTTAGAAATTGAATGGTCTTTTATATGAATGCGAGGTACAACTGAGCTTATAGTGGAATTAAGAAAGTAGTAGTGACAACCGAGTAATGTTGTTCCTGTTAATAAACTGTAACGGTATAAAACCTATTTACAAGAAAGGCGATACAAAAGATCCTAATAACTATCGGCCTATTAGCTTGACCTCTATCTTTCGAAAAATTCTAGAATACTGTCTGATAAGACTACCTGCAGGTCCATAGCCCACCAGTTGATATCGCCCAAGGTGGATTTCGAAATGCCCGCGGGTCGCTGGACCAAGCATCGTGCCTGGCAGAAATTTGCAATATGCTACGTCGCGAATACCATAGGCCACCAGTACTTGCTTTCTTGGATATCAAATCTGTGTATGACACGGTTGATCGTAGAATTGTTTGGAACGCGTTGGCCGCGGTTACACCTCCGCCCCTGCTAGCTCTTCTTCGAAATTTATTTGATGATGGACAGATCAAAGTATTATTACAGAACGCAACTTCATATCGTTTCCAACCGCATACTGGTGTGTTACAAGGATCCATTTTGTCACCCTTACTGTACTCACAATACATTAATAATTTCCCACGCATGCTACGAACTACGATACTTCCTGCACAACCCAGCCCGACACAACTCGTCTCATCCCTCAATTGCCTATTATATGCTGATGATGTGGTCCTAATAGCTTCTCAAGACGATATGCACAACCTTCTTCAACAAAGTGAACGCTACAGCTATGACATGGGCTTTCGCTAGAACCCTCAAAAATGTGTGATCTTAGACGACAGTGAAAATCAGCAAACCTATAAACTATACAACCATCCGATACCACAAGCTTCTACTTTTCCATACCTGGGTATTCCGTTCAAACCTGGTGGGCTAATCGATGACCAACAACTTGTCACCCAAAATGCACTGAAAGCTCTTCAAACACTGAACCAATTAGCTGCTATAGGAGTAAAACCCTGCGGCTTTAGTCGCCTACTAGCCTCTCGCTTCTATGCACATATAATTCGCCTCTCAATTAGAATATGGTTTAGCCATTGTCAAATATAATAAGTCCACGATCGATAAATTAGAAACAGCCCAGAAAAAATGCCTGCGTCGAATCTTTGGTGGTTCCTCTCGCTCCTCAGTGACCGTTATGCTACATCTGCTAAGTTACCAACTAAACAAGAAAAGCTACATATTCTTCCAAGCAAAATTCTTGCTTAGGTCAGAAACTCTTCCTGATGTTGCTCTACTGACTGGATTACTACCAACAATTGCTAACCGTGAAAGTCACTCGATATGGTACAAGCTCTCAGCCACTAATGTTATCTGGAACCGGCTCCCATCAATCCATGATCCTCGCTCCTTAAACAAAGCTATTCGTGTCTACCGTCAAGAGAATCTCCATAAACTGCGGAATGCGACACAGCATTTAAAACTACTACTGCTCTGCCGCCCCGTTATATCGCTCGACCCCATTCTCTGGCTCCCAATGACCTTTGTTGAACGTGATCGATGTCTACGATGGCGCCTTGGCTGGCTACCCAATAACTACTCAACCAGTTGCCTCTACCATCCAACCCGTACACTTACAAAAGCCCACGTCATTGACTGCCTTAGATACACAACCGCTTACAGCTTCCCCACACCATATCTGACCCCATCTCTTTTTTGCTGAATTTGTTACCCACCAGTCCTTGAAGGCAGCACAAAATACGGTGCCACGCTTGGACACTTCGATGGCCCACTCTGCAGCTAATACTATTTGAAGTTGACTACCTCCAACATAATAAAGAGCCTCCAACACTGCCGGAAAACCTAGGACAGCTACTTTTGGATTGGATGTATGCGCCCGCGATAATTACACCTTGATCGTTCCGTTATTCCCTAGTTTGCCTCTGATCATCTTCCCTTTTTCCTTTGTCCCTTTAAAGGTTTTTTTATTCCCTCACACTTTCCTTGAACCTCCCCGGGCAATTTTGATAAGTATTTATCTGTGTGCTCATTGGGTAAAATTTAATTGTAATAAAATATCTCTAAAAACGTATTAGCATTGCCACTGACACCCGATAGCTGATCAATAATCGCATTTTTTTTTAGATCTCTTTTTTTAAATGGCGTACCAGCATTACAGCTAACAGTTACATAAATTTTCTGCGCTAAGGAGCTCTCTTTCAATCCAAGAACCATAGATTGAAGGCATTTGGTCGCTGTCTCATTATCCGCAGTCGTTTTTGACTTTCTACAATAGCCAATAATAAAATATCCTTGTATTTTAAGATCCATTATATATTGTTGGTATTTTATTGGTAAATTAACTATGTCTTCTATAAGTGCATCTACAACG
The DNA here is from genome assembly GCF_025528875.1 of Mycotypha africana. Classification (NCBI taxonomy): domain Eukaryota; kingdom Fungi; phylum Mucoromycota; class Mucoromycetes; order Mucorales; family Mycotyphaceae; genus Mycotypha; species Mycotypha africana. The sequence continues at coordinate 575,631 of NW_026515727.1, read as the reverse complement.
CGATAATTGATAAGAAAAATAGAATTAATAATTTGTGCGTTAAACATTACTTACCTTTATACTGGTCCTAAAACATATAAGTTTCGTAAAGTTGATCTTGATGTTGGGCTGGAATCTTCATGTTTTCTTTTAACACTTGTAGTTGTGAAATTCAACTTTTGTGTTCTACACCAATTTGTGAATTTTGAAAAGCTGTCTTCTTTAAACAAAGAAGAGTATTCCCAAATGTGTGATAATATTGTATTCATTGATAAAGCTTTACATTCATACAAAACAGACCCTGGATCTTCTGAAAGATAGGCTACGTCAGGAATTGTTTCAATTGTGGAGTAGTTTCTATAAAATGAAAGAAGTCAGCCAAATGGAAGAAAAAAGTATTAACTGTAACAAGTACCAATTTCTAATTTGCGATTTCCAACTTCTTCATTGCTTTGGCCTACTTCTTCATCTGCTTTTTCTTGTCGGCTTCCAGATGGGTATAAATGAATATCAAATGAGTTGGCATAAATTATTCTGGTACAAAGAAGTCTTGGTCTTTTCTGGTTTTTAGTATAGCAGACGTCGACATCCTCCATTTCATCAATCTTCTTGGTGTACTTTTCTGCATTTTCTTTATTATACTGCACCGCATAGAATAGACAAATTGATTGTTCTCTTGAAACTACAAACATGTTTTAATCCTAAAAGAAAAAAAAAGCCAGGCAAAACCGTATAGTCAATAAATCGAATGTATTCCAACTGTAAGTTTGTTTTTTATGTATCTTAGTTTGATTGTACCTCGTCCTAGTAAAGGCAAGTCATTACTTGCAGCGGGCTGTTGAAGTTGTTGCGCTTGAAGTAGTTGCTTAATTTCATTCAGCTCGTACTTGACCTCCATCAATTCAGTCTTGAGTTGCTGAATTTCTGCAACAGTTTGACTTTGGGCATTGCTGGTATTAAAAACCAGGCAAAATCGTGAAAAGAAAAAAGCCAGGCAAAACCGTGAAAAGGAAAAAGCCAGGCAAAATCGTGAAAAAAGAAAAAGCTCCCTATAAAAAAAAATTCTTCTCGAGAACAGCCTAAGTTTTGTTTTATTTAAATCTTTTGAGCTCTTTACATCTTTTATTCAGCATGTAGCTTTTATACAGTACTCTTGTAATCAATTCGAAAAGCGTAGAAATAAGCACCTCATCTAATTATAAGAATTCTCTTCATGGAAAACTGTTGTTTACTGCTGGTTAATTGAGGTTCACAAAGGTGGCCAATTGTTGTTATTCGGAAAAGTGACCAATTAAGAAGTGACACCGATTCTTTCAGTAAAGTGACCAATTGACTGTGGAAGTGCTGTATACCCTCATATCCCTTACCTCATAGAACATAGCCCTCCACTTGACATCGCTTGAGGTGGTTTTCGTGAAGCACGTGGGTCTTTGGACCAAGCTTTTTGTCTCATTGAGATATGTAACCTTGTTCGTCAGATCCATCATTACCAGCCTGTTTTGGCTTTCCTGGACATAAAGTCAGCATACAACACAGTAGACCTTGAATACATCTGGTCTATCTTAGCATCCCGCCTCCCAAAGCCCCTTCTCTGTCTCCTTAAAAACTTGTTCGATGATGTTCATCTGAAAGTCCTGTTACCGAATACTATACCGGTTTAACCCAAAGACTGGGGTACTACAAGGTTCAATCTTATCCCCCTTCCTGTCCTCAACGTATATCAACAACTTGCTGGGCACACTTGGACCCGTACCGCTTTTAGAAGTAAACATAGATCAAGCTGAAGCTCTCTTCTCATCAATTAACTGTTTGCTATATGCGGATGATGTAGTTCTCATAGCGCACCGTGATTCTATACCTTCCTTACTCACCAAATATGAAGAACATAGCCATTCCCTTGGGTACCGTTGGAACCCGAATAAATGTGTTATACTCGATCCGGCCCCTACCACTGAAGAGTTTAAGCTATACAACTCTACAATCCCCCGTATGCCTAGCTTTTCATACCTGCGTATCCCCATCACACCGGGTGGTTATTTAGATTCACAAAAACTAATACAAGACAATATCAATAAAGATACATCAACAATGAATTCACTTGCTGCCATTGGTGTCTACCCAACCGGTCTTCCTCGCTTGTTAACCACATGGTTCTATGCACAAATGGTTCACTCTCAAATGGAATATGGCTTAGCTATAAGTGAGCTTAACCTACGCACTATCAAGAAACTTGAAGCCTGCCAAAATAATTGTAGTCGTCGTATATATGGAGGGCCCACCAGGTCCGCTGTTAATGTGATGCTTCACCTGACTAATCCACCCACAATGCAGGAACGTGTTGCTACCTTACAAGCTCAATTTATATTTCAAGCCCGCCACCTCCCCTCATCCACTCTGCTAAGCACTTTCATGCCCCATCTACAATATTCCCGTTTCAAAGCCCATTGGCGCAAACTCCTGAAGACACCTTTATGGAAACAATGCACTTCGACCAGTTCAGAACCAACAACTAACAGTGAATTTTGCAAGCTAAGTTCTTGAGTATTTCCAAAAAGAATCTAGAACAACGTCAACCGGGAACTAAACTACTCTCTACATGTCGCAATAAATGTCAGATTGATCCAATCCTATGGCTACCCATGTCCTATAGTGAGTGTAGCCGGATGATTCGATGGCGCCTTGGTTGGCTACCTGGTGGCCTTCCACAATCCTGCCCACGACATCCGTCCTACACCCTCTCACGATCCCATGCATAACTTTGTCTTAAAAGCACGACCGTCTGTTCGTCCCCAGCAGTAAGCCCGCACCCACATAATTGCTACTTAGCGTAGACGATGGCCTGTAATGTGCTCGATTCTTATTGAATTAGATCACTTACAACATCGTCTTGACCCCCCACCACTCTTAGATCATCTCTCCGGCCAACAATTTATAGATTGGATGTTATCATAGCTGTTAATTATTTGACTGTTACCTTCTTCCTCTTCCTTTTCCTTTCCTTTTTACCTTTTGTCTCTTAAAAGGGTTTTTAGTTCTATACAGCCACTGGAACTGGCCAGAGCAGACCCAATGTGTTAAAGGCATTACGTGCTCACAGGTCTTTGAAATTTTATCCATTAAAATGAATTATTTAACCGTATACCCTCATATGGTAAACAGACCAGTACTGGCCATACTTGTGAAAGTCTAGAATACTTTATTTTATGCACATGATCTGGAAGTTTTGTCACTGCATGTGCAGGATAAAGGGGCAAAAAAGTCCAAACAATGAAAACTTCCTCTTTAATGGCCAGATGTTTGGAACAAAATTTTGACCTTTAAGTCGCCCATTGTAAAAGGAAGAAACGACAACACAGTCTTCATTACGGCGTACATCAAGTTAATCTTTCCATTTCCTTTAGAAAATTACTGGCACGACAGACTGATAGGTGTCGATTATTTCTTACAGCCATCCATTCTTACAGTTTTTTCTGTCGAATTCTGCATCATGATTTATAAAAGAAAGAGCTAGGTTACGCCAAATATGCACCAGTTATTCAGAGAACTCGGGCTATTTTTTTATTTTTTTTCAAATTTGTGAACTGTTCCCTATAAAATTGGAAAATTGGTAAAAAACTGAGGTTGAACCCGATTCATGTGAGCTGCTTTAAAAAAGATGAAAATCAGTAACCCAGACTCCTTGCCTCCAATTATAGACAGGTCGAGAAGAAAAAAAAAGCTTAAATAAAATGTATAAAATTATCGTTGTTTTGGTTATTGCCATTCGCTTTTCTCTTGTATACATTTAGAATCGAATCTTTCTGCTTTATTCATACTAGTTATACTTAACTGCTTTTCAATATACTATTTAAACGCATATTATAAATTTTAGATGAAAGCATCGCCGGTAAAGGAGAGAAGTCCGAATAATAGTGTCAGTAAGTTATCGGAAGAAAAGATGTATTTTGTGACAACCGAAAAAGATAATCTTTGCAAGAGAGATCAAAGAAATATTTGGCCTAAATTCAAACAATTTCTTTAAAAGGTGCTCATTCAACAGTCAACGTCTATGATAGTAGTGATGATGAGAATGATTTGTTACCATCAGATGTCATTGTGAATGAGCGACAGTCTTTATTACTCGGGATAGAAAATGAAAGAGTTCCTCGGTATATGACAGCCTCACCACGTAATGCACGTTACTCTAGTATATCAGTTGTATGGCCAATACGATACTAACTTTATTCTTGTTTTACTGTTTTTGTGCTATTAGTGCCCTCGGCTCGTATTAATGATAATTCACCAAAAGACAAATGGGGAAAATTCAGAGTTCGATCCAAGTATTATTTACCTATTTTACAATGGTTACCACTGTACGATACCCATCTTTTCTGGGGTGACTTGATCGCCGGTATCACCCTGTCATGTTTATTGATTCCACAAGGTTTATCTTATGCTACTGCCCTCTGTAAATTAGAAGCCGTCCATGGTCTCTATGCTATTGCCTTTCCCGCCATCACGTATGCTATATTTGGCATGTCCAGGTAAAAGATGAAGAATGATAGGAATAGAAGAAACTCAAAAAGTTAAACTTACATTTGCGAATGCAACTTTGCACTTTCCATACTGTACGGAATCCATACTTTAGACAAATGTCTGTAGGTCCCGAAGCTACTTTGTCCCTTTTAATCGGCTCGTCTATTGCCTCCCTTCAACACGTCGGTGGCGATTCGAACGATGCAGTAGATCCTCTCGCATGGGCCTGCCTCATGACGATTTTTGTTGGTGTCTTTACATTCCTCCTCGGCATTTTCCGTCTAGGTTTTCTTGATAGTCTGATGAGCCGTGCTCTCTTACGTGGTTTCATTTCTGGTGTAGGTCTCGTCGTAGCATTGCAACAGGGTATAATTTTACTTGGTCTCGTTAAATTGAGTGAAGAAAAAGGAGTTACCGAAGCCTCCAGCTCCATTGCTCGATTCCTCTTTTTACTAAGGAACATTCAGTTTGCGCACGGCTTGACAACGTATGTATCCACCGTCTCCGTCTTGTTTCTGATACTAGCTCGTGTAACCAAAAAAAAGCTTTCGCAATACAAATGGGTGCAATTGATACCTGAGGTACTCGTCGTGGTCATTGTATCGTCTGTTTTGACCTATGTGCTTGATTGGGAAAACCAAGGGCTATCCATCTTAGGTACAATTGAAGGAAAAGGGATTCCTCTTCCTTCCATTCCCGCCTTCCCTGCAAGCAAGAATATGAAGGACTTACTGGTAACGGCTGCCATGATCTCCGTCATTGGTTTTGTCGAATCGGTTGTGATCGCCAAGACCTATTCCAGTAAGCATAATTATTCAGTAAGCGCCAATCGTGAACTAGTCGCGCTTGGAGCTGCCAACATGATCAGTGGTTTATTTCAAGGTATTCCTGCTTTTGGGTCAGTAGCACGTAGTAAAATCAATGATAAAGCCGGTGCTCGTACTCAAATGGCTTGTTTGATTGCTGGTGTCATTTCTCTTCTGGCGATCTTTTTCCTGTTGCCTTACTTCTACTATTTACCCAAGTGCGTGTTATCAGCCATCATTTTCATTGCTGTTCTGTCGTTGTTGGGTGAGTTACCAGAGGACTTGCATTTTATCTTCAAGATCGGTGCCTGGCGTGATTTGAGTTTGCTCTCCATTACTTTTTTTGCTACCATCATTATCTCCTTGGAGTTTGGTACTTTGCTAGCAGTGACCTTATCCCTGTTGTTGACCATTAAAGAAACGAGTTATCCTAGAATTTCGATTATGGGCCGTGTGAAAGGTACCCACAACAAATTTAAGCCGATTCAGGATGACCCCGATGTAGTAGAGCATTTGGAAGATGTTCTTATTGTTCGTATCGATGAGCCTTTATTCTTTGCTAATACAGGTAAAATAAAATGGAATCGTTATGAGAAAGTTGACTTACTCATTACTCAGTAACTAATATGACGCTTAATGTTTATTTTATTGCTAGGTCAACTCAAAGATAGATTACGTCGTCTTGAACAATTTGGTGATATGTCCATCCATCCTTCAGAAAGCCCACGACTTGGCAAATTATCCTACATGATTTTTGATGTAGACAATATGCCAGAAATAGATGCCAGGTAATATAATACTGAACTTTTTCGCATCATCAAAAAATCACGTAATCGAATAAGTCGTTTATTTTTTTCTGTATGCATAGTGCTGTTCAGATCTTGTATGAAATTGTAGAAGCTTACTATGCTCGCCATGTCAAAGTCTTTTTCGTTCGACTTCGCAGTCAGCCTACCGCTTTATTCAGAAAGTCTGGGTTATATGATGTCGTCGGCGAACAGAACTTTTTCAGAAAAGTGCATGATGCCATCGAAGTCATTGAAAAGGATATGATGTCTCAGCAGCATAGCCAAGGTATTGGCCATGGGCATTAGTCCTGAAATACATTTGATAATCTTGAATGGTCCATTAATTCTTTCGAACCGATCCACTTAGTATATTAGAAGCCTTCTCTTATAATCTCTCATTTTTACATAAGGCATTATTACTAGTTCTCATTACAAAAATACTATTTATCTATCTTAAAAAGTTTATAAAGTATCATTTATATGCATTTTGGTGATAGTTGAGCCCATAAAACAATTTTTGTAAGCAAAAGACTTTTGGAATAAAGAAAAAAGTCCCCTTGTCAGTTTTGTCTATTCGATCGGTTTTTTTCTTTTTTGTTGCCAAACAAAGCTGATTGTTTACAACTTTTCTGAATACATTAAATGTTTTGTGATACGCACACTCAGATTTAGCAATAAGCGTTTTCTAGAAAAATCAGCTGCTTGATTTGTACAGTTGAGCCGTACCCTTGGATACAACTTACATATATTTCATACATACTTTTTCTAAATAAATAATCAATTGCACTGTATTTCAGCATTAAATACTTTGTATCGAACAGTCATTATCATTCTAGGATTGCAGAACTAGTTAAAGCCAGGTTGCTGGTATATGCATTTGTATTCTTTGCGAGCAATTTTATGTTGTAGTCTTCGTTTTCCATAAAGGGGGGAGGGAAGCCTAGCCTTTGCTTTCGCTCAAACAAGATTGTAATTTACAACGTCAATTCCTCCTTAAGCAGAAAACCCTGAATTTTTCTTATATGTTCAATTGTGCTTTTACATGGAGAAATGACTCTATATATGTGTGTGTCTCTAAATTGGCCCCCTTTTTACAAGTTTGACGCAAAAAAAGTACAAATCGATTTATTGGAAAGATAGGGTACATTGAGCAGCACCAAAATACACGTTGCTAGTAAAGTACGCCATCATTAAACTTGTGGTGTCTGCTTGTGCGTAAGATATAAGGAGAATGTTCAGATTACTTTTTTGAATCAATTACGCATTCTCTTAAAGCACATCAAATCTGGTCTAGTGAATAATTAAACATTCTTTACCAGAGAGGGAGATGCATTGTATTTTTTAGTGTAATTTGTTTTTTCTGCTTTTTGGAAGAGGACTTTACGTTGAACGGCTTTCTGGCAAGATTTCCAACTGAAAGTACGTTTGGCAATCAGACCTTTCTATTGTGGATTATTCCACCATGTGGCATCCCTCATTAATAAATTAATTATTTTTCTAATAATAAGTTATGCTTCGTTTTAGTAAGTTTTTTTTATCGTCAAAAAGGTTAATACTGTTCTATTGAATAGGATACGAGGCTCCTAATAAAAAGGAATTATTGTTCTTCGCCAAGTGGAGACCTATAAAACAACAACCCTGAACTCTAAAATGGGGGTATCACTACTCAACCTCTCTTGAGTAGCTTGAAACAAAACTCTCGAATATTTTCGCTGGTTAACCACAATGTAGAGATTTTAATGATACCAAATATGTAGGCTGAGTGTACAAGCCTATTACCACGCAATCAACCAGATAGTTTAATCGATACTTGCATTAGGTTCAAATTCAATTCTGCTTCACTCGATCCCATACAGGCTTGTTGGATGGTGCACTTTAAAGAGTTGAGTCGTTGCTCCTTAAAGAGAAGGCAAGTATATTAATCAAATTATTGATATAAGGAACCTTAAAAGCGATGTGAGAGGAATCCTTGAATAAAAAACTTTGAATACGAGGATTGCTATATATGTATACTAACAGCATAGCAATTCTACGACTTCAACCGTAAATAGAATTTGTTACATCGCAGCATTTACAAAGCCATTCACTTTGTATTGTTGTATACTCCTACATAGAACCCCATTATCTCAATATTCAGTATATATAGAATGGACCATTTCCTTGTTCTTTTTTTTTTTCTCTTTTTTTGGTTCTTCCTTTTAGTTATATTGTCATAGATATCAACCAAAACCTTTACACGGTATTCAAAGACACGTGACTCCTCCTCTGCAGCTTGTTCATTATCACTTTTATGATCAAACGAAAAGAGGAGCCTTATTATCTTGTAAATCATCTGCAAGTACATAGACTATATAGGCTTTCGACCTGTGCATGCTAAAGAATATAGTAAGTTCGTGTAGATCAAGTAAGTCGCTATCGTATATTTATGACTAAATGCAACACGGTTTTTTTTTTTTTTTTTTTTTTTTTTTTTTTTTTTTTTGGTTGAAGAAGCCCTCTGTTTCTCTTTTCATGACATCTATTCTTTATAACTGTACAGTACAAGATTCCAGAAAGCCAAGGCCACCTAAACCATCACGGCCACCGCCACCACCGACAACGACACCGCCAGATACTTCAGAAACTACTGCTACCTCTGAGAATGACAATCCAATTACGACACTTAACTATTGATATTACACTCCTTCCTTTTTTGAGACGCCAATAATGATCTTTTTTTATCCTCTTTGTTGCAAATACTGACTATATACAATGCCGCATCCGCTTCCCATTCGTAATTTCTCAACTATCTCTTGAACGATATACCTTACATTCGTTTTATATCATTCCTTAATTTCTGTACACTCAAATTCCTTTACACTGGTTACATATGAATAAATATGCTTGCTGCTTTCTCTCATACACATATTTCATTCCATTTCTGCCCTCTCTTCATTTTCATTCTTTTCTTTTTTTGTTCCTTCTGAATTTCGCTTTTCAACAAATAAAATACTGCACTTTATGAACTTAGTGAGCTATTTCTGTTCGCCGAGATTTTGACTGAATCAATAACGAAAAAGTCTTTGTTATGGAGGTATTTTTTTCTTTCTTTTGTGTTCTTAAAGTTGAATCATGGAAATATTATAATAGCAGAAAGAATCTAAATAAAAATCAAGCCAGTCTTAATGTGATATCTTTTTTTCCAAGTACCAAATGCTGTTTGTTGCAAACGCTGCTGGTGCAATTGGCTCTGACTATTTATTTGAAGAGTATGTTTTAGTGCCAGTTGTATATATGTACATTTCTATAGGGTATGGATCAACTTCAAGCTACTTACACTCTGTCCTCTAAGCGTGCCTGTCAAACGTCTATCACGTTCCATCATTTGCTTTTCCCAATTATCAAGACCATATCTTGTAGGCTATAATAGTTGACAGGTGTAAACATAAAGATCTCGTCATGATGATGTTTTTCTTTTTGTGAACGTCTATTACCTTTCCTTCATTAGTGAGATACCTGGTGATGCCCAAACCTGTGGCTGTTACGGTGAACATACCAGCAATGATGCCGAATGGAATAAGTGCTTCAAAAGGAACAGGCTAACGAAAGCCAGTTAATACTCTCGACGTTTGATGCTAATTGAGAGTAATATTTCCGTTGATGAATTTACCATTGTGTATAAGTTCGATTAGGTGCGGTGCGATTTTGCAGTTATAAGAGCAAAAGGAAGAGGGTGGGCTTTAAAATAAATACTGTGTTAGGAACCAAAGTTTAAAAAAAAGGTGGGGTAAAATAATAAATTCATGCCCTTAGATCTCCTCATGGTAAATTCACCGCTCACCTACAACTCTTTTAGGCGGGCCATGACATTGGGAATTCTTCTCAGTAAGGGACGATGACGTCTGAAAGCGGAGCTTTTGAGCTGTACCTCAGCTGCATAACAAATTTTTTTTTTTTTTTTTTTTTTTTTTTGCATTTGATGCCTTTGACTTATTGTTTCTTTTCTCTTTTTGATCTGTTACTTCCATGGCTCTTCACTTATCTGAAAATGACTCAATTCATCTACAAAACAAAGATCTTATCAACTCAAAGATAATTGTATTAGCATCTGCTTCTCCAAGACGGCGCGAAATTTTGACAGATATGGTACGTTGAGAATAGGAGGATTATATTTTTTCAATGCAAAGCGTAACATGAATTTTCTTTTTCTCCTATCAATTACGAAAACAGGGTGTCAAATTTTCAGTAGTAACCACGTTAAAGCCGGATGAAAATGATCCAACAATCTACAAAACACGAGTCGATTATGTTGCAGATACAGCGTATATGAAAGCAAAAGAAGTGTTTGATAGATGCCAAGTAAAATGCCGAACATTTGTTCTTTAATGCTACTCATAGACTAACGCTCTTTTTCTGTTCCTTTTCTTGAAAATAATGACGTTGATAGTCAGATGATCAACTTCCGAACGCAGACATTGTTATTGGAGCGGACACCATCGTCGTCAAAGATGGACATGTGTTAGAGAAACCTAAAGATGCAACCGACGCTATTAGAATGCTTACACAACTGAGTGGAACAACACATCAAGCCTTAACTGGCGTACAGATATTCAGCAAAGCTCCAAACGGAGAAGTGGAAAAAATTAACTTTGTGGAGATAACAGATGTTACTTTCAAAAAACTTGATTTAGAGACCATTAAAGCCTGTATGTCATTCAAAATAGAGATTAAATAATTGTCGAACAACCTGACTTTCTTTCATAGAGTGTATAAAAACAAAATTTCTTCTGTTTTACTTTTTAGATGTGGATTCGGGTGAGCCATTCGATAAAGCCGGTGCTTATGGTATACAAGGGAATGCTTCGGCATTCGTTGATTCAATCAAAGGCGACTATTGGAATGTGGTAAATTGTTGCATGATATTTTGTGCCTAAAATTAGAGGCTATAGCAATATTAACAAACATCTTACGATGTTGATAGGTGGGTCTGCCCAGAAACCGTCTCTGTAGTGAATTATCGAAACTATGTAGGCCGTAGCAAGCATTGTCTGATGTAAAAGTAATAAATAAGCAGATCATCATCCTATCCTGTGCTTCGTATCCTGTTGTCAGGACGCAATATTACTTGTAGTAAGTATAGAAGGGTGCCTTGAAGATATGCTTTGAGCACTCTATAAACCATTGTTGTGTTTTGATAAAGTGTATGATACAATTCTTCACATTATGTGAACTTCACTTTTGAAGCTAACTCAAAAGTCATTATACAATACCACGTCAAACATCGGGCCTCAGCCTTCGTTGATAATGAAGTTTGTGCAAAGTTTCGACTTCTTTCTATTATCTGTGGAACTAGCAGCTCGATTTATGATTTTTGTGTAGCTTTTGAAGTACAATCACTTTTGTTAAGATTAAGCTTTCATTTTCTGTTCCCTTCCCTGTCTACTATCACTTTCCACAACTCTTGTATAAAACGCTTTTTTTAAAAAGACCAAACGCCTCGAAACTATTTTTAAACGCTGAAAATATATCGTAGGTTACAAATACCATTGACAAAGCTACCCGTACAGTAAGATACAATTCTATTCAAGAAAACAATCGCTTCATTTAAAAAAAATTAGTTGGAGGACTGTTTCTCTAATACGGAATGATGTTTATGGCCAAGCAGTTGCCCATAAAGTTTCGTATTTTATTTTTAGACCATCATTTGAGAGAGAATTAGCTGAAGACTGAATATAGGAAAGAAAAATGGAAAGCGATCTTATGATCCAGACTAATTCCAGCAATAATGCTCTGTTTGTAACCTCTAGGACACCGAGCCAAATGACACGGCAAAAGGAGGCACACCCCAAGGTGATAGGACACGTCGCGTGTTTTAACAAACAATATAGGAGGCATTTTTACTTACGATTGATGTGAACTCTTTTGTTTTTAAAGATTAGTACCGTGGAGTTGGCGGATTATACAGCATCATCAAATTATCTATTTGACAGTGCATGCCAAAACACAACAATGACACTAGCTGCTGCAGAAGAAGTAGCTAAGACCGACGATAGTTATCTGCCACACGTGACGACAACACCCATAGTGAGGAGCCATACCTCCTCGTCTTCCGTCGCTTACTCCTTATTTTTGCCTACAAAATTAAACACTCCGCAACAGCAACAGCAACAGCAACAGCAACAGCAACAGCAACAGCAACAGCAACAGCAACAGCAACAGCAGGAGCAGTATACTTTCTCAACAGCGGAAACTGGTTCAAACGACATATATCATGTCAATCCCATGGAAATCGATGGTTATATGAGCCCATCTGTCGTTAATCAGATTACCTCTAATGATGCTATTACTATGTCATCTATATACTCTCCTCCACTTACTACTTTTTCTGCTAGTAGTAGTTTCTATAACTCATACAATACATTGACAGAAGAAAGGTTTCCGCCTGCCTCACATGTTTATAACTCTACAAATACTGCAGTAATAGCAGCAGCAACAGTAGGCTATAAACGAGACTCAGTTATAGCACTTGACCTTCCTTTCGATCAACAACAATATTTGGTAATCGCATACTCTTGCATTGAATGTAGAAAGAGAAACACGACCCTTTTTTTTTGAACAGAATGCTTCTCACTTTTTTAGGATATTGCGCAAATGACAATCTTCCCCGCTCTATATAGCACGGAGAACAATGAAGGCAGCAACGGCAGCAATAATCATTCCATCACTCCCACAGCTATCATAAGTCATCAATTGGATACACCAAATCCGCATATACCGATATCTTCATTTATTAAGCACGATCAGCAGCAGCAACAACAATTTGATCCAACAATGATCGTGCCATCACAGCAACAACCACACCAGCAGCAGTTACAGCGTGCTGCTTCTTCTGAGAGGAAAAGTCGACGTAGCTCTACACCTCACCGTCGTCATACAGTTTCTACGCCATATTCAACAGGAACGCAATGGAATGGTGCAGAAGGAGAAGGAGAAAAAGTACTTACTGGTACAGAACCAAAACAGCAGCAAAGTACCAAGTCTTTGACTACAGCAGTATCAAAATCTCAATTATCTTTGAAAAAAGTCAGGAGACAAAGATCTCTTAATAGAATTAACTGTTCCTCTTCCTCTTCACTTTCGACAAATACCATGCCTGGTTCTCCAGTAACACGTTCTTCATCACCTCCACCACCACTGCCATCATTTGATCCATTGGCTAAGCAACTAGTATCTTGGACTCATGAACAACTTTTAGAAAGAGTCATGCAATTGGAAAAAGAAAAAGAATTGGTTGCACGACAAGCTACTGGTACAGTTGGTACGTATACTATAACTCTATAAAACAATTACCTCTGTCTAAATACTCATTGTGCATATTCTTTTTTTTTACATACTCATTTTATGCAACTTTTTATTTTATTTTTTTGGGGGGGGGGTTTTTTTGAAAAAATTGATCAGTCAATGATCGGGAAGCGGGCATGAACAATAGTTGTATGATTGTTCCTCCTACGACTCCGTTATTATCTAGTAGAAAGCTGTCTGTAAAGCTTAATCGAAAACAGTCTACAAAATCAACTACTTATAACACTGACACTGAGTTTGACAAAGAAACTCATAGCAAATATACAGAGGAGCTTTTAAGTGAACAAGAAGTAGTGGCAAGCTCTTGTCAATGGGATTCTTGTACTTTGGAGTTTGACGCTTTAGATGAACTTATTGAACATGTCAAAGAAGTACACATAGGTAGTGGAAAGGTAGGAACTTCTATGCGTTTAACAAAAATATGATTAATCTCGTCATACTACAGATACTAACTTCAAGTATATAGACAAACTACTATTGTGGATGGAAGGACTGTGCTAGACAAGTAAAACCATTCTCGAAAAGACATAAAATGTATAATCACCTTCGTACACATACAGGCGAAAAGCCTTTTATATGCCATGAAGCAGGTAAGGAATTGGTCTTCCTAACCAAGGAAAAAAAAAAAAAGAACTCTTATTGATTTCATTTTCAAAACCTAAAAACAAAGATTGTGGAAAAAGATTCTCAAGACCAGATTCTTTAGTAACACATAGCAAAATTCATTCCAATGAAAGATCATATCTTTGCTCATTCAAGGGCTGCCAAAAGGCTTACTATCATTTGAAGTCGTTACAGAAGCACGAAAAAGCTCATCAAAAAGGCTCTAACAACAATGATAATTGTTCTGTGGCATTGAACAATAATGATGGAAACAGTAATGAACAATTGTACTCCCCGCCACCTTTACCACTCTTATCAGCAACACTGCCACAACAGCTGCAGCAACATTGTACAATTTCAGGTTATCAACAAAACTACAGCAGTACCAACGATGAGCTTAGTTGCAACGCTATTACAATGGCAACGACAGCGATGACGGCATCCAACACCAATATTTTGAACAGCTCAATACCAATCATACAACACGACCATGATGACGCAGAGGTTCGCACTGTTTGGGGATTGCTGACTCAAGCCGCCGTCTTCGACGTTATGAATAAGGAGCAAAAATATCCTTTTATATAAGCTTAACATTTTTATAAAAACGCATAATATCTCGTATTGTTATTGTATACAGTCGTATATACATTTTGTTAACCCAACTTTACAATTGGAAGGACTGTCCCTACTTTATCACAGCTTTGACAGCATTCAAATATATATTTCTGTTAAGGACATTGGAAATGATAGTACCGTCTGGGATGTAGCTTCCATGTTGGTTACTAGCCCATTTAGAAAACATTACAACACTAGAAGAGAAATTTGCAGATGAGAGATCGAAGTGAAAGATACTATCATTTTTTATAGACACATGACCAGCTCTGAGAATCATTAATTTGATTGATCATGAAAACAGTGTCTTGAATAATGTTGTTCTCGAAGCTCGTAGCGAACGAAGAAGTTTGATAACTTTCTTTGTGGAGAAACAGTCGACGAAGTGATTTCGCTGTTCGATCTGTCATGACTGCAACGAATGATATCGGAATCCCAGTCTCTTACAGCGTTTTCACATTTAGTCGAGCGAAAGAGCGACAGAATTGTACACAGAGACGCAGATTTCGGAACAACGGAAAGGCTGGGAGCTTTGGAAGACAAATGTTGTGCTCCATCACAAAACAGACACAAACTCTTTGTAAAAAAGATCGCGAATCAAAAAAAAAAAAAAAAAAAAAAAAAAGCTTAAATGCTAACATCATGTCAACGCAGGGTACACCATTCTGTAATTCTTGTGTTAGTTTGATTGAGATCTACATAACATTACATTACAGTGTACACTGCATGTAGTTTGCAAAGAGATAAAGTATAAATTGGATTTAAAAATATAATATATGCACCTGCAATATGTGCAAAATCATGGTTAACTTACTCTGGCTATATACGAAAAGACTGAAGTCTTAAGATGAAGCAGTATAATTCTAAAGCATTCATGCTCTATAAATAAGGCTATTTCTTTTTTTTTTTTTTTTTTTTTTTTTTTTTTTTTTTTGCAAAACATCTTGCTGAATGGTGATGAATCGCAATGTAAATAGGTGGCCGAGAGTTTATGTGCCGCATTACAAGGTTTATTTAAGGGATAATTATATCCCTTAAAGTACTTGGGATTATCCTTATATACAGGCAAAAGTAGAATCCGTACTGCACGTGGGGATAAACTTAGGGGAAGGCAATGAGAGTGTGTAATTGTGTGCTTATTCCACACACTGCTCTAAGTGTAGATTATTTCTCATAGGTCGCCACAGAATCCTGCATTCTAGGCACTACATTCCTTTTTATTCAAACCACTACAGCTACCATTTCCTACAAAACTTTTCTTTCTGTTCCTTAGCCCTTTTGCACTTTTTCTTTCTTTCTTTCGTTTTTCATTCTCTCATTTTCCTTCTTTTGTAACAATATAAAACTCCCTGCTTCCGCGTATACCACGATATTTAGAATAATTACACTGCAATGGTTGGAATAGCAACAGTTACTTCAAATACAGCATTGCAATCTATCACTCACATAAAAAACACATCTCTAAGACGCAAATCATCTATTAACAGCAATCAATTAAACAAGAGCCAACGAGATGATAGTAAGAATGCATATATCGCACTTGACTTGAAGACAACAACAGCAAATAAAAATAAATCAACAACTACATCGATAATAACGAAAGCAAATGGAAGAGAAGTAATTGATGCTTTGAAAGAGAATAAAAAAGTAAAGGTAGTTTTAAAAAATAATAAAAAAAGAGATACGATAGTCATTTTTCGAAAGGGAGGTTCATAATTAACGTCTCTTTCATTATAACTAAAAAAAAGCGGGCCTTTGGAGAAAGCAATTCAAATAGAAAACACAAATCATTATCTACCAATGAGTTAACAAACTCAAAATCATTTACTACAACAAGTGATGATAATCTGTCACTAACAACGAAGCAACGACAACATAAAACAAGAGATTTTTCTATGAAAAGGCGATCGACGAGCTGTCTCGAGAACAGCAATAATATCAATTTTAATAAAAGAAGAACATCAGTTTATTCAAATAGAAGTGCTGCAACGACAACTACGACTACATCTGCAACAACAACGAAATCTACCGTGAACGAGCAACAACATTACGGTCAAACACCTATAAGCAAGGTAAAAAAAAAAATCATACACAATGTCTAAAGTATTTAAGACCCCTTTTTTAATACCTCCTTTACTTCGCTTGGCCCCTCTATTTTTTTTCCATGATAAATTTTTATCCCTTTCTAGGTCTGGCGATCACCTGGTGGAAGCTACGAGATACCAAATGTGTTTGGGAGTGATTGCTTTCTTAAACCTATCAGTCCTGTTACCACAAATCACAAACCTATTTCTCCTTCCTCTTATCATTGTATATTACGTACCTATCCCTCGCCCAACAGTAACAACAATAACAATAAAGCCAGTAACTTCAGCGGTCAAAATCAGAAGCACAGTAGCAGCAACAATTGTAACATTCCACCTTGGCGTCCAGCAGGCAATTGTAAAGACATACCTCAATTACCGCCTTTGGCTCGACGCGTTGAAAATGAATTCGAAAAAAGAATTCGAAAAGCGTTGCCTAAGCTAATATCTGTCTCTTCATTAGACCCGAGAAATAAATATGATGGGTACAAAGAAATAGGCACAGGGTAATAAATAATATTATTTCCTTCTCTTTTGCTTATACAAGGTTCGTAGAACTGATTTCGATCTCTTGACGTTTACACAGAGTCAATGGATCAGTCGTTCGTGCTCGCCATAAATTTAGGAAGAACACATTTTTAGCTATCAAACGATGTCGACTCGATTCTGATTTGGAATATCGCGCAGCTATTGTTCGCGAATTACGGATCATGGCATCTGGACATGTTAACCTCATTCGTTTACGCGAAGTCTCTCTGTGGAAAGATGATGTATGGATGGCCATGGATTTGCAACGCTGTTCAGTTTTTGCAGTTTTATGTCAACGTAGTATTCCTGAACAATATGCAGTTTATATTGCTTGTGAAGCCCTCAAGGGTATCTCTTACTTACATTCGAAATCCTTCATTCATCGGGACATTAAATGTGAGAACCTATTGCTAGGTTGGCATGGAGAGGTCAAATTAGCTGATTTTGGATTGTCTGCAAGGATAGCAGTGACAGAAAAGCAGCCCATACCATCACATAATAGCAGCAACCAAATCATAAGGAACAATGTTGCACCACAGCAACAACAACAGATTGTCACTACTTTGAGACGAAATTGTGAACGTTTAGGAACCAGTAAATGGATGGCACCTGAAGTTATCCGTGAACAACTTTATGATGAAAAAATTGATATGTGGTCCTTGGGCATCACTATCATCGAAATGATGGATCGCGTCCCACCTCATTATTTGATTAAAGATGAGAATGAATTGTTTGCTACTATTTTAAGTGAACCAAGCCCTAGCTTTACTTACAGTAATCCAACTATGTACATGAAAGGCTTGGTGGCGTGGTTGTTGGATGAATCACCAGCAACACGACCTAATGCTGCAGATGTATTACAGGTAAGGGTACCTAGTTATTCTTAGACTGTGACAGCGACGTATATACTTATACCTCTGTATTGCTCGGCCGTCCATAGGAAATTAATGTTCATGTGCAAAGCGGCTTATTACAATGCTCAACACCTAATGAATTAGCCAGATTCGTTACGTATGCTTTCGCATCCAAAAACCCGTAGAATAATTTAATAGCTAATAAATGGCAACGAAGACATAATTCCAATTGTTCACCCTTCCACTATTTACAATTTTTTTTCATTCTGAAAAAGTATCTCTGTAACCCTTTTTGAACGACAAACATACAATTATAGGAAAAAAGAATACATAAAAAAACCACTCTGCAACAGAATTCAGGTTTGCTGTCCTTTTCATTTATAGTTGTTCATTCGTCAATTTCAAAGCTCTTTACATACTATTGGTTTTTTTTAATAGGTGACATAGGAACCTTTTTGCAGAAGTGATTGTTCGATACGAAGTTAGAATCTACACCAAATATAAGTAATGCTAATCTCTGACTCGTACACTACCTGGAAAAACACCAACAGTTTGTCCCAATTGGCCTATCCACCAATCGTCTTCCTTTTCCGTCCAATGAAGAAGCTTTATCCTATCGCCTATCTTGAATGACAAATCATCGTCTGTCAAGCCTTCAAAATTATGTAATGCAGTTGCATAATGAGAAGAGTCTGTAGGTACTGTCACCGACCCAACAGCAGTTGCTGAAGAACTTTTAAGAGGAGCTACAGGTTTTGTTATATCAGTGGTCGCCTTGATGTCGGCTTGCTGCTGCTGCTCTTGTTGTAAATGAGAATGCCTGGATAAAGAATCGTTGCTATTATTGTTGTTGTATTTATTTACGAGTATATCATTATTACTACGCTTGTTGCTTCTCCAATGATCCGATAATCTATTCTTCATTGTATTACCACTACTTTTTCTTGTGGAATTCAAGATTTTAGAAGATGATGTTTTATCCAAGCAGAATATCTCCAATGTCGCTAATTGTTTTGTTATTTCGTCTTCTGACATTTTTTGGGTAGTAAAGTAATTTTCATTAGCTAACATCAGATCATCCCAGTAAGTAGAAAGTGTATAATAAAAAGCGTGTTGAAGAGTATATAACCTTTCAAAGATTGGTTGAATCACCTGATATTGAAAAAAATGAAAGAAAATGGGTAGTTGATCTTTGAGAGATTGATTGAGTGTATCATATTCGACTGTGGCTGTTTCTAATTGTGCTTGTACTTTAAAGATGAGCTTTTCATCGTGATTATACTGCAGCTGTTCTTTTTGCCATTGATGTTGTTGTTTATATGACGTATGTTCTTGATGACTCATTGAATACTTGGTATTGTGGTTAAGAAGTAACTTATTCAATTGTTGACGGTATCGATCATAATCTACCTGTTTACGATTTCGTTTGACAATAGTGTTCTGAATTTGTTTGACAATGGCTTGAAGTTCATCAATAGGACGAATAATATCTTGTTGAATGGAAGAAGAAAGACTAGCAAGAATGTCGTCGCGGCAGAGTGCCATAGCTGCTTCCAGGTCTTTCGCAGCTTGTAACCCTGCACAGTTTTCCTCTTCCTCTTTTTCTTTCTCTTCTGCTTCTTCCTTGTGGGAACGTGAAGGAAATGCCGAAGTTGTGCCAGTACTTTTGGACCTATTTCCTTGCTCATAGTTGCCATCCTTTCCGCTTTCTTTAATATCTTCTACCTCATACTGCTTATATTCTTGCTGTTGCAATTTAAGCTTTTCACTGTACAATGCGGCTAAGCATAATCCTAGCTCCTTTTGTTGATAAATGTAGACTATATTACACAGATTCGTTAACACAAGTGAAATTTCTCATTCTATGCTCATACTGGGTTGACTATTCTTTTACCCAAAACATTATCGTAATATGCCTGTATGTTAATTCTCAATTGATCTACTGTTTTCGCCGTATCCCGAAAACGTATTTCCAACTGTTCAAACTCAATGTCTTTGGTTGCTGCATATCGTGTATGCCGATATTGTAGCAATGAATATAAACTAGTTCCAACCCTCATAAAACTACACATTTGGTAAACAAACCTTCTCCTTTCTTGGATAGCATATTTTGAGGCAACCGACTCATTGCTTTTTGAAAACCCTAAGGTACGAGTCGTTGAGAGTTGATTTGAGAGAAGTACCAAAATGGTTCTTTCTTTTTCATGTACCTTCCAACTCATAATGTTTGAATTTTGAGTAATAAAACCGCGAAAGAATATGTCACTTTGAATACAAATTGATTTAATGCACAAAAAGCGAAAGGAAAAGGTAAGATACAGCGAGTACACCAACAATTACTTAAAAGCTGAACCTAAATTTTAACAAAGATACACAAATATGTGAACGGCAAATCGCTCGAAAATCATCTTTTTGAAGCTTTTTAACTCGGAAATGGGAATTGGCAGATGGTTAGCGTGCCCAATAAATCGGAGAAAATTTGTTACGGCTACACCGCTTAAAATTGCACTGAAGGAGGTAATAAATAGTGAGGTAAAAGAACAGTGTGTCGATTTGGCTTTTTTTAAATGTAAGGTCAAATTCTAAACTTATCCCAGCATGTGGGTGTCTGCACTTTTCTTTTTGAGCTGCTTTATTCATATGAATTATCGAGTTTTTTTCTTCTAGTTAAGAGAGATTGATCATATACAGTTATAGTCTCTTCTCTTGCTTTTCTCCTGATAGCTAATTCCATCTCTATCGTTTGTTTTGCTCCTTCTTTTCTTTCTCATTTGCCATTATGCGTTCGTTGGGTAATGATTTAAATAGCTAGTCTTAGTAGCCGTTGCCGGTCTGATTAAGCATTGAAAAGAAGATCTGTCAAAAGGATTTATGCACGATATATCCGTTTAAGTTGATACTGTAAATTCATTGCTTTTTCAGGATTCTCTGCTGTGAAATCGTACAGCATTTTCTCGTTATATAATTCTGACCCCTTGACTTGACCTGACAGAAAAATTACTCCAAAGATGTAACTCCCTTCCTTTGTCTCTCTTTCATCCACAACATATTACCACCTTCCCCTTCCTTCTCCTATTTTTAATAATTCCTTGGCTACGACGATACTGTTTCCAACTGATTTAAAAGATTATTGTTTGTTGTCTCTTTTTCGTTTCCTTCATCCATTTCGAAATCTGTTATCGACTTCTCTATCAAACTGTAGTCATCCTCTCCTTGTGCACATTGTCTGTCATACTAGTTAATTTTTTTCAACATTTTACAATAAAAATCTGTAACATCAGCAATTGAAAGTCTTTTGGCAATTGCCAAGTTAAAATAGCATTAAAACTAACTTTTAAATATAATTATTGTATTTTTCTTTTATCTATATAAAAACACTAGGTTGTTTATAAGGTCGATCGAATACCTTTTTTCTGTAACAGCGTAAAAAAACTATATATAGTTTCTAACACCAGCATCCTCAATAATATCTTTTCCTTATGGATAACGTATACAATACTGCTCAACCATTTATGCATAACATTTCTACTATTACTGCACATCAGCAGCAGCAGCAAGAACAACTTCATCAACGGCAAAATACTGCTAATTTACGTCATTCCCAATTGCCTAAGCGTACAACTTCTTTAGTAAGACCTGAAAGAAGTAGAATTGATCCTCAGCATCCACAATATCATACGCGACGAAGAATTATGCTTGAAGATGATGAACACAACAACCACTATCGAGATACCCAATTCAATACAACTAGCCGATCAGTTATTCGAAGAGGATTGCTAGGCAGAGAGGAAGATTTTGATTATCTCGATGAAAAGTTTCAGGACAATAACATGAAACCAACAGCAGCATATGGAGCAACTGGAAACGCCACAAAAGTCACTACCACTACTTCTTCAGTTGTGGACTATGTGATTGAAGATCAACCAAGCAAAACATGCAGTGTATGGATAACTATTTGTTATTTATTAACATGTTGTTGTCCTCCGCCTTTGCTACGAGCTATAGGTAAAAATTATGACTCTCTATGACGATTTTTCATTTTCATGAAGGGTTGAATAACTAAAACGTAAACTATATTTTAGGCAGAAAAGATAAAAACGCACAAATGGCATTTCGCGAAAAGATAGGTTTGGTAACCGTAATACTAGGTATTATGGCAATGGTCGGTTTTCTAACATTTGGATTCACACAAGTTGTGTGCCCACGACCTCCACTCAGCTTCCGTGTGGAATCCATCAATGATGGTTATGTGATAGTACATGGCTGGGCTTACATGCTGGCTTCATGGAACGATCATCCACCGATTGCACCAGCCATAGCTAATGATATTAGCGGCAATAATAACAAAATCAACAATGTTATGGATGAGCCGTTCAATGCTAGTGGAAAAGATGCATCCTTTCTGTTTCAGAATATCAATGGAAACTGTCTTTCTATCATTAAACCTAAAGATGATACAGTCGTCATAGGCCACGATGCCACACCTGGTTATTTCCCGTGTCAGTTGTTGGAACGCAGTAATCAAAATGAAAATGATAATAGCATGAACTTGATTAACAGCAATAATGCATCCTCTCCGTATGCGAATAACGCAGCCTGTCATGTTAAATCAGCCTCACGTCAACTATTTACAACCATGAGAGAAACGGGTGTCATCAATTCTAATGGAAATTATGATAAGGCTGGTAGAGTCTACTATGATTGGGAGGATGTCAATAAAACTTCTCATTTAGCGGTTTACAATAGGTAGTTAAAAAGAAAATATATTTAGACATACGTAAAAGAAAAAATTCTGACCATTGTTCTGAATACCTCAGTAATGTATTGAACTTAAATTTGTTACAATTATTGCTATTATCAACTTTTTCAGTACCAGAAAATGGTTTGATAGAAGCCATAATCAACGATAAAAACCGTTTTGGCGGTCAAGATATTACACACATTGTAGCAACCCACAGAAATCAACCCTTATCCATCGACAACAATACTAACAAAACGACTTCTTTGCATCCAATAACTTGGAAGGCCGAAGCCCAATGCCTTCTTGACATCATCAAAGTAGGAGAAGTTGATACCAAGAGTTTTGGCTGTATTGTGTCGGATGTAGTTCTCTACACTTCTCTTATGGTTATCCTCGGGGTCATCCTGGTTAAATTTGGGTTAGCAGTCATCTTTGGTTGGTTCTTATCATGGAAATTAGGCAACTTTAAAAATGTTGAAGGCAAAACGTCTTATAAAGATCGAATGCGTCGTGATCTGGAAATTGAAGATTGGACGGCTGGTATTAATGTACCTGCAGCTGCTATTCGGCCTCAACAATCACAACTGTTTGGCAGCAGCAACAGTACAGCAGCAGCAAAACTTCAACATCATATTTCGAGCCCAAATCTGTACCACGCTTACAATAACTCGAATAAAATCCTTCAAAAGAAAAGAAGTATTATTCCAACAAAGTCAAGGTTTACTCAACCTGATACAGGAACAATGCACTTCAAATCTCTGGAGCATCAACCAAGTACTATATGGCAGCAAGCTCCTACCGGGTAAGGGAAAACTGTGCAATATATAGGAACTACACATATCATTTTTCATTTGGAAAGCTTATGCATTATTTGTATTGTATATGATCGTAGCCCCAGAGGTATGGGCAAATATCTTAGCTCGCAGAATTTACTGTCTCCACGTCCTACTTTATCCGTGTCGGACAACCGAAGTAACATGACCAGTCCCTTATCACGTAGGTCTTCCCAGACTTCTGCAACTACGCCAATAAACAACAATAACAAGCAAGACAACGATGATGACGACAATAATACTTCTTCTTCAAATGCAACTGCCTTCTTTTGTCCTTATGAACTATCCCCCTACACTTTGCCTCAACCAAAAGCAGATTATAAACCATTTGGCTTTCCACTTGCGCATACCATCTGTCTCGTCACTTGCTACTCTGAAGGAGAAGAGGGTCTTCGTACTACACTCGATTCCATTGCTACTACCGACTATCCCAACTCACATAAACTTCTTCTTGTCATCGCAGACGGCATGATTACAGGCCACGGCAATAAACGTTCTACTCCAGATATATGTATCTCTATGATGAAAGACTTTTTAGTCCCACCGGAGCAAGTGGAAGCTTGTTCGTACATTGCAATTGCTGATGGTACAAAACGCCATAACATGTCCAAAGTCTATGCTGGCTTCTACAATTACAATCCTATTACTGTCGACCGTAAACTTCAAAAACGGGTCCCTATGGTCACCATTGTAAAATGTGGCACACCTGCTGAGCGGCAAGAATCTGCCAATGGTAAACCCGGTAACCGAGGTAAACGCGATTCTCAAGTGATCTTGATGTCCTTTTTACAAAAAGTCATGTTTGACGAACGTATGACAGAGCTTGAATATGAACTCTTCACAACACTGTGGCGTATCTCAGGTATCAGTCCTGATAAGTATGAAACTGTTCTTATGGTAGATGCTGATACAAAAGTGTATCCTGATGCACTTTCTCGCTTAATCAGTTGTATGGTCAATGATCCTGAGGTGATGGGGCTTTGTGGTGAGACGAAGATTGGAAACAAAACGGATAGCTGGGTCTCAATGATACAAGTATTCGAATACTATATATCGCATCATCAAAGTAAGGCGTTCGAGTCGATATTTGGAAATGTGACGTGTCTACCAGGGTGTTTCTGTATGTATCGTATCAAAGCGCCTAAGGGGCATAATGGACATTGGGTACCTATACTAGCAAATCCAGATATTATCGAGCATTATTCGGAGAATGTTGTTGATACACTGCATAAAAAGAACTTGCTGTTGCTAGGCGAGGATCGTTATTTATCCACATTGATGTTGAAGACGTTTCCAAGGAGAAAAATGCTTTTTGTGCCTCAAGCGGTGTGTAAGACGGTTGTGCCTGATTCCTTCGCGGTGTTACTATCGCAGAGAAGAAGATGGATTAATTCCACAATCCACAATTTGATGGAGTTATTATTTGTTCATGATTTATGTGGTACCTTCTGCTTGTCGATGCAATTTGTCGTATTCATGGAGTTGGTCGGTACATTGGCTCTACCAGCAGCTATTTCATTCACAATGTATTTAATTATTCTTGCTTGCATTGGACAGCCTGCTGTTTTATCTCTTATTCTTTTGGCTCTTATACTTGGTTTGCCTGCTGTGCTTATTGTTATGACCAGTCGGAAACTCGTTTATGTCGGATGGATGTTTATTTACTTGTTCAGTTTACCCATATGGAACTTTGTCTTACCGACATACGCCTATTGGCATTTTGATGATTTTTCTTGGGGAGAGACCAGAAAAGTGGAAGGCGAAGGTGAGCCAGGTGCTTGTAAAGACCACAGCGATAAAGAAGGAGAGTTTGACTCTTCACAAATCATGATGAAAAAATGGGTGGAGTATGAAAGAGATAGAAAGATGAAAGAAGCTGAAACGAGGGAGAGAGCGCTGTTCGAACAGCAACAGCTGGCAATAACGAGATGGACACCTATGCAGGCAGAACTGTCCCTGGATTTAGACAGGTCTACTTTATCCACATTAATTGACTCAAGTCTAGGTAATAATCATAATAGCAGTTTGAATTCATCAGCGCGGTTTATTCAAGCAGGCACACCGCCTACAACTCCACCTCTTCCACCACCCTCGCAGCAGCACCTTCGACATAACATGATACTTGACGATTCAAACACTTACAAAATAGAAGAGCAGTATACAAGCAATACCGAGAATAATGACATGAATATAGATGAAGATGAGATTGAGGAGAGTCTGAGTGTTTTTCCTTCCATAACATTACCTTCTATCGATTCTACAACTTTACCGACATTTGCATTTGAAAAAGAAGATACCCTGTAAACAGTTGAAATATTAGTACTGATACTAATGATATGAACAATAACTAATTGTAAATAACTATAAATTATATAAAAACTATTATACTAACATTTTATAATCATAATAATAAACCAAATGAAAATTAAATGTGAAAAGATTCATGCAAATCCGTCCGTCTGCATTTGAACTCAGGGACGTGTATCTCGTGAGGAAGGATTTTAGAGGCTATATTCATTGTTCTTTAGTTCGGTGACAAGCCTGTTTAATACTACTTCAATCTCGAACCTGCAAAAATCATTAGGTATACACAACTCAATGACTAATGTTGGTGAAGAAGGCAAAAGGAATGCGGATGAGGTAGGTGAGAAATCTCTTTCCACGTAATGAAGCCAATTGTAATGATCTAAACAACTCTTGATCTATATCCAACACAGAAGCATTCATCAAATCAAATTAAGCCACCTGTTAGTGACCTAATACAGTCATTACGTGCACTCTTCAAATCATGGGAGTTAGATTATAAGGTAAAATTAACCGAGTGGGTGTTCTTTGGCTAAGGATATGATACAGAATAATCATAACTTATCCGAGCAATCTATTCGATATAGCGACAAATGAAGAAGGAAGACTTTTTGCAAGAAACCATTCCTTCATTTATTGCATTAGTGAATGATATGCATAGAGTGTATCAGCAATTTTTCACAGCTGTCAAAAACTCATCGTCCAAGTAAAAAAAAAATACACGAAATGCCATTAGCCCAAAGAAATAATAAAACTGTGAACTAACAATTACGCTAAGACATAGAGAATATATATCCCAATCACCAGTTTTTAGAGAAAATGTACAGCGTTTGATGCTAAAACTAATCCCAGATTCCTTTTTTCGTGTGCTTGACAAGTATCAAGAAATCATCAGCGATCAAATCGAAGTTATGTACGAACGCAACATGAACATTGAACATGGATTTGCGTATCTATTCTGTCCGGATATCCGTCTATGTCATCGGTATAATGATTTTGAAAAGGAAGTACAGTTAGTATTAGATGCCAATTTACCCGATTCAGTCACAGTGTTGAACTTGACAGAGGATGAGTTGGACAGTGCTTTAAAAAAAGAACGGCAACGACAACAGTGTGGGAACGAACCATTTGAAAACATGTCACAGGAGCAGTGGCTACCGTATATCAAACTTGATACTACTATTTATGACAAGTACGACTTGAAACAGCTTCATACAAATCTCGAAAGCTTCGACTTAATATGTCAGCAATTACACGCGATGGATTTCAAATGCGATTGGATCGAGAGAGTGAAAAAAAAAGTGATAAAACGTCTAAAAGCAATGAATAGATATTACGAAGATAATTGGACAATTTCCATTTTGCCTTTCTTATTAAAGTGGTGTCATGTACTCTTATTGCCATGGATCTCCTATTTATTGCCCAAGGAAGAAAATAATCATGGTAAGCGGATCGAAGTGAATCACTTTTTATTCGCGTAGGTTCATCACAACTGACTGGTTTCGTATATCAGATGCAAATTGGTTTAACTTCTTACGTGCCAAAACAAAATTGGAACATATCATGTATGAAGCCTTCTACTATACCCGTATACCCCACATATTTGATATCATTGTAGATTTTCCTGATAGTAAGCAAACAATTACAGATTTTCAAGTAAGTGTGATTTAAATGAACGGGTCCTATATTCGGAAGGATGACAGAATGGGAAATGAAGTAGTTTAATGAACAAGATTATTATCTTTTTATAAGATTGTTATAACAAGAAGAGGGATGTTTGATGAATTCAAGAGTGACCTTATGCAACAGTAAGTCTTTAATATTGAGCTAACATATAGTAATATTAAATTGATATCTTACAAAATAGGTTGAAAGCGCGTCTTTTACACCAAGGAGCTTCGGCAATCGATATTCTACATCAATACATTGTCTGTATAGAATGTTTAAAAATAATTGACCCCTCTTGCGAAATTTTGGCGCCTGTTATTGATCTTATAAAAAACTATATGAAGTAAGGAAGCGATTAAAAACCTTTCGCCGTTATGAATAACTGATTAGAACTTTAAACTTTCTGTTTTGTCCATTTGAAATTGTACGTAGTGCTTATCGAAAAGATACAGTTAGAGGAGTAGTAGAGTTAATTCGAGAAGCTAATGACGAAGAAGAAGAATTTGTCAGGTTTCCAATGGACCCAGACGATGTGCATGTATTTGATGAAGCAGAATTAAACAACACTCAACGTATTAGAACGGTTGATGATATTCCAGAGGGCAGATTAAGTAAGAAAATGCAGACAAACCAAATAGTATATAATACATTTATAGATTTATATTCAAATATGAGAACGAGCATGTTTACAAAAGTCTTACACAAAAATTACTCTTATTACCACCAGCTAAACTTTCCAAGCTACAGAAGAAAATCAAAGATCCAATTGCAATGCTTATCAGCGTATGCAAATCTCTGAAAGAATTTATCCATGGTTATAGTAATAGATTTGGTGAAGCCCTTCTTTTATGCACAAACTACAATACCGAGGAAGAAGAACGACGCCTTGAATTTTTAAAGAGGAACTTTCCGCCGGATACCTTTCTTCGGTGCGATATTATGTTACAAGATATGGCTAACAGTCGCCGGTTAGATAAAATAATACATGAAAGCGGCCATATTCAACCTATTTTTCACAGTATCATGATGTCCAAGAAATATTGGCAAGGTGATAATGAAGATCATGATTACAACACAGCGGTTGATGATGATGAAGAAAGTCAAGAAACAGTCAGTAAAGGATTTAAACGATATCTGTAGGTTCTATTTTCTTCCAAATGTCTTGATTAAGCGGAAGTAATGAAACCTTCTAATTTTAAATAATAATCCATAGTCCTTTTGACGATTCTCTTGCCACTTATCAAAAAGAGTTTGAAAGAGTTAAAGTGTCGAGGAAGCTCAAATTTTCACATACGAAAGGCTCAGTAAGCTTAACTCTGAACTTCAATTCAAGAGAGCCACTTAATGTAAATGTGACACCAGAAGAAGCTTTAGTCATTCAGTTATTCCAATCGAAAGGTAAGTCAACGAAACTTAACATAGCTGTGTAATATGGTATTCTTGCTAACAAATTCGTTTGCTCCCAACATGATATAGATCAGAAACATACAATGGAACATATCCATCAGGAAACTGGAATGAGCATGAACAAAGTAGCTACTTCTTTGACATATTGGATGGAGAATGATGTTTTGGAACTGTCTGCTAATGGCTATTTTTCTCTTGTAAATGAATAAATTTTTTATAATTCCTAGCATCGGACTTGTTTATTTATCACTCCATCAGTTACTGACAACAAACATTTGCAAAATATGTAGCCACCTATTATTATTGCTTTTTGTTAGCCAAAACGGGGACAATAGATATAGAACCAGTGGCTTACTTGTCAGACAATACGAATTTACAAAAACTTGTGGGGGCGCAACAAGTATTTCAATAGCTATTTTTATAGAAAAAAGCTGTAGTACTCCTAAGCAATTCTAATCGTATCATCCCGAATAATCTATCCTGTAATTGCTAATAATTCATAACGGTAATTAACTTAACAGTTACTGTCTATCAGAATATTTTCGCAGGAAACCATAAATACAGCAACTGAGAGTGCAGTGTATCAAAACTCTTTCGACAGTAAAGGATATTTAAGACGTTTGCATTGAAGTAAGTTTATTAAATACTAAACATGATTGATAAATCAGTACTTGTTTGGGGACTGAAAGACAACAACTGCGTAAGTTATTATTTATACGATAGCACAATACAGGCTAACAAGTTCACGTTTAACCGATGGGTAATCTGTCGCTTTCAGTCGGACAGTAGATACCAAGATTCGGGTCAAAAGTCAAAATGGATGGTTTAGACGCAGCAGGAAGGAAAAGTTGGTTCCAAAATGCTTTAGCAATCCATTGATGACCCTTTAGACTAGGATGGAAGCAGTCAACGTTACTAATATGCATATGTAAAGGAGAAGTTAGTTTAAAAGCTTGCATGTATAGCATGTGCGTTGTGAAACAAGCATTCTGAGTTTCTAGAAAGAAAACGATACCTTAGGGCATCAACAGGGAAGGAAGATAAATCAATAGGAGCAGGACTATACATGACAGCAAATGTTGAACCAGCAGTACCCTTATACTTGTTGGCGATGTTTTGTAATTGAACGTTATAAGCTACAAATGAAAGCATGAATATTCTTATTTTTCAAACAGTTGTACAATCTAAATTCTAAGCAACTTTACCATCAGAAAGAACGTCCATTGTAGCCCAATTTTTACCTGCAGAACAGGAGCATTCACCTGTATTCTGGAGGAAACCATTAGGAACACAATACGCCTGACCAGCAGTCAACGGGAACACTCCAGAAACCTTAAATGTACCCACTGTAATAACTATGGTAAACATAGGCATTATCTATACAACCACGCAATTATGGTACTTACATAAATTAACAATAGTTTTCGGAATTTCAGCCTTGATACGTGCAATAACAGCTTCGACATATTTACCATAAGATTCAGCGGAAACAATATTTTGCATACCATCTGTACAAGCAGCACATTGATCGTTGCTACCAATTTGGATAGTAATCATTTTCCAATCATTTCGGAAGCTAGACGAAGTCATCATTGTTTTCATGCCTATAAACGATAGAAGTGCCATTACTTAAAAGCTAGATAATGCATAACAATAGTCAAGTGAAGTAATTACGTGGAATAAGATAATCAAGTTCATAGTCCAAATTTTTGGCTATAGCACCGCTTTGTGCACCATTCAGGTTATCTCTTAAAGGACGATCTGTTTTACATAAATGATCAGTATACTTATATTTCAATTAGAAAAACAAACCCTCCGTATATATTGCAGTTTTTACAAAGAAAACTTACATGCTGAAAGAGGGAAACCACATAAATCATTACTACAATAAGATACCAAATGAGACAAGACAGATGCGCCCTTCACTTTAGGCTGGTATTTCTTCATAAAATTGGCTAAAGTAATTGCTCCACTATCTCCGCCAATACCGTAACTATTACCACGATACTCTGAGACTAAACTGAAGTTGACGACACCAGAACCTTCATAATCAATACCCATCATAGCGAAACCAGCCATAATACTATCACCTAAGGCGCCTATTACTTTAATATCATCAATACGAAGGTCAGTAATTTCATTAGAGACCGCACGAGCAGGTAAAGGAGGACAATCTGATATGGAAGCTACATTAGCAGCCAAAGTACCAGTGACAACAGTCAATGATAGAGTAAGTAATGTTTTGACAGAAACCATAAAAAACGCTTAGAGTGTTGGGCTTCAAAAGGAAAAGATTTTGTTGTGCCTTCTTTTATATCATCCTATCGAAAGTTACACTTGCATACGATCATCTTTGAATCCTTTTGCTTCTCTATATTTGACTCTTTTCTTTCTTGCGCACTCATTCGATGTATAACTTCACGTTTATCATGATGTTACGCCAGTGTGAACCGTCATACACCGTATTGTAAAATCTAGTAAAGATTTAACGAAATACAAGCGTACTATTACACATTATATCTTAATAAATTGCTTGCAATAGCAGAGAAATTCACGTGAAACTGTTTTTCAACCTTTAATGATTGTCATAGTGGTCGTTTAATGCTCTTGAATAAATAGCAGGAGCACTGTAAAGATGAAACTCAAGAGACCGAGATTGTACATTGATGGCTCTACCAACTATATATTTAAGTTGTTGGTTTTAAAGCTTTTTTTTTTTATTTTCTTTTTACTGACTTTTGAGATGAAGATATTTCATGTGGCAAGTAACAAGACACATAAAGAGTACTTATTGAAGCTTTGTATCAATGGGACAACAACTCTTGCATCTGATAATATCTGTCTATAAATTGTGGATCTTTAGTTTCGCTTTCTAACGTGCAACAGTTATCTGTTTTAAGATATTGCACAACCTCGCCAACTTCTCAGGTTGCTATTTTGTATACCTCAAAAAATGCAATTCTTCTTACCACTAACTGTTATTCTACCCTCATCAGAAGAAACTTAACGGATCAATACTGCTCAAAATACTTTCGAAGTCAAATGACGCGTCTAAATAGCACCAATTGACAATATGCATAGAATTAATACAGACATACTAGAAAGTCAGTGAAAAGCGGATATAGACCCAGTTATATTGTACTCTGTTTTCAATTTATGCTAAGGAATTCTTATCCTTATCGATCATCTGCAAACTACATGGTTGCACAGATTATGCAAATTTTTCTATCAGCCTATCAATAATATTACAATGCAGCAATGCATATTATATAGAGATATCGAGCAATTAGTATACCATATTGACGTCCTATGGACAATGAAGGTTTTAGCTCAAATTTGCTTCTGCTGAAGCATTGCTTTTCGAATAATTCGATGAATAAATATGAGTACAATTTGCGCTGAGTACAAGCCTGAAATAAGGAAGCATCAGACCCTATATAGTAAGGTTACCTTACCAAGGTCATTTTGTTGTGCTTCGTTCTCATCAATGGATATACACACGCATGCAAACGCTCCTACAAAGAGACATTTTCCTTTTGCTAACAATTAGCGTTGTAGGGCGGTTAAATTGTTCTCGAAAATCCAGGACTATAATTCTACCTTCTCAAATTCGTTCTTTATAGACATGATTAAGAAGAGACCACAGTATAATGTTAGTAAATCCGAATTTAGAATCATGAAAAAAAGTACGCCTGCTGTTGATATGTAAAGGTCTCAATCAATATACACTCAACATCATAAAAAGATAGGTTTCTTTATAAAGAGACAAATAGCATTGTTTGATAAACAGGATTTTGAAATAATGGTGAAGTATACGTTTTCTTTCAATCTAAAGATATAACAATCATATTACAAAAGCCTTGGAGTTTGTTATAATACGTACTTATATTGGGCATATTGACAGAAGGGAACCAAAAGATGTACAAACGCTGTATAACTTTTTTAGAGTTTCCTCCTCCTTCCCCCACCCCCCCCCCCCGATGAAGTAATCAAAAACGCAACCTTCAAACATACTCTTAAAATTCATCACTTAACCATATTCTTCCACAAATACTTTCAATTTAGTAGATGAATGCAACATAAATTTGGAATTAGCATTTTTATTAGGCAAATGAAGGGAACCTTGATTCAAAGGTCGGATCTACTTCTGGCTGTTTAGCCAGAGATGCATCATATTTCAACTGCTGAACGAATTCCTTTAAATCCTTAGCGACATTTTCACCATGTTCAAATCTACCTTTTTCCACTATTTTCTTCTGATCGTAACCTTCCTTTCTAATATCTAATCCAATCATACTGATCTCTGAATGTATTGCTTGTAAAGCGTCTTTGACCTCAGTTAAGCTGTCAGTAATTGAATCGATATATATTTTGAACTCCTCTCTCTCAGATTTATATTTATCAACTTCTGCTGTGAATTTAGTTAATGATGATGTCTGTGTTGGTCCTCCATTTGAACCTTTACCAGTAAGTTTATTCATACGTGCTGCCACCATTGCTTTTGCTTTGGCTTTAATACGATCGCTTTCTGTTATCTCACCATTTGGTCCGGTACCTACGATATTTAAAGGTAGCTCATAATCATTGCTGTTACTGGTATGGTTATTCGCTGTTGAGGATTTGTGCATAGCTTCTGCAGCTTGTATTTTCTTTTCTAAAAGATCATTCTCTGTCTCATCCACTTGTGCTAGCAATCCTTTTAATGTATGGTCAACCGTAAACCGAATTTCTTCCTCTAATAATCGTACTTGTTCTGCTAAACTGGTCAATTCTGCCGTTTTGTTAATATAAGTACTCCAAGCATCATCTCCTTGTCCTTCATCAACTCCATTCTTCGATATCTCCTTTTGTAATTCCCGAATACGTTCTTTGAGAGTATCGATCTCCTTCTTATCTAATGCCGACAGTTGATCATAACGTTTTGTCTGAGTACGAGGCTGTGCTTCATTTTCGAGCTCCTGAATACGTCTCTTTTTCTCATCAATTTCTTTACGCAAATCATGAATACGTGTTTGCTTGCCTCGGTATCCGTAGCTGCTTGCTGGACTACTGCTGTTGCTTATGATGTTACCATCGGCATCTCTTACACGATTGCGATCAGGACCCATACGACGAGCGCTGGAGACATATCCCACTTCTTTATCATCTTCATCGTCTGTCCTTTTTTCTCTACCCGTTGCTATTGTTGTACGCTGTTTTGATGATCCGGCGCTCATTAAACTGCTGCTGCTGCTATAAGCTCTATGAACGTTACCATTATTTGAAAGACTATCAGAGGAAGTAGAAGGTGAAGAACTGAAATTCGCCAAATTCTTCTTCTTGGCAATATTGTCCAAAATTGATTGCTTCAATTGGCTCACACTGTCTACCAAATCACGAGTCGAAGGTGGTATTAGCTCAGGAGGCAAATGCTTCGGTACATCATATCCATTGAGCTTTCTATAGATGAGATGCATAGCGACTGAAAATTCATCCAAATTCAATTTCCCAGCATTATGAGGGTCCGCAAGTGCCCTAAACATACATACGAATCATTAGCTAGCCAGAAACTCCTTTTTTTATTTGGGGAGGGGGAGCGTTCTTTTATATACCATATTTGCATAAGCACATTCTGCGGTAATCCAGATTGCGAGAATATTTCCTTTGCCTTTTCACCTGTTATGTATCCTTTATCTTCTGTATCCCATGCATTAAAAATCTTCTTGTATTGTTTCTTTTCTTCCGCTGTAACGGCCCAAGGAATTTTTACACTTTTTGACAGAGTTTGGAAATTTGCAGTAGATGGCATAAAACTACTGCCACGCTCGTAAGGCATCATCCGGTTAGAGAAATCTAAATTATTTCCAAGCATGCCTGTGGGCATGGAAGCGGTGGGCAAGCTTGCTGTCGCTGTTGGGATTGTTGATGATGACAACGAAGATACACCAGTGGCTTGCATAGAAATACTTCCATTACTTATACTAGAAGCATAAGAAGGCCTAGTAGGTTGTGATGGCGAACTGGATGACGATAACATAAAACTGCTATTGTTGGAAAAGTTAGGTGTTGGCTGCTGTTGTTGCTGCCCCAGAGGTACCATTGATTGAGTGTTGATACCTGACTGGATAGATCTTACAGCGTTGATAAGTTCGTTGTGAATAATTTCGGGCAGAGCATAAGGTATATCTGCGCCTGTCATTTTCATCGATGTGAGATACATAGCAGTAGCAAACTCGGGAAAAGTGAGTTGTGGTGCATTGGTAACATTTGATAGATCCCTACAGTAGAAGCAATGCTTTCATATCAGCACTGTTTTATCAAATACTATTATACAAGAAGTCTGCGTACTTACCAAATGCGAGCAAGATTCTCATCGCCAATATTCGAACGAGATAGAACCTCTTTGGCTGCAGATGCTATTATTTGAAATTAGCTGCCTTTCCGTTTGTAGTTTATTTTATTAACTATGGTACCTGTTAAGATGTCGTTTCCTTTTGTAGCTTGGGTGAATATCTTCTCATACTTGCTCTGATCTGCTTGGGCAAGAAAACTCAAGCGGATTCCTTTCAACGTAATAAAGAATAAGTATGAGGCAATGTACTTAACTTATAAAATCCTCAATCGGTTCATAATTGTTACCCTTGGAAGGTCCGGCCATGTCGTTATATACGATGAATGAGAACTCGTCAAAAATTCGAGCAACCGCATTGGAAGTTTTCTCATGTAGCACTAAATGGAAACACAACAGTCGGATTTTGGAAAGCTTCATGCTGCTGGACACAAAAGTTGAGAAAAGCGGGGAGAACAAAATCCGCCTGGGCCATTCCTTTTCTCGTCCCTTTCCATTCAGCCCACGATACTATGTCTATAGCATTCATACGTCGACTATCCGCCACTCGAAGCAATGCAATAGCACAAGCTAGGAAATCGTCGGGAAAATTTCGATCTTGCTTCTGTAAACATCGTTATTATGCCACTCTGTATCATTCACACCCTGCCATTGCCACCAGCAATAATGTTGACAACGACCAGCATCTACGATGGATCTTTGACGATCCCAGTCTTTGGAAGCATGAACAAAAGCTATCTCAGGCAAAAATAAATCAACCTACGACAGGCCTTTTAGAACATCCTCATTTTACA
The DNA here is from genome assembly GCF_025528875.1 of Mycotypha africana. Lineage (NCBI taxonomy): Eukaryota > Fungi > Mucoromycota > Mucoromycetes > Mucorales > Mycotyphaceae > Mycotypha > Mycotypha africana. The sequence continues at coordinate 539,446 of NW_026515727.1, read as the reverse complement.
AGCATTGAAGGAATTAAATATGCTACTCGTCAAGCTATTCAACGTGCCCAAATCATTGTTGAACGTATCTGCTATGCTCCTCAAAACGGTCCTGAGGAGATGCGCCGAATTGTACGCCACTTGGACCGACTCTCAGATACCTTATGTAGTGTGATTGACATATGCGAATTTCTACGAAACGCCCATCCTGACAAAGCAATCATGGAAGCAGCCAACCAAGCCTATAGCGATTTATGCTCCTATATGAATACACTTAATGTTGATACCCGTATTTATCAGGCATTATCCCTTGTATTACAGAACAAGGATATCGTGAAAAACTTTTCTGCTGACGAATATGCAGCCGCTATAGTGTTCCTGAAAGATTTTGAAAAATCAGGCATACATTTGCCAGAGCAACAACGGGAGCAGTTTGTTCAGCTTTCAGATAAAATCATTCAGTTGGGAAGAGAGTTTATTCAAATGAACCCGAGATCAGTTCAGCATATTAAAGTCCCCAAGACAGCATTGAATGGCTGGATATCTAATACAGGAATAAAAGGGTCAAAGAAAGATTATGTTTACGTGCCAACAGATTCGTCGCAGTGTCTGATGTTGTTGAAATATGCGCAAGACGAAGAAATACGTAAAATAGCTTATCAAGCCATGAATTCTGCCACAGATGAAAGTGTGATGGTTTTGGAAGAATTGCTGAAGACGAGATTGGACCTTGCAAGACTAGTAGGAAAAGACTCCTATGCAGAATTGAACTTGCAAGATAAAATGGCCAAACATCCGAGTAACGTTCATTGGAATACTTTGGGGCGTACTTGCCTGAAATTGGAAATGGGCTTAAATGAAAACTAATTTTGCTTTTATCATTTTGACAGATAACGTAGAAGCATTTTTGAAAACATTACTGCGACATCAGACACCTACTTTTGAAAGCGATATCCACTTATTAAAAAGTTTGAAGCAACAAGAGCAGAAAAAATCAGCGGTCAGCCTCAAAGCTTGGGATCGCGACTACTATATTCAACTTTACAATCAAATCCACCATACTGAAGCATCTGCACCTTATTTTTCAGTTGGCTCTGTCATTCAGGGCCTATCGCGTCTTTATACCCATCTTTACGGTGTTCATTTTGAGCTCGTTTCTTTACAACCCGGTGAGTCTTGGCACAATCAAGTTCGTAAGCTAGATGTCATTTGCGAACAAGAAGGCAAGATAGGCACTATCTACTGCGATCTCTTTGCTCGCCCACATAAAACCACCAATGCGGCACATTATACTATTCGAACTTCACGACGCGTAGATTGGGATGACGCTGAAAACGATTTGAAATATGCTACCCCTTCCTACCGTCAGCAGCAGCAACAACAACTTGATTATGATTCTTTATTACCACCAGTGGATACACATCGTGCTGCAAGTAACAAGGGTAGTGGTGAAAAGTATCAATTACCCGTCATTGCTTTAACGTGTGATTTTGCCAATAATGGTAGATTATCTATGTATGAAGTAGAAACACTCTTTCATGAAATGGGGCATGCAATGCATTCTATGTTGGGGCGTACTGCTTTCCATAATGTAGCAGGAACGCGATGTGCGTCCGACTTTGTTGAGCTTCCATCGATACTTATGGAGCATTTCGTATGGCATCCTCAAGTCCTTTCCCTCCTTCTGCCAAAAAATACCGAGCCTCAACAAAATCATCAACAATTGCTTGCTGTACAAGCTTTTTTAAAACAGCGTAAGCGATTCAGCGGTATTGAAGGAAATAGTCAAATCCTCATGGCGCTTGTGGATCAAGCCTATCATCACCAGCATTATCAGAGGCAACATTTGGATCAACCAGGTCAAACGATCCAGATCTGGCACCACTTACAAGATGAAATGGGACTTTTCCCTAGTGTACCGAATACAATGTGGCCTGTTCAATTTGGTCACTTATTTGGGTATGGATCCTACTACTATTCATATCTCTTTGACCGCACATTAGCAAAACGTATCTGGGAAAAGAATTTTAAGAGTCAGCCTTTAGATAGAAAGAAAGGACAAGTGCTAAGAGATGAACTGCTGAAATGGGGAGGTGCAAAGGATCCATGGCAATGTGTGGCAGATGTACTGGGTGGAGAAGATAAGGATAGAATTGCTCAAGGAGATAAAAATGCTATGAAAACTGTAGGAGACTGGGGTATTGATGCCTAGTACATTCCTTATTTGAATAACAAAAAGAGAAAAACAACAGCGCTTTTGTTGCATGAACTGTTTGTATTCATGTAACAAAAAAATAAAAACTATAATTCTTTCTTTTTCCCTGCCTTTCTTTTTTTCGATTTTCCCAAAGCTATTTTTCGTCAAACATCTTAGCAGTTATTGCAATGAGCTTGCCACAAGCTATTGAAGATAAAAGGTTGGTTCCCCAATATCAAGGGCATAACACTGAAGATACAGTTGCTTTGACAAAAAGTTTTCTACGATATGTCACTTTTGAAGGAAAGCGTGGGACGTGATCTTTACAGATCCCGAGTTGACTCTTGAGACACTTCGTCACCGCGCCATTTCAGGCACAGTATGTCAAAAAGGATTACGTTCCATTTGTTGGAAGGTAGTTACAAATAAATATATACGCTTTGAAAGAAAAATGAGGCGACGGTAAGAAAAGATTTTGGAAGTATACTGAAAGAGCAGCTGTAGATATTCCTCGGCTATTTGCCCAATTTGGAGGTCTCCGGTTGGCCTGCATTGCTGATAAAAGAACGTCAACACTATACAGAATTGAAAAGAAAATATATTGACGAGCCAGCAGAGAGAATGAGTGGTAAAACAAAAGGAGATGAACTGGAGGATTTATCGAGTAATAACCCATTATCACTGAATGATCACGTAAATGATTACAGTTAGAAAATTTGTTTTAATTTATTACCTACTGACACTCTTTAACATATAAAATGTAGAACCCATGGCAGCAATATTTTGCCGATACAGAGATGAGAAGAATCATCCAGCAAGATGTAGAGCGAACGTAAGCAATTGGTGGAAGGCAGAAAAAAAAAAACGAAGATAAAGGAATTAGGAAAGAGTTAGTAACGTATAACTTGCTTAATAACATAGGTTTCCGGATATAGACTTTTTCCGTCAACAAACTGTCCAACAGCACCTCACCGATATCTTATTCATCTACTGCAAACTTAATCGAAAGATTTCTTACCGACAAGGGATGCATGAGTTACTGGCTCCCTTTTATTGGGCATTGCAAACAGATAGCGTAGATTTATCAATCAGTAACGACCAATTCCTCGAGTACGTAGTCGTTGTAGAGCATTTGCAGAGAATAGAGATTAAGTAATTCTGTGTACAAATCTAGCCCTACAGTCAAGTTGATGGTTCAAGTCTTGGATTCTCAATACGTAGAACATGATGCGTATATTTTGTTTGAGAAGCTCATGAAATCCGCAAAAACATGGTATGATTTTAACGATGACGCAGCAACATCTGAAAGGAAGCCCATGGGTGGCAAAAACAAATATAGAGTAAGCAACTTTTCCAAAACACTTTCTTCTTAGATACTAATCATATTTTTATTTAATCAGTCTGAACTCTTATCGGAAAAGGTACCCAGAGTTGAGGAAGTAAGTCGGAGGGAGCGGGAAGATTAAATCTCTTTGATAGCCACTGATTGAGGAATGACAATTGTCCCTTTTTCAAATATAGACTGCTCGATTGAGCCCTATAGTTATGATTTGCCATCAGATTCATCATCAGCATTTACGTACGGTGGATCCAACACTGTACAAACATTTAGAAAGCTTTAGTATAGAGCCTCAACTTTATGGACTGTAAGTTGTTTGAGAACCTTGAGTCTACAGTCAATTACTCACCTTCAAACCCTTGGTATCATTTTACAGTCGCTGGATCCGCTTACTATTCGGTAGAGAATTTGACTTTTACGAGTTATTAAAGTTATGGGATGCAATTTTTGCTCAGAGTCCTAGCTTGGACATTGTCGAATACATTTGTGTGGTAATGCTATTACGCATAAGGGATCAATGTAAGCCCACTATTATCAAGTTAAAAAAGTATACTTTTTTCAAAAATTAAAAGTACAACGTTATTTGTCATAGTATTACAGAAGGATTATGCAGAGTGTCTCAGTTTGTTGATGCGACCATTACCGAACCAATATATTTCAAAACCTGCCAGTATTGTCGAGCAAGCCAAACTGCTCATGGATAATCCATCTACAGATACAGCCCTTCAAATTTTGCAACAGATGGATTTGAGATCGGGCAAAGAACCCCGTCTCACGCTGGAAGTCGAGAGATCCGCTAGCATTCAGAGTAATTATACTAGCCAGCACAATGGTAATAGGGTTCGATCTTCGTCTGCCGCTGCATCATCACCTATAATTTCCCCTCCTATGCTACAGCACAAGAGTTCATCACAAGGTTTTGAGAATTTTGCCAGAAATATGATGAAGAATCCACAAGTAAGAGATTTAAATAAAGCTATTGCGGGTGTCATGGGTACAGTTCAGGTAATGAAATAACTCACGTAGCATATGGAAGCAAACATTGAACAAAGAGCTAAAGTAGGTTTTATTACCTCTGATTGATTCAACTAGAAAAATGTTAATGCTTTTGGAAACCGGTACCAGCAACAACAGGAATTTTCCTCCGAATTTCCTCCTAGTATAGATCGCATAATGAATGCAAAGAATACAACAGCAGTAAAGCCTAATTCTATCGATCAACAATCACTACTGACATATAATCAACCCTTCGCCTCTACATCTTCCGTCGATGCTATTTCCGGGTTGTCAAAGCATATGATATCATCTTCCCAACTACGGCAGTTGGGAGATATGCTAGCGAAATGTATCAATATATTAGAAGATGAAATGTTTCCTCCTGTTACCCCTCCTTCCTCAAAATCGTTTGAAGAGAAAAGCAGTAAGGATACAGTGATAAAAAGCATAGATATTACGGAAAAAGCTAACAAAGAGAAAGAGCTTGCTGAGCAGTCAACAACATTTTCTGGGGACGGAAATGGCACAGAATATAGCAGCAAAATGAATTCTGAGGATGTTGTGCCTACAGTGAACGAAGACGTACAGTTACAAAAACAGCAACAACGCAGAGATGCTAAACTGGTCATGACACTAGTAGGACTGAAACACATTCGTGATATATTAAATGGCAAACAAACTCATTTCGACCCAAGCATTATCAATATCGATGACTATAATAACGATGTCAACTCAAATGATGAGCTTAAGAATTCAAGTTCTCCCCTCACCAAAGATGACTGGCAAATGGTCAATCACCCTACTATCTCACCAAACACGAGTGGGATTATTAAGGACGATGACGCAACACCTTGCAATGCTGCAACATCATCGACAAAGATGAAGATAGCAGAAAGCGTGACGCATATTCCTTCCTCGAAAAAAGATTCTTCTTTCCAGCAGCAACTGATACCAACAGCAGAGAAGACTACTGCAGAATATGTTCCAAGGAACCCTACGCCTTTCAAAAAGCCCATAAAATACCGCATTGAAGATTTGATATCCGATTCTGATCTAAATCCTATTACAACGTCGAATAAGCTGAAATGGATGCTGACACCAAGAGAAAATTCAAATAGCACAAATAGTAGTAGTAGTGGTAGTGGTAGTTGTAATAATAGTAGCAAGACATTATTTGGTAACACTAAGAGCAGTGAAAAAATTACTGATCCCTCAGCCATATTAAAAAAGAAGAAGAGTCATAGCTTTATTTTGACGTGGAAACAATCTGCCAATGAAACTATAGAAGAGAAAAGCACAGGTAGCAGTGATGGATATCAGCAGAATACATTGGACCCGTTAGACGCTAAGAACGTGGACAGTAAAAAGTTTTATGATGATGGTTTCTAATATTTCAATAAAATTGCAGTTGATGAAATTCCACTTTTCAACCAATAAAATTGAATTACAATTCTTTATACACAACTGCATAAGTGATGATAACGAAAACATTTGTGAGAAAGCAGTGAACCGAATGGCAGTGTATAAAGCAATACTAAAATTGGATTCTTTCTATGTATACTACTTATTATTAGAGTGGAACAGAAAGAGTTAACAACATGCCTGGAATGGGGAATTGATTCTAGGCTATCTTAAGTAACATGAACTCACTCTACAGCTGCTCAATTTACATCCATGCTTCTAAAGGTCAGGCTCTAATTTTACATTTTTGATTTAAAGCGATGTTACGCTGGTGATCTAAGGCTTTCGTACGAGCTAAATAGAAAATTTATGCAGACCAATTGGTTCCAGGAACAGAAATAAACCATAAATGGACACCCTATGTAGAGGAAACGAAAAGCTGTCACAAATTTTCCTTTCGAAGATGATGGCTAAGTTAACTTTTTTACTTTTTTGCGTCTGAAATTTTGTCAAATCAGAAAGAGAACAAAAGAAAAAGATTTTTTTTTTTTTTTTTGCACTCTGTTGTTTACTTTTTTTTTTAATTCAACCATTAGTTTATATCCTATTTCTTTTTCCTTTTGTTAACCAAAGTATTATAAACTTATAGCAATGAGTGTGTCTCTTTATAATTTCAAAAGGATCGAACCTGTGCCTACGTCAAATGATTTCATTGATATCATTTTGTCCAAGACGCAGAGAAAGACTCCTACTGTCATTCACAAGAACTACAATATTGGTCGTATCAGACAGTTTTACATGCGTAAAGTCAAGTTTACGCAAGAAAACTTTGATGAAAAATTCAAGAATATTTTAGAAGAGTTTCCCAAATTAGAGGTAAAGTCTGATGAACAACTGTCAAACAGCGTATTCTTTTCATTTATGCATCTTTGGGAAAAGCCCCTAACTCATATCCGATATCTTTGACTCTCTTTACTACACTGTAACAATAGGATATTCACCCTTTCTATGCTGATTTAATGAATGTTTTGTACGATAAGGATCACTACAAGTTGGCTCTCGGTCAGATCAATACTGCTCGTCATTTGATCGATCAAATCGCTAAAGATTATGTCCGTCTTTTGAAATTCGGTGATTCTCTGTACCGTTGTAAGCAATTGAAAAAAGCTGCCTTAGGCCGTATGGCTACCGTTATGAAGCGTCAAAAAGACAGTTTAGCCTATCTTGAACAAGTACGCCAACATTTATCCCGTTTACCTTCCATCGATCCCAACACTCGTACACTCTTGATCTGTGGTTATCCTAATGTCGGTAAATCCTCATTCATCAACAAAATCACCCGTGCTGATGTGGATGTACAACCTTACGCTTTCACCACCAAATCACTCTTTGTTGGTCATATGGATTATAAGTACATGCGATGGCAAGTCATTGACACGCCTGGTATTCTTGATCATCCTTTAGAAGAACGTAACACCATTGAAATGCAATCTATTACTGCTATGGCTCATTTAAGATCATGTATTATGTATTTCATGGATCTGTCAGAACAATGTGGTTACAGTGTTGAAGATCAGGTGAAATTGTTCCACAATATCAAACCTTTGTTTGCCAACAAGCCTATTGTGTTGGTGATCAATAAGATTGATCAAGCCAAGCCTGAAGACCTACCTGAAGAGCAAAAGCAGTGGATTCAAGAAATTGCAAATCAAGAAAATGCAACGGTTGTAACCATGTCTTGCTATAACGAAGAAGGCGTGATGAATGTCAGAAATACCGCCTGTGATCGACTTTTACAAGCCCGTGTTGAAATGAAGATGAAGAGTAATAAGATTAACGATGTAATCAACAAGATACATTTGGCCCAGCCTCAACAGAGAGACGGCGTGGCTCGTCTTCCTAATATACCCGCCGAAGTTCAATCTCGTGTTAAATATGATCCCAATGACCCTAACCGCCGTATTCTCGAAAAGGATTTGGAAGTGGAAAATGGTGGTGCTGGTGTTTATAGCGTCGACTTGCGTAAGAAATACTTATTGGCTAGTGATGAGTGGAAATACGATACCATTCCTGAATTTTTGGACGGTCATAATGTTGCTGACTTCATCGACCCTGAAATCGAAGAGAAACTGGAAGCTCTTGAAAGAGAAGAAGAACGTTTAGAAGCTGAAGGATTTTATCAATCAGACGACGAGATTTTGGATGATGATGAGGAAGCAATGCGTGTGGCGGCTGATGCTATTCGTCAAAAGAAGAAGTTGATTGTACAAGCTCACCGTGCGGCCCATGGTAGAACGAGACCTGCTCTGCCTAAGACCGCCAAATTCACAAGTGTTAATGAGATGGGCGAGAAATTGGCAGAAATGGGCATTGATGCTTCGGCCGCTGCTGAACATGCACGATCACGTAAACGTACTAGAGATGAAGCCTTGCCTGATGCTGCAGTTAAAGAAGCCGGTAGTACTGACCGTGGTGAAATTGAAGCCATGGAAATCAGCAAAGAAGGTTTCCGTAATGTTAAACAGAAATTGGAAGCTGATAAGCAGAAGAAAAATGTTCAAAAACAAGCAGCCAAGATGGGTAAGCGTGGTGAAGCTGATAGACAAATTCAAACCAAGATGCCCAAGCATTTGTTCAGTGGTAAACGTGGTAACGGTACAACAGACCGTCGTTAAATATGTGGTTTTTTATCTTCATTATTTTTTTTTCTCTGCCGTTCCCTAATTCTATTATTATATCACTTCGTTTCTTGTAAATTTTTATTTTTTTTATATTGCACGTTTTCCGCCATCGACCTTTAGAATTTTAATCTATTGTAATAAAACTCATGTCAAAAAAAAAAAAGAAAAAACATTAGACTTCGCTTTAAATCAATCTGTCACAGACAACTCTGTTTCCGAAAGATTATCCGACCTATGCCATTCTTCCGTATTTGGTAATGTAATCTTGAGCATCACCCATTTTACATAATTGAACCTTTCTCCGCCTTGTCATTTGATTCACCTTTTTCTTTTAATTTTCTTAGATCTTCTTAGATCTTCTTCACAATACAAGCACTACGACATGAGCAGCCATACAAAGTTTTCAGAAGAAGCACGTACAGGCCGAGATCATCAAGTTTACGATGAAAATAATGTTCGACAAGTAAAGCGTCATTCCAGAAAACAATAAAGGGAAAACGAGTGGGAAAAGCATAGTTCAAACAATTTTTGACACTTATATCAGGTGACTGGGACTATTGCCGTTGATCCAAAGACGAATAAAGTATTGATTATCTCCAGTAGCAAATATGAAGATGTTTGGGTGTTGGTAAGTAGGATAAATTCTCTTATACCCATCAGTTGTAAAGTGATAGTACACTCTCTTATTATCTGAAATGCTGTATCAAAAGCCTAAAGGAGGTTGGGAAAATGATGAAACCAAAGAACAATCTGCTGAACGCGAGACATATGAAGAAGGTATATACTTGAACATATACAGACAAATTTAGATATTATGATTTGACATGAAAGCAGCATCAGCACTAACCATTGAAAACAAGGCGGTGTTAGAGGTCGAATTAAACAATGTATCGGCAACTTTTTAGACTATGATTATCATGGTCATATCAAAGGCAACATTTGGTTTTATGAATTTGAAGTTCAAGAAATTATGGACAAATGGCCAGAAATGAGGTTTAGAGAAAGAAAATGGGTAACAATTGCGCTCACACATATATGTAAGCAACTGTCATTGATAACCATTTAATGCAATATACGTATAGTGTACATTTCAAGAAGCCTGGGATTTACTCAAATTCAAACCGACCTTACGTAAAGCTTTGCTTGCTTCTTCGTTCGCCCCTGCTGATGCTAAAGAAACTTATGAAGTTTAGACAAAGCGTTTGTTTTGGAAAAAGACTTTTTAGTCAGTATAAATGTATGTAAAAACAGATAGATGTTAAATATAGACAAGCTCCATAAAAGATATGCAAGGTCTCGTTTTTTTGGTTTTTTTTTTTTTTTTTTTCTTAGTTCTTTTTCAAAAGAAATAAACTGAATTCGTCCATAAACTGAATTACTTGAGACCAAGTAATAAGGAATGAATAACTTTATTTCTTACTTTTCTTTTTCTTTTTTGTAGTTTTATGATATTATTCCATTGTAACGTCTTTTGCATAACGAGTACCACTGTTATTATCATATAACAAGTCACTAATTACTATATCGTTCTGGACATTCTGTAGATGACTGTGATCGATTCATAGCAGGCAGAGGTGAGGTAAGTGATGGTGATATTATATCTACTTTCCCTGCTACTGTTATGGTACTGCTCGTATGATGGCTGTCCAATGTAAAGTAACTTCCTTCATTTGTAGATACTGACTCTGACTGTGAGCATGATAAGGGTGGTGGTGGCGGTGGAAGATATTGTTGGTATATAGATGTAGGGGAGGAAGACAATGTATGGTTAGTACTTTTCGTATTAGGTGACGTGAAATAATGATGTTGTTGATGCTGCAAATGCTGTTGAGCAAAAGGTGTTGAAGGAGTGGATGAAGTTGTGAGAGGCCCCAGTGGTAGTGATGTAAGTGGACTACTGCAACTATGGGGCGGTGGCGGCGGTAAATGAGCTGTTAATACTGTTGCCGGGGAAGAATGTTGGCGTGGTAATTGAGGCGGGATAGGCCCATTCATTGACTTTGTCTTCTTCATTTTCATGACCATTTCACATTTTTTTAGTATATGCTTTACACTCATCTCCATCATATCACCATTTGCATCGTTAATGCTGTTATCCTCGTATGATAGATTTTGCAGCAATGGGATAAAATCCTCTGGCACTGTGGCAAATATATCTGCATTCTTTAATAACAGAATTACTGTTTCAATAGCGAAAAAAGATTCATCTTGAACAGGATCCTTTGAACTTGAATATAAAATGTTGGGTGCGAGTACTGTAGCCAGGTTATTGATGTCCATTTTGCTTCCACCATTTCCATTACCTTCCGTGGAATCTTGAGCAAATTCTGATACCCATTTTATAAAGTTGAATAAGACTTCCATCGTATCACGATTTGGTTTGGGTAATAGACAACATGCCAAATGGGTTGCACGTTTGCGATCCGCCTCTGAGTCAAGTTCTGTTTGTTAAAATAAACAAACAAATACGATGAGGACTAGCTTTCCTTTTAAGAAAAGAATAGAAAGCTACTTACTTTGAGCGGTGATGAATAATCTGTGTAATTTATGGGTCAACAAAGGATCTGGCAATTCTCTTAAGAACTTCTTTATTAAAGCTGCTAATTGAACAGGTGTTTCGTTTATAAAAGGTTGGCCTCCGGAATCATTATCGTTATTATTGTTGCTGCTGCTGCCACCGGGATAACTTCTATCAATTTCCTCCGTCAATTCTTTCAATCGACGAATATTTCCATTTTTTCTGAAAATGCCTTCCACCGACATATCCATCTGTTTCATAGCTGATATCACTTCGTCGATGAACACCGGAATTTTGATCATCCGCGTAGGTCCCAGACCTAAATTTGATTCAATGCCGTTTCTCTCGACGAGTACATCTAGTGGGACACCAAAAGTAGCGCATGTAGTAGGTGCCGTCGTAACACTATTTGTCGTTCCATTATTTGCATAATAGCGTGCTGCACCCGTGCTTTTGGTATATTGTTGCTGATTGCCGTAAGCTGCTTTATTCAAACTAGTCACAAATTTACTCCATAACGTGCTACCACCATTGCTGCTACTGTTACCATGGCTGTTACTATTTCCATGATGTCCATTTTTTCGGTTGCGGCGATTACTGTGCTCATCAATTAATTCTACTAACTCTTCTAGCGTGAAATGATCATGTAAAATTTCTTCCAAGTAGAGCACAGCAATATGTTTCAACATGAAATGTTCAAGAGCACCCAACTCTGAGAAATAAAAGCTCTTTGCTTCTGGGACTGATTTCGAGTATTTATATTGTTGATGATACGGCCGAGTGTTATGCTCGAAATGTGATGGTGAGATAGGATTGCTATGGCTGATGTTTAACTGGTTCATATCTTTCTCTATACAATTGTCCAAAACCTGTTGTTGCTGCCCTTCATTTTGACTATAATTGTTTATTTCTATTTTATTGGATACGTAAGCTATGTTCGGGCTGGGCGTTTCCATGAGTGTTGAACGTTTTCCAACACGATGAGAATTGGTCATTTTTCTCATCATGTGTGTTGACTTCATTCGTCTGATATCAGTCAAGTTAATCTTGGTCTGCGGAATCTGTTCTTGTTGTTGCTGCAGCGGTGATGATAGTTCAACTTTAAAGTGATCGTTGACAGACGTTTGTGGAACAGGCGTTGAAGGAGACAATTGTTGCTCGCCATCCAGTTGCTGCTGCTGTAACGGCAGCTGCTGTTGTGATTGTTGTATCTGGTAAGATGGATAAGGAGATTGATCCTGTTTATATGAATGTTTTTCTTGCTGCTGTGGCTGCAGCTGAAGATGATAAGGAGGGAGCTGCTGTTGATGGCCATAAACCAGCATGGGATCTGGTATATTCAACAAGGAATATAATCGTCGTAATGCTACTCTCAATAAAAATGAGGACTGCTTTAGTTTCGATACACTTTCTACTGCTCCTTGACTATATCCGCTATCTTGCTGCAATTTGCTATCCGCTACATAACATTTTTTACAAACGATCGCTGCTGATGTGTCATTTATCCAAGTCTGTTCATAGTCCTCGCGTAATGGCATGCAACACATAGAACAGGCAAAACATTCTCGATGCCAAAGATAGTGCTGTTTGTATTGGAAACAAGCTTGTTCGCATACTTTTTTACAGAATTGGCATAAGTCTGACGAAACATTATCATATCGCTGTTCGTATTGTTGCTGCAGATGCCTTTGATCTCTTTTATTCGCTAATTCCATAAGTTGGCTTAAGAAACGGCTCACGTCTACAGCATTGGGATCATGCTTTTTTTCAAGTCGTAAAGTGCCGATCAAACCGATGCGAATAAGAACTTTTAGATAATGAGCTAGTCCAGTAACAAGAGACACCAAATCCTGTGTAATACCCAGCTTATGACCGCTATTGCCCAAGTTGAATGGATGACTTCTTGATTGTGCTTGTTGAAGTGAAAAGCAGTTGGGATCATTATTCATCATTGATATACCAGTACTGGCAGGTGTAATTATGTCGTTGCTGGCTCGCTGTTGATGCTGTTGTTGCAGAGATGTATGAGATAGCAATGAAAAGAAACTGGATATCTTTTTACATAACATGGTCGCTTCTTTATCATACGCCAGTTCTTGCTTAAACTGCTTTTGAAAATGGTAAGCAAGATCATCCATGGCTGAAAATAGGATCTCGATATGGGAAACAAAATAATCGGCCATTTTAACGCCTTCAACATAGTTCCCCTCTGACATTTGAATCAACATATCCGAAATGCAGCCTGCCGCTGACTCTTCAAATGCTGATAAGACTGTCCAAATGCGATACACTTTATCTTCCATGGCATTTTGAACTTCTTTCAGTTCGCTTGAGTTGAGTTGACAAAAATCTAAAAAAAAAATGTTAGATTGATTGCAGAACATTAGCATGTGAGGATCTAGCGCATACCTATAAGAGTGTTGTCACCGAACTCTTGGGCAAGTTTGACATTCCAATACTAGACAATATAATTAAGTATTACTCACTCGATCAAGCAGACTTCAAGTCTTTAACCTTCTGTTTTCGTTACCTTATGTATCATATAACACTCTGGATGCCAATGCTCATCTACGTTATTCCGATTAATCTCAACAAACTGCTTCAAAATAGTTGTTTCGCATCCTTGACAATTCATTGCGAAATTTAATGAATAATGATAATGGCAGTAAACTCGATCTTCATGTTCGTAGTAAGAGTCTTCAGGACTGAAAACAAATTGACACACACTACAGCAAAAGTGCTCTAAATGAAATTTTTTGCCTACAGCTGTAATATAAGATCCTCGGCTAAGTTCTTCACCACAGGTATCACAGCGTAAATCGAATCGTTGAAAGTAATGCTTTTCGCAAAGAGGGCGAAAGAGACCATTCTCTAATTCGATGGGAAAAAATGTCTCTGCAACTGGCTCGCTACAATCCTGTATTTATAAGGAAGTGTCAATGTAAGAGAAAAGAGGTTTCTATTTTTAATATTGATCAACAGTCTTTCTTACATAACATCGGAAACAGTCGACATGATATACACCTTCTAAAGCGCGTATGACATGACCTTCCAAAGGTAATTGACATGCTGTACATATCAGCTTATTTGCATTATTATTGTTGTTATTGCTGCTGCTGTTGCTGCTATTGCAATTATTCGATGGTAATGTTATAGTCGTAAGTACAGACATTTGGTGTATGTGCGTACAAGTAGAATGAAGAAATTTGATTCAATTACGGCCGGTTTTGCTGTGTTTACTGGACGTAAAAGTGAGTGTGCGTAAGAAGTAGAGCGAATGAAACTTGCACAAAAATGGCTATGTTAAGAATAAAAGGAAAAAAGAAGCGAGTGTGTTTAGGCAGAAAGATTGATCTTACGGACTCAGAAAAAGAGTAGCAAGAGTAAGGAGAGTATATATAAACGTCTATATGATTCAAAACCTTCTTGCGGTCTGTCTGCAAGAAAGTGCTATAGAAAAGAAGAAAAGGGAAAATCGTAATAGAAGAAAGTGATAGGTACAAAAAAGCTAAAATGCAATTTCCTTATTAGTGAAGGAGACGGGGAGGGGTTCTCACTTATTTGAGATCAGAAAATACGACAGAAAAAGGGCCAGGCACAACAAACACTCACGTTTTACTTTACATTGGATTTAAAGAGGAGCTTCATGTACCTTATTAAAATATCGATCGTAAAGTTGATCGCATTCACCATTATATAACTTTTCTTCTTCGTATTGCTAAACATAGTTCTTTTTCCTATACTATGCTGAAGAGGTCTAGAACTCTTTTAATAACAACATAGACAGAAATGACCTACATTACCCACTGCTGCCTTTTCCGTTATGGAATCGTAGGGGTTTTCAGTAACACAAAGTCTACTCTGTAATTCATTGTTGGTTGGTTTTTTTCAGGAATTAAACAAAACACTAATTCTATATAATACTAAATATCTCTCAATATAATCGATGTTAATTTCACTGTGCTCAATATCATGGAACATAAAGTTAGCTATCTTTAATATACACAAATATCGGCTTGAGTTTAACTTTGATCAACTATCTTTTTCTTTGTACTCATAAAAATGCGGGCAATTTATTTTGATTAACCGTATAAATTCCCTGTACTTTAGTTTCACTTTCGTGCTCGACCTGAATAGATATGGTATAATAGAAGCGCTTTAAGCTCCCGCTTGATGCTAGTTATGGGGTGTAGCCGGATCAAAGTACCACTTGTAGAATTGGTCGAAATGAATTGAAGTGGTAGAACTTGAGCGAAATTTTTATTGAAGGTTGATACTCTTTTATTCATTCTCCTTTAGCTTTTGCTAATGCTTTTGCTCTTTTGGTATGCTTTCTATATGCTTCATACATAGTTCGGCTGTTAAATTCCCATACTAACGTTGGAAACGTTAAACGTGATCCCAGAGTTCAGCCATATTTTGGAAGGCACACCACACGATGCAATCTTGATTTAAGAACAATATAAAGTGTTCTCGATGAGCTAAGGTGAGGTGCATATGAAGGCCTATCATAAGCATTTACCTTGTGTTTTTTCGAATCAATCCAAAGTCAAATTGGCTTTATGCTTTGGAACATTATTTAGCGTCTCCAAAATCACCCTTAAGGATTTCGTCAATGCAACTTTGCCAAGCCCATACTGTACAAAGCAGCCACATAGTATCAAGCTCCTGTCTCCACTTCGTAAACAAAGTTGATATTATATGCCTGAAGTGATTCACATTTTAACCCACGTCATGTCTTGCTGACTGACTCTAAATGATTATTTTTGACTCGTGATGTAATCACCTTCTTCTCAACTTCTGCAATGCGATTTTATGGGCTTTAAGCCATTTAGGAGAACTATGTCGACCCTCGGTTGATAATGTCAGCGCGGATCTCTTGAGCCTAGAGTCGAACTACGAAGATTTCGAAATCTACTATGTCTAAGTCGAAATATCGTACCCTTGGCCACAGGGGCTTCGGGCAGTCTTTACAGCTGTGGTTAATTGACCGATATAGAAAGATCTGACAATCAGTCTACCGAGTATTGTGATCTAGATGGTCTACCTTTCTCGCAGTTTGTGATGATCTGATTTTGTTTGGCAGCCCTAGCAACTGTTTTGAGAAAACGTGAAGAGCTTTGGGTATTTGTCTGTTCGACTGATTATTGTTTAGTCTTGATAGATTCTTTTTTTTTTTGGGTTAGGCCCAATTCTGACAAATGCCAGATGCATGTTTTGTGAACTGTCAAATGCGTGTAGCAAGTGAAGTAATCCAAATTAGCTTAGAAACTTTGCTAACCGTAGTACTTTTCAGATTTCGGATAATAGCTTCTTTTTAATTCCGAGGATAGTTGATAAGTGAAGCAAACGTGAAAAGGATGAATAAGGGAAAATGTACTTTCGGCTTCTCTCCGCCACTTGCCTGTGGAAAGGTCTTTACATCATACGGAAACTTTTCTGATACTCACTAGGATTTATAAACGTTCAGTTTTCTTGCTTTAATGGTAAACGCTCAAGAATTAAAATTCAAACATCACATGTTTGTCAGACACTGTAGGTTATGAGGTACCGAACTAGTAATGTTGTGGTTTTTCGTTCCATTTCTCTCTACTATGCTCTTATAGTCAAAATTTCAAATAATTTGCTTTATTTATTCACATCAAGTGTCTTTTCACACCTCTTCATGTAGTAAAAATTTGGAGGATAATGACAAAAGCAAACCTGAGCGAAGGCTTACTGCCCTTGACACTTAGATGCATCGTTTCAATTGATATTGTATTTATAATACACCTTTAATTTGAATTATTCAGTATGTATAGATCCATGTAGATACAGGCTTTTGAACCATGAAAAAAAATGCATGAGGATTTGCGTATGGGTTTACAACTATATATCATTTTTTGTGTATCATGTCCAGCAAACTATATTCTGCTAGCTTCCTTCATCGAAAGATTATTTCCTCTTTCGCTTCGGATATTACTTCTGCAGGAACGCCAGATGCTCTTAATGTTGAGCTCGCAAATTGTTCGCCGTATTTCTGATTCAGTATGTCAAAGATGATATCTGATACAAAGGAATTGAGATTACAAATTAAACAATGTATAAGGAAGTATACAACTTTTTTATACTTACAGACAGGGAAGTATATAATTGATGGATAAACATATCTAGCCATTTCGACAATCTTATTTTGTAAGTCCTTTTCATTTTGACCTTTTTGTAAAAGAAAGAAAAAAGTAGTTTGTGAGTTTCATCAGCAAAAGTGGGAGTTGCGCATAAGTATTATGATTATTTTACTTGATTCTATAATCTTTTCGTAGGCCATTCGAACATATTCGAAATTATAATCCTTCATCAGATCCAACAACATCAAACCTTCTTCATACAGCTGATGGGTATAAGCAAAATCTTTCAATAAATCCTTATCTGTAAGTAAGCCGTATTCTAATGCACTGACATCCTGTGTCTTGCCTTTCTCCAATAAGGCGTTGTAAATGTTTTTTTGAATGTCAGCTGACGCCAACGCATGCTCTATCCTGTTCTTCATGTCTTGCTCTAAATCAGGCACTGAAGCATAATATTGACGTGCCTTTCGTAAAGCACTGTATCGCGTTCGAAACGTCACAGGATTATCATCGGATGCTTCACAGTGTGCCAAATCGTATAAATATTGAATAGCAAGTTTAAATTGTTGACGATGGGCATGATAAGCATGCAAAAGGGAATATCTGACCGTAGGATGTAAAGAGGGCGAATGTAAAAACTCGAGAATATCTGGTTCTTCTAATTCAATCAGTAGCTGTTCAACATGACTTTTGTAAAGTAGCCATCGATAAATATCGAAGTGGTGTGATGACTGAGGACTGAGAGCAAGGGTTTGGATTATGATTTGCAGTAAGTATTCTTTTCCTTTTGAATGGAGTGCACGTTGGAAAATAGGGTGGACAATTTGTTCATGGTAATTGATAAATTCGTCTGTTTCATTGCAGAGGATTTTGGCATAAACCAGCCTAATAGCATCATAATGGCATCCTAGGTCACAAATCATAGTACAGATAGGGTCCAAACGTGTAGCATCGATATTATGTATGATACTATTAAAACAGTCTGCACAATGGTTGACAGAAAGCTGTTTCTTATCATCCTCGGCTGCTGTATAATGTGCATCCAACAAATATTCGACACCCTTAAAGTAAGTGAAAGCATCTTGATGATATATCGATGGGCAATTGTATGCCAGGAAATCGCTGACTGGTGTAGAACTGTTTATCATGGTTGTCTTTTGATCTATTTGTTGCGATTTGATAATATGAATAGCCGCAAAGATAATATTTTGCAATACAATAGCTCCATTTTCGTCACACATCAGTTGCGAATAGGAGCGAATGTCTTCCCAATCCGTTCTAAATTATACAATGTTCATTAGTACCCTCCTAACCATTTGAAATCTTAACAATTGCTTACTTTTCTGAGATTTTAATCCAGTTGAACTCATTTAGATAGCGTAAAAGAGATATGATTTCCAGAGATCGAGTTATCATATTGAACAATTTATCCTATGGAATGCAATCATTTAGTAAATCACGTTGAAATGGCTAGCTTGATAAAATGTTATTCTTCTTTACATGAATTGGGATTTGCATATGATTGAGTAGTTTAAGTAATGTCGTCAAAGAATCTCGTGCTAATTTTAGTTTATCGTCGTTCAAACTGGAAATCGTGAAGTAAGTTATATGGATACCTTTCATCGGCCCACCATTTCATAGTGAGCAAGAATTTGCATCTTCTTTCAATTGTTTGCTTACCGTTCATATAAAGGAGTTCGCCATATCCCCCGCACAACTCTAGTATAAAACAACAAAAGACCATCTTCTCTTGCTGAAGATTGATGTAGAAAGTCTGTTATCTGTTCCAAACTTCGTCCTAAACATCCCAAAACATATGCCGTATAGTTCGTCTCCATTGCTCCATAGCGAGATGTAAACTTAAAAAACTGAGCCGGCACAGTAGTTGAGAGAGACTGTTCCAAAAAGTCAGCTGGTGTCTGTTTAACGTAATGCGCGATACCAGATGCAGTAAGGATAAGATACTCATTTTTTGACATATCCTCCAGCGTGGTGTTATATGTCATACTGCTGTTTGAATTGTTTTTCTTAATGGACCATATTTTTTCAGTCACTTCTTCCTGATACACGTCACTCATTTGGACATAATTCCTTCCTTCTGCAGTCTCGTCTACTAACTGACATGCTGTCAATACTAAGTATCTCTTATCTGCTTTACAAAGGGAAGCTCCGAAGACCAACTGTTCATTGTCGATATAGCAGTATTCTAATCGCTCGGTTGTCAGAGCATTGAATAACAGCGAGCCTGGTATAGGAGGGGATGGTAACGTGAATTTGTGTGTCATTGAATTTTGATGACTTGAGAATTGAAGATAATGTCGTTGGCCATTTTGTGCCACTGCCACAATTGTGGATTTGATATTGCTTGTTGAATTGTTTACAAGATGTAAAGAGACCAAAAAAGGAAGCTCAGTGAAGGTGAAAAGCGGTCGATAACCATTTTCAGAAACATCGGCTACGTTGATACTAGAATCGCTGCGTAGAGTATAAAGCAAATTGTGGCATTTGTCGACGATGATGGATTGTATAGTGGTTGGATAAACAGTTTTAAAGATAGAGGGTAAGTAATAAGTCAGAGGATTGGCCGTTAACTGTATTAACTGGTGATCAATCAAGGTGTCGTTTCTATGGTTGTGGAAAAGTTTGAGTTCATATAGATGCCCATCATCAGCTTTCAAGAAATACCGACTCATTTCTGAAGAAGTGGCAAGTTGGATTGGATTTGACAAAATCATACCGTTGGTTTTGATGATATAGTTAGTTGTCAGTTTCATTTTTCCACTGCTATTACTGCTGGGAAGTTCGATTCTGTGTAGATAAATGTTATTTCTTGTAGCAATAAATAGCTCACGATGGATGGTTGATATTTGTAGAACATCGGTATAATCAACAGCATCTCGAGGAGAGTCGTATCGGAATATCTCTACTTTTTTATGACACTGTTGGTAATTCCAAATAAATAGTGAAGAACCCATTGAAAACCATACTTGATCAATCAGGGATAGGAATCCCATTTTATAGCTGATTTTAGGGTCTGGAGTTTTACGAACGTTTGGAACAGAAAGGTTTTGCGTTAGTATACAAAGTGCACTTAGAGAGGATAGGCAACGATAGTAATTTATTACTTTCAAGAAGACTTGTTATAGTAGCAGGAAATTGCGTAGTGCATGTTTTAACAAAAGCATTAGGATAATCCGTTGAGTATTGGAAAGATTCGGGATCTATGGTAATCGTGGCAGTGGCGTTCAGTCATCTCTAATCCTTAAGTTGCAAGGGCAGAAAAAATATATACCTTGGATATAAGGTGCTATTTCAACTCGTTTCTCTTCTTTAAATACAATTTGATCTACCTGTTCTCTTATTTTGACGAGATCAGGATCGATTTTGGGTTCAAAAGGTCTTTCCATAGCAGATTATTTTGGTGCTATCGCAGGGAAACAAAAATGTAGCATTTTACCTGAAAGAAATCGCGTTTTCTCAACTTCAAAAATCTGTGACTGCAGTAAGAACACACAATGAACAGTAACCACTGTAGAAAAAATCAAAGAAAATAAATCTGGCATGCTACTATATTATCCAGGTCAACTGCTTATGTCTTCGTAGTCATCAGGACCCCATAGGAGTCAATCATTCTACTTAATTCACGTAATAATACCGTCCGTCTGATGTATTATTGAAGGATTAGAATATAAAAACGCTCATCATGTTGAAAATTTGAAAGGTTCTTCATGAAAGTTCACTGACACCTCATATCCACAACAAAAAAGGCTAATTTGAAAGTCTGATGCTAATTTCCTAGCATTATCATATGCGACAACTTTTTGTTAAATATGGATTGATAAAATAACTGTCCTAAATCGGGTTGATTAACAATCTATCCTGCTCTAAGTTCATTTCCTTCCTGTTCCTCAAACTGGTCTTCTTGTGTTATGACTCTTAATACAGACTTCTTACTGGTTTCCTGTAATTCACCTGCAATAAGTAGCTCATCGAGGATAAAATATGCCTAGATTTTCATATGTATAAGTTACATAATTTTTTTGCCATACGAATATGAAGCCAAAAAAAAAGAAGAAATCACTCTACCTTTTGAAAGTTAAAAATTAAATCAAGCTCGCAAACCTAAGGAATGAAAACCGTGGTGTCAAAAGGAGGGTATTTATAAGTGTTGCAGTTTATGCACATACATTGCCAAAATAACGATCTAAAATTTCCACATAGCGATGAATGATTTCAAGTGTTATAAGCTCGTTGTCGTCTTGGTTGATACCCGCCACAAAAAAAAGACTCGCATATCTAAAAAGTGTGATGAACGGAAGAGTTTAAAGTCCATTATAAAGCTGAAAAGCGAATTTCGTAAGCGTAACTAAAAATCGCAATCATACCTTCTGTATACAATTTTTTGGTCTGTATACGTGCATAAAATGAGTTAATGTGCAAGGCTATCAACGTTGGCTAAGAATGAAAGCGTTTTACCTTTATATTCTAGGAAGTTACACATCTTGACTCGACGAGCCAAGACTAATTGGGTTGCATCTTTAACAATCTTTGCTTTTTCTTTTGGGGGAATTGTAATGAACCATTTTGTGAGGCGAACTTTTCCCTGTCTGCTAACCAATAGTAGCCAATTTATCTATAATATTTGGTTAATATCTTAATTTATTCAACTCTTTTTAGCATTTGTTGTTCATCCTACAGCCATTAAAGTATATTAAATAGAACGAAATGTGAGCAAATGCAGTTGCCTCTTTGAACAAACAAATTGCAGATGCAAATACAGCGCATTGAATGGTGTGCAGTTAGCCTTCCCAATTAAGAGCTTCCCTCCACAATTTTTTGATAGGAAAATCTCGTCGTTTATTGGCTGCTGTACTGGCTTTAATAACCTTTTGAACACTGATTCAAGTAATGCTCAAAACCAATGTTAAATTGTAATAAAAAGATTTCTTTAAACGTATTAAAAACTGTAAATTGTCAAATATTGTAAGAATACTCTCAATAAAATCCTCATCATTTACCAAAATAACTGCAAAAGCACGGCCTATTAAAAGATGGGATTTTACTGCCAAAATGAAAAAAGTACTCCTGCGAAATTTGCGGAAAATCCAAGTATGATGTAAGAAACTTTGCTTAATTCCCGCTGAAAGAGGTTGTGTGATTTGTTGAGTGCTTCCAGGGCATACACATTCTCTCAATTGATATTCCTTCTTTTTACCGTAAGTAACACTCTTTGCTTCTTATGGAAAAATCCTCGACAGTTTTCTTGAAAATTGTTGCACCACAACTTTTTTCTGTCTTTCGAAGTTTCTACAGTATGTGGACCATCTATGCTCTTTTAAATTCAATTATAAAAGGGACCTTTGATTTTTCTTTTCCTTTTTTTCCCACTTTTATCTTTTTATCTTTTAACAGAATTTTGTAACTGCAACTGACAAAAATGGTCTCTCAACAATATGCTACCTTGAATCGAACAAATGACAAAATGCCTCTTGTTGGGTTCGGTTGCTGGAAGGTTTCTCAGGATGAAGCTGAAAACACCATTTACAACGCCATTAAAAATGGTTACCGTTTGATTGATGGTGCTGCTGACTATGGTAATGAAGTTGAAGTCGGTCGTGGTATTAACAAGGCTATCAAGGAAGGCATTGTCAAAAGAGAGGAACTTTTTGGTAAAGTGGTTCAAATCCGTGCAGTTTAATTCTTGACATCTTACGTGGCTATTACACCGACGTTACTATATATAGTGGTTACCAAGCTTTGGAATACTTACCACAACAAGGCTCAAGTCCGCCCCGCTTTTGAAAAGCAATTGAAGGACCTTAATTTAGACTATGTTGATTTGTACCTTATTCACTGTAAGTATAAATACGAGATGGGGTTGGGTAGCCGTGTGTTATGCATTCCACAAAATGCTAAATCATCACCCCAATTTGATTCAATTTGTCATAGTTCCTGTTCCTTTGAAGCATGTTGATCATGCTACTGCCTATCCTCCAGGATGGTACCAACCTGGTAAAGAAGAACTCGAATTCGAACCTTCCCCAATGTACGAATGTTGGCGCGAAATGGAACACTTGGTTGACGCGAAGTTAGCTCGTAATATTGGCGTGTCTAATTTTAACGTTCAAATGATTTTAGATTTGTTGACCTACGCTAAAATCAAGCCTGCCACTTTGCAAGGTATGTATAACATAGATATCCGAGGCTTGTGCATGGACAATGGCGCTTAGCATGGCCTAACGATTTTTCAATTTTATAGTTGAACTTCATCCTTATCTTCAACAAAAGCGTTTGGTCGAATGGGTTCAAAAGCAAGGTATCCAAATTACTGCTTACTCCTCTTTCGGTCCTGCTTCCTTTGTTGACTTAACCGTTGATGGTAAGACTGCATCTCCTCTTCTGGAACATGATATCATTAAGGAAATCTCTCAAAAGCACTCCAAAACTGCCGGTCAAATTCTGCTTCGTTGGTCTATTGAAAGAAATGTTGCCGTCATCCCTAAGAGTACTCATGAAGAACGTATCAAATCTAACCTCGACCTCTTTTCATGGTCGTTGGATGGTGAAGATATGAAAAAGATCGAATCCCTCGACAAGAGATTAAGATTCAATGATCCTTTCAGCTATGGTTTCGGCTTACCTCTCTTTGATTAAATTGAAGCATTCTCTCAACATCACCTGCGTTTCATTTACCTCTTCTCATTTATAAGCTTGATTATCAGATGTAACAAAAAACAAAATTCAATCTCTCCAGATAGTGTATAATATTATGTAGTTTTTATCTTACAACGCCTTAAGTAAAAAGCTCCCCTAGAGAGGAACTTTTGTCAAAAAGTACATTCTTAACCGGAAAAAACTTTAATTTAAATAAGAGACGCTGAAAACAAATTAGATTTTTGATTACACTTTTAAATTTTGAACGGATTTATTTCTGTATGCCGCTGTCAAAAAGGGCGTGACATGTATAGGCTAAACGTATATTTATTTATATGTTTGATTAGAAGCTCAATGAATTTGTTTATTGCTGTAGTGATAGTATATCGGTGATGAAAAGGTAAAAGTACCCAATTTTCCAATCAATGAAATGGCTTTAGTTTAATCGATAATGGTATGTTTAAGGACTTCAGCCGTATCAGTAACCTTTGAAACCATCCTTTGAAACCAGCTGCGAGAACCGGAAATATTGCTGTCAAAGGAACTCACAGGAACTGGAGCCGCTTTAACTGCATGAAACGTTTCGAAACTTTCAGCGAACACATCGAGTCCATCAAATTCAATATCTGCAAATATCTGTTCATTATTAACGGTTTCTGCATGAATATTGGAAGCATCGTTGCTGATGGCATGATGGTCAATATAAACGGTATTGAAACCATGAGCTTTAGCAGCATTAAGAATGACAGGATCAGCGGAAACAATAGCGATTTCATCGGTATTTTCAATACCAAGCAGCATAGGCATGTTGGAAATAAGTGTCTCTTGCGGTAAGGTACCATTATTAACGGTGCAGGCGGCAAATATGTCAGCCGTGAATTGAGCGTGCCAACAAAAACAATTATATCGAGCTAGATCCATCATAGAGCGAATAGAAAAGGCATAAGATATAGAGATGACATACATGTTACGGAGCTGCTTCAACTTTTTGATACTGGCAGAGGCATCTGCAAAAAGTTGCAACTTGAACCAAGCAGACGCCAAAGTTTGTAATTCAGCTTCACTGAACGCGGTTGGGGGAATGAGATATTCAGCCAAGAGCGACTTTAATGTAGCCAGAAGCAAAGAAATGTCCGATTGGCTCCAACTGACTTGTAGACGTTTTTCCAGGTACAACCCGTACCATCGTATAGCAAAAGCATGAATATCGATTTGATTGAGAATACAGTAAACACTCTCCTTTGTTTTCTTCTGGAAAAGTAACCGAGACCATTCGTTGGCAATCGTAGCATGATAATTGACGATAGTACCCATTATATCAAAAGCAATGTATTTCACATTTTTGAAAGATTCAGGAATGATGGCAGTTTTCACGAGTTCAATAGTTTTGCCCTCGAAACCAACGGAAACACCTGCGGAAACTATATTTTCCAAGGCTGCCTGTGTCTTATGCTTTGCTTGCTCTTGCAGAATAACAAAATTCTCTTCAGTTGAATTGAGGTCTTCGTTGATCGCAAACTTTACCAGCGTAGTAATCTGCTCATTGATAACTTCATGAACATTTTCCAACAACGTAATTACTTGTTTTTGAGCCTTCTGTGTAGAATTTACTATTTCTGTCGAGTTATTCTCAGAAACAACAGACTGCTGTTTGAATGTGAGTTTTGTATCTTCCATAATGATTGATATTTCCTCAAGCGCTTGACTAACAATGGCTTCAACTTTCTTCTTCAACTCTATACAATCAGTGGCTACCAATTGAACCTTTTGAATGTTGTTGAACAAAGTGTCATACCAAATAGCAATCTTTTCTTGAAATATAACAATTGTATTTGTGGCTCTAGATTTAAAAACGTTTTGGGCTTCTTGAACAGAATTATAAATGGTTATAGGTTCTACGGCCTCTTGCGTACGCGTGAATCCAGGATCGTCGTTGATGAGGTCAGCATTACTGGAAAACTTGTTAGCTTCTACTTCGCTAATAGCTGTCATTTTAAACTTATCAGCGAATTGGGCCTTCGCTTCAGCTAATTGGTTGAATACAGTTTTTTGGAATTGACCCTTGATCAAAGAACAATCAATATGTTGAGTTACAGAGCCTACGTCTTCTTCATAGAGCTTGTCTATTAAGATCTTCAAGCTGCTGATTTGCTCTTCAGTTATTTTTCTCAAGGTATGGTAATAAGAGTTCCAGTCAGCAGCTATATCATCTAGAGCAATTTTGCTATATAATTCGTTCAAATCCCTGCAATATTCCTCAATCATTGACTGTAACTTTGTTTCTTCTTGCTTGCTAAATGTAGTTAATTCTGCGACGCCACACTCTTTGCTTTCGACCAGAACAATCACTTTCTCGACAAATTTAATGAACCAATTACAAACAGATTCAGTAACACTTTCAAAATGTTTAGTAATGTTGGCTAGAACTACATTTAATAGTTAAAATAGAAGTTTAGTTTCCACATATTACTGTAGCTTTACTGCCTTTACTTACCTTGCTCATGCTTTTCCGTCAAAACTACAGCCTGCGAAATATCTGAAAGTTTATTCTTTTTCTCCTGTTGCTGCTGTTCATCTTTAATGTCATTTACCACCTCTGTCACCATTTCATTTAGAACATCGTACTGAACGTTACTTATTTCATCACCTACAATAACGCCGAATTTATATTCTAGAATGTTGCTTACAGAATCATCCATAATGGTGTGTTTACTCGACTCCTTAGTATAATCGGTAATGACAGTTGCTGAAGTTTTTCTGTTCTGTTTCTCAGAGTTAAGGGATCCTTCTTCTTCTAATTTTTCCTCTGTAATTATACGTTCAGTTATCTTCTCGCTAGTCGAGAGAACTTCTGTTGTTGTATTAGTAATGGAGCTGCATTCATCAACAGTGATAATCTGAGTGTTCTCAATAACTTGAGATGCTGAAGATGATTCGTTAGAGTTGGCAGTTTCAGCTTGTAAGTTTTCTGACTCTTTGGTATCAATAGACACATCGATATGACTTTTGATGACTGTGTTATCAATATAAGCTTCAATTATATCTGTAGGCTCTTTGGTAGTGTTCAGTTGCTCATTAACGGTAATGATTCCTGTTACTCGCTCTTGGGAAGAAGCAACAACTTCGAAAATTGCTTCATTATCACTTGTTTCAACTTGAGTTACTATCTCTGAGCTGGATAAATTATTTTCTTTGACAGAGGCGCAGCTTTCATCTTGTTGATCACAAATAGCATCCTTACTTGCATTGTTCATTTCACTTTCCTGGAAACAATCCTCTGCAGTAACGATAGCTCTAAATAGCTCATAACTATCCTCAACTTCTGTTGTATTTGTTTCATTTGATTCTGTCTCTTGAACCACGGAAATATTGTACTCCTCTTGTCCATCGTCAGCATGAAGATGTTTGGCTTCCAATACTGTAGTGGCTCCGTCATGTTCAGCAACCACATCAACCTCTATAACAGACACGCCGTCAGCCTCTGCTTGCTTATTAATTTTATCCAATAAAGGTGTGGTTCTTTGGCATTCCATAGCTTCTTCTTTATTGGTTGTATCGAGAGTAATGTCAGCAGTAAGAGTCTGCTTATCTATAACATTTACCGCCGAGGTAGTTGTATTCTCCTCGCTCATAATAGTTATAAATGTTACATTATCCTTTGTTGTAATTTCCTCAGCAGTAATACATGCATCACTGTGCTTTTTTTTTATTTTCATTGGATTACTATTATCCGGCCATTCTTCTTTCTTCTCAATGACGAGACTGATAGACGAAGTGGATTTAGAAACAATATTATCGTTGATTGACTCAGATTTATCATGGCGAATCATTTCAGTTTCGTTTTGTTCTACAGTCTCACAACCAGCTGTTTCTATATGAACTTGAATATCTTCGCTTTGCTCTTCATTAATCTCATTCGCAAACTTAGGCGCTTCAATGACTATATCGGAAAAAGATTCTCCAACATGGTGCTCTCCAGTAGTGGTTTGCTCGGTATCTCCTTCTGTAATTGTTACAGTAATCACCTTCTCATCGGCAATTTCGGATGAACTTTCAATAGTGGTGCTTTCTGTCATAATGTTGCTTTCCTCACAGATGATTGTGTTTTGTCGGTTGTCTTGTTCACAAGCAATAACATTCGCCTTAGCACCAACAAATATTTTGGTGTTGTCGCAGCAAACATCAAAACCGTCCACACTGATATCTTTCGCATCCCTTTCAATAGTTTCAACAGCGGTATCTTCTTCGACAATTTCGGACTTATGGTCTGCTTCGGTAGTGTTATCAGAGTATTCGACATAGGAGGTTTTATTTTCCTCAGGAACCGCTTTTAATATTTTGTCTTTCTCGGCAATATCAGTCTCTTGGGTCATCATTTCGCTCTCTGATATTTTTGAAAGAGCAATACTTCCCTCAGTTTGCTGCTTGGCTTCTCCAACTGTAAGCTCTTGGTTGTTGAGAATTACTACATTATCAGTTGATGCACCGATATCAGAACCACTGTCAGTTTGAGTAGAAAAAAGATCACTATGTTGTTCTACTTCTAAGGCTTCATTATTGTTTGAGCTGCCAACATTTTCATGCACATCAGAAATGGCTTCGATGACTTCGGTTGAATATTCATGAAATTCAGTCGAGACGCCGCCACCGATTTCGACAGTAGGCATAACATCTGCCTCTACGGCATGAGTGATCTCTTCAGAGATAGATGATTTTTCCGTATTTCTGATGGCTGTATCAGTTTGGACGGATGCTATAAATTCTTCAGAGGTTATAACAGTGACAGTATGAGCTTCTATATTTTCTGCAGACGATTTTTTACATGCAATGGTCTCTTCGAATACAGTTTCAGGGGTTACAGAATCAGATGTAGTCTTTTCAGTCGTTGAGGTGATGGTTTCCGTTTTAGTACCCTCTACTATAATCTGATCAGTAGCTGTTATATCACTCGTGTCAACAATCACTGCTGTTGTTGTATGTGCCATAGACATATCACTGCTATTATATTCGGCCTGCTGGGTATTACTGGAGACATGATGATAATTATCCCCACGGCATGGTTCTTCCATTATGATTGTTTTATCGTCAGCCTGAGATTTTATAATTTCCGCGCCATGCTTCTGGCTATTACTGTTGTCAATGGCTATTTCGTTGCTCTTAATAGTTTCACCATTTTCGATAACAGATATAGTGCTTTTGTATGATTGCTGTTCTTCTGCATCAACTTTAATTGAGATAGTGTTCTCATCTGCTGTAGTACATTCTAAAACTGTGTTGAACTCTTCATTGAAATCAATTTGAACTTCATTCTTCGCCTCAGCATAGTTGACATCAATACCTTCTTTGACTGTGTGAGATATGCTATTATCAATTGCAGTGATGTTTTGAGATTGTTTAATAACAGTATCGATGGCTGTATCAGAGTATTCGCCTTCGTGCTTGTCAGTGACATTTGCACAAGCAAATAGGGTATTTTGAAATTCTCCAGAGAGGCTGGTCTCTACCTCAATTATAGATGCATCAACTTCTGTTGATACCGTAGTTGATTCATATACAGCATTTTCAACATTAGTAATTTCATTGTCACCACCAAATGTACCAGCTGTCGAATGACTTTGATTGACAGTCATAGCGTTTCCTTCGTTGGTTTCTGTTGAAGTTGACGTGATATCTTTTTCTAGTTGCGAGACAACAGTATAGCTGGTTTCTTTTCTAGCTTCAACGGTGATTTCCACAGAATTCGAGTTATGTTTCTCTTCAGCATGGGCTGTTGCTTCTTCCAGATTCATTGCCGTTTCAGTACTAGTCATTTCATTCTTCAATCCATTAACTGAAATCATATGCCCTTCTAGATGTGTCTGGTCAGATGCGCTTAAAGTCTGCTCTGTAATGGTTTCAAACGTACTTGATGACCCTTCGTAGCTATTACCAACGGTCACTCTAGATTTCTTAAATTCAATTTCGCTGGATTCTTCGTATTTAACCATTTGTGTCGTTTCAATCTCAGTGGTTGTAATAATGGTAGTTTGTCGTGAGTCTGTTGTAACGAGCTCGTTAGTGGTGTTAGATACTACAGCAGCTACATTTGTTCCAGATACAGGCTTTGTATTGTCAATATCAGCTTCAATTAAATCAGGCTGCTCGGTTATTTCTATGCTGTTGCCCTGTGTGATTTGCTTGGCGTTAGACGTTTTTTCGACGATGGTTCCAATAGTGACACCAAGTGTGCCTATCACTGCAGCACCAATTGCAGTGATGGCGCTTTTGCTTGTTGTACTTTGTTTCTCATTTAAAAGCTTATCTTTACTGGTTTCCAACATACTGAAATCATCATGCGTTGAAGTAGCTGTGCTTTTCTGACTTGCAGTTTCGGTGTCACTGTTCGGCTCAGTAGTCTCAACAATGGTATTGGAGTCTGCAATAATTATCCTGTCAATCTCTGTGGATGATTCAGAGGTTTGCTGCTCGACACTTGTGGTACTATGAATATGTTGTTCTTCAAATGAACCTTTTGAAGACTGTTTTTCCTCCTTTAAATTGTTGATTTTCTCTACGTGTATGTCATAGGTATGAACATCACTCTTGACTATTGCATTAGTGGCATCAGCTGAAGCAGAAATGGCAACAGTAACTGCTGTTGATGGTCTAGTAACAGCTTGAGAATCAGACGATTGTGTTGGCGATTGAACAATAAGCTCGCTGTTTTCAGCATCAAAATGCTCCACTTGTTCTATAAGATCGTCTCCTTCAAAAGCTTCCTCTTCATCCATTTCCTCACTCTCCTCTTTGATACTAACTGTTTGGTTCTCAATTTCGAATAAGGTAGAATCATTATGGGTGATGCTTGTGGCAGAAGTGTGACTAGTGCCAGTGGTCACAACAACTCTACCAAAAATAGGCTTTGAAAAGTGCCATTGTAGCCATTGTTCTGATTCTAAATTTATATATTCTTTATCACCAACTGTAGAGCGAACAACTCGAATACGACGCAAGCCTACATTAACGCCATCAACAGATGCTTCGCTTGCTTGTGAGACACCAATGGCCAGAGTTTGGTTTGATCTCAAATGTATTTCACCGTTGGCCCCAAGCTCCCAGTATTGGCCTTCATTAGCTGACTTTTCTTTAACGTGTATTTGCGCCTGCTCATTTTCAATTACACTATCGTCGAATTCTTGTGCATCCAAGGCGAGACCAGTATCTTCATTAATCAGATGGCCATCTTGATAGTACCAAAGCTGCGTTTTGTAAGAACTGAAATTTAAAGTACGGATTACCACCCTGTACTTGGTAAAAGCTTTCATCCGTTCAACAGTTAGCACCAGATGAGCATTTCCCTCGTTACAACGGATGAAGAACTTTCCCTCGGGATAAACGCCCCAACGACGAATAATGATGCGCTTCTTTACATGTACATAGTGGTCACCCGTGGAAACACCAATAGAACAAGTACTACCAATCTTCTCAAATATAAGCTTTTCTTTGTGAGCCAGTTGGGCTTCGCAAGTCAAATATGTGCATTTCTTGAATATAGGGACAGCGAAAGTCCATTGTTGATAGTCCAAAATAATAGCTCCGCGTTTAGCAAGCTTCAGTTCTGCTCCTTCTTTGAGAACAATACTATCATCTATACTAAGTACTAGACTTGAGCAAGATTGAGGGTGTATGTGGCCGTCGACGGAAAGGCCCCACATTTGGTTTTTGCGACTGGAACGTAACACTTTAGCATGCCATTGAATAATACTGGCACTGGGAAAGAGTTTGCCACCTGCTACATCGATAACATATTCAGTCTCAAAGTTAACCAAGCAACCATCATTACGATAATTCCATAATTGACGTCTGAAGAGTTTATGATCGAGCTTGGTGAGAATAAGTTTAGCGCCCTTTTTTGTGTCAGAAACAGTTATGAAAAGATTTTCATCGCATTTAGAACGAATGAAGATCCAGCCTTTGGGGAAGACGCCATAAGAGTAACTAACTAAATTGCGCTCGTTATTATCATCTACAGAGAAAAGAAAAATTGTTAGCTATATCTAATTACAACAGTTCAAACAAAAAAAAGGGAAAAAACTTACAACTGTGTTTAGTATTTATCAACATAGTCAAAACAATGCGATGAAAGCTGATTAAGTAGGACACTTCCCTTTTTTCCTTTTGCGAATAGCAGTTTTCATACTTTCCATAAAGTAATTGCCAAGAATAATAGTCGAGCATAGAAATTTGAACAGACCAGTTACCCTCCACTTGAACCAAAGTAAGACCGTATTTATCATCTTTTTGAGAGATAATAGAGCCGTCTGTACGCAATGTCCATAATTGGCAAGTATTGAAATACACTGTTTTAACAGCCAAATGAAGTGAAGCACTTTCATTGAAACTCTCTGCGGTATGAAGATAAAATAACGGTGTTACAGAAAATCTTTTCATGCTTCACGAAATAATCTTTTTTCTTTTTCTTTTTGGGTTACCATTTATAACACTCATTACCAGACTAGTGGCACAATGTATAAGGTAACCATCTTTAAAGGACCATTTAAAGAGCTCATGATTGTTCATATCCAATTTTTTCATCATCAGCACAGAGCCTGCTTCAAGAGTTTTAGGGGAAAGTGCATATCCGTCAGTTCCTGAAATGTAAAATTCGACCTGGGGTACTTCAGCTATAGGCGATTGAGAGGCTAACGGCTTGGTACTTTCTGTTTTCATTACTCTCTGCCATTCCTTTAAGTGAATAATTGACCAGTATGATAAAACTTGAACACCAAAAGAATAGCGGAAAACTGGATTTAGCAAACCCCATCGCAGACTGTCTTGATCAAAACTATGCTTTGCAAGTTTGATAGAGTGGGGTTGATTATCTTTATTAGCAACAGCGGAAATGACGAGGTCGGAATCGGCATCACCATAAAAGAAATATCCATCCGTGGTTAAACGCCATTTTTGAGTCGAACTAATGTTCTGCACCAATTGAGCATCTATAGTGGGAGCTACGAAATGATATAGGAAAAGATGAACGAATCCTGAACAAAAAAGCATGTCAGCGATAGAGTTAACTAACAGCAGACTTACAAGTTACATCAATTTGGAGATCAGTGGCATAGTTTGTAAGTTTTCCTGAGTAGTAAGTCCAAAGTTGAGTTTGCCAATTTTGTCGATCCAACAAACGTAACACAACTGTAGAGCACCTTTCGTGTTGAGAAGCTGTCAAAACTAAGGGTAATTCGCTTGTTGAACCTGGAATGAAAGATCTAATAAAAAACCATCCATCGGGATAGGTGGCATAACGGAACTTAGACTTTTGAGTAATTGTTGAAGCTATGTAACCCGAAAAAAAAATAATTAAATAAAGATTATTATCGCACAAAAAAAAAACAAAACTTTACTTTGCTGCTTTTTATATACAGGCAATATGAAACTCCAATGTTGTCCCTTGTTCCCAGGCTGTCTAGCTGCAAGGTGAAGTTTTGAACGCAGGGCCACTTTTTCATTGACAGACAATACAAGGTCTTTATTAGCTCTGATGAAAATCACACCGTCGATACTGAGGGCCCATTGCTGGTTGGCATTATTATGCCTCTTTTTTGTATATTGGCAAATGCTTGCGCCACATTTAAGTGTTCCTGTAAATGATTGTTATAAGTTAGATTGAAGTGTGTTGAAGACTTTGAAAAAGTATTCAACAGATGATCACCTCCACGAACGTCAAGCACCAATTCTGAAGATTTGTTGATAAGGTAACCCTCTTCATATTTCCAAAGCTGACCTGAGTAATTGCTAGTATCAAGCTGTGTCACAACTACTTCAGCAGCAAGTAGACCTGTTTCCAAGACGGTAAGCACAAGACCATGTGCTTGACTTTTAACAAAGAAATAACCATCAGGAAATCTTCCATAGTCTTCAGCCTGCGCAGCAGTGGTTTCACTTGTAGCAACAGTACTTTCACTTTTCTTAAATACAGGCAAGACAACGGTAAATTTCTGATTTTCATGACCCTTATTTCTCTTTTGAAGCTGAAGACGAGCACCTTCTCTGCTGCTATTAAACCAACTCTCTTTAAAACCAAGAACGTATTCCTGATCATCCTTCAAAGCAACTTCTCCGTTGTGCGTCAATGTCCATGACTGAGTCCCATTATCTGCATCATACGTTGCTTGAACAATATCTGCTCCGTCTTTCACAGTATTGCATTCAGAGCTAAGCACCAATCCTGATAACTTGTTCGTAATTCGGTAAGTATTCGGATCATAATTCCATAATTGGCTATCGTAGTCCTTGTTACGGAGCGAAGCAGTAGTTAATTTATTTCTGGGTGCCTTTGAACCAGTATCTTCTAAACTGACAAATAGCCCACATGCATCTGATTTCAAAAGAAAATCTGTTTCAGGAAATGCGCTTGATGGCTCCTCATCATTTGTATGGTTGATATGGCAACTGGAATCCGAATGAACTGAACAGTTATCTATAAAGCAATCAACTGTACTTATTGATTAATAAACAATGTTTGCCCAGTAAGAGCTGACTTCAATACAAATACCTTCTTCTTTAATTTGAGCTACCATGGACGTTTTACTGCTAACACTTGTAGACGGTACGCTTTGTATAGTGCTTACACTAAGGCTCTTTTTCGCTTCTTGAGAGGCTTCCTTAACGATTGGAATCACAAAGTCCCAACGTTGTTCTTTACGGTCCAAGTTGCGCTTATCGGCTGATTGAAGATGTACATGTAATCCTTCGCGGCGGGAGAAGAATGTTTCCTTTACGCCGAGTACAAGTGAAGGCTTGTTTACTAAATAAATGTGACCATAAGGCGACAATCCAAACTTTTGGAAATTACTCTCCTCTCTGATTATATTTGTTGATTTAATTTGTTGAACAATATCAACGCCAGCCTTTGCTATTCCTATTATTGTTATGTGGCCATAATAAATGAAAAAAAATAAAAAGTAGAATAAAGGTACACCAATCAGAACGATCATTATGCTTATACGGACGGATCCCGCTCTCTTAAGACGGCAACTCCTTTATTCTTTTTTTCTAATTTTTTTTTTGCCATCTTGCTTATGCTCTTTTCATACCTTTGGTCACGTCCATAACTTGTCCTGACTTTTTATTAACGAGAAAACCTTCGGAGTCGTAACGCCAGAGCTGGGAAGCGTAGTTTTTTGTACGTAAACTTGATAGAACGATAGGAATGCCTGTTTCTTGGGATTCGTTTTCTACCATCAGGACGTAGCCATTATTGTGATTTTTGATGTAGAACCATCCCTCAGGAAATTGTTCACTTTTATCGAACATTCAGTTGATACTTGTAATTGAGTTACTGTTTGCTTTTCCGCTATTCAGATTATGCAAAGAGACGTTAATGAAACTATAACGAGGGAAGAAAAAAAGAGATAAAACTGAAGAAAAAGGAAAGAAAAGAGTATAGAGTTTGGAAGGGAAAAAAGAGCAACTAAGTTTGCTCCAAAGCTTACACAACGTAGCACACGGTAGTCGACGTTGTAATCGTGCAATGTCCGTGATATTTGTCCTTTTTCCTCTTGTATGCCGAACTTCACAGTCATAAGTATCCAGCGTTCTTGTTGGTTCAACTACTACCCGTAAATTGTCTTTCCTAGTTAAACAATTTATATAGTACCTCGCAATGATGCTTTCGCCTCAAAATTCTTGTTCTTCGAAGATACTTCTGGATCGTCCTTATGTTCAACAACAACCGTTCATCGTCAACTGTTTTTAATCGGGGAAAACAAAGAAAAAAACTATGTTGAGAAGACGTTGTTTTTTATATCGAAGATTAGCTATAGGAATCCCATGACTGTCCATGAGTTTCTATAATTGTCAATATCATCAGGAAGGTGTAGCAGAGACACAGAAAAGCGGTTTACTGAGGATATATGAGTCTTACAATAAAGTGCTAATAAATGTTACCGCACCTGTTCGGATTTATGAATTGAAAGCGTTATCAAGTCCAAAAGACATATAAACAGATTAGTAACAACTTTCCTCTACCTTAATGGAAGAATCTGTAAGGCGCTTTTTTTAAAGCTTCCGTTTTCCTTATTGCGTCAATTTTGAAACCGAGAGTTTTCGAATGAACACAATACTTACCATGAAGATAGTTCATAAGACATGTAATGGAAGAGAAAATTGGCCCGTTGAAATTGAGGTCAATTATAATCAAACGCCTTCGAGTCTTTATTCTAAAATGTACAAGGATCCAGGTCCTTCGAAAGAAATAGAAGCAATGACAGCCGAGACTGTTATGTGCAACGGCTTCAATAAAGGGAGCTTTACAGGACGTGACTATTGACGAAGGATGATCCCTCAAAAAAATTGAACGTTTCTAAGTGCATTGCTTATGCCTTGTATAAGACGGACCAAATTGGTCATTGAAGGGTTTAGTAATTGGAAGAACGTTGATCAAGGAAAACAAAAAAAAAAGAATGCTGGCTTTGGCCTAGTGATTTCTAGACTCGAATGTACCAACTGATGACCTTACGGCTACAGTATGTGAAGTAGTAAAAAGCCTAACCACACAGCTCATGGGTTTAAAGATTTTTACAACAGCAGTGCTTCAACGGTGAAGAAAGCACACTTCAACTCTCAAAATGAACCTCAACCAACACCCATCAACGAGCGATTCAAGTGGCAACTAGCTTTGTGCAAACAGACATGAACTCCCAGCAAATGTGTTTTTATCAATGAATCTGTTTTTATATTAGTTTGAGTCGCGCATTGGTCAGGCCACGTGAACCAAGGCTTTCATTGTCAGACCTTTGAAACAAGAGTTGAAAAAAAATACCACCAAGAATATTTGTTATTATGAAGATCAGAGTGATAGAAGCTTTATTACTCAAAATATTTCTAAGAAAATGTAATCAACTAGGCAGAGAATGCAGTAGGCAGGATGTGATGGATCGTTATGAATACTTTAAAGGGTGTACTACTGTTATGAACAACGCCCCTATACCCGCATGAGATCAAATTGAAAGGCAAGTTGTATCATCCTCGAAATTTAACTTCAATTGAAAAGTAAAAGACATAAAATTCTAGAACAAATCAAGTATCATATATCCACTATGTATTCTTAGCGTACTTTTGGAAAGCATAAAGCCAAAGAGCAAGTATAGGATTTAGATTATGATATGCTTTGGAAAATTCAAATAGATTATATAGATGTATATGTATATATTTTTTGTAGATTTTTTATTGAAGATAAATTAGTCATACACCGTAGTAGGGTAAGACATGGAAAGTACAAAGATAATTTCTGTTATTGCTAATTAATTGAAAGCAGCGAAGAAGACAGGCTTAAGGAAATTACATTGTGGGCTTTACAATGTAGGAATGTGGGGGAGGAACGGAATAGCATGAAATATCATTCTTATTGAAGTAGACGGTGAAAAATCGAGATTGTTCAGACGAAAGCAGTGATGATTGCAGGTATAGTCAAATATTAGCGGAAATACTTTGAGAATCAAAGCAGTGTGACAGGAAATACACCGCTAGGCCTTCTTGTCATATTTGCCGCACATTTGGCATTGATTTTTTTTTTTTTTTTTTTTGTAGATTATTTTATAAATTAGTCACACATCGCTGAGGGGTGGGACATGGAGAGAAAAAGAAGATTTCTATAACAAGTAAATTAGTTGAAAGCAGCCGCTTCCCGCAAGAGTTGCGAGGAAGACAGGCTCAAAGAAATTATGTTATGTGCTTTACTAGAGACGGATGGGGGTTGAAAAGGAATATCATGGAATATCATTCGAAAGAATGACGTTCAGATAGCCCAATGGATACTGAAGCAGACGGTGAAAAATCGAGATTGCTCGGACGAAGGTAATGATGGTGGCGGGTGTAATCTTAGGGTGGCAGAGATGCTTTGAGGATCAAAGCCGAAGGATGGGAAATATACCGTGAGGCCTTCTTGCCATATCTGCCAGCGTGGAAGGCAACTGGTTGTGAAATGTTCGAACGTATCAATATCATCATTACAAAGTCTGCAGGTAGCAGATGAAACTACCCCTGCGGCTTGTAAGACTGATAAGCATGGTGATTTTTTCAAATGGTGCGATAGCCTAGGCCACGAACCGGAAGAAACAAAGGAAGGGACCAGAACAGGGTAAATATCCGTTTGAGGATCACCCCTATATCTGATGTTTGGTGTATTTGGATGTGATGATGAAGTCTAAACGTTGAAGCCGAATAATGACGCCAAAGGTTACTGTTGGTCAATCGTCATACTAGTGTAATTTCCAATGCCTTATCTGGGTCGTCGGTAGCGACAGAAGAGCCTGCCCGCAATCTATTGACGTAGGCTTGAAGTTGCACTGCAGAATCTATGAGTACTTGGCCCAAAGATATGAGTGCAAACGCGGTTTCACATTATATTCTCCTGGTCGTTTCATTATGAGGCGGTTAGTGGACTGGTCGCAGAAAAAAAAGGCGTTGGCAAGCATCTTGGGATGGCGTTCTAGCCAGTGCGACTCTGGTAAGCGTGTAAACAAAGAATGTAATGGGAAGAGTAACAAGCTCTTGAGAGGAATATCCTCCAATGGGAGGGTAACATTCAAATGATCAAACGCTGTGAACATAATCGGTAACCGAGGTTGGGTGACAAAGATGAGGAGTTCGATGAATAGCGCAAAAGAAACGAAGTATGGGACTAGTAAATGTGATGCCCATCACCGGAATTGATGGCGAAGGAGTACTTGAACTACGGAAGGCTGTGGTGAGAATAACATTATTAACCATTTCATTTGCAGGTTTAAATGTTGCATCGCAACATTTAACAAACCAACTCCTCCTAAGTGTCTGGGCATAAGAAGTCGAGCATAGGAAACTAATGGGAATTTTTTCCGCCATACAAACTGATAGCTAAGTTTCTGTAAGGCTTTGATAAAGGTTACACATTTGGCATTGAGCATTTTGACAGAAAAGATAGGATCCCAAAAACTAAGCTTGTCATCCAAAACATTTTTAAATATGTCTATAATAAAACTGTAAAATGTCTCAATTTATTAACCATTTTGTGGTAAGCGAAACAAAGAAGCAGTAATTGTAGAGGAATCTGTAAACAGTTAAAATCTCCTTTTTCGTCAGTATCTTTCTTTGTACGTTCTGTGAGAGGTTCAAATCACCAATTCGAATATACAAATTGAGAGTTGAGAAGCTTTCACTAAAGTTTATAATATTTTTCCTCCTCTATCGCTTTATCTCTTTTTCATCTTCATCTCTTACATTTTATTCTAACGCTTATTATCTATATACAATGATTAATACCGCTATTTGCAAAATATGCTTTGTACTCTTCACATTGTTCACTGTAGCATTATGCATAGCAAAGTCTGAAGCAGAGATTGAGCAGCCTAAAACATTACGTGGAGGTAAAACGATGAGAGCAGCAATAGATATGATGAAATTTTGTATACCTTCCCAATACGTTACTGTTTATTAAAATGTCGAGCAATCTCTATTTTTTTAATATTTTTTTCCATTCAGGCATATTAAGGAAATCTGAAAACTGTAAGCATAAAGTGTCAGGCAATTCGAAAGTTAAACTACACTATCGTGCTCGCGTCTGGGGATCAGATGAATTCTATGATAATACATATCTTGCAAACGAGCCTC
Source organism: Mycotypha africana (assembly GCF_025528875.1). Lineage (NCBI taxonomy): Eukaryota > Fungi > Mucoromycota > Mucoromycetes > Mucorales > Mycotyphaceae > Mycotypha > Mycotypha africana. Next base: position 499,944 of record NW_026515727.1, on the reverse strand, counting down.
TTCAATTCAAACTAGGTGAGATACTGGTTTACTAAATTGATAATGAACCTTCTTATCAGAGTTTATTTATAAATTACAACGAATACACTTAGGACGTGATAAGATGATGAAAGGTATAACATTCAAAGGAACAATTCGAAGCCTACATAGTTGTATCTGCTATGTAAATTTACATTTATGTCAAATTAGGGTTGAAGCAAGGAATTCAAGGCATGTGTGAGGGCGAAATCCGTAGACTATTGATTCCTGCGGATCTAGGTAAATTCATTTTAAGGATGTCGCTGATTTCTAACTTTTGGTCTAAATTGCATTGTTTCACCTTATCAAAATGCGCAGCGTATGGGCAATTAGGTCTTCCAAACTCAGTTCCAGGTACAAAGCACACAAACAAACACACACACAAGGGGGGGGAGTCTTCTTTAATGAGAATAATTGAAATACACTAGAAACCATAAAAGAAGGAAAGCGATGGACTACAGAACTCTGTGAATCAATGCACTAACACCATCCATGTTTAACAAACAATAGGAAATACTGCTGTTGTTTATGAAGTTGAAATGCTTTATGTCAATTCACCTTTCAGGTATTGCAGTAAGCGCTCATATGTTCCCATCAATATAGAAGGCGTCTAATTTTTGATTTTGACATATTTCAATAGCAACCCTTGGTTCTGGACTGGTTTATCACTGTTAGTTTTAGCTTTCATCTTTTCCAGCAAATTTAACAGAATGGGCGATGCATTCAAGTCCGCCAAGTTTCTGGAATCAAAAGAAGCCGCCATTACTAATCGTGGAAGTAGCAAGATAACAAAAACTGACTGATGATCCTACTCCAGTTCTATTATATATAGCATTAAAAGACTATGAAATGGCAATATTTGATCTCAAGGCACTTGCAAGAAGAATAAAATGATATACCTACGTGAATCTAAACAATTCTGATTCTTAGCTCTGCACGCTTTTCACCTTTTCCATCTTTCCTCCATATGATATATACCTAGATCATTCGCTTTATCATCTTAATCGTCATTCACGTGTTATACATTTTTCTCGATGCATATTGCTTTTCTGTCACATTATTGATGTCGGTAGTATTAGGTTGAACTGAGGATTACCTTTCGAGATTGTTTAAAGTCTTATGTTGTTTTATTGTAAGTAGTCTCCAGTTGATTGTCCTCTCTGTACAAATGTAAATGCTTTCTTTTGAAATCCTCTAACAGAATTGAAAGGCTTTGATCTGCGCTAACGTAAAAGTAGATCAGTCTGAAGTAGAAAAACAATAAATTAAGAAATTTATTAAGATAAAGTATTGAAAAAGAATGTTCAAAATGCACGTTGCCTTTTTCTTTTCTTTTTGCTCCTTTACCATCAACCAATGGACGGACTGTTGAGTTCGCTTCATTCTGATATAAACGCGTCATTAAACCTTCAACTTGTACTTCAGATGAAACCATTCCAACATTTTGCACTTCAGTTTTATTGAAAAGTGTAAAGAAGGCATAAATAAAAGAAGGTCCGCTGCAAACCGCGGGTCTTATCCATTTTGATATATAAGCAAGCCAACTTCAATAATCTTTCTTATCTTTTACATCTCGTTACTAACATTTACTTAAATAAAGACTCTTCCACCTCTGTTCTTATATAAGTACAATTTTATATCAACATGGCTACCGCAACTCTACCCAGCGCTGGTTTTGAAACCAATTCTCTTGGATGTAATAGTAATATCAACAACCTTCCCGGCACTCCTGTGATTGGTGATGAAGACTTAATCAGTCAAAAAGAATCGAATAAGAAGGAGAAGAAAGAGAAAAAGGAGAAAAAGGAGAAGAAAGAGAAGAAAGAAAAGGAAGCCACTAAGGATAGCAAGAAGGATAAGAAGGGAAAAAAGGAGAAAAAGGAAAAGAAAGACAAGAAGGCTGCTACTAGTGAAGTATCTGTTGATGTTGCTGACAAAAAAGCCACTACTGAAGAGCTATTGAAGCAAGAAGTCCAAGTTAAGGTAGAAGAACAAGTCGTTCCTGAGCAAGCCCCTGCTGTTGCTTCTGAAGAAAATACGCAACATCTTACTTCTAAAGCTGATGCTGTTTCTGAAGAGGTACTTGAAAAAAAGAAGGCCAAGAAGGAGGCCAAGCAAGTCAAGGACCCTAAAGGATCCAAGGTGCCCAAGCCTATTCGTCAAGTCGTCGGTGTGATTGTCGTTGACCCTGCTACTGAAAATGTCTTAATGTTAGCTAGCCGTAAGAATGAAGGTTCTTATGTTCTCCCTCGCGATGATTGTCAAGCTGACGAACATCCTGAAAAAGCTGCTATCCGTCTTTTATTTGAGAAGGCTGGTGTCTCTACTTCTTTCTTATCGAGCCGTATCGGCTCTTACTCTGAGTCCAATAAGAAGGGAAGAGTTATTGCTCACCATTGGATGTACGAAGTCCACGCTCCAACTTTGCTTGAATCATGGCCTAGTAAAGATCGCCAACGTGTCTGGATCCCCTATGCTGAAGCTTTGAAGGCTACCGAGAATAAGCGTATGTCCCATCTCGCTCTTCAAAAGTGTTCACTGGTAAAGAGATCTTCTGCTTAGTTTATCTCAATTTGACCCTCGTTTCAGTCCAACATTCTCTTCTTATATCTTGTTTTTGCTTTCACGTTTCTTTTTATTGTATTTTTTTTTTATTATTGTATTCCCATTTAGATTTTCAGATATCTCGCTTATCCATTCTATTTTAAATCAAATAACCAGTAAAATTGAGTCACAATTAACAAAACCTTGTTTTAGTATGAATTGAGCCTTGATGAATGAGGTGTAAATATCACTAACGAAACTCTACACTGAGAAATATTCTCTTTATCATAAAATACATGGGTATAAGTATAGCACTATCAATATTAGTGGGTGAAGTGTCTTAAATGTAGATCTATAATACTCGTAAGTCTACCCAATAGCATGTTTATTCTTTGCCAAACCCAGGAAGTGTAACTACTGTGGGCTGTTGTTGATATTCAGTATGCCGTTTCAGTCCTAAACTAACCGATAGAATCTGTTATAAGAAAGCATTAATATCGGAACACATGTGTAAAATTTTGTCAACGAGCAGCAAAAACTCCAACTTCATGAATACCTCATCTAATAGATTCCTTAGCTGCAGGTTATCTTCTTCTATCTGTTTTAATCGTGCCTCAATGGTCTGATTCATGTGCTGAGTTTCCTCTAACTGTTCCGTTAGTGATTTATTTTGACCTTCCAAGTTTTCCAACGCATCATCCACATAATTTCGACGATTTTTTGCAGTAGCTCTAGATCTAATTTTTTTGAAGGAGAAAATTGAGTTAACATTACAAGCGTCTGATACCATCGCTCTTGTGCATCTCTCCTTGATTACCTCCAACTTTCAGCCAGGATGACAGATGCTGCCACCGTGAACACAAACGCTTCGCTGAGAAAATTGGCCCCACTTTCAATAGCTCTAAAATATTAGAGGAATACTTAAGGCTGTAAGCAGCTGCAACTGAGAGACCTCATGAAATGATTGAACGAGAAATATAGTTTACTTTGCATCATTCAATGGTCGTATCTTCTCCTTTTTATATCCCAGAAATTTCATTTTCAGTGTCATTTCTAATGTATGTGAGCCCTGTAAAAGGAACCAATGTAACATAACTATTATGAATATCCATTGACACCTCATGACTTTCATTTCGAATAGAAATCCTGCACACTTCCTATACCTGCGCAACATTTATACAGAAAGCCCTGAATTTTGGATGTGCCTTTGCTTGTGTTTTGATAGAGTTTGCAACAGGTTTTGCTAATGTTCTGGTCAAGACAGAAAGTAGAAAAGAGGAATTGAAAAAAGACCAAAGGGTGTAAATCATCACTGTTATGATATACAATCGCCAATTTTCCGTTAAAAAATCATACACTGTTTGTTCTTTACTTTATCAATAAAGATCCGATTTTGATGGTACTCATGTCAACGATCTGTAAAAAGTGCTGGGAAAGAGAAAGGGGGATAGCACGAACATTGAATTTGAGTCAATTGGGTTTACCCCATGTTTTTATAGTTCAGTTCATTCCGCATTTGGCTTACTTTCGGAATTAAATGTGGCGGGATCTACAATTCTTAGTGACCTTCTCTTTCTACTTTTTGACCATAACAAACCCCTTCAAACTTTCATTATCATAATTTTGATGTAACCTTGCTAAGCAAAAGCTTTTATAGTGCTGTAGATATTCAAATTAATAAGTACTGCTTTACTGGCAAAACGTTGCTTTCTTTTTAAATGAGACGAAACTTGTCTTTAAATCATTTCGCTTTAATCGTTGCGTAAATGTACTGTTTCCTTGAGCTTGACGAGAATTCTGTCAAATTTGACAAAGCTTATTACACAGATTTTCCGTAACAAAGCAACACAATTAGTCATATAAGTTTTGTAAGAAGTGCATCGTTCCTCTAATAGACAGCAGGGAAAGAGAAACCCAAAACTAATGATGATAGCCATGCTACAGAGTGACATTACCCCTCGGTTAGTTTAAGCATATATGAGTTTACTGTAAAGTGTAAAGGGCTCTGTATTATTCCAAGTATAATACATTGTAATTGATAAAACAAAAAAGGAATAAGCATCTTTTCCCGAAGCGTACATTTATGCAGGATATAGAGTGTTGATTACTGATGATAACAAATGGTGGTGTACTATTTTCGTACAGTATAAGAGCTACAATAGATCATTTATCACGGTAACAAACTCTTATTGGAGTGCACAAGGCAATCCAATTATTTATTTCAGTATTTATTATTGTTTTCTAAGTGGGTATAACCGCTACTGCTAGTTCATATTCGTAGCTAAATACGTTTCTCCTTCTGTTCTCTTTTCTGCTTTCTCAGCTTCCTTTTTCCAGTTTGCAACCAGAACAACTAATACCGTCACAGCAGCTGCAACAAACATTGAACCTGCCAAGGCTGTCCATAAGCCAGACAACCACCAACCACACTTAAAGCATAGATATAATCCGATAGGCAAGGCTGATAAATAATAAGAAGCCAGATTGCACCAAGCACCGACATGCTGTCGTCCCATACCATTCAGAACGCCATCCGCCACACCGGCCATGTTATCGGCAACTACAAACAATGCCACTAAGGGTAACATTTGTGTGACTATTTGTACAACCTCTTCATCGCTTGTAAACAGATAAGCCCAGACATGACGGAAGAGTAACAGAACCAGGCTGTTACTAGTACCAATAAGAGTGCCTACGATTAGAGCAGCACGAGCAGCTGTACGAGCTTGATTTGACCTTTGAGCACCTAATAAGTTGCCAACGCGGTTCGCTGCCGCAATACCAACACCAAAAGCGAGTGTATAAAGAGCTGTGATGGAGGTAAGGATAATGCTTTGAGCACTTAAATTAGGAGTGTCAATCCAACTAGCCCCGAGCGCAATAATTTCGTAAGCCCAGGTTTCGGTGCAGATCAGTAAGATACCAGGAACAGCAAGTTTTATCATGGGACCCCAATATCGAACTTGGTAAACAAAAGACGTGGACCAGTTAGGCCAAGCTTGATGACCATCGATGCGATAAATATAGAGTGATAATAATACAACAATGAGCCAATACGATATACAACTGGCGATGGGTGCACCATGAAAACCAAATGAAAATCGAGGTATCCAAACCAAGGCATAATTGAGAAGTAAGTTGATAGGAGAGGAGAAGATGAGGATGTAAGTGGGTGGACTAAAAATACCTTGCGCTTGCAACATTTTTTTGAGGGCTTCAAAAATAGCAAAAGCGGGTATAGCAAGGATCATCCAGCGAACGTAGATGCTTGATAAGTGCGCAACAACAGGATCCTGACGGAGAAATATAAACACCTTTTCAGAATTCCACCAAAGAAAAATGATAGGGATATATAAGTAAGACATGAAAGCTAAGCAACGCTGTACGTGTAGGCCGACTAATTTTTTATCTTTGGAACTGGTGAAGCACTGTGAACAAAGTGTGTCGAGGGATAGGGTAGCACCTGTAGCTACAGATAAGCCAGTAATAGTAACAAACATGCTGCCTAACGTTGCCGAAGCTAATTCGTTTGCACCCTGAAATGAAAGTTGGCCGTTAGCACTTGTGTCGTATCTGTTTGCTCAATGTATATTATCTCTAAACCTACCAAATGTCCAGCAGACACAATGCTGAAACTCTGTAAGGTGTTCTGCAGAAGGTAGCTGACAACTAATGGCATTGCATTTTTCAATAACCATTTAAATTCGTGGAGGTAGCCTTTTTGTCGCTCCTGTGATGGCTTCAAAAAATCATTGTCACCGATATATTTTGCTGGTAATAGCGGTGAAGTCTCATTTAAGGCGGATGGCATAATATCTATTTATGAGCTGTATAGGATATTACGTGATAAATTCATGTAAATAGTATAGTACTAATAATGTGATGCGTTGAATTGGCAGAAACTTGAATGTATACGAAGGACTTCAAAAAGTGTAAGAACAGTATAACAAAAAATAAAAAGGCAGGGTCATGGCTAACTTAAATACCATAGTCATGTAAGAGTTCAGGGCATCTCCAAATCCGTACACAACCTACACTTACTTCTTTTAGCAATATTTCTTACATGGTTGAGTTTAAGCTACTGTATTATCCCTTTTTTCAATTTACAAAATATCTTCTTGATTAAAGAATATGGTGCTTCTGTATCACCTTCAATACTTAGAAAGTGAATACTCGTCAACTCTATGATTAATCAAGTAGTTCTTCAAATGGGCTTGTGCACTCGTTTAGGAAATGGATTTACGATTCAATAAGGTTAAGAAATAAGATTATGGTCCAGATTATCTAGGAGATACAGCAATTAAACTGATTATTGATGCCATATTTGGTGTACGAAACGTATGGCTGTTACTCACTGGCTCACCCAGTTACTTTTCCGCAAAAATCCTGTTTGTGTCTCCTCTCAATTATTGGTTGAAATGAGCTAACTACGATGATCACACAACTTCACTTGCGAGCAGCTGGTCCACTTATGGCGTTCGATGACATTGCTAACAGATTAAGTTTTCAGCGTATCGGCGCTCTGCAGTATCCTGACAAAGTAAGTCGGTGAGCCTGAGCATTACTGGCATAACAATTGTTAATCACTACAATTATAAATATTAAGAGCATTTACGCATTTCTACCACGTTATTGTTCTCATTCTCTCATTCTACAATAGACAACAGTACATCAAATATGCTCTCTATAATTCGCTTTGTCTCAAACTTTGGGGGAGTTTCCAATTACACAGCGAAAGGATCATTAAATCGTCAATTCCTTTAGCTTTTTCATTCTAACCTACAATTCGGAATTAATTATTTGTTTTAACTTGCATCACTGTGATTACATGATACTAACTGTTAATGAAGTTGAGTTTTTTGAATCACGACAGGGTTTCATGAGCATATAATTCCATCTCTATTTATGTTGTTGGTTTTCTTGTAAAAAGGTCTTCCATTCAGGCTCATTCAAATAAAGACATGACAGAGAGAAATATTAGTCGTTTGTCTTGGATCCTTATTTTGGTGTGGGGATCGCTTATACGTACCTTTTTCTTCCATTCAAAGCCCCAGCTGCACATGACAAGCACTCAAGAACGCGATTTAACAATAGTTCAGGGTACATCATCTTAACAATTTGATTGAGGAATATCAAAACAACAGACAGGGTTTCAGGTATTCTGCAAAGATTCCTTGACAACGAAATACATTGTCTATCAGGACTGTAAGGTGGTTAGCTCGTTCTATTGAAGAGGATAGTACGCTTAGATGTGAGTTCTGTTCATAAGTTTAAGATAATGATATAACTTATCGGTTGCATTCACTTCTTCAAACTGAAGAGGTTTATCGGCAATTTGCAATCATTGTACCTGATCTACTATCATTAGCAAGAAAGAAGGTAGCGGACTCATATTCGTATGTTGAGTTCAGAAACTATTACGATGTAAAGGAATCGCTGTAAAGTGGAAAAAATGCTGCAGATGGAATAAACTAAGAGGTTTTCATTTGAAAGGATCAAACAAAACAAAAAAAAAAGATACATGTAATGTTGTTTAGGTGAATAATTACATATATTTGGCCTAGGTAATTATAGAGGACATCACAGTCGCTACTTATACTTTTTGTCAACTCATCTATAAGCACTGATCTTTAAATTAAATATAGGTTATAGTGTATATGGGGATACTAACATAATGGGGTGTGACATAGAAACATAGACAGATCAAATACGTTGATCGAGTATAAACTTTACAAATTTGCAGAAAAAAAAAAAGGAATGGAAATTTTAAGAGGGGTAATCTCCGACGAGGAAAGAGAGCTATTCGCTGACGTAACATGAGAGCGACCAAATCACTCATATACCAAAAATGGAAATAGTCAAACTCCAATTAGTTGAACCAATTTTATATAAATGCCACACCTCAAAATATAGGTGCCTAGCTAGCTCAATCGGTAGAGCGTGAGACTCTTAATCTCAAGGTTGGGGGTTCGAGCCCCCCGTTGGGCTTTTTTTTCATTCTATGATTATTTTGTGGTACGTTTCTATTTTTCTTCATAGTTGCGAATTGGGTGTTTCCCAGCTTGTATTCTTCTCCTCCAAGTAAAGCTTTCAACAAATACTTACACTGAGAATTACGCCTTAGAATTAGTAGGTAACATTTTGGAGACCCTACGGCAATATCATTGGTATGTAGTCATCAACAATGAAGCCCGGTCCTTAGCGAATGCATTACAGAGACTCCAATCCTCTGTAACTTTTAAGTATCACGTTACAAAATGTCGAAAAAGTGCCCCCACCAGACATAACTTAAACACTCTAATGAGGACTGTTCATAATGCGCCGCCCATGTGCCTCTTCTAGCCCTCACCCCCCACCCCTTTTTTTTTCTCCTCTTATACCACTTGTCTTCATCTCTAATTTTCATCTTCTGTCTTTCTGTTGAGATTAATCACACATGTATTTACACAAAATAAAAAAAAAAAAAAAAACCTGTATTCTTCGTTAATTGCAGTTGGTAGATACGGGTAGAATTCTTATAAATTTAAAGAAGATGTTGACATAGTAAGTAACTTACTAAAGTGTCCGAGAGTCTCTAGTGAGCACTATGACTTTGAAGTAACGAACATAAGATAATAAAGTTAAGATATTGAAAAGAAATAGACGTAATCAAATAGAACAGAATAAGGTAGATGGAAATGTCTGAGAAGAAATCTAAGTTCCATTGTATTCAAAAATAAATATTACAACTAATTATTAATAGTATATAAGATAAATCAATTATAATAGACTCTTCAATAGTTGAAAAAAACCAGTAAGTAGTAAGTTGATAAGAAGGATGATTTTTAATGGGTATTCGTAGGTGTTCTATATTTTATAAGTCAATATTCAGTGGCCTATATAGTTTAACATAAGCTGGTATTTATTATAGACAGGAAGCTAATATCGAGGATGAGGATTGAGAATACTTAATATCGCTGGAAGTAGGATTTTATGTATGTATCAAATAATGACTATATAAAAAGAAATGCCTCCCAAGGTAGGAATAGAGAAGAGATTGGAGGTATAGGTAGGAACAGCACCATCTATAATATGAGGTACGAGGAGCAATTATTTGATTTGTGAGTGAAAGCTAGGGGGAGTGTAATAGAAGCTAAACAATTTGATGATATGCGTAGGTGAAGAACTTTGGCTAAAAGCAATCCTTCGTATTTTCGTGAATCAACTATCAATACTGTACTGGGCTTGCAAGCATCCAGCTTGTACTAATACATTGTTGTTCCGAGCTAAAGTCTTCATTGAGATGTCTTAGGATTAGAATAAGAGTGCTTCTCTGAGAGAGTCTGGAAGTAGCTTGCTTTAAACGGTAATGAGCATCCCGTCATAAGGTATCGAATCGTGTAAAGTGGATTATAATCGGATAGAAGAGAGATAAAAAGAGAGATGAGAATAATATCAGAGGATAAATGTATAGTCTTGTTAATTAAAGCATAAATATTAAAGTAATATCAACCAGTTAAGTTTAGGTAGAGAAAGACAGTTGATTATGGCCAAATAAACAGTAAAAACAAATAATAATAATAATGATAATGATAAATTGTAAAGGACACTCCTTATGGTTCCTTTTTGTTTCTTGCTTGAAATGATATAACTTTCTATTTATTTATTTCTTATAATAATCTGGCTAATTGGCAAATAAATAAAGCTGAGATATTCTATAAGAAACCTTCATAACGCATTATATCCAATTGGGAAATGATAGCGTGAAACAACAGTTTTGTAATGTAAATCTATGTTGAAGTAATTTTTATGAAATGGTCTTTCAGCGAACAGAGATTGTCTTAAGATAACTAAAATTTTGTAAAAACGAGGAGAAACTATAAAAATTTGCCATCAATTATCAAGGCTCTATTCATTTAGATATAAAATTCTTGTAACATGCTTGAAATAGTCATGTCCTTAAGTCTACTTGAAGCTGCAAGGTATTATTAGATCTTGCCCAAGGGTTATTCTAGACACCGATAGCATATTTTGTCCCGGCACCTAGAAGAATTATAAGCATCGTACCTATTTCGTATATATAGTGTTTACTGGTGTTGATGTGCGTTAGAACACAAGTTCAAGGTTTGTATATTCAGAATTAAAGAGTGAGAGTAATAACTCGTAAAAGAAATTACCATGATCTGAGTTATTAACTTTTATTTATGTCTTAGTATTTAACAGTTCCATACATTAATATTTTATAAGAAATCTAACAGTAAACTGAGATATATCTGGTTAGTTAAGGTATCAGAAGCTAAGGCATTGATTTATATGAACATTTTAATTCAGAAGTAAAGCAAAGGATACATTAGTGAACGCAATTTTTGTTCAAGGTGGTTATCAAAGAAAGAGAGGTTTGATCTATTTATTTATTTGGAATTACTGGAGATTTATGTACTGTTCGGTGAGAGTTAATTATATTCTAATAAAATCTTGTATTCTAAGGATAAATACGAACTTGACTCTGATATCAAGATAGCAATTCTATATTTATTTTTCTGTATCGAAACCTCATTCTCCTTTTCTCAGAAATTCTTATATCTCCATTATAGTTCCTGTTAGCTTTCTCACACTTGATATTGACTTACTAAATCCCACTTTACTGCTTCTAGATTTACCTATTGATCCCTTTGCACAAACTGCTCCCGCCAATTCGCGACTTTAGTTATGTGTATTGGCATATATCAATGATGTATGGAAAATATGTACAGTAGGTTTCTGTTTTGTGTACAGATCTGACCAATAACCCTCATGCTAAGGTTCGCTTGCGTTGATAATCTTCGTTCAGATTATCGCATTGCTGAAAAAGGGAATACATTTTTAGAGGCTACAACGCAAAAGTATAACTGTTAAATTATCGAGTTCTTTGCTATTGTTATCGCGTACGGATATAGCAAAAGTGAGAGTGGCGTTTAAGTCATACATGCAACAAGAATCAGTTACGTATGGTGCTGCCAAGTGTCTGGGATGCCTCAGTCGCCCAATCAGAAATTGGAAGATAATAATTAACCTGTGAAAACAGCACGAATATGGAACAATGAAGGATAAGTAGTATTGTTGGTAAGAAAAAGGCAATATAAAAAAGGGGAAACGGCCAATTCCTTCTTCTTTGAATGAGTGATATAGAAACCTCCACTCAAAGTAAAGTACATAAACAACCAAGCAACTTAAAAATGTGCTAACTTATACCTGGCTTTTCCCATTACATTTGCAGCCGTTAAGTTTTATAGTTTGCGCTTCTTGATCTTTTGAATTACAGTCTAAGATGACTTTGTTTCAGGTATCTCAAAAAATATCGAACTATTGAACTCGAATTAGAACATGCTTGATGTTTGATTAGTATAATACATCAAAGGTCGGTATCAGACAACTGGAATCTGTAAAACCAATCTGAAATATGATTGTGACAGCTTCTATTTGGCGTGGTGATAATTTTAGGCTTAGCACTTTCTAATCCACCGTGAAGCGGCAGCAAAAGGTTAGTGTAGTGAAGCTATTGCGTACAACGAGCGAATGAACAAGAGCGCCAATTTATTCATCAAAATACGTCATATAGCAATTAAACAGTGCGATTTACGAGGGAAAAACAGTATTAGCCATTAAAAAACAAATGGGAAATCAAGTAGTAAGTAGAGTGATGTATATGTATATAAGTGATAAAGTTGTCTGATCGGATATAATATGTACAAGAGGTGAGTTGCAAAATGGAATTGTTAACAAGCAGACACAGGAATGAGGTAGCCATGTTCTTCTTCTTCGTCTTCAGGTTTGCATTTATAGTGCGTTGTAAGCTCGGTGAAAATCAAGGGTGTCAGCGAATGGGTATTAATGGTTAACTTTGGCTTTTTCGTTTTCTTTGTGGTTGAAGATGAAGAGAATGATACTTCTATCTCATCTGTTGACGAGTCAAGCAGTCGTCGTCTTGAGTTAGGGATAACAGAGAGATCCAAAGACGGAATGAAAAGCCTTGAATCGGTGACAGCAGCAGTGACAGTAGGACTACATTTATCTGTTGCATCTGTTGTTATCTTGCTTAGCAAATCAACAGCAGCAATAGTATTAGCAGACATGTTAGGACGGAAAATGGTGTATTGCTTCGGAGAAGATCTGAAGGCAAAGCGAGATCTATCGTATTCGTCTGCACTATATGTGGTGTATATAGTTTCGACAGGATCGAAGCGTACCGATTTTGCAGACATCGTTTTCAGAAGATAAAAAAAAAGCAAAAGATGAAAGGTGCTAGGAACAAAAAAGAAGAGAAAAAGATCTTCACTCGGATGTTTATATATTTGATTTGATTTAGCTTCTTTTTTTGGATCGTACAATGGATTCTATTTTTATCACAAAAAGTTAGTTGTCTTCAGCCCGCTTTATACAATAAAAAACCAGGGCCCAATCAAAGTTGCTAGATATGAACAATAAAGAATCTTTCCCCCTAAATGAATTCTACCCTTTTATTTTTACAAATGTGTGATGTTACAGAAAAAATATGACGCATTATTTGAGAGAGTTTGATTCACTATTTGAGAAGATATGTTGAAGAATATTGAAAATATGTCACGTGTAAAAACGGAATATTTCAAAATATTTACAGGAAATACAAAGGAGAAATTGTGACCATTGTTTAGGAAGAGCCCAAGAACACGATCATTTCACCACTGGGCTATTGGGGCTTTGAAGTTGAGAGCCATCATACTATGACATTTTATAGAATTAGTTACTAATGTAGTGACATCGAGTAAGTAAACGCAGCTAACTCAAGGCAGTCCGACGTTTCCAAAATTTTGTACAGACATCAATTATTAATAACCTTTCTAACTGTTCGTGCTTATAGGACTAAGCATAACAGTTTTCCTAAGTCAAATTGGTTCAGCAGTGTAGACAATTAATGGCCATTAAGAAGCTGCCTAAACGCCCTATTGATTAATGGGCACATCGCATTTTGATAAAATGAAGAAACGCCGAACGAAAATAAAACTCACGTTCAAGATTTTTTTTTTACCCCACATTTTTTTCTTTTCCTCTTTTCGGTAGACTGACAATGACATATACTCAATCGCAACTTCGCAGTCAAGTTATTGCACTCTATAAACAAGTAAATATATTGTTAATCAGAGCTTGGATTAAAAGCTATATTACACGATGACAATTCTAAATCGCATCAGTTAGTCTTTTTAGGCAGAGAGTACCCTGAAGGATACAGTAACTTTTTCCGTCCAAAATTAAAAGCAGCATTCATGAAGAAAAAAGACTTGACGGATGAAAAAGAGATATTGAAATCTATTCAGTTTGGAGAATATATTATTAAAGGTTTGTGAGTCGACATAATGTCAGAAAAGCTCTATTGAAGAAAGGAAGTCCTTTAAAACTTGTTCATAATGGATAGAGCTGGAAATGATGTACTATCTCAGAAAATACCGTACACTTAAAAAAAGATATAACAGTGACGAGCAGAAATGATATCAGACAGCAATTGCTGAAGTTCATATTATGAAGATGCAGACCGTTAGAGTCTTTTGAAAATTTGGTGTACTTCAATGGAAAACCCTAAAAAGTGACGTGGAAATGCTCAAAATAAGAATTGAAGCAAAAGAAGTTGGAATTGCTAAATGAACAGTTACACAACAAATTTTTCATCCAAAATGAAGTTTATACTCATTACACAGCTTTTCTTCTTTTCTTGCTTTATTCTTTTATCAATTGAAGAAATCATAACAGTGCCTGTAATTTGACTCACTGATGGGGACTTCTCCTTAATTTTTACACTTAAGCATACCCTTTACTGTTGTAATAAGCTAATTTAATAAACATGTCCATACAACTCGAAATGTTACCAAATTCTCGAATGATCCCAACTACTGCTACTACTACTACTACCACCAATAATACTACTCCTAATAATACTGCAACTACTAATTGCAGTCATACGTATTCAAAGTCTACTACTGCTTCTACTTTGCCAACGGAAAAGAAAAGGTTCTTCATGTCCAGGTTTAAATCAAATGATCGTTTAAATTACTCACAGAAGTCTCTTAAGTATGAATCCGTTTTGGGCATCACAACCACTTCACACAAGGTAAAAATGTCAAGTACGAAGATATGCGCCTTCTGCATAGGAAATTTTCGAACTGAAATCACTCCACTCCTGAATTTTCAATTGTATTGACTATAGGCATCTATAATCGATACTAATATAACAAATATTACTAATACTACCAAAACTACTACCGCTACAACAACCAATACCACAACAAATCATAGTACTGCTAATAGCTTCAGTAAACTTTTCAAAAAAAAAGGGAGTAAGGTAAAATAGTCTATATTCTTTCGTTTTCTTTTTTTTTGTTATTTCTTCGTTTTTTCTTTAGTCAATTAACGTTACTTGTATTTATTTGATCTGCCTTGCAAGACATCAACAACAATCAGTAATAAAAACATTCCAACTCTGATATCAGAGCATGACTTATTTGATAATCAACCACAAATAAGACCAGTAAAGCCAAATCAAGTTGATCGACACGCCAACATACCTTTAGCTCCCATACCACAAATACAGCCACAGCTGACACCTACAACGATACCAGTACAAAATCCTTACCTAATGAGTTCAACTCCTACAACAGCAACAGTGACTACCACTACTACTGCTCCAAAAAACATGTCACCTTCTTATTATACTTATTTAACTCCGCTACCATCATTGACTGCACGGCAATCCGCATCGTCATATAAGGAGGCAACGCCACCGCCTTCCTCATCGAAGATACAGACTTCTTTGCGGAAATCAACAGGTTCATACTCTGTTTATTCCACATTTGGCGGTAGTAGTGAATCACAAAATTCAATGGAGGAAGAAGAGGAAGAACAAGAGCAGAAGGCGATGGTGACACCACAAAATGTTAACAACAATAATACTATAACAGATAGAGATGACGACGAGGATGATACTGACTGTAGCGAAGAGTTCGTTGATGCAACAGGTGTATCTCAAGAAGACATCGAGAGGGAAAAGCATGAAGAAGCCACGAGGAAGATTTTAAGAAAATTATCCAACAGATTGAGCGGTGAACATTTTTCAGGCAGTGTTGGAAGTTTACTTGCCAGTATCCAACAACAACAACGACAACAAAGGCCTACCATTATAACAACGGGTGAAACAATGGAAAATGAAGAAAGAGAAGATAACGATGATGGATTAACTGAATCTATGTTGAATTGGAAACGACATAGTGACAGTAGTAGCAATAAAAAACGTTTGCTAATCAACAAACGAATGTCTACAAGTAATAGCAGTCTAGGAAGCAACCACAGTCATGGTAGCAGTCATAGTAATAGCAGCAAGCGTGTATCGTCTTCGAGTAGTTTGAATAACAAACGGTACTCATCTCTAATGGAAAAACGTTTTTCATCTAAAAGCAGTATTATTACAGCCATTGACTTGTCAACTATGCCTGCGACGCCACTACCACTCCCGCCACAACAGCCACAGCGATACATTACGCGTAAAAAATCCGAAGCAAGTCTATCAGTGCGCTCAAATTCTCATTCATCCATATCAACCGTATCGCAACTGCAGCAACAAAAAGAAATTAAAGCATTACGTGAGGAGACGGAACAATTATTGATCGCTAGAAAGCCCGTAGTTCAAAACTCTACCCCTACTATTTCTTCATTACCAAAATTATCATCACCACCGCAACAGCAGCAGAACGAACAGCAAAAGGAGAATAATAAAAGTGTGGTAAAAGATATATCAGCAGAATTTTCAAAAACGTTGGATGAAGTATGGAACGCAACCTCAGATCATGACTTGTTAAATTTTGATCACACATTTACAAAGCAATTTGAAAGTACTTTAAAAGAAACTGAAGTCCATAATGATGAAGAATACGAGACAGAGAGTCAAGAACACTGGGAGAAAGAAGATGTGAATGTCAACGATGGCGATAATGAAGTAGAAGAAAGAGTAAGACAAACCGCCATGTCTTTATGGCATACCAGTAACAACACCGATACCTATACTAAAGATTATGATAGTATGCGTGAAGATATCAGTAATAGCACCGTAGGCCGAAGCAGCAGCAGTAGTCGCCAAAGTACGGCAACTATTGAAATAGTTGTATCAAAAGAAAAGATGGCTTCATGGTTAGGACAAAAGGATCCTTTTCATCAAGCCGTTCTTTATGAATATATGCAGTTTTTTGATTTCAAAGCAATGCGTTTAGATGGCGCATTTAGAAAGCTTTGCAGCAAGCTTTATTTTAAAGCAGAAGCCCAGCAGATAGATCGTATTTTGGAAGCTTTTGCTCAACGTTACTGGGATTGTAATAGCTCAACCCAGCAAGCTTCTGTATTTAGAAGCGCTGGTAAGTAGATTATTTGACGCAACTGGGACAGCCGAAGAAAAACATACCTAACTTGCGTCTTCTTCTTCAAATCCTGCTTTCATGCAAAATTAGACGTTGTATACGCCATTGTTTATTCCTTGTTACTCTTAAACACTGACTTACATGTGGCACAAGGAAATCATGTTCGAATGACGCGATCTGAATTTTTAAAAAATACAATGTCTACTGTACGCGAGCAACGTGAACAGCAACAAGAAGAGGTGGATCAAGAGTTCAGAACCATAGCAGAACGAAATAATCGACACACTATGATGGAAACCCGGCAATGGGAAGCAGAATTAGAGGCATCCCTGAAAGAAATGTACGTTTCCGTCAAGCAACATCAAATTCTCCAGCCTCTGAATGGAAGCAGAAACGGTGGTGGAACTACAAGTAACAAACGAACGAGCATTCTATATGGAAATCGAAGTAAGGTACTGGGATTAAAGCGCAGTGTCAATTCAATGATACGAAAATCTGCAAGAGAAAGTATGTTAATGTTTGAGCAGTTAGAGCAACAGCAGCAGGTAAAATAATTTTACTCGCAGAGCAAACTCTCCCTTCTTCCTTTTTTGTAGATTGAACTGATCCTACTTTGACTTTCTTTTTTGCTCAAGTATATGCCAAGCAGTATTAGTAATCCTCAGCTTGTACGGTCAAGTATAAGCACACCTTCTTCTTCTTTATCCATTACTCGAAAAGATTCTTTTTCATCCGTTAATTCAGGCACGACTTCTTCGTTCAGTTCTCGTTGTGGTGGCACAGATACCAATGGATCAGTACCTCAACAACAGTTCAACCAACTGCGTTTCAAAGATATTTCATCATCATCTCCTCACCTCAGTATGAATGACTCCATCCTATCCTCACCTACCTCATCCAAATCATTAACATATACAGAGCCTCCGTTTTGTAAACAAGGTATTGTCATTAGGAAGCATTTGTTAGAAAATGCTACACAAAAGGCTCGACATCGAGAATGGAAAGAGTGTTATTTAGAAGTATCTGATGGTGAACTACGCATGTATGCACTTCGTAATAACAATCAGCAACAACAGCAACAACAACAGCATCAGCTACTGCAGCAGCAAAGCGATAAAAGTGTACTCCGTCATTCTTCGGTCACTATTCCTTCGTTGTTTCAATATTATTACCAACATCAACAATTTCCTCACGAAGTGCCAATGCGTCATAGTAATGGCAACCATACAAACAGTCATGCATCGGCAAAAAAGCTCGCTTCTTCTGGATCATCTACTAATAGCAGCATCAAAAGTAGTCATAGTGGAAATTATCATAAAAACAGTATTACTACTACTGCGGCTACTGGTACTAATTCACCACCACAACAAAAATCAATTCCACAACAGCTCATCTGTAAAATATCTCTCAATCATACTCTTTCAAACCCTCTACCCCCTCCCGGTTACAACCGTCATCGCCCTCACGTTTTCGCCACTCAACAACCTGATGGTGGCGTTTATTTATTTCAAGTACCTACTGAACAAGATGCGCACGCTTGGGTGTCTGCATGCAACTATTGGGCTTCACGCAAAAGCAAAACTCCTCTACGTATTGTGGGAGGAGGTAGTAATATGGAATATGGATGGAACGACTGTTTACATGATGTCATTATGGATCTTGATAACGTGGGAGATCAGAAATATAATTACTTTAGTTTCTTAGAAAGGGATCCGGATACAATTTCCATCAACGACTGGCATCCTCCACCCTCGCTAAGCCAGTTGCCTAGTGAACTGGATGAAAAGAGTCAGCTTGCAAGTTTGCAGGAGTACTTGGATGAGTTGAATAGAGATATCAATGAACATAGAGACATTAAACCTAAAATGTTGATCAAGGTAATGCACACGAATATATATTGTTAAGGGTCTTCGGTGTGTGTTCTGTGAAACATACTAAACAAGCAGGAAATAATAGTTCCCTACAAAATGCCAGAATTATAATAAGGTGATGCGTAATTGGGAAGCAAAATCAAAATATTTGTTACATGAAATTATCAAGTATCAAAATTATTGTGATGCATTGGAAAAGAGTATACAATTGAAAGAAGGAAAACAAGCAGCAGCAGCAGCAACAGCAACAATAACAACACTAACAACAGAAACAACCACAGAATCCGAAGATGAAGGCGATATAGCGTGCTCGGTAAACAGCCATACTGATCAGCACAAGAATGGCCATGAAAACAAACCTCAGGCCGTAGCTGACACTAACCTATTATCTTCTACCACTGATGCATCAACCATATTAACGAAAGATACATTGAATTTTCAAACAACTTCTGTAGATCTATTCAAAGAGATAAACGAAGAGCTTTCTATAAACCTAGTATAAAATTTTCTCAACTTTGCAATAAAAAAAGACGGATTTGAATGAAAATTAAACAAAAATACTTTCTTTTTTTTTGGGGCCCTGATATAATAGAAAGAATGGAGTTGAAACGGTAGGTAGCTGTTATTGATAAAAGTAACCAGCATTTATAAACCATAGCCATTGTTTTGCTCAATTGCAATATTGTTTTCATTTAGCGAGGACGACGCATTTGTTTAGGGAGACGACTATTACTAGTTTGCCGATAAGTGGTTGATATAGTAGGAAATTCGAGAAAAGCTTTT
Source organism: Mycotypha africana (assembly GCF_025528875.1). Taxonomy (NCBI): domain Eukaryota; kingdom Fungi; phylum Mucoromycota; class Mucoromycetes; order Mucorales; family Mycotyphaceae; genus Mycotypha; species Mycotypha africana. The sequence continues at coordinate 480,338 of NW_026515727.1, read as the reverse complement.
TGTTGTCGACGTGTTAAACGTGATTGTTCAGGGCTGTTGGTTGTTGAATGAGTCTGAGTACTTGTAGCTGTCGTCGTCGTAGTTTTCGAGAGAGAGCGTTGGGACGGAGAAAGAGAAGAGGCAGAAGTTGCCATTGAGTTAGCAGATGGCGCTGAAGTAGTAGTGTTCAAGTTGTTAGTGGATCGACGGGGACTATAACGATATTCGGGAAAAGCTTCTCTATGCGCTTGTTTCTCCTGTTCCGCTAGTCCATGCCACGGTTTCTTTTCTTCCTTGCTTAAAAGACTCCACCTTAAAGAAGCTCGTCTATGTCAAATTGACAGAATTGCCGAGAAATGAGTTGACATTTTGCGATTAGTATTGCAAAAGCCTGTTAGACTTACTTTGAGACTTCTTCTGCACGGAGAGTTGGATCTAGACATTTCAAAGCTTGTCCATAATGACAGCGAAACTGCACCAAGCAGAAGAAAAGAATGCCTTTATAATTAAATCAATGAACAAACATTTAGCAGTTTTGAAAACGGAAACTTACGTGTATCCATGCATTACGCGGTCGTTTAATGTGTGCGTCCTTTCTAATAAAGATGGTATGATCTACACTAATTGAAGAAGTTTGTTGCTTATGTTGCTGCTGAGCTTTCTCAGTGCTGACTTCATTATTTGAGATAGTGTCAACAGCAGCAGTAGTGGTACGATTATCGACGAAACCATCATCATCCGTATGGATACTAGTACTATTACTGCTATTCATACTTGGCATTTGTTGATGTTGTTGTTGATGATTATAATGATAATGATGTTCATTTGTAAAGATGACAGAAACTTTTTTATTGCGTTTAGATTGACAGTATGGAGAAGCTGGATTAAGAAACTGAGCATAAAGATCAGAATCTGGATGATGCTGTGCAGCAGCAGCAGCGGCAGAGGCACATGCAGCGGCCATGATAGGTGACAACTGCAATTCATGCCTGCGAAAACTACTATTCGCTTGTGAGAAATGCGAGGAAGCAGTATCCGTAACAGCAGCAGCAGGATCAGCAGTTAAGGTAAAACTGCTACGTAAATTTGCACGAGATGCTGGCTTTGTCTTTTTATTGCTGCTGCTCATTTCATGTTTAAATTGCTGTTGCTGCTGGTAAGTGCTATCATTATAATTCCCAGGAAATGAAGGATGGTTTTGCGAGTCATTAGTCTGAGATCGTGCTACACTTTGAGCGTGCATTTGAGAAGAGTATGGCTTATATCTAGCAGCCGGTGGATGGTGATGGTATCTATTTACACGGGAACTTTGTATATTTTGAACAGGTTGCGGGCGTTGATGTGCAAACATGGTAGTCGTGTATAATGCGGATACTCTTGTCGGTATTGCTAAAGAAGATGTCACTTTATCTGTGGGCGAAAAGATGTCACTATGAGCGGCTGATATGGTTGGTGGTGATAGCGTTTTTAGTAGGTCCAGAGAGAATTTTTTGATCTGAAGAGACCCAGATTCTTCAGATAAGGGTGCAGGTTCCAGAAAAGGTGGTGGTGTACATGTGGCAGCTAAAGAAGCAGAAGGTTGAGCATTATAACTATTCTTATTGAAATGCATTAGATGCGGTGACTCTGGCGAGGGCAGTCTATTGTCTGAATATCGATTTTGATGATCAGTAAACAATGGTTGCATTTGAGAACAAGGATAGAAAGGGACGTTTTTACCTTTGATCATCCAGCTGGCACTCATGATTGGTGGTAAATGATGATCTTTGGTATCCGTACTCAATATACTTGTTGTCGTAGCACTGTTCATTTCGTGGATAGAAGTCAAAGAGGTATAATAAGGCATGTATAAATAAAGCAAAAATGGTATATAATGTGGGGGGATATAGATTAGAGATGGATATAGGATGGTTTATCCAGGAAGGTATACTTGACGTTTCTATCTATTAGTCAGAAGGAATGTGTGAATAGGATCAAACTGTGAACAAACTAATGGCCACTTGACAATAGAAGAAAGAGGAAAAGAAAGGGAATGAAGAAAAGGAAAAGTATAAAAAAACTTTTTTAAAGAATAAACCTATCAAACCAAGCATTTTCATTTCTAGCCTTTTCCTTGTGCGCGGTTAAAGTTTTCACTATACAACTTTTACACCCTTTTGCAGCAAAAGATTCTCAATTTAAAAATGTCTGGGTTCTTCTAGGCACGGTCTTTTGCACCAACAAATTCATTATATGCGTCACGAAAAATAAACGAAATTAAAAATAAAAACGCTGTCAAGGAAAGAGGTGTTGTCTGTAGAGTAAGCTATGTGGAGATGTTAAACTAACCACATGCTTAACTTGAAGACTTGCATGGGTCCGAAGAGATGGAAATAAGCTCATCATACATTCTTATGGTAAATCCGAAGAATAGAAAGAATGAGGGTACATTTTAAGCCTTTTGTAAGCAAGCAGAGAAAGTGGGAGTTGATCTAGTCAATTGTATGTGCGTACACTTGTGTAGAACTGCATTGTAACCATAATAGCAGTATCTCCATGTTTGCTCTAAATGATTTGCAAAAGCTTATTTCATTGTTTACAGCAGCGAAAAAGAGAAAATTTTTGCACAACCACAACATTCAAAGGATGTGCCTATTTTTATGCCTCCTGAATCCATGGAATTCCTCGTATTCAAATCGGATAATGCCCAAACTATTTTAAGTATAAAACAAAACCCACCTTTCTAAACTGCCACGCGCTGTATATACAGTTTTCAAAGATATGTAACAATTGCTTTATTTCTGTGCAACTAATCGCGTTCATTATCACTGTCACATTTATGAAGTAATCTATAAAAGTTCATTTATACATTAGCTATTAGCTTCATACCTCGAACAATTTATTGCCAGCAAGTGCAAAAAGGGCTCTTATCGATACAGTTCATTAAGCGAAACTTACCTTTGTTGGTTTAGTGAGATTAGTTCCAATGGTCAAGAATGTGTTCAATTGTGTTTGAAATCTGTTCAAATTTCATTATTCTTCCTTCTTCTTCTTAGTAAATGCGATCTAAAAGAACTTTATATGGGATGAAAGGCGTCAAGGGCTTTACAGCACACCCTTTAAGTTCTTTTTCGGTTTCACTCCTTGAATAAGGGTGGATCGAACCAAAGCCTAATATAGCCCTCCCTCAATTTTCTATGCTGGATCAGACATTACAATAAAAAATTACATACCAAAAAGATCAGCCATTTTTTATGTACCATTGTAGTGTTTTCTATGAAAGAAACCAATGAAATTATACTTTGTGCCACATAAAACAATTTTATTGTTCTTTCGGACCATCTTCCGACAGCCCTTTGTATTTTTACTCCCTTTCCCTTAAAGCAAATGTCTGTTTGCTAACAGAAAATGTAAACTCAGGTACAGTAGAAATCAACATTGCTCCGTCCTACAGTATCGAGGTAGTATTGAGCTGTAATAGAAAGAAACGAAGGCAGTTTTTGGACAGGAACACCGTTCTTTTCACCATTACTCCATGTGTGCAACTGCAGATTTTTTTGTGTGGGGCGGAAGCTGAGTTTCTCTGTCATTTTGCCCCTTTTTAGTAACTCAGGCGCGAGGTTCTTGATTCAATTGATTTCTTGTTATTTCGACTGCATGCGTATCACTATTGCTCTTTTATTAACTTGAAAATAAAGCAACAGACCGAGTAAAACGTCTTAGCATATGTTGAGTATGTATTTACAGTGAGCCTTAGACTTTTTATAAAAACTGATTTCAAAAACGCCTTTTAGGTTAATCGTTGTCATCCAAAACCTCAACTTGACGGTGCATTCTCTGGTGGCTTGCAACACTTACTCATCATTTCCGGTATCCATCACACCATGACGGTGTTCAGGTCTTATTTTTCATTCCTGAGATAGATCAAGTTCATGTAAACAGTTGGCAGGATTTTAGCAACGTCAATCAAGGGCGTTGTTGGTCAGAATAGTCAATTTGGCGAATGTTCAATGCAATAAACTGTATCCTTGCATTTTTTATGCGGTTAAAAAACCTCATATTTACATCAATTGCCTGTGCGCAACTTGTCAGATAATAGAGCCATAACGACTTTTAGTTCATTGATAGCAATACGTTAAACTTTTGTAGGGTAAAGTACTAGCAGCAACCGTGTACAACGCGTAGTGAGTCATATGAGTCCTTTAATCTTGATCGACACTATGTGTTATGATACCAGTTTTTCTGCAAGTATTCTATTTCTCAATTCGACGATCGTAACTTTTCTACTTCCCGGTGCACCCTACAGTATAGCTACTGTTTTTAACTTCCTTCGTATCGGTTTATGTTTACTTGGAAGAAGAAACTATTTAAAGCGAATACTAATGGTACGGTTACTATTTTCATGCGCTCTATCAAGGCGCCACTTCTAGTAGCACATGCTATTAGTTTGCTCTTCTGCAGGCTTGAAAAAGAAAGAACCAGCAAAAAAAGACTCACAAAGGCACACAGTCGGATTGATTAATACTGTTGCACAGATCAAACAACTGCAAGGATCGCATGCCGTTTCAGGTTGTTCTTTGAATTGTAACTTCATACCTGTATCAACGTAAGTTGTGAGCCGATTCGTTAATTCAGTTTCTTACTGTTTTACAATAAATAAAAACCATCTCCATATGATTGCTTTCAGCATACTTGAATTTTCTCTATATCCTTCGGATCCTACTACTCGTTCATTTATCCGTTCTCTTCTAATGACGGGAGAACTAAGTATTATTGTCAAGGACGCATTTTGTCGAATGCTTTCCTTATACAGTAATGAAACTAAACTGTACTCTAATAAGGACAGCATATACCTCCATTTTAAAGTCATCTTTTGTTAATGGAAAGACTACTTGAGAACTGAAAGACACCGGAAAAAGTAGTAAAAAAAGGCTGTTGAAATGAAAAAAGAGAATGACTGGAAAACTACAACGATCAAAACTAAACTACTGATCCTATAAGCATGTTCTATACTCCTTGAAAGATGGACGACAGTTTCTATTTACGGGACTTATTACTGCTACCTAACATGACAGTATGATCATAGCTTGTCACTTTTTTTACCTTCTATCGTTCCATATGCAAGACTCCAATAAACATTTTCTATCCCTTTCAGCAATAAGTAATGGTCTATTTTCCAGTTCGGCAGAAGTAAGGTAGATTAATAGATTCCGTTAGTAAAAATCAAAGAATATTTATGCAATTCATCAATCTTGTGTGCTTTTCCGCCGCGTATTCTTTTTCCTCCACAAAAAGATCGCTTTATCCTTCTTCTTCTTGATTTACAAGGCTGTCACTACAATACGAACATTGGATAGGCTTTTAAAATACTTTCTATCTAAACGCATGCTTATCAGAGTTTAATCCTCGTGCCGTAATAATAGAAAAGGTAACCTTTCGTCCGTTCGTCATTTAGTTAAGTAACTACCGCGTACTCTATATTATTCACGCGTTGCTACTAAGCTTATTCTTTGATATATCCCATTTATCGTACCACGGGTTTGATACTTTTATAAAAAATACCTTTGCCACTCCCGAAGTGTTACAAAATGTGAGATCAAGCCGTATTAACTTGACAAAAATATCAAAGACAAAGCCATTGGTTTCTAAACATCTTCTAACTCGTTACCCTTTTCCAATAACACACTCAATGAGCTTCATCGGCAAGTCTCAAACAAGCGATTTTTGTAGTTTATCCATCATATACATTTATTGGTTCGAATCATGGCTATCCTGACTTTCTCCCACTTACCTCATTTATCCCCTCTCTTACACTCTCCTTATCTTCTAATCTTGTTTGTTCAAGTACTAACATAATGATAATTTTAAATTGCTGTGTCTCAAACTAGTCCTGTAGTTTTTACCAAACAGAAAAAAGTAGCGTTGTACCTTTTTTTCCCCCAGCTCCTTGCATTGTATCATTTTAAGCGACACGATAAAAGTAATATGCCACAGGCAACACAATCCAAACACGTTCTTATATTTAAAAAAAAAGACGTCGATGATAAATATGATGCTTTGTTAAAAGAGCGTGGCTATGTCCCAGAGTTTATACCAGTACTTGATCATCAATTAACAAACATTGAGATGCTGAAAGACATCATCATTACCAACTGTTTCGATGAAAACTGTGTGGAAGGACTCATTGTCACCTCTCAAAGAGCAGTAGAGGCTTTAAACCAAGCGTGCCAGTTAGCTCTGTCAGAAGTGGAAAAGAAGCATGATTCGCTCTCGTTATGCGGGAAATGGAAAAGTGTACCTGCATATATTGTAGGCCCACAAACAGCAGAAGCATTGGCAAAACTTCCACTCTTTCATGAGAACAACAACGACGACGATAACCAACTTGATACTTACGATGCCAGCGTTGGTGATAATAAGGCTGCTACTAAGAATAACTGGATTATAGCGCCTCGTGCAACAGAACTAATTCCATCACTGTTGGATCATTATGCAAACTATCGAAAACAACAAGCACAACAGCCGATATTGCCGTCGTCACCCAATGGTACCACAACAGCCAAGACTAACATGTCCGTCCCTGTAACTTTGTTATTTTTAGCAGGCGATAAAAGAAGAGATGTTATTCCTGAAGCACTAAAGGAGGCTCATGTACCATACAAAGAACTACAAGTCTATGCTACTTGTGCTCATCCTCATTTGAAACAAAATCTCACAACATATCTTGCCAAATACTGCTTATTAGAAAACGACCCAACAATAAAAGCTGGATCAGACGCAGTAACAACAACTTCAATGATGACGACAGAATGGTGGACAGTCTATTTTAGTCCTTCAGGGATAAAATTCATATTGTCCAATGTGGACGACCCTAACACAAGAGAAATTCTCTTGGCAGCCACTTCGGGTCAAGATAATAAGAAAGAAATGACAAAAGAAGAAAGACACCACCGCCGTAGACCGAGAATCGCAGCCATCGGTCCTACTACTGCTGACTATTTATCTACAAGTTTGAATATCAGACCCGACGTAATTGCTGACAAACCTGATGCCGTCCATTTAGTTCAATCTATATTAAACTTCGATGCACATAACCAATGATTTTACGTGCGCACGTTGAAGATGGATTCTACTTTCTGCCCTTTTCTTTGTACCACATATAGCAGCCAGTAAAAATATGTCCAATTCTGGATAATTATACCAAAAACGGTCATTACTTTGTTTTTATTCATTCAAACATCGTTTTCTAACAATAACAAAGAACCTGCATTAATAGCGTATCATTAAAATTTGTGTACCTTGCTGAATGTATAGCCGAATGATCCTTTCACACTATATTATAAGGAATATATTTTCTCCGTTTTATTCTGTTGTTGTTTGAGGATAGTTATATCCCTGTAATAGAGAAATACGAACATTTATACATATTACTTATATAAAATAGACTCGTTTTCGACGTAGAATTTGAAAATTAAGCCGAACTCAATGTTAAAAATAATCTAGGTCGCCAAGGATCAGGATTTTGAGCGGGCGGAAGCTAAAAGAGGTCTTTATTTTTAGGAACATTGCAAAAAAAAAAACCAGAAACCATAATCTTGTTCAAATACAGATCACTTAAAGGAACCAAACATACTGAAACTCCAACTCCTCCTAATATTCTGCTTATATAAAGGAAACGGCATTTTTTTATAATTTTTTTTTTTTAAAACCCTATCGAAGTATTTCCAATTTATAAAGACAATAATTGCCTATACTTTACCTAATATTTTCTTCCTTAACTATCTAATTGAAAGAAAATGAAATTCACCATTCTCAGTTTTGCAATGGTAGTTGCCACTGGTAGCGCAGGTCCATTATCTGTATTTGCCCATCCTACTAAGACTACCAACAAAGCATCTACTAGCACAATAAAGTCATACATCCCTTCGCATTCACCTGTATTTCCTAGTTCATTAGCTACGCCTACCGATGTCGTTACCGAATACAACTACGGTCCTTACGAGACCGCCACCTCTTTACCTACCACTACTCTTTCTGGCTACCCTGAAACATGGAAGACGCCTCCCACTGATTCTCCGGAAGTAAAAGATGCCATTAGTCGTATTGACTGGTCCAAAGTTCCCAATGCTCCCGTTCGCAAAACTAACAAAAAGACCGGTGATTTTGAACCTGATACCGATGGCCCTCACGATCCTTACTGCTGGTGGAGTGATACTAACTGCGTCACACCCAAAATCGATATTCCTTCTGACTACTATCGATGTGGACGACCAGGCGACTGGGGTCTCTCGTACGATGACGGTCCATTCAATAGATACACGGACGAGAACGCTAAAACTGAAAACCGATGGGCTGAACCTCAGTTGTACAATTGGCTTGCTAAGCACAACAATCAAAAGGCTAGCTTGTTCTACATTGGGTCCAATGTCGTTAACTACCCTGCTGCTGCAAAGCGTGCTCTTGAGAACGGTCATTATCTTTGCGTCCATACTTGGTCTCATCCTCCCATGACGACGTTGACAAATGAAGAAGTGGTGTCTGAATTGTACTGGACGTTGAAGGCAATCAAAGAAGCCACAGGTGTCACCACCAAGTGTTGGAGACCTCCTCAAGGGGATGTGGATGATCGTATTCGTTCTATTGCTTGGCAGATGGGTATGAGGACCGTCCTCTGGGATGAAGATACGAATGATTGGGATATGCCTGCTCCTGGCGGTGGTGATTTGTCACCAGAAACGGTCGATGGGTATTTCGAACAATGGATTGCTGATCAAAAAGCGCACAATCAAACAACAGGTCATATCGTATTGGAACATGAATTGAATCATGCTACGGTAAATATGACGGAAAAATGGCTACCCACTATTCAAAAGTATTTCAACGTTCTTCCTGCTTTAGCGTAAGTTTCGGTAATTTCAATTATCCATTGATTTATCCATTGATCTAATGATCAATTTTTTTTTCCTCTTGAAATAGTTGTGTTAATGTCTCTCAACCTTATTGGGAAGAAAGTTTTGTTTATCCTTTGTCCAAAGTTCCTGTCAACACAACCGATATTGAAAGTAACGACTGTACCTCTGACGATGCTGCTGCTGCTAATGGTGATGATGATTATAATGATGACGACAAAGATAATGATGATGATAACGAAAATAACGAAGATAATAATGATACAGACTCTGAGCAACAAGACAATTCTTCTCCTGCTCCTACCAAAGATGATACTGTAAGAAACGACGATGATAATGGTGAAATTGCTGATATTGATGCTTCTGATGATGACAATGGTTTAAACAAGACCGCCGATATTACGCTTGATATCACAGCTTCCAACAATTAGCTTTAAGATTCACAATCCTCTCTTCCTCCTTCATTTAATTTCTATCTATAATCTGTATCTGTGCATAGATCTGTATTTCTTCCTATTGTACTATATTATTAATACTCTTATTTAAATTAAAGCTTGATTTTGACTCTATTTGCCCCCACAGAAGACCATAAAAAAATCAATGTCAGCAAAATAGGTTTAGGATGGAAGAAACCTAATATAAACTGGATAACGCGAGAATGAGAACGATAGGATACCCCCAGAATTCAGTTGTGATTTCACCTTTAAAGGAATTTGAGAAAGAAAATTGATTGCAAGCTAACCAGAGAACCATTGAATTTGTTACCATTCTACCTATGTGTGCCTTTATAACAAAGCTGTTCTAACTCTCCATCTTGGCTAGCTTTTTATAAACCTAACTTGTACAGTTCTCAAATACATTCTTTTTTCCTCTCTTGCAATTCTAATCAAAAGAATACTAATGATAAATATTCTTCAAGCCATCCATTTCAAAGCAGGTATTTAGTTGAACGTAAAAAACCATATAGAGAGTGAGATGTAATCAAGTCCGCAATACAGCAATAGCTTTTAGAAAATGTCTCATTTTTTAAATCTGAATCAAAAAATGATGAGGAGAAAACGATAAATTGCAGATATTAAAGAAAAGGAGTATGGCTTTTCTATGAGTATTTAGCAATTACTTTTGTTCATTCTAACAAAAATGTGACGCAAATAAAGTTAATCTAAAGTATATTTTAACTCCTAGTAGGGACACTCAAGTGGATTCTCATATCACGCGGATCCCATATTGTGGTTGATCTAGTCGAAGTAAATATTCCAAAAGTCCTCTTCTTCGATGACGTTGCTGTTGTCCCGCTGATGGAATACTTAGTCGATCAGAAAATACTCTTGACTGAATTTTTTGTAGGCTGCTGTCCATTAACATATGACTTTTCGAGATAAATCGATATTGGTCACTGATTTCATGTTCAGTTGCTTTGTGCATTTATCTCGATATATATGTTGTGAATACCTATATCATATGCATATCAAACTGGCTGTAGTAGAATATACTCTCTAATGGTTGTACGAATATGAGTGTTGTAATTGTTATCTCACCAAGCAGGTCAAGAAGAAAAGCGTAACATTATCACTTATTGCGGAGTCGAACAATGATAATTTGGCTGTATCTAATGGTGGCTTATAGATTAACATAAACCCGTCTACCTTGTGCATAAGCAATATAAAAGAAAGAGGAATGAAATAGCACACCAAAATGACTTTAAAGCATTAATACATTTGGATAGCATATACATTCTTCTACTTGTTGTCCTGCTTTGCCTTTTCAAATATATCTACCCACCGCGAATACCTGACGTCACGGTATATTCTCAACTTATCAGCCAACCAAATGTCAACGAAACAATAACTCTTCATATCCCGCTCAAAAACATTTTTTTATTTTTTTACAGTTTTTTAATATTTTGAGTAGATCTGTCAGTCATGTTGATATTTATTCCTCAGCATTTTTTTTCGTCTTTTTTATTAACATCTTTTTATAAATAAAAAAGAAAAAAAAAACCCGTCTTGTTGGTTTGAATGAGTAACCCATATGTAAAGAGCTTTGAGACACAATTGTCCATTTGCTATTTGATATTGTATTTCATGATGGTTAACAGAAAATTTGGATTACACTATTATAGTATCGTCCTCCCCACTTTTACAGTCAAGGGTCTATTCCTGCTTACACAGGTCAAAATTTTGTACCTCAGCCTTCTGGTAGTAAAGCAATTCCCATTGTGGATCCACATACCAGTAAAGTTATCAACCTTAATAAAGAGAACAACAAGGAAAATAATACTGGTGATGACAGTAGCAACAGCTACCACGCTAACAGTGAAGAAAAGCCTTTCAAGATCCTCACATCTCGACCTGTCAAGATCGTCGATCCTAATGTAAGTTTTATATTAATATAATTCTCTTTCTTCGCAGGAAGACAAAAGAGAACTACGTATTTGCGTCGTTTGTAACCCCTGGGGTTCTTTAGAGTCTGCAGACCTAGCTCATTATCAACTAACATGTAATCAATTGCTAGGCTAAGAACGAAGACCTAAATGATAAGGAAGAAAAGAAGGACAACGTTGTTGCAGTAGAAAATAAAAGCGTTGCAGAAAACGACGAGAATAAGGAAAATGAGGAAAAGGTTATATCAAAGGAAGAACAACCCAAGGAAGAACCTAAGGTTGAAGCCAATGAAGAGCAACCTAAAACAGAGCCTAATACGGAGCATAAGGATGAACGAAAAGAACTTGCCACAGAGGAAGGCGAAGATGACGTAAAGGAAGAGGCAAAACACGAACAAACTACTGCGGATAAGAAAGAGGGGGATACTCAAAAGAAGGAGGAAGATGAAAGTAAGGATGAGAAAAAAGAGAGTGAACCTTTAACAGCGAAGTCAGAGGAAGAAACATCCATGATGGCCAAGGGACTACCTCTCGGCCGTCTCGATCTCAGTGCCATCCCAGCTCATGTCTACAGTGAATCGCCTGTGACCACACCCACCAGCTTAAGCCCACCTCGCGTGAAAAAACCTCCTATGCCAGTGATTGACGATTTTAGTACTATCAATTACCCTCCTGACTTTTTGGCTCCCAAGGGCCGTGATCCTGAGACGGGTCGTATAGCTTATGATCGTAACTTCATGATGCAATTTGAAAAATTATGTTACGAAGTCAATGATGATCCCGCTGTTCTCTTCAAGGATATCCTTGAAGCGAAAGCCAGAGATAACGCTACTGGTGGTCCCGGTGGTGGCGGCCGTGGCGGACGAGGAGGCGGAGGTTCTTCCCGTCGTCAAGCTTCCGAACGTGGAGGTCGTGGTGCTCGTACCCCCGACAGTATGTCACGTAGCAATTCTCGTGATAGTCGTGGTGGTGAAATGGGTAAGTTTGCCGGTGGACGTCCTATTTCCCATCGTCAAGGTAGCTCTGGACCCAACTCTCCTTCTATGGAACGTCAAGGTTCTCATGGTGGAAGAGGCCGTGGTGGTCGTGGTGGTAAGAGTCGTCATGGTTCTCGTGACCCCAATAATGGTGGTCCCACCATACCTTTGGATCAAGTGGTTCCGTTAGAAAAGAGCGAGAATCGTTGGGTACCTACAGTAGTAGCCACTTCTGGCACTGCCGCTACTGCCTCTGAAAACCTTCAAAAAGAAGCTGAGGATATGATTCCTCAAGAGGTCATTGTTCGTAAGGTGAAGGCTTTGTTAAACAAGTTGACTCTTGAAAAATTCGACTCTATTTCTGATCAAATTTGGGAATTCGCCAAGCAATCTGAAAAAGAAGAAGACGGTAAATCCTTGCGTTGCGTTATTGAGCTGGTTTTCCATAAGGCGTGTGATGAACCCAACTTTGCCCGTATGTGGGCTGCTTTGTGTAAGAAGATGTTTGATACCATTCAGAGTAATACCGAGATCAAGGATGTCAATATCCTGAATAACAAAGGTGAAGTGGTCACCGGTGGTCCTCTCTACCGTAAATATCTTCTGAATCGTTGCCAAGCAGAGTTCGAAAAGGGTTGGAAGAGTGATTTGCCCAAGTTTGATGAAAGCAATCCTGATCTCATGATGACCGATGAATATTATGCTGCGGTTAAGGCTAAGCGTCAAGGTTTAGGTCTTGTTCAATTTATTGGTGAGCTCTTCAAGCTTGGTATGTTATCTGATCGCGTCATGATTGAATGCTTAAGAAGATTATGCGCCAACCCTCAAGCTCCTGAAGATGAGGAAACCGAAACCATGTGCAAGTTGTTGACCACCATTGGTAGAGTGTTTGATACCAGTAGCCGTAAGAACAAGGAATGGCTAGATGCCTACTTTGGTCGTATGCAAGAGATGTACGAGTCTTCGACATTGAGTTCAAGAGTCAAGTTTATGATCTTGGATGTGTTTGATTTGCGTAAGAATAAATGGATGCCGAAGAATGGTGCAGTTGCTCCTACCACAATCGCTCAAATTCACGAGCAAGCTAAGAAGGCCAAGGAAGTGAAAGAAAAGGAAATGATGAAGCGTTCTAGCAGCTCTCGTGGCGGCGCTGGCGGAGGTGGACAGCCTATGTCTCGACAAGGTTCTCGTGCTGGTGATCGTGGTATGCCCGGCAGTCGAGACATTTCTAGACAGAATTCTGCTCGTGGTAGCCCAACCTTGGGTATGAAGTCCAGATCCAACGCAAGTAACAGTGTTCTTGGTCCTGCCACTAGTCCTTTCTCTAGCTTGTCTCGTAGTGCCTCCAAGAACAATCTTGACAAGAAACCCCCTACCGCTCCCGAGCCTGCTCCTACTGCTATGTCCAATATGTTCAGTGCTTTAGGTGGCGATGATGAGGAGGAAGATGAGCATGAAAAAGCTGAAGACAGCAAGGAAGCTGAAGTTAAGGAAGATAATAACAAGGCCGAATCTGCTGTTGCCGCTGTAGAAAAAGAGGAAGATAAGCCTAAGGAAAGCGATGAAGTGATAGAACGTAGATCAAAGAATACAATCGATGAATACTTTAGCATTCGTGATAAAACGGTAAGTCTATTTCTTTCTTCCAAGCAATTGTTGGAATAGGCACAAACCAGAAGACTCAATAACTTTGCTGATAAAAAAAATAGGAATTATGTGAATGTGTCAAGGAGTTGGATCATCCTCATTATCGCGTTATTTTTGCCAGAAAATTGTTAGATGTGGTGGAGAAGAAGACATCTGATGTAGAAATTGTTTGCGACATGATTGAATTGTTGATGAAAGAAAAGGCTTTGTTGACAAGGGAACAGTTCGTAGAAGCCTTTAAACAATTCTGGGATGTTTACGAAGATTTGGTTATCGATGTCCCTCAAGCTCCCAAGCATGTCGATATGATTCTTGCCATTACTGGCATCGAAAGATCAGAAGTTGAGACTAGTCAGTAAAAAAAGAAGGAAAAGAAAAATTGAATGTACTCTCTGTCTTTCTTTCTCTTGTATATATATATATATAACATTTTATAATAACCTTCCCATTTTTTTTTTTTTTGCTTTCATTAAATACAATTACTTTTCAAATTAACGTTGTTTTCTTGTTCGTAAGCAAAACAAAGGAAGAACAAAACTTGTCTTTACAACATAAATAATAATATCGAGTATTTTTATTGATCAAGATACTACTAACAACCTTAATGGTAAAGATCATGTGAGTTGGTCAATTGAATTAAGAACTTACACCTTTGTCTTTGTTCTAAATTTCAGTAACGGGGCTAAGATTTCTAAAGGACCAGCCTTTTTGAGGAATCCATGCTAAGAAGATACAAAAAAAGCAGTTAAACAAATTATTGATCTAGTAAAAAGTGCATATTATGAGTATACGCTTATATACGCTTACATTCATAAGTTCTGCTGAAGTGGCACGCGATCGAACATCCACACAGAGACAGACTGCCAGGAAGGACTTTAGCTCATTTGATAATCTCTCTGGATGTTTCAAAGTTGGGGTACCGTTTGTAGCAATCAAATAAAGTGCTTTCAACGGTTCTTCCTCCAGGTAGGGTGGTTCATTCTCTATCATTTCAATGGCCATGATGCCCAGTGACCAAATATCAACTTTCGCACCATATTCCTTCTGTTTCACCACTTCAGGTGCCATCCAGTAAGGTGTGCCTACCATAGTTGCACGCTTTCTTTTCTGATCCGTCAGCTTTGCACAGAAACCAAAATCACTGATCTTAACATGACCCTGCGCATTCAACAAGATATTGTCTGATTTGATATCGCGATGGATGATATTTTGAGAATGCAAATGATGAAGACCAGCAACCGTTTCTAGGCAAACAGTGGCGATTTGTTGCTCGGTCAATTTACTATTGTTATCAATGACGTCAGTGAGAGCACCACCCTCCATAAACTCCATGACGACCCATAGGTCGGAGGATCCAATAAGGAAAGAATCAAGGAAATTGACAATATTTGGATGCTGTGATTCTTTCATAACAAGAATTTCATTGACAATAAGCTCTTTGCGCGGTTGATTGGCGAGGTCCATCTGTTTGACGGCGACTTTGGTATTGGTAGCAAGGGAGGTGGCTACATACACAGAGCCAGAAGCACTAGAGAAGAATAGAGATCTGGATTAGTAAAAAAAAAAACCAACAACAACAAACCAAATGTCTATAATTTATAAACTATTGTAGCAAACTTTACCCTTGGCCCACCCTTTTGATCTTTTTATAACATTCATTTGGATCCCCTTTGGAGACAACAGAGCCTAATTGAAAAATATATTAGCTCTCTTCTCTAAGCTTCCTCTAATTCTTTTCTCTTTTTCGTAACTTACGTAATTTTTCCATAATCTGACTTTCTGTCATTGTACTTATTCTTTGCTCATCCTTCTTCCTATTACTATGGTTACCATTCGTTTGTTGTTGGTGGGGATGATGATGGTTATTAGTACCGGAAAGTTGAGCTGCAGCCTTTTCCTTCTCTCGTTCTCTATGCAGTCTTTCTCTTTCAATCTCTGCTGCTGTAGGTTGTGGATGCTTAGGATACGTATGTTGCTGATGCTGTTGTTGATAATAATCGACACTACTTGTGCGAACAGGATAGTTGTTTGTCTCTGCAGCAGATCCCAGAAGCCGCTCAAGATGGGTATCTTTGATAACATTACAATTAGTAGGCGATGTTGCAACAGGGCTACCGCTTTGATCCCTCGAAGGTAGTGCATAATTGCCCTTAGATCGGAAAAAAGGGTATGAATAAAAATGAGCCAAAAAAGAAACAGTTTCCCTTTATCATGTAAACCTCAAGATGTATAACTATGCTTTTTTTTTTTTTTTTTTTCTAAGAAAGATGAAAGGAGAATCACACTTACAGGTAATGCTGGAGTCACATTAAATCGATCTGAAGGTCGGGATGTAGTAGGTGAGGCTTTTTGATCCTAATTAATTCCACAAGCAAATTTAGACAACGACTTTTTGTATGTGTTCGTGTGGTTGGCTTTTCATTTATCCGAATCAGAGAATGAAAAGCCTTTGTACGTACTTGAAGTTTTAGTTCTGATAAAGCTTGAAGTGCAGAAGGCGGAGGAGGAGCAGGTCTTGTTGGTATATGCTTTGGTGGTAGTTTGACATTAGCTGTTGGTGGTTTCTTTTGTTGCTGCTGTTGTGATGCTGATGGAAATAAAAGGGAAGGAGACGACAAATCACTCTCTTGCATCATTTTAGCCCAATTAGCACCACTCATACGTTCGACTGCACCTTGAAGATTGGATGTACCATACTCTTCCTGTTCTCTTTTTGTTTGTTCAGCATAAAATTCTAATACATCCAGCACTGCCTGAGGATTCTTAGCAGCATCTTCTGCTGTGATGGCTGAGCCTTTTAATAATTTTGTCCATTGCTCAGGCAGTCCCTAATCATCGTTCAAACAATAAATGTCAGTACCAAGGCTCAATTGGATGTATTCGATTTCTACCCTCTATCTCTAATAGTAGATGACTTACTGTAAAAGCGCCTGTTATAGGATCGAAGCCAACATGCACGTTGTGAATAAAGTTTGTTGGACTAGAAGTTCCTACTGATGATCTCTATGCACGATGGATTGAACACCCATTTAGTTTACAATAGTTATTTAATTTTTCAGGGGAAAAAGATCAGTAACGAGATCTGGGGCGTGTACTCTTTTACCCGCATTTGCATCTAATAACTCACATTGTATATTTCGTCCATCCAACCGTACAATTCCTCATCATTTTTGCAAGCAATATAATAAGCTTTATCTTTGGCTGATATTTCAAAACAATAAGGTTTGAGATCGATTCTTGTTACTGATCCGATTTCTTTGAGAAAAATTAGTCCGATACATTGTCCCGCCTAAGAAAAGGAAGAAATGCATTCAGAATGTCTGTGGTTCTATCAACAACGAGCGCACATTTCTTTCTTTGCTAACCTCATTACGATGAAATGTCAACGACTGATCTCGTAATACACAATATCTCTTCGACCAAATCCAAGCTCTTAGACCCTCTTCTTTTAGAGAAAGATATCCTTCCTTGATAATTTCTGGCATGTTGAAAAGCTGCAAATAATGTTAAAACGTATAAATATACGGGATGAAGAGAGAAAGTACTGTTATGTGGTTAAGGCGAAGGGAAGAGGATAAAGTGAAAGGAAGCAGAATGAAAAAAAAAAAGAAAAGAAAAGAAGTTGAGAAAAGGGGGCTATTTTCTGACATTCTTTTTTTACAGCCTAATAATAATAACAATTCAATATAGTTTTCGGAGATGAGGTTCAATGGATAGGAAGACCTGTACATAGTGTGAATGACTGGTGAGCTTATTCAGTCGCCCACAAACAGTCTTTAGACAATGTACAACGTTAAACTGGTAAATTAAAAAAAAAAAAAAGATCGGCTTTGATTTCAATGTCGCTGTTACAGTTTTTCAACTGCGAGTTTAGACGAAGCTTAAAAATAACTGGACGGAATGAACCAAAATTTTGAGACGATTGAGTTAGAGTTTGAAGATCGAACTACACTAAAATGGAGACGTTTACCTGTAAATATCAAGCCAGTTTCGTTCTGGCGATAATAATATCAAAAGACTAAGAAGTTGTCTTCCGGCTGAACTCCGTAGGACGTTCCTTGTCTTTCCATACCGAAATGCTGGTGGCCATCATGTTTTTTGCTGCGTTGACATCGCGGTTCCATAGTATCTTCCAGGTTTTGCAAACAAGGATACTACAGCCACGCACGGTGTCTAATTCCCTTCTTTTTTTCCGTAATTCTTTGTCGTATTTGACACCTCCATCAACAAGCATGTTCACCATCGTATCTGCAGCACGCTTGCTGCCCTTGATACAGACGGAATCTTGTCTCACCCATACCAGGCCCATAGAATGAGAACAGGATCTCTAAATGTTGTAGTATGTAAATAGTTTATCTCTTATACTGTTCAGGCGAGCCTGTTTTACTACTCGATATATTGCTTTCTATCGCTTTTATCGTACAATCGGCCTTTTTCCTTTCTAATTCTGCATTGACACGAGTACTACCCGTCATGTGCTAATATTCTTTTGTCGAGCAGCGCCGTATCTCATGTCTGTTTGTTTCTAACCCGATTGCTGCTGTAAATACTGTCTTTCGGCCAGGATGTAGTCTTGGATAATCCACAAGGGCTTGACAAATTTGACCAGTCGGCCGCCAATGACAGAAGCGTAACCTTTTCCTCCACAAGGTTGGCAAAGCTCTTGCGAACGAGCAGTGGTATGGCCATCTTGTCCACAGCTGAGGCACTTTGCAGCTTGTGGGGTGGTCTTTTTCCGTTTAACTGCTTTCTTCTTCTCTTTCACTTGGTCACTCTGTTTTCTCTTTTTACCACTGCTACCAGCTTTAAGGAGGTTACTCACAAGCAATTAAGTGCTGTGTGTAAGATAGATTTAGGTTTATTGCTTACCATCATCAGCATTTACGGCTTTGTAATACTTGCATTTGTAGTAACGCTTTTCAAAATGACCTGGTTCATAGCAGTCTCGCCACTTGGTATGTTCTAAAAAGTTACAACGAATATCAGAATCCTTATATCTTGATCTGACGGTTCTCCTACAATTATCAAACATTTTACCAAATAAGTTCGTTCTAGCCTGGTTCTTATGCTTTTCTTTAATAGATCTAATCTTCTGTATAATGAAACTTTTGTATATGAATAGAGCTGTAAGTTACAACAAAAAAAAAAAAAAAAAGCGAAATACGGAAAAGAAGGGATCTTATTCTTGTTTAAAAGAACCTCTTCATTACAATTTAACTTTGACAACAAAAACGCGAGAAAGGAAAGACACGTCTTTATCATTGGGCAAAGTTCCAAAAAAAGGCACTGACGAACATCTGGTTGGTCTTATAAAACGTCGTCATTTGACGAAAAAGTTGTCAAGCTTTTTGGAGCTCACCCTATTGCAAAGTGACGCCAATCAGAGCTTTCTTAGTGACTTCCTTATTAATGAAGACTCATTTTTAGGGCTAGCTTGTACGCCATCCTTAATGCTGCTTGGATGTTACTGGATAATTGATTATCAGCGAAATCGTCCAAGAATAATATACCGCTTCATCGTAAAATAATTGAAAGTTGTCTAAAATAAGATTTAATATTGTCCAATAAAATTTGTGAGAAGTCTACTTTCAATTTAAAAGCACGTTTTTTTTTCTGTTTTTTTGATATGCAATTGACATTGTTATACATCTGAGTAGCTTGTAATGATAAGTTGCAGTATTGAAATTGCAAAGACACTTTTAGTGAACAATGATAGCGTCTGTTATATAGCGAATTTGAGAAGGAATATATAGCGTTTAACCTCGTACCTCTGGCTTTTTTTTGGTTTTTCCTTTTATTGAATTAATTAGGTCGGATTATGAATCAAAAAGGCCCACTTAATTTATTGATCGCAGAGACATCCCACAAACGTCAGAAGCTTAATGTCCTTTTTGCTTACATATGCACACTATTTATTCGATTTTGAGAGTAGACAATTGTGTGTGAATTGCATGAAATGGGATATGCTTGTATTTCTGACTTTTAATATAAGCGTTTTGCCTTTTTATATCATGACATGATACAGTTTATTGACTTAAGATTTGGACAACACAAACATAATTTTTAGACGATAAATAGATTGTGTTTAAACGAATTCAATATAATAGTAGACCGTCAAGCGTAAATGTTAGACAGTTTGCACAACAGTAGGAATTACAAGCTTTCGTTCTTTTTACCTGTAAAAATCAAACTGGGTTCGTTCCAGCGATGTTGAAGGTAGGAGGAGTCTTATATTTTTGGTCGCGTAAACCCTTTCGGTCTTCCCAACTTCTTCCAAATGGCACTACTGATATTCATCATGTTCTTTGAGGCGTTGATGTGTCAGTTCCACAGTATATGACAAGTCTTGCAAACAAATATACTGTAGGTCTGGAAGCCTTTCAACCTCTCCCAAAGTATCGTTGGAACAGCACGAGCATATTCTGGACGTCTTGAATTCATCAATTTCTAGTACTAGCAGGTCTCCGGCTGCTTCGCGTCGCTTAAGCGCACGCCATAGAACACCTACCGCTCCGCATCGGTGACTCTTCAGTGCGACGTTATCCTTACCAAACATGCCATTAACGAACACGATGAGAGGCACTTTTTTTAAACCACCCACATTGAAGGGTTCGGGATTCGATTTGGCGTTTGATGCACTATTATAAAAAGCATGTTACTTTCTATAAGTAGTTGATGATTATCGTTTATGAACTTTACCTGTCTTTCGTCTTCAATTACACACTAATTTCTCATGTTTCTTCTTTCATACTCTTTTTCTCTGCTGTTTCTTTCTTCTTTTTTTTTTCCGTCGTTTTTTTAAAGCCATCTTGCTTTTATTCTTCTTCTTGGAGACCTTGTTTTGTTCTTCTCTCTCTTCAATCTGAGATCCAGATTATACTTTGTACTGCCATTGATAAGCATATTTACCATTTTGTCGGCAGCACGTTTCCATCCTTGGTGTAAATAAAATCGATCTTCGGCAGTGCCATCACCGTAGAAAGAAAACAAATCTTCCGAGTGCTGTAGAATGTATGCTGCATAACAGCGATATTGGGCATTGGAGCCTGTCTTGGCAGTTGGCATATCGCTTTCGATGCCCTTAATTCTACCCGCTTTCTTCTTCTCTATCTTTGCAGAGTACCTGGTGCTACCAGTCATGTGATAATACTCTTTGGTAGAACAGCTTTGCACTTGGTGCTTTTCAACGTCCAGCCCGATGGCTGCTGTGAAGAAGTCTTTTCTCCCGGGATCAATAAAGCAGGGCCTATAACCAGCTTCGATTTCGGCTAAATCAAAGTCCTCCAAAGTCAACCGATGGTTTTCGATGGTCTTCTCTTTTTTTGCTTTCCCTTTCTTACTGAAAAGAAAATCGACGGTGAACCCATCTGAACGGACAATATTACGGAATAATGTTTCCTGGTTTGTCTTAAGGTCATTGAAACTATTGTCATAAAAACGAAAGGTAATAAATACCAGTGACAGTATTTCAGCCAACACTGTTTCCGTTTACCTTTTAAATCCCATCGTTTTGAAGCTGAACACCTGATGAAACTCCTCGAGTTGATTCATATAGCCTTTAGGAGGCGTACCAAGAAACAAGAATGGGACGAGCGAATTGATACTTATCGTAATGAAACGCCAATGGAGCGAAGGGAAAGGGAAAGGGAAGAAGCACTTAGGTAATGGTAATCTACGGACATCATAAGCTCCATGTTCGTCATGTTTCTTTTCATACGAGGATTGGATGTGCAATAAGGCTTCAATAAACTTGGTTGGATCAGATGATAAGGAAAGCAGTGTAACCTTCTCCGCCACAAGTTTTTCAAAGCTTTTGCACAGCATCTCTATCTTGCTTTTGTTTTCATTATTGAGCATGATTTTATCGGGCCACTTGGGTTCGCCTAGGCAAATTACTTGGTAGCAGTATGCTTCTGATATTTTTGCTGCATCGACCTTCTTCATGTTCTATGGATAAATAACACAAATACACGCAATTGAAAAGGTAGAAATTGAACTTGAAATAGTGGAAAGGAGACCCACAACAATGTTTTGTAGCTTATAGGTTAGATATTTAAGCATTCGCTTCTCGAAAAGCTCAACAATGGTGTTAGTATATGAAATGCTTATTTCCTTGGCAGCTTCTGTGAGACAATGACTATAACCTTTGGTGAAGCCATGACTGATTACTATTGTCGGATGCTTTTGCTTAAAGTCAACAAAATAAGTTTTGATGCTGTTGTTCAACACCTTCTTGTGAGTAACCTTTTTACCCGTAACGAGTTGCGCAATGGAATACCAAAATTGCTGTGTGAAGACTACTGAAGGAATGTCATTCTTGTTATGAACAAGATAGGCATTGACAAACAGTTGGCAGCGGAACACTATAGCTCTAATGTCCTTGCAGCACAAAATGACCTTTTCCTTGAACTCTTCACGAAACTGAGGCAAAACTGCACGGCAGACAGGAAGCTTCCTTACAAAAATAATAGAATTATGACCAAGGACGAATGAAATAGCCTCCTCCTTTGATTGTATGTGATTAGGACAAAGAGGCGAACGAGAGGAAGCATGATTATCATTCCCACAACTTGGACACTCTACAGCTTGTGAGGCCGTTTTCTTCTTCTTCACTGCCTTTTTCTCTGCTTTAACACTCTCGCTCTGTCTTCTCTTCTTATTGCGACTCCCAACTATGAGTATGAGACGGTCTGTTATTCGGCTTGTGTGACTAAAAGCAGGTCGATCTCAACTTACCATTGTCAACGGATGCAGCTTTATAATATTTGCATTTCGGGCAGCTTTTATTGAAGTGACCCATTTCATTACAGTCTTTACATTTAGTATGGTCTGAATAAGTGCACAACAAGGTTACTGATGTCTCAAACAACACATTGCATTGTGGTTTGCCTTTACCAAACAGATTTTCCTTCTTGGTATATTTTTCTTTCACTGAATTGATTTTATTTATGATAATACTCTTATACATGCGTATAGAGGGGAGCACTGAGCGAGAGGTAATAAAGAGGAAAAAGAAGAAGAGAAGAAGGGTGTTGAGGAAGTTGAAACATATACATATGATTTTTAAATTTGGTGACATAAGCTTTCGTTCAACAACATTTATTATAACAATATGATTTACGCGTTTAATGTCACGTTTAAAATATGCAGACATTGGAAATTTGATTCAATGCTATGCTGATATCTTTGCTGCGTAAGGTAGCAAGCACCATTCGATCTCATAACTGTTCAATAAAACTTTTTACATGGTTCACATGCGTTACAGACTGGAGAGTGAATCATCGGTAGAAAATGAAGAGACCTAATGGATAAACACGATATAGAAGGGTTTTTTATAGAATTCACCATTGTAAATTTGTTGTAGAGGGTATCAATAAGCGTGGCTACAAGCTTTTATTCATGCCTTCCTACTTTTTGAACCTTATTGACTATGCTAATCAAGGATTAAAAGTAATATCCAACGCAATTCATTGCAGATGGGAGATGAATTATCGCTTCAAATCCAGAAAGCGTTTGAGACAATTATGCCTGATGATTGCCTGGGTTGGACTAAGCATGCAGAAACACTCTCCGAAAATCACTTACGAAAAGAACATGGCATTATGAACTGATGATTCAATCCGTATAAAGTTATACGCAATTGTTCCGATAAAAATGCAAGTAAGTCTAAAATTAAAATGAAAGTTGCCAATAAATATTGCAAGTCGTCTAAAACTGACGTTAAAAATTGTAATATGCCCATCATTTATCAGGGCGCAACAAGCGAACTTTGTGAAGGTCAATTCATCAGGGTTACAAGAAGTTAAGAAACTCATTTACATACGAGACCTGCCTGTAACGCTTGACTTAGCTGAGATTCATCTACGTCGTTACTCCAATCATTCCATTGTATCTCTTTCTTCTACTTGTCTTTTATTTTATTTTGTAACAATGAATGTTGGTGTCATTATCGGAAGCACTCGCCCAAATCGTATTGCCGATCAGATCGCACAACTGCTTATGCAAACCATTGACAAGGCAAAACATCCAACGCTCAATTTTGAAGTAATCGATTTGGCCAACTGGAATCTTCCTTTATGTAACGAACCTGTCATTCCGGCCCTGGCCGAGCAACGTTATACTTATGAACTTACTCGACAATGGAGCGCGAAGATTAATTCTAAACAAGCCTTTATATTCATTACACCGGAATATAATTGGGGTTATCCTGCCTCTCTTAAGAATGCTTTGGATTATCTGTGCAAAGAATGGCATGATAAGCCTGCGATGATCGTGAGTTACGCCTATACAGGGGGAGAAAAGGCAGCTGCCCAATTGAGCCAGGTGTTACAAGGGCTCCGAATGGGAGTAGTAGACACTATGCCAGCCATTTATCTTTCACACGATATGTTTATTGAATCGACGAACAAGATAAAGGAAACTTACGCAGATACTTTTGTGAAAGAGTACGCTAAGGTGATTGATAGAGCTGTCATTGAGCTAGCACGAGGATTACAACAACAAAAATCACTGCACTGAAGACCGTTCGTATTTTTGCGTACATAGTCAATAATTTATAGACAACTTGATATGTACCATACAAGTTATTAGACAATACACTTTAGATTTTTTCATAAAAAAAAGTGTTCATTTTCAGATGGGCAAAAAACCTGTCGTAAAACATGAAAAAAGAAATGCCTCGTCAGCCATATAATGAACTTCATTTTAACACATAATCGAAGCATCTTTTTCATACCTCTATATCTTCCTGATAATTTGCAACTGTTTCTTTTGCGTCCTTACTACGAAACATCTGATTCCATAATGCCTATATTGATGTTTAAATAGATGTGTCAGCAACGCGCCCAGGTAAAAGATTTTTGCCACTGGATCGTTCTAGAGTATTTTAACCTTTGATGCCCAGCTTCCTGCTTTTACGTTAGGATGGAAGCAATCGATATTACTAAAATAGACGTGAGTTTAAGTACTTTATTTTTTTCTTTAAGTCTTTTTTTCACTGAAATACCTGATAGCATCAACGGGAAGCGAGCTTATATTGATAGCAGCCGGATTGAAAGTTAAAGCAAATGTTTTATTACGCAAAGGCACATACATTTCAGCAATTCTCTTCAACTGTTCATTGTAACCTATACACACAAGAATAGTTGAATTCATAAATTGAAGCTTAGGACCCCATCTCCCCTCCTATCCTCCCTATTCTTTCTAATGTTCATACATGCTTACCTTTGCAATGTTCATCCATTTTTTTCAAACCTTCTTCAGCTTGCTCGAGACATGAGCACTCAACGGCGATTGTTGTAAACAAATTAGGCTTACAGTAGTCAGTCTGTTGAGCTCGAATATCCATTATTCTTGAGACTTCAAAGGTGCCGACTACAAAAATGAGATATCAGTATTTTAAAAAGCAAAATAACCATTTAATGTAAGGAGATAGCATACTCAGATTAATCAGCACTCGAGGAACTTCATTTCGGATACGTTCAATTGCCTTGATAACGTATCCACTATAAGCTTCTGGAGAGACCACATTTTTGAGTCCTTCCGTACAAGAACTGCATTGATCATTACCTATACCGAATGGTGAGCGTGTCAGGAAAAAACCAACCAGTTTATCATTTAAATAAAGACTTTTTTACTCCCAATTTGAATATTGACGAGCTTCCATGATTTTTCAAAATTATTCTTCATCATCGTTTTCATACCTAAAAGCGGAAAAAACAAAAAGGTAAAGCGCTAAGTATATGAGCATGATATGTTCTGATTACTTGCTATTCCTTTTTATTTTTTTCAAACAGATTCACTTACGAGGTATAAGATAATCTAATTCGTAATCTAGATTCTTTGCTATAGCACCAGTCTGAGCAGCGTTTAAGTTGTCCTTGAACGGAACCCCTTGAAAATAAAAAACAGTTCATTTTTATTAGACTGTAATTCACACTGTAAAACCCAAAGGTGAACAACAGTGTATTGCAAAGAAAAGTACAATGAGTTTTTCCATTGTTACTTACAGAAATTTGATAGTATTGGGCATACGCCATTAATACAAAACGAAGCCAAATGAGAACCAACCGATGCACCTACTATCCCAGAGTTGTAGTGTTTGAGGAAATTGGCCAATGTGTTAGCGTTATCATCGCCTCCCATGATTGGGCTTTGTCCGCGATGCTCTTGCATAATGGCCATTGTCCAGCGTTCGAGGGCATTAACGTTTTCTGAAGCAAAGCCTGTCATCAAACTGCATACGAAGATGAAGATTGGAATTTATCCTTATCTTTATTCTTCTTAACTCCTGTTTTACCTATCGCCCAAACCAGCAATCATATCAAACTCATTGACTCGAAGACTTGCTATGTCTGTTATAACTGATTGAGGTCTTCGTGACAGTGTGGGACATCCATTGATAGATTTAGCTGTCTTCATTGATCTTGCCCCCATAACAAAAAGAATTAGCAGCATCAATATCAAACTCATCGGTACAGATAGTATATTCTGATAATGTGATAGCATTGTCTGATGGGTAAAGAAAGCAGGTTTGTAGAAAAAATAATAAAAACGAAGAATGACAAAATCAAGCTGAAATAATGATAATGATAGCAATAGTAAAAAAGCACACCCACTTGGAATTGGGAATTACAGGAGCAAACCATACATTTAATAATAGAAATCTTAGATGATGCCTTACATTTAGCACTGTTATAATATTCTTCATTTCAATCTGATGATCATCCTTGTTGTGTAGTGCTTTTAAGTAAAGAAAAGTTATTTGATCACTTCACCATCATATCAAAGACAACAGGTCGTGGAACTAAAATCAAATTGGTGGTCTCATTATTGTCCTTCCAAAGTAAAACGCCTCACAAAGATGGGGTAAAAACCCTTCAGTATGAGGGGTTTGTACATAAGACCCCCCCCCCAAATTATATATAGATCTTTCTCATTATGCCGCCATAATAGGTTTTGTCTCCCTATTTTTTATTGTTGATTCTTTTACAGTCAGTTTTCCATCTGTATCAAAGCAGGACTCCCATTCAGCTTCACCAACGTCATAGTGGATTCTCAATAGAAGTATAAGCGAGCAACAACATTGTACTCAAAGCTTTCGTTTTACACACTTGTGATGTTTCTCGGTTTTAAGCTATAAACACGGCAATGCTTTACCCATCAGGTCATTTTTTGATTTTCTTGATCAAACATCAAACATATTAAATGCTATCAAGACAATACTATCTCCATTAATGTTCTTTCTTAATAGCTGCTTTCAATAAAAAATGCAAACGAATTCAAAACAAATAGTTAGCTGTTGTTGTCGGCTACAAAGAAACCATATTTTGTAGAGCTGATATAACCTCTTCTGAGAAGATTCACCACTATCTCATCACGAGAACTATCTTGGAATTTTTTTTTATCATCTTTAAAAAAGCAATAGGTAAATTTTGTGATTCAGGCACAGGGTGAAAATGTTAACATTTTAAAAAAGGAAAAGGTCGCAAAATTCAACAGGTATGATATTGAAACTGCGACAGCGTTTTGTGGAAAAAAGTGTGAATAGAATTTTTTTTTCTCTGTCGTTCAAACGTTTGATCAGCTAACAGAAAAGAAATGGGACCCAAATCATCGTCAAAATCAAAAGATCAAAAGATCAAAGAGAGTCCAAAGGAGGACTCTGTTCAAGATTCTGAATTTCAAGTAGCCATACGTGAAAGGAGTGATTCAGAAGAAGAATACGAAAAGCCTGAACTATGTATGTTGAAAACGATCTATTTTTTTCCTTTTACGAGTACAAAAAAAGATCTAGATCTTGAAATCGATCTAACCTTATACCTTTTCCTTTTTATAATTGTTTCTTAATAGTGAAAGAGGCCATCAGAGGTAAAACAAATTTATTTAAAACAGTAAAAAGTCTGTACCTTCAGCTAACAGTAAATGACCCGTTTACGTAGAAATTGAAGAAGAAGTGGCTCAAAAGCAAGCTGAAGGAAATGATGACGTGGATAGCGAAACCTCCGATTCAGATGAAGATGAAGATGACGATGCTCAATTATTAACACCGGCTGTTGACTCTCAGATTTTGAAAACGATTGCCGCCATTCGATCGAAAGATCCTCGTGTTTATCAAAAAGATGCTCGTTTTTTCAATAATGACAGCAACGATAGTGTTGTTGCTACCAAGGCTGATAAAAAGCAAAAGAAACAAAAGGAGGATGCACCTCTTACATTGAAAGACTATGAGCGAAAGATGCTTCTTGAACATGGAGGTTTCATTGAGGATGAAGATGAAGCCAATCTGAAAACTGCTGAAAAAACACATGAAGAAGAACAAGCCGAGTTACGTGATGCTTTTAAAAAAGCGATAGTGTCAGATACCGAAAACGAAGAGGAGAGTGATGATGACGATGGCTTTTTACAAAAGAAAGAAAAGACGACGGAAGAGAAACAAGCTGAAGAGGATGATTACCGCAGATTCTTGTTGGAAGAAATGAAGAATGACGAACATTCCAAAAAGGCAGTGGAAGAATGGAGTAATTATAAAGAAAACCCGGACATCAGTGCTGAAGAGGCATTTTTAATGGATTACGTGCTGAATCGCGGATGGGTCGATAAGGGCGAAGAGCGGGAGAATACAAATCTAGAGGAAGTGGATCCCGAGAAAGATGAGGAATATCTCGATAATGTAGATCGATTCGAGAGTAAATATAATTTCCGTTTCGAAGAAGAAGGTTCTTCCAACATTATCACGCATGCTCGTGATGTCGAAGGAACAGTACGTAGAAAAAAGAGTAAACGAGCCCTCAGAAGAGAGAAAGAGCGTCTTCATAAGGAGGCTCTAAAAGAACAAAAGATGGTTGAGTTGAAGGAAGAGAAGAATAGAAAGATGAAAGAAATCAGAGAGAAACTCAAGGAGATCCAAGGTATCACGGGCGCTAAGGCATTAGGGTTAGAAAACATTGATTTAGAAGGTGATTTTGACCCAGCGACTTTTGATGCGCATATGAACAGCGTGTTTGACGAAGATTATTATAACCAACAAGACGATGATCCTACTGTGAAACCTCAGTGGGATGATGATATTATGGACGCAGACTTCCTTCCAGGCGGGGAGAAATACCCAGATGAAGAGACTAACCAGCCGGAAATGGATTCTGAAGAGGTTCGACAAAAGAAAGAGATGGTTGAAAAGTTACTTGACGAATACTATTCCCTTAATTATGAAGATGTCATTGGCGGCGATACATTTACTCGATTCAAATATGCAAAGACTGAACCAGAGAATTATGGTTTGACAGCAGAAGAAATCCTGTTAGCAGACGATAGAGAGCTCAATAACTACATTGGTATCAAGATGATGGCACCGTAAGTGTTTTTCTTTGTTAGTGACATGTTGCCATAGTGCTTATTGTTATTCATTGTTTTAACATTCTTTTGTTTTGAATCCTAGTCATCGAAATGAATACAAGAAACAAAAAGAAATGGAAATCTTTAGAAGGAGTCAAGAGAAGAAGAAGAAGAGATTAGCAAAACACGTGAAAAAAGTCAAGAAGGAATTGGAAGAAAAGCTAAAGGAAGAAGAAAAAGAGAAAGCAAAAACTAAAAAGAGAAAGTCAAAGGAACAAAAGGACTCAAAAAAGAACAAAAAAGCTAAATCCCAAATCTTCTTAGAGAAATAAAAGTGTTTGACCATTGACTAGAATACATATCCTGCTCTGAAGATGTTGTGTTTATAATCGTATGCAGTATTACTAAGCGTGCAATGACGTGAATCGTGCTTCTTTTACTTTCTTTTAAATTGGGAAATTTCACAGAGACTGCGGACTAAACTTAGCAAACACACATTGCTTAATAGACTAAGTGTACCTTGATGTTAAATAACTCTAGACGATAGAGTTCGTTTCATCTTCCGTGATCACTGCAACGGATTTGATTTGAGCGGATTTATTTGTTGCACGGAAAATCCTTTGCAACCTACTCCTGCATGGTTTTTGTTCTTTTTTCTTTTTTTCTTTGCACTTTAACTACATCTATATCGTCATTCTTCGTTTTTTTTTTTTTTCTTTTTGTACATCATTTGGGCGCTTAATAAATACTGTTTTTTAATCAATGCAAAAGCGCAAATCTTCTTTACCTATCATCTCTACCGCAGCGTCTTTTAAAGCACCTGACAGCCCGTTTCTAAAAAAAGTTTGTACAGATACCCAGAAAAGATATTATGCAGGAACAGCTACACCATTTAAAAATGACGAAGATCTGCTGGCCGATCTAGAAATAGGACAGTTCGATTCTATGGCTGGCAACGAATCGCCAGTTATGGAAGAGAGACAATTTTCATCTCTGTTTGAAGCAGGAAGTGGTTATGATCAATCACCTTCGAGAACAAATAGTCATAATCAAAATGGATTAATGGACATGATGCAAAAGTTTATTGATGACCATCAAGATCAGCCAGATCTGTTTCGTTGTGGCAACTTGAACGAAGAAGATAACGAGGAGGAGGAGGAGGAGGAGGAGGAAGAAGAGGAAGAGGAAGAAGTAGTAGAAGAGGAAGATACCTCTATAAGCACTGGCCGTTGTACAGCAAATCATTCTAGACAGCCTGTTCGACGATCCCTTATGAGGGAATTATTACTATCCAGTAATCTTTATAGGCAACCAGAAGAACCTGAACCAAAACGACGAAAAAGTTCGTCCTTTGTTGATGTCTTCGTACTCGATACGGACGATGAAGAAGACGAAGCAGCCGCAATTGAAGAAGAGGGGAGTCAGAACGAGAATATAGAGGACGATGAAGTGACTACTATGGAAGATAAAACGACTTTACCATTGAGTCAATCGTACGTACGACCAGCAGCAGGCAAATTTGACGAAGAAGCAGCCAACTTCTTTTCCGGCCTCAATGACGATTTGGATGAAGCAAAAATACCAGAATTTGAAGTAGCGCCTGCTGCCAAAGTCAGTCAGCTACAGGAACAGATTAGAAAGCCAAGACCATGGATAACCGAATGGCCACATTTCTTTACAGAGGACTATTTTGAGAAATATACGTGCGAAAGTAGGATTGTTCTCACAGACGAAGATAAGCAGCAGCAACCCTATAGTAATAGGAGCAACATTTACCCTTTTTTCGAAACGGAATATTGTAATCTGGGTTTATTAGATGTTGGTGAATATGCACAAGTGTATAAAGTGAGCCTTTCTAATAACTCTATCATATCAACAACTGCTTCAGAACAGGAAGAAAAAGTAGAAGAGTTTGAAGAAGAAGCTGAAGCAGATGAAACTGAGGGCAAAGAGAGTATTACACAGGAAACTGAAGAGATAACAACGCGTCGTGCTACAGCAATAAAGAGATCGAAAACAGTCTTTGCAGGTTGGGATGATCGATGGCGACAAATAATGGAAGTAAACTATTTGCAACAGTTAAAACACAGCGATCATTGTATTCATATGCATAAAGCTTGGGAAGAAAGAGGTTATCTGTATATAGAATTTGAATTCTGCTCAGGAGGAAGGTAAAAAAAAGCAATAATTGAAATACAATAGTAAATTGCAGGCATTGTGTGGGCCCACTATTCGTGTATTGAACTCTTTTTCTGACGGGGCATGTTGGATATAGTCTTGATAAATTTATGGAACATTACAACCGCAAGATTGACGAAGCCACAGTGTGGCAAATCCTACATGAACTTGTGCATGGCATACATGATATACATGAAGCTAGTATAGCCCATCTGGACCTCAAACCAGCAAATATACTTGTCAATGACGAAGGCTGCATCAAAATAAGCGATTTCGGCACGTCTGTGCATGTACCTACTGTAATATTCTAACCATAAAAATGATGTGGCGCTACTGAAACTTTATGCACTAAACTTGCTATTTTTAGGATACTCGGTGGGTAAAAGGTGAAGGTGATCGACAGTATATGGCACCAGAGCTATTAAGAGAGAGCTATGTTCCATCGGCTGACATATTCAGGTAATATCTTTATTTTTTTTTTTGAAGATTAAATCACTTGTCAAAAAAAAAAGAAAGGCCATTAGAGTTTTAACTTTTTTCTTTTCTTTTTTTTTTTTTTTTTTTTTTTTTTTTCTTTTGGGGGGTTTGTTTTTATGCCCAAATTAACACTCAAAAAAAAAAAAGTTTGGGACTCATTTTGCTCGAATTGGCGTCAGGCCTTCCATTACCCGATACCGGTGAAGCTTGGGAAATGCTTCGAGAAGGCGATATCTCAAGGCAAAAAAGCGCACTGATGAGCGTGTCACCAGATTTAATAGCAATAATCGAATGGCTACTTAAACCAGAGCGTAGGCGTCCGACGGCGGTAGATATCATTAATCATCCCGCTTTACGAATACAGCAGAAATCCTCAGCTTTATTAGTGGCGTACGCGACT
This sequence comes from Mycotypha africana, assembly GCF_025528875.1. NCBI lineage: Eukaryota > Fungi > Mucoromycota > Mucoromycetes > Mucorales > Mycotyphaceae > Mycotypha > Mycotypha africana. Next base: position 448,076 of record NW_026515727.1, on the reverse strand, counting down.
GAAATGGAAAAGATCCAAAAGAAAGTGATGAGACCCAAAGGCCCAGCACGATCAAATACCTTTTGCTCAATGGATGATATGAGTTCTGTTGATGAAACTATCTTGTAGATTCCATTATACCTCAACGTACGTTTTTGCACTAATTTGTTTGTTCTGCTATTTTCGGTTATGGAAAGCAAAAAAGAGAGTATCATGTTCAATAAAAGAGATGATTTCATTGGCGGTTTGTAAAACCGGATTCATCATCATTAGCTCTGTATTTTTTTTTTGGCAGAAGCGAAGGAGTCACTTTTTTTTTTTTTTTTCCATCATTGTGTGTATTTTTTGGGTTTCTTTTTCATTGTTTTCTTTTTTTCTTCTTTTTCATCTTTTATCATATACACCTTCAAAATGTCTTCTGGTGCTCCTATTGATCCCGCTGTTACTTCCACTCCCGGTGTTGCTCCCGGTGCTACTGGTCCTACCACCGCCCCTGGTGCCCCCAGACTCAATCGTCAAGCTCAAGCTCAATTGGCCGCCAAGAACGCCATGAACAAGTTAAAGCAAAAGACCGACCACTATGTATCTCGTATTGATGCTGAATTATCCAACTATGAATATGCCAACGAAATTCAACGTCGCACTGGTTTGCCCAAGGCTTACGTTGTTATCGGCACCGTTTTCACCATTTTCATGATGATCTTTTTCAATTTGGGTGCTCAATTCTTGACAAATATGATTGCTTGGATTTATCCTGGTAAGTTTTTTTGATTATTATCTGGCATTACATCTGCGCAACATCCACACGAGTTTCAATATGAATGAAATAAGAGGAAAGGAAGAGTAGAGAAACTTGCCAAAAGAAACAAGACGCGTTTTTTTTTTTAATTGTTACTCTTGTCATTTTGTTGAATGAAGGGTTCACTGATTAACATCCTATTTCAATCACATAGCTATTGCTTCTTTTAAGGCTATTGAATCCGATGATATTCATGATGATACTCAATGGTTGGTCTACTGGTGTGTAATCGGTTTCGCCAACATGCTTGAATACTTTTCTGACATTTTGCTTTACTGGTGCCCCTTCTACTATCTTATTAAGACTGCTTTGGTTCTCTGGCTCATGTTGCCTCAATTCAGAGTAAGTTGACAAAGACAAAAAAAAAAAAAAAAAAAAAAAAAAAGCAGAAAGAGGACCCTTTTGAAAGGATGTTACGCATTCAAGTATGACAAGAAAAAAAACCAAAAAAACGTCAACCTAACCTACCTCTTATTTAAAAAAACTTATTAGGGTGCTGAATTTGTCTACGAACGTTTCTTGTGTCCCATTCTCTCTGAAGACAAGGAAAAGAAGCATGCTACTGCTCCTATCACTCCTGTCGCTCCTGCTGTCCCCATGCGTACTACTGGTATCAACTCTGCTGCCATCACCGGCCAAAAGCTTGAATAAATTGATTTCTTTTGATAGAAAGGTTTACAATAACTTATTTGCGACACTCTCTACAATTAACATTTATTTTTCATATCATTTTCTATATATACACAACTAAAATGGTTTAGTATCCATTGTACTTTTGCAACCCATTCAACAAGCCTTTTTTCTCTTCAAAATAAAAAAAAAAGTTCCAACTGTTTTTCCATGTATATACATCATTTAACCCAAGACGACGCAGAAAATAGAAAGAAAAAAAAAAAAATCTTGGTTGTTTGACATAAAGTGAAACAAGAAAATCTTACTTACTGTTCTAGCCTACCTTTGTTACTTTCATTATGAATAAGTGACAATAAGGCAAAATGGCGAGCAAGCCTCATTCATACAATGCATGAACGTTCCAGTGATTTTGTGTTACGGTCGTCTAGTGCGACCAGTGCAAGCAAACCTAAAGCATCTGTACGTTTCCAAAATAGCAACCTCTACATTATGATGACGACGGTCATGGGTCCGAATTTTTTTGTTGGGAATTTTCAGCTGATTCTTCAAAACTTAACAATGAGTAAAAAAAAGAAATTCATCCTTTGGGTAGCGGGCAGTGTACCCTCCACTTCTCCCTTTTTGCTTGAAACCGGTTTGTCATGCATATAATTTAATTTAAAATGCCATAATAAGAAATGCAAAGTCTGCATCGTTTTTTTTGGGAACCAGATTGCTTTCGAAGAATACATTAGAGAAAGAGACACCAACAGAAATCTATGAACATATAGAAAGATAACATCACTTTTTATTATCTTACCAAAGGCACCAAACAGGCTTCTTTTTTGCTTTTCATCGATAAGATAAGATTCATTTCTTGATATGTCATTACATTATACGAGTTACTGCCCAAATGATTGTTCCCTACTGTAGTGCTTTTTTCTATTTTCGTCTTTGTTTTTGTCCACATCTAGCTAAGAGCGTGGCAAGGTACGCGTCCGCATTCTCGACGTACTATTAGCCACTCGGTTGGACCTGAACCATGTCTATGACCATTGTTCCGTACCATCATACAATCATGCTTTAAAAAGTATTCTTAAATGAGATCAATACGTCCAACTGAACAGAAGTTTCTAATGAGAGAGGGATATCTTTATTAAGGCTGTTGAGATGTCTAACCGGCTTTTTCCCCCAGAAAGAAAAAAAAAAAAGTTTAGCCCTTATCTATTATAAGTAGACTTTCGAATAAGTCACGAAATAACATCGACGGTTAAAAAATCCCTTATGCGGGACTTTGCAATCTCGCATAGAACAAGACAGGTGATTACTAGAACGTTTTATTCCCTTGCTTTATCCTCTTTGCTGCTCAAGAGTGAAGAGCACAGAGTAGAATGATCGTATTTACATATTACTCCTCATACAATATACCAATCGGTCCAAACCTTGATAAGTTATTGTGATCTATGGTGGTCTACACACATAGACTTGGGCTGTTAAAGCGAGGTGTTATATAATGATGTCACGTTAAAGATAAGAACTCAAGCGTCAATCATCTTTATAGTCTAAACTGTATACTCTTTATCTTGCTATTAAAGGATAAAAGAGATACAATGACGAAGCTCAGATTGTCAACCCAATGGAAGTCGCATTTCATCATCCAATATTGGGACCGTTCATGATTTTATCGATTGAGAATCGACAGCAGTCAGTTGCAAGTTGAAGGCTGTTGATAATGAATACAGCTATGTCCACGCCGGGGGTATTTACCCAGCACATACAGTCTAACTTGTTTAATTTTGCACATTTTCCAAAACTGCGTAATTGTTTACGATTTATTGAATCATCGAATGCTTGCCTTTAGCTACTGATTCAAAACTGATAAAGCTTGGATAAAGAAACATAAACATCTCAAATAGCAGATATCTTTGAAAAATGAGCCTGGATTTTATTAGGCATGAAATGATTTGAATTGAAATAATTTATGTACAAGTTTTCCATTCCATCGTTGTGAATGTCTATAGTCCCTTCTGTTCAATTTTCTCAAGCAATATATCCATTTGCGCAGCCATGTTGGGTTGTCCTCGTTTTGATTTCGCTAGCATTTTACCACGTTGTTCTCTTCTATGCTTAAAGTATTCCTGTCTGGCCTTTTTCGCTTCTTCGAGCTTCTTCAAACGTTCTTCCCTTTCTTGCTCTGTTTCTCTTTTACGTCGCTCACGTTCCTCTAATTGACTTTTGAAAGGATTTGGTTTATGTGCCGTCTTCAGCTTCTTGCTGCCACTTTCATGGTCGTCTTCATCGTCTTCAGAGGACGATGACTGATTTAAATCATACACTCTTTCAACTTCTTGCTCCTCGGTATCAGAATTATTCATTGAGTCTGGTGCTAATTCAACGACGTTACCATTTTCATCAATAGTACGTTCAGCACCAAAGATCTATATACATAGTCGAGCGAAATGTCTGGAGTCAGCCGAGAAAAGATCGTGATGGGTTGGTAACAGATACTCTTTCTAATTACCTCTTTGACATAATCCGGTGCATCATCATCTTTATCTTTATTTAACTGCTTGTAGTATTGACTTTTCACTTGAGCTTTATGTATAAGTTCTTGCTTTCTTTTTTTTACTGCAATCGATGAAAACCAAATTGAGATTAGATGAACAATGGACCGTTGAATTCATCCTACACGCACATAAAAAGAAAAAGAAAAAAAAAAAAAAAAAAAAAAACCAATTTTTACATTATATCATACGTTTTCTTTGTAAAGGAGTAAGCGGTTTTTTATGTTTCTTCTGAATAGTTTTGGGAGGCATTCTTATTGTATGTTTAATTTTAGGAAAAAAAAAAAAAAGGGAAAAGTGAATAAAAAAAAAGAAGCCCACATGAATTCCCAATTTTCAGCAAAATCAAAAAAAGACAAGCCACCACGATAGAGTGCATATGACTAGCGACCAGCCCCGCTTTCAACAGAGAGCAACTCCATATCAGCAAAATCGACTGCCATTGCTTTAGGGTCATGCGTTGTATGCAAAATATAAATAATAAAAAATGAAACGAGAGATGAAATGACAACGATGATATCTGACCAGTGCTTGAAAAACTCAAATTCAATGGATTGCAGCGAACTTGACATGAGATATCTAGTAATTACAACAGGCAAAAAATAAAAAAATAAAAAAATGGTTTGTATCTACTGTCTTGTTCCCTCTATGTTATGGAAACGGCACATAGGCATCCATTGATTTTTTTTTTTTTTTTTTGTTTTACCTATATTCAGGTGGTAAGCTCATTTGCATCATCAAGATGGAGCTCAAGAAATACATTCCCATCATATGCGATACAGAGAGCAGAATGTTGGCTTGTGAGAATGTAATCTTGAATGTAAAGATATGTAGGATTTTTGTCAGCAGCTTTAGACAGCCACGTACAGAGCTGAACACAATGATGCCTGCAAACCAAAAACTGAGTTGCTGGGACCAGAATGATCGGTCTATATTAATTTCAAGATGGCTATGTTTGTCCAAGTGAGATATCATGATAGATAAGGCATTGGTAATGGGGTCTGATGTGTTGCGTTGAAAAACAACGTTGATGGCAGTCTGTCATTAGATAAACGAAAGATTACTGACGTGTTCGGTGCTCATGACGCACTTGTATGTGGATTGTAGGAAGGGATGACTGCTGTTCTTTTTTACTTACTGAAATGAGTTTGTAAATGCAATACACGGAGAATAGTCTATCTATCAAATAGTATAATTTTCCTTTGACAGTTTGGTTGAATCTACTTTTGGCCTATTAGTTTTAGATCAGGGGTCAATACTTCTTCATGATGGATGTGATATGCAAATGGATTGCAGGTGTCATTAACTCACCCTTCCTCGTTCAAGTTCATCTAAATCAGACTTCATATCTACTAGCAAGCTTTCCAGCTGCTCTATCTCTGTTTTTAGCATTACTGTTTCTAAAGACAACAAAAAAAAATTAAGCAAGTCTGACAATGAATAGCAGCTCTCCTCAGCTTACCATTTGTATCTGTCCTGAAGGAAGCTATTATGTTGGACACAAACGACTTTTTATTGTATTTTGAATCAGTTTGAGCTTCTTGCATTTCCATCCTTTGCAGCAAACACTTCTTCTCTTCCATCATCGTTTCTGTTTGATGAAAAGCATGTTCAGCCGACCTATATTCATGTTCACTGACAGTTCTTTTATGCGTAACGTAGGTGGTAAATGGTGTATTGACAACACCAAAACCAGATAGAATAGAAATGAAAGTGATCCCAATGATACTAATACGTATCAGGCCATTTTCAATCCATGACGCTGCGTCTATAGAAACCCATAGGAACATAAGCACAGGGTCTTAAAGAAAAGGAAACTGAATCATTGAATTGCTTGTTTATCTACCTAGGGTCGTTGCATACGATATTTCATGAAATAAGTAAAGGTAGATGCTCCAAAGAAGGGTCGATAAGTAAAATGAAAATTGTGTCCTGCACGCTGTAAAGTAAATCATATCAGTTTCCGGTGCGTGCTTCCATAACATGGTAGGGTTGATTTCTCAGATACCTTTTGTAGAATGAAAAAACGCATAAAGTTGAAACCAAGGAATAATCAGAATGACAAGTAGCAAAAGTATTTCTAAATTCAACTTCCACAAATAAAGTTGAGAACTTCATGTCAAAGCAACATCATTAGTCACATTCTACTCTTCTGCCGTCACGGTCTGTTGTGCCACAGCGCTGGCAACTTACTTTGTCGAGAACAGATTTGTTATCTCACTGAAAACCAATAGAAAAAGCGTGCATGAACTACTCAGTGTTGAGGAAAATATAATGTGGGGTATATACGACGTATTTTTGAAATCCAACAGAGAAGGTCGTTTATAGTCGGCAAAGATGAGTCGGATTAACTTGGTAGATCCGAATGTCAATAGTAACGCTTGTATGATTAAGAAAATGACATTTTCAACCAACATAATTTATTTTTTTGGGGGGAAAGCAAAGGAAGAACAAGAAAAGAAATGGTTACAGCTTTTTCTTTTTTTTTTTTTTTTGGTTTTTCCTCATTTTTACATGGATGATTGTTTTGCTCCCTTTGTTCTGTCATGATGACATACTCTGTATATTTATATTAACATTGTTGTTTCCATTCTACAAAGTCATCGAATAATACAGGCCAAGAGGACGTTGTATCGTACGTTGATAGATCTTTAGGTATGGACCGACAAAAATCCAATAAACTTGACCATTGATCTCTATTGATTACTTTTACAGGCTTTTTCTCCTAAGAATGAATGGTGTGCATTAGCCAACATTGTCCTATGACACTTACCCAACACACACACACACACACACACACACACACACACACACACACAAACATACTTGAAGAAATTGTACGAAGGATTCAATTAAGGGGTATTTTTTCTGTAACATCAACTGCCAGAGTGTAGTTGCGGTCTACAACATAGTGAAACAGATCGAATCCCAAGTAAGCTACACAAGTTTACGCCATGACGACCCTTCTCTTTTTATATCATTCTGTTTTTACCTCCACATCCATACTCTTTTGTCCTGTTGTCTTTACATAATTGAACGTGAAAAGGTATAATTGTTTAAATTCGACTGGCTCTTCATTTACTGTTTTCTCCCATTCTGCTATAGCCGTTTTAAAAGTGTCTACTGTTGTGATGCTTTGAATGTAAGAGGTACAGAAGAGAGTGAAGTGAGATACCGTTCTCAATAGAATGCGCGTTTTTTTTTTTTTTTTCTTGTTGCGTAGATTCTTTTCTCGTTGTACCCTTCATTCATAGCTGTAAAGTCTTTCAAACTTACTCATATTTCGCTAAAGCATTGATCCACTCGTCTTTTGTGAAATGACCCATCCGACTAGCCTCGAACTTCCAGCCAACAATAATAGGAAGCAACTAAATGAATAAAGTTGTTTTGTGTGTTAATGACATCATGACAATGACAATGACCTGATCCAGCTTTTGTCATGTTGCCGTCCTACACTTTCTAATGACACACCCAGATCTGCAAATAAAGCTTGACAGCCTTCTGGTGATATTAGATCAGGTTGATCTTTATCTGCATATTTTTTAAACCATTTCAGTTGTTCAATGGCAATGGATCGTTTCTAAAAGCTCGGGGTAGAAAATGTGTTTACTACGACTGTTTCAACGATCAACTTTTCCTCGATTAAACTACCTGTGCTGTTCTAACAAGGTTGTAGTACATGAGACAATAGAATATACATACATTCATATAAGGGCAAGTTAGATCCTCAACGTTATGGGCCACTTTTCACCGTATCAATTTATCTCAAGGATACAAACTCTGCTTTTTGTTTTCGCACTTTGACAGATCGAGGCGCAATAGTGGAAGAAGAGGAAGCTGTCTTACGTTTCGGTGGCATGTCAGTTTTTGTTCATAGAAAAATAGAAAAGGAAGAGAAAAGACGGAAGAGGTTGAAGTGAATCGCTGAGGAAAAAAAAAAAGAAAAAAACCGCCAAAAACCTAGGACCTTTATTTTTTATGCGTCAAAAAAGAAAAATAATTCAGGCACTCGTAACAGTGACTAACCTAGGGATCTTTTGTTAAAACAACAACCCCTTCCCTCTCCCACACAAACACACAAAAACAGTTATTTTCACGTGAAAACATTTGAAAACAGTAGCAGAAATAAGACCATGACAAAAAGGAATATGTAAATGATAGCATTGAGTTAGCTTATCCCAGGACTCGAACCTGAATAAGAGTAAAAATAATTACTCTTGTTTTAACCATTTAAACTAGATAAGCAAATATGGGAATCTTGGCCTGAGGTTTCCTCATAATCCTTAAAAAATGTAACACTTGCTCAAAAGAAAGAAAACTATGGAACGTGGAGAGGCTTGGATTATAAAAGTTGAAGTCCTAAGCTAGGTCATAAAAGGTACTCTGCCAAAAAAGCAGGTGTTCGGTTTGCTCCCCTCGCCAAGCGCTTCGCGATTATGATTAAAGCTTCAGACAGACAAAACAACTCTTGATAACCAAGTGGTATATAAGGGGAAACATAAAAAGGGGAAGGTGTGAAGGCAATAACAAACAATCTACCGCCGTCCTTCAGTGTTAGGATCCCAGAACACGACAGATGACCGCTCAACCCCAACACTAGCGACAGAGGGATTTACAAGGCCCAGTGAAACTGTCCTATGGTCTGCCGGTGTCAATTAAGAACAAGATCAATGGGAATAAAGAACATGGTTTGCAGTAGACTGCCGCCAAAGCCGAGGAGCAAGCGTTACAAAGGATATAAGTAAACGATGGCCATTAATGTATGAAAAAGAAGAGAAAAAAAAGAGACCTCCAAAGAGAAAACATGGGGGCTTTTTATAACAAAATTTTCTTCTTGTCACGCGACCTCCAAACAGTCAACGATACAAGCCTCCCTATTCTTATGTAAGTAGTCTCTTCTTAACGAGTACCTATGCCTACAAATTATCGTGGGATACTTTTGAAATGAAATTCGGTTACAAAATTCTGACTGATATTGGCGCTATTCAACTCACTGACCAGACTGAATAAGATGGGACGCTATGTAAATACTTATATACTAACCAAAGGTTACTTTGATGTGCTGATACTATTGAGTCAGGTTCTTTTATTTTTCCTTATTGACATAGATATTGCTTCCAGTACTAAAGTTCAATGCTGACCAAGGGCGCGTGTGATACCTGAAGAAACACTCTATTCCCTCGAAATGGAGGATGCATCAGTGAAAGATCCTATGGTAGATTCTTAGCTGCTTATCTTTCAATGGATGGTGATCAATGATAAGCGGGTGCACTATTTTTCACTTTTAGAATGATTTCTTCCGTTGTTATGGTGTAAGCTTGCAACAAAGCCTTTTAGATCAATTAATTCTTACTGCTGCTTTGCTTTTTTTTTTTTTTTTTTTTTTTTTTTTTCTCTCAACAAAAGATGGCCTGCTGCGTAGAGCAACGATAACACCCGTGTTTTCAAGAGGAAAAAACTAGTGATGCATTACCAGGCAGTATAGGGGACAACACTTGTCATAACATCTATCTTTTGTATTGTTCTTCTTGGGGTAATTTGTTGACCCTATCGTGTAACAGATACGTCGGGTGATCATAAGTAGTCCTGGGCTTTTTTTAGTCTTGAATAGGGTTAACAGAGTGAGGCATGAGAAGTAGACGTGCCTGATGCCAATCAGTTATAAAAGATGGAGACAGTATACATTGTAAAAAAAAAGGGACACAATTTTGTCAAATTCTGTTTTGTATAAAGCTTTAATGATATGATAGAAAAAGTAAACACAATGTGGAAAATGATAAGAAGGGATATAAATAAATTGAAAACGCTTTTGTTTTTTGGCCTGTTTTTTTTTTTTTTTTTTTTTTTTTTTTTTTCTTGAAACAAGTTTTGCTTTCAACGTGCTGAGGTATGACTAATGATCAAGGATACGCAAGCAACCGGTAACAACCTTGTTTTCCAAGATAGTACCAGAAGGAATATCAATATGTTCACCATGGTTAGCGACGATGATGACTGTACCACGTAATTCGACTTTAGAGCCGAAACAAACATCACCGGTCACTGTTAAGTGATCCAATTCCAAAATATGAGGGATGGTTTTGAAACGCGTCAAGAAGTCGTTCACCTTCTTGAAATGGTCACCGAGCTTGATGAGAGGAACTGTGTTGAACATACGATCGGGGTTCACGACAAGACGACCGTGAACCAAAGAATACAAGTTCGATGTGACCAAGAACAGGTCAGAGGTAGACTTGACAGGTAAGAAACGAGTACGAGGGACATTCACACCATGAGCATTCTTAAAGTGTTTAATGGCAGCACCAACAGCCGTTTCCAATTGAATGACCTTTTCACCTTGAGGAGTTGTCTTGTTGTTTACAATGATTTCCAAATCCATGGCTTCATCGTCGAGAACGCGCTTGATAGCCTTTAAGTTGATCCATAAGTTATTGGTATTGAAGATCTTGAACTTCTTGACCGATTTGAAATCTTCCACGTGTTCATCGGGGACTTGAGCGATTTCTAAAAGACGGATATGACCATCGTCGTCGACAAGAGTACCACCCTTGATATCTGCCTTGGTCTTATCAGTGACTTCCATAATGAATTCAGCATCAGAGTCGACCATGTGACGTAAAATGTTCAAGTCAACCGTGGCACCCAAATTATCGACATTGGAAACAAAGAGATATTCTTTGCCTTGAGCAATCAATTGATCAAGAAGACCAGAGTTGTAGATGGATTCATACAAATCACCATGGCCAGGAGGGTACCTTTTAGGCAGAAAAAGAAAGGAAAAAAAAAAAAAAAAAAAAGAAACCAAATTTAGAACTTTTGTTGGATTTTTTTGTTTTAAAAAACAGGGAAAAAAAAAAAAAAAGGAACACACCCCACGAAAGCCAGGAAAATTGACACAAGTTGGGGGAGGGGGTGTGTATAATAGTGGTATAGTAGAAATCAAGTCTTTTTTCATTATTTGCAATACACAAAAAGAAAAAGACAAGAGAACACTCACCACCACTTCCCAATTTTCCGCACGAAAAGAAACACGAAATCTCTGGATATAGAAACTTACCATTGTTCGATAGGTGAAGTGGGTGTACGAGGTACAGGCAACATGGATTCCTTATTGATACGAGGATGACGGCTTTGGTTAAAAGTGATGATATCAACGTTATGACTGGCGTACTTTTGAACAATACGCTTCGTATCTTCATCCGTGTTGAAAGAGTTCATCAAGATGAAAGGAACGCTAACGTCATGTTTCTTGTTCAAATACTACGTTTGTAAGTAGTTATGCATAAATGTGAGTACCGGATAATAAAAAAAATTAAAAAAAAAACGGGTATTCGTTACCTCAATTTGTCTAACAGATAAATCCAAGAAAGTCATACCATCACGAACTTCAATGGCAGACTTGGGACCAACGCAACCCATGGTAGTACCCAAACCACCATTCAGTTTAAGCACGGCCAATTTGTCAAGATCAGATTTATCAGTGATTTCTTCAAGACTAGCATAAGGAACAATTTGTTCTGAAGAAGGTGTTTGAATCTTTTCCCAATCCCTAGAAGGAGGACATAGATGAGTATAAGAGTCGTTCACGCGCGTAACATCACCCACTGAACACTACGCTCCATCAAAAATTAAAAACTTACAATTTTTTGGCTTTGCTCTTTTCATCCAAATAACGAGTGAAAAGCATGTAGAAACCATCCATTTCTTGAGTGAAATACTTGCGTTCTTCTTCATTTTGGATTTGAGAAGCCAATTTGGCCAGTTCAGATTTCATAGCTTTAGCAGCAGCAGCAGAGCTGGCACCTTGGAAATCCTAATGAAACGATTAAGAAACCAAGGATGAGTTGCTAAATAGAAAAAGAAAAAAAAAAAAAGGTCTGGACCATGACCAAACCGTGGAAGCTTACCAGTGTAGAGAGTGTATGAGGATGATGACGTTCGTTGCCAGAAGCAGAGGGCTTTCTATCGTAAGGCATGATGATAACAGGTAATGAAGAGAACAGGGGAAAAGATTTGAAAATCAAAAGGAAGAAAAGAAGAGTATTTCAGGCCCAAAAGTTGAAAGCTTTATATTTGAAAAAAAAAATTACAAATTTTGCGGAGATGATGATGTGTGTTGTGTTGGTTCCCGCCCATAATTTTGATATTATCGTTATGCCTTTAGTTTAGTCTTTTTTTTTTTTTTGTTTTTTTGGCTGTGCGAGATAAAGTTGTGTGTGTATGTATGTGTGTCCACTTTCATGCTGCAACGAATGGAATTGATTTCCCGCACACATGATTTTTTTTTTTTTCGTTTCTTTTACATTTTTCTTTTAACGACAAATAGAAGGACTAACTAGCTGTATCTTGCGAATTGTTTGCTCATGATGCAAACTGTTGATATAAGATAAATTACAAGATTGAAAGGTAGCAAGTCTAGTGTTGCTTTATTACGGTTTGTTCCTTCCGCACGGTCCTTCTTTCTCTTTCTTTTTTTTTTTTGTTTTTGGCAAAACAAGCGAGATCGTCCCATCAAATTTGCTGTTGTGTAGGAGATTGAATCGTCGTTTTTTTGCATTGACTGTTTCACAGAGGATCATGGAAAACGAAAGAAACGACGGAAACCAAACGTCCGTTATTGAAAATGGAAAAATAGAAAGATTTAGAGAAGGGGTAGAGCACGTATTTTTCAAATTACGACATCAGGGCCACGCTTGAATTGAAAGAAAATGAAGGAACTGAAAGGTACCAGAAAGGCACCCACTCCTACCAAAAAAGCCAGATGTTTATTATTGACTAAAATACCCTAGTATTAAACATTTATATAATCATTGTCAATAAAACACACACACATATACAGACACAGACACAGACACAGACACAGACACAGACACAGACAACACACAAACCCTCACAGAGACCCCCCCCCTTCCCTCCCTTTTTTTCTTCTTGGGATCAGTTTTACATTTCTGCAGAATTCCCAAATTAGAACAGTCAATGAGAACGAAGGGTGTCCATTTTTCGCTGCTATAATTTTAAGCGATTTCATCGTGACATCAGGTTACAATTTACCTCACCCTACTTTTTTCTTGGTAATCCGGAACAATATTACCCATCGCCTCCCACCTACTTTAAATAAGTAAACATAAAAGACTCGTGTGGAAATATCCTTTTGATGAGAGTGCTGATACATTGAAATAACCAGCAATTGAACTAAAAAAAAAAAAAGACAAAAGACGACTACTCAAGGGTTCAAAGTGACAGAAAGAAGCATCAGTGGTGTTGTTATTTGGGAAGAAGCTGACAAAAAGGAAAGGGTCGACCCTTAAATTTATGACTAAGCTGTTAACCCTTAAAAAAAAGGAAATTCAGGGTTCAATCTTTTTACTTTCTTTTTGCCCAAAGATGAATCAAAGGAAGGGTAGTTGTGCTTCTTCAAGCACTCAAACAGATGAATGTAACAACATTCCTAAAAAAAAAGTTAAAAAAAGGTTCTTACGTAACAGTTTTGTACAGTTCCGTCTATCTCCTTCCATCCATCTAAGAAACAATACCAGCTCTTACGTTGAACTCTCCTTCCTTTCCTATAGGCGTTTAAAAGCCAATTCGATAAATGCTAATGCTATGACTCTCAACTTGAAAGAAATTAGAACTCTAACCTATGATTTAGAAGCGGCTCATTAAAACACATACTTGTTTCTTGAATAGTCTATCAACATTTAATTTAGAGTGCAAGATCAAATCATGGATCAGTTAACTTTATTCAATATTTGCTTTTTCTTCTTACAGTTTTTTAGCTTTGGGTTTAGACGAAGCCGCAATATAACTAGACGAAAAAAGTAAATTTTTGAGACCATCAAGTTATAATTTCAAGATCGAACTACACAAAAATTGAGACGCTTACCTGTAAAAATCAAACCAGCTTCGTGCTGGCGATTAGAGGGTGGTGTTTAAGTGGTTGTTGCGGGTGATTTTGGTTTTCTAAAAAACTCCGCAGGTCTTCCCGTTGACTTCCAGGTCGAAACGCTAATTGTCAACATGTTTTTAGCAGCGTTGACGTCCCGGTTCCAAAGTATCGAACAGGTTTTGCAGGCAAGGATACTTTGGCCGGGAACTGTCTTCAATGCTTCAAGATTGTTGGAACGACAATTATTGCATATTCGAGAAGTTAGGTATTCATCAATGGTTAATACGAGCAAATCGCCAGCAGTCTCTCTTCGCTTCAAGGCACGCCAAAGAACTCCCACGACACCAGTCTTATGGCCTTTGATGGGCACTGCACTCTTCCCGAACATGCCATTACCAACTACAATCAAAGGGATCTTTTTAGTGTCGCCTACACTAAAGGGTTCAGGCTTCCACTTGTTCTTCAAGGGATTACTGTAGAAAGCATGAGTTCTATCAATATTTCTGCGAATAGTGGATGAATTGCTTATCGTTTAAAAACCTTACCTATCTTTCTTAACGAGAACATCGCTTACTTCTCTCGCATCTGCTTCTTCCTTCTCTTCTGGAACCTTTTGCTTCTTCTTCTTCTTCTTTTTACGTTTACAAAAGGCCATTCTGTCGGTATTCTTCTTTGGCCACTTGCTTCGATCTTTCTTCTTCTTCAACCTCAATTGCTTATTGTACTTTGTGGTTCCATTAATAAGCAAATTGACCATGTTGTTGGCAGCACGCTCTTTACCCTGGTATAAACGAAATCTGTCTTCAGCAGTTCTCTCGTCGTAAAAAGAAGACAAGGCTTCGAAGTGCTGCAACATATATTGTACATGACGATCATGTTGTTCGATGATAGAAGTTTTGGCGGTTGGTATGCCACTTTCGATCATTTTAATTGTGCCTGCTTTCTTCTTTTCCAGCTTTGCAGCGTATCTGATACTTCCGGTCATATGATAATATTCCTTGGTAGAGCAGCTGCGTACTTGATGTTTGTTATGATCTAGTCCGATTGCCGCTGTGAAGACAGATCTTCGCCCTGGATCAAGGAAAGCGGGTCTGTAATTGTCTTGTACTTCGTCATAAGAAAAATCTTCCAAAGTCAAGGTGTGATTATGAATGGTCATGTCTTCTTTTATTTTCTTTTTGCGGCTGAACAAAAAGTCTACAGTAAAGCCGTCCGACCTAACTATGTTTCGAAACATTACATCAGAACTTTCCTTCAAAGCGGTTAGACTATGACAGAAGCAAAAATAGGGGTGTGTTTACTATTAGGCATAATTTTGCTGAAGAAGTTCTTCTATAGTTTTACCTCTTAAAGCCAAACTTTTTGAAGTTGAAGACTTTACAGAATTGTTCGAGTTGGGCTGTATAACCCTTGGCAACTTTTCTGAGAAACATGAAGGGTGTAAGAGCGTTTATACTTATCGCGATGAAACGCCATTTCAGCGATGGAGTAGGAAAGAGAAAGAAACGCTGAGGAAGTGGTAGGACACGGACATCGTACGGTTTATGCTGTATATGTTCTTGCTCGTACGTAAACTGTATGTTCCATAACGCATTAACAAACTTTGCAGGAGCAGCAGAAAGAGAAACGAGGGTTACTTCTCCTGGAATGAACTCTTCAAATTGTTTGCAGAGTAATTCAATTCGGTTTTTGTCAACGGCCGCCAGCTCGAGGTTTTCTGGCCAATGAGGATGACCATGACAGACAGATTGGTAACAATACAGCTGTACAATTCTTTGTACATCAGTGCGTTTGATATTCTAGAATGTGTATAAAGAGAAATAAAATGAATAAAACAGCAGAGCATTAAGAAGGTACTCGGTTACAGCCTTACCGGGAGCATAGTTCTCAATTTGTAAGTAAGGAACTTTGTTAAGCGCTGCTCGAAGCGCTCTACAATGGAGTTCGTGTAAGAGACGCTCAATTCCTTTGCTGCCTCTGTAAGGCAATGGCTATATCCCACGGTCAGCTTGTGTTTTACTTCGATAGTAGGGAACTTTGCCTTGAAGTCTGTATAATACTGTTTTATGTCCTCGGATAATGCCGTTTTGTGAGTAACTTGCTTGCCCGTTACTAGCTGACCTACTGAATACCAGAATTGCTGGCAGAATACATCAGGAATAGACCTGTCTTTGTTGGCTTCTTTACTGCCTTTGTTGCTGTTTTTATCAGTGTCTTTCTTGTCGCCTTTGTTAGCATTCCTTCTATTCTCCTGATAATAAATGAGGTACGAGTTAACGAATAATTGACTAGAGAATACTATTCTCCTTATGTCAGAGCAGCAAGAGATGACTTTTTCTTGGAATTGTTCGCGAAACGCTGGCTTCACAGCAGACGTAAGAGGGAGCTTCCTCGTGAATACAGTGGAGCCTTCTCCAAGCGTCGAGGTAATAACTTCTTCCTTTGAAGCAATGTGATTGGGACATTCGAGAGAACGAGAAGTAGAATGACCCTTTAAGCCACAACTGATACACTTGATATCTCCAGTTGTTTGCTTCTTCTTTCTCTTTGCTTGCTTCTTTTCTTCCTTGATTGTAGCTGATTGCTTACGTTTCTTGCCGCTACTTCCAACTAAATATCCGTTAAGCAAACATAAACTTGTCTTGCAGTGAGAGCATGATGCTTACCATCAGCCGCAGAAACTGCTTTGTAAAACTTGCATTCATGGTATGCCTTGTTGAAATGTCCGAGTGTTTTGCAATCCTTGCACTCGATGTTTACTAGTCATACAAAACATAATCTGAGGATTACCACTATAACTTATTTGTGGCTTCGCGCTCATGTGTTACTTACGGAAGGACTCATCTTTGACTTTATTCTTATGGGCTTCTGCCACCGATTTAATTTTTTGCAATATTTGGGCTTTGTACATGGTAAGTAATAGCTATCAGGATGAGGAAAGAAAGTATAGAAGAAGAAGAAAAAGATGGAAATCAGAGGAAAGATGTCAAACATATTTTTATCTGTAAATGCTTCGAGTTTGACAACATCTATTTTTTTGTTACGATTGACAACAACAACCGTTATCTACGTGGCGGAAGAACGTGTCTGGGATTAGTTTAACGCGTAGATCAATTCATATGATCCATAAATAGAGTCTCGTAAACTGCAACCCTATATCTATTGCTGATAAGACCTGTGTCACACTATAATACTCAGTACGTCTCGTAGCACTTTAACGTAATGCCACTATCTATTGAAAAATGTCCACTGACCTTCAAAGTAATGTCTACAATTATTTATTCAATAAATCGTCCAAGAATATTATACCATTTCATCCTAAAATAATTTAAAATTATCTAAATTAAATATATAAATTGTCCAATAAAATTTGTATAAAGTGTAAAGTTGAAGCTAAAACACTGTAATAACCTCAAACATCCGCCTATTGTTGACACAATGTCACGTTCCGGATGAACATTGCCACTGTCCTAATCCCTTACTATTGAGTATACTCTATTCTATCTGATAAAAAATGGAGTGATGAATCATGAAAAATGATCTGATCTCTTATACCTTCCTTCATATATCAACGAATGGCTTGTTCTTTGGACAACTATTATACTTTCAAATGGATGATATCATGAGGGTCGATTAAATCGTCATGCAAAAAAAATTGAAATAGGACTTGGCTCCTTTCTTTTTCTAAAAAAAACCACTCTAGTTTTTTTCCATGCAAAATTCACTACCGACAATGAACGAAAAAATAGTGCCAGGGTATTATGCGTACAAGCATTAAAATGAAACTCTCAAAATGAACATTTATCTTTCAGCTTGCTTTACTTTTTTTAATATAGAAAGCCTGTTAACAAACAATAGGTATATTACAAAAGACTTTTCGATAATTATGTCAAATACAACTTAAAAACATATTTCGTTGTTATTGGGTAATGCATGAAAGACGAGGTTTGAGTTAAAAAAGATTTCAGGAACCAAAGAAAAAAAAAAGAAGGGTTTTGCACGCGGGACAAGTGTTACATTTAAAAGTCAGACATGTGAAGGGTCGCTTCTTTTCTTTTTTGGATAATTGCTAAAACAAAATTGGAACGCATTGTAGACATCGCTCCATGGTTCTAATACGTACGTTTAGACAAGCTTTTCAACATTGCACATAAAAACATGGACGAGCAAACATAGTGAATGCCTCTTTTTTCTTCAAAGCTCTAAGCATGTAGATTTCACCTGTATTCGTTCCTTGGAAAAGCTCACCACTTGCTTTCATGCTTTGACAATGAAAGCTTATTCATTTGAGCTATTCAACATATTACATAATAAGTACACTAAAGTTTCGTGACCTATCTTTTCTTAGAGAAAAAAAAATAATAAAATAAAAATAATAACGCTTCAGTTTACGTATTGGCATCCTACACTCGAAGATGCTGAATTTCGTAAAGAAGCAAAGTCACTTATTGGGCAAACACGCGTTGGTTACCAATGCTTTTGTCAACGGTCTGCTTATGAAAAGTTCGAAATGATCCAGCGCACCACAGTATTTTTATTTTATTTTCTTTAATCGAACCATTGAACACATGGCAATAGCCATTTCATTACCATACTGATAAATTCAGAACAAAGACACAACACATATCTACTTTTCTATATCTTGGGTACTAAAACAGCATGGAAAAAGCGCTTTCCACAATATAAATAAAATCTTAAATCTTCCTCCTTTACAGCAATAGAAAAACTTTATATTTTTATTTACAAAGGACATAGCCTTTTCTATGGACAACTATATACATAATTTTCGTATTTCATATGAAACAAATGCACAGGGCATTTACCAGAAGCGGATGGCTAGTCCGGCGAGGAGGTCAGCCAGGTCATCGACCTCCGCGTCCGTCATGATTGTGTCTTGATCTATAATCATACATCATGAAGGGTAACGCGATAGTATGCTTAGGACTTTTGTTATTACGTACTTTGTATTTGCTGTTATTCATATATACTTACATGGCGGACGCCATCCGGTTTGAAGGGCATCTTGCCACATGATGTAATCATCGTTGAAAGTAGTCATTTTTCCACTGCTATCTGTTGGTTTTTGGATGGAAAGGACAAGGAAGAGAAGAGAAGAGAAAGAAAAAGAAGGCTACGTTCATCATCACAAACTATCTTTTTATAACCTCTTATTTGTAACCTTCACGTTCTGGCCTTTTGTGTATAGAGTAGTCCCCTTGGCGTCTGATGGGTTACACCTGGGAAATTATTGTTTACAAAAGTAAGGCTTATTTTCACACTTTCTATAGCCTCTTATTTAATTATGATCTTTTGTGTACAGTCTTTTCCCCCTTGACAGCGCTTCTTGATAAGTTACACCTGAGAAATTTTTTGTTTACAAAGTAGGGCTTTGAGAATAAAGTAATTAAGCCATGATATGTATAGAGTTATAGTCCATGTAACCAATTCTTACTTTCAGATCTGTATTGAAAAGAGACAATTCTCAAGTCAATATGAAATCCTCATGTCCTGTGTTTTTTTTTGTTTTTTTCTTTTTTGTAATGGACAAGGAAAAAAAAACATAGATCGATCAATATATATTTACACCTACAGCCATTACTTCTCTGTGAGATGAACGCTCTAAGGGAGGAGCGTCATTCAGCATCATGTGAAAATTCTGCACTGTATACACTCAACTTGTTTTACATAGCCTTTGTTCATACTTTGTAAAGTCGTCTATATGATAATGAATCCTTAAATTATCAGAGAAAACCTTTCTTTTAACAATAAAAGAGCAATAAGTTATAAGGTGTAAATGTACTATGGGCAACCGTTCTAGGATGATCAGCTACCAAACGAAATAAGGAAAGAAACCAATGTTGGAACAACGATCCTAGGCGCTTTATTGAGCTTCGGTTTCAAAGCGCCTTCTATTGCTATGTAAACAGGTGCAGAACCTTAATTGTTTATATCTAATTACCTAATTGATAAGGTTTTATCAAACCTTTGTTCTATCAATTTTTTTTCTCTCACTTTGGTTCATAAAACCATGATATTGCGTAGATTGAGAGACCAAACTCATATTAAAGTAAGTAAACTATGTCTAAAATTACATTTTGATAAGCATCCTACTATAGCTTTATCTAGGCGCATAGATTTACTTGTACGACCCGTTCAATTTCTCCATCCCATTGACACTGCCTTCTCTTCATTATAAACTACCTACACTTGGCTGTTATTATTTAATTATTATGTCTCTATAGTTTTAAATTTGAATTCTGACAACGAGTGAAAAGCAATGAATCAAGCAGTAACGAATTGATAAACAGAATACTGACGGACAATCGTGTGTTGTGAATGTGGATATGCAAGGTACTAATGGTGCCACGAACGCTCTAATAAGTTTATGGAATCAATCTAATCTTACTGTTATTGCATAGTTTTCTCTTAAATTCAAGCCGCCCTCTATCGCTATAGAAAGAGCTGATGATTCAATGCAAACATCTAGCCATTGAAACAAAGATAGGAATTCTTTATCCGTTTGTCTAGTAAACGAATTATACATCGAAGCTCACTAATTTAGAGAGTGACTACAATGAAGTTAAGGTAATCATTTATCTAATCGTAAGTCTTAAAAACTGACAGCGGAGTGTTCTTAATGTCTCTCTACGATAATTTTCAACATACTCTAGTAACTCTTTCTGAACAGTTCAATCGAAAAAGCTATGGATATTGCCTAATCGTCTTCAGCCTACCCAACAAAAAAAGTTATCAAGAGAAACCCCATTTGTTTATAAAGTAAAAGAGCGTTGAGTATAAGCTTCACAAACGTTTTGTTAACACGCACACACTAAACGTTATCGAGCCCATGACATCTGCAATGGATCAGTTGTAAAAGAAAGCACGATATTGTTGCTACCGGGGCCATGGATATTGACCAAAATAGTTTTGAAAACCGTACTTTATACATTCATCCTGATTAATTTCATAGTTGTGCTATAGTAAGTGTTTAAATTCAAAGTAGATACCGCAAGTAATATTAGATTATTGATAGTTACAATCATTCTGCGGTGTATAGTGTTGACATGCATGACTATGCCTTACAGGTGTATCTCTCTCGTTACTGAAAAAGCAGTTCTTGACATTGCAATTAAGTGAGCCAAATAATGGACTCGCTCAAAATTCTTTCAACGCAAGACGAAGCAAGGGATAAACTTCATTTGACATACGACGCTACAAAACTGCCGTCCATCGCTTTCGGCAATGGGTATACTTAACAAGAATGCCATTAGAAATTAAAGGCCCATCAAAACTGGTGCCTAACATTTTCCTACAAGCACTCCAACATATGACAGCTTATAAACGCATACCTTTATGAGTATTTAACCTCGCAATCAAAGCAAGCTAATCATAGTAATATACCTTGTCGTACTTCTTTATAGTTGTTGTCTCTCTGTGAAATCTGTAGCAGCCGCTCCAACTGTGGTCTCTTTTTCCAACTTTCAGTGGGCTTTATAGAGCATATTCGCTTGTCAAATGATGGTACACTGTGACAACGAGCGTCATACATGCCGCGAATAATCCATTGTACCAAAAGTAGTTTTGCGCCTTCCCTCAGGAACATCACCAAGAATAGATGAACTCTCTGAAAGTTTACATTTTGCCTAAACCTTTATACTAACCACTCTCTGTAATGTATACAATAATCTGGGTAATTCTGACTGAAGTATCATAGCTCAATCGCCATTGTTCTTCTGTCAATCTGAGTCTGAACCGCAAAAAGTTGTAATAATTGGTTCGTGACTTCGTACTATACTATTGGTTGCCTTTTCGATTTTTGCCCTCTCATGCTGTCGTCTCTTTCTCTTAATACTTTTTCTTTAATAACTTTGGGTTTTTTCTTGTGGATACAACATTTTACTTGTTACAGTACTGTTCTTTCCTCAGAATCTTTATTGTACTAATTGATACCGAACTACTTTGTTATTGTTGAAATCTCTCAATGGATCCAAAATGGTAAGGTAGATCGAGCTATTTTTTTTTTTGTTTAATTTTTTTTTTGGTCTACTTTTTTGTTAAACTATTTTACCTGCACCCCTCCCCTCTTCCTCCACCTCTTCACGTCTGACACTTATTTAATTCTTTTCTGGATTACATAGCATTACTATCAATGGAAAAATGGATTCCCGTAATAAACAGTGTATATATGATCCACAATTGGATACACTTGACTTAAAAAAAACAAGTTCACAGCCCATATACAAATACCAAGAAGAAGAGAACAATGTAAGCCATCTATCGTACTACTCCATCGCAAACGCATTCTCTATGTCTTTTGGAACTATCTAATCTTACTAACTTTTTTACTATTTTGAACCAAGATACCCCCACAAGATCCTCGTATTGATAAAGAACACTATGCAAGGAACTTTATATTCAACCCTAATAAACGTTTTGTTTACAAGAACAAGTTCAAAAGAGTCCAATTCAAGGTACATTTGATCATGCCGCATTCATTTCTTCTCGAGTTGAAATATTTTTATAACCTACAAATGAATATCCAATTTATAAATCCTTAACAGTTTGATGAATTTTCAGTTGGACCTAAACCAGCAACAAGTGTTTTAGTGTCACGTTTATCCCCGCTCATGACAGAAACACAAATCGAAACGTTCTTTTCAGTTTATGGCCAAGTCAAATCAGTCAATATTCAA
Source organism: Mycotypha africana (assembly GCF_025528875.1). Taxonomy (NCBI): domain Eukaryota; kingdom Fungi; phylum Mucoromycota; class Mucoromycetes; order Mucorales; family Mycotyphaceae; genus Mycotypha; species Mycotypha africana. The sequence continues at coordinate 425,543 of NW_026515727.1, read as the reverse complement.
AAGGATCCAACCACCAATGGATCATTAGGTATTGCTATTGTGACATTTGTTACCGATGAATTTTATGATGGGCACCAGTCAGCTTGTTTAGCTGTAGAAAAAGGCAATAGGCGTAGAATAGGAACAACAGGCGAATCAATCAAAGTCTGTTTTGATCCCACAGGTAAAAACACCACAAACAATATGTTTTACGATCCAATGTGATTATTGACCGATAAAGGTGAACTATTCCTGAAGGTAAAGAATTGGAATTGGCGATTAAAAATCTCAGTAAACCCAGTTTATCAACAGAGGTAGAATCATCCACTGTGACAACAACATCAGCGACGGCTGTACATCCTATGGATTCCACATCACCAGCAAAACGTCAGCCATCTTTCAGTTCGTCTTCTTCAACGCCAAGTCATCGATACGATGGTTCGGGAACGCCAAACGGCCATGCATCGAAAAACGGCAGCAGTAAACATGATTATTATTACGATCGCTATGATCGTTATGACAAATATGATCGATACCATAAGTATGATAGATATGATAGCAGATATGATGGCAAATATTACCGTCATGAGGATAGGAAAAGAGGAAGAAGCCCCAGTCATACAAGGCGGTACGATGATTATGATCGACCTTATTCATCACCGAGACATTATCCACACAATCACGATTATCATTCCACTACTGCCGGTGGTAGTCGGTCGCATCACCATTATGACGCGTATGATCGCAAATCTTACTTTTATTCGTATGGTAACGTTAAATATGCCTCACCTCGACATTCACCCGATTATCAGCACCCTAGGTCAAAATATAATGAACGAAGTCCGAGTAGGGATTCTTATGATTCGAGAAGGGTTAGCCGCAGCAGTAGTAAAAGATACTCATATGAAGAGGAAAGAACAAACGGACATTGGCTGCCGTCGACATCAACAGCAATGGCAATGTCATCCTCTGCTCCCCTATCAGAAAAGTTCACATTGGCCATACCAAAACGTTGTTTACCTTTCGGAGAACATGTTTTAGGGGAACTCAAGAGGCTCTATCATTATTACAGTTTCATTGATATTTTGCATGATGATTCAGATTGGTCGATTGTGTTTGATTCGTTTACATCCGCCAAAAGGGCTTATGAGGCAACCATTGGTCAGCGACTATTAGGATATACACTAGTGATTCAATTGCGGGATCACAAACATACCATAGATGATACTGCTCACAACAATACTTTGAAAAAAGAACCACCCTCCTCCATCGATACAACACTGAATACCATGAAATTGAATGGGAATAGTCAGTTGATGACTCCTTCACCTACTTTAGCTCGGTCTACGCCACCAGAACGACAACCACTTCCTCTGACAGCAGCACAACTATTATGCGACGCATTAGCGGATGTATTTGTTAAAGATATCAAAAATCGCGTTGTCAATCCATTCGTTCATGACTTTTTGAAATCAGACAAGATACAAGAACTAAAAAATCATCTGAAACAACAACAAGCAGAAGCATTAATCAAAAAAGAAGAAGAGCAACAGCAACTTCAACAATATGTACTCGCTAAGCAAGAAAAGGCGGTTAAAGCAGAAGAAGAAGAAGCAGCAGCAGCAGCAGCAGCACCAACATTATTAAAGTCAGAAACAAATTCCATGAACGGAACAACGGTGAAATTACCAAATTTTAAAAAGAGACAAAATTCAACTACTTTTTTCAGTTCAAGCAGCGATTCAGAAGAAGGAGAATACCATTCTGGCGAAGAGGAACAGCAAAGAGAATTAGAAAGGGAGGAACAGTTAAAAAGATTGAAGAGCAGTAGTAGCAATAATAGCGGTAGTAGCAGTTACAATATACCCAACACAAAAGAAAATACTACTACTTCTACCGCTACTCTAGCATTAGAAAAACAACCATCTCGTCCTCGGCGCTTACGCGACTATCTTAGTGATTCGGAAGGCGAAGATGATATAAGCCATGAGATTTTCTTGAAACGTCTCCATGAAAGAAAGCCGGATATTGCAGACGTATCAGAAGCATCAGAAGATGAATTGGATGACCTGGACGATTTTGTTGAACATGATGATGTAATAAGAACAGTGCGAAAGAAGCGAAAGCGTAACTTATCGTCAACGCCAAAGAAAGCTTCACCTTCCAAAAAATCAAAACGTAGTAACAGCGTGGAGGAAGATGATATGGAAACACCAAAGAAACGCAGTCGAAAATCAAAACAAAAGAAACCGTCCACACCTTTACCGGATCGTTTGGTTGAGATTTTGGCAGAAGAAGATGCATTTAATGACACAAGTAGCACAAACGGCACTGTAACCATAACGGAGGATGAGTACGACAGTCATATGGAAGAATATCACTCAACTCATATGCTAGAAGAAGAGAAAGAGAAAGAGGAGGAAGAAGAAGAAGAAGAAGAGGAGGAGGAGGAGGAGGAGGAGGAAGAGCCATTGACCAAAGAAGAGATAGAGAAATTATTATTAGCATCTGATGACGATTCTGAAATTGATGATGACGAGGAATTACTAACGGAGCCCCCCGAATGGGATCCTTTTAATCAACTGAAGGATCCTGAAGAGTTTTTTTTTTTACGTGCTGCCTTACTGGAAAGAGCTGGTATAACGCCTCAAGAACCCATCATTCAACATGTAAAAGGAGGTTGTGCTCGTGCACGTTGCATGGAACCCATCCCGGATGATGTAAAAGCAACATATCTTCCTAAGAACAAAGCTGTCATTGACATATTACATACAGATCCATCCAGCCCCAATAATATTAATCGCATTTCTTCTCGAGCCACACGTGTCAATAATCGCCGTTTAGCAATTGGAATGGAAATGCAGAAGAAGACTATTGATTCTGATATTCTCAAATTCAACCAACTTCAAAGTCGTAAAAAGCAATTACGGTTTGCTAAGTCGCCTATTCATGATTGGGGTTTGTTTGCTGAAGAACATATTGACGCGAATGACATGGTGATTGAATACGTAGGAGAGATTATTCGACAGCAAGTGGCAGAGGAACGAGAAAAGAAATATGAGCGTTGTGGTATTGGAAGTAGTTATTTGTTTCGTGTCGATGATGATACTGTCATTGATGCAACAAAGTGTGGTAATGTGGCACGATTCATTAACCATTGTTGTGCGGTAAGTAGTTAAAATTTAGCTTTGAAAAGTCTCGATCACAATATATTTACTTATTTCTATTTTCGATCCTCGTGGTTTTGCAGCCTAATTGCAGTGCCAAGATTATTACTGTCAAACAAGAGAAAAAAATTGTCATTTATGCCAATCGAGACATCGAACCTGGTGAAGAAATCACTTATGACTACAAATTCCCTATTGAAGCTGATAAGATACCCTGTTTGTGTGGTAGTAAATTCTGTAAGGGAACGTAAGTATCATTATTCTCATTTTGGCTTTCAAAAATTGAATCTCTGTCACTCACTCTTTCTTTTCTACCCACCCATAGTCTCAACTAAAAACGGACCTTACTACTACAAACAATACTTTATTTTACTATTTTTGTATTTGATGTATAAACCTATTCTTTAATGTTCTTCCATTCAAAAATTTACTAATTTACACTCAACCTTTGTAAGAAATGGTATGAGAAAGGAAAGAATTTTAACATCAATTATGTGTATACATTTATATGACAATGAACATGCTAAACCTTTTTGTCTGCAAGTTGCACAAAATGATAATTGAAACAAAGAGCCAATAGTATTTTTTTGAAATAGTATACAATTGTATGTTGAATGAGAGCAGTGCACTAGCAGACTAGTGTATCGTTTCTTTGAGTTCAGCCATGTATGAATATTTCCTAAACACTTTAAATTAACCGAAATGACTGCAGAGAAGACCTATTACTGCGGTTTGCACATGTATTAATGTCCTTGTAAAAATGAAAAACTTCATCAGCAACAGTTTATCTGACAGAACCGTCTTTTGTCCCGTCTGTTTCTTCGCTCATTTTCATTACTTTATTTTCTCATTTCGCTTGCTACTGAGTCCACTTACAATATTATTACTAGAAGGATTATAGAAAAAGACGTTCTTTGGTATTTAAGTAGGGTTACCTATTCTAACTTAACATGTGCAAAAATTGCCATTTGAAAGCATTATATTTTTACGCGTATTGTATTAATGCTCAAAAATTTTCGTTTCTCCCATTCATATGACGTCTCTGAATTTAAGCAAAAAACTTGCTAAAGAAATATACAAAATTTCTGTAAGCAATAACTTGATTTCTCCCTCTTTACTACACAATTTCAAATGGCTTCAACTCATCCTTACAACCAAATCGTTTTGTTTGGGGTATGTGTTGTTTGTGACTCACGGAGGAAGTCATTTTTAACTTTTTTCTTTTGGTTCATTTGGTAGGATTCCATTACTCAGGTACAAAAGATGTAGTTGCTTCAAACAACAATTTGAATTAACATTGGCTTCTTGCTAACTCTTCTTTCTGTTGTGCAGTTTAGTTTTGATCCCGAGTTAAAAGGCTATGGTGCGCTATTGGCAAATGTAAGTTACTCATACTTTCCTTTTCAAATATGTCGCTCCTGTTTCTTTAACGAAAGTATTTCTACCTCTATAAAGGCATATGTTCGTAAAGTTGACGTTTTAAACCGTGGATTTTCTGGTTACAACACAGACTGGGCTCTTCCCATCCTTTATCAGCTCTTACCCACCGTTAAAGAACAAAAATCAGAAGCATGTTCAATTCAATTGATGACTATCTTTTTCGGTGCCAATGATGCGGCTTTACCCTTTTCGCCACAACATGTACCTTTGGCTCGATTCAAAGCCAATTTAAGAGAAATGGTGGATATAATAATTAACCCTGCTTCTCGTTTTTACAATCCCAATATGCGTTTGATTTTGATTACACCGCCACCTATTAACGAAGATCAATGGAAAAAGCGATGCGAGGATCAAGGTGACAGGTTGAATAGAACAAATGTGGCTGCTCGCGAATATGCTGAATGTGTGAAGGACGTAGGAAGAGAATGTGGTGTTCCTGTAGCAGATATATGGACACGTATTATGGACAAGGCGCATGAAAAGCAGCAAGTGATTGGAGGTAGCCATCCTGGCTTGGCGAATTATCTATTGGATGGGTTACATTTGAATGCAAGTGGCTATAAGGTATGTCTTGTCTGTTCAAAGCCCAAAAATCTGGAAGCAAATAGGATCTGATATCGCCGTTTGTTCCATTAGGAATTGTACGATTTATTGCTAAGTATCATTACGGAAAAGTACCCAGAAATTCATCCTGATAAACTTCATTATGAGTTGCCATATTGGAAAGATATTCTCTCTCAAGAGCCAGTAAACCTCCAGTTTCCGTTACTAAAAGACAGAAAACCAGAATGAATTCATTGAACACTTTAAATGAGATGCTTAATATAATAAACCGTGCTCAGTAGATCTTCAAATAGAATGATTTTCAAGAAAGATGTAGATCTGTGTTTGCATCGTGATACGAATCTCGCAGGTCGGATAATTTCCAATGGTGAAAAGGTGCATTTGGGGATTTGCTCGCCCTGCAGAACAACCCTTGATAGGATTAACTGAATGAATTCACATTTATTTGTATGAAAAGACAGGCATTTGATAATGACATGGTGAAGTATGCGTTGTCTATAAGCATAAGTTTGCGTCATCTTTGGAGATCATACCAGAAAAAAAACTTATCGAATATGAGGACTGAAATACATCACTACATATTTTGTCTTCATATCATCGTGCGGGTCCATCTTAGATATACAATCTATAAAGTTATGTTCAGTTGATAACAAAACCTAGAAATAATCAAAATCTTTTTTAATGAATTCAAACTGTATCTTCCTCTTTCTTTCAGCTATACCATACTATGGTAAAGCAGTAAGAATAGCACATTATAAGGACTGCGAGCGTTCTTTAAGTAGGCCAAAGTCATCAATCACAAGAAAAGAGGAAACAGAAGCAATAGAGAAAGAGAAAGAGAAAAAGTAAAGCGCAGGGAAAGAAAAGAAGGTTGACAGATCACACTCAATATTTATACATAGTGTCACTTAAATGACGTTTTGTTATGCATCTTCATCATACACACACACTCTATTTCTGTCGCTCTTTTTTGTATAAATTACTCTTGCTTCGAAAGGGTGAAGTATCATGGCAAAGAATAGGAGCCGCCATTCAAATTTGCCACTGTTGTTATAGTATTATAATTTTCGAAAAAAAGCTAGCTTCTCAACGAGAAGTGTTTAAGCCTATACTGCCTTCACCTGCTTATAAAAGTAGCGTGCCTACTACTATCTTTAAGTCGTTACTCTTTTATACACGAGAAAATCTTAGTGGTCTCTCCCTCAATCATTCCGTCTCCCCATCACCCCCTCCTTTGTCCATCTTTTATATTCGAGAGTTACAAGTGCGCGGCTGTCGCTCAGTCTTTAATGCTGTCGGCAGCTTTCGCGACCCCCCTTTTTTTATCCTTAACCCATCATACCATCCACAAAACGGAAATTTTTCACTCGAGTTATTATGACAATAAACATATAAGATAAATAAGAAATTAAAATACTTTTACATTGCACTTTCCTTCTTTCTTCTACTTCTCCTCATTCCCTACTGTATTTCTTCCTACTTCAGTCTCGTTTTACTTCATCAACTGAAGTACAATAGCTTTACAATTCAATAAATACAGCAAAGCCAGAAGAAGAAAAAAAAATACGCTTCAATACAACTCATCAAATTATTTAGAAAATTACCCGTTTAAACACTTACAAACCAAAAAAAAAATAAAAAAAAAGAAATGAACATGTTTATTAAACCTGGTCAGCCTATAAAAACTGTTGGACAAAATCTAGCAGGTTTATGGAGACCGTCTTTTGTCAAAGTGGATACACGTTTATATGTGTTTGGAGGCGGCGGTAATGTCACTGACGATTTGCATTACCTCGATTTAAAAAGAATGCAATGGCATACAGTACAGGTAAAATAAAAATAAAAAAAAAAGAGAAAAATTATATTTATTATATAAAAACTGACTGACATTCCCTCTAAAGAATGTTACCGGTGCACCTCCTTGCAAACGTTATGGGCATACAGCGTGTCGTTGGAAAGATTCAATAGTCATCTTTGGTAAAATATGGAAAAAAAAAGAGTGTTTTTCTTTTTGTGCTTGCATTTTGCATGGTAACACTGACTTCTCCGTTCCTTTTTCTAAAATTAGGTGGCTGTAATGAATACCAAGATTATTGTGGAGATATACATTTGTTCAACTTAAAAACATCGACTTGGACACAACCTACTATCACAGGCAGTGTGTGTGCGCGCTACCTACACAGTGCGACCGTTTTCCAAGATAAACTTATCATCTATGGAGGATTTGCAAAGAGTTCAGATTGTAAGTTTGTGTTTCTCTTTTTCAAAACAGAAAAAAAAAATAAAATAGAAAGGAGGTTACATATTCTGAAAGGAAGGAGACAGAAGCCAATTTCTTAACAGAAAAAAAAAAAAAACCAACCAACCTTACTCCATGTATAACAGGTACTTATGTCTTGGATGAATTATGCGTACTCGACTTAAACAGCATGGTTTGGGAAAAATATTGTGATATGCCGCCACGTTACAACCATTCTGCTACTCTTGTAGGCAACAAAATGTATATTTATGCTGGAAAAGATGAACAAGGAAACACAGTATCAGATTTATTTATGGTCAACTTAGCCAAATCTCCTTACACGACACATTTGATATTAAGTGGCGATGGTAATGGAGCAACCTCTGCAACAGCTGCAACCCATTCTGCCTCCTGCAACCCACGCATGGTGCTTTTGAAAAGTCAGCATTTTTGTGATACAGCTTGCGGAAAATTGATTGTATTTGGAAGATATCTCAATTATAATAGTAGTCATAAATACCTTCCAACGACTAATAGTGGTAGTGGTACGAATAATAGTCATCAATCTCAACAACAACAACAACAACAACAACAACAACAGCAGCAGCAGCAGCAGCAACAATATCAATTGAACAGCAGTGAAACCACTTACAGCTTATGGATGTTGGATTTGGATACCCTAGTTTGGGAGAAACAAGAGTGTGATGGTCATTTTGATGAAGGAGGATGGAACTATTTCACCATCATTTCCGAGAAAACAGGAATAGGAAGTAGTGATGATCGACACTCAGTGGAATCGCACAATCAAGTCAATATCAATAGTCTTCTATTCCTAGGCAATACAGATCCTTACCGCCCTCAAGGTTATGATCACTTTAGAGATGCACTCGTTATTCACGGTGAATCTTTGGGCCTTTACGACATTGCGGAACCGCGCTTTTCAACTGAGTTCATCCAATTACTTAACAGTCCTGAATTATCTGATTTCTCTATTATTGCCGCCAATGGAGAAGAGATTTACGTTCATCAAGTCATATTATTAACACGTTGGCCGCATTTTAAACACATACATAAATCAGGCATGTCAGAAGCTATTGAACGAAGGATGACAATACCGGAGCCTGTAGAAGTGATTATGGCATTTTTGAAGTTTCTTTACAGTGACCGGTTGGATGAAAATGAATCGTGGCCGGTGATTTGCGACGTGTTGGTGATGGCTAATATGTACATGCTGCACCGTCTTAAAAAGCTATGTTGTGAGCGATTATATAGACGTTATTTGACAGTCGAAAGTTGTGGTCTCATATTTGAAAAAGCCATCATGGCTGAGGAAGTCGGGTTAAAATTGCTTACTTTGAGATTCATGTTTCAAAACTATGGGTATATCTTGAAGACCAATATGTTGATGGATTTACCCGGTTCCATCAGAGACGAGTTTCTACAAGCTGTGCCGGAATATGCTGTGTTAGAAGTGGCAGCAAGATCAAGGTATTATCCTTCAGTATCAATGACCGCCTCTTCAACACACCAACAATTACAACAACCCCAACATCTACTACTACAGCAGCAGCAACAACACTATTCAACAGCAAGTAGCAATAGTAGTCCACATCACCATACAAGCCGTAGTCTATATTATAACAGTTCACATATGGAAACTTCTTCTACTTCAATAGTAAACCATAGCCATCGGATCAATGATAATAGTGGCAGTGATAATGTCATCACGGGCGCTTCGATTACTGCTACTTCCACTTCACCAACTTTTTATAATAATCATGCACAATCACAATCTGTGTACCCGAACGAAATTATGTTGAATCACCAACGCGCGCGTTCAAATGATATGATACCAATGACAGCGAATAGTAGTTCAGATATGACGATTGAGGTTTAAAAATTATAGATTTTTTGCAAAACTCTTTTTTTTCTATGTTACTAATTAGCCCTTTATTATACTCCATCTTACTGCCTAATAAGTTCTTCACGCACTGCTACAGATTATAATACGTTGTAACGAACTATTCTCATTGTCTTAATTTATTTCTACTAGATACACAAAATAACTATAGTAAAAGACAAAAAAATCAATAAAAAAATACAAGACCCACAACTTGTTAAATGAAAAATTTAGTTATTAGATTCTTTTCCCGCCTGGGCAATCGTGGGATCGTTTCTTTAAAACCAATTTGAGCATTAGACAGTGTCCGCTTCCTTTCTTAAAATCCATAGGAGTTTCTTGGACGATTAGCTTCAAAAAGAAGCGAAATTTTCAGATATAACCTTTCATTTCATCAGTATGATTTCTCTATTCATATTGGTAACGAAGGTTAAAACTGAAGATAAATTCTTTATATTGAAAATAGTCAAAGAATGAAAAAGAAAAAACTAGAAGATAAAAAGTCAAAGCTGACTAGTTGGGTACGCAATATCTGAGGACGATAAAGGCGTTCCAGAAACTATTTATTTATTGTCGTTGAGAGTAAAGGCGCGCCCCTCCCCCACGCCGTTGGCATTTTAATAGAAACCTTGTAGAGGATTGGGTGTGGCTTCTATTATTATGATGTTAGAATCGCAGTTGTTCGTGCCCACCGTAGAACCCTTGAATACTCTGTCGCATGGATATTTGTTCAAATACGAGGAGAGTTAGAAAAGAACTTGGAAAAGGAATAACAAATGTAGCCACTTCTAATTTTTTCTTGAATCTAAGAAAACTGACTAGCAAATGCAAAGCTGTCCGTGTTGCCAAATTCAATCTAAGTACATTTATGAAGTGTTTAGTGTGTACTTATTCTCCTATATCATCTACGAAGCAGTACCAGGTATTTCTGGTCTTTATATTGAATGCAGTAAACTCGCTTTAATTTTATAGTTACCATAATAATCGAGAAAAACCTAGCGACTAGATCAATTCATGTAACTTTAAAGAATGCAGAGAGAAACGACTTTATGTTGGATCAAGCTACCAATTTAGACAAGACCTAATACTTCAAATTGTTTTTAGGCTCGTGTGGTTCAGTCAGCTTAGACGCGGTGAGGGCATTCAAGTTGGTGATAGCATTCTCCCCTACAATAAATCACTTATTGTGTCTACGTTGAAAAAGCAAAGCTTGTTTTTTAATTGGCGGTGTACATGCGAATTTTTGATAGGAAATTAGACGATATATAACAATTACAGGGTAAGAAAACTAGGATGGAAAATCAATGATATATATATTTACATATGCTATGTTGATGGTTTATTTTCTCCTACTTTGGCCATGTCCAAATCATCTTTTCGGCTATAAAACGATGAGTGGGTGACGAAGGGTGACGGGGAATGCTTTGGCTTAATAATATTGTTTCCTTGTAAAGTTAGACGTAGTAGAAGGCCTTGCAAAAGAATAAGGAGTAGAGAGAGGTGGTGTAGCCGCAGGCAATGACAGACTGTTCGAATCGTAAAACGTTGAAGCGTATGCAGACGAGGAGTACTTGTTATTTGTCGACAATGTCATGCGTTGATAGGCAGTATTTTCGGTATGAGGTTGATAAAAGAAAGGATTGTTCTGATGTAATTGCTTTTGAGAAGGGATAGTTCGCTTTAATTTACGGTTCCTCTTTTTGAGTGCCAATTCTTTTTGAGAACTGAAAAGCTTGGTTAAGGCCGCAATGATTTTAGGCTGTTGAATATTGTGCTCTTTACCAACGTTGACTGCAAGATCAGCAGGTTCATCAAGTTCATGAACTTCGACAGGGATTTTCAACGTATCAGAAAGCTCGACGTTAATGGTGACGAGAAGTGCGTTTTCGGGAGGTGGAGGTGGAGCAGTGGTACTGGGAACGATGGGTATACTGCGTTGGTAGTTGAGGGGTGTATTACGAGGCCCCTTGCGAACTTCAGAGTATTTTTGACGAGTGGGATCAGAAAATCGTGGTCTGTCGTTACAATTGTTATTAATGTTTGCGGTATCCTCGTGGTTATTGAGCCAACTATTATCCATGTCGCCCCAGGTAGTGTGGTTCAGATCTGTAGTTGATGGTGATGACTTATTATTGGGTATATAATTTTGCCGAGAAGCATCAGAGGGTATATCATTATTATCATTTGTAGTTGTAGGGTAAATGGTCCAGTCATCAGCTGCTGCTGGTGGAGCTGGTTCAGTACTCATTCCGGCCGTCGATGTACCCGTAGTTTTACTGTTCGGTACATCAGTCCAGCCAGGCATACCCCAACCGCCATTGTTGATGCTACCGCTATTTGTCTTATTCCATATTCCCCACCCATCTTCATTCACCATATGATCTCTCTTACTCTTCTGTTGTGCACTCAAGTCATGATCAATCATCCTATCTGAAAATGTCCAGTCATCATCATCTACTGAACCATTTTCCACATTCGCGTTCGCATTCTTCTTTCTTTCCTGTTCAATTGATTTCCTTTTATGTTCTACTACTGCTGCTTGAAACTTATTGTCCCACTTTTCATCTGTCTTTTTCTTATATGTATTCACTGATAAAGTACCGTTATCCTCCTATTTTTTTTAATATTTTTTTTTAAACAGAAAGATTAGGCAATTTAAATATGATCTAATTCGTGATGAAAACCTACCTTTTTGTCTTTATCATCATTGTAGTCAATTGTAAGTTGATTCAACTGTTTCGATATTTTATCTTCTTCTGCAGTAGCCTTTTGCCCAGTATCTGTTTCTGCATTATTGCCATTTGTCTTTGTCGTTGCCCAAAATGGTGTTTCAACTAACGTAGCATTGGCCCAACCTGTACTATTAGTATTATTCTGTAAGGGTGTCCTTATCGTCGATAATTCAGGTGGGCTAATCTTTGTCGAAGTGGTCGTTTTGGATGATGTCGATAAATTTGATATGGGTCGACTTGTGCTGGATGGAGAAGAGGCTGTCTTTGATTTACGTGCAGAAGATCTTCGAAAAGAGCTATTACTGCTCGAAGGACCATTCCGTTTCGATTGAGGAGTACTTGTTGTTGTCGATGTCTTTAAAGAGGATTTTTTGCTGTTGCGTGCTTTATCCGACGTAATAGCTGAGGTATTGCTTTCTCGTTCATTTCCCTTCTTTTTACTCTTTTTAGGCAGCGGTTTATTCAATCGTTGTGCCAAAATGACGTCTTCGTCGACTGGTATAAAGTTACGACCTTTTCTATGCAAATTACCACTACCAAGACCTTTTGGGCCCACATTAAAATCAGGATCCAACAGTGAATCCCATCCTTTCGGAGAGGGGTCATTTCCAGATTCTTTCGCAGGACTCGTAGGTGCTTGTGAACCCCAAGTGGTAGGCAAAGGTCCATACTCTTCGTCACTATCACTCATACTCCCCATCGGAATTCAAAGGTGTGTATTGCCGGTAATGTTGTGAGGTGTACGTATTCGATATAATAATTATAGTGATTATCTAAAGTAAGCCTCAATTATTAAAAAGATACTTCTGCACGTTGAAAAGAGCGACAATTAAATATGTCTGCTTTTTTTTGGGGCTCTAATACGTCGTATATACGCTTTGTAAGTTTTGTCGTAAAGAAAAAAAAAATGAAACGGAAAGAAACATGGGATCGAGAATTCAATTTTTTCTATAGCCACAGCACATTAAGTGAGTTAAAACCGATAAATTACTGCCTTCTTCCTAACTGTTAAAAAATTATTAAACTACGTATGAAACAACCAAGATGTATGAACGGAGACTAGAGAGCTCATTCTATCAGTCTTTTACTTTCTCTTGTATTTGTTTAAATTGGCTCAATGCAGCAGATACTCAGAGAACTTAACACATGCTGTTCCGTGCGGGTATGATAAAATTGACTTTATGTTATCAAACGCTTAAAAACGAGGAATAGATCCATAATAATTTAAACACAATTATTCACACTCTTGTGTAAAGGACGTTCCTCAGTTATCCAAGAGCAAGCTTAGTGAAGCATGGACTGGCTATAACAGTTGGTTTGGGCAGTTCGGCGTTACCGGCTATGATCGAGTCGGACTCCGCTTCCAAGCAATTTCTGATAAACCTTTCTGTCAGCAATTCATTAAAAACTGAAGGGAAAAAGGAAACCCCCAATTTGTTTTTTTTTGTAACTCTCTAAATTATATATCATGGGTAATGTATCTCAAACAACATGTAAATTCGATTTGAAGTAGAGAAAGCAGGAGGAGGACACTGTAATCTAAATGCTAGAATAGTTTATGGATTGGATGGATGAATGGGTAAAATGGATGAATATGTAAAGCTATGTTGGATGGATGACCCGCAGCTTAGAAAGCAACAACTAAAGAGATAGACGTATCATCTAATTGGTACACCGACCATATGAACAACGAAGCTTTTCACATAAATGAAGGCCTATTTAACGACAAAGCCTGATATAACGAACTCTCAACAAGTGTTTCGACGTAGACGGTTGTTCAACTTTGGTACCATTATGCAATTTCGTTATCTATTGATACGACAGCTGCTCTTTGATATTATCCGAACGACTTTCTGCAACACTAGCAATGATACGGAAAAAAAGTGTCCTTCCTCCTTTGTTTCAACTCTACGACGGATTCGACGCTTTACTCTCCATTGAATTCTGGTTACAGTCAATTAATTTTCTTTTATTCACAACTATTTGCAATCAGGTAAGGGACAACCTAGAGGTTTGAACGCTGCTCGTAAGCTCCGTATCCACCGTCGTGATCAACGTTGGGCCGATAAGCAATACAAGAAGAGAGCCCTCGGTACTGCCTACCGTTCATCTCCCTTCGGTGGTTCTTCTCACGCCAAGGGTATTGTTCTTGAAAAGATCGGTGTTGAAGCTAAGCAACCTAACTCTGCTATTCGTAAGTGTGTTCGTGTTCAATTGATCAAGAACGGTAAGAAGGTCACTGCTTTCGTTCCCAACGATGGTTGTTTGAACTATGTCGATGAAAACGATGAAGTTTTGATTGCTGGTTTCGGTCGTAAGGGTCGTGCTATTGGTGATATTCCTGGTGTCCGTTTCAAGGTCGTCAAGGTCGCTGGTGTCTCTCTCCTTGCTTTGTACAAGGAAAAGAAGGAAAAGCCCAGATCATAAACTATCCATTTTTTTGTTCGTATTTTTATTCCTCGTTTGAAAGGAAAAAGAAAGAACATATATGTATGTTAACATGTATTATGCGTTAAACCCACTTTTATATACATTTTCCTTTTCAATTTTCTCGTTGCTCTCGCTCAAATCATCACTTTTTCATTTGCTTTTATAATTTGATTATATTTGCGATTCTCATCAATGATTCAAGTTGACAGTGATGGTCGTTGGATGGGTTGTTATTTCTGCTTTGCTGATCCGTTGGGAAGTTATCAAATTGTTCCTCTAAATGATATTGTATGTAGAATACGACTATCATTGTTTCAATGGATGCCTCAACTTTCGCGAGCCGTTTTCAGTTCAATGAATTTTCTGAATGATACGAAAGCTGCGATTTCTATCCTTAAAACCTATCAATTTTCTTGATCAGCTAAGTTATAGTAGAAGAGTCTGGATCGTGAGGCTACGTTTTAAATTCTAATCAGCGCAGCATTATAAATCCTCGATTTTATTGATAACGATATAGAGTGTTCCTGTGAAGGTTCAATAGTCTACGGATTTCTTTATGGTAATCGATAAAAGATTAATTTTTACCAATCAACCGTGGTAAGGAAATGCGAAAATAGCTTTGAATCATGGTCTCTTCCTCAACTTACGGTACATTCTCACTTCTGACTTATTTTAAGTCTATCAAACTGTTCGGTTAATCCATATGCTTGGCTTTCTCAAACCGTCAGATTTTGGATAGGTTGATTTACGCACCACCTCGTCTATCGTTACTCCTACATTAACCATTGTTGGGAAGGAATGATGACCAGCTTATACAATGGCTTTTATCAATATCTCAAAAGGAGCCCTTGTTGTGCAGATTAACGGTAAGATGGAATAGCCCGAAAAAGCCACTGTAATTCCTCTTTTATACATTGCTCACAGCCTTCTGTTTTTTTGGTGATTTTCTTGCTACATTACTGTAAAAAAAAAAGCTTCTATTACTAAATAAGGCAAGATCATCTCCCAGCAAATTAAAAGCAAGTATGCCTGACGGCAAAAAAATGGAGCCACAGAAAGATCACTGGTCACTGATGTTCCGCTTTTTTTGCCTGTTAATTTGATTTTCCGTAAACTGTCAAAAATGAGGCCACTTTTGCACAACTTAACAGAGTTTTATTGTCTCATTCTTAATCTTTCTTTTTCTTCCCTTCTTTTTTTTAAAGACTCTCTTTTGTTTCCATCTGCGTAAACGAAGCCTTTTCAGAGAAGCGAGCAACTTATATTATTACAACAGCCGAATTGACAATTGTCGAAAGATTATGATGGATGCTGTTAAAAGTTTTTCTTTACTGACAAACAACAAGATTAACTGGTGGTCAGACGATATGATGGCAATATGGGTGCCTATTGCTGTTTATTGGATTGAATGTACCATCTTTGAAATCATCAGAAGAGCCGAAATCCCCTTTCTTGAGAAATATCGTCTTCATACACCCGAAGAACAAAAGAGACAAAATAAGGTTGGCTTTGGAAAGGTCCTTGTCATGGTTGCCCTGCAACATGTGGTGCAAATGGTTCTTGGTATTGCTTTGATGAAGCAGCAATCCCCCTTAGCTGACAAATTAAAATATGAAGCAGCTATCTCTCGCTATACCGCAATTGCTTTAAATGTTTTTACAAATCTCGGACAAAGTAAGGAAAAAGCTATGTTGTATGCTACCAATGCTGCTATCATTGCTCAAGATTACCTTCGCCCTACTTTACAATTCGTAATTGCTATGTAAGGATCCAAAATTTTGTGTCGACATACACACCTGATTTGTAGCTATTAATTAAGGCAAATTGATGGTTATTTGGTTTTGCTGACTAATTTTTTACTATTGCATTGTATTCAAATCTGTAGGCTTATTGTTGATACTCACCAATATGTCCTTCACCGATTGGCTCACACCTACACTTTCCTTTACAAACACATGCATTCTCATCACCATCGTCTTTATGTTCCTTATGCTTTTGGTGCTCTTTACAATCATCCTTTGGAAGGCTTTTTGTTAGATACCTGTGGTGCTGCAATTGCCTTTGAAGTGACCGGTATGTCTCCTCGCCTCGGTTTGATCTTTTTCACTTTCTCCACTATGAAAACAAGTAAGTTCAGTCTACCCTAGAGTTCGTCATCATTTGCGTACGTTGTAAATCTTATTTTTCTTACATGTATCTGTGTATAGTCAACGATCATTGTGGTTACAATTTCCCTTGGGATCCTTTGAATTTGTTATTTAACAATAATGCCATTTAGTAAGTTTGGTCGCACGTCTGTGAGAATGACATTTGTGGATATTAAAGCTAGGAATTTAACAGATTTTGCGTTGGGTTTTTTCTTTTTAGCCATGATATTCACCACCAACCCTATGGTATCAAGACTAACTTCTCACAGCCATTTTTCACCTTTTGGGATCATCTTTTCAATACTGAATTCAATCAAGTGATGAAGGCTAGAGCCGAAAAGAAGGCTGGTGGAGCCAAATCAAACTAAAAAAAAAAAAAAAGAGTCATTTTGGCTCTCTCTTTCTGTGTATATTTTTTTTTCCCCCTCCTTGCATGTTTTCATATATTTTATTAATTGTCATTTCATTGTCTTGATGGGTTAGCATTTAGCCGAAATCTTTCATTGTTACTATAATCATATTTTTTCAATTTTTTTCTTATGGTAGATCCTTATTTTAAATTTGTAAATCAGTTTTTATTCTTTAATTACATAATAAAACTTTCCGTTAAAGTATATTACATTTTATCTTTTATGAAAGCTGTGTTCGAAAACGTTTTTTACTCTTAATTCAACACTGTGGAACAGGATAGGCCTATTTCCTTGATGCAAGCAATTCTCGACATCTCCTTACAGACATTATAGATGAGAAGGGTGTGGAAATACATGTATGGTTCTCATGGAGATCTATCATTGCTCTAATTCTTCTCATACAATTCTTTTTCGCTGACTTTGACCACCATCAAAAGCCTTTCAAGGCAAGTTGGCCTTTTCAAAGAGGCCTTGGAAAATCTTTGTATACTAAATTTGTATACATTGACTCTAAGCTCATTTCTGCTGTTATTACGATATTTACATATAGGCCAGTTGAGTTTTATGCGAACAAAAAGTTGGCTAAGACATTTCCTTATTCTCACGTTATAAGAAATGTTAATGGTTAGTATTACGTCTTTACTCTGTTGATATCACACGTATAGCAATCAACCTCAGATTTGATATAAACATACTATGGCTTGGTTTATGAACTTACTACAGCTGTAAAGGTTTACCTTTGTAACTGTTAACTCATTAACCATATCAAAGGGTTTATTCTTGTTTCTGATGTACTGATGCTGTAAGCCTTTTCTTCGTGTGAGTTCGTAACCTTTACACTTGCGATAGACCGATGCAATGATATAGACCGTTTTGTCAATGGTCCAGCAAGTAACAAAAAGGCGAAGAAGCAAGCAATTTCCATAAGAATTGGAAGCGGAATTCATAAAGAAGACAAAAAGGGATGACACTGTGCCCAATATTGATAAAGTTATTATATTACAGCAGGAAGCTGCTCCATAATTTATGTCCCATTCCAAGCACTGTATGATTACTTTAATGTTTGAACTGATAAAATAATCAACAGTGAAAGGAAGAAGATAAATTAGACGAGGCTAGAACAACCAAATATATAAATGTAAGATACGAAAGTGATTGCTTGATCTTGTTAAAGACTTATCTCAAAAATGTAGCTAGCTGTAAAACTTGTTGTATTGAATAGCAAGATGTGGAGCTATGAAAACAGAAGGGGAGATTAAGATGTGAAAGGGTTAATCCGAATTGCACTATGTCTGTGACTGTAAATACCACAGCTTCACATAAGTGATACCGTACCTATTAAGCTAGTATAAGTAGTTGATAGCTTCTATAACAAAATTGCTCTTAATTGATAAATCTCCTTCATAAAGTGAATTCTATTCTTATCACTATTGCTTCAAATACATGACAATTATCTTTTTCAGTTAGTATTTTTTTAAGCGAATTTAGATGCCTTTGCGGTTGTACTTAAGCAGAGATTCTATCAGGATTCATTTATTTTGTCCCTTGGATATGGGAAGCTTGTGGAGAAGTTAGCAAGCCAGACTCATCATAAATTCTAGTTCGAAGGTCACTCTTTAGTGCATGAACGTGGTTGTAAGTATAACTGAAAATTGTTTGCATTGTTCAAATTATTACGTGAAGTATCGAAGGCATAGTGGTTGTGCATATTCACGCTGCTGTGGAAAACTTATCGTCGAGACAGTTAATTTGGTGATATTATAAGCTTTCAAACCCACCTTATTTTACCTTATGAAGCGTGTTAACGAATTTCGAAAGCGTCTACCGTACCTGAAGGCGCAAAGGATTGTAGGCTTATAATTCTCTGAATGCAGTAAACAGAAATTCTTGAAAATATACTTTTGATGAAAATTGTGAACAGAACAACACTGTGTATATGTTTATTATACATTCCAACATTTGACCGCTGCCCAAACTTAATGAATATAGGTTCCGCCGAAAACAATTCAATTTACGTCAAAGAAAAGTAGCGCCATGGCGGACAAGGGAAGGACACGGAAGATCTTATTGAAAATTAAAGGTGCAGAAAATTATTTGAGTTGTGTTTAACTTTTAGAAACAACAATGACAACTTTTCCTACAGCTATGATCAAACAAACTTGCCGGTTGCGTTCGACACGAGAGTGATCTTTCAATTCAAAGGTCAGGGTCCTACAGCAAAGGCAGGATTGCAGAGCAGATTTTACTACGAATGATAAGAAGCATTATTCATCGGTAGAAGACGGTGTATATGCCAATGTGTACTTTGTTTTGAATATTCTTGATCTTAAATTCTCAACCGTGGTCATAAAGTTCCTATCTACTGCCATAGCATATTCGCTTGCGTGAGTTGCCTTATGCTATTGGCAGCGTGACTTGGATACGGCTAAAACAATTCGTTACTGAGAATGAAATAGCAGTTTCTTTACCATTGATACTGTTTTTTCGCTTGACTTTCGCACGAAATGGCTATTAAATTGAGATTATCTTACAATTAAATTCAGACTAATTTAAAAAAATTATTTAGATGAAATGTATAGTTTTTCAGATCATACCTTTTCTGTCCAAATGCTCAATGCCAAATGTGCGACCTACTCTTACTCAAACAAGGTAAATATACTGTGCCGAAGCACAGAATACCTACCATGTTTGAGTATAAGTAACGTCCAGCAGCAGTTAATAAAAGCTTCAGAAACGTACAGTGAGAAATTTCACAAGATGAACTCACCTAAACGCGTAAGTATCTTTAAGCCGCCTGGTTCGAGGAACCGACAGCACCGTCTTCGCTACGGCGATTCTGTGGGGTAAACTGTGAGGGTCTTCCATGACCTGCCCAAACTGAAGCGGCAATAGTCATCATATTCTTTGAAGCATTTATATCACGTTGCCAAAGTATGTGGCAGTGTTTACAAACTTTCGTACTGTAACAACGTGAACCAGCACCGATCTTTACACTTTCCATATTTTTGAGCAAACAGTTGTTGCAGACCTAATATTTGATTGTGCATGTATAAGTAAGGAATGTAGAAAAACGGCTCATAGAAATACGGCATATATTGCACAGTATAAGGGAAATGTTAATTACCTGCGACGTGCAATATTCATCAATGTCGACTACCGCAACAAGTTGTTGCTTCTGCCTTTTTAATAAGATTTTATAGAGGACACCTGTGACACCAGAGATTTGTCCTTTCATTCTTACTGTGTCTTTTCCCGACATCCCCGTCCCGAACACGACAAGAGGAATGACGAGCCTTTTGTCCATAAACTGCTCTTGACGCCAGATTCTCCGTCCATCTTCCTTGTATCTGTATCAGAAGTAGATCTTTAAGTGCCTTAAGAATAGCCATCTACCACCAAAAACGCTTACCTGCATAAGTCAACGTCTTCTTTTCTCTTCGGCTCCTCTTTTATCGTTTTTTTCTTTTTTTCTTCTTGAGCCTCCATACGCTCCCGTTTTGTCTTTTTAACTTTGTTTCTAATTGTCTTCTTCTGGCCATTCTTCAGTCGTCTTTTCCTTTTCTTGTTTCTGTTTGTATGTTTTCTTTTCCTCCTATTATACTTGCGACCGCCGTCAATAAGCACATTAGCTACCTCAGCATCTGCCCGTTGTTTGCCTTGGTAATTGTTGAAGTTGAACTGGGCCGATTTGAAGCTGTAGAAGTCAAATAGTGTCTGCAGATGCTGCAATGTGTATTTCAAGTACACAATATAGGCCTCTTTGGATACGACCTTCGGTGAAGGCAGCGATGACTCAATGGACGTTATTCCTTTCCTTTCTTTTAATTTCTTCGAATAAGTGCTTCTCCTCGTGTAGCCCGCAAAGTTGGCTCTTTCACTTTTGCTGCAACTGCGTATCTCGTGATTAACATTGTTGAAGCCAACCGCAGCTGTAAAAATTTCATTCCGCCCAGGATCAACAGTAATTGGGTGAAAATACTCACCCACTTCCACGAGATTGAAGTCGTCTAGTTGTAGTAGTGCCTTTGTATTACCGGAAGTAGCCTTTCGTCTGACAAACTGTAGTGTGATACCATGTCCATCGCTTTGGGCAGTGCAGTTTAGCTTTATTTCACGATCGTTAACAATATCATCGACGGAACTGTATCCAAACGTATATAAGTTAAAAATGCGGTGAAAAACCTCAACCTGTTCTCTGTAGGTGTTTCCAGGATACTTTTGGCTCGTTATAATAGACAGCGTTTTGTGGTTGATATGGATATGGCGCCATTTCAAAGAGGGCATTGGAAACAAAGAGAAAAGTCGTGGCTTTTTTTGCTCGTCTGTAGTAGCTTCGGAAATAGACAACACCTTCTGCAGCATCAAGCCTAACGCTGGTAGGAACATAGACGCGTTGGCAGTAAGATTTTCTGTGTTCGGGATCGCGGGCAGTACGTCTTCAACAGCTTTGCATATGGCATTAGCCTCCTCTAACCGCTCCAAACCGGCCACCCCGTTTGGCCATTCGTAGTCCCCCTTCATTATCTTTTTGAAGCAGTATTCGTTGACGATTCTGTCGATTTCTCTTTTCTTATGCTCCTAGAACATAAAATAAACAGAACTTCGTGAGACACTCTGCTACTACAGTTGTTATGGATGCGATCATGACTTACAGGGAACAGATGCTTCAAACATGTTCGAGCGTAGTGCTTGAGCCTATTTTCAAAATTCTCTACTATAAAGTTTGAATAAGTAGTGGCCAGTGTCACGCAGGCCGCTGCCAGCGAATCGCTGTATCCTTTCATGGGATGTGTCTTCAGACTGTAAACGATTGTAAGAAATTTGCTTTTAAAGTCATCAAAGGCAAGCGTGACCGACATGTCCATGTATTGTCGATTTCTGACCCGCTTCCCTAATATAAGATTGCAGATGCTGTACCAGAAGTTCTGCTCATAAAGGTATGGGTGACCAGTCGTTGTTTCGTAGTTATCAGTAATGTAGTAGTTCACAAATAGTTGGGCACTATACACCACTTGACGGGTAAATTCTGCTAATTTGATGATGTTTTCTGTAGCGACTTGAGCAAACGCTGGTCTCATCAGTGTGGTTAGAAGCAGCTTCCTGCTGTAGACTTCATGACCATCTTCGAACAGCTGGCGGAGCAAGACATCCTTTGGGGGCTTGTAGTTCAAGCATAGTGGTGAAGATGATCTACTATGGCCTGCTTTACCGCAAGAGGAACAAACAACGTCTTGTTCTGCTCGTTTCTTGCTGTCTTCCAACTTCTTCTTTTTTCCTCTAGCCTTTGCAGCCTTAGTCTCGTAATCATCCTTCGCTCCTGCTTTTCTTTTTTTGGCTTGAAAACGGGTATGGTAAGAGATCTGTTTACCTTTCATTCAGAAAGTGATAATACGGCTTACATGCATCGTAAAGCTGGCATTTGTAACTTTTTTTGTTGATATGACCAACTTCTCCACAGTCCTTACAAATTCCTACATTCGTAAGGAGTATTGAATTGTAAAACTCTGTAACTGAACATAAGATAGCAAAGACATACCTTCAGCAATTTCTCTTTTCTTTCTTTCTAATTTTCGCTTGAGATGGCTCTTAGCTTCTCGAGAAGGCATAATTGCATAAGCTTATAGAAGATGTAAACAATATTAGAGTGGGAATACTTTCTCTTGTAGAAAAAGAAAAAAAGTGATAAAGTTTTAGATGAACAGAGATGCCGAACAGTCAATGAGAATGCAAAAATATGAGTCATTTACATAGAATACAACTGGTCGCCTAGTTGTCATGGCAATTAAGAAAAATGTACGTAATTAGTTACAGACGATCACACTATGACTGTTTGAGAGAAAAGGCAGCCTGTTTTGAACCAGATACGGAGTAGTACGACACAGCCTGTGCTTATATCAATCGAATAGTACGTTATCGTTCAGAAGCTTATGAATAAGAAGTTTCCTGACAATGTATGGTCTCCAACATTTAAAGAGCTTATAATGGTAGAAAAACAGATAGAAACAGATACCATGACCATACCTCACTTATTAAATATGCCATCAACGAAAGCAGATATAGGCCGCTTTTTCATCCATCTTATTTACCGGTTGTTGATCCTATAAGTAAGCGCTTGGCTAAGGATAAAAATAACACCAAAGGCACACCATTAGACAGCAATAAGCTCTTACACCACGTATTGTGCAAGCCTGCAAAACGTTTATTCCTTAGATCAGGCATGCTGAAGGGAAAGATACGTACAGAAAGAAGAGGGCCTAAGATAGTTTATTGAAAGTTTTTTTTTTTTTGTAGATTATTTTATTCAAAAATAAATAAATTCGTCAAACATCTTTGAGGGATGGGGCATGGAGAAGAAAAAGACACTTTCTGTGGTGGGTAATTAATCTAAGGCAGCCGCTTCCAGCAAGAGCTGTGAAGAAGACAGGCTCAATGAATTAACATTGTGAACTTTACTAAGGATGGATTGGCGGGGGGTGTCAAACGGAATGGCATACAATATCATTCGAGAAAACGATGTCCATATTTCCCAATGGATATTAAAGCAGACGGTGAAAAATCGAGACTTTTCAGACGAAGGTAGGAATGGGTGGTGGATATACTGAAAGTGTCCGAATTTTGGAAATAAGTTATCGAAAAATAATTACTTGGATTGTCTGAATTAGGTTATTGAAAAAATCCAATTTTGATAGAAGAACGTCTAAATCAAAACCGAAAATACTGTAGTGAGGGTGAAATAAGCGATTCCCCTTGCCCTATCTACGTCATCAGACTATTTTTGAAAGAGCGCTCTGTTTACGATACAAGGCGTATATAAAGCGGTGCAACTGCCAACCTTTTGGATTTCTTCTTTACTTTTTTTCAAGTGAGAATTGGATGTTGCTACTGTACTCCTTTTGTAGCATGACTATCTGTCATGTGAGAATTGGATGTTGCTACTGTACTCCTTTTGTAGCTTGATGAAAGTCAGATCAGATCCAAGTCAGAATTGGATGTTGCTACTGTACTCCTTTTGTAGCATGACTATTTGTCATGTGAGAATTGGATGTTGCTACTTTACTCCTTTGGTAGCTTGGATCGTTGCCTTTGACTTCTTTTCAGGTGAGAATTGGATGTTGCCGTTATTGTACTCCAGTTGTAGCTTGATAGGGGTCCGTCGAATCAGGTTTGGTTGCTGCGTTTTACTTTACTGGTTCTTCGTACACCAGAAGTAGTTCGACAGGAGGCAACTTTGGGTTCTGGGGGTTGGGAGTATATAGTCTTCACCTTCTCGTGGTTACTCCTGTTAGTAGAAGCTTAATGCTTTGAAGCGAAGAGAGACTCTTTCTTACACATCTTGCAGAAGTATTATTACGATTACACTCTTTAGTAAAATAGTTTTTGTTCTTTTATTTTATTTTTCATATGTTATAATGAATAAAGTTTGTCATTAGTCCGTGAAAGCAGTTGATGGGTTCTTTTATTTTAATTTTCATATGTTATAATGAATAAAGTTTGCCATTAGTCCGTGAAAGCAGTTGTATGGGTTCTTTTTCTATCACCCGCAAAGAAACACGGAGGGAAATATACTTCAGAGCCTTCATTCAGCGAAATTGAGGCAGAAATTGCTTTCAAATGGTTAGTGGTTGATTGAATTGCCATAGCACAATTGTACACCAGCTTTAATACGGGCGGCAATTGTTTTGGTATTTCAGCGACGGATTCTGGCATATGATAGCGTCGAGATGTACCTACTAGGGCAACAGATCCTTTATCACACGTCATTATTTGAGCAGATATATACGTTCCTATCAAACAAAGAGATCAATTAATATGAAATTAATATGGACGAGAATCCTTTTATGTATATATATATATATATTTTACCACTTATTACGAATGCAATGACTTTAAACTTTTTGGGCATAACTCCATAGTCTTTGATAAGATGTAAGATGAAATTTTTCAACATTAGTGGTGTTTTTATCTCTAATTCTTGCAACTCCTTCGTTCCTGTTGGACCATTGTTGTGTAAACCAACTTCGACACATCCAACTTCATGAGTCAAATATTTAAATACCAGATCAGCATGATTAGCTGCTTTTGTCCTATTGATTTTGCTGATTGAACCTATCAGTCGATGTTTGTTAATTTCTTCGGAACATGCAGTGCTTCGCGTGTTTCTATTTATGAAATCAAAATATTTCATATCCGTCAAGACAGCTCTTCTCTCATAGTACCAATGCTGTGCATGACTTACTTTTCAGTATTAGTGCCACTTAGCTGTTTGCTGGTTTTGATGAAACCGTAAACGTCGTCCAAATGATCTGCCTCAGATTTGTTCGGTGCTAAAGTAGATCCATTGATGAAGAGCAAAGCATAATTAATTATGCTAGTTTTGAGCCAATACTTTTCTCTATCATGAACCGGGTCCGCATGCACAGTCTCCATAGCATCATAGATCGCTCTAAATGTTGTCTGGTGGTATAACATTAACGAAAATGGAGTTAAAAAAATAAAAAAAAATAAAAATTTTACCTTTTGGTTTAGTAATAATAATATGTCTGTCAGTTCGCTAGGTAGGTCATCATTTAG
Organism: Mycotypha africana; assembly: GCF_025528875.1. NCBI lineage: Eukaryota > Fungi > Mucoromycota > Mucoromycetes > Mucorales > Mycotyphaceae > Mycotypha > Mycotypha africana. Next base: position 399,964 of record NW_026515727.1, on the reverse strand, counting down.
CGAGTGATCAACGTGTTCCTTTATTTCTACGAGATCCTCTGAACTGAAATGATCGAGCCAAATAGGATCATTAGGATTGAAAATCATTGAGTGTGCAGGGCTGAAAAAAAGTGTCAATAATAAAATACAAATAAAACTGTTGCTAATAGGTTTACTTACTGGACATAATTAAACGTTTTTGATACGTTGTAAATTGTATATTCTACATCGGTTCCTGAACTCAATATCCATCTATTTTTTATTTTGCTATGGATGTCTTTCAATGTAATATAATCGGTTGAGATTAATTTCTTTTGGTAATTAAGCGAAGAAGTGCTACTATTGCTATCTTTGTTGCTAGTTTTTGACGGTGTTGAAGAATTTGATTGTGAGTTGTGTGAGCTGGATAATTCTTTTTCGATTACTTCCCATTCATCTTCACGGTCAGCTGTGCCTGAATCCAATTTCAACTTTTTAGCAACAACTTTATACGCGTGCTTCCATAGTGATTTATATAGATTAGTTTCTTCCCCCTTGTAATTTGATATTATTTTATCTTTCATATCCAAGATAAATTTATTCCAGCTTAATTTTCTCCTTCTTGACAAAGTAGCTGTGAAGCTATTTCTAAAATTGTCACTGTTTATAAGGACTCACGCTGTATATTTAACATCAATTTTTTTTTTTTAACAACGCGTACCGTCTTTATATACTTCTTCAATAATCATGGCGACAATATATTGTTGTAGTAAGTTGAGTGTATGAAAGAACAGGAAAGAGTTAATTTATCTCATTAGGGCGTAATGGTTATTTATTTATTGCTAAATAGTTGGAGTCACACATACACAGAGAGGTGGAACTCGGAACGAAAAAGGAGGAGAAAGGAACTCATATGATTATATAAGACAAGTATGAATCAAAGAACGCTAATCTTTCATAAAGGCTAGGTCTAGACATTTCATATGAGCTATTGAAATCGGAACAGTAGCATCGGATGCATACTGCCAGTGGTAGTACCATATTTCTCAAATTACATTGGATATGATAAACATGCATTTGTTCACGGACATATCAGCTAAGGTCAGAGCATTTAGTGTATAAATACACTATGACTGCTCTATATTGAAGCCAGGGATATGTAAAGGTAAGATGTGAGTCCAAAGATACCATTTTTTGGGAAACTTCAACATGAGATGATACAAAGCATCCTCCTCGACCTGACAAAGCAGAACAAGCTGGATTAGGCATGGTATCAAAAGGTTATAGCAACTTTTTATGAAAATACAACGCAGAAGACTGCGATACCAAATCATATGTGTTTATGAGAACAAAGGACTTGCCCATAACAGCTTCATAGAAATAACAGGAAATATGGTAATGTCAAGAGATATACTGCACAAAAGCTGAAAACAGAAATTGACAAAGGTCAACAGTATTGAAGTTCCCAGCAATAAAATTGACGATTCAATGAAAACTTGTACATAATGTAAACGGTTAAATACAAAAACACAATATATCTATTATAGACTGTTTCCTCTATGTAATGGTTGACAATTTCTCATTGCCAGCGGATGTCTGTTTCAATTGTTGCTGTTGCTCTTCCGAAGGCTTTTGCTTTACATCTTGTCGACGGGCTTTCTTCACGGCCCATGAGTATTGTTGTGGCCAAGTAATTTCAACATTCAGAGCCTGAGCAGCTACCAACACGAAAGCGCTATTTCTTAGAAATTCACGGCCTGCTAAAATGTAATCTGCTTCCTTTTTCTGCAAGATGTCTTCAGCATCTCGACCTTCTACAATCAAGCCTACCGCAGCGGTATCAATACCAGCATCCCGTTTGATTTTCGCGGCAAATTGTACTTGGTACATCTTTTCAGTAGGATATCTAACACCTTTAATGATGCCACCACTTGAACAATCAATGAGATCAACACCCAATGATTTCAATTTTTTGGCTAGTTCTACCGATTGATAGATGTCCCAGCCCTCAGGACTTTCGCCCATGGGATCTGGGTTGGTATAATCCGAACAAGATAAACGCACCCATAAAGGTTTATCGTCGGGCCATACTTTCTTCACACTTTGTACAATCTCCAACAATAATCGGATTCTGTTTTCGAAAGAACCCCCATATTTATCTGTACGCTGGTTCGAACTGGCAGAGTAAAAGGTGCTAATCAAATATCCATGAGCGGCATGGATTTCCAAAACTTCAACATCAGCTTTATCAGCTCTTACAGCAGCATCGGCAAATGCTTGAATTGTATCCTGAATTTGCTCTAGAGTCATTTCGTGCGGCTTTGGGTAATGGGATGCAAATGGGATAGCGGAAGGTGCCATACAATTGTTAGGCCAGCCTCCGTTCGATTCTTTTTCGACATAATCGCCTTTAAAAGGAGGTGAGGTAGAGGCTTTCCGACCAGCATGACCAATTTGAATACCCGGAACAGAACCCTGGGACTTAATGACCTCAACGACACGTTGAAGTGCGCGCATTTGATCATCGTTCCAGAGACCGGAATCTTGAGGTGTGATACGTCCCTCTGGTACCACCGCAGAAGCTTCCACCATGACAAGACCAGGCCCTTTAAGAGCTAATGAACCGTAATGGGCAATATGGAAATCGTTCAATATGCCATCAGCAGCACTATACATACACATGGGCGAAACCCCAAGACGGTTATGCATCTTGACAGATTTGCATTGATACGGTTGAAAAAGCTTGACTTGTTTGGCGTCTTCCGCATGAACGGGTAAGCCAGCTGGTTTTTGATAATTTGAAGCAAGTGAAGGGACAGGCATTAGTGGGTTTAATCTGTTAAGATGTGTGCTCTATGGACTCGAAAACAGCGTAAAGGAGAGAAAGGGATATATATGTTTTATAAAAGCTCATGTTACAACATATTTGCTTGTGCTATTTTCATCGTTAGCTGATCTTGAAATTTTACTGCATTGCTGCATTAGGTTTTCAATGCTTATGTCAGAATTTGTTGTAAGCTGTTTCACTGTTCCACAAGTTTGAATCAAACCAACAAAAGCAAGTCCTCACATTACTTCATAAGCCAATGAACAGATCAAAAGTAGTGTATCAAAATACAAGTAAATGTTAATATTACATTAAAGGAAAGGAGAGGTGGATTCAAATCTATTCTTTTCAAAATAACCTTCTTACACACAATTTTAAATAATTATCATCTTTCTAACAATTGTAGTTCATTGAATGTCTTTAAGCCTTTCTCATAAACGCCAAAAAAAATCGTACCGCCAAGCGATATCCACATTACACGAGGCCCTATTTCAGCAAATAATTTCTTCGGTCCTTCTTCTGATATAATCCGTTTCATCGTTTGCACTATATCTGTATAAGGTCGAGTACCTGTTTCTGAAGACTTTGTGGAAAGTATAATCCTTGTTTTACATACGTCCAAAGGTGTTGTTATAGCTGCAGCTATACCTCCTGCGATTGATCCCATCATAGCTGCCTCAAAAGGCTGTACTATCCTATTTCCATGATGCTGGGTGTATTTGTATTTAAAATATTCATACATTGGAAACTGTATGCAAGTGAATGGAATTTCTCGGGCAACTGTTGGTAGAAATCCACGGTAAAGCCCTAAAATGCCTTCCGTTCGTAATATGCTCGATAATGCATTGTAGGTTGCGCTGAATTGATTGATCTGCATGCGTTGTTTTATAACTTCAGTAGGGACACGTATTGTACAAGCAGATATGTAAACAAATGATTACTGTTAGAATTAAGAAATTTATAGCTGTGTGTACTCTGTGCGATTTGTCCTGAACTTACTATTTCACCACAAGTGGCGGCTGTCATATAAATATAAGATGATTGTAATTGTTGGTTATTTTGGTGCTGGTAATCCTGATGGTTATTTGAAGAGGTTGTATACATAAGTCGTTTGATTGCTTCGTAAGTTACGAAAAATAAAGCGGCTTCAAAAAAAAAAAAAAAAAAAAAGTTGCGAGTTAAGGTCAATTTTCAGCTCAATTCAATTGCTCCCCGTCATATATACAGCATTCAATGAGTTACCTTTCGGTGCACTTCCAACAAAAGAAGATAGCATGCCTGAGTAAATTTTTCTAAACCCTCCTGCCAGCGCAAACCCGCCTTGCGATTGTAACCTTGTTTTAATGGTATCTAGACGGAGCAAATGCAAGTGCAAATGAAACGTCAATAGGGTACAGATCGTCGTCGTCAAGTAAATATTGTTTCCTTGACTGCTCGATTTCTTTCCCTTGAAAGATTACCTAAGGGAAATAGAACAGAGTCAGCAGCTGTTCCTGCCACTGCTCCGGCCATCAAGGCCTGTCGAAGCGTAGCGCGATAGACGGTTTTACTGCAATTATGCTGATAACTATCACTTTCCATTCAGTTAGATAGCAGAAACTGCTAATACTTGTAGTGGTGCTATTATAGCTAAATAGTGTGATCTGCTTCAGCGATTGTTCTTGTAGCCTTTCTGAGGTCTGGGCTAGGTTATGTTCTTCAATATTTTCATCGGCATACTATACTGGCAAGGTTTTGCAGCAGGACTGAGTTATGTATGGTAAGCTTTGTTTGAAAAGGATGAAAACAAGCCAATTCGTATATTGTTCGTCTCCACTTCAATATAACGTCCGCCGTTGAACTACCAATCGCCGGACGCCTTTTTTATTGCTGGGACGCAAAAACCTGACTGCGTAGCCTCCCAAATAAGGGATCATTTTATTGTGTGAACCTGAAAGTTCTATTTTCGCTTCTTTTATATCTCCTTCCTTTATTATTGCATGTCCACCTTTATAGACCCTTCAAGGACAAGCGCATCTAATACAAATTCATTCTTATACCATAATGATTCATCTTCTTCTCCTGTAATATGCAATAGTAATAACAGCAGTCATCAGCAGATACAACAGCAGCAAACACAACATATACAACAACAACAGGCTCAAGCAGCAATAAATGCTGATTTCACAAATACAGCCGACCATATTAACTACAGAACATCTGCGAAGCCTTCAACAGTAACGACATCATCCACTACTAATCTCTCAATTTCTAACGATGATGTAGTTAGTTACGATTCGTCCATTCACAACGTCCATGACCGTCGCATTTCTTCTTCTTCCATAAACTCTTCCGCTTCTTCGACCTCCAACTCTTCAACTTCTTCAATAAAATCAGGCGCAACGTTTATAAACTTGAAAAAACCGGTACAAATCTCTGAAACAAACATTATTAAGGATCATCATCACCAACCGAATCAACAACCGTCATCGGTTTCGTCCCTGAAAAATGGGTTTCACTATTCAGTATCCACTGCTACAACTATTACGGCGTCCAAACCTTCTCATACTACTAAGCCCACCAAATTAGAAATTTTGCATGATAGACCATCTATTTGCACAACAACCAATAGTCGTTCTTTTATCATAAACACTACTGCTTCTGCTGCTGCAAATATCACGCCCTCTTCTACCGCCGCTGCATCATCCATCAAAACACCCGATTATCATCCTCATCATCATCATTCTGTAATTACTAGTACAGTTCCAGCAGCAGCATTAGCTGATAACAGTAATACTACCCCTACGAAGAAAAAAAAGAAACAGTCAAATCAACAGAAGTTACAAAAGCGCTGTAGAAAAGAAAGATTCGCACAAGTCAAGAACGAATATGAACAAAAAATCAAAGCGTTTTACCAACAATTAACCTTAGGCTGTCAGCAAGAGCACTGTAAGAATAAGTTTTGTGCCTCGGGACGGCGAGGACTGATGAGCTTACAACCACAAGCAGCCTTAATTCTGTCCATTCAACTTGCCTCTATGCCTAACCCAGATTCTAGGTTGTGTCCAACTACAGCTATAACGCAATCAGATAGCAAAACGATCTCAAAAGTTAGTGAACATAAGAAAATGAATATCGAAAAGCGAGAGATTGATAAAGGAAGTCAGGAACAGATTACATCAAAATCATTTTTACAGTCTCTATTTAATTCTTCACCGTTTTCTGGACTCTTCAATAACGAATTACTGCTCAAGGATAAGAAGCGAACCGATAGTATCAACGTACAGCAAGTAATTTATGAGAGTAGGAATGAGGCACAGTACGACAAACAAAAGCGTCATCGTACGACTATCAATGGTGATAATGATAGGAATAATAGCTGGAGTACAAGGTTTTGGAAATTATTAGGATATCTCGATGGCAATAGCACTAAAGAAAACATTATCGATCTCAGCGAGGAGGATGAATTAGATAGCTTAGCTGGTGAAATAGAAAGTGAGAGACCAACTGGATATGGCGATAATGAGGACGTTACGAATTTGTTTGAAGCGTATTACCAGATTGATGATAGCGATAGTAGTAGAACATTAATAGACCGTTCTTCTTTGTCTACGGAATCCGAAGAAGAGGATTATTTTGTCATTCTTCCCACATGTGTCAGTCGTTCAGATGAATCTGCCAGAGTTCTGCAACTAGCTCTTAATGGCGATATTCCCTTGAAAAGCCTTCTGAAATGGTGTAGATCAATATTTCAAAATTGGGAAGGAATTGGTAATAGCTTCTTGTTGTCAGAACAACAGCAACAACAACGCGCAAACACTTTTTCAGCTTCACTCATGAATTTGGAAGAACTAAACAGGTTCTATCAAGCTTTTTTACCGCAGCAGCAGACACAGAGCGATCTTGCTACAGAATTGAAAACAACTCATCCGAAAATCAAAGAGCAAAAGGAACAATGGCAACTACAGTTAGTTGAAACTATTTCCAATAGTTCTGAGACACTTCTTGATCGGATGCTCGCAAATTTAGATTCACTTTTAGAATACCAGGAAGATAGTCGAACACAGGCAGATTCAGACGCGGAATATGATAAAGGCATTCATACCACGATTATTGAATGGGGCCGCTCTATCATAGGAGTATTCGAATGGATGAGATGCTGTGATCAGATGTTATATGGATTGGAGAAGAGTGAACAGAAGGAAGAAAACAGCCAAATTGATATTGATCCTTTCGATGAACCTGATGAAGGAATAACAGCTTTATTTACTGGTGTCAATTCCAAGAAGCAAGATGAAAATATAAATGCGAATGCAACTGGTCGGTTATCGACTGCTGTCTATAAAAATCACATTATATTGAACCATAAAGCCTTTTTAGTCCTCAGTAAGATTGGAAACGAAAAGAAGTCTCTGCTGAGGAAGGTGTTAGTAGAGATGATTGCTGGTTTGGATTCCTCTCGAGTGGAACATTTAGTAAAGATTGCTCAAGATTATCTCTCGGACCACTTTCAAGCAGGACCGTACAAACATGGATTAGAAGACAATGTTGTAATTGCTTTGAAAAGCCTTGAGCTTATATGTAAGTTAAAATACGTGTGCAATGCACAGTCTTTGAGGAGCAGTCTTCTAACATTTAAGGCACCCATTTTTTATATTAGATCACGCTAATATGAAGATACCCAGCGCACCCATTATTTCACCACCTAAGTTTTACAATGAAAGAATCTGTAGCAAACTCAATCTCAAAGTTGAATTCCGCCGTTGGAAACAAGTCCTATTATACGGTGAAGGGTTAACAAATCGTCGATCAAACCTTCTCTTGCCAACCACAAAACCTGCCTCGCTTAACAACCACCGATTATTTACATCTTTATCTTCTACAATAACTTCATCACCTTTTCACAATAGTAAAACCGGTACTCTCACTCCTGAAGACTATCGATTTTCATGGCTGAGTTATCCGTTCATTTTACCTCTTCGCATCAAACGAAAAATAGTCCTTATGGATGCCATGTCTCAAATGTCGGAAGAATACGAGGATGCCTGTGTCAATCATACTCTCCTCATTCATGCACAGAAACTATTAACAGCAGCAGCAAACTCTAATAACGGTAGTGGAGCTTCTTCGAACAACAACGGAATGGCGAATTTCTTCCGTGACAAAGAATCTGTTCTCAGAAGTGCCACTTGCCCTTATTTGCTGTTGGAAATCCGCCGTGAACACTTTGTTCAAGATACTTTTGTACAACTATCTCAACATTGGACTGATTTGAAAAAGCCTTTGAAAGTAAAATTTGTCGAAGGCGGTGAAGAAGGCATGGATCAAGGTGGCGTTCAAAAAGAGTTTTTTGATGTCTTGTTCAAAAAGTTGGTTTCACCGTCATTAGGCTTATTTACTCAGGACGACAGCACGAGATTATGTTGGTTTAAGTTACATGCTGATACCGCCAGTTCGTGGACACGTTTATATGAAATGATGGGTGTTTTGATGGGATTGTCTGTATACAATGGTGTGATCATGAATTTGCAATTTCCCAAAGTGTTATGGAAGGTCATGATAGCACCAAATGAAAAGATAATAGATGTGATGATTAGCAGAGGACAGCTATTTACTTTGGAAGATTTAGAAGAGGGTTGGTCTTTCTTAGCTCAAGGTCTGCGCCAACTGCTAGATTGGGACGAAGAAGAGCAAGGAGGACTGACTGTAGAAGATATATTTTGTCGTGATTACGATATCTCTATGGAAGTGTTTGGTGAAGGAGTAGTCACTACTTCCTTAATGCCAGAAAGAAAGCCTGCAGTGCCAGTTACCAAAGAGAATCGTGATGCTTATGTGCGTGATTACTGTATCTATTACATGTATACTGCCCAGAAAGAGCAAATCTTGGCTTTACGTCGTGGATTGTGGAGTGTGCTAGGCAGTCGGGCTCTTTGTTTGTTAACAGCTGACGAATTGGAAATGGTTGCCTGTGGTCTTCGCCAAGGTCCTGATGCGATTAGCTTAAACATGGCCGAACTGGAGAGCGTCACAGAGTACGATGATGGCTATAGTGCGGATCACCCTACTATCAGGTAATATCCAGTGACAAAGTTTGTTTCGATATCTGTATATTTACTTATTTGTTTATTCTCCTTATGCGAATCATAGACAATTCTGGTCTATTGTTCACCATAATTTGACGCATGAACAAAAGAAACAGCTCTTGCTTTTTGTCACAGCAAGTGATCGGGTTCCTGTAGGCGGTTTGAAGGAACTTACATTCTATATTCAAAGGAATGGTCCTGATAGTGACAGGTGAGAAGCGTGAATATTAATGCTAGATATCAGTTATTGGTTGTCTAATACTTAATGATTACGTTTATAGGTTACCCACCGCATTGACTTGTTTTAGCAGGCTATTACTACCTGAATATGCCACGAAGCAAAAATTGCGCGAAAGGCTGATAACAGCAATCGAAAATACTCAAGGTTTCGGCCTCGTTTAAATATTTGCTTATTTGTTACTGTTCATTCTAAACTTCTTATCTAGCCCACATTCATTTCTGTATATATTTATTCTGTATTAAATTTTCGTATGTTACTATATTCCCCCTCCCTACTCCACCATCATCTAGTTTAAAAAACTTGTATACATTTGTCCTATTTTAAATGGTTTTGGTATTTGTAACAGTAAAATCCGCATTTCTACCGTCCGCAATAAGTTACATTTTCCAGAATATTGATGATTATAATCTACGTTGTGTAAGTTTGACTTATTGATTTCACATATGACCCTTATTATGAATCTATCGATAATTCAGGCCTTTATATAGCTCATTCCCAAACTTAGGTTTACCTTTTTGATGGTATCTATTCGAGCTATGTAATTTACTCGTAACTTCAACGCCCAGCCATATACAACTAAGCATCAAAATGGTGCATGGGACTAATAAAATAGCTTAAACGAATTCCTAAATCTGCTCGAGTGTCAATAGAAACGATCATACAATGCGCACAGGTAGTACTTGTTTTCGGAAAATATTTGATCAGAGATCAAGTTCAGATTATGTGTTTGCCTGAATTATCTTAACTTAAGAATGTTGCCTAGTCCATAAATCGGCACAGTAAAGCAACATCGATTTTAACTGCTATGCTACCTCATTCAATTTTGGACGTTCCACAATTCAACTCAATTAATGATCAGTTTTATGAAAAGTTAGACACTAACGTTTAACTGTTACTGTTTTTATCGCAAAAAATATGTTTATATAGACCTTCACGTCATTTATTGTTCCCCCTTTTCTGAATTGTTAAAGTTTACTTCCATATGGCAAATATGGAAATGGAATGAAAGTACAATGCGCACCGAGTGTTTCTTTAAATAATAACGGTGTTTTCTTCAAATAGTATTCCTACATGATACTTTAAAATATATGAGTATTGGAAAGGAAGACTAATAAAAGGTCAGGACAAATAGACGATATAACAAGATTATGACAAATATGCAGGCAAATTTTACTTTTAGACGATTGGAAGGAGGGATGAAAAACGTTAGAGACCACAAGTACAATACGACTTTATAAGTGAACGCAGCGTCCGCTTTTGTGTTCGTAGAACAGTTGTTCCTAACTCTTGAAAAGCGCTTCTGATTTCACTAAGAGTATCAAACCAGAATTCATAATTGACAGGGTTTTGATGTATTTCAATGCTAGCTTTGTCCCAAATCTTTGTAAATGTTGGGCTTGCAGATTTAACGTGCAGTTGCAGTTGTCGGCAGATGTCATCGACGATTTCACGAAGACTTTCGCTGATGTATTCATTTCCATGCTCCCTGTAGTGTGCTAATTTGGTAGAAAGGGCTTGAGGAAGATGATGCAAGCCTTGGCGCAGGACATCATCTAGAGCGGATTTTGCTAAGTCAGTGTTCAGAAGTGTATCATGGCGGATACTTTCTAGTGGGCGACGAAGCTTTCCTGAAATTATGGCTAGGTCGTTGAAATCATTGTTGATAGACTTGATAGTTTGAGCATATTTACGATGGCTATCCTTCAATAATTGTGCAACTTCATGTTCAATTTTTTTGACCACATTATAGTGAGAGAGTCTTTCCTGGGTTTGGGGCATATAACCATTATCAACGGACTTGTCAAGAGGTTTTATAGCATGTGTTTGATTCAGTATGTCCTCCAATTGAATACGTAGGGCATCAAGAGATTTCAGAGTAGCGGACAAGTATTGCTTGTTGATTTTTGAAGCGCTATCCTTTGTCCAGGCATGGGTTTCTTGCTTTACGTCGAGTAAGTGAGGCCGTATGGAAATAGGAGCTTTGCGGAAAATCTTGTTGATTTCCCTTCTGCGCGTAGTAGAATCTTGCTTCCAAATGCAAGAAGGGAAAACGAAGGAAGGCAAACGGGAAGTTACAGTAAATATAATATCTTCAACAGTATATAGAGTAGAGGGGCGCGAGTGTTCGTTATTATTGTATTCTACACTGGCTTCCTCAGCCTTTCGCTTGAGATAAGACAAGTACTCAAAGAAGCGAGGCACGAGAGTTAAGTTATATGCCGCTGAATTTTTACGATGTGCACTGTGTGGGTAATCAACATTGTTGATCTCTTTGATTCTGGTAGATGAGTATTTCTGGGGAAAATTTGCAAATCCAGAGGCTTGAACCTAATCGGAAAGTAAAATTTAACGTCTTGTATTGTTAAGGAATAAGATCTAACACGTTAAGTCTGTGAAATCAAAGTGTTATCTACTTACATGGACTGCGAATGTGAGCATAAATATCGCAAACCAAAGTTGTGCTCTCATGGTATGGATATGTTATACCGTAGCAATATTATTAGACGAGAGTTTGGTTTATAACAGTACTTGAAATGAAATGTGGTTACGTCCAAAAAATTATATACGAGGACGTGTAGGATTGATATTTAGAAAGGAGCTTTTGTCTTGTAAAATGCAAACGCCAAAGATAAAAAGCCGTTTAGAATGAAAACTTCTGTTTTGGGAAATGTATCTTAAATAAAGAGAAGTTGTTTGAGAAAGATGCTTTGCTTGTATGAAAAGTGTAAAAGAATTGTTCAAATGTAAAAAGCTATGAAATGGAGAACGGAATTTAACATTTTCCTACTTCCTCATTTATACTGTTTCGTATACCTTTTTTCTTTTTTCTTTTTTTATGCGCAGTTTGAAATACATTTTGCGCATAATGACCGGCTCATTCTGCTCAAGAGTTGCACACACTCCTTTTCTGTTGCTATTCTTTACCATGAATTTCAAAGTGTAAAAATAGTTCCAGAGAGCGCAAAAGCTAAAAGCAAGATATTCTTAAGACTCGTTTTACTTTTTGACCGTTTTGAGCAATCTATTTTTACTGGTTAATGCGCGTTTCATCTTTAAAGTTGCTCTACTGCTTCCTTCCCCACATTTCCGCTGTTTAAAAAGGTAATTCCCTTCACTTGTTGATTTTGCTGGAACAACCTAGCAACGAACAGATGTACTGCTGTAGAAAAACTCGACAAAAACCAATATTAAACGCAGCGGAAAATTTTGTTGGTTCCGTTGTTCAAGGTTCTTGGACAACAATTCTGTTGGATAGTTTATCTATGTGTGGCTTGGATGCAAAGTTAATTAGCAACCATAATTTATTTGAGAAGGTTTTTGTGTACAGATCGGACGTAGATTATTGATGATTTCTTCAAATAAAATTTTCATATGAATGGATAAGAACCAGGACTGTTATTGTGTACTATATGCGGCCAGTATCTCAAAATGCAGTACTGGAAGAGCTTCCCTAACAAGAAATGTTTATGTTATTGAGGGATTAAAAGATTATCAATCCCTCAATAACCTAAAGAAAAGTTTATGTGTCTTTGCCTCAGAGAACAAGTCGTAGCAGGAAGTTGATCTAATCGTTGCAGTTGCCAATTTAACATAGGCACCAGTGTCCATAGTATCTTAGAGCACGTTTCAGTCTCATCTTCCATTTTAGAATACGTGCTGTGAATTCTCTGTCTTGTTTTTCTGTAGGACACATTTGATTGCACCTTCGTGGTTGCAGCAATTGTACCATCACTTGTATGCAAGTTTGACAGTCGTGATGAAGGAAGAAGATTTTCATTGGTACGAAGGATTGCGTAAACTTCAGTGCTGTCAAAATCAAGGATGCTACCATATCGATTTCTACTTCCCTTGTAAAAGATAGCATTGTTGCACTTCTTCATAGCGGCATACAGAGGCAGCATGATGGAATTCATTTTGTTATTGTTGCTATGGCCCTGAAACTTCTTTTGTGGCTCATGCTGTCGTCCGTTTGATTCAATCATGTTTTCATATCGTTGTTCAGTAATTAATGATTTTTGAATATCATGAGCTGTGGATGCTGTGACAGGAAAACCACCAGCAGCAGCCATTTGTTTATCAATAACTACATTCGTATACGTGAGATTTGACATGTTTGCATAAAAAATTCCTGCTTGAAGCGTTAATGCACGCTCCTGAATTGCAGTGTCTAATGATGACACTGTAGGCTGATGCCAAATATCATACACTTCCAAATATTGGTTGATCCTATCTATTCTGCCTTCACTTGTCTCATCAGTGATTCTTTCACTGCTTGATAACCCAATATCGAACCTTGCCACTTCTGCTTCGGTAGCTGCATTGATATGCTTTTTCACATGCAACCGAACGGTAGTATTCTCTTTCCAGAGTCTGAAGAATTCTTTCTCGGACAGAAAATAACAGAGAGGCGTATCTACGTCGCAAAGTCCGTTGGCGCCCACTTTAAAACAGCCTGTGGTTAAAGTGTTGGAATTGTTAATTGCGGTTGTTTCAGGTAGGTTTAGGTCCATTTCGGCAGACACTACTACTTTGCTTCCTCTTTGCGTTGTTGAAAGGCGAACTAACGTGTAGAGTATTTACAAACAGTAATTGAATAATTCTGGCTTTTTCATTTTTTCTTTTCTTTTTTTAATGGTGCGAGATTGATCACACAACTTTAGGAACTGTATACTTCAGAGGATTTTACCTTTGCTCACTTGAATAATGATTGCGTAATCGCAAGTCTTTGTTAATAAACGCGAGAGCTGACTCATAATGGATCAAACGTACAGGAAAAAGAAATAAATTGGAATAAACTGAAAGAAAAAATGAAATAAAGAAAAGCCCACAACGCTTGTATTATTAGGTTGTTTATCAGTAGAACTTGGCTTTCTTTTTGTTTTTTGTTTTTTTGTTTTTTGTTAATTTTCGTTCAAATAAAAAAGAGTGTTTCTCGTGTATGCAAAATACATTTGGGATATGGAGAGAGGGAAAAAAAAAATATAAAAAATAATGATGAATTATAAAAAAAGAAAGAAAGAGTAGATATTAAAGAGAAAAGAGCAAACGAGGAGTCGACATAAAGACTACCAACAAATATTCAATAACTAAAAGTTGAATCCTCCTTGAGGAGCCTGTTCTTGTTGGAATATAAATTGATTATTTCCATTAGCCATCATATCTGTATCAGGGCCTTCTACATCATCCTCTTCGTCTCCATTGAAATACTTGTCAATCAAAGTATATGCCTTCTTATAAATTTCTCCATTATCATGATGTTGTAAAGCATGAATATATTCTACGCCTCCACACTCCTCTACCATAATAGCATAAGGGTTGATGCCATCGATCGAGTTTTGTCTTTCCATCTCGCCTACTTTCAATATATTGTCCAAACCGTCCAAAGCAACCATGGTGATCTTATTATCGAGAAGTTGTAGAATATCACAGAGGGGTTTGATGCATCCCTGTTGCACTAAAAATCTGATTTGGTCCGGTTTGTCAAGGCCACCAGAGGTAGCGTTACAGATAGCCCAACAGGCTTCTTTTTTGCTCTTCATCTCTCCATGAGCGAGGATTTGTATGAGCGGGCTAATGAGACCAGTCTCGATTACGGCTTGAATTTGTTGCGTGTTACCGGCTGTGATGTTGGAAAGTGTCCAGCAAGTTTCCTTGCGAATGGCATCTTTGGGACTGCTGAGAAGATGATAAAGGGCACTCAAGGCTCCCGCTGTAATGACAGTTTGGGTTTGGTTGTCGTCACCAGTAACAATATTGCCTACGGATCGAAGAGCAGGTGTCTGGACAGTAGTGGCAGGATGGCTCAAAAGATCGACAAGACGACTGCAAAGGCCAGAGTCAATAACAGCTTGAATGCGTTCGTTAGGACCATCGGATAAGTAAGAAATGGCCCAACAGGTATCAATTAATATTTCTTCGTCTGTCGTCATGATTAACTTGGACAAGACTGTCAATGCAGGAGCAACCTAATTTGAAGAAATGATACAATCGAATTAGCTTGGTCAACGCACCAATTTTTGATCATGCATATATCTGTGTCATGTCTACTTTTCAAAAAATTATTTTGTAATCATCACTTTACCAATTGCCAGTTCGGTTGAGGGTTCTTGCCTCTACAGAGATTGGATAATGTCCAAGTTGCATTACGTAGCATGGATAATTTAGTATCGGTTACTTCAAAAATACTTAATAAAGGAGGAAGTCCACCGCATTCTAACACATAATCACGACATTGTGGACTATCGCCAGCAATATTACCAAGTGCCCATACAGCCTATAAACGTAATTTTTTTTTTTTGTGAGCACGCCTATTATAAATCTGCTTTTCAATTGTTTTTCGCTTGTGAACTGAGTTCATATACTTTACTTGCTCCTTCACGTCCGCAACAGGACTACTTAACAGGTGAATAAAGTGAGGCACAGCACCAGCTTCAATAACTGCTTTTGTTTGTTCAGGTGAACCTGAAGCAATATTTGTTAATGCCCAAGCCGCTTCAAACTAGAAGTTGGACAGTATAGAGATGAGTTTTTGCTTTCTCTTCCTCTTCTCTATGCAATGTCTTTTATGAAACGTAATGACGTTACTTGTAATTGACTGTCTGGTGAAGAAAGAAATTCTACAAACCGAGGAACAACACCACATTCAATAACCTCCTTGATAGGTGGGTTCTTTTCTTTTGATAATAGTTTTCTGAATTGAGCTGTAGCTTCTAGCTGGTCATTATGCTCTGCTGAATAAACTTGATTGACGAGTACAGGTAATGTTGTCCCCAGCTATTTTAGATTCAATATTTTTTTTCCAATGATGACAAGGGAAACGAAACACATCAATAAATACGTTGCTAGTATATTATTTCGGCTTAATAAACACTTTTTACCACAACATCTTGATTAAACTCATCTAAATCATCGTCATCAGAATCATCCAATAGTTGCGCATTGTTAAAGTTTCTTCTCTTGGCCAAGTTTTCTTCCTTTTTCTGCTTTCTGATTTCAACCTGAGTGTTTTCTCTTCTACGTCTCACTTCTTCTGGTTTGAAACGACTACGTTCTTTGTAAGCATTACGACGAAAATCGTTGAGTTGATCCATAATAAAAAATGATCAAAAAAGGTATTTGAGGGTTTGAAGATGTGGCGAAAGAAGGGAAGAGAAAGAAAAAGAGGGCAAAAAAAAAAAAAAAAATAAAAAAAATTGTGATGTACTTTGGTGGTGCTGGTGATGGTGGGGGCCGCGACTTCAATGTCAGCAGTTCAATTTACAGAATAATAAAATAGTAACTTCTGCTTTTTTCGCGAACATGAGAGAATAGCCATAATGTTATCGTAGTATGTATAGAGCCTACTTACTTTTGTGGACATATCAATTGGTGTCATGGTTGAGGTCTACATGTTATAGTAGTAGCATTAAGGCCCTGACAAGGATTGACAGAACCCCACAACGGATAAAAACATTCACATGCTCTTTCTACGTAGCAGTTCAATAAATAAAAGTGCCAAAACTCAACATGTCAAAGCTTTCGTCGTACCATATGCATATAACAGATAAACAACACACTTCGTCAAGCTTCCGAGGGGCAATTATTTTATACTTCTTATACATCAGTATGCAGACATTGTGTTGCTGGGAAGTCCGACAAAAGACTTTTTTTTTTTTGAAACGTTTCTCTCATTTCTTTGCCTTTTTTTTGTTTTAGCGTTTTCCCCTATATCACTTCATACCCATTTCACAATAACGAAAAACGGCTAGGTTTTCGTCAATATTTTATAACAGCAACCCTTAGATACAGCGATTAATTTTATTTAAAAGAAAAGAAGCGGCAGAACCAACAAAATACAGAAATGGCATTAGGACTTTACAGTTATTACAGCATTGCTACAACATGCGTGTTGACCATTGTTGGACTATATATGTTATTTACCGGATCTGGTGAACAGTTTAATCCTGGTAAAGTGCTTCAAGAAACCTCACCTTATGCTTGGGCCCTGACTGGTATGGGTTTATGTATTGGTTTATCTGTTGCAGGTGCTGCTTGGTAAGTAGTTTATTCTTATTCGTTTTTTCCATTCGTGATGGCCTTCGTTTGGGATGAAGCATTAGGAATTAGAAACGTGATGTGGATGTACTTGAGTTGCTGTGCAGAGAAAAGGAACGCGACGACGAGAAAAAAAAATGAGCCTTTGTGTATCATGTTGTTAGTTCTATGAAAACGAGAAATAAATTTGACTCATCCGAAATGTTCATTATAATACACTTAAGGGGTATCTTTATTACAGGTTCTGCATTATTGGGTGGTGCAGTGAAAGCACCTCGTATCCAAAGTAGAAATCTAATTTCTATTATTTTCTGTGAAGTGGTTGCTATTTACGGTGTCATCATGGCCATTGTTTATTCAGCCAAGTTAGCAGATGTGCCTCCTGAAAACCTTTATACCACGTCCAACTATTTCACTGGACATGCTATCTTTTGGGGTGGTTTAACGGTTGGTGTTTGCAACCTATTATGTGGTCTTTCGGTTGGCGTTACCGGATCCAGTGCTGCTCTGGCTGATGCTCAGAATCCCGAATTGTTTGTAAAGGTTTTGGTTGTTGAAATTTTCGGTTCTGTTCTTGGTCTTTTCGGTCTTATCGTTGGGCTCTTGACAGTAAGTATTGCCTGAACTCTTTGTTGGGCGATGGAAGAGCGAGTGGATGAGACGAGGGCAGCTCTTGATTTGCTTTTTCTAACCTTTTTTTTTTTCTGTTTTATAGACTGGTAAAGCCGCAGATTTCCATTAGATAAAAGGAATAAGGGGTTCTCCACTCTGTGGAATATGCAAAAACATAAAATAAACATATTCTTCTTCACCTATAAACACGTCATATATACATGCACATTCACACCATTCAGAAATCCTGAATAACACACATACTAATATATACAGAGGGCGATAAAAAGAAAGAAAAGCAGAATACCTATTGCTTTACAAACACTCAAAATAAGTTGTATTGAAGGGGCAACCTGAGCAACTCACAAAAAAAAAAAAAAAAAAAAAATGTTCACCTGCTTGTAATATACATTTAGTCAATGGATGTTTGCTCTCGAGAGTTACTGTGAATACTGACAATAGAAAAGAAGAGTTTGCTATTCACCTTTGCGATTGTAGAGCTGAGCACTAATATTCTGTCCTTCTAGAGCATTCAATGTGCATTTCATATTATTATAAAAAGAAAGATAGTTTGAAACAAATGACTCCTTTCGGCCAGTTCGACCACGTACTACTGCTAAAATCTCCTTCCGATATCGTAGCCTTGTGACAATGACAATATCACACGGTTTGACAATGTTTGTTATCAAGAAGCCATTCCGAGAAAAGCAGCAGCATTTGGTAGACCAGTGCCGAATAACAAACGTCAATACTGTCACGATACAATCCTACATTATTTTTGTCAAGCATTTTGGAAGATGTAATCCAGCTTTGAACTGAAATTTATTGTAAACATAGAATAAGAATGATCATTATTGAACTTTTTGAATAATAGCTTTATTGTCATAGAGTGCCCTGTTAGGTAAGCTCAAGTGACATATACTATTTATAGTTCTCCACATATACAAGCATAGTATTCATGGCCTATAATAACAATAAAAGGAGACAATTCAGCCGCGTCCGCACCCCCACCCCCTCCACCATCGAAGCAAATAACATAAAGGCTTCAAATGCTATCGTTGTAAGCTACAAAAAAAAAAAAAAATAGAACATGATTGTAACGTCCATAAAAGGCTTGTTAACAAGTATCACGGAGCCTATCATGTACATTGTCGCTAAGGAACGGTCTTTGTGGGATGATCGAAGAGTAACTAAAAGTTGAAAGTTTCTTTTTATCTTCAAAAGAATGACGTTACAATCCATGCAAGAAGTTACACTCAACTTGGGATGAATCAACTATAAGACTTTATTGATGAGTTTTGGATTTAAAGCTACTCACATCTCTGTGATGATACCTCACAGCGTGCTGTTGGAGATTGAAGAAGGCGTGTATTTTATAGACAAAAGGACGTAGAAGGAGTATAGAGAAGGAGAGAAACATTGATCATACTCAACAGCTCGTCGCTCCTCTATGTTCAAATGCTGGTAAACCGGCCTTTGGTTTGTATGATGGGAGGGGGAGTTATCCTGTGATGATGTGCATAAATGATGCTGGATTGTTAACAGACCATGTCTCAGATCAAAAGCATTGAATTATTCGATTACCGACCAAATCCATAAAGAAAGAAAGGGGGCCTTTTGTTGTAGCAATAAGTTACTCTATGATAATTTCATGAGTCATCTTTTCCATATCAGCATTTTTGATAGAGCAAAAAGCCTTACCGTTGTACAAGCCTTGAAACCTAAGGGCTCCTGGAGTTCATAAAACCAAAGAAATCTGAAAAAAAAGCAACCCTTCCTCCAGAAATGGATGTATAGGGCCATTTCCTTCTCCTTACCTAGGTAGCTTACCATCTTTTGTGCATATTTAGAATCTGTATTGCACTAATCAAAGGTCATAACATTGACTTAAAGATTGTCCTGTGTAATGAGGTATATTAAGGTATGTACATATCTATCGCACAAGCGTCCCTTTTTTTTTTTTGAAACCCCACACTGCTCCTTCTGCGTCTGTCACTTCGTAGTTTTCCCGGTGATGATGATCCCTTTTTTTTTCCATGAAAAAATACAAAGACGATCTCCTACGCATAAAAATAAAAAACCAAACAATTCATTTTACCCCTTAATGAATATAAACTTTGTTATATAGAGAGCGAGAGACAGACAAAGACAGGGCAAGAGAGGGTCTGTCTTTATTTTTTCAATTCTTTTCTTTTTCTTTTTATTTTTTTGATATTTACTTCCTTTCTTTTTTTTTTTTTTTGTGTTTAATATTTTGTTATCATAGGCTTCCTTTATCTCTTTCTGTGTCTCTCTCTCTTATTCTGTGTCCGTCTCTGTGCGTATTCAATTATTAGTAGCTTGGAAAGCAAATGATCTTGGATTATAGCCCACAACCTCAACAACAGCATCCATTGTCTTTGCACAGGACCACTTCAAAACCCACATCCTCTTTTCTATATAACAACAACAGCAGCAGCAGTCCTAGTAACAATAGTGATTATAGTATACCACCTTTAGATACTTCCAATACTACTCTTACTACTACTACAGCTGCAATGCTATCCAAAGACGAGTGCAATGAAGATTTCGAGCAAGATATTCAGGAACAAATTGCAAGTCTAACTATAACGGATAGTAGGAATGATGAGGAAATGTTAATAAACACGTAAGTCATCATGGTCGATTTTGGATGGTTCCTGAGATAAGGAAGTAGAGAAAGAAAGGAAAATTAAGGGGCGACAACAAAACAAAGGGGGACGTGTCTCTGTAGATGATGTGAATGGGCATTGAAATGTAACAAAAAGCCAATGTGGGAAGGGGGGCTTCTCTGTCTGTCTGTTTGTCTGTCTCGCACTTTTTTTTTTTTCTAACAGACGAATAAAAATAGCATAAGCTCAAATTTGCAAAAGGACTCATTTTTTCTGCTTTAAACTTATATAGAAATACGACATCATCTTCTTCGTGTCTGTCAAAATCATTAGTTACAACCACAGCAAGTAGCTCAAGTACTACCACAACAACAACAACAACAACAACAACAGCCGCAACAGAGAAAAATAATAACAATGCTCCCTCTACCAGTACTGCCTTTCATCACTTGTTCTCGGAAAATACATTTACCCCTCAATCCATTGACAGGCATTTATTTCGTAATAGTTCTTTCTGTATGTTTGAATGTACTCATCAATTTGACATAAACGTTTATGGAGAATGACTGACTCACATAAAACTTTCGTAAAAATAGCTATTTCTCAAGATTACCAACAGCATCAGTATCAAAATCAAGGTTATACAAATAATGCTGCGGGTCATCAAAATCCATTTATGCGACAATACAATCAACAATTACTGAGACGCGAAAGTACACCTAATCTTAGTACTACGTATACGCTGACGACACCCTCTGACCAATTATATCAAACACAGCATCGCAGTAGCGTGGGTGACATTACCGCCAATACTGTTGATCTTTATTCTTCCTCTACTGCTTCTTCTCTAAGAGATTCCCTTTTTTCAAATGCAACTCCTACAACCGGTGCAATGAGTCCTATGGGCGCCTCCTCTTCTTCTTATTACAACAATAACAACCTTTTAACACAACAACCATACTATCAGCAGCAGCAGCAGCAGCAGCAGCAGCAACAACAACAACAACAACAACAACAACAACGCACGTTTTCGGTTGATTTATTGAATACTTATAATAGTAATCCAACCAATAAGAGATTGGATTTATTAGATAACAAGAAAATGTTATCGGCATCTTATTCTAACCCTGATTTGGCTTCTACAGCAAGACGTATGGGTGGAGGAAGTTTGGATGCAGGCATCATTCACAAACGAGGCCAGCATCAACTTTCGTCAACAGCAGTGGCTTTAAATGAACTATTGGCATTACAACAACAACAACAACAGCAGCAGCATACATTTCAAAACGCTGCGCTATTGAATAGTAATAGTAGTAATAGCAGTCCGGTGACACCGATGGGTATTCATCCTCATCATCAATATTTCTTTTCATCTACTACTCCTCAACCACAACAATTGCAATCGTCGTCCTCGTCATTGTTGGCCTCACATCTTTTTATGAGACATCATGGTTCGAATAATAACTCCCTGACCACCAATAATAGTGGTAGTAATAACAGCCTTAGCAAACCTCCTTCCCCTATAAATAGTCGAAAGAACTCTTTACAAATTCATCCTTATCATCTTCATCAGCAGCAGCAACATTTGCACAGCGCGAATGGACCAGGAGGCGGAGGAAGTAATGAAAGCAATATTATTTCACGTAGAACAAGCTCAAACACACTTACTTCTGCTGGTACTGCACCTGCTAACAATGGTAGTATTCTGGCCTTGACAATGGAGGATCGCTTTGCCATGTTTCAGTTGGAAGATGTAGCGGATGATATATATGCTCTCTGTAAAGACCAATATGGTTGTCGATTCTTTCAGAAAAAACTAGAGGAAAGGCAAAAGCCTGAACATCGCGATATCATCTTTAGGCAAATCTATTCCCATTTCGTTGAACTCATGACAGGTAAAACTAAAAAAGAAAAAAAGAAAAGGACTCTTGAACACATTGGATAACCTTTCTTCCTTTTTGTTTTTTTTTTTTTTATTTACCTATAGATCCTTTTGGAAATTATCTATGCCAGAAAATGATGGAATATTGTACTGACTCACAGCGTACATTGATTGTCGAACAAGTCGCGAAAGCCATCATTCCCATCTCGCTTAATATGCATGGTACAAGAGCAGTTCAAAGAATGATTGAATTCCTCACTCTTCCTGAACAAATCAACAAAACAATCGAAGCATTAGCGCCCAACGTTGTAACCCTTATCAAGGACATCAACGGAAACCATGTCGTTCAGAAATGTCTTCACAAACTCTCTCATCACAATAAGCAATTCATTTACGATTCTGTCAGCCGTTATTGTATCGAAGTAGCTACACATCGTCATGGCTGTTGTGTCTTGCAGCGCTGTATTGATTACTCCGCAGACCACCAAAAGAAACAGCTTGTTGATGTGATCATACAACACGCACTCACGCTTGTTCAAGACCCTTATGGCAATTACGTCGTGCAATACGTCCTCGAACTAGGCGATGCTCAGTTTTCTGATCAACTCATCCGACAATTCTTGAACCATATTGCTGAGCTTTCTGTCCAAAAATACAGCTCCAACGTCATTGAGAAATGCATTCGTGTAGCAGAAGAAGACACACGTCGGCAGTTGATCGATGAAATGGTCGTGGATAAACCTCGCTTAGAGAAATTATTGAAGGATTCGTTTGCTAATTACGTCGTGCAAACAGCATTAGATTTTGCCGACGACCTTCAATATCAAAAGTTGGTGGATTGTA
This sequence comes from Mycotypha africana, assembly GCF_025528875.1. NCBI lineage: Eukaryota > Fungi > Mucoromycota > Mucoromycetes > Mucorales > Mycotyphaceae > Mycotypha > Mycotypha africana. The sequence goes on along the minus strand of NW_026515727.1, from coordinate 376,872 downwards.
TTCGTCCTTTGTTGCCTTCCATTCGGAATACAGCTTACTGTAAGCGTATTCAGAGCAAGTTACAAAATAGAGACCATCAAACGAATAAGTTTTCAAATGTACAGCATTCGAATCACATACATCACCACCACCATCACCACCAGCAACAGCAGCAACAGCAACATCCATTACTTTTATTACAACAACAACATGTATTACAGCCATCTCCATTCGCTATGACGAATAACAGTCCACTTAACCACTTGACTTTGAACAATTATATGTTGACGAGTAGCAATGGTAATAACAATCCTCATCATCTTCAGCATCCCACTCTGTACACAGATGCTGCCGGCATGATCACAGGAGCTTCAGCAGCAACACATGTCCCGTTACAAGCATCAGTAGAGCAACACACTGGTACAATAGGAGCATCTGCTACTGCGGTTCATCCTTTAATGAACTCAAACGATATTGATTTCGTATCAGCAACTCCTTTCCATCTGCCACAGCAACAACAACATCAACATCATCAGCAATATCAATTCTCTCCTTTCTTTTAAACATTTGTATACAAGTATACTTTTGCATAGTAATAGACTCTGTCTCTTTCTCACTCTCTTTCTCTCATGTCCACACACTTCCTCTTCTTTTCCTTTTTTTTTTTTTTTTTTGTTCCAACAATATCCTCAACTTGTGTTCTTCTTCCATTTTAATACTTTTTTCTTTTCATTTTGTTGTGTAATAATCATGATCCCATTTTGTAATAGCCCATCTCTTTATACTATTTGCCCCTTTGTCAACCTGTCCCTTCCCCCTTTTTTAATATATACACATATATAAAAAAAACGCCCAAAAAAAAAAGACCCGAAAAAAAAGTTAGCATTTTCTTACCAACGTCAGTATATATATCTATACATCTGTAGGGTAGAGCATAGACAGTTGCTCCTCTATATTTACATATACTTTTAAATACATTTTGCAATCAATAGTAACCTTTTTATCTCTCTCCCTCCTTTTTTTATCTTATAAAAAACCGTTCCATTGGAATAATAAAAAAAGAAATAAGCTTTCATCTGTTGGATGACTCTCCTTTTTCGAACTTTCATACTCTAACTGTTGCAGTTGATAATAATGGTTTTTCTTTTCCTTAAGATCTAAAAAGAGTCACGCGATTTGCAAATAATAATAACATGTATTCCCTTTGCTTGATTAGACCCAGAAAAAAAAAAGTCGACGGAAACGGAAAATTTAATATTTTTGGGAGAGGGGCCTTCTCCCGTTGTCGTTGTTAAGTTTTGAGGATAAAAAATGGTTACCCTTATCTGATCTAAGCAGCAATTCATTTATTTCATGTTAAAGGATCGGTGTTAACAATAATCATATTGTCTTCAGAAAGTATTATTTCATGGTACAGAAAATTAAAAAAAGGTCGTTTATACACTGATTTCGAGGGCAGGTATGAAACACACAGACTCTCTCTCTCTCTCTCTGTTAATATATACATAAAAAAGAGGTGAAAAAAATAAGGGATACATATAAACTACGCGAATGTGTATATGTATGTACATTAAAAAAATCTAGGCTGAGGTTTGACAATCGGTATTACTTTTCTTCTTTCTTTCAATATGCAGATTAGGGTCGATGATACGAATGCATACCAAGAGAATAGGATGATGAAGATGGCATGGACGGATAGTGGCTGCTATTCATAGATTGAATACTGTTGCTGTCTTTATAGTGTGAAGAACTCGTGGTAGTAGTAGTAGTAGTAATAGTGTACATGTTGTGATCACTGTATTCCCTTAAAATAGTCTCCGCTTTACCCACAACATCTTCTAATTGATCTGTCAAAGTAGCAAGAATTTTACCTTGTTCTGGTAAAATACGTCTTCTCAACCTTTCCAACCGCGTCATTGCTTCATCAAATTCTGCCAAATCTTCATAAGGATTGTTCGATTTCTTCATATTGTTATTATAGGTTGCTGCTGCTGTCGGTGCAGTGTGTGTATTTGGGTTGCTTTGTCCATGATAATTGCTATTAGCATTCATATTCATGGAAGGATAGGGTGTAGACGTCGTGCCCGAGGCGGTAGCAGGAACGATGGGAGGTAGATTTAAATCCTTTTGATCAGATACTGAAGGAGAGTAAGGCTGAGGTGATGCACTTGTTGTTATGCGTTGCGGCGAAGGTGTCGTTGTGGCATGGGTAGATCGATAGTCATATAAAGGATCAAATCTTTTCGTGAAAGCTGAAAAAGAAGAAGCTCGAGACGGCGGAGGCGGTGGTTGTGGGGGTGGTGGTAAAGAAGGTAAGACTCTTGACTGATGGTAAGGCGGTGTTCTAGGCGGTGGTGATAATCTTTGATGAATAGGTTGCTGTTGCTGCTGCTGTTGTTGTTGCTGTTGTTGTTGCTGTTGCTGTCTATCTCTTTCCATGTGGTATGCTTGTTCTTCAAAAGTTCTCCTTTTCGGCTCGACATAGTCTTCAATAGGCGGCACCGCAGAAGATGATGATGAAGAGACATGATTCGGCTTGCTGTCGATAGCATCTGTGGGCGATACTGTAGTCGGTTTACTCTTCTTGGGATGACGGGCTATGGGTTGACTATGCCCTAATTTTCGCTTTTTGTTCATATTTGCTGCATTTAGACCTAATTTGTGTAGTTTTTGTTTTACTTTTTCCTCATCATCATCGTCATCGTCATCATCCATCTCAGTACCAACAACAGCATTAGAGTTGTTTTTGTTACCATTCACCTGCGGCTGATTGCCTACACCTGATTTTGCCTTTATAGTGTTGGTTCTTTCAATAGGGTTGTCAGTTTGGCTATTTTCTGACGAAGTAGACTCCAATTCATCTTGCTCATTATCATTATCTTCTTCTTGTCCTGCTGTTACTTTTTCTTCAGCATTTTTTTCCTCATCGTCATCGTCATCCAATTGATTTGTGTTTGTAGTGACAATCACTCTCTTTCTTCTCTTAATCACTGTACGCTTCATACTGACAGGTCGGTGTACATTATGCAACTTATAATAGAGACCACATGCGTTACAAATCGTATTTCCTTGTTCATCTCTACGCCAAAGGGGAGTAGTTGTCGTACGACAATTAGCACAAATTAAGCTGTGTTGACGGTTCACTTGGTGTTGATTGAAAGCAGGACAGCCTTCACACGAAGCAGAACCGCCCGTACCATTACACTGACCACCACCAGGGCAACTACCCGGTGGAGCATTCGTTGGTTGTTGACCTGTTAAAACAGCATGATGTGATGTGTTGCGGTCTTGATGTTGGTGTTGACTTCTTTGTTGGCTATTACTCGTACTTGATGCTGATGCAGATGCTGCTGCTGTCTTACTATGATTACGTTTCAGTGTTGGTGGTCTGTATTGGTTACGCGCTTTCAAATACAATCCACAAGCATTGCAAATAGTTTCACCAGTAGGTGCTCTTCTCCATAGAGGTGTTGTGGTTGTGCCACAATTAGCACACACTGTCGCAGAGACTTCTTGGCTGGTATCGGTTCTACGTTGTCTTTTATGCGTTGTTGAAGTGGTTTGAGTTGAGTTAATGGCTGTTGCTGTCATTGTACAACTATTAGTGGAAGTGAAAGCAGCATGATCATCCAATGACGTATTGGTAGTAGAACGATGACTGATATTTTCTTGTTGATGTAAAGGATTAAAAGGACGTTGAGGTATAACCATTTGTTCTGTTTGTCTACAATGTTATAACATACAGAGGCAGAGTTTTTTTTTTTTTCTTTTTTAGAAAATTGATGGAAAAAGGTATAAGGGAAGAAGAACCAAGAAGCAGGAAAAAATGATACGAGATATGGATGAAAAAGGGCTGCACGTTTTTCCATTTGATGGTCCGGAAGTTTGATTGATTGTATATTTGTATTGTAAATGATTATACGGATCCTTCAATCTCAGTTTCAATTTCTATGGTGGCTGGGTTTCATCTGTAAACGAGATCGGCCACCCACCCCACCTTTTTCCATTTTGCCTTTGATCTTAGATCATTCCATCCCCGTGCAAACGTTCGGAAACTAATAGTGACAATGGAATGTTGAAGAAACATGACTCTTACAAAGTCTAGCAAATGTCAATAAAAAGTACTTGCTTCTCTCTATCGACTCTATTGAATAGTCATAGATTCCTTGTTCCTGCGTACTTACTCCTATCATAATAATAAAAAATCCTTATCAGATAGAATTAAACCCCACCTTCTGATGAGCATATTAACCGTTCAATATTTTCCTATATAAAGAGACCTGGATCTCCGTCTTATTCCTAATCAAGGTCTTATACTCAACAGTACATCCACCTCTTGCTCGTAGATAGTTCTATAATTATTCAATTGATACTTTCAAACTTTTGAAGTCTTAAGATAACCATATTGTACAAAAGACACGTCTCAACTTATTGTGGAAGTTTCCATAAAGTCAAAGATCAATGAGATTGGTATTGGAAACATAAGCTTGTAATCTGCGCTCAGTAGTCAATACTCTGATCTACAACTCAACATCAAATAAAGAAACGATCTCTTTTCTGTACAGTTACATACCATTTATAATTTTTCAAATGTGAATGCATGTTCATACAATTTTAGTATTACTGTACAATACGTGGTCAAGGACAAAACTTCCAGTCGGCGTAGGTAAGTTTCTCATTTTCTACAAGACAAAGCTTTTAAGAGCCGCAGTGCATACTTTTGTTATAAATCTGCGTGGCAAGAAGAGCAGAGAGATTTGTGCGGAAGTTGGATGCATGAATTGCATTTGGCTTGACCTTAATGCTTCATCTTCTTAAAGGCACATATTGAAGTAAATTAACATGCAACCAGACATACAAGCTGTTACACCCTTCTTTATTCAATTCAAAGAGTTGTTAAAGAAAAAATGGTCATGATACCAACATACTCTTCTAGAATTGCTTGTTTTGGGTTCAGTATTTCGTTCCTTTCCGTCTAAAGTTTTGGGATCAATAAGGAAGATTGTCATTACGATTTCATTAGGGTGTTACGGGTTATTGAATGCGATGCAAGAAGAGAATAAGGTTTGATAGATTATCTTTTTGGCGTTTTCCTAATACTAAGGCAGCTGAAAAAGTATGTTTGCCGTGCTAATCAGAAAGATGCCATTGTGGATGGTAATTGATTTCCCAAGACAGGAGCAAAGTTGTAACGGCGTGTCTCAAGTTTTTAATGATGACGCTTCGAACAATAGCATTATCTTAGGCTATCCCTTTTTTTTCTTTTCATTCTTCTCCATTTGGATGGGTTTGTTGAAGAACGATGACTCTTTGAGATGCAGAAATATGGAGTTATTCTATGAAGATCATTGTAAAAGGATCGACTCCAAATGTCCTCCGCATCCCTGAATTACAGGCGAACGAGGGATGCTGTCTACAAATGCGTTCATTTTTTCCACTCAAATTGCTTTTGCGCTATAAATTGTTGTGTATGAAAGCATACTAACCAAGTAAAGAAGAGAAGCCTCGATGCGATTGGTTCTGAACCATTATTGAAAGGTACTGTATTATCGCAAGGACGATGTAACTCGGGTAATAATGCTTCTATAAAACACAAGTATAGGAGTCATTTACATATGTATCATCAGCGATTGACTCCTTTTTCGATGCGAATCAGTCAATCGAAAAAAATAAATATTAGTTATTACAACTTTGACAAAATGAATATGTTCACTGTTAGTTGTGCAATCAACTTTATTGGTGTCATTAGGACTCAGTTTGATTAAAATAAAGGCTTTACATCCAATGTAAACAATAATAGTAAATGATGATGTTGGATGTAAATAATATTGGTCTAAATAGAAGCCGCAGAATGCATAAGGCGTATGTACATCCATTTCTTTCTTCTATAAACAGTATGTTATTATGCAGTATACTTATTGCTGATTGAAAGCTGCTGTTAATGCTAATATTGGTTATAAAAGCAAAGAATTTAAGACATTTCCTTCGTCTTGTTTCTTTTCCTCAAACGTATTGTCTAAATTTTTATTTTCTTTAATTCTAGAATTCAGTTCATTTGAAAGAAAAGTATCATGAGTAACACCAAGTTCATTACAAGACTTTATCTTTTGCTGATGGTACTGACGGTTGTCCTGTTTGCCTGCCTCACTGAAGCACAACAGCCGCCCGACCAACAGCAGTCTGGCCAACAACAGCAGTCTGACCAACAACAGCAGTCTGGCCAACAACAGCAACAACCGTCTTCTCCGCAAAATCTATTACTGGATAGTATTCAGATGGTTTTCGTTGTTGGAGACAATTATACTTCTGTTGCTAGCGCGTGCGACTTTTCAAGTAGTCAAGAGAAGCCTACCGCTGAGAAAATCCAACAAATCCAGACAGAAGATCCTAACTTTGAATGCGAAGACGCTCCACCTCAAGAGTGCGTTTACTACACGCCCGATACAATAAAAACAGACTGTACAGCGCCAAGAACCTTCTGTGAACAAAAATTGCAAGGAAAGTTCGTCATCCTCAGTGGACCATGTCAGTAAAGTGTTTTATATAGGTAGCAGCAGAAATTAAGGGGAAAACCCGTTATGTAGTAATTCTCTATACGTTACAGGTTCATATACAATCGTCTTTCTCTCCATAAATAAAAGTATTACTGATTAGGCCTCTCTTATATTCTAAGTATTGACGCTTTTGATCGACTAACCTTATTTGAGTCCTTGATAGATTGTAAACAGAGAATGAGAGCACCTAATTACAGAAATCTATTTCTTCAAAATATGACCAGCAGATAAGGATTATCTGACATGATAAAGGCAGTCCAACAGTTGGCGTCTTGTAGTATTAATTCAAATAATTTATCATTGCCTTTGCTAAAACGCGCTTTATCTTTTTTGATTTCCCTAATTTCCCTCTGAATACAGTCAACTTTTTTAACCCTTTATTTGAAAGAAGCATTTTACACAGAATGGAGGATTCAATGCATGACGTGATCGATCGTATGATTGCTAATGAGAAGCATTGCTATCGTTTGAACAATAATGCAATTGCAGTTACGGCACCAGAAAGACGGCAATGCTTAAATGCTTCAGATTTCAGCGCTGAAAGCATGTTACCTCTCACAAACTACAGAACCTTTGCTGCAGACAGCAATATTATCCCCTCTGACAGTGCCGTCGAAAATTCTAAAGAGGATATCAGCAACAGTAACTCTAATGAAGATACAGAAATGAGTAACGCAAATATCAATAACATCTTTCTTTATCCTCTCGAAAACTGATGTTGACTACATTTAACCTCTTTTAGTAGTAAAGAATACCCTTCCAGTCAGGAATGCTGTTATGGTTGCTCAACATTATCAAAGATGGTCAAAAGAAGAGGATGATAGGTTGACAGAGGCAATAGTATGCTTTACGAAACAACAACAAAGCGGGATGACTCGTATGCATAGACAAACGTTGACAATTTTTTGATTCTTTGCATCGTAGCATCTATTCGGCCATGGTTCATGGAAAGCAGCTGCAAACTACATAAGAACGAGAAGTGCCAAGCAGTGTAGAAACCGTGCGAAACATAGAAAGAAGCTTTTACGAGTAAGCTTCCATTTCTCATGCACTATGTTTATAATCAAAGTATACTGTTTGTTTATGACAAACTGCTAATGTTGTTACCGTACACTAGCCAAAGAAACAGTCTGTTGAAGGGCCGCCATCCGGAAGAGAATGCTCTGTTAGCATCATGTCTGATATTGAAACAGACACGGCTACTGTTACGCCCACCTCGTTTTTAGCACAGTTGCAAGATGCCACACCACACATAGGCATCCTTGAGGAGAGCAGACCACTACAACAAGACTTTCTCAGAATTCCCAGTCTGCTCAATACTGTTTCGACCCCGGTTTATCCATTGTATATGATAACTTCCCAGTCTGTCAGTTTACCTGATGTTTACCCTTCTACTTATTTACAGAGCATGTCCTCTTTAACGAGCCCATATTATTATCCTTACGAAGCTTATATGAACAACACTGTAAAACATGATAATAACAGTCATCAGCCGTACCCATCAGTCGAGCCACAAGATTCATTCATGTCGATCAATGAATTGTTGAATGACACTGAAGAAGCCGACAAAGAAGAAGCCATCCCAACCATTACCACTACCGCCAACTCAACGCCTATGTCAACGTCTATGTCTACCCATAGAGAAACTGTAAGATTTAATTTTACGTCATTTGCTGTACCTCATACCACTGCCCTCGCGTTCATCGGTTACCTTACCCCCCCTTTTTTTTATTTACTTTCTTTTGGTTGGTTTTCCTTTACTGGTTTGTTTAACAGGAGCTTCCCTTGAATACAATCACAGATGACGAACGCACGGCAAATGCTGAGTGGTTTTCAGGCAAGCGGTACAAAACTCCCGAAACATATTTGAGAATTCGTAACCACATTATCAATTATTGGAAAGAAACGCGCCCTAATTATTTAACTAAGCAAAAATCAAGAAAGAACTTGACCCATATGGGTGACATGAAGGCGGTTGGGAGAATTCATACTTACTTGCAAAACATCCAGGCAATAAATGTGAATTGCTCTTCGAAGCGCACGGAAGGGGAAGGAAGGCCAAAGAAAACCAAAACTGCTGCATAAAGATAAAATAGATTCTACCTAATCCCCTGAGCTCACTTGACAATGTGGTGTATCTTTTTTGCAACAAATAGGAACTAGCTCATCAAACGGTTACAAAAAGAAATTGTACCAGAAATAGAAAGCTACGCAAACATTATTATCCGCCAAATAGAATAAAAAATAGGTACATGTTCAAATACATGCAGATACAATCCTTCCATATGAAAACTAAGGTCTTTATTGCTGCCAATTGTAATTATTGATACTGTCAAAATACTTTGAATGATTATATGCAAATATTTCCTTATTATACAGCCATAGCAAATAGGCTGGTGTCGGTGCTAGATTGTATCCTCTACCTCATCCAATTTTGAAAAGGCTTTAGATTTGTGTATTTAGGCTAAGGTTTACATTTAGTGGAGAAGATTCTACGGTTTTAAACATACAAATGCATTGAAAGACTGCTTGATTTCGATAAGTGTATTCTGTGTACGTGTATAATAGAGTTTGTTTATATAATATAAGATATAATGAGTATATGTATATATAAAGATTAAGAAATAAATTGGTAAAAGAGAAAAGGTGTTTTTTGTTTGGTTTTTTTTTTGGTTTTTTTTGGGGGGTGAGGGGGGAGGGCACAAAAGTGATGTTGCTGTTGCTGTAGATATAAAAGAAAAGATTATATAATGTGTATATATAAATAGTGAACAAAAATAAAAAAAAATAAAAACATGGGGAAACTAGAATAACACAAGAAAAAGGGAAAAAATAGCAAAAACTAAGAGAGAATAGAAAAAAAAACAAAAATAAAAAAAAACCAGGGAATTAGAAAAAAAGGAAAAAGAGCGAAAGAGGGAAGGTCAGGAAAGTATATATAGATATGTATAATATTATATTACTATTGGGCATAAATATGCTTCAATCTCCAGTCGTGATGTTGATGAGCACTACTGTTGTTGTTGCTACTGTTACCATGATGGTCTTGTGGGTCATCATCACCAAGAACCGAACGCGTAACTGAGTTCATTAACAAGTCGTTCGTTGTGTTTGAGTCCATCTCATCCAAGAATCCAAAATCCTTAGTATTGTGCAAGCCATCATTCATAGAAGACATCGTTTGATGGAGAGGTTGGATATGAAGAGCAGATGGATGGTTAAGAATAGGATGATGATGCTGAGCAGCAGTAGGCACAGTAGCCGTAGTATAGTGAGACATGACGGGTGGATAATGTCCAATGTGATTGCTACTACTGATAGTACTACCACCAGGAGCACCAGCAGCCGTTGTTGTTATAGCTGTAGTCATAGGTGGGGACATCATGGGAGGAGGCGAGAGAATAGTGATGGAAGAAGAAGGCGAAGGAGAGATGAATGAGGGAGGTGGAGGTGAGGAATAAATATTAGCAGTGTTGATTGAAGCGATAGGAATAGGTGAGGAATGTTGTCGTTGTAATTGCTGTTGTTGCATAGCTGTAGTGAAGGAAGGCGCTTGAGAAAGCATAAATGGTGAACTCGTGGTCGCAGAGGTGGGTGATGGCTGTTGTTGAGATGATCTACCCCATGATAATCGGATGCGCGAATTGCCAATTTGATATCCGTTCATTTGTCGAATAGCTAATTCTGCAGAATGACGAGAAACGTATTGAACAAATCCACAGCCTTTACCGGGAGGTATTTTAACGTAGATGATTTCACCAAAAGGTTGGAAATATTGTCTCAATTCATGTTCTGTAACAGGTGCAGACAATCCACCAACAAAGACGGTGGTATTGGTGAGATTCATGCCTGCATCCGACATCTGGGGGATTGTTGGTGACGTGATGGAGTACGGTTGCTTATTATTCACATTCATTATCATGGGTGATGACATTAATAAAGGCGATTTATTAGGTGAAGTCAATAAAGATGCAGAGGAAGGAGTGGAGATATTTGTATAATGACCATTATTCTGCTGCTGCTGCTGTTGTTGTTGTTGTTGTTGCTGTTGGCGCAACTGTAATTCGCGAAGTAACTGCAATTGCTGTAATTGATGTCGTTGCGATTGTTGTTGTTGCTGTTGCAGTAACAGTAGCTGTTGTTGATTTGCGTTGTTATTGCTTTGATTCGTACCGTTGCTATTATTGGTACGTGAATTTTTAGGAGTTGCTACCGAAACACGAATTGCGCGAGACCCAATACAATAACCCTGCATTTCAATCAAAGCTGTTTGTTGATCAATTTGATCCGAAAACCGTACGAATCCGTAACCACGTGTCATTCCTGTTCTAGGGTCAGTCATTATTTTGGCTGATTTACAGGAAGGATAACGAGATTGAAACAGGGTCTAATAAAGAAACAACATCAGTTTCATTTCTCAAATATCATGGATTCTTACGAATACTTTACCAATAAATCAGTCTCGGTAATTTCAGAACTCAAATCACCAACAAAAATAGAATACTCCGGTTGCCGATCCTCTCTATTTACAAGGGATCTTGTTTGAGTCAACTGTTACCCTTTTTTGTTTCTTGAGAGCTAAAATTGATTTACCTTCTGTCAATCAAACCACCACCCGAAGCCCAGTTCAATTTGAAAGGTTTGAGTGAGTTAGGCATCAATACCCCATTATAGTTGTTCATGGCTCTTCTGGCTGCTGCGGCATTACCAAAGTCAACAAAGGCATAACCCGCACTTGCTCTAAACAGAATTTGATACGTCAATAATGTGTGTGTGTGTGTGTGTGTGTGTATGTGTTTCGTATGTGAATATAATTCATACCCTGTGACTTTATCACGAATCACTTTAACCATGACTTTTTCACCCAGGTTGAACCAAAGCTGTTGGATATAAGCTTCATCTTGCCATTGTTCTAATTCACCCATCCTACATTGTATGAAAATAATGTTAAAAAGTGACAGAAAGAATGTGATCGGTGCGTCCGAATGGCAAAACATACCAAAGTGTTGTTTTTTGTTGTGGCTGTGAATGTTCATTATATAATAATTGATGCTGTTGTTGATTTTGTTGGATATGGTTTGTATGTATGGGATTTGTAGGAGTAGAAGGAGTCGACAACTCAAATGGTGATGGATAAGACATTTGAGTTGCGTATAGAAGATGAGCGAAAAAAAAAAAAAAAAAAGAAAGAAAAAATATGGAAACTGAATATCTTTATTGAAAGGGCCAAAAAGTCAAAAGTTTTAGAACCACGGGTTCAAGGCAGCCAAAAAAATTTTCTGTTCTGTGTTTGTTGAGTAAAGTATGAGTAAGAAAAAAAAAAAAAAAAAAAAAAAAAAAAAAAAAAAAAAAAACTTTCATTCCTAAAACACTCTATTTCTTTTTTTTTTGTTAATGGAGTTATTATTATTCAACAATGTAGTTATAAGAGTTTGCAATTTATTATAGAAATTAGTTATGACATGTCCATTATTCATTGTTTACTGCAGACAATACTTTGACAATAAAACGGTATAGGACAGGTATATCAGAAACTTGCTTTTTGGCGTCTTCCTCCGCTATTCTTATTGAGTCTTTTTCATTGCCTTTAAGGGTAGTACATCGCGAGCGCAGTAAAACTACAAAACACGATCTCATATCTTTTATTTGTTTTTTCAACACGTCATGGTGGAAGCACGAAATAAGCTTTCTTTTTTTCTTTTTTGAGATGGAGCTGCAATAGCACACATTTTAGACAAAGCTAAAAAATAACTGGACGAAATGACCAAAATTTTGAGACGATTGAGTTAGAGTTTGAAGATCGAACTACATTTAAATGGAGACGTTTACCTGTAAATATCAAGCCAGTTTCGTTCTGGCGATAATAAATATCAAAAGACTAAGAAGTTGTCTTCCGGCTGAACTCCGTAGGACGTTCCTTGTCTTTCCATACCGAAATGCTGATGGCCATCATGTTTTTTGCTGCGTTGACATCGCGGTTCCATAGTATCTTACAGGTTTTGCAAACAAGGATACTACAGCCACGCACGGTGTCTAATTCCCTTCTTTTTTTCCGTAATTCTTTGTCGTATTTGACACTTCCATCAACAAGCATGTTCACCATCGTATCTGCAGCACGCTTGCTGCCCTTGATACAGACGGAATCTTGTCTCACCCATACCAGGCCCATAGAATGAGAACAGGATCTCTAAATGTTGTAGTATGTAAATAGTATATCTCTTATACTGTTCAGGCGAGCCTGTTTTACTACTCGATATATTGCTTACTATCGCTTTTATCGTACAATCGGCCTTTTTTCTTTTCTAATTCTGCATTGACACGAGTACTACCCGTCATGTGCTAATATTCTTTTGTCGAGCAGCGCCGTATCTCATGTCTGTTTGTTTCTAACCCGATTGCTGCTGTAAATACTGTCTTTCGGCCAGGATCAACAAATGTGGGTCTGTAGTTTGCCGTGATCTCTTCATAAGAGAAGTCTTCCAACGTCAAGTCATGATGATCAATGATGGCGTCTTCTTTTGGTTTCTTCTTACGACTAAATAGAAAGTCTACAGTGAAGCTATCAGATCGAATGAGATTTCTAAAAAGCATACTTGTGTTTATCTTTAGATCAGCAATGCTATGATATAAGTGAAAGAATAATCTTGAGAACAGAGTCTTTAGCTGGAAGGGATCTTTTTCTCGTTTAAAAGAACCTCTTCATTATAATTTAACTTTGACAACAAAAACGCGAGAAAGGAAAGACACGTCTTTATCATTGGGCCAAGTTTAAAAAAAAGGGCACTGACGAACATCTGGTTGGTCTTATAACACGTCGTCATTTGACGAAAAAGTTGTCAAGCTTTTTGGAGCTCACCCTATTGCAAAGTGACGCCAATCAGAGCTTTCTTAGTGACTTCCTTACTAATGAAGACTCATTTTTAGGGCTAGCTTGTACGCCATCCTTAATGCTGCTTGGATGTTACTAGATAATTGATTATCAGCGAAATCGTCCAAGAATAATATACCGCTTCATCGTAAAATAATTGAAAGTTGTCTAAATTAAGATTTAATATTGTTTAATAAAATTTGTGAAAAGTCTGAAATAGCAGTTAAAACACTGTATTTTGATCTGTAGTTTGACACGCTTTTAGACATACTTTTGAACAAAAGCAATCCCCTTTTCAATCTACCTGCACCTATTATACACTTTTAATCAATACATCTGCTTCTGCTGGCAGATGTATCTTGTATTTCATTTTTATCAGGAATAAGATTATGAGCAAAAGGTGCATTACAATTTATTTATTTATTTTTTCTTCTATCGACAGTATACCAGAGTTTGACAGATATTTAACACGAGGGTTCATTAGGTTCAGTACATGCCAGAGATAGTCTCATTATTGACATTAACCCGTCCTCAAATCCAGATGAATAATGCTGACTGCAATTCGGTGGATGCTTCTAGAACTTTTTTGCTATACACTTATAATGGAAGTAAAAATAATAAATGTTAATTCAACTATCTCTAAAAAGGAAAAAAAGAATTCAATTAAAGGATGTTCCAAATTTTGGAAAGCAGAAAATGCCACATTTGCTAAACAGATTATTATCCGTTTTAACGCCTCAGAAAACCTTAACATGTAGCCATTATAGACATCTTTGATTAAAGTGGGAGTAGATGGACTCTAGAATATACTTTACAGGTACACACAACACTTGTTTTGTTGAGTTTTCCTTGTAAGTAACATTTTGTCGCACGTACCACACTTTTTTTGTTTTATCTCCGCTTTTGAAACTTTCTTTTTTGTCAGGCACACAAAAATTCGTGTTTTCATGGTTTTAGAGGAAAAGCGGGCTCCAGCAACCATGAATCATAGTCGAATTCAACACTACTTACGCCTCCCTATTATGCTATCACACCCTTTATAAGCCTTTCCAATTGGATAGCTTTTATATCAAATGAAATAACATATTCCTTTTGTTCATTAATATAATACCTCAAGGACACCTTGAGTTACTTCTCTTCGAGTCAAAAGCGGAGAAACTTTGCTCGAAAGAAACGAGAATTTATGCTTACATCATTCGTAGCCAATGCATAAAAGTATGTAACTCCGCAAAAAACAGCGCGAAGTACGGTCTTTTAGCTTCAACTTTACACTTTATACAAATTATATCAGACAATATATATTTTTATTTTAGATAATTTTAAATTACTTTAGGATGAAATGGTATAATATTATTGGACAATTCATTGAATAAATAATTGGAGACATTTTTTTGAAGGTCAGTGGACATTTTCAATTGAGAGTGGCATTATGTTAAAGTACTACAAGACGTACAGAGTATTTTAGTGTGACACGCTTATCAGCAATAGATACAGGGTTGTGGTTTACGAGACTTTATTTATGGATCATATGAATTGATCTACGCGTTAAACTGATCCCAGACATGTTATTCCACCACGTAGATAACGGTCGTTGTTGTCAATCGTAATAAAAAATAGATGTTGTTAAATTAAAAGCATTTATAGAAAATAAGTTTGACATCTTTCCTTTGATTTCCATCTTCTTCTTCTATACTTTCTTTCCTCATTCTGATAGCTACTACTCACCATGTACAAAGCCAAAACCTTGCAAAAAATCAAATCGGTGGCAGAAGCCCATAAGAATAAAGTCAAAGATGAGTCCTTCCGTAAGTAACACATCATCGCGCTGCCACAAATAGATTATAGTGGTAATCCTCAATTTATGTTTCGTATGACTAGTAAGCATCGAGTGCAAGGATTGCAAAACACGCGGACATTTCAACAAGGCATACCATGAATGCAAGTTTTACAAAGCAGTTTCTGCGCATGATGGTAAGTATCATACTCTCACTGCAAGACAAGTTTATATTTGCTTAACGAAAATTTAGTTGGAAGTAGCGGCAAGAAACGTAAGCAATCAGCTACAATCAAGGAAGAAAAGAAGCAAGCAAAGAGAAAGAAGAAGCAAACAACTGGAGATATCAAGTGCATCAGTTGTGATATAAAGGGTCATTCTACTTCTCGTTCCCTCGAATGGAAAAGTTGCCAAAGGTTATACAGCACAACTCGAACAATTCTGCAAAGTCTTCAACTTCAAAAAGTTTGGCTTTAAGAGAAGAACTTCTTCAGCAAAATTATCCCTAATAGTAAACACACCCCTATTTTTGCTTGTGGCATAGTCTAACCGCTTTGAAGGAGAGTTCTGATGTAATGTTTCGACACATGGTTAGGTCGGACGGTTTTACTATCTTGTTCAGCCGCAAAAAGAAAACAAAAGAAGACTTGGCCATTCATAATCACACTGAAATGTCCACTGTAAATCTTGTTCGTTTTTTTGTTGTGGCAAATTGCAATAATAAAATGGTAGTATGATATCGTCTGATTATATGCATTTATTCAAAAACGGATGGAGTATTAAAGCTGTGACAGCCAGTTATGTGTTAATCTATCATGTTATTCCTCGTGAACGCTTCATATTGTCCATGCTACAGTTTTATCCATTACTATTTAATAGGTTTGCTCAAAGAAACCGGTCTGGCTCCAAATAGACCGCTAAAGTTCAAGAAGCAAAATTATGTATACATTACTATAGCATAAGTATGTTCTTATGGGCCATAAGCGTGATCTACTTTTACTCTGAGAGCTGCCTTATCAGATCCATATGACGTTCAAGCAGCCGTCCTCTGCGGTAATTTAAAAACTCCGGAACTCCGGTTGAAAGGCCAAAAGTACACCTTTTTGTGAACCTCTCTTACTTGATGCGAAAAGAAAACAAGAGTATTTTGAAGACTACTGTCTTTCTCTCTTTTTTCAATGGAAACTAATTTAACAGACAATGATGACACACAACCACAACCATCACGACAGCAACAGCAAATACAAGCAACAGGACAGCAACAGCAGCAACGGCAACAAATAAATCGCTCCAGTTTTTATATGCTGCTTTTCTTGTTTTCATTGCTGTTTTTCAATTTCACAGACGAAAGTTCAATGAGAGCAGGAAAACAGACGAAAGCTGAACTAATGGAAGATTTACAAAAAGAAGTCGACTCATTGAACAACATGACCTTTGGCGTTAATGTTACCCATGTAAAATAGAAAGAACAATAAAAATGATTTTGATAGATACAAGACTAACTGTGTGAGTAGCCGATACCTCCTACTGTAGAAGACACACTGAAGCATGACTTATGGTCACTTCGACAACAACCAGAAGGAGTTTATTATCACAATATCACAGGTGTTTTTAGAGGTACATGACAAATCACTTTTTTGTATGCTCGGGAACAGACAATATTCAAACATTTACTAACGTATGCATTATACACACACGTGTTGTTGTTTCGCAAACAGGCGAATGGGAGAATAGAAACTTAAGCATACCCGATACCCTCAATAAGACTGAATTAGATGAAGCTCGAAAGACATTTGACTTTGCAGGTCCAGGATCATTCAGTGTCAACTTCAAAACGAGCAAAACAAGAGAAAGTGAAATGAATTATATGGAGGTATAGAATGGATCTTTTGAGAAAAAGAAAAAGAAGAAGAGCAGAAAGTATTTATAGTGTGCGTCATTTTGTTTTCATCAGGGTTATATTCGTATGAAAGATGCGGAAAAAAGCAATTACGGTACATTGCTATTAGCTGGTGGCGTCCAGTTTATAAATAATGGATCCATTTTTATGATTGTTGTACCTGAAGGGTAAAAGAAAACCAGCAGTGTACGAATTTACTCATCAAACAACACTGAACAATTACATTTCCTTGTAGTCAATCATTACCACTCAAACAATTACTTCACATGCTACCTAACAACGAAACATTTGTTATGGCGAGGAATGTAATCAATGAACAAATCGAAAAGCGGATAGAGGAATTAAAATCGAACAGAATTTGGGATTGGCAAACAGTTGACGATTCTGGTAAATACATGTAAAAGCACAAGAACTTTTGTGCTATGTCAATTAATTAAAACTGTTATGTTTATTCTCAATCGTATAGACCAGTCTGTCGATTTATCAATGAACTGCACTTTTCAGCTATTTGGCCAGCTCTCCCCCTTACCTACTACTTATAATCAATCTGATTTATTAGATTTTGAGGATGGTATGGACTTTAAAAGATCATTGTGAGTGATGAACGCGCCACTAAAAAACTTTAAACGACACCCGACAATTAGAACTGGAGGATCCCCAAGGTATTTCGATTATTCATCCACCAGCGCCCTCGCTCTCCGTAGAGCTCTATTCTCCAAACTGCCAACTTTTACTATTAAGTGAAAAAGAGAAAGGAATCAAGATAGAATCATACTATAATAAAGCAGTGACTTATGCTGGTGTAGCGAGTGTCATTGCCGTCATACAAATATTCACACTCATTCATCAAATGGAATGTACACCTACACCTTCGGTAGAGTGCTTGCTATGTATTCGTGTTAACTCACTGCTGCTTATATACTTACGGAAAGGGAGTTTTTATTTCATTTATTTAGAGTGTGTCGAATGTCTCTTATTGGACGATTGCTATGCAAGCCATTATGGACGGCTATTTATGTTTGTTGCACTTAACAACAGGTGTGGTTATTGAAAATGTATTTATTCCATTCGCAACGGCTGCCTTCTTCACCTTTGTTCTTGTATCTATATTTGGTATGCGGTATTTGTTGGTCGTATGGCGGATTCAGAGACCTGAATCTGTTAGAGCAAATAGTCGTCCTACTACACCTCCTCGAACAGCAGCACAACGAGAGAATGGTTATAATAGTGACAGTGATGAAGACGACAGCAGAAACAGTCTACCAGGAACTCAACCGCAAAGACCAACAAACACGACCACGACTACTACCACCACCGAAGATACTGATAACCCACAAAGAGAAACGACCTATTTGTATTATCGGTTATGTAAGTGCAGCTTGTATTTTCCTTTCATCCTTTGGTTAAGAAGTATTATATATAACATTCGAAACCCATTCTAATAGATGCTGTGATGCTGTTGGGATTATTTTTGTTTTATCAATCCATAACACGTTCCGCTTTCGTTCAGAACATCATTATTGGTACGCTTGGATTTATATTGTATTCTTTTTGGATACCACAGATTGCCCGAAATGTGATTCGAGGTTGTCGTCGACCTTTAAGCCATCGCTATATTATTGTCATGAGCGTAACTCGACTATGCTTGCCATTATGTAAGTGAACACATCTTGACAACAAAGAAGAGTCGGCCACCCTATTTTCTTAAAAGTGATTAACAAATATCATTTTGGGGTGGGATGTGTACAGATTTTTACGGCTATTCAGATAACCTAATTGCACATGAAACGACACCTTGGGTATGGGCGTTTGTCTTGTACGTTGCTATTCAAGTGCTTATTCTCTTCCTTCAAGATACTTTCGGTCCCAGATTCTTTGTGCCATCCAGAGTAAGTTGAAGATCAAGACAATACGGAGGTCTTCCCCAAAGTATAGAAAATACTGACCTATACATTCTGCCTATTAGTATATGCCTCATACTTATGATTACCATCCGATACTGACGACTGATGATGAAGAAGCTGAACAAGGAGTGGGAGGTGGCTCATCCTCAAATGAAACACCCTCTTCCAAAGATTGTGCTATTTGTATGCTCCCCATTGATTTTAGCCAAAACGGACATTCAAGCTTAAATGTATTAGCACGAACACATTATATGGTGACACCTTGTCACCATATGTTCCATACAGAATGCTTAGAGAAGGTAAATGACATATCTCTTGAAACTCGTAAAGTAGAGCCAACAGCTAAAACTGCCGTTTGCTTCTCCATATTGTAGTGGATGAGAATTAAACTAGAATGTCCAGTGTGTAGAGCATACCTACCTGCTTGCTAATGTAAATAACCAAGCAAAAGTAGATTGACAGCTTAGACTTGTTCACGGGATAACACTTGTATGAATCTACAACCCTTTTAATAACCTGTACAAAGACTGAAGGCTAATAATTTCGCCTTTGGATCAAAGATACCTTTTCTTTCAAAATGAAATAAAAATATAACTATATTAATCTTTTTTAAAGCTTGGTTGCAATATCGTCAAGATAAAACATGCAGCGTACCTTCTCTTGTATCTTGGACTCCACAATCATCATTGATTTCAACCAATCAGATCTTTAAAATTGTTGTAGAATGTAAAGTTTTTTTTTTTGTTTTTTTTCAGACACGCGTTTGACTTTTTTTTTTTTTTTTTTTTTTTTTCTACGGTCTTCTTGGGTTTTCTCCTTTTCTTTTGGATAATTTATATTGTAAACAATGGCTAACATCGTTGAAGTTGCTACGGCTTTCACCAACTTTTACTACCAAACTTTTGATAGTTCTAGACAAGAATTAGCTCCTCTCTACGTAAGCTTCAAACAAAATATTTTGTGAACAAAGTTTTGGAAAAGTTTCAGAAAAGCCATCTTCAAGTTGAGAGAAGGACGTTATTGTGAGATTCTGTCCTTGATTATTCCTTACTCATCTATCGATGGCTTGAAATGAATCTTTCTACTTTTCGTGGCGACGTGTTGACTGATCTTGTTTCTTTTTTTCCTTGCTTTATAGAGAGATGCTTCTATGCTTACTTTTGAAGGTCAACAATTCAAAGGTGTTCAAGGCATTGTTGAAAAGTTAGTTGTAAGTAACTCGGAACAAAAGAAAAAGGACAGCAAAGTTACTCTTTTCAGAGCAATGGAAAGAATGATGTAGTTGAACTGTTCATTGACCTGCAAATACGCCTAGTGAACAATCTTTCTAACCCCTCAATTTACATTAGTCTCTTCCTTTCGGTCGCGTCCAGCACAAAGTTATCACTATTGATGCTCAACCCGGTAACGATACCACCGGCTCTATCATTGTTTCTGTTACTGGTGCTCTCTTGGTAAGTGTAAGCATTGGAAGGAAGGGGATGGGTATCATTTTCTTACGGATGTTCTTATGAACTTGACTAGGTTGACGATGAACAAAACCCCCAATTGTTCACTCAAACTTTCCAGTTGATTCCTGAAGGCTCTTCTTACTATGTTTTCAACGATATCTTCCGCTTGGTCTACGGTTTATAATCATATTTTTTTTTTAAACACTGCTTTATAGAAAGAATTATTCTTTTCTCTTGGCCTTTCTTCTTTTTCTAAAGGCATAGTTTTCGTTTACGTAACAATAAAGACATCAATACACTGCAAGTGGGGGCGCGTGTTCATAGAGTATCGCTATTCAATTGATAACAGATCTACATTACGTTCATACTCAAAAATTTATTTTTGGTGTAGAAAAAAGGAAAGCTAACTTGGATCTTTAATATTTATATACACATACAGTTGGCAAAAGCAGAGGATAAAGGATCTTATCTAATGAGCTTTCTTTTTCTTGAAGGAAAACAGCTTGCTTAGTTCTCGACAGGAGTAGCCTTCTTGTCAAAGACAGCCAAGATATTTTGGCGAATATTGAAATCGTCAAGCTTACTAGGTACAATATCATCGGAACTGGCAATCTTGGTCAAACGGGCCTTTTCTGTGTTTAAAAAGACGTCACCCTTCTCAATCATCTTTTCCATCATCTTGGCATAATACTTAGCATAACGTGTATTCAATTTCTTGGACACGTCGACAGCCTTGCTATGAATTTGTTCACGTTCCTTGACGTCCTTCATGAAACGGATGGCTAATTCATCCAATTCGCGAATGCGTCCGACGGTAGCCTCAACACCGCCCCCGACTTTACGCTGAGTGCCACATTTTTCGTTCAAGAACTCAATGAAGCCGGCTTCAGTACGAGGACCTTCGTAAGAAATGGGATCGCTTTCACCAGCAGGGAAGAATTTGATGGTAGGAAAGCCTTGAATTTCAAATTCAGTGCCAATATCACGTTCTTTATCAGCATCGATTTTGGCAATGACGCAGTTTTCTTCGTTGGCGAAAGCAGTACCAAGCTTTTCCCAAATAGGAGCTGTATCAATACGCGAAGGAAAAAAACAAAAAAAAAAAAATAAGGTCAACGAAAGTCATCAAGATTGTTTTCTGCTAAGAACCTCCTTTAAATCCATAGCACCACTCCCCGCATTTTCACCTTTGTATCTAAGGCTTTGTGAAAAAGAAATATATCAACTTACCAAGGTTCTTACAATGACCACACCAGGAAGCATAGAATTCAACAAACACATTTTTCTTGGGATCCAAAGCGATATCATGGAAATTCTTGGTGTTCAAAGTAATGACATCAGACTTTTGAGCACGGATACGAGGAGCAACACCACTCTTATCACGAACAAAATTAGCCAAAGATGTTAAATCACGACCACCTTGATACTGCTCCACCTCATCAGCACCTGTGACACCTTGAGGGAACCATTTCAAAGTAGGGAAGCCTTGAATACCATAACGTTGGGCTACTTCACGATTACTATCTGCGTCAAACTTGGCAATCAACACCTTGTCTTTCTGCAAAGCAAAGGCATCACCAAGCTCAGCATAAGTAGGTGCCAAGTTTTTACAATGTCCACACCAGGGTGCGTAGAATTCAATAAGAGCAGGTGGATGAGCACCATTCATAACAGCATCAAAGTTGGCATCGGTGAGAACGAGAACATTACCTTCCCACTGAGGTGCAGCGCTATGACCGCTCTTTTGGCGAATGGCGTTGACGATGTCCATAGGTGAGTTGATGTTTTTGAGTTGAGCAAACGCGCTATTCACATAACCAGCGAGCTTCTGTGGTGAACTGACTTCATTGATGTAAAAATTAAGCTTCTCTTTATCCATGTTGCGAGCATTGTTGACGAGGTCCAAGGCAATTTTTCCACCTTGATAGTAGTCGTAGCCAAGAAAGATAGCATTGGCTGCTAGTAAAAGAAAAAATAGCTTTCTCACAACTCCCATTGTTTTTTCTTTCTAATTTTTCTCTAGTTCCTTCTAACGGGTTTACTGAGTCGGTAAAGAACTGAAAGAGGAAAACAATGAAGTAAAAAAGAAATGAGGAGAAAGGAAACGAAAAAAAAAAAATGAATGTACCTCTCTTTTTTTTTTTTTTTCAACAAATCAATTTACTCCAAGTGTGATATTGACGCTGAGTGTGTATGTTTCTCCATAATTTAATAATTTACTACGCGATGGTCGCGATGAACAGTTTTCAAAGATGGCTCAGCTGTCAAATCTTGAAACGGAAAAAAAAAGCAACTAGAGAATAGCAAAAGCATACAATATATCATAAATTTACAGTCTGTAGTATTTCCTTTCTTATTACCGGGCATAGATATCAATTTCAAAATTGCGCAGTAACTGCACATATCCTTCGTACATAGGGCAACAGAATTTGTAGCTGGTTTTCGCAAATCTGACGCGTTTCTGCCAGAGTGGTAGTGACCTGGATTGAATATGAAGGAGAGGGACAGAACTCTATACTATTTATATGCACTTTTGACTGCGAGAGTCTTGCTGCTATTGTTATCAACGCGAAAGATTGACAACAGAAAGAAATGCACTAACTATGTCGCTGTTCAGGGCATATAGTAATAATGCGTTGCTGCTTGAGTGTATAATAAAGAATATCAAGGGCACACATTTCAAATGATGATTACCTAAATGTATTCTCTTGCGTTTACATCCAAATTTTATCTCACGTTACCTGACCAACATTGCATCCATTGCCGCGCAGCCTGAGCCTTTTTTCCACAATGCTTTAAAGACTACGAAAAGTGATGGGATTGTATACTTTTAAAACATTTATAAATTGTTAGAGGGCAGCCCTTATTGGGATTGTATCTGCCAATATACTCGTTTAGAGATGCTGTTTTTTGAATAGCGTCAACAACGTTGACAATGAATTTCTAACTTTCAATAGTTGTTTAAACTACTGTTACTATTTACGACATGTAGGCTGTACTTATTAAAGTTAGATAGAGCCACATTGTTCGATAATGCCATAAAATAAGAGAAAAAATTTACGCAGGTTTTATTTAACTCGAATACATTTTATGGGATAGTTGGAAATGCGATCACCAACTATGACAATGATAAATATAAAGTTAAACAAGTAAATTTTAGAAAAACGCTTTCAAACTTTATGATAATGAAGCGAATATATATTGATGTACGAATCCGAACAGGCATGCTAAGCTAGCTCAACACTTAATGGTGAGGAGACTTCTTATGAGGGGGCTGCTTGTGAGGAGGCTCCTTATGAGATGGAGGTTGCTTGTGAGGGGGTTGCTTGGGTGGAGGACGCTTATTGGGAGGTTGGTGGTCATTTCTTCTCTTCCACAAATCAGTGGTCTCAACGGCAGGAGCAGCAGGAGCAGCAGATACGACAGCACAAGCCGCAAGAATAGCAACTAGAGCGAAAAGAACGGCACGCATCTTGAATTAGAAAAAGTTGAATGTTTCTACAAAAATAAATAAGAGGGACATAGAAAAAAGAACCCTATTTATATGTGATGGATATTGCTATTGCTGCTGTTACCTTGAGGTTTTAGACAATCATGTTGGGATATGTCATGGGTTAAGAGCGATTGATACCGTTTATACCCAATTTTATATAGACAGTAAGTATGTACAGAAAAGCAAAAACATGCATTTTCTTTTCCATGAACGGTCTGAGAAACACCATTCCCTGGTATTACTGATTGTAACTGCTTTATAATTGAATTTGAAACACTCTTCTTTCGAAACCCCATCTATTTGATCTGCACAGAGAGACATAGTGATTGTCCAGACAAGATCCAATGAACACAGACATACTTTTGCTCCACATTTTCTTAGACCTGTTTCATGAAACACAAACATACTTTATGCTTCTCCCCCCCCGCCTTTCCTCATCTGCAAAAAAAAGAAGAAGGACCCATGGTAATGGCATCAGCTATAAAAAGTTTGATATAAAATGTCCATTTTTATTTATAAAGAGGAGTGTAGCATTTACAATTGTTATGAATAAGTGAGATATACATTATGAACAGAAAAGGAAAAAAGAATTATTTTGGTTGTGTGCTATAGATGAAGGGGGGTGGGCGAAACAAAGATGTCTTAAGCAGTGGTGGCAGTGGAAACGGTGGGTTCCATATCTGTCAAGTTACCACGTAATTGTTGCTCTAATTCCAAGCTCTCAAACAAACTCTTGAAATTGCCTGCACCAAAACCATTGTGATTATTACGTTGAATGATTTCCACAAATAAAGTGGGACGATCTTCCAGAGGCTTTGTGAAGATCTGTAAAAGATAACCGTTCTCATCATAATCCACAAGAATGTTTAGCTTTTGCAGCACGTCCAAATCTTCTGTAATGGGCCGCTTTGCAATTTTGTTATGGACTTCCAAGTTTTTGCGTAGGGTATCATAATAATTGCTGGGAATGGTGAGGAAGTCACAGCCACGTTGCTTCATATGGGTCACAGAAGTGATAATATCAGGTGTATTGATGGCAATATGCTGTACACCAGCACCACCATAAAAGTCAACAAATTCTTGAATTTGAGATTTCTTCTTGCCTACAGCAGGCTCGTTGATGGGAACCTTGATTTTTTCGGCAGGGTCAGCCATGACAACAGAACGAAGTGCGCTATATTCTGTAAAGACTTGCTTATCATCGACAGACCAAAAGCGATGGAAATCAAAAGCTTTTTCGTAGAAATCGGCAATAGGGTTCATTTGACCATCGGGTTGATTACCGACAACATGATCAATATAGCCAAGAGGAACATGTGGTCTATCCGTGTTTTTCATGATGGGTTTTAGTTTCAAATAAAATTTTTGTTAATCTCAAACCATAGAAGGTCAAGGGGCGAAACTTACAATAATGTTTCCAATGGATCTGAGTATCGTAAAGCTGTTAAAGTATCTTTGTAACCTGGTAGAAAGATGCCCTTATAGTTGCGACGTTCGATCAAGGTGTGGTGGACATCACCATAAGTACTTAATGTAGCCATGATAACTGTGCCATCGTCATCCGTTATCTCCTCGGGTTCTTTGATGGATGTTGCTCCTCTAGCAATTGCTTTCTGGTAGTCATAAAAAAATTGAATTGAGATCAGTTATCCCCTATCCACTGACAGGAGCCTCCTTTTTTAGAGCCGCCAACCCTTTAAATGAAAGGAACTTACATTATAGACAGCTCGACAATCCTTGACAGTAAATGCAATATCTTTTACACTATCACCGCGACGAGCGATCTCAAGTGCCATTTCCCTTTGGGCTTCAGGATGAATGGGACTTTCAAAAACAAAGACAGCGTCTCCTTGCTTAACTACATGGGATGAAACTTCTCGACTGCCAGTTTCTAATCCACGATAAGCGATATGTTGGAAGCCTAATCGAGTACAGTAATAGGAAGCAGCTTGTTTAGCATTGGTAACAGTGAACCGAAGATGATCAAAGCCAGAATAAGGATTATTGGAAGCCGTGTAGGCAGCGCTGTAGTCTACGTTGCCATTATCGGTTGCAGTAGTAACGGGCTGATTATTATTGACGGAAGGTGCCTGTCACAAAGTTGGTTAATAAATAACTAATAAGGAATATTAGAAAATGCTTTTTTGATAATTTTATTTTGTACCATTTTAAAATTAGAGATTGTGTTATTTTGTGTAGAGTCTGGTAATAGAACAGGAGAAAAAAGCTATAATATCCGAGATCAAGAGAACCTCTTTTATATATGAAATTCCTTAAACGCAGTGATCCGTATGGAGACAGTACGAGTTTCCCGTTATTTTCGCATTGACTTCCCCAATAGATTAAATTTTCTCACGATTGACAAAAAGCAATTTGACTTGTCTTAGCAGGCGCTTAAATGCTGAAGACCGAGCACGAATTGCTCAATGACATCGAAAGGGGCGCAGTTAGGCATAATGCTTTTTGCTCATTTTACAATTTTGAAAAAGCTTATTGTCTGCTTTTGACACAATGTAGTTACAATTATCTACACAACTTTGCACAAAACTTTAAAAATGGGGAATAAAATTGTTACATTGAAAAAGCAGGGAATGATATTCGTCCAAAGTAGGTATAAAACGTATCCACTCGCGATCTATGATACGACCATCGGCTATATTTTCTCTATTACCTCCGATGGTTCTTCCTCACTTAGCAGAGAACATCATGATGTAAAAGGTGAGTTAGGGTTACAGTGACACAACGCTTCTAACTCCTGAAAACCCTTTAACACAAGCATCATTGATAACCGGGGAATTTAAGCATCATTATCACAACCTTTTAACTCTTTTTCCTATTCCCAACTGAAATGCACGTGCCGACAATTCAATCTTATTGAGCCAACTTTACACACATACTGAATCAATTGCATAAACTTCCCATTGCTATTCCATATTGCTCAACTTTCTTTCAATGCCTTCAAAAACCCCCCAATATCAAATCAAATCAAACGAAAACCAAACATGTTACGCTTCGTTATCAAATCGTATATGTTGTATGCAAAAAAGAAATCACTTTTTTTTTAATTAAATATCGACGATATCATACAATTTAGATGTTGGAAGGATAGAGCATCTACCGGAAAAAAAAAACAAACAAAA
This sequence comes from Mycotypha africana, assembly GCF_025528875.1. Classification (NCBI taxonomy): domain Eukaryota; kingdom Fungi; phylum Mucoromycota; class Mucoromycetes; order Mucorales; family Mycotyphaceae; genus Mycotypha; species Mycotypha africana. Next base: position 349,809 of record NW_026515727.1, on the reverse strand, counting down.
ATTGTTCAATCAGTAAAAAGTAGTCTAGATATACATTAAGCAACGTTTCATAAATCAATACTTACGACACGAACGGAAGCACCGAAAGTCTTTGGGGGCAAATTCTTACGGAAACGAGCCTTGACAACACCGCTAGTACCGTGAGAGCGAGCAATACGACCCCAGATGACACGGATCTTGGAACCGTTGACTTCACGTTGAGCACGGTAGACATAAGCAACACGCTTACCAAGGTAGAATTGAGCATCCTTGGAAGTTTGACAACCTTCAATTTGAATCAAAGAGACATTGGGGTTTTGATTGCGCTTGGCACGTTCGTAACCCAAAACGCGACCCTTACTGTAAAGACTACATTATTGATAGAGTAACAAGCAATGTATAAATGTCAGCTTATTGAACCAACATGTACAATTTTTCAATAAGAAAACGATGACAGCCCCAGCGGAAAAGCTCAATTGAGAATAGAGGTGAAAACTAGCTGTAACATGTGATTATTGTACGTAAAATCGTTCGCATTGAGTTGCTATCTTCTTTTTGCATTATCACCAAAGTCAATATACACACATCGACAAATTCTTTGCATCGCTGACATAAAACATGTGTTAGATGACATTAATTGATCGTTAAAGACGAATGCTGCTGGTACTGATAGAAAAATAGTACAAACTAGTAGCTCTTAGTGTTGCAGTAGAGTTGAAACAACTATTTGTAAATACATGACGTGATAAAAAAATGAAATGCATTCGAATCGTGAGTTGCTGTAATTCAAGCACTTGAATGTAATTCTCTCAATGTTCTACTTCTGGGCTGCCAACGTCAAATGAGCTTTCCGCAAGGGTTGTTCAACGCTGTAACAGATTCGAAAAGGATCAAATCTATATGGATGGATTGGATATTCTGATAGTTACCGGTTGGATGCCATGATTTCAACTAAGATATATGGAAAGAGGAAGGGGCCTTATTTCACCCGCTTTTGGTTTTACTTAGCTGATGGTTTGGCCCCATTGAGAGGATGAATTTTTTTCCTTTCTCTCACCCCCACCCACACCCGAAAAAGGAAAGCTACTGGTCTGAGCTATGCATCCTATTCACATCTTGTCCAATCAATGGCCAACAATTTATCAGGAACAAAAACATTCACTGACAAGGTTTGATTGCCATTGTCAGTGTCTCTTTGGCCCACTCATATTTTCTGCTTTCTAATAAAGATAAAATCACTTGCTATATAACACAAGACACAATAACTGAGAATTATTGTGGTATCTATTTTTTTTTTGGTCTTCCGTCATGATAGGTTGACATTTTGCTTGTTGTTTTAGAGCTACCATAGCAAAGCTCGCTTTGCATACGGAATATATAAAAACTTTCGTATCTTTTTAAATTTTTATGATTTTCAACTATATTATTGACAGAGGTAGAACTGAGAAAAAAAAAGACACAATAGATAAGTCTGGAAGGGATAAGGGACGGGGGCTGGAAAGAGCAAATCGTAGAGTGAGGTGTTTAGGACAATACAATAGCCATAGAGTCAAAATTTACAATTCGTAACAGTAATCTAATGTATATATAATACTTATGTACAGATGTTGGATGAGATGTAATTTATAACCTTACTGTTCTAATAGGATCTAATCTATACTTGAGCTCTTTTAGTCTTGCACTGGTAGGATGCCACTGCTCGAAAAGTTGTAAGAGTTGCTTCAAGTCATCTACAAGGGAAGCGTTGGCTAATACTTGAGGATCTGTCATGATACCATGGAGTATCCAAGGCAAATAAAAAGGGTTTTGCTGTTGCTTGGCCACGAAAGGGGTCATATTGACTTCTGCTTCTTCTGCTTCTTCTGCTTCTTCTTTTTCTACGCTGAGCTGTGCTTGTTGTACATGCTCACCTACGATGGCTGTTTTACGAATAAACTGTCCGAATGGAGCTGTTTCAAATGTATACTTTACAGCTGTCATATACACTTCGAGTTCTTCATAAATGGTTGAATGCCCACCCTCCAAAGCATATAAGCTTCCTGCCAATACCTCACTCAAGTGTACCACTAAATTGTGATCCGACAGTCCCCAATTACGTAGTTTGACAGCAAACACCACAAGATGGATCAGGAAATCGTTCTTCTCCGTCAGCAGGTGACCGTCGATATAGATAGATCGCAGTAAATTTGGATGATCTATGGACGTCATAATAGCGGAATAAAGTGGGACGACTTGATCTTGCATGGAACCTGTGAGGACGACTTTGACACCACGATGCAGGATGTAAGCAAGCGAGGTGCGGAATTGAACCGAGATGGGGCTGGAAGAATCCATAAACTCAAATAATTCACGTGCTGCATCTGCTTCAAAATACTAGGATGTATAGAATCATAGAGTCAATAGGTTATGAGTGAGAAAGAAAACAACACCATGTTTGTCCATCTAGAGGGGGCTATACCTTAACAATTAAGCTTCCTTTCAAAGCAGGAAATGGCCCTTGTGAAATCCCAGCCATTGCCAAAAGACAAACGGACTGTCGAATCAAATGGATATGACCTCTTTCAAGCAGATGACGCAGTAACATCATCGATACAGGTGTTCCTTGAGAATGGGTAGCCCATAATATAACGTCCGCTGACGATACTGCCTCTAACCATGCAGAATTGTTGAGTAATTTCTCATACAGCTGATGAACTCGGTCTTCGACTTTGCCTTCTCCTTCCAGTGGAACGAGAGTGACGACATCTCCCAGAGGGAGATCGACACCGTGTTCCTCTTGAAAATACTGTTTAATGCCAGTAGCCATTTGTTCGCAAAATTTGATGGATGTGCCGGTAGGTTCACCAATCATACTACGTACGAGCTATACAAAAAGTAAGGAGGCGGGGGGCAGAATGGCAGTGAATAACCTTGTTGTGAAAAGAAAAAAAAAAAGAAAACTCTCAGACTTTTCTTACCTTCATAGGAAACCAACCATGCACTCCTACAATGACAATGCGTTTATTATTCATCATTTTTTTAGCGGCAGCAGCAACAGCAGGATCCTTGTGTCCGTGCGATGGTGGAACCATGTTTTTTTGCGTATGTTCCGTGTTACTGAATGTTTCGTCGGGTTTTCCTAAACTACTACTTTCCGTTCTATCATCCATCGTCGTAGTAGTAGTAGTAGCACTCGTTCCAAAAGTCGATTTCATGTCATCAATAAAATGAGAGAATTTGGCTCGCATGCGTTTAGCTATCCAATGCTTTGTGGTATAAAATTCGTCTTCTTCCTCTTTTTGATATGTCATGGCTTCCTTTTTAGGAGGCGGTGGGGGTATAAGTAAAGCATTGATATAATCCATCGCCTTTGTTATAAAATTGACAGGATGGGTATTCGTAGGAGCGGTCATAGTGGATGCTTGATGGATAGGCGATGCAGGTGGATCAGGTCTCTTTACAAATAAAGTAGAGAGAGGTGGCAAAACTTCATTTTTACGCTTCTTGTTCAAGGTGGCAGGAGGAACGCTCGCTGTCGTGTTGACAGAAGTCACTGTAGAGGCAAGTGATGGTATAGGGGCATGGTGAGCGACTGAATTTTTCTTTGCCTGAAGAATAGAAATAGACGTCGTTGTGGATGGGTTACGTGAATAAAGTGGATGGTTCTGAGGGGACTGAGATTGGATGGGGGAAAACGACATGGGCGACATGGTGACTCCATGTCCATGTGGACGCTGCTCAGATGTGGTTGTCGTACTTGCCGTTGTATTGATCGATAATGAGGAGGATGCAATCGTGTTTGCCCTAGTATGCGGTTTGTCGAGTGGTGTAGTGCAAGGCTGATAATGATGATGAATGGATGCCGGAGGAGTAATCGTAGTGGTGGCAGTTGTAGTACTTGGTAATGACGAGATACTCTTAGCTCTGCGCAACAAGTCCTTTTGCTGTTGTTCTCTTTTCTGATCGAGTGATGATAAAGCATCCTTACTATCACCGATCCATTGTCCGTTTGCGTCCAACTGAGATGGTTGATACTGTTTTGGAGACATAGTAACGTTGCTAGAGGATGCAATGAGTGAGTCACTACGAGAAAAGTCTACACTCTGAGCGGCCTTTGTAGCAAGATGTGTGCTGCTATTTGTGAGAGATTCGGTATTCTCCATCATGGCCGTAGTAGAGGATTGCATCGGTTCATCTGCAGGAGGAAAAGTCGTGGTATCTACAGCTATTTTTGGTTGCTGTTGTTCTGTCTTGACAGTAGCTGGGTTTTTCGCTGAAAAAAAGTACGATAGCCACCAGGAAGAATGATGAGTGCTGTTCTTACTACTTGCTGCCAAATTTGCGTTGTGGGTCTCGTGCGAATTAGGATGACGTTTTTCGGTTTTGCTAGAGTTATTAGGAGCACTAGGCATTCCTTCTGTACAGTGAATATCACGTTGTTGTTGTTGTTGTTGTTGTGATGTGAGAGAAGACGCTCCTGGAGCTAACGAGAAAGCGCAAAAGAAAGGAAAAATAACCGTTAAATGTTTAATTTTGTTTAATTTTCCTTATCGCTTCTTTTTTTTTTTTCTTGCTTTTTGTTTATAATTTTACTGTTACCATAATTAGCTTCTTTTGTGGTCGTTGTAAATCGATCGCACGTGGATTTAGGAGAATAATTTCCGTTGTCATGATCACTCACAGTCGTTGATGAAGCACTGCTCATACTGCTATGGCCAGGTGTTGTTGTTGTGGTGGTGGTGGTGGTGGCTGTTAGTGTGCTATGATTCTTGTTATTGTGAGTAAGCATATCCTCTTCCGTATATTCTTCTTCTTCTTTCACGATGGCTGCTGTTCTACGTTGATGAAGATGGTGTTTGGGCGGCGATGAAGGAGGCGTAAAGTGTATCCGATTGATTAATAAACTCTCCAATGCTGCTGTAGTAGGACGCACGATGGGGAGCTTTTTATCATTTGGCATATCATTTACTTCCAACTTTTCTTGCTGTTGTTGCTGCTGTTGCTGATGTAATAATTCATGCTGCTGTTGTGCTTGTTGTTGTGCTTGTGGTACATGCGGATCAAAAATAACATTTCCATTGGCGGAAACGCTTGTTGAATAAACATTGGCGGCAGCAGCTTTTGGGGAATGCGCAATTCGTTGTAAAATAGAATTGGATGAATGACTCGCAATGGATGGCGGACGCTGTTGTTCTAGATTCTTTTGATAATACGAATGTTCTTTGCGAGCAAGATTATTGGCTGTCGTCGTCATTGATTCCTTAATGTGATTTTTCTTTACAGCCAGTTTATGGCTGCTATGACTACGACTACTGATATTACTATGACTAGGGGTCATAGTCGTCGTATGGTTAACGTCATATTTCTTTTGCTTTTGTTGGTCTAATTTGATGCCGTGATCACTCGGCGTATCTGATAAAATGGATTGCATTGATGTTTTCTTTGCTAATTCAATGGATAGGCAGATAGAAGCTGAACGTATAGGTCTCTCCTTTTTGCGAAGAGCAGGAGCCTGCTGTGTATCTGTACCCTGGCCCACGCCAACAGCTGTTGGTGCTGACGACGGAGAGTTACTTTGACTATGACTGATCGTATCGTGGCTCTGGTCATTACTGTCGTCAGCCGCATCAAAAATGGGCGCTGTATTTGTACCAACGTCATCAATGATGACATTCACTGAAGTTGCCTTTACGGTAGGAAGTACTTTTGTTGCTACAACGTTCGGCAACATGGTGAATGATTTCTCTTCACTGTGATGGATGTTGTCTTTGTCTTGTACTTTTTTGACAGGATCCGAGATTTGTGGCGGTGATGGCGGTAAAGTATGAGAATAAAATGTTTGCAAATTGTAACCAATTCGATTATGAATGAGCATACAATGAAATATGTTACAGATTCTTTTATTGTTTTAGATAGGGTTGCAGAATGCACTTCTAACTTTTCTGTTGCATCCAATCGAGAGGGTTTCTTTTGGGTTTTTTTTTTTTTTTTTACTGCGTAATGAATATAGTTGAAATTGTAGCAATAAAGGAAGAGAGAAAAAGGAGTGCAATGAAAGAAAAGATGGCAAAAATCAAATAATTTATAATAAAGCACAGATATTTGTGCCAGCAAATCTCTGACTTTTTGTATGTCTAATCTAAATTTTTTCTGCTTTTTTAAGGGGCAACCTGTGATTCAAACATGTGGTTTTTCTTTTTTCTTGACGCTTTTTTTTTTTTTTTTTTTTGCTGTGGGCGTTTGACCCTTTTGTCACTTTCATCTTGATGTTATAAATATATACCACTGTAATATCAGATGAGTTATTAGATTTTTGTATGAACAATAGCAAAAAACCAAGAAGTTTAGATTAGGGTCGGATCATCAAACAGTCCATAATGCCTTTTTATTTTTTTCAGGAACAAAAAGAACGGATCTAAAAACTGTAAATTCAAATTCCTGACAAACATAATTTTGAAACTATTCTGCCGCTGCAACAAAAGATTGCCTTTAGTGTAAAGAGAATGTAAGAGAATATTGTTGCAACCAAGAGAGCCATTTCTACATGCCTTGTGTCAATTACGTATTGAAAATGGATGACCTTCTTATCAGCAACCCAAAAAAAAAAAAAAAAGATCTCCAATACTGTATCACAAGCGACATTACTCTTTTAAAAGTAGTCGATTGCATTTCTTACTAAAAGCAAGGTCTTCTGTTTTCTTTATGGCGTTCATTCATAGACATGCCACTTACTTCAAACTCACTCTTTACTTGTATTTCAGTAAATTGCACAATAGTTAATGCGTTGAAAAAATGCATTTGTCATTGATGCATATACTCTGAAAAAAAGAAATATGACAAGTTGGCGCAATTGCATCAAATAGATTCAAAACACGTTAAAGTGTTCGTCAATAGCCATTGAGATGCAGCCTGTCACAGGTATGAACGCTAGAGAGGTAGGCCCTCTTTTACATCAGACAGAGAGCCTCTCCACATTGGATGAATTGAAACATCAAGTACAGTAGCTCCAGAAGAGATGCAACGATTTGACAGATAAATGCGAGTTCATTGCAATTTGAGCAAGAATACGAGTTGGAGTAGCATGAAATGCAATAGAACATTAGAGTTGCGTTCTGATGAAGGATGGGTAATCATTCTAATCCGCAGCATATTGTCTCTACTTGGAAGCATTACTCACACTTCGCGGCTGCATGACAATCGAGAAATTGAAATTGATCGTCTTTAAAGCGTGAAGGCTAAATTTATCGCTGACTACTCGACATCCATTGATGACAGCGCTATTTTCCTGGACGTTTACTTTATTATGCAAAAAGACTTTTTATACAAAATAGGCTCGTGAATCAAAGCCAATCCTTTGCCGCGAACTGAAAAGCCTCCTCTGCAATGGCTATCGCGTTGTTAATTGTTGTGAAATCATTTTACTGCTGAGTGAAGAAAATCAAACTTTGAAGAAGAAAAACACCCAAGCTATTGTTCTTTACTAGCCACGAAGCATATCATTGTCACCTTGGTTGAAAACACGGGTTGCTCTAAAGACTACGGCAGGAGAAAAGCACCGTGTCAAACGAACAGAAAAAAACACCAGCAAAGAAAAAGAAAATAAAATTCCAGATGACAAAATTCCCATTTCTGCAACATGGACAAATTAAGGCAGATACGGCGAGCAATGATTGGATGTTTCAATACACAAGGGTTCATGCCGATTGAATGACAAAAATAACGAAAAGCGCAAAATACGGACCTGTACTAAGCACTTTCCCATTCGTCCAATTCTTTTATTTGCCATAAATACGTAGGTTTTTAAACTTTGATTCACTTGATTTGCTCTTCTTCGTCACTTCTTTATTCTTCCTTTTTCCCTTTACATTTTTCTTTCCTTCAAATACACGCTTTTTGACAAGAAAAGAAAACAAGAAAAAAACAACCAAAAACCACAGTATGTCTCAAATGTCACAATCACCGCAAGAGAAGGATATGTCAGATGTAAGCTTCCATGCGATATAAATATTCATTGAAAGAGAGACATAGAAGACTTATGTAGATTTTTATTTCGTAACAGATGGTTCAGAGAATGAAAACACGGCTGGCGCTCGCTAATTTCAAACTAGAACACGGTATAGGGGATGTCGATTTAAGGACGTTGGAATCGAGCCTTTATGAACATAAGTTTGGCACAAAAGAGGGCAGCGACAGCAGCAGCAGGAGTAACACGAAAATGAACAGTAATAATGACAGAGCCTCATCAACAATATCACCACGACTATCTTCTACGTACCCTGATAAGAAGAAGCATAAACTGCTGTCTCATCATCGGTTTTATCCCACATCGCCCCCTTTACAACATAATGACATGGATCGTCTGATAAAGAAAAACGCGTCTAGATCTTCTCCTGCAACAGCCGCAGTTCCATTATCAGAAACAAGATCGCAGTATTACTACAGACGAGACTATTATCCTTACTCTCAACAGCAACTTCACCCTTTCATCAACAGTAGTAGACATTATTATAGCAACGTTCACAGCAATAACAACAACAGTAGCACTAATAAGGCCAATAGTAGCACACGAAAATTATCAGCAACCCTGTCATCAGATGATGAAGATGCAGCCCATCTATTAGTTTTAATGCATCAAAGTCCAACCATGAGCTCTTGAACTTGAAAGGAAAGAAGTTTTTTCTATTTTTCTTTTTCCCCGGGAGCAGCTAGTAGATCTATGTCAGCAACCTCACGATACCCTTTATGTATTTGTAATATCACCATTTCTGGCACCACACAAATCGGAACATCATCTGCCCTTTTGTCGGATTGCCCAATCGCAAATTTAACTGAAGCATATCAACCAAACACGCTTTGTACACTCACAGTATACGCCCACCCGTTTGTTGAGTAGATAGGCACGCAGCTTCTTCAAGTTTTTACCCAAGTTTTGCCCGGTGGACCCACTGTCTTGATATACGCTATTGACAAACAACTTCACATCGAGTTACTTGTGTAAATAGAAACGTCACTGTTATGTTTAGTTAAACTACAAGACATTACAATTTGAGCCCACTTGCATAATTGGAAACGTTCGATGAATCATCAAACAAAAAAGAATGACTATTTGCATGTCACATGAGGCTCTTGACCTATTTCGGCAACAAAAAGACGAAGAGTACAAAATTGATCATTCATACAATAAATCCGAACTGTCTTTGTTGTGCAAATGTTTCGTGTCTACAGAGTTGTTATTTCATTCCTTTCATAATAGAAAATGTTATTTCAAAAAATAAATAAGCTGTCAACGATACATACACACTGTACGATCATCAATAACTGGAACCAAAGTAAGAAACATTTGATGACCAGGCGATCTGTCCAACAAGGGCTGATACAAGCAGTCTGTGCCTAAATAACTTCATTGCTTTTTGTGCTGCCTGATGAATGCATATTTCGATCGTGTTTTTGAAGGAATCGCTATTACTGTAGCATAATTCGTACATATTTGATTCGCCTTTATCGATTTTAGTAAAGTCTGTCACTCCCCGCGTTGTGGGTCTTGGAGATCATGGCTGCTTGAACCAAAATACCGCCAATGACTTATAACCATAGAAAAATTCCTCGGTAAGAACTGTCACTATGCCCAGGTAAGCTACTCCATTCGTAGCAGGCAACAGTTAGTGCGTCCATGTCTTTCTGAATGCATTTACAGAGAGAAATGTTTGGACTGTGAATGCAACATGGATTTTCTTTGTCCTTCAATAAGCAAACCATATGTCCCCAACAAAAACTCACCTACACTATGGTAGTCGGCTGACGTCAAGCTTTAAAACAATCTCGTCAAACAAATAGTCCTGTTAGCAAAATGCACTTGGGTTTTTTAATCCGTTCGTCCATATTTGAAGCTCACACCAAACGGAAGTCTCCTTGTATTGAAAATTTGATAGGCACACACCATCTTACGGCTTTTATCCGGGAGTACGGCGCAAGCATGTTTTCCATTCTCTCGGAGAAAACATACGACTCAATTCAGACATGTTACCTCTTTTTTTCTTCTCTTTCTCTAATTATTTCGACTGCTGCAGTTTTTTTCACTCTCTTTTCCTCTTACTTCTTTGTATTCATCTGTTTTACTCTCCACTTATTGTCCAAAACTTATCCATCGATCCGCTAAAGCTGGTATTATCTATATATTAAATGACAACAACATGGTATACAGCTACTGTCCATGAACCTAATGTCATGGATTTCTCTGATCCAGCTTCTGTGCCAGCTACCGCGTTGTTTTCATTCCATCCGCTCGTGTTTTTGTACTTTATATTGTCATTCGTTATCATACCTTATCCTATCTATCGTTTTTTGGCAAAGAGATTAAAGTGGGAAACGAATTACAAATCTGTAGCTAGGCATTGGAGTGATATGATGTTGGGGTTTAGTTATGGATTGATTTTATTTGTATTTGGCAATTACAGTAAAGCATACAGGTACATAAGCGACAGAGGGTTTTTTGAGATTCAACTACAGACAGAATAATGCTGAAATTAGACTCTCTATAGCTGGATCACGGTGCTAGCTTTTTATCCTTCATTATTCGGTTATGCACTCATTGCCGAGCTGCCGTTTACAAAGACTTCTCTACCCAACATTAGAAATTGGCCTAAAGGCATGTGGGTCGTCTTCTTAGTAGCTTTAGCGTAACGTATACAAAAATGCAATTGTGATCGACACGCCACTCAGTAGTTCACTCATATGCCTCCTTTTATCTATAACTGTTGATAGTGTCATATTAGCATTCGCAGCAGTTCACATCTATTTTGCATCTCAACTTGCATTACCGTTTGTCATTTATTACGTGTGTGGTTTATTGATACCGGCTTTTTTCTTGGTTGTCTCCATTTGTCTTAAAGGAGAAGTGAATTCAAACTGGACGCGCTCCTTGTACCATCGCTTCAAAGTGTCAAGAATGAAAAGACACGGTAACTCTGCTCCTACTGTTTTGAGAAGAGGTGACGTAGTAAATGAACCAGATTTAAACGAAAATGTAGCAGCAGAAGCAGCATCTAATACGCATAATGACTCCTTAAAACAAGAAGAAGAAGGCATGGGTGGTGCAACAACAGTCGGAAACACAAATTCGTCTAAAGATCAACAACAACAACAACAACAGCAGCAGCAGCAGCAACAGTTACCTCCACCAAAAAATCCATATACCCAAAGAGTCAATCTGCATATCCATCATTGGCAAATCTTTTATGTTTTGGCTTTTTTTACTAGGTATGCATAAAGAACACGACGCAAGATAATCACCTAGAGGCATATGGTAATCTGACATTATCACCCGCTTGTCTGTTATGAATAGGTTCACACATCCGGTTTCTCAAGTTGCCGCCGGTATTGTCATTGCTTGTTACATGCAAGGCATTTGTGCTTGTAAGGCTAGACTATAGTTCAGGCTCTTTACTTTTTGAGAAATCGCTAAATCGTTCATATTTCTTTTCTTTTTTTTCTCATACTAGACGGCTACGATTCTTTGGTTAATGATGGATAGTCTAACGGCATTGTCTTCAAGTACAAGCCGTAACAACTGACCGTCACATACGATTCTTGAATAATAAGCTTAAACTAAGAATAACAATATACCTTGTTATTAATTATTTATTTACCTTATACCTCAGAGCTATATTTAATTAAAAATATAATTACAAGATACAAATCACTGATCAATGAGACGTTAATGAATTCGGAGGAATTCGCCTAAAGTAGCTTTAGAGTCAAAATGAAAGGAAGGTTGTAATAGTTCCAAAATGATGTCCCTCAGTCACATAATATAGCACTCTATATACTGAATAAGCGATATTGATGATATAAAATACAGAATTGACAAAATGTACACCAATGCTTTCCTTTAAGCTCCCAATATTTTGAGCTGCACATTTTAACCAAGATATGTATTTTTGGTAATTGATTATAAGGTTTGTCCTAACGAGGAACTTTTGTTAAACACGTACGTTGTATGGCCAACCTACAATAAAGCGAATTATACCTGTTCACTATTCCAATCTTTATGGAATGAATGCAAGGTCAGTTTACTCAAAAATCACTTTTCTCATTGTAAAAGCGCTTTACAAAGTATGTCAGTGGAAGAGAAAATTAAGCAACACTCTTACAACTGCTCGCTAATGTTAAAGTATGTGATGATTTGCTTTGGAAGGAAAAATAGGTTCCAGTTGTTTGTCTTACTGAAGCCAGATCCTAGGTGTTTCTCCTAACGATGATAGAAGATTATATTCGCCTCTATTCATCTTTTCAAATCTACATACTTGATATTACTATTGCAATAAGTGTAAAATAGCAGCGGTGCATAACAGTAAAAGCGTTGATAATTCAAGAAAGAGGATCGAACGTCGATCTTTTGACAATTTTGAGAGAAATAATTTAGAACACTCTTCGCACTCAGAACGGTTGTTTGGATAAAACAACGTAACCTTATGATAGTCACCCTTCTTTGAGGTCCATTGAATGGATGTTTTTAAGTATTTTTTTTTTTGCTTTTTTTTATTATTTTCTTCCTGAAGTCAAGTCATTAAAAGCTGTAATGATGCAATTCTTGATTTCTTTATAGCTTACAATAAGACAAGATTGTTCATCTCTTGACGTAAGCATAATTTTCTCCTCAACGCCTGCATCCAACTATTGTTGATGAAAAAAGAAGACAAGTGTTTAAAATATGAAATGAAATAGAAACCTTGCAGATAGTAGTAACATTACCTTGTTAAGACAGGTCAAAACGTGGACTATATCTACAACAGGTCTACCATTCTCGTCTACTTGATGAAATACGTAATCTCTAAATAATTTAATTAAGTATCGATCACCTGTTTCTGACCAGCTAGGATCCATATCAAACCTAACAGAGAAAAAAAATTTAGAGAGTAATGGTTCAGTTGACAGGGACAACAGCCGACACACATGTGCTTATTTGACACTTACTCTGGTCTTTCGTTAATAAAGCCCATCTTGGCCAATAATCGAACAAGTCTACCATTTTCTAATTCTCTACTTAGATGATATTCTAACTCATCATTATAACTAATACGAAGAGTTAGTAAAAGAGAAAAGAGGTACATCTAACAAAGTGAAAAGATTGAATAGTTTACAACTGGTTATTATCAATCTCGTGTAAAATTCGTGGCATTGTTAACACGACCACCTCATCTATTGTCTTTGTCGGTAAAGGTTTGCTCAGCAAATACAACACTACATTCTTCAAATCCGGCGAATAAGCCCTTGACATAAATTCCAAGGACTGCACTAAATTTTGTTCGGTGGAAATAGAATCATAGGACTGAGAAGCCAGTGCCACAATCAGTTTACCAAACGATAACAAATCTTCTTGTTGTTGAATGGCAATGTTTGCGTTTATATTCCCATGTGCTGTCAACTTTTCATATTCTAATACATCCAAAATACCCGCTCCCATCATGCGAATTCGATTTTTGCCCGTGATCAAGATTTTTTTTGGATCGATATTACGAGCGGCTAGTCCACGACCATGGATTGCCTTTATAGCCGATGCGATTTGCGTAATGAAACTCCAGATAGTATCCTCTGTAATGGCATGCTGTTTCGGTTGCTGTGACGGTGGTGAGCTAGTGCTGAAGTAAACGGAATGAAGCGTTATAGAACAAGGATGGTAGTCATAAATGAAAATAAGGGAAGGCCCTTCAAAGGCTCTAGTGGTGAAGGATTCACGTAAGGAAACTATATTACAGTGACGGATGCAGCGCCATCCTTCGACTATTTTCATCGCTTGCTCGTTGACGAGTCGAAATCCTTCAATGCGGACCATGGCATATTGTCGACCATCTAGGCTATTGATAGCTTTATATACAGAAGATGGATAGCCATAAAAGTACGATATTGGCTCTGTAGAGGTTGGACTGATAGTGGTGGTTAATGATGCGGATAGTGAGGGAGATAAGATATTGGTAGAAGATGGGTCAGTATTAGAATCTTCGTCTTTGGTTCTTTGCTCTGTTTCCTGTTTCTGCTGTTGTGATTGTTGTTTCGGTAGTTGTGATATAGGAGGAACAGATGAAGCTGCGATGTTTGTAGCAGCGGCGGATGCGGGTGCGGCATTGGGTTCTAAAGGATACAGTGAATGATATACATGTACTTCAGAAGGTAAACCTAACTCATGTGCCGAAGCCGTCAGAAATTGAGCTTCATTACGTTGCGTTAAATATTCTCGAAGTGAATCTGGAATGAAAAAAGAATGGATCGTTCTCTGATGAGGTTGTAGGCGGCTCAAATGTGTTGGAGGCGGTTGTGAATAAAGATGATGTTGCAACTATGGAAACGAATAAAGAAAATCAATAAGCCATTTCCTTCCTTCAACTGTTTCCCAATAAACTATTAAATCGTTTCCACAATCATACCGGTCGTCTAGGGAACACAGGCATTTGATCCATGTAATAATAAGGATTTACTCCTGATGCTGAAGAATGAGATAACATCATCATTTGTGGCGGTGGCGGTGGTTGCATTGATGCTGCAATTTGTTGATTCTACAGTAGATATCGTCATTCGGATTATATGAGAAAGAAATGTTACCATTCATTCCCACTAAGCCATCTCTCTTTTTTTTTTTCTAATTGAGCGCTTACATCATTTGTTATACCGAACTGACTGAACCCATTCGTAATGGCTGTCATATCAGCTCCTGTACCATTCTGTTTTGCTGTTGTTGTTTTTGTATTGCTCAAATTTGCACCTAGATAAAAAATGGATAGAAAGATGTGAGATCAGCAGTAATAGCCATCAATCATTGATACGTTAATTTTGATTTACTTAATGCAGTTGCAGTTGTTGATCTTGGTATAAATTCAGGTGCGTTCACTATACTTGCCAACGGTACTGAAGCTGTTGCTGACGATTTTAACTTTGACTTGATACTAAAAGCTCCTACATTAATGATTCGTCTCTATGTAGTGTAAACATAAAATACAACTCACTTTTCGGTTTGAGCTTGTGAGGATTTGCTCTTAACAGAATAATATATCGTTAATGAAGGCTAATAAGAGGCAAAGCAACGACAAGCATGGGATAACAAGATTGTCATTTTTCTTTTTTTTTCCCTTTGATTTTAACTTACCGAGTCATGATTGAACTCACATCCTTTTCCTTCAAACTTACAATATCCATGAATAATGACATTTCTGCAAAGTCTTTTATTATTAGTGCCAACAGCGTTGGTATTCCCTACATTTTCAAGAGTTTAAGAAAACCAGCAGATCCCCCACTTGACTAAAAGAAGGCATATATTTTTCAAACCTTTCGTTGTTGACACTTTTGTTTTAGACTTTGATTTTGCTGCTGTTGTTTTCTCGAAACCGTCCTCATCCCCGTCATTGACTGATGTGGAGGTTGATGGATTGACAATGGGAATGACAGAAGGTTTTTGTGAAGGAAGGACTATTTGTGCACCGAGCGATTTTTTCATATTCAAATCTTCTAATGTTTTAAAGTTAATTGGAATCTAGAATATTATAGTAGTTGCTGCACTATGAAATTCAGTAAACACATGAACAAAAAGAAAATAGACAAAAAAAAAGAATTTCTTTAACAATTCTAAAAGCTCAAGTAGTTGAACTGGAAAAAGGTTAAGACGATATTCAGTGTTAATGTTTTTGGTTTATGTTTTATTTTTCCTTTTCAAGTGACGTGCAGGCAAACGGACGCATTAACAATTATGTGCTCGGACTTTCCGATTTTATGAAAAAGGATGAACTCGTGCGGTATTTTTTTTTTTTTTTTTTTTTTTTTTTCGTTGTGTGTGCATTTCCTTTTTTTTTTTTTTTCTTGCCTTTATTCGACCATCTCTTATTACTTGCTTTACTTTTTCCTTTACGAAAATATACCAAACTCGCTCATTTTTTGCCTTTATTACTTATTTATTACTTTCAATTTATACCTATTATCAATAGCCAATAGAACCTATACCCTCCACTTCACTTTTTATAACCAAGAAAAAAAAAACCAATAAAATAACTCTCAGGAACGTTTTTTGAACAAAAGAAAAACCATGGGCAATACTATAGCAACACCTTCTTCAAGCAAAAGTAATAATGGATTAAACAACGGCACTACAGGCTATTACAACCGTCATCTTCAACATCAACAATCGCTACCCTCTCGAAAAAAGTCATCTTCGTCCGCTGCCTCGAAGAGCAACAGCAGTAGCAAAAATAATAGCAGTAATAAGAAACATAAGATAGGCGGTAGCTTACGTAAAATGAAATCCTCGTCTACATTATCAAGTTTGAATAGAATGTATCGACAAAATAATCGTTCAGAAACGAGCTTTTCTTCCAAACTATCTTCGAGATCTTCTAAACATCAACTGAATTCTTCGTCATCACCACCACTTACAGATGAGCCGTTGTCTCAACAGCAAGATCAGCAGCTGTTTTTTGGAGATAAAATTTTGGATATCAGTAAACCAACGAAATTCGAACATGGGATTCATGTGGAATATGATAAAGATAGTGGGAAATATATGGGTTTGCCAGATGTTTGGCAATCAAATCTACCAAGTGATGACGTCCTTGATACGCACTATATTACTCCTCATCTTGTACCTTCACCTGTCAAACCAGAACGTAAGTGTTCTATTTCTTAATAAGGAGCGAAAGGAACGGTGCAACACACATTATCCGCTGCAGACTAGCGAAAAGAATCTGTTAAAAAAGGTCTCACTCTTCCACTCCCTAATTTTATCTCTACTATAGGTGATCCGAATTCTTTACAACAGCAACAGCAGCCATCATCACCACATCATTATCACTCTTCGTTGTCTCACTCTAATTACAGTATAAAGAAGTCGACCTCTGCCTACTCTAATAATACCACCACGACCACAACTGGTACACCTTCCACTACCACTCATACCACCACACCAACAAGCGTGAAATCAACGACCAATACAAATAATAACACTTCTACGCATCATAACACTTGTAATAACACCTCGACGGCACCTACGCTCATAGGTAAACCCTTCAATGTACAGCACAATGTTCACGTTCAAGTGGGTAAATATGGATTCAAAGGGTTGCCTTTACAATGGCAACAAATTTTAATTGCATCAGGCGTACCCGAAGAAGTAGTGAGGAATAATCCAACAACGATAGAAAAGTTGATGCAGCATGTGCGTATGCCCGATTCATTGCAATCGAAACAACTTCAACACCATTCGAATCATATCCCGTCGGCATCTTCCATTTTTACAATGGGTGATAAGGATAATTCAACAACAACAACGATAAATAGAGATGATGCTGAGTATGCTGATATTGATACTTACAAAGATGATAATGTTTCTTTACCTGTGGGTTATGCGCCTGTTTCTAGGGCAAGGTCTTCTAAACTATTGCATCTTTCAGAATTCAGAAAATCTCTTGCATCCATCAATACCAGTGACATTGTACCTCTTGCTTCGGCATCGCCTGCATCACCTGTACCGCCTGTTCCTTCTATACCTACGTCTCTCTCTTCTATCGCTGCAGATGACCTTAATAAACCAGCTACTGTGCCAACAAGAACAGCAGCAGTGAAGGACTATGGTATACAACCCAAGGTAGATACATCGGACAATCATGACGCAGAAGAATCATTTGAAGAGGATGCAAAGCAATTCGCTTTGACGTCTAACTTTTTAGATGACTTGATCGACTATTCAGCAGATCCAACCACGCTTTATACCGACTTCATTCTCATTGCTGAAGGCGAATCAGGGCCTATGTATGCAGCCAAGCAAATTACTACTCAACGTATTGTGGCTATCAAAAAGATACCTTTTACCGCAACAGAAAAACTTTCAAAAATACGTAATGAATTAACTACAATGAAAATGAGTCGACATCCAAATATTGTAGAATTTATTGCTTGTTATAAATATCACCCTACGGCTGGCAGCGAGAATAGTGAGGAAGGCGACGAAATTTGGGTAGTGATGGAATGTATGGACGTATCGTTAGCGGATATTATATCTATACCGCCTTATCCAACTGAAAGTACAAATACAAATACCCAACCACAAGAACAAGAAATAGTAGAAGAAGCTACCACAAGAATGACAGAACATCAAATTGCTCGTGTAGCTCGTGATACCCTTAGAGCATTATGTAAATTACATAAATTGAATCGTATTCATAGAGACATCAGAAGTGATAATATTCTTTTAAACATGAGAGGCGAGATCAAGTTAGGTAAGATTGTGTCATGGCTCATATCGATTAGGAATGCATAAAAAAATACGCTAACACTTTTTTTGATTCAACCAGCCGATTTTGGTCACTGTGCTCAATTATTAAAAAGCAATCCAGAACGTAATTCAATCGTAGGAACACCTTATTGGATGGCTCCTGAGGTCATCAAGGGTTTATCGTATAATGCCAAAGTGGATATTTGGAGTTTAGGTGTTGTGCTCATGGAGATGGCCGAAGGAGACCCACCTTACGTTGATCACCCGCCGTTACGAGCTCTCTTTTTAATCGTGTCGAATGGATTACCTGCTCTAAAACACCCGGAGCGTTGGTCAGATCATTTCAAAGACTTCCTAAGGCTTTGTACATTGGAAGATCAGAATGAGCGACCAGATGCCAGTACATTGTTAAAGCATCCATTTGTAGTAAGTAAAAATTCAGTTGGCACCACGGAGGAGATGATTGATTTAGTAGAGGATACAAGACGATTAGAATTGCTACAGCAAGAGGCTGAAGAAGCAGAAGAGCAGCAAAGTTGATCAATCAAAGTTGTTGTTGCTTTACCTTTTTTATTGAGCAAATAAACTTATTGTGAATGTGTTCTTTATTGGACAAGAATAGCTGCTTTGTTAAAAAGTTCTCTGTTCATATTCCTTTATATTATTTACATTAAATAGCTTAAATATTTCTTCTTTGTTGTTTAGTTAAAGCTGTGCTTCTTGTCCTCTTAATCCTGCTGTAGATAAACACTGATTGACAACTTCTAATAAATGGGTATTCTCCAAAGCGGCCGCTACTCTTTCTTTATCATTCAATTGCTTATTCACAGCATGCTCTGATTGATGAGTTCCCTTACGTACACGAATATCCACCTATTAAAAGTGAGATACAGGAGAGGAGGGGCAAAAGAAGTGGGGTTAAGACAGTGAAAAGGTCGATGACTAATACAGCTCATATATTACCTTGAACCTATCTGGTAAACTACGCAGTAATCTCACTCGAATACATAATCCAATCAAGGTAGCCATTGAGCAGTGAGGAATGGTCGGTGTGAATTCAATCAATACCTTATTATTGTCATTGTCTACTTCTACATGATCGAACTGTAAAACGTTGAGTTGCTCCAAAGTTAAAGGATGTTCAGGATCGGAAATAGATCGCACAAGGTCAAAAACTTCTTGTTCGTCAATAGGATCTTCAACAGTGTCATCAAAATCTGTCTCGTTGATTTCCCGTCGAAAAAGATTACTTGTATTGTAAACAGTAGGATTGGCGTTAAGTAAATTATCTGCCATAATGAACTTGTTAGAATGAGGTAATAACGAAAAAGGATGAGCCGATTCTAGAGAGTTGGCAAACAGTATTAGCAGGCATGAAAAAGAAGATGATTGGGTCTTTTTTTTGTTTGCTCCGTTGGTCCAGTAACTGATCTGATTCAGCTTAGCTGGAGTTTCAAACGAAACGTTATCAAGGCTATGGCGAAGATTTAGAAGCCACGTTAAACTATTCATCAAGCTTGATCCGCTACAAACGTTGCGTATCTGTTCTTTTGCGGCAATTAATTTCATCTTTTTTATGCTTACTGCAAACGATATTTATCAAGAAGGCATGTTTCAATACTATCGCAGATCATTAAAGATGAGCGCGACAAGGTAAGGAAAAAAAAAAGCCATCCTCAGTTGCGTTCAAGCGTGTAAATTAGCATTGACAGAAATAACAATAATCGCATTGCATCTGCATTTTGTTATTCATCCTAGTGGTCTAAAGAGATGATATCAATCTCCTTACCAAAAAAGCCACAATTACACGTGGCATTCAGTTATTTTTACTGATTTGTAGGAAACGGTAAAATGCTTCCTTGAGAATGTAAAACATATAAGGTTATCAGAAGCTGAACATGAGTTGAAGTGTATCTCAAATATGACTTTTTTCGATTTGCGTCACGGATTTTTACTATTGAACCCGATAGTCTTCAACGTCCTTATTGTATCCTGCGAGCAGCATATACTTCAATTGTTTTAAGGTTTCTTACAGGTTATTCTTTAGATAGTTTTGGTTAGTTGACTATATAACATTTCTTATCTCTTCCCTTTGAAGGGAGGTTTGAGAGTAACTTATGGGCAGCGACAAACAATTTCGCTTTCCATTTCATCTATTCTTTGTTATTGTAAGTTGTAAGCAGAGCAAGTCAACAATGTATTTATCCCTTGTAGGGCCTTAAAGTCAGAAGTAATGCCCGCTCTTTTTGTGAATCAAAAAAGCATCAACTTGAGCAGTGAGTCGTAGTATATCGCTGCAATGGTAGACGAGTTATCCATCCAAATTCGTCTCAACAGTTACCATAAAATGAAAAAAACGCCCATATTTGCTGTTAGGTTTTACAGATGTAAAAGGAAAGATTGTCGATTGTTGGAAATACGTGATGCCAATTTCGCAAATTTGCAGGCCTTTGTAAGCCTAATTTTTACGTATACAGGTTGCTTACTCTTTTATTTCACCAGGTAACTATATTATAGCATATCCAGCTATATATCATCTTTTAGGTCAGTTACACCGCATTGATAGACTACAACAACTAAAAGCTTATAAATTGATCTGGCCCACAGTATTTCTAAAAATTTAAAATCGCTCTCAAATTTGCTCTTAATTTTATTAGCCATCATGATTTCAGACTTTATAAAGACGCCTAGTATTGGCATAAAATGATGACAATAGTTCGCAAAAACAAAAAACAAAAAAAAGAGAGCGGCTATCAAAAAAATACTTCCTATAGTTTTGTTTTTGATGTTGTAGAAAGTCCCATCGTCTCGCGCTCAATGTTTCGATCTTCCTACGTATTCGACGCTCAATCCCTTTTCATGCAACCTTATCATGTTCTAAAAATAACTACTGTCGTGTGGGCGCGTTCGAAAAATAATAAACGCAATTTGTTCTGTCGAAGAGGCATTTCATATTTTTGAATATGGATAGCGAACGCAGCATCCATTTCTTTCATTGGCTGTATATAAGATGATATTAAGGATCGTTTACTCATATGGTTAACATTATTTGGAAAATTAAATTACGAAGCACAATGCTGCTTTCAAAGAGATGTTTTGGTTCCTCTGAATTACAAGTTGTATTGATCATGAAAAAGCTCGATTTCAACAACACTGTCAATCTGAAAATGAAAGCTGTGTATCTTTTTATCTTTGTTTATATTTAAACAACGCTAAAATATTCTTTAAACAGTGAGTTTAGGCGAATACAGCTTGACGTCAAAAATATCTTTGCTTTGCTAAGAAGCAAAAGATCCCCTCGTATCAAGCCAAAAGCGTTGGGTTATCGTGGAATGCTTTTTTTAATGAAAGAAACAGCTATTATAGAGGCAAGTCATGCAAAATAGTGTGGATGGGCGTTCAATTGTAGTGATAGATCAAACCCTGTCATAGATAATGGGCAACATCAGCTTAGCTCCTCGCCAAACCCCACTGTCCAGCAAAAGGGCAATAATTTCAATGAGTTGATCTTATGATTGATTGAAAAAAAAAAAAAAAATAAAAAAATAAAAAAGAGAAGCTGCTGTACCTCAGATTAGGGTTGATATGTCGAGCAGTAAATTTAGTGGACCAAACAAATCGAAAATTCGTTGATTGTATAGTTTTGCGCGCTGTCAATATGTTTGTTTCGTTGTTAATTTTGTTGTAAACTTGACATTCACTGGACCTCAGCTAAAAAAGTAAAAAAGCTCGTTACTAAAAATAATTATGATGAGCTTCGCAACAGTAACGACTGGTTAATAATAACTAACTGAAAAAGAAAAAGAAAAATCGAAAGCGCAGTAACATTTTGTTGGGTCGGTAAGAATTTCAATGGTATACTAGTGTAATTACAGTGGTTCTTTTAATAGGCAATTCACATGTATAGTTTTGACGCTGAGGCAAATATTACTAAACAACAAAACCACTCAATATCGCACAATGAAGGTACAAACTACATAACTCTGCTTGTAGACCGTGCTTTGCTTTTCTTCATAGGATGGCTGGACAACAAAAATGTGTTCACATTTATAAAACCTTCCCAACAATTTGTTTCTTGTTAAAGAGAACAAAGAGACGTAGGGATTGCTTTTGTAGCAATCAAAAAATATAAAAGAGACTTTTTTTAGTTTGGATAATTGTTTGGATCACTGCATCATTTAATCTTTGTCGATCATTTCCTTAATTATAAAAATGCGTACTTGTATTCTTGCCATTGTTGCTGCTTTCGTTGCTGCTGCTTCTGCTAAGGCTTTACCTACTGTAATCAACCGCCCTACTGTCCTCCCTGGTGAAGCTCCTCATCGCACTTTGGGTACAGTTATCAATCATCCTACTGTCCTTCCTGGTGAAGCTCCCCACCACACCTTAGGTACAGTTATCAACCATCCTACAGTTCTGCCCGGTGAAGCCCCTCACCACACCTTAGGTACAGTTATCAACCATCCTACAATTCTGCCCGGTGAAGCCCCTCACCACACCTTAGGTACAGTTATTAACCGTCCTACCGTCCTTCCTGCTCATTTGTAAATATATTGTTCTGTTTCATCTCCTCTGTATAATTATTGCTAGTCTGTTGCATGACGAAGAATTAGACACAAAAAAAAGAGTTGTTTATACGTAGATATCCCCTCTTATAATATTTATTCATACTATTAATTGTAATAAAATCAGGAGCTTTTTTTGAGGCTATATTTTACGTTATAGCATATATTTAAAAATTAATAAAGTTGAAAGTGTGGTAAATCATACAGATCAATGAGTATTGTTGATGCTGTTTTTCTCTTGTTGAAACAGCGTAGAGACAGAGCAAAACCTTTGTTTCCTACTAAAAATAAGGCTTCCATATAATTAGGCAAATGGTTAGCACTCGTTTATTTTGACTCTCGGTATTTGTAATTAGAGCAGAAACGATTTTATCTATACGGAATAATTAGATAGGTTCTCTAAAATTGTGGATATTATTTTAGACAGAAAAAGGAAGCTGTTGATCACTGGTTGTTACCTGCAATAAAAGACACGTTTATACTGTTTCTGGATAGGCATACTTTGCTAGACAATGTTGAGATATTATGAGCCTACATCAGTTTCTTACCGCACATTTGCTAATTTAATACAGCTGCTGGTTGTGCGTTTAAGATTTGTATACAGCTGTGTTCAATTGACCGTGCTGAGGCGTCATTAGACGAACTTGAGCGTCCGTACATAAAATCAATCAGTGAGATAGTGATGGCATTTTCACCATGAAATGATGTTGAGCTGGGGCAGCCGATTACCTCCATTTTAATCATCTATAGGTTATAGTAGTCGCTACAGGTATTCCTCCCTATTCTTACCTTATATGTAACCTACCCATTTACACTTAGCAGACATACAAATGGACAATACTTTAGTGGGGTAAATGAAATGGATATTTGTGCAAAATATCCGATACTATCGTCAATGTTTAGATAAGGAAGAGAGTTGCTAAAAATAGTCCATTTGCAATTTTGGAAGAATGCTGTTCTACTGCACCGGCAACGCAGGCAGTCATAACATTGTCTAACCAAGAATGACTTGAAGCATGGTATCTTATAAACTGAGCTGTTGCATTTCCTTCCTCCCCACCGATGCTTTTTTGTAACTATTCTAAATGTCTGTTCGAATTATGTACTCATGGTATTAACAGGAACCTTACTGTTACAGAGTGGAATGGCAACTATACAAACCTTACATGATTATCCCAACAAAGAACTTCAGAGGGGAAGCAGTTTGTTTCAAATCTGTTCATTTCCAATTACCGTACTAACTCTTTTTGTGGCTGGTACAGAAAGTATCAATATATAGGCTTGTGCGGGTGCAGTATGAGTAACGTATTTCTTTTTTCAACTCACCATGCGTATTCTCTTGTTTATTTTTGCGGCCATTGTTGCCCTAGTGACGGTGGCATCTGCTGCCAAATTATCTACCGTCTCTCCCAGTAAAAAGCCACAGATCAAGACGCTTACAAAGAGTGCATTACCCTCTCCAAACAAGAAACCTCTCATCAAGACACTGACCAATATGCCTCCTGCACCTTCTTCTCCAACGAAAACGATGATCAAAACAGTTCAACCTATCTCTAGCACTAAGAGAGGCATGACTCCTTCGGAATCTCGTGCCAGTGTACAAAAATACAAATCCTATCATCATTGCATTATGATGAATAACCATGCTCGTCATGATCCTCGCAAGTCTTGGACTCCCTTGATAACATGTGTATCTCCATCTTAAGTAAAACTAGGGAAACGAGCCTCTTCTATCCGAATCTAAAAAGTTTTTCTATTTTTTTAGAACTTCTTTTGTGTATATTATGGAGAATAAAACTATGTTTTGCGCGAAGTTAAAAAAATTGCCTATTCATCTTAATTGCCCTCACCACTAGTGCAATAACACATTTTAAAGTATCGAAATAAAAGAGAACTTCATTAAACAGTATATTCAATTAAAAAAGTCTTTCCGTTTCAACGTTGGAAAATGTTAGAAAAAAATTTTATAACTACCTTTGTTATTATCTAAAAACAACATACAAACTGAAGACAATTAGGATAGATTTGGTGTCCCTCCTTCTTTGATACCATCGTTTGTATAAATAGTAAAAACATGTCAAAATATCGTTTCCATTACTCTAGCTCATCATCAAGAGACGATGCAGCTTTTTTTTCGCCCCTCTCCCTACATATTACGTAGCTAGCTAGCCGTCGAAAAAAGATGATAGTTGATGGCGTGTGCTACTTTCCCGCCCAAGTCTGCTCAAGTTTAATAAACGATTGTTCCATCGTCATTCCATTCTTGTGATAGACCTTTGCTTAATATATATCCTATAGAAATCTGGAGTAGCACCTATTTTCTTGCCCAATGGTTTCATCATGTAAAACGGAGAAAATTCTTCTGGTTGTAAAATTTGTATAAAACAGGAAAGCACTCTTCAGTAACATCCCAACAAATGCTGCTGTTGTCTTCAATAGGTTCTTAGTCTAAAAATAACGAGCATTAATATATAAACCCCTTCTTTTTCAGATCAACTGTTGATGTGTTTAGTTTTCTTTACATATGTACAAAGTCTGCTAATTACACTCAAACAAATCAAAAATGCGTTCCACATTCTTTCTCATTGTCGTTGTTGCTGCCCTTGTTGCTATTGCTTCTGCTGCCAAGTTATCCACAGTATCTCCCAGCAAAAAACCTCTTATCAAGACTCTCAGCAAGGTCAGTCTTCCTGCTTCATCTAGCAAAAGGATGGCAATAACCAAGAAGCCCGTCCTTACTTCCACTACCAGAAAACTCACTCCTTGGCAATCGCATTCTAATGATCCCAAGTGGAGAGCTTCTTATAAGTACTGCCATCTAAATAATCATCCTCCCCGTCATGATCCTCGCAAGCCTATTACTACTCGTTCTTGTCCCCTTTAAGGTTGTCTTGATAATAAGGCAATCGTTCTGTTGTTTTTCATAATTTATTCATATAGAAAAATAAAACTATCTAATCATAACTATGACGCTTTGGTAAACTAGTTGACACGCGTCTGGTTTGTGGCGAAGGGGTTTTCAAAACCTGATTTGATGGCATCAGAGTACATGGTGGGTGATATCAGATTTCTAACGAAACCAATCTGATGCTAATATTTGATCAATAGTCAATCGGTCCTCCGGCAAATAGGCCAAGCAACCTTGAATAAGGGTCTTCAGTGAAGCAGAGAGGTGCTTGTTATCAGGAATTGCATAAGTACCTTCAAGGATCATTTCTTGTAGTTTGAGCTCAAAAGTGTTGACAAACGGTAGCTGTCCTACTGCTAATGAATAGAGAATAACGCCTAGGGACCAAATATCTGTTTTGCGACAAGCGAGAGATACTTTCTTTTTACGAATTTGCTCAGGAGGAATGTAAGCCAAGGAACCGCCCGCGACTTCTTGCTCTTGCGGATGATGTTGATGATAATCGTTGTTGTCGTTATTATGCTGGTGATGGGGAAATTCTTGAGGGTTATTACTATGTTTGTTATTCACGCCTTTACAGTGATGACGATGATGATGGTGTTGATGGCTATGCGTCAAGAGGTTGCTGCTACAGCAGTCTTTGCTATTGTTACTATTCGCAAAGACAGAAAGACCAAAATCACAAATCTTGATCTGCAGTCGCTGCTTATCCTCCTGGGCATTGCTTTTGGGGAGATGCAACAACAAGATATTCTCCAACTTCAAATCTTTATGGCAGACATTTCGTTCTTTATGTAAATATCGCACGCCTTCACACACTTGACGAAAAATCAGCTTCATTTCCTCTTCTGACATGACTTCCATACTGTTGCGGTACGTCAGCAAATCTCCTCCTGAACAATACTCATTCACTACGTAATAGGTATGCTCGTTCGGTACGTGGATCGTCTTGATCAATCGAACAATATTGGGATGCATGAGAGACTGCCAAATGCTCAATTCGCGTTCCAGACGAGCCTGCTCGAGCTGTTGCTGTTGTTGTTGCTGGTGTGGGTGTGGATGTTCTATCTCTTTGATGATGGTTTCAATGATTTTGATAGCAACAATATTACCCGTCACTTCATGGCGTGCTTTGCGTACAATCGAATTACCACCAAAACCTATCGTGTCCAAAAAGATATAATTGGCAATACCTTCACGATCATTAGGATTATACAGATGGGTGGCTTTGTTGTGTTGTCGTTGCTGTTGATATGGCGTCAAGTTTGGGAGCATAAAGTTGGCAAGAAAGGCAGCAGCTGGTGAGGTATTCAATTCGGCGGTAACAGGTATTCTCTCTTTTTTTTCATTATGGAGATGGGTTTTTTCTACTACAGAAAGTAGAGGATAGTTCATAATAAGACAATTGTGGTGCTATTTTCAAAGCAACTGGGGAGACGGCTGGTTTTTACCTTTTTCTACCAGCTCTTCTATGGTAGCTATAGACGATGTAGGTAGATGTTGACGTACTTTGGAGGATGACTGATCTTTTATCAGCGTGTTGAACGGATTTGTAGAAGATGTTACGGATGAAGTAGCCACTGCATTCGGCGACGATAGTGTTTGCTTTTGCATGCGTTTGTATGGAGAGACAAGAAGAAAAGGAAAAACTGTTTCTCTGTAACTAAAAGAAAGAAGCAGGTTAGGACCCTTTTCGTAGAAATATGCAAAACATTGATCTTCCAAAGCTGAAGGGACCGTGTTTCTTATGCATAGACAAGCCCTTATTAAATTATGCAGGAATGCAATCATTAGCAGGCGCTTTTTACAGTCGAACAAACCGCATTACCTCAGCTTTTTTTTTTTTCTCCCTTAAGGGATAAAGAGAACGCGTCCATAGGCACGCAGTAAAATACAGCCGCAAATCCAAAGGGAAAAAACTAATTGATTTTACTATATTTCTAAGAAAAGGGTTTCTTTTTTCTTTCTTTTACAATGGAGAATAAATAATTAAAGAAGCAAGAGAGGGGGAGAAAGTATGTGTGTGTATAAACGAGGAAGACAGAGAGAGAGAGAGAGAAAGTATACATTGGTATTAGTTAGTTTTTGGAAAAAAGACTTTAGACGAGACCAGCATCTTGCATAGCTTGCTTCAAAGTAACACCCAATTTAGCGGGTGAAGGAGTGACGATAACACCAGCCTTTTCCAAAGCCTTGATCTTATCACCGGCGCCACCTTTACCACCAGAGATGATGGCACCAGCGTGGCCCATTCTACGACCAGGAGGAGCGGTCAAGCCAGCAATGAAGGAGACAACGGGCTTGGGTTTCTCTTTGGACAAGTTGTATTGAGTTAAGAAGTCGGCTGCTTCTTCTTCAGCAGTACCACCAATCTCACCAATCATAATGATGCCTAAAAAAGAGATATAAGAAGGTCAGTAAGACTCATTAGCATGTCGCCTTGGTGTCGTTCATCCTATGCCTTTGTTTACCTTCTGTCTCGTCATCTTCCAAGAATACCTTCAAACAATCAATGAAATTGGAACCATTCAAAGGATCGCCGCCAATACCGACACAAAGGGTTTGACCCAAATTGGTATCGGTTGTTTGTTGCACAGCTTCATAGGTCAAAGTACCAGAACGAGAAACAATACCGACCTTACCACGCTTCAAGATGGAACCAGGCATGATACCAATCTTGCATTGTTCAGCAGAAATCATACCAGGACAGTTAGGGCCGACAAGACGAGTCTTGGATTGAGTCATCAAGGCTTGCTTGACGCGCATCATGTCGTGTTGAGGAATACCTTCAGTGATGGCTACGACGAGAGGAATTTCTGCTTCGACGGCTTCTAAAATAGCTTGGGCAGCACCGGGAGGAGGGACATAGATGACACTAGCATCAGCCTTTGTGGCTTCAGCAGCCTATAGATAGATAGAGAGAGAGAGTGAGAGGTCAACATTTTTTCTTCTGTTAATCGTGGATATGCTTTCCTTCTCTAAGCAACAACCAAAACAAAAAAAAAGACAAATCTATTTCGCTTTACCTCACGAACTGTACCAAAGACAGGTAGACCAAGGTGAGTCTGACCGGCTTTCTTAGGAGAGACACCGCCTACCATTTTGGTGCCATAGTCAATAGCTTGTTGTGAATGGAAAGTACCCTGTATTTTTTATTTTTAATGGTTTACCCCACCAAAAAGTAAAACAATAAGTCTTTTTTTTTCTACCCCGCAACAAAAAATTTTAATCTCAAGTTAATTGCTGTATGTTTACCTGTTTACCAGTAAAACCTTGACAGATAACCTTGGTATTTTTATTGATTAACAAGTTCTTATAGGTTGATTCGTAGCCTGAAGAGTTGGCATAGGTACGACGAGCAACTATGGCATAGGTTTCGTTCACGAGATGAAAACGGATGAGTGCACAAAGCCTCGTTAATGAACGTCCTGATAGTGTCTTTTTTTCCCATCATTGACACTTTTCTTTAATTACCATTGATAGTTGAACGCAAAACAGAAGCCGCCTTTGTTGTAGAGAACATTAGGTAAACGAGAGAAGATATTTACAGGAAAAAAAAAGTAAAAAGAAGAAAGAAAGAAAAGGTTTAGACTTTTTTTTTGATCAAGGGGGAAAAGAAAATTCGTAGTGGAGAGAGATTTTCACTTTTGCACAATTTAGGGCTCAGTGACGTTGTGGACAGTTGCTGAAAACAACTCAAGGTAAGTTCCCGGGAGAACTCGGGCTTTACAAATGTGTTTCCCGCGTTACAAAAGACAAGAAAAATTAAGAATAAGGCAAAAAACCAAGTGTTGTAGAGCATGGTGGTCTTGATCTCAGCTTAAAAAAAAGCGACCTTTTTATTCCTATTCCGATCTGGTCTCACTTTGTGTGCAATTAATTATCTTTACGATATGAATAAAGGGGCAGCGAATACGCTGTGCACCAGGAAAACTCGTAGGTCAATAACACAATCATGCTTAGTATCGTACGCTCATCGACTATTAAGGGCCTCCATCCCTTCCATAAATAGCGCTACAGTGTAAAACAGCCATTCTATGCATCAATGAGGTTGCTAAAGGCAGTTATTGTTGTTGTTTATTCAGCTTTTTTAAGAGCCATCTCCCTCTAACAATAGGGATCCCTTTGACTTGAACACTTTACTCCTTCCTCGTTATAATAGCTATGATGCAACAACGACGAGAATCTGCAAAACGACGTGTCCAAATGACTATATTTGCAACATGGTAGATTTTTAAGGACAACTCATATTTTCCCATAATGATATACAAGCTTATGCAATCTGATTCTGAGCCCTTAGTCGGTGAAAAACAAAGGCCGTTTTCAAAGACTGATCGTAGATAGGCATGGAGTTATTCGTTCAAAAAGTAACAAAGTCCGTCGAACAAAGTCAATATATGGGGAAAAGCATTAGATGAAAGATCAGAATAATTTAATTACAAATAAGAATAGTTTCGTTTCTATATACAAGTGAAAAGGCACGCACCGGCAGCATAAAAAATATTTATTTTTTATATTCAACTATTTAAACATACACTGTTACTTCAGAAGAAAAAGTAACAGTGTGAGAAAAGAAGCGGACAAAAATCGAAAATACGTACAAGACGTTTAGAGACGACGACCGCGACGACCACCCTTTCTACGGGTAGAGTCAGTAGGAATAGGAGTAACATCTTCAATACGACCAATTCTCATACCAGCACGGGCAAGAGCACGAAGAGCAGCTTGACCACCAGGGCCGGGGGTCTTGGTACCGGTACCACCAGTAGCTCTCATCTTGATGTGAAGAGCATTGATACCAAGTTCCTTACACTTAGCAGCTACTTGTTGGGCAGCCAACATGGCAGCATAAGGAGAAGATTCATCACGATCGGCCTTAACTTGCATACCACCTATTCATTCGAGTAACGAACGACACACACAAAAAAAAAATATACACAAAAGGTACACAGGAGGGGGATGCGTATATTTTTTAGTATCATTGAAGAATACATACAACAAAAATATACACACGCCGCTCGACTTTTCCCTCAATTCATCAATCAACAATTGTCTCTTTCAGTTCAGATCAATGTCCAATGCCGACATCTTTTTTTAACCTGGTCATTTTTTCCGAACCTCGCCCGGGTAGGCTTTATCCATCGCAATGCCAAGTTGTTGAACATATGCAGAACATACATATAGGATGTCAACACTGGCATGACGCACAGAAAGATCAACGCTGTCTGATGAATCAAGGAAAAAGTGGCGTCCTTTCTTAATCTTCGTTGATAATTAAATGATGATGAATACGTACCAGTGACACGGGAGATAGTTTCACGACCAGAGAGATCGGTAACGTGAACGAAAGTATCGTTGAAGGAAGCAAAGATGTGAGCAACACCGAAAACGAGTTCACCTTCACGGACTTGAGGGCCGAGAGTGACCTTTTCAACAGCCTTAGGAGCAGCCTTCTTGTTGGACTGTAGAGATGAAACGTATTAGGTTAATCATAATGTACGACATGTAAACTATGGTTGCTTTGTATGTTTTTCCAATGGATGGATGGGAGTACTTTACCATATTATTGATGATATGAAGAGAGAGAGAGAGAACTTAGAAACAGTTGTAGGATTTCGTTATCAATACAAAGGACCCCGACAGTTTCTTCATTGTCCGGAAGCTGAGTCGGACCGATCCACTATTTGGTTTTTGGTTTTTTTTTGGGGTTTTGTTCAGCTAATCAGAGATACTGACCAGATCATAAAAGAACGCCTTTCTTTTTTTTTTAATAGAGAGTACGCCACAACTGCTTGACACAATATAAATTATTAAATGTAAAGTTGAATAGATTGCTCATTATAGCATTATTGAGAGTGGGATAAGTGATTGTTAAGTTCTTGTCAACCGGCAACTCTTTCGTTAGCAGCTTTAACATATACTACTGTGATGACGTATGACCACCTTGAGCTTTATTTACGTTTGTCAATTTCCTTAGAAAGTTACATTCATGCCATCCGTGTTTTTTTGCCTACCAGACAAAAGAAAAAATTTCTTTAATAATTTTGTACGACGCTCAAGGGATACTATGCTAATATTTCATGTGCTAGACACAAGATTAAAAAAAGATACGTAAAGAGAAAAAAGGACCAAGTTACTTGTATCTGAAGGAGACCATGTAGTTGGATTGGAGGATAACATATCTTCCGTTTAGCATAGAATAAGAACACCAAACGTTATTTGTCTACCATTCAGCTATTTGGTGTTTGGGCTGCTTATGGAACGAATCTATCACTATGTAATCGCCATTAGCCGTCTTCGCTAAATTGACAATTTTGCAATGTCTTGATGCTACTGAGAGCAGTTGTGTTACCCGTCTGATGCAACTTTTTTTCTTAAGGAAAAGGTTTCTCGAAAATTTTTGTTATTCTCATCTTTAGACTCTTATTCTCGGTTACGCTTCAAAAACACTTTAAACAGTGCCATATCCGTGGCCTATAGTTCATTCAAATAACTGGATAATATTTGTTGTTCGACAAAGGTCGGATCACTTTGATCAACGAATTTTCTTTTTTACTTTGCTTTGACAGGTTGGTCGGAAAGCCGATCGTTGTCGCTACTTATCATTATTAGCTTGGAATATTTTTTTTTCGGACCCAAAACCAAAGGCTTCTTATTGGGCCGCTTCCCTAACGCTTGAAGATCCCAAACTGTCTTTTTCAAACAAAAGGCTTTTTTTTTTGTTTTTTTTTTGTTTTTTTTTATTTTTAAATGAATGATACGGAAAAATCGCCACTAACATCCTCGCCAACACCTGCACCTGCATCAATAAATACCAGTGCTACAACAACGGATATAAACGGGAAAGAAAAGAAGAGTAACAAAAAGGAGGATATACCTCTGTTAAGTATAGAGAGCGCCTTAACAAGGAATAGGCCCGAAACTACTGATGAAAAGCAGCAACAACAGCAGTGTTCTCTCCCTTCATCAACAGCCTCAACGAAAGAGTCCTCAGTAAATGGAAAAACACACCGTAGCCATAACCAAAACAACCTAAAAAATCATTTTGCCTTCATGTCATCCGCACTATCGTCGTCATCATCCCGAACAACACCCACTTCATCACCATCATCATCCCCACCACCGCCGACTTCACCTACCGTACCACGGATTCCTTTGCCTCGACAATACAAAATGCGCAGATTTAGTCGAATTTTCATTCTCTTATCGATTATCTTCTCTCTCGGTTCAGTATATATCATGTTGGATTCATTACTACACCATCAAAGAGATGTCTCAGGCTGTCAAATAAGCTATATGAGACCGAAGTATATCAAACAAACGGATTTTGATAGTGAAATGACAAGATTTGCAGGAAAATATAATCTGTATCTTTACCGAGAGAAAGGCGTAGATGATTCAGAGCAGGTACGAACAAAAAAAAAAAAGACAATTTGTAAGACGATCTTCTTGAGCGGAAATTCGAAACAAAAGAGAAGAAAAATTGATCCATTAGGTCCCTATCTTATAGCCTACAGGTGTACCTGTTTTATTTATTCCTGGTCATGCAGGCAGCTATAAACAAGTCAGATCAATAGCCGCTGAGGCGACTTTCTACTATTATAAGCATTATGCTCATGATCCAGAAAAGTGGCACAGTGGCGTTAGAAATTTGGATTTCTTCACAGGTTAGTATGTGTGTGATTCTATATCTAGTATGACTAAAGTTCAATTATTAATGCGATCTTTGTCCTTATATTCTTTTAAATTATCGTAGTCGATTTTCATGAAGAGTTCTCAGCACTGCATGGACAATCTCTATTAGAACAAGCGGAATATCTAAACGATGCTGTAGATTATATCTTAAAGTTATACCCGCAATCACGTCAACAAAAATATAGCTACAAAACAGGCGCTACCACTACCACATCAACAACGTCAGGTCATAAAATAGAAACAACTCCACCGCCAGACCCTACCTCTGTCATCATCATTGGTCACTCGATGGGCGGTATTGTTGCAAGAACTATGTTCACCATGAGCAATTATCAACACGGTACGATTAATACTGTCATCACCATGTCTACGCCGCATATGTTGCCACCCGCGCCGTTCGACTGGCAAATATCCAAACTCTACGACGATATAAATCAGTTTTGGCGAGAAGGTTTTTCTCCACAGGAACAACCTCAACTTTCCTACAACCATAACAATGCTTACCCACCTCCCCCTCATATTTCTTTACGTGATATATCCATTGTGTCTATTGCAGGAGGCACATTGGACAATACCGTATGCAGCGATTCTACAAATATTGGAAGCATTGTTCCTGCCACTCATGGATTTACCGTTTTTACAACAGCCGTGCCCTATGTATGGACAGGCTCAGATCATGTCTCTATCTTGAATTGCAATCAATTTGTGAAAGTCATAGCAAAAACGTTGTTGGATCTAGTCGATGTTAGAAGAGGTTCTCAAACTAAAGCCTTGGAAGAAAGAATGCAGATCTTGCGTCAAACGCTTTTAAGCGGTTTAGAAGACCGTAAAGGGGATGGTTCGGACGTTCAACTCGGTAACAATCAAAATGAAATATTGACAAAATGTTACACAAAAGTGTGAATGAAACTAACCGAAACTAAAATGGTTTTCTTAGGCAATTTGAGCTTTTATAATCTTCCGTCATCCGATGTATTGTATCTCAACCCAGGCGAACGGTGGACAATTGGAAAAGAGCCGAAAGTCAAAATGACATTTCTGCCGACTGTAGCCAATGCCGATGCCTTTGCCATCTTATCGGACGATGAAGTACATCGACCTAAGGACAATCGTTTTGAGCTTTTGTTATGCTCTCAAGTGTCGACATCAACGTCACCAACACCAAATATAACCCGTGTTGCTTGTCGATCCGTCAACTCTATTTCTGTACCGGTTCCAGCATCTACCAAGAATGATATTCACCCATTTTCAGGAAACACGTTTTCATTTGGTGTTATTGAATTCAAAGAAATGGGAGCTTATTCCTACTTCACTGTGCTCGATAAACACGCGGCATCAACAGATGGAGGAGACCAAGGTGATCCACAGAAAAGTAGAAGCCAATTCCTTATGGTAGAGCCTTTCAAAAAGAGCACACATACTCAAGTTATTCGTCAATCCATGTTGTCTATCGCCTTAGAGGGAGTTCATGTCAAAACAGGGCCTGGGCTATTTACCTCTATTCATATACCCGCTATAGAAAGCCCCATTCTAGCCTATCATCTCAAAGTGTCACGACCCAATTGTCGATCCTTTGATGTTCATTTCGCGCCCTTTTTAAGGCAATCCATCTCTACCATGCACGAATCGAAATTTTACGTTAACTTAGCTGATAACACGTTGGGTGGGTTAGACGAAACAGATGTTTCAATTCACGGCCGTTCAGCTTTTACTTCCATTGTCAGTGCCTCTCATGATGTGGACCAAAACGGTTTATCCTTTCAGATCTGGATGGACCCTACTTGTCCTGAACCTGTTCAATTGGATCTGTCCATCGATTGGTACGGAAGTGCGGGCCGTTTAGGTTTTCGAAACGGCATCATGTTGGCTACTTTTTCGTTTATCACTGTCATGCTGGTCTTTGCTGCACAAATTAGATGCTATAATCATACCGGCATTTACCCACACTTTGGTCAAGGCTTGTCCTATTGTTTCCGACGCTCCTTGCCGTTCGTCCTACTCTCTGTCTCCATTTGCAGTATACTGCAATGCACCACGACAACACCCAATCACTATACGTTGGATGATTTTTGGTATTTACCTTCCTCTACCAAACGTCTCTCTTGGCAAGATATTATGAATGGCAATACAGATCCCTTCTTTTGGTGGATTCCTTTGGCCGGATTAGCCGCCAGTATCGGGGTCGTCAGCCTGTTGTGGCTAGTGGTCGAAGGTGCAATTCGTCTCATTGCTTACCTATCGATGTCCTTTACCAAGCATGTAGGTTTAGGCTTCTGGTCCATGGTGAACCGTTCTCAGGAAACAAAGCAACAGCAAGTGCAGCGAAGAGCATTGACTACTGTTATCTTGTTTTTGGCAGTAGCGACCTTTATTCCCTATCAATTTGTATTTGTCGTCGCCTTTTTGGTGCAAATTGTTACTTGTATAAGAGCGTTGATACGATACAAAGTATCCGTAAGTGTTCTATTATTTTTATAATTTTTGAATACTAGTTCATGTCTTAAGGGACTCTCTTTCTTTTCTACGCGAAATTAGTCAAATCAAGCGGGTCTACGCAGACTCAACCGTTACAACTATCTACTATCCATTCTACTGCTCTTTTTTACCTTATTGCCATTTAATTTACCTATTCTCATGGTTTGGATTCGTAATATCTCAGTTCATTGGTTCGTACCTTTCTCTTCTGATCACAGCGTGCTGGCGATTGCTCCTTTTATGATTCACGTAGAAATCTTAATCGGTAATCGAAGGATGTTACCTCGGCAATGCAACAGGTCAGGATAGACAAGGCAAATTAGGGAGAGCGTATGTCCCCATTTTTATGCTAATACATGTTCTGCTTATTTCTTTATTTCATTGTCAGACTAGGAAGTTCAATCACTTACCTCATCATGTACCATATCATCATTTACGCTTTTCTTTACGGTATCAAGTACACACATTGGATCTATTTCTTAGCCAACCAGTTTGTTGCTTGGTTATTGCTACTTCATTTCTTAGACTCGCACTACGGTCGAATTACATTCCATTATTTGACAGATCATATGAAATTTGGAAGCAAAAAGCATTCATAACGGCTGATCATGCTTTCTCTAAAATGATGAATTACACCCTCTTAATCAATGATGCCAAACAGCAACATTCAACACAAGCAATAATTGCAACCATGAAACAATGTATTCTTTAGACTCTTTTTCCTCTTTTTATTATCACTCTATACAAATCATTTTTAGAGTAGTAGTATAATTACTACTACTATTACTACTACTATTACTACACTCCTACTACTCCTACTCCTACTATTACCACATAGCTCATCATTCATTCCCTTTTTCTCTCCATTTCTAATTTTGTAATTTTGTCCTTTAATTGCGTTGATCTTCAACTCTTACCTTTACCTCCAGAGTTTTATATATATACTTAAACACTTATTAATTTATATTTAGTCATAAACAAAACATATCATGCTTAATGCTGTCAGCACCTCTATTTGCCTTTAATAAACTTGGAGATGCTTGCATATTTTTCATTCATTTAATCTGAATGAGGTACATAACAGTTTCTGTTTAAACATTCCATGTTGTTTTTTCTTTCTACATAATAGATTCAGGGTTGCACTTCAAATCTCTTGTCTGCCACTGTAATTTCATCCTTATCATTGAGCGGCAAGGTGGTTTTTTGTTAGCTTTGCTCACTTAGAAAAGGATAATCTCCTAAGATATAACAATTGAATTTTGATGACATTGTTTCTCCACTTTTTCATATTACTTCAATAGTCAAATTCTGGTCAAACCGCTGGTGATGTCATGCCGCCTATGCTTTTATAGATTATTGCTTTGCCTGAATTCTTGTTGATTTCTACATTCATCATATCTCTCTTATTTGACCAAGCGATATTTTTTTTTAAAAAAAGAATCATGCTGTAAGGCATTGTGGTAAAATCCGGGGATGAGAGACTACCGTTCATCCATTAACAAGGAAATTACTCTTCAAATAGAGAGCACACGCAATCCTTTCAGAGCTTATGAAAGGACGTTGTTCCCAACATTTCTTACACTAAAAAGCAATACATAGAATAGTTTAGGACAATCCCATGAATTCAGCACAACTTTAATTATACAACATGCAAAATAACAGCTTTTTGCTTCCTTTTTGGTTGTGTTGGGTTTATTTTTCATATATCAACAAATTACAATTGATCCTCATGAATGAAATTGTGAAAACACTTTAGTTCTTTTGAGCACGACGACCCTTGGATTCACGCTTGGCGTGAACCTTCTTGGGTTGTTGAGCAGAGATAAGAGCCGAAGCACGAGCAACGGCAGCCTATGTGTGAGTCAATTGACACATCAGTCAAAAAATCCTACATTGCAAACATCACATAAATGCAATAGCAATACTTACAGCACGGAGATCGGGTCTGTACTTGCTCTTAGCGATCAAGTTAGCAACGGACTTGGCGGTTTGACGACGAGTCTTAGCAATAACAACGGTGTTGGTGGCCTTGGCAGGGTTTTGTTGCTTACCCTTCTTGGTGGTAGTGACACGGACACCACGAGCAGCAGAAGAGATAGCAACGGACTATATGATGAAAAACAGTATAAAGACTCAATATCCAATTGTTTTTCCCTTATTTCTCACTCTCTTTGGCTCTCTTTATCTATCTCCACCGTCTGCATCCTATAACATGTATTGGCCGCTTCTTTTCTTTTTTATCTTATTCCCATCATAAATCAAAAGGAGACGTAAATTACCTTGGGGTTAGCAAGACCGGAGTACTTGAAAGAGTTGACGTTCATCAAGTTGGAGGGTTCAGAAGAGAATTGAACACCTTGACGCTTAACAAGGAAAGAGTTGTTGTTTCTGATGATAGACCAAACCAAATCAGCACTCATTGTTCTAGAAAAAATTAGAAATGTTAAATTTTGATTAATTCCGGTTGTTCATTATTGGTGTCATGGAAAGTGTGCAAATGACAGAATTATAGTGAGAAAAATTTTTCTCGTCAAATCGACAGGTTCAAATCATATTGGTCAATGTCACGTAAATTGAACGCTGAAAAGATTCGTGTAAAACGGTAGAATTCGATCCTCAAACTTACATTTATGTGAACGTAGTGAAACGAAAGAGGAAGAGCGAAAAAATTTTGCGTGCTTTTTGCCCTATTAAGTTGGGTAGTGGGTGGAAGGGGCTCGAATAGACCTCAGCAAAAAATTTAGTAACAGTCCCTATCATTGGCTGGATTCATCCTGTGGCTTATCCCTCTTCATTTCATGTGTTATGGCTCATCAACCATTGTTAAGTAAGCGTTTACGTAAGGTAGCCTAAGTATATATTGTGATTCATTATCTCACGTTGGCACCTGAAGTCATGCCGTCAGTTGTTACCTTCATTCACTTTTACCCACTTTTATTCCGTTCCTTTTCCAAAGCGGTAGGCTTTAAAATAGTATGATAACATGATTGTGGGATCATAGGCTGGATAAACAGCCCTCAAAACGGCTTTCGATTTCTCTATCGGTTTATGGTAGCTTTCTAAGCTTTTTAATCCTTCCCAACCGTGACTTATTGAAGCTCCTCATTAGACCTTTTTTTTTATGCTGACTATATAAAAATAGATATCGCAACAAGGTCAATGCTACTCAATTTCTGACGCATTATGCATGCACTTTATCCTATGGATCCTTCAATGCTTTCCATGCCACAAAGTCATGTCAATGAAAAATAAATAGTGGAACTGAGGTCTCTATTCATAAAAATTAACGAGCTTTTACTCGCTTGACATACCAACGCACTGATGCTATATACAGATGTAATAATCAAACACAATGTTTTATTTTATTACTACATACATCCAACCTTTCGATAAAATACGAACAGAAGGTAAAGGTTTAAATTATATACTAGTAATTTTAGAGAGATGGCTGTTGTTTATTCGCTTCAATCTCTGCTAGAAACACGTCTTCCTTGAACATATACATGCTTGAGGTTCTGATCACTACCATTGAATAAAAATTTCTCCACCTTTTGAAGTTCATTTTCACCACCCATCAAATCAATTGAACCGCCCAGCAAATCAACCCACAGAGCATCAAATGCCTTTCCCTTCTCAAAACTACCGATTTTCTCTTCTAATCCTAGCACTTGAGCGCCTCCCACAGTAGCTAAATATAATAATTCAGCAGGGCTCAAGGGTGTGTAACTATCCTCTCCCTTCTCTAACATGTCACGATGAATAATTTTTTGTGTCTTTGAAGCAAAGAACGTAGAGCGAATCGCGTCCAACATGCTAGGAGAAAATCCGCCTGCCACATCCGTACCCAACCCAACCTTCACGTTCTTTTCTAAAAAGCGTCTTACATCACATACACCACTATGTAAAGAAAAATTGGAATTGGCACAATGAGAAACACCTGTTCTACGCGCTGCCAGCATATCAATTTCCTCATCCTTCATGTGCACACAATGGGCCATGTAAGCTTTTTCTGTCAATAGACCGTGGTCATCGTAAATGCTGGTGTAATCTTTGGATTCTTTGAACAAGGAACAAGTGAACTCGATTTCGTTGTGGTTTTCACACAAATGAGTTTGGATCGGAACTTGGTATTCTTTGGCCAGGGCAGAAAGACCATGCATAAGTTTGGAACTGCAAGTGATGGCGAAACGAGGTGTAACCACGGGAGTGAGAAGTTCGTTCTTCTTTCCTTGAACGTATTGGATAAAGGCCCGAGTGTCGTTAAGACTGGAATCAGTTTCTTCTATATAGAAGTCGGGTGAGTTTTGATCCATATTGACTTTGCCTACATAGGCACGCTGTCCTAGCTGCTCAATAATGTCAACGAGAACTTGGCAAGCGTTGAGATGGATAGTAGCAAACCAACTACATGTAGTGGTACCGTTTCTAAGAAAACGTCGAATCACTTTTTCATAGGCTTGTTTGGCATGATCTGCGTCTTTAAAAGAAGATTCACAAGGGAAGACGTAGGTTTCCAACCATTCGAGGAGTTGAAGGTCCATACCAGAGCCAGCAAACATATATTGAGGTGCGTGCTAAGTGTGGAATAAAGTCAGAAACGAAGTACAAGGATATGAATGACAGGCATTTCAAATGATACCTACTGCATGTGTGTCAACAAAGCCAGGAATAAGAAATTGCTCCTTTTCAACTTTTTGTACCTGATAAAAGTGAATCAAATCAGATCAGTTTAATTAGCATGCAGTTGCTATTATTTCCCAGTTCTATTTTACTTTTTTTTTGCGCTTTGTTGAAAAACTTACAGTGGCATCTTCAAAGGACGAGCTATTCAAAAAGGTTTCGAGATCTTTGACATCTCTCTCAACATGAGCAATGAGACCTGTTTCATTATCTACAACGATAATACCATTGGATACAATGTCTAATTCTTTAATAGAGGCTGAGTGAACAAATGTGCCATGATAGACTGTATATTTTGTCATCGTAAAGAAAACCAGAAAAACAAGAGCCAAAACCTTGGGTCTGTCCAAGTATTCCTAATTTATATATTTTTACTTTCTGGGGAAAATATATATCGTACTACTATTAAAAAAGATATGATTGGACAATCACCATACTTCAATTCTAAGATACCAACCTGTATTCCCAGATCTATGCGTGGCTGATGAGATAAAGGGAAATGCTACTTTCGCCTTTGGTCGGAAAAGGCTCCAGCTCCTCGTGCTCTGTTTCTGCTTACAATTAATTTAAAATTTTATTCCTATACATAGTTAAGAGATACAAATCACTGAATGATATAATAATTTAACCTAAAAGGTCACCAAAAGGTGTAGGGGAAGAGGAAGTAGCAGCATTGGCAGTAACAGGTTTTGTGCTTGGAGTAGGTGATTGGCTGTTATTATTGGCCCAATTATTCCAACTGGCTTGCACACTTGTATGCTTTAATGAGTTTATAGAGGGACCAGCGACTGCACTGTTGTTTTGAGGCTTCTTACCCAACGAATCAAGAGAGACAAAGTTAGACGCTTGCGCCCACATGCCCAGAGGAGTATCTTTTTTCTTTTCTTCTGAAACCGTTGTTGGGGTCGGCTTGTTTGATGGTTGCGTTGTTTGTTGTTGACTACTGGAAAAACCGTTATTGGCTGAGGAAGGGGTTATAGGTTGCTTTGCTTCAAATGTAGATAGGTTAATATTATTAGCAGCTGTAGTAGAGGGCGATAAAGATGCGGCTGTAGTTGGGCTAGCAGTATCATCTAATAAATCAAACAAGTTTTGCTGAGCTGCTTTGTTGGTGCTACTTGTCGTTGGAGTTGCTGCAGATGTAAAGACGAGGTCATTTCTGGCACTTTGAAAATCAGCAAAATCATCATCCAAAATATTACTCTCATTCGCCTTCATATTGGTCACACTGGGTTGTTCACCACATGTAAAGTCTCCCCAATCATCTTCGTCGTCCGTATGTTGGTTTCCTTTGTCTTTACTCGCAGAAGTAGCAGAGGTATATTCTGCAAAATCATCTTCATCTTCTCTGCTGTTCTTATTACTATTGCTATCAAAATCCTCCTCATCGTCATCTAAATCATATTTTCCTGTTTGATGAGGATATGGCGTCTCCTCGCCAAAGCTCATTGCATCACCATTGAAGCTGATGCCATGCCCTGTACTGCTACCTCCGCTTCTACCGAACAAGGAATCGCTACCAAAACCAACGAACCTTGAAGATGATCCACTAGAAGAAGAAAACCCTCCTCTGATACCTGTGGAACCTATGCCACCAGCAGCATCAGAGCTTACACCGACATATTTATTACGGTTCTTCCTCGCTAGTTTACGTTCTGCTCTAATCTTTTCTGTATTGCCCAATAACTCTACAATTTCTTTCGCTCTGTTACGGACTATATTGTATGTATATTCAAACATGAAATTGATAGATCAGCATGTGATTAAGTGCCTAATTTAGCTATAGCCAAGGCATTTCAAATAGAGCCAATTGTTGAAAGTTTACCATTCAAACCCTCATCCTTGCCTTTATCATCAATATAGTAGAAATTGCGCATAATTTTTATCATGGATACATGAGAACGAGCATCATCCACTACCCGTTCAGATCCATTTTTGATAAGGTATTCCAAGAGCACTAAAGCCTATGTTTTTGTCATTAAAATGTATGCTGAGTTTCTTGCTCCCTCATTTCATAGAAGTTGTTTATTCCGTTGTACCTTATATATCTGACGCCATTGATTAGGTGCTTTTTCGGTGAACCGCCTATAAATGGTAGGCATAATTTCATTGAAATACTGGCTATATTGGAAAATTGACGCAAAAGTGAGTAAAATTGTTGTTCTATTTTTGATGTCTGTCATAGTTTTTTCTATAGTTTACTAGTTATATGTGCCTTGAGCAATCTCTTGCATAAGAGATGTCGATGCACCCCAAGGTTCATTATTGGTAGCATCATGAACCTTGGCTTCCATCTCTGTGTAGTTCAACACGACGTTCTTGCTATAATTCAACTACGTGTTAGTGTTCGTTCCCGTATT
The DNA here is from genome assembly GCF_025528875.1 of Mycotypha africana. Lineage (NCBI taxonomy): Eukaryota > Fungi > Mucoromycota > Mucoromycetes > Mucorales > Mycotyphaceae > Mycotypha > Mycotypha africana. Next base: position 306,921 of record NW_026515727.1, on the reverse strand, counting down.
GTGAATTGATGACAGTAATAGCATCAAGTTTACAGTTTGTTCACCACATCCTATGCATATTGAAAAAAGAGTAAATAATGAATAAGGCATGCATAAAAAAAGCTGGACGTTTATAAATGTCGCGAGGAAAGAAGCAAACTCTTACCTTCACCTCCCAAACGTCAGGAATTTGAAAGTTGGATAGTGAGTTCATATGTTATTACTGGTTGAGTTAAGCTGACAAGGTTACTGCCTTATAGAGGAAATAGAAATGAAAAAAGACGTATAGCTTGCTTAATTCAATTTTCTTTCCACGTTTTCCTTTTTTTTTTCATACTCTACCAATTGTCTAACAAATTTGTCTCGGAGCACAAGAAGAAACAAGGAACATCATGAACATCACTTTGTTGCTTACTGATAGGCTTACTAAATGGATGTGATGTAATATCCATTCAATATATGGATATTTAGTCCCTAATTAACAAAAAAGACTCGTTATTGCTGTATAGTAACTGCTTCCATAAGGAATGCGAAATGTAAACTGAAACCATCGAATTTACGTAGGTTGGATCAAATATCCGTTCATCATTTTCATTATCTACAGACATTATTAAATCTTCCATCAAACTGGAAAAAAAAAAGTGGTTCTTCGGTTCAACAATTCATATACGCCCATGCCTCATATACTGTAGTGATTGGATCGTTATCGCATACTTAGAATACGGTTAGGCTATTCTTACTCAGTCAAATGTAGATTGTATATTTATCGTCATAATAATGTTTATTGCTAAAAATGAAACTTTTGATGGTATCTAGACGAGAGTGTCTCAATATGTGCTTAAATAAACGTTTCCAAACCATCTGTATACAATTATGATCAGTTACTGTAGGGTATTCTATTTTGTAAAGCTCTTGTATCTACATATTCCAGATTGACAACGCCCACTAGCAACGCTTTCAGTTTATTTAAATGTTCTGCCATCTGATTCACTTGTTCTTGTGGTACTGCTGTAGATGTTACTTCAATTACCCACATTTCCTCGTCTGAGAATACAGGCTGAGCTGATTCCACTTTCAACTTCTTACACTATTGCAGCAGAAGAAAAAATGGGAAAAAATCCATCTAAGCTACCCTTGACAGTATGAGTTTTTTGGTATCCTTTAGCTGTTATTACCTTATATAGTTGCGTCATGGTAATTTTCAGTACTTTATCGTAAGCAAATGTATATCCTTTCCGAACCACATCGAAAGAGAAGCTATAACCCAATGATTTCATGAATCGAAATATATCGCCTGATAATTGTACACGAGACATAGGACGGACAGTAACAGTTCTAGTACGCTGAGGTTCGGAATTTCCTTGCATACATAAAAACCTTCAGCAAACATCGATGCAGTTAGAATTTGGACGTACGGTTCCACCCTTTTGTTAACCGAATTACCATTGTCTGTATTTCATGCTGATTTCTTTTTCGTTGGTGATCTTCGACTGAAGTCTTAAAACAACATCGTCGTTTCTTGCCGGGCCAATCGGTGTCTGATCTGTATCAAACCGCGTAGGTCAGTTCTTGAGTATGAGTTAATCATAGTTCATAAGTCGCTCGTAGCTGCGATGCACGTAATCTTACGGGAGGGTATAAAGACAAGTTCATGTTCGAATAGATCTACCACGGAATGATTACCGCATAAACCCACTAAGCGCTGGAATGTTCTCTCTTTCTGCTCATTTCCAACAACGATCCCTTGCAAGCTGCATTCGTAAGACATGATTCTTAATAAATGAAAAGAATGGTACAGTTGTGCACTCGATTTACCACAACTATCATTTGAGTTATCTAGCAAACTGAGCTTTAAAAAAAAAAGAAAAGCACAGACAAAACCAACGACTTCCATTTTCCTGCTATCAAATTCTGTGGTGAACCCCTGGGTTTCCTGTTTTCTCTTCTTTTACTTGGTTTCTATTCAACAAAAAGAGATAAGAATGTCAAAAAATACTGGACAAGCACAATCATCATCACCGAAAACAATGTCTGAATGGATTGATAAACAAGGTGAACTGCCATATTCAATATGGGGCCTTTCTGCAGCTTGTAAGAATCAATGCTATTCCATGGATTTCATGCAAAAGGAAAAGACATACTTAAAGATGGCCTTTCATTTTTCTGTCGAAAAAGAATAGCATTAGCTACATTGCCTTTATCTGTCAAGAAATATCCTGGTATTCCTTCACTGATACAAACAATAGCGTTTCCGGCCATTTTCGCTGGTGCTGGGTAAGCTATTAAAGGTGATCAATATGTCCCCCTTCTTAGCCTTAATAAACAAACCCGTGATTTATTAGATATGTGACTAATGCAGGTGATTCAGATAACGGTGCCGGTATTGCCACAGGTAAAAAAACATATTTACATTGTATAACTTGCTTATATTTAGATCAGTTACGAAACCGTACATTTTCTTGTATCATCACAGCTTGGTGTTTATCTTGGTCTTTCTTAAATGCTAAAAATGCTTGGCAGTCTAAAAGACCTATTCCGCTTACATTATTAGGCTTTGTTGCGTATAACACATTTGTATATGGTAAAAAGACATTGATTGTCAATGGATATATCTAGTCTGTGCATCACAAGAGGGCGTTTCTTTTTAAATGAAAACAATAAAAAACTTTGTTTTCTTTTACACACACACACACACACACACACACACTTTTTTTTTTTTTTTCTTCGTTTCCTTTTTTTTTGCCTTTTTTTTTTCCTTTCTCACTGTTATATGCAAATTACCTTTTCGTTCCTCCGTCCTCATTCCTCTATTGTAGAGTCATCTTCACCGGCGCATTAGAACAACATGACTGAACGGAGTAGACGTGGAAGTAGAGGTGATAGTGGTAGAATACCACTCTTACTAAACAACACTACACAGGATAAAAAGTCGGAAGGAATCAATGAATTGATGACATTGTTTCATGCTGCATTTATGGTGAATATCATTATCAAATTTTTTGATCGTTTTAGGGCAGCTTTAGTCAACTGCTATTCTAAGATTTTTCATTCTCTTATTTAGCTGATAGGTTTGGGTATAATCTCAATAGGTATAAAATTCGAGAGATATACGATGCACAACAAATACGTTTTACTTACTATTAGAAATGATAAGGTGCCTATGTCATGAATACAAATAGCCTGACCGTTTCAACAATGTTGTTTGTGACTGGAAGCATCATAACTATAACAAGTTTCCTTGGATGTTTTGGTTCTTATATGGAATTGACATCCTTCTTAAATATCTATAACAGCATCACAGCAATTGCACTGGTTATGGAGCTAAGTATGTTGCAAATTCTTATTCAAAATCAAAATGGAGAGAACGTGAGAGAGATGGACGGAGAAGTTAGTAAAAGACGTGTCCACTCCCCCCCCACTGACTCTTTTCTGATCTGAAAATCTAGTTACATTCGGATTAATTTACACACACAAGGCGAAAGTAAGCAGTGAATCAGGGATTACAATTGTAAAAGGAACTTAAAAAGAACGCCTTTTGACCTTGTCAAATTTTATACTACTTAGATTGAGCTTTACGGTAGTTTGCTGTGGGATTTCTTTCGGCAGCAAGACACACAATTCATTTTTGAGATTGAGCAAACGTAAGATATGGTTTTTTCTGCTTATAGTTGGAAAATTGGAATTAGACACCTCTTTACTTGATCGTTTTCAGATTTAATTGTTGTGGATATGACTCTACAACCGATCGCTCTATACCCGATAAAGCTTGCTCGATAGCTTTAAACACAGATATTGCTTGTAAACAGTCAATACGTTCAAACATCCAGAATTGGTATCCATGGATAATTATATTTGTAGCAGTAGAGGTAAAGAAATCATTACAGTACTATCACGTTGTTCTTTTTTATAATTTACATGTTAACACTTCACATAAAGTCAATTGCTTTGCTTGTTTCCGTATTGTTAACATATCTTGTTCAACGTGAACAAAAAGAAGAGAAGGCTTATTTATCATTCCTATTGCCATCTACTGTTGTTCCTTCACCTGTCATTATAAGTCCGTCAGGAAACCATTCAAGTTCTAATCACTATTATCCGCCGCCATTATATCAGCAGCACGAAGGCTCTTCTACTATGAATAATAGCTATAATGGATATAGAAGACTATCCAACTTGCAGAAGAAGCCTTCTGCACCTTCTGCAGATATACCAAGATATGGTAGTACACCTTCTACTTATTTCAATGCGCCAAGAGTATGTTTAGTATAACAACCTACTATATGCATTATTTATAAATAAAATGTGTAGTATTATCATAAAAGCTAGACCTATCCTGCGATCGATAGATCGTACCAAAACATATTATTGATTCGGCGACATGCATTCAATTTCAAAAAAAAAAGGCACCTTTTTTTGGCCGAAAAAGAATCAGTTAGTAAGTATTCATTGACGATTATCACTTGTTTTTCTTCATCTTATAATCTTGACTTATTCTTCATTTACTTCGTAGGTCTTTCATTTGTGATTATAATCAAATAAAAAGTTTTTTAAATTATTGCCTGATAAAAATGGCGGATTGTTTTTCATTTTGTTTGTTTCTCTTTTTTTTTTTTTTTTGCCTTTATGCTGGCTTTTTTAAACTTATCCATCGTCGGAGTTTTGTGGTTTGTTAACCATACACCTACCACACACACACAAAAGCCATTTTTTTTGAACTTCACAACAGCCTTTTTTGGGTTTTTTTTTTTTTCTTTTTGCTTCCTACCACACAGCTTTTCCTTCTTTTCTCACTCGATACATATACACACCACATTTATCTTTATAATATAAATGTCTTACAATAACCAGTCTAGTAATCATATCCAGAACATTGATAGCAGCAACAACAACAACAATAACAACAATAATAATAATGATAATATACCACTTTTAACCGCCCCTTTTTTACATTATATACCCACATCACCTCCTTCCCAAGATTTAGATTTCCATTTACCATCTCGACGACCACACCTCGGTTTAACAGTAGGTGAATGGGCTGGTAGAAAGACAACCGGACAATGTAATCAGCACTGTAAGTAATTAAATGTTGAATGGAGTCGGGAATCTCTACATTCTCGAATAAAAAAAATCTTATCGTTGATGGTTTTTTTTTCTTTTTTTTTTTTTTTTTTTTTTTTCTCTTTTATCTGTTTAGTAAGTGATAATTGTCACAAACAATATACAATAGCATCACATCATCACCATCTTTATAATAGCAATAATATACCCCGATTAACCACAAATTCATCCACAGCAACTAATAACAACAACACCATTGCCTCTACAGTTACAGCTACTACTAATAATATTAATGAGCACGAAGCTGATACAGAAGATGAGCACAACGAAGAAGAAGAAACTGATGAAGACGAATGGAAAGACGTTTATCGAAATATAAAATGTATGGATCAACTCTATGATGCTTCATTTTATTCATGGCTAAAGTCTGAGGAAAACGTACTTGTGACAGCCATGTATTTACACCGAATTGCGAACGAGTATCCTCTTGTAAGAATCATAAATGCTTTGAAATGGCTTATCAGTGATTGGCGATTAGAAAGCATCAGTACTCTTGTAAGACATGTGACTGTAGATTGGTGTGATGAAGCAGGTAAAGTATTAGAACACACATACACACACACACACACAAATTAAAAGGATATAAAATGACAAAAAACGAAATAAGAAAGAGAGGGAAACCCACAAGAATATGTTTCTTTCCCTTGCCCTTCTGCCCCCTCCCCTTTTTCTTTTCGACTCCTTATTGTCAAGAAAAAAAAAAGCTTCCATTTTCCAATGAATTATTAATTAATTCAATTCATGATATAATAGGTGATCTACGGCGCGCACACCTTTTACGTCATTTAACGCATAGTTGGGCTACTCAATATACCACAACACTCATCGCAATGGTGCTTTCTTCTGTACCTTATACCACTCAAAACACAACCTGTCAAAAAGAACGATTCTTGCGGGCGTTCACAAAAGATTGGGATTTCTCTAAACTATCAGAGTTTTTCATGTATTTACAGAGCCCAGCGAACATTGATTATAAAGTGAAATGTGTTATGCTACAGGAAGCAGCAAGAAGAGAAAGAGAAACTTTAGGTGCCAAACTTCGAAAGAAAAAACGTGCCACAGCAGCTGCAGCCGCAGCAGCAACAGCGAAAGCGGTAGCAGATCAAGCCAAGGCATCGATAGTAACCGCAAATGCATCTTGCGCTTCGTCCTCTGTTTCCTCATCCAATATCACAACGTCATCCTCGGCAGCAACAACTTCTTTGTCAGCAAGTTCAGCATCCATTGCTACAGCACCATCAAGTAGTACGACAACAGCAGCACACTACGATAAAGATAGTGATGCTATGCAAATTGATGATGATATCAATATGATTAGTGCCCAAAATAACGATTTAAATATTACCATTTTAACTTCAAATCATTGCAGCAGTAGCGTCAGCCTGGATTGCGCAAGCAATCTAAGTGGTATTCACGTTGAAAGTAGTAGTAGTAATAGCAATAGCAATTGTAGTAGCGCAACGGGAATGAACAATCGTAGGCATCATCGCCGAACCTCAAGTAACGATGTGAACGATATTAAACGGCTCCGTCTATCGCCCGATTTGGATGCTGCAGAACTTAGTCATGGTAGCAATAATAACCACGACAGCAATATTGCAGTTAATTTCACAGTAGGCTCAACTCCCTCATCAACTCTTCCTTCTTCTTCTTCCACTACTACTACGACTACAACAAACTCAGCAACCAGTCATTCTACCATTAGTACATCACCCATGGTGGGTATGAGCAGAAATGCTTCTATCAATAATCTGATCACTACGACAACAACGACACTGAGCAGTAATAGTAGCAATACCACTAATGTTTTAAATCCTATTCGTCGCTCCACATCACCGCACGAGCATCATTCGCAATATCATCAATACCATGCATCCCTCCATCATCATCACCACCACCACCATCATCACCATCATTCTCGCAATACTTCAACCACCCCACATCATCATATTAGAAGAAGATCTACTACTAATAATGATGAGTCTGCAACCACTACTACGAATAATAATAGCAGCACTACGGCCGCAACAGCTGCAACAAATGTCAATACTAATAATAATGCAAATACTGCTACAACTAGTAGTGAGAGTATGATTATAGATGATACAACTACTAATAAGAAACGAAGTGGAGGCCCATCTTCCTTTAATAATAACCATTTCACATCTTCGTCTTCTGATTGAATAAATAAAAAAGAGGTTTCTTTTTTTTCTTTAAACACCTGGATAAAGGACTTTGTTGGGTTGAATGTTTTCTGAGCAGCTAGCAAAATAGGGTTGACGATCATTTATATATTTTTTCGGGAAGTGGACTGAGCAGCGGAAGGCATTCTTTATGATCTTGTATAAAGATGAAGAGTTTACAATAATTCACATTCCGTAGAATATAAGCTTACTCTATTCAAAGATGGTGTAATTTATTTATTTTTTTTCTTTATGGATGAACAGCATTCGCTGCTTTACTTGGATAAATTAGTAGGAGTGGTTATTGATGCTATGAAAATATGTTGAAACAGACATCGAATTATCTATGTTTCATCTTTAAGATACCTTCGTTTAGTTATAGTGATAAAAGCACTTTGCTATTAAGCCACAGAGGACGTTTATGTTTTGTTATCATTCGATAAAGCATTCGATCGGATAAAAAGCACAGGCAATATTGCTGTGACCAGCATAAAGTGTCCTGGTTGCATTTTATCATGATACTAAGAAGCCAGCTTAAATGTGATTATCACTTAAAGACCTCGTAATTATGTACTCGAATCCTTTCTTGAAGCATAGGTAATACTCTTGCTCCCGCAACCCATAAAGTACAGAGGGAAGATCTATGTTACTGATATGGTTGACTAGTTAGGTTGCTCTGCTGATGCCTTATTAACCAAGCTCTTCTTTATCTGAAGCATTTCAGTTACATGCAGACTTTGGGCTATTGAATATAAACTACTATATCAGCTAATGACTATAGATCGTTTCGGGAATTCATTCTCATTTGGTTCTTGTTCTGTTCTAAAGCGGGGAAATTTTATGGATGTGCATGCTTTCCACATTTGAGGGAACAAAAATATCATATCCATTTTTTGACTGAGCGAATCGCGCAACAAAGTAACTTTTTTTTTTTTTCTTTTCTGATAAATAAGCTTTTCTTTACTTTTTCTGTTATTTTTCACTAGCCGACTTCCTTTATCCAACTACAACAACAGCGATCTTCTCTCCTTACTGACTGAGATCATCTTGAGTCAACAAGGTTAATGTCTAACTCTGCAAATGAGCAACATCTAATTCGGAAAAGCTCTATACGAGCAAGAGCCATAACTTACGATACCGGTACAAACACCAATCATAACAAAGCAAAAAATGATAAAGCCAAGTTAGCAACGTTCATACCCTATTATACTTCCCTTAAAAATCTTAAACACATGGAGAAGAATCATGCTGCTGCCTCCCCTATTGATCAGACAATAAGTGAAGATCGTTATGGTTTCTCAGGAGCAGCTGTAACCAAAGATGACTATACGAGAGGAATACCAAATAATATTAGTTTCAATCTGTACGAATCTGCGAAAAACTTAGCAGAGGTAATAAGATGGTTAGTGAAACTGATTCTTTCATAATTCGAGTTACCTCATCATTCTATTTTATTTTTCATGTATTTGCTGCATATATAATAGGTCACTGAGAAAAGGGGCAGCAAAGAACAATGTGATCAGCATTACAACGATACTCACAAAAACATTACAGGCACAGCCATTGCTAATAACTCCGTTGAAGACCGACGTCGGCAGAAGATGGAGGAGGAACGAAAGCAGGAAAATTTTCAGGAACGAAAAATTCAATCAATACAACAAGAGACAGCACAGCGATCAGCAACGACGGTTGGAGCTAATAATGAGCAAACCAATACACATAATTTTAGCAACGAAGACACCCATCAACAAGCTCGACGCTCTACTAAAAGCGTCAAATTTGGTAGAAATCGTAAATATAGCAGTAGTGGTAGAAGTATTTTTGCTCTGCCAACCAAAGCCTTCTTACCAATCGCCTCGCGGCATACAAATAATGTCTCACACATTAAGAAAATCCAAATCGGCACCTATTTGATAAATGTCTGGTTTTTTTCGCCTTACCCAGAAGAATATAGTAGATTGGAGGTCCTGTATATATGCGAGTTTTGTCTCAAGTATATGAAAGGGAGCTTTGTAGCCCACAGACACAAGGTATACAAGCAAAAAAAGGGAAAAAAAGCGCAGTTTAAAATTCCAATAAACATAGAACTTGTATTAAGACTAGCCCTCTTTGTTCTGTTGCAGCTCAAATGTCCTTACAAGTTCCCTCCTGGTGATGAGATATACAGAGACGGTTATATTTCTGTTTTTGAGGTGGATGGCAAAAAGAACAAGACTTACTGCCAAAACTTGTGCTTGTTGGCCAAGATGTTTCTCGATCATAAAACTTTATACTACGATGTAGAGCCTTTCTTATTCTATATTCTGACAGAAACAGACAAAAATGGATGTCATTTTGTTGGCTATTTTTCTAAGGTAAGCATATTCGAGGAAGGAAAAGAAAAAGACAACCTATAACTCACAGTAAAAACTGTTTTCATTAGGAAAAGAAATCAGCCTTCAATTATAATTTGTCATGTATAATGGCATTGCCTTCTTGCCAACGAAAGGGCTACGGTCAATTTTTGATTGATTTCAGCTATTTACTATCTAGAAAAGAAGGCAAAACGGGGTCTCCAGAAAAGCCACTTTCTGATTTAGGGTTGATCACTTATAGAAAGTATTGGCTTCGTGCCATTCAAAAGCAACTAAGATGTTATTCTGATAAAATCACAACACTCGATGGTAATTCAAAGAGCATATACATGCTAACATCTTGCAACCATCTAATAGAATAAGAAACTTCTCTTTTAACAATTTTACTTACATAGAGTTGAGTAAGGACACTGGTATTATAATAGCAGATATAATCACAACTCTGGAATACAACAGGATGGTCCAAAAAAACATGTTTACTGGAATGCTCGAAATTGTCCTTCCAGTATCGAGTTCCTCCAAAAGTGGTTATTACATGAATGCCGACGACAAGAAATTAATATGGGCACCGTACCTCAATGCAGATAAAAATTATCCACAAACTGAAGACAATGCAGCGACAACCTATGAAGCTGTCAATATTAGTCACAGTATACCCACTAATGTCGTTTACGACATGAATGATACCTTCAAAATCACAATTCAACAGCCTTCATCAACACTTAAAACCCCTGGCTCTCACGTTATTCCCACAACCACTGCCACCAGTCAGTCTGACAACGATTCCACCCTTATACCAGCACCATTACCTTCTTGCAGAACAGCAACTGAAGTGCCAATTCCTTCAATAAGACCATCAACAGCAGTAGTAGCAGATTTAACAACTATTTCTTCATTATCATCACCTGCCATGTCTCTCATGCCTTCACCGAGTCAATCCTCCTTTGCCACTTCTCGCCCTCACTCCTACACTTCTTCTTCTTCGAGTCCGACGACTACCTCTTTATCTCACTCATCATCAACTCATTCGTTATCTTCTTTACGTGCAGCCATCACCTCCTCTGGACCCCCTTCCACATTAATGTCTACGCGTTCATTATCACGGTCTTCTTCGCCAGTATCCAGGGCAGTAAGATCTCCTGTTAAAAGAAGTTTACCAAGCAATAACAGGGATCATTCAAAGAAAAGAAGAAAACAAAAATCTTGAGTCGATATTTTTCTACCTTTTGCTATTACATAAAGAAAATTTGTCTGACTTATAGTACTCGTAATAAAAAATGTTATAATTGCTTACAACATCAAATTCGAATTTAAACGAGTTCTGTGGCAGAGTCATAAGCCGTTTCTGTACACACTATTTTCTAATCACACTTTGACAGGTAATCAATAAAAAACTGAATTGAAAGTCCTCCTGTGTTTATAAGAAAAGTATCAACCTCTAGCGTTTCACTGCCTTTTTTCCTATATCACAAGCATGGCTCACGAACGCTTCGTATCTTTGGAGACGAAAGAAGGAAAGTAATCAAAAGAGAATACAGAGTCACAATCTAAGATCATGCTTTTTTCGTCGAGAAGCTTACCAACTGCACCATGAAATGCTTTCATGCATTGCTTAATGCTGTTTCTTTGAAATATACTCTTCTATCTTGGCTCTTTGATTATCTTATCAAGCAAAATCGTTCATAAGATATCGATGGAAAACTCTTGACTGCTGCTAAAATAGGATTGAAGAATAAATAAGTTGCAGAAAAATAAACGATTGATTTGAGAAGTGTATCTTTGAAGGCGAGGTGGTTTCAAAATGCATCTTATCAAAGCTCGACAAATTAAAGCGGTATATAGCTGTTAAAGCATTCACACGATAGCAGCGGTATACTTATCACAGTTGAGGCGTAAATCTCCAATAGAAAAAGAGGGGTAATAGGAGGCATAACCGAGAATAACACAAGAGGATGCCAATAAAGTATATTGTTGTGTTGAGCATCTTTTGTGTCTTACACACCGGTTAGACATGAGATGCGGGGACGTTATATGACTACAGTTAACGCACAATTCATATATAGTTCAAAAGACAATTTATGAGCGATATTATATGCTGTTTCTTGACTTCATAGCCACCATTTATAACCTATTTAACTAATTTGAACAGAATTAAAAGCTGTGTTCGACGATGTTACCTTACTTTAATTTTTCAAACAAATTATTAGAATCGTTTAGCATCCTTTCGAATGCATAGCTTTGAAAGCTCTATAAAGACACACTTATCTTACCTTGTTCAATTGATCTATCTCATATATTTCATAATACAAGGTCACTACATTTTTGGTACCTATCTTTTCAAAATAAGAAAAAAAATAACAACGCTTGAGTATATGTATTAACATACTTCAATCGAAAATGCTGAATTTCATAAAGAAGCAAAGCCACTTATTGGACAAACACGCGTTAGTAAGCAATGCTTTGTCAATGGTCTGCTTATGAGAAGCTTCAAAGTGACCCAGCGCACCGCACCATTCTTATTTTATTATTTTTTCTTGATGGAACTTGTGATGGAACCGTTGAAAACAAAGCGATAGCCATTTTATTACCATACTGATAAATTCAGAACAAAGACACAACACATATCTACTTTTCTATATCTTGGGTACTAAAACAGCATGGAAAAAGCGCTTTCCACAATATAAATAAAATCTTAATCTTCCTCCTTTACAGCAATAGAAAAAGTTTATATTTTTATTTACAAAGGACGTAGCCTTTTCTATGGACAAATATATACATAATTTTTGTTTTTTATATGAACAAATGCACAGGGCATTTACCAGAAGCGGATGGCTAATCCGGCGAAGAGGTCAGCTAGGTCGTCGACCTCCGCGTCCGTCATAATGGTGTCTTGATCTATGATTATAAACAATTAAGGGCAAACGCGATATTATGCTTAGAACTTCTATTATTATGTGCTTCGTATTTGCTGTTACTTACATGGCGGACGCCATCCGGTTTGAAGGGCATGCTGCCACATGATGTAATCATCATTAAATGTAGTCATTGTGTCTTGCTTTTTGTTGGTTTTTGGATGGAAAGGACAAGGAAGAGAAGAGAAGAGAAAGAGAAAGAAGGCTACGTTCATCTTCACAAACTATCTTTTTATAACCTCTTATTTGTAACCTTCACGTTCTGGCCTTTTGTGTATAGAGTAGTCCCCTTGGCAATGTCTGATGGGTTACACCTGGGAAATTATTGTTTACAAAAGTAAGGCTTATTTTCACACTTTCTATAGCCTCTTATTTAATTATGATCTTTTGTGTACAATCTTTTCCCCCTTGACAGCGCTTCTTGATAAGTTACACCTGAGAAATTTTTGTTTACAAAGTAAGGCTTTGGGAATAAAGTAATTAAGCCATGATATGTATAGAGTTATAGTCCATGTAACCAATTCTTACTTTCAGATCTGTATTGAAAAGAGACAATTATCAAGTCAATATGAAATCCTCATGTCCTGTGTTTGTTTTTGTTTTTTCTTTTTTGTATTGGACAAGGAAAAGAAAATCATAGATCGATCAATATGTATTTGCACCTACAAAAAAAATATCAAACAGCTATTACTTCTCTATGAGATGAACGCTCTAAGGGAGGAGCGTCATTCAGCATCATGTGAAAATTCTGCATTGTATACACTCTAATTGTTTTACATAGACTTTGTTAATACTTAGCAGAGTCGTCTATATGATAATGAATCCTTAAATAATCAGAGAAAACCTTTCTTTTAACAAAAAAAAAAAGCAATAAGTTATAAGGTGTAAATGTACTATGGGCAACCGTTGTGGGATGATCAGCTACCAGACGAAATAAGGGAAGAAACCAATGTTGGAACAACGATTCTAGGCGCTTTATTGAGCTTCGGTGTCAAAGCGCCTTCTATTGCTATGTAAACAGGTGCAGAACCTTAATTGTTTATATCTAATTACCTAATTGATAAGGTTTTATCAAACCTTTGTTCTATCTTTTTTTTTTTTTTTTTCTCTCACTTTGGTTCATAAAACCATGATATTGCGTAGATTGAGAGACCAAACTCATATTAAAGTAAGTAAACTATGTCTAAAATTACATTTTGATAAGCATCCTACTATAGCTTTATCTAGGCGCATAGATTTACTTGTACGACCCGTTCAATTTCTTCATTCCATTTACACTGCCTTCTCTTCATTATATACTACCTAAAATTGACTGTTATGATTTAGTTATGTTTCCATAGCTTTAAAATGAATCCTGATAACGAGTGAAAAGCATTTAATCAAGCAGTTACTAAATGATAAATAGAATAGTGTCTAACCGTGTGGCCCGCTGTTCTAATAGCATCTTTATTCCTCATGCCGTCAATAAACGCGATGACAGGCTATTTGCTGCGATTATAAGAAAGTTTAAGAAACTGAAAGAGTGAAGGCGAAGCTCTTCTGGTTATTAGTCAATCGCATCTTAGATTAAGATCATTTAAAACATTTTGCAGCAAGTTGTTTTAGATACGGTCTCTGCAAGTACTACAGCCAAGTACCTCTTCAAGAAATTGGACGGAAAAAGAACAAAACGGTATCAGTCTTTATTGCATGAAAATGACTTTACAGCGATTCATCCATTTCATCAACATCTTCTTCTATATGCGAATGCGATTGTATGGATTTAATGCCGTTTTCGTCAATTTGAATAGCGGTACATTCGAGAGTTCTTAGATTCAAGAGTACTAAAATGCCTGTCTTTTCAAAAGAAGGTACCAAAACAATTCGAACTTTCTGGCCATTAGGGCCGTACAATAAACTATCTTCAAATTGAGGTTGGTTTCCAATGAAGTAAACATGAGGAGTCTTCTCCAGTATGAAAGGGTCTCTATCAATAAAAGGATAAGCCCATAGAGTATCGGGTGCAGAAGGTGCTATATGACGCCAAAACATACAAGACTCTGCCATTTTAACGCGATCTTCAGAATTAACGTATCTGTAAATATCATTCAGGTTTTGTCCCGACGTACCCAAAAATCTAGGAGAGACAACGCATGAGGGGTTTTTCTTTGTACATGTAAAGTTATTATGGTATTAAGTCAGTAATATCACTTACGAAACGTCATCAATTTTACACCAATATGGATTTGTAACAGTGTGGAATGAGGACAACTTTCGTGCATTTCTGAATAGTGATGCTAGCATAGGTTGCTGTGGAAAGTGAGAAGGAGCTGGATCCGTCGGTCCCGCCATAATATCTACGTCAATAGAGGTGCAAAGATCTTCTAATAACTCATCAAACTGCAACATTGGTGTTGCATCGAAAGTTGAAAAATCATATCCATATCTTTTGGGAGCTTTCTTCATATCTTTCTCTTTCTTTGGCTTCATCACTGAGTTACCAGCTAATATAACTCTCGTTATACACGAACTAGAGATCTCATCCTCACCACTGCCCAGTTCACCACCTAAAAATTCTGCTAGTAATTGTGTTTTGACATCTGATTGATCATCGGCGCCTATACTCAATCCTGATAATAGTGCAACGAATTTATCAGGTTCATTGTTATCTATATGAACAACAAGTTTCGGTTAGCCGTTTTCGATGGATTCAATTATCCGTTCATATTTCAATTTTACTGTAGAATTTACCGATCGATGGTAATGGATCTTGCTCGGCCATGCCTGGCAAACAAATATCCAAAACTTCAAATGCACCTGTGGATATCTCTTTACCCAATATACCTACAACTAAACCTGTTATTAAGAACTCTCTATTTAGACAGGATCCATGAATTTTAACACGTCCATGTTCATCCTCCAGAGAAATGATATCATCATCACTTCTGTATTTTGCAGGTGTTTCTGGATTAATAATAGTATCCTAAAATCATTGAGATAACAATTAGTTTTATCAAGATATCCAAACATATTCTTTCTTCTACCACATTCAGTTCTACATACTTCATCTTCCAAATCATTAATGACGTTTGGTTTCTTTGGCATTTCGATATAAATTGTGCCCAGCATATAGGATAGTTGTCCAGGCTGTAAATCTAGAGTCTTTTGTACGTACTGTGGTTTTTCTGGTAGATTATTCATTAAAATATAGGTCTTGAAACAATTTTACTTCTTCTCAATTTGCAACTAACTAGAAGTCAGGCGAGTTCTTACCAGGAATGCAATCCCACTTATCTTGACAAGCCTTTAGTAGATAGTGTCGTAGTTTTAAGAGTCGAATATAGTAAAGACTTGCATATTGTTGTGTATAAACATGCTTTTTAATAAGAAATTGCTCTTTGAATTCCGGTAAATCGTCGTAGGTAGCAGTTTTTCGTTCAATAATAGGGAAATCAAAGTCGTTAGAGGCTGCACTGCAAAACTGATCACTATGTTATGATGCATGTGAATAACAATATGTGCCATGAGTGAGAAGTTGTCAACAACAAATAGTTTAAATGGCTTTATTCGGTTCTCATAACACGACATTAACATACGCTGCTGTTGGGATCATTTTGGTAACTTTCTGTTTTGATTGACTTTCGATCGAGATCAAATCAGCTAACGTATAATTAGAACAACCCACACGGAAAAATACAATTTCGATCTCAAAAAAATCGCGTACTAAAAAAAAAGGGCGTGCGTCGCTGTGTGATTTGCTTACATTCGACATCAGTTCCGACATTTTCCAAAAAAAAAAGAGTACCTCAGTTATCTCATCTAAAACAGCTTTCCATTAAACCAATTAAACATCTTTCGCTGTCATATGAGAAAAAGGTAAAGTATTAGTGCTTTGGAAACGTATCTCCAACCAGCTCTACATAGCCATTGTACAGTTAGTTTATTGATTTATACGAACCCAATGTTGTATCGCCTGTTGCTATATTATCCCGTGCTATTCATGTGATGTCTTATCTCGTGCGATTCATCTAATGTATTCTTTAATTTATGTAATCAATTGGAGATAACGGATTGAATATCTTTATGGATCTCTTAAGTTGGTTATGCGTATTTTGAAGCAAGAATAAGCTTGCTTTAAATAGATTATGGGGGGGAAAATCGTACTTTATGTTGAATATATATTTATTCAAACAGGATACTTAAATTGGCCGTACTTCTTTCTTGCTATTTCCATGTGAATCCACGTTTCATCAAATAATATTCTTTATAAACTTTCAATTCAATATAAATCGTTTTAAGGAGTTCAAAGAGAAAAGCAAAAGATCAGCTAGACGAAACAATATGAAATTTGAACATGTAAGAATATTATACGAGTAAGATGATTGTTGTAATTTGGGTTATTTTATTAGGACCTTTAAGCATTCAGAGGCTCGGTAATATATGAAGCATATTTCCAAGTATTACTGAATGAAGCTTTCTTTTCAGTAGGTCTGATTGCTTTGGCAAATTCTGTGCTTCTCGTTAACGGATGAGCTCTGTTAAGCTTATACTTTATACTCTTTCAACTTTTTATCAAACGAGATTTCTTACTGACTTTCTTATGGTAAGCACAAAATTATGTAATGCCCATAGCTTTTTTCAAATAGTTGTACGGAATGAGCTACTGGAGTATACTTGAGAATTATTGAAGAGATAGACATTAAGAGCACACTGCTATTAGTTTTCAGAATTATGATTATTTCTTTGTAGCACTATCCAAGTACAGCGAAATTCTATGTATAATTTCATTTACTAGACGAACGGATGACGAGATTCTATCCTGCTTCTAAGAGCTAGATCTGTCCATATCATCATAGCTCTTTCAATAGCGATAGAAAGCTGCTTAAAAAAAAAAAACTCAACGATTGACTAAGGACTTTCAGTATTCAAAATGTCTAATTGGAGCCTGCAGGTAGAAACACCTCAGAGTATTTCAAACAAGAGAAGAATAGGTAGTAATGTGACAATTCTTGACGTCTAATATATGAGCATCGATGCTTCTTGAAGAATAAAGGTTCAATGCAAGCTAAGAAGGAATGGCTTCGGGATGTGATACCAAGGGGAGAAGCTGCTAACTTCCGAGAGTTAACTGCAGAAGCCGACTTGATCTCTATTCTGAGAGCTACTTCTTCTGACTATCAACAGTAGCTTGGGAAAGCATATATATCTTTTGCAGCAAAGCAAATGGCATTGTACCCAATTAATAGAAATTTACAGACCCAAGCTTTTCATTGCGTAACCGCCACAAATCAAACTGAACTGTTGCAAGAACTAAGACGCTATTTAATCCTATTCATTAAAGCATGGTCAAGTGCTATCAATTAAGCTTACTAGCTTATCTTTGACGGACAATTGGTTTAATGTTGAATTCAGCGTTCAAGTCAGTGTAAAAGCCAGCATTGAAGCCAGTATTGAATCCGGTGTAGAAGCCAGACGACATCATTCGCCAGACTGTACCTCAATGAATTAATTGCAAAATAACTCAGCTTCAGCGTAGAAAACCTGCTGCTTTCAAGTTGACCCCCTCCTTCTTTCCCCGCTTTAAGCAAGTCTATTTCTTTATTTTCTGATTCCTCCTAAATTCCCCTTGAACCTGTCAAATATTCCACTAACGAAAAATGTTCAAAAAGATACCCGTTCGGCAGTGGAGCAGTTCAAATTTTAAGTACTGTTCAAGACACTGTCAAAGCTGGAGAATCGCACCTTATAAGAGATCTTTCCATTCATCGCTCATTCGACGGCACGAACAGCAGCACCAGCAGCAGCAAAAGTCTTTATTCAGTAATGTATCCTCCAACTCTTGAATTCGGAAGATCAGTCCCTTGATGCATATAGATATGCTTCGTCTCTAACCACGATACTCTTTTCTTTTTTGTTTTCGTGCTGAATGAATAGATCGGTTGGCTGATAGCTGGAATAATACAGAGGTCAAATGGTATCCAATTCCAGTCGCATTAGGGTTGACTGTCATTGGAGTCATCCAATATAGAAGAGTGATTAAAAGAGAACAGGAAAAGGAAGAACAACTACGACAGCAAAGTGCTGATTCGCACGTTAAGAGGCCGAAAAAATATAAAGCAACTGGTCCATGGCAGGTAAAATAAAGTTTCCAAGTTGAAACATGTGAAAACCCCATTTTGCAATATTGGAACAAACACAAAGGCCTTTTTCCTCTTATTAACCATTTAATTACAATGATAGGTTCATGTGGCAGCTGCTTTACCTTTGAGAACCATGAGCCGACTCTGGGGAGCATTCAATTCCCTTACTATCCCCACACCTTTACGTCCCATGGGATATAAATTCTACAGTTGGATTTTTGGCTGCAATTTAGAAGAAATGAAAAACCCAGACCTTTACTCATATCCTAATCTATCTGCTTTTTTCTACCGTGAATTGAAAGATGGAGCACGACCCATTGCTCAAGATGCGCCACTTGTATCTCCATCAGACGGCAAAGTGCTTCATTTTGGCCTAGTGCAAGGACAGGATATTGAACAAATCAAAGGCGTCACGTACAGACTTGACGCTCTTTTAGGCAACGATGAAAAATCTTCGAGGCCTCCAGAGGATGCTATTTTGGGCTCTGCAACTGCCACTATTGTAGATGAAGAAGACTTTGCCAACGTGAATGGTATTGACTATTCCTTGGATGATATGATGAACAAGGGTCATTCGGTAAAGACTGAGTCAGCTGTCGGACCTGATGGTTTGGCGAGAACAGAAAAAACTGATCCTAAGGATGAGCGTGCACTTGTCACATTAGCTGACGTGACACCAGATGAAGATACGACGCATATCCCTTCTCTTAAACCAGGAAATGCTCTTTACTTCTGTGTGGTCTATCTAGCCCCAGGTGATTATCATCGTTTCCATTCTCCTACAAACTGGGTGGTGCAAACTCGCCGTCATTTTGCTGGTGAATTGTTCTCTGTTTCGCCGTATTTTGTGAAACTTTTGCAGAATCTATTTGTGTTGAACGAACGTGTTGCTCTGCTGGGTAAATGGAAGTATGGGTTCTTTTCTATGATACCTGTTGGGGCGACGAATGTGGGGTCGATCCGTATCAATTTTGATGAAGCCCTTAAGACGAATCAAAAAGAAGATATACCTTTGGGCACTTATACAGAAGTTACATACAAGTCAGCAAGTAAAATATTGGGTGGTAAGGCATTACGATTTGGCGATGAAATGGGTGGATTTTATCTTGGATCCACGGTAGTGTTGGTGTTCGAAGCACCTCAGAACTTCAAGTTCAACGTGACGGCAGGACAAAAGGTGAAGATGGGTGAAGCTTTGGGTTATTTTGAAGATGAAGAACAAAAAGTTTGAGATGAATAAATGAGATGAAAAAGAAAATTGTAACTCATATGAGGAATGCTTTTTACGCCGTGCTTGTCGGTTGGCCTTCGTGTTGTCTTTTTAAGAATGAAAAGGAAAGGGATCTGCATACAAAGCTAAATAAAGCATGTGTGGATAAGGGGGGGGTCCTCAATGTCTGTCCTCTCTTTTCTTTTTTTGTCGACCTATTTGCTGGCGTCTCCTATAATTTGAGAAAAAGATAGAACACCTTCCTTTCTTCTTTTCACTGTTACTTTAGATAATTCCTTGTCTTATTCAATCAAACCGTCTATTGCATTCCTACAACACCACTTTTGGAAACATTCAAATCAATGACCTCCACTTGTTATTGGTACTCTACTAACGGCATGATGCAGCGTCGCCTGCCTCTTCATCATTTGGCAATACTTG
The DNA here is from genome assembly GCF_025528875.1 of Mycotypha africana. Lineage (NCBI taxonomy): Eukaryota > Fungi > Mucoromycota > Mucoromycetes > Mucorales > Mycotyphaceae > Mycotypha > Mycotypha africana. Next base: position 286,602 of record NW_026515727.1, on the reverse strand, counting down.
ACCAAGCATTTGAACGGCATGCACGTATTCAACTCTTGATAGAAGAAGAAGAAGATTTATTCTTTAGCGGCAGTATGACTTGTAGCAATCCAAAACAGCAACAGCAGCAACATAAGCACATCGTGACCATTACGGCGAACCCATATCAAGGCACAATGACAGCGGGTGACCTTCATTATGGATTATATCGACAACCACCGTTATGGCGGATTAGTGACGCTAGTTTAGACACATTGATTTTATTGGACGACGACGGTAGTGAAGAAAGCATTGATAAGAAGAATAGAAAATCGAGGAAGAGCAATTCTCAGAAGGACGACCAGGAAGAAAATATACATCCTCTGGACAGTAATATAGATAGATTAGCTTTTACATCGACGACGACGACGACTACAGCAGCAGTACCTATGACAAATAAAACGGGTGCTAACTCCAGTAGAGCAGGAGCCGCCACTAGGCATATCAATAGGCGATTTCTGCGACGAGAGCATTTACTAAGGCAGAATTATATGGAAGATAATTGCGGTGCTTGCTGTATTATCAGTTGATAACAACCAACTATCACTATGCATTGATATGGCTCATTTTTTTTTTCTCTTGTTATTTAAGCACTGTATATAATTCTGGCCTCCTCTCTTCATGTTTACGTAACCATGACTCTTTCACCAGGCCTGGTACGAATCATTTTACCTTCTACCCATATAACACTATCTATTTCTGTCTCGCATAGTAGAGTCTCGCATCGGACAGTCATTTCAAAAATGTACAAAATAATAGCAGTAGCAGATGATGAATAAAAAAATAGGTTACTTTTTACTGATGATGACGGATATGAGACAAGCTAAAAGGGTATGATTTAATTACAACACACAACAAGAGAAATTATCTATACTAGGGAAATAAGTAAACAAAGGATAAAAAAACATTGGGTTGAATCAAAGCTTTCTCTTTTGAATATCCAAGAAGCAGAAGAAGCATCATTCCCGTCGTTCGCAACTGGTAAGTCATAGTCCGGTAATTGATTCTCGTCCTTCACTTGCAATCCACTTTTCGGTCCACCGGGTTTGTTACATTTAAAATATCGTTTACAGCCCTTCAAACAGACATTTTGGGTTACACCGTAATTGCATTGTTGACTGCAGGATGCTTCTTTACCCTGGCATTCCGCAATGGTTATGGGCCAGCTGTAAGGCGGTGTATCAGGTACATGATTCTAGAAGATTTATTTCATAGGAGTAGAAGCCGATTTATTAGAAACGTGATTTTACAGTTGACAACTCCTTAGAATTCTAAATGATAGTGTTATCATTCAAAGAGAAGAATCAACTATGGTTAAGGGCCCACCTCCTTTTTCGCAACTAAACCTTTCACTATGCAGTATGCCTTTATGTGAAACGATTATCTTACCTGACAGGCGCAATTCCATGCCATCGTGGTTATGTTACAGAAACTAGAGATAAAACAAGATATTATCATTGTCAGTCATTTCGTATGTCTTCTCATCGTATCCACAGCCTTACTTTTTTACAACGAGCTGTTCACCACCACATTCAGTCTGTGCAATAACACAATAAATTAAACTTTAGTCGTTATTTACAACACTGACGAATCGTAAATGCGTTACACTTTACAGCGCAGAACTTGAGTTGATCGGAACAGACGTGTTCTTTTGCTGTTGCATTTAGATTACTGATTTTCCATCTCGTGACAGGAATACCCACTTTACAACAAAAAAAAATGATAAATGGAAAGAGGGATCAACACTTTTACTAGAATCAAAACACAAATGGTAGGGTGTATGCGTCAAACAAAATAGTGTTACCATAAGGGTGATTCGATGCACCTACCAAAGGTAGCTCGTCTTGATTCGAGTATGCTTTATCTAAAAAATCTTGCTGTTGTTGAGAGCGAACACATTGTATCCGTAATAGTAGCACAAGTAGAAATATGAATATCACCGATGTCATTTATACTAGCAGTAGGTTCTCAAAATTTTGGAAAAAAAAAAAAGAAAAGGGATATTAAAAGAAGAAGCTTGATTATCAACCCTCTCATTTACTGGAATCCCCGCGTCTCCTTCTTTGCTTAAGTGCTTTGTAAACAACACTCCTTTTATCCTATTGTATGTCTGTGTAGCAAAGCGGGAGCAGTCAGTCTATATGTGTTTCATTATGCGTTGGCTCGATACATATTGTGATACTAAGGTTTGGGCTTTGAAGTGGTTCAATAAAAAAAAACTCTGCTATAGGACACAATGAGTGACTTATCCTCAAAGAGCTCTTGAATTTTTTCTGAGAATGCTATAGTAAGAATGTACTTTTTATATCTTTGGATAATAAAGTCAAAACGACATGGCAACTTAGAAGAAGAAGAGTAGCATCTGGCAAATTCTCCCATAGGGTTTTTTCTGCTAAGGTTGTATGTCGTGTCATCAGATGCTCGTCAGTGATGTAAGTTGTTATGCTCTCGAAAGAATAGAATGCTGATAAATAAATGGGTATAGCAAATAACGGATACGTGTGTTTACCGCTTCTCGCTTTTGAAGATTTATCTTGGAGGCGCTTCCTTTTAAAGCGGTCTATTTTACTTCAAAAAAGGTGTAAAACGCGTCAAAAAGAATCTTATTGAAAAGAAGGTAGAAGAAACTAAGGTTTAGGCAGCCATTCAACACCCACACAACTTTCCAATCATCTTTATCAACAAGGTAAAAGGGTTATTTGCCACTCTCTCTAGGCCGGTTCATCTAGCGATCATTTAAATGCGCTTGACGTTCGTCCACTTGTAAAAGTTCGTTTCCTATTGAGTAACATTAGAAGGGGGCTCGGTATCCATTGTGTCGTTGAAAGGACTTTGAAAATGTCATTGCATAAATGATCAAGTTTAAAAAAAAGTTGGCTAAAAGCAAAGTAAAGTTTGTAATAAAATTAGCTGGTCATGAATAAAAGTAGTCTAGAAGCCTTCAATCACTGCAATAACATAAACAAAATTATTCAAAATAAAAGATGGAATCGGCGCAGTCGAACATTGAATCAAGCACACACATAAAAAAGCATATGGTATCTTTGAAATGTATCTTACTGCAAGCTCCATTGGAGACAACGTGGCCATTGCCATCTTTTCCCTTGCATTAGAAGTGCTATTTCGGGTATGTCCATTTCGAATGGATTGCTACAAGTTCACTCTTCTTTGGTTCAAAATGACTGGCGCGCGATGTTCTGAGCAATCTTGTGGCTGTTGGTTTTTTTATTATTTTATTTATTTTATCTGGTCAATACATAATTGAGGGTTCAAGTGAAATGATTTTGTTATGAAAAGAATTGTGCTATACATAAAAACGAAAGGAAAACATGCAAATATAAAACGTCTTTTTTTTCTTTTTGGGGTTGGGCAAATATACAAAGTTTGTGTGTGTGTGTGTATCAAAATGTGATGATCATGAGAGGGAATAAATAATGAAATTTTACATAATGTTGTGTGATATGTACGTTGGATGGTGAGGGGTGGGTGGAGAGAGGGCAGCTATTTGACTTTATAACTTTACCAAGATTTATACAATGAATGTCTGTATGCGTAGTAGGTGTGTTGTGACATGTTAACACACAGTAGTTGCACTGCTCATTCTTCTTAACGATTGTCTTTGTTGACTGCAATTAGGATGGTCAATATACATTGAGTTTCTTTTCTTTGCCAACATATTGCGTAATCTTAAAGCAGATCCTGGTCCAGTGGGTTGTTTCTTTTCTTTCATTTTAGCGATGGAGGCTGAGGTGGGTCGTGCAAACAGTTGTTGCTGTTGGTGTTGAGTAGCATGTGCAGGTGTCTTTGTTGTTTTTGCCAAAGGAGCGGTGGATGTTGTTGTCGATTGAACATTGCTCTTTGTCTTTGGTGTTATCGTGTTCTTTTTAGTATCACAATGATTGAGCTTTTTTGTGCTATTGCCGTTATGGATAGGGGACGACAACTGTCGCTTCTTTTTGTTATCGAGGGAATGATTTTTGCCTGAAGCCGTCGTCGTTGTTGTTGTTGTTGTTGTTGTTGTTGTTGTTGTTGTTGTTGTTGTTGTTGTTGTGGATGATGGAAGCAAAGTCTGGCGCTGCTTAGTCAGTGTTGTGGCGGAAGTAAGCACGTATCTCTGGGGTTCAGAAAAGGAAAATGTGGCAAGCGCCTCCATGTTAAATACGATGGTTACACTTGTTCTCAATAGAGTGTGTGGGTCACACGGCACGCATGAATTACCTTTTTCGTAAGCATGGTGGTGGTTGAAACCAATGCATCCTCGCGATCCAAGATAGAAAGTATGTCTTCTTTTCCGTGAATACATAAGCAGGCATTTTTCGTGTATGTTTTGTAGAGAGCGACTTGTTTTCTAATATCCTCACCCATCTAAGGAAAAAAGCACACATGCACAAGCTTAGATAATGGATACATTGAGAGCGAAGGGGGAGGTTGGGGGGGGGCAAGTTTCTCTGGCTTTACCTGCTTGATTCGTTCCACGGGTGGATGTCTCTTTTTCAAAAGGGTGGTTCGATATCTGTAATTGTTCCGAATAGAAGTGGCGATATTTTTTGCCAAATCAAGATCCACATATGCTTTCTGTAGCACTTTTATGTCATCTGATCAATGGATGGCATGTGTCGGTGGCAAAAAAAAAAAAAAAAAAAAAGAAGAGTCAAAATTATGTACCTCATGCATAGACTATGACATAGCTTTTGAAAATGACTTGCCTTTTTTATAATCCTCGATGGAAGAGAGTGGTATATTCAACTGCTTCAATAGACTGTAAATCTTGTTTAACAGAATTTCTCGTTCTGTAATTGGTTCATAACGCTGCAAAAAAAAACAAAAGAAACAGAAAAAGAAATAAGAATGCAAACGGATGAGTAAAAGAGTTATTAGGAGAGAGAGTGAGAGAGATGGCTGTCATCTAGTTGTTCGGATTTTTTTTTTTTCGTTTTTTTGGTTCGTTTTTTGGCTCCTATAGTGCTTTGTCTACTCACCGAATTGTGATCCATAGTGTAAAGACAAGAAGCAGATTTAATGGCCGAGTCCAAAGCAGCTTCTGCATCCACTAACTTGCTGTCCTGTGGAGAATATAAGGTGGCCATGCTCTTTGTACTGCTACTCCGACTGAGGATACTGATGCTGCTGGCGGTTCTTCCATCATCATTGTTTCCAACCATATCTTTCAATATCATTTCCATCTGCTCAGTGCCTTTTTCTACATTGGTCAAGACTTGGTCGATCAATTGTAATTGATTTGTGAGTTCATTCAGTTCAACTGTTTTCATGTTCAAGAGTGAGTGTAAATTAATAATCGTTTCAGAACCCTATCCATGCAAAAGGTAAGATTATCCGTTAGGGATAAATTGAAGAACCTTCTGATTTCTTGGGCGTTTTGCCCTCCTGAGGGGTGGGATGAAAATCGTTTTTATAGAGTATACCTCATCGAGTTTTTTCAGTATGTGTTGAAGAATCTTGTCATCGCCACCATCGTAAGATGGGTTTGTGTCAAGATCTTTTTTGCTGCTGTTGTCGTTGTTACAAAGCGTGACAGGGCAATAGCTTTGATCCAAGGTCATGGTCGTCATAGTGAATTTTTCTTTTTAACTCTATTGTAATAAGAAGCGTTTGCTATTCCACAAGCACAAACAAATGTCAAAAAAAAAAAAAAAAAAGAAGAGGAAAAGAAGGGTAATAATGGGAAAAAAAGAAAAGAAATGTTAATAATAATATAAATCAGAAAACAACAAAAAAGATGAGATTACCTCTGAACCCCCTTAAAACTGTATTTTTTTTTTTATTTTTTATTTTTTGCCATTGCACATACTTTACACACAAACGCTCCACACCCCGTCCCCTCCCCAAAAAAGGGCCGCAGAAATCTTTTGGTTATTTTGCAGCTCTCTTTGCATCTTGTGGGATTGTTATGAAACTAACCAACGTATGATCCATTTCAAATGCTGACATACAACTTTGGGTCTTATCTTTGAAAGCCTTGTATAGAAAACATGGGAGCGCCTTTTTTTTTTCTTTTTTTCACCTGGAGAAGCCTACAGGATATTTTCATCTATGCCGAATCAAGTAACACTAGCTCGTGCTCTTTTCTTTTTTTTCTTTTTTTTCATTTCTATTTCTTTTTATTCACCGGCCATTCATCTTTATTGTAAGGTGTGAACAATGCATCCTTTTTGTGTGCTGCCTGCGTGAATACATTTGTAAATGCGCGTGTTTTGCATGGAAAATGACGTGTGCGCATCGTTTATCTCAAACCTACCTCACGGATACTCGACTACTGGAAAAACATGTTATCGCTTACTACATTGTCTTGTACATCTTACACTGCTATAGGACAAGACAAGCAAGAGAGTGTGCTCCCTTTGAATGTGTTGTAACTTCAATGGGGTTGGAAGGAAAAGCAATCTTTTTTCAAGCGTGTCTATCTACGCCTTCAGCCTAGGTACGCTAAGGGGAGTGAAAGGGGTGACTTGAAACAAGGGGGGGGGGAGGAGGAGGAGGGTAGTCGAAAGCTTATATCTTGATGGATGGACAGGCAGACAAAAAAAAAAGAAGAGCAGTATAAAGGACATGACGTCAAAGTGTTCCTTTAGCGGAAACCGTATGGCGTCTTTGAAATAACAAATGCAACCTGCGTGCGATTGTGTTACGCATACCCGAAGCACAAACATGATACAGAACCATGCAAGCGTGAATGATATGGAGTGTTTATCAAGTGGCCTGTCCTTGTGTTTTTGTTGAGTGATGAAAAAGCTTTCTTGATGCTGAACCATTCTGGTGTATCGAAAACAAACGTCAGCTATTGAATGATGACGCGTCATTCACAGGCCTTTATTGTCATCATCAAATATAGCTACAAACATACATACAAAATAGTATTGTTACGAAAACGATACATCTTTATACTTATAGGGTGGTCTTTCTACCCTCCTTTTAAACCTGCTGAAAAGCTCCCCTTCTTTCCTAGAATCTGTATCCACTGCTCTCTTTAGTAGTAGACTTGGAAAAGACAGACAGTGTGAACAATAAAGTGGGCATTTGGGAGTGATAGGATGGTTATCAAATTTTTGTCGGTCGCACTGAGTCAATTTTATTTTTCGCTTCACGCGTATCCATTTGCGTCCTTTTTTTTTTATTTCATGTACAGCTTACCACCATCGATCGCTTGTCCCCATTCACCATTGATTCGTTGACTGCCTTGAAAACAAATAAAGATGGCGGATCCTTTACAAAACTGCATTGATAAACTCAATTTGGAAGATCCCGATCGTGTCAAGAGAAAGGCGGAAGAGTTTTTAACAAAAGTGTCGAAATTGCCAAACAAACTTTTCAAAGGGCCCCATGGCACCTATGTCTGCAGTTTACAATTAGCACATGAAAGGTAAAGAGTTCCACCATGACAAATCCAAGGGGTAAGAAGAGGGCGTTTTTGCTCAATTCACATGCTTGCAAGTAGTTTAAAGTATCATGATTGGAACACAAAAAATGCAGCAGTTTTAGCAGGCTGCACAGTGGCAGCTTATGAAAATACAATGAGTGCGGTTCGTAAGCATTTGAATATGCTGCCGGATGTTACCTTTGATAATCTCATGGTGGCATTGGGATCTTCTACCATGAAGGTGCCAGTCGACGAATTATGGAAAGACTTTCAACATTTTTATTTGGAACAGTTCAAGGGTGTCCAGCAAAAGAATATCATGCGAGTAGAAATCAATAGAACGCCATGTTGGAAAGGAGCCACTGTTTACTGTTGTGCACAAGCACTCAAGGTAAGCGTGCGCGGAGGAGGGGGGTGGGGGTCGGGAAAGGGAGTTTTAGTAGGAAGATGCTTATGTCAGCAGTGACTGATCAGTTATCACAGCATAACTTGAATAAAACAAAATTAAAGGAATTATGCGCTTGTTCAATGACAGAACTGAACAAAAGCATTAAAGAGATTCAAACAAAGAGTAAAAAGAAGCTTGAGGAGTTAAAAGAACGGATGACACGTGATAGCAGCAGTAACAAAAGAAAAAGAGGAATAAAGAGAACCTTCGAAGACAAAGATAGCGGTGATAGTAGCGAGGAGGAAGACGACATGGCAGATCAATCGAAAACCAGGAATACGAAAAAACGTCAGAAATTAGACCCTAATACGGCAGTCACAGGCAACGGCACCCCAAAAAAGAAACTGAAAACGATTTCAGGCATTGTGTCTATGGTGGACTATACTGATTATACAACAACAAAGCAATTCCGAGATTATCAAACGTGGAAAACAGAAATACTCGAACGATTAAGAGACATCGTGTCTGCATGAAAAATACGAGCGGATAGTCGGTAAACATACCCCCCCGCCACCCCTTCAAATTGTATAGCCTATTTTTCCGGAAGTGTCATGTGCTTTCCATTTTCACTTGACACGTTTTTCTTTTTTTTTCTTCTTTTTTAAATAAAGCGCACTCGCTCGATGGCGAGGCGACGCGGCAACACAAACTATACCCTCTTCAACAATGACGCGTATATAAGCGTTTCAAAGGATTAATAAATTCAAGTGATAGAAAAGGCACAGGAGGGCTGTTTCGCATATAATGATTAAAAAGTTATTGTGGGTTATAAAGATCACGTTCAATTAGGTTATCTTGAAACAAGAAATGGACTTGAATACAGTAGAAAATGGCGCAAGTTGATACAGAAATGATTTGCTTTCCGATAGACACATGTTAGGTTCAGATGAGCCATTGTTGTCAAGAGATAAGAAATGTTATAGCTTGCAAGGCAAATTGCTTCTCAGCAGTTGGATAATATTTACCATTTGTATTCTTTTGCATGTGCAAATAGCTGTTTTGTTTTTGTTTTTTTGTTTTTTTTTTGTTGCGTATAGAATCTTGCAAATGTACACGTTTCAGTCAAGATTCTTTTGGGCTTTTTCACTCCAAAACATATTTCCTTTTTTCGTACGACAATCACAAAGGGTGAGCTGAGTTCTAATATTAACGTCGATCTTTTTTTTTTTTTTTTTTTTTTCTGCCAGCGTTAGGTGTCATTGTGTCTGTGCGATGTGTTTGATGTGCTTTCAACCATAAAAAAAAACCAGGTTTTAGATTTTTTTGGGTTAAAAGAAGACAACAACAGCCTAAAGTTTTTAAGACTCCACAAGGACAGGGTTTTTTTCGTTTTTCGTTTTTCCCAATTTCTAAACAACCTCTCTTTTTATTTTTTTTTCTTTTTCTGCTTTTTCTGTTTCTAGACACTTTACAGCACTTTACTTATTTATTTTCGTTTGTTCATGTCTTTTTACTGCTAATTTATCTGTCCCCCTTTTTTTTTTTCTTTTGCCTATTCCTACGTTATACATATACACATATTACAGCATCAATCCACCCACCGTCTGTACATATCAATAAGTATCCTATACATAGAAAATGATGAACGCTTACATCACAAAAAAGAGTTGGAGACTACTGTGTGGTGTCTTGTTAATGATCATCTTGGTCTACCTACTACATTCAAGTACATTTACGTTTGAGAAATTCAATTCTGTTACATCACAGTTTACATCAACAACAGATGCTTCAGTAGCCAATGATTTGTTAACGTCGCAGAGAAGCAATAGTCCATCGTCACAACAAGCATTAGAAGAACAGCTACGGAATCAACAACAACAGCAGCAAGCACCATCACCGCAAGATTCAACGGAAACTTCTAATACCAACCCTTCATTGGTGGATAATGTCGATCTGTTGAAGGGTGAAAAGAAATATGCCTATGTTACATTTTTATGTGATGATGTGATGGTAAGACAAAAGGACAGGGAGGAAAAAGAAGTCATTGGGTATGGCTATGTGTAACCAACCATCGACGACGTTTTCGTTGGATGAATAGGGTGAAGCTACGGAAGTGCTCGTCTATTCCTTAAACAAGACAAATACAAAACACGATATCCTTGTCTTGGTATTGGACGAAGTCACACAACGACTTCGAGACAGACTAGAATTCCTTGGTGCAAAGACAATCAGTATTGAACAAGTACGTTATGATGTATTAGCCCTTTAAACCAATAGTGATCTAACCAATGAGTCGATCCTAGGTGAAATACCCTTGGGATTCGGATAAGGCAAGACAAAAAGGCTTTAATAAAGCCTGTCGATATTCCAAATTGAACTTGTGGCGTCTGACAGAGTACAACAAGGTAAGAGCAACAGGTATACAATGAGAGGGTGCAGGACACGGTTTTGATATTGATTTTCTCCCTTGAAAGGTTGTTTATCTGGATGCAGATACGATGGTTGCCAACGTAAGATGAGACCAAGATTTTGCCAAGATGTGTTCCAATCCTACATGGAATTAACGTACAATTCTTTTTTTCTTTTTTTTTGTTGGGTTAATTTTTTTTGTCTGTGCGCTTGCATGCATTTTGTTACAGAATATGGATGAATTATTTGAGTATCCGCAATTCTCGGCCACAGTCGATATCGGTGGGGTTTTAAACACTGGTGTCTTCGTGGCAGAACCTAATATGGATACATACACTGACTTGATGAACACATACGAAAACGCACCCAGTTACAATAAGGGTGATCAAGGCTTTTTGAATTATTATTTTAATCAATCCGCAAAACCTTTACCAGGAAATTACAATGTCATGATTAAATTTACGGTAGGTTGATCCATTCTTATAAGAGGCGCAAAAAAAAAAAAAAAAAAAAAAAAATGTTTCTTTTTTTTTTTTTTTTGCGCGGTTTTATTTCACCTATTTCATAGATAAAGAAAAAAGCTAATAGAAAACATGGTTATAGAAAATGTCTACATTAGCTTCCAAATTTATTGGAGAAAATACCGTCAAAGTACTTCATTATACCAGTGAGACAAAGCCATGGAATTTCCATTTCTTGCACCAACGTGAATGGAGAGAAAATTACGACAGTTACCTTTTCGGTTATTGGACTCGTAATCTACGTGAAATGCGTTCCAAATTAACGGAAGGTGGACTTTATTCAGACGACGCTACTGAACTCACCATTGGCACTTCTGTTATACCCAATTCTCCACCTTCCGCACAGAACTCTGGTGAAGAAAAACCATTGTCCTTTGCTCAAGTGCCCACACCTTTGGACCTAACTTTACCCTGGCACAACAAAGGTCGTGTTGAGGAAATCTGTGATCGTCGTTTAAAGCGATCTTATGGCCGTCGTTATCGTAACACCCATCAGTTCACCGTCATCCTCAATTTCATCAATGAACAATCTGTCAATATCGACCATTTACATGATTTGTTGAGAATCTATGCTGCATCAAAACGTGTTGAACGTATCTTTATCAACGGCAAGAATATTAAAGATCAACAAACAGGAAAATCTATCAAATTGACGACGAGTTATTTGAAAAAGTTGGGTTTGAGAAAACCCATTGCGGCTATCGCTCAAGGACAGTATGTCACAGCAAATAATCGATATAATCCAATTCAGGGTCTCAGCACGTCCGCCGTTTTCATGACGGAAGATAATGTAAGTCTATGTTTTGTTTGTCGCCCTTTTGGGGCAAATAGATAGAGTGAGAGAGAGAGAGAGGCAAGTGCCGTGCTAACAACATCGTGTTGTATCGTTTCTAGGTGATCGTGTCTCCCAAAGATTTCGAATTTGCTTACAGCATTTGGGAAAAGAACCAGGACTCCATTGTAGGTTTCCGTGCCAACTCTCACCAACGCGTCAACCCCTCGGATGGTAAAGGCGGCATCCTAAGAAATAATTATGAATATATCGACAACATTGCTCCCAAAACCAACGAATACAGCATGATCCAACCCAACGCAGCCTTCATGAAGACTGAATATCTCTACGCTTATACTTGCAACATACCCGAACAAATTCACCACTATATCGACCAGCATCCTGGCTGCCATGATATGGCGATGAATATGTTTGCAAGCGGCTTAACAGGCACTCCTCCTGTGCTCGTCAAGCCTTCTACACCTGTATTGGAATTTGGTGCTCCCAGTGTGACAACTATCAGTACAGACAAGCAAGAACGTACCAAGTGCTTGAACGATCTTTCGCTGTTCTTTGACGGTACTATGCCATTGCAATCAACAAACGAAATTGTTTACAAAGTGTCACCTTCACTGACTTCTTCTAGCATAAATGAGAATGTTGGTTGGGAAAACTGGACATCCTCAGTGAAATCAGTGACTCGCCAGAATGGTAGTAGTAATAGTGGTAATTTTAAAAAGAGGAGGAAGCACCAGCAAAACAATCCTCTGCAAGACTAGACCCTGTATTTGCAATCTATATACTTTACTATCACCATGATAAACACACCCATACACACTCATACACACACACATACACACACACTCTCTCTCTCTCATCTTTACATCATATTACAATATAACCTTTTACTCTAAAGAAAAAAAGTACTACTCCGTTCTACATGAATTTCAAAAATAAAAAAAAAAAGGAAACATATTATTCTTTATTTTTCTGTACCTTACCCAGCAAGATATAATTCCCAATATATTTTATTTTATATACTTTTCCAAAATATTTACCATTTTTGTAATGATGATAAAAAGTTGAAAACCAAAAATTTGCAACTCTTTTAACCATTGTCTTTTCTAATTTTTCTCTTTCTGGTTCTACAACGGCGTGTGTTCTATTGATAGGTTAATATCATGATTCGATCATCTTTTTAATCAAAACGCGGACTTTTTCCTTAAAGTTCATGGCTAGTGTGGGTATTGAAATAGTAGCGGTAGTCGTACTTGCAGTAGGAGTGCCTGTAACAACGACTATCTTCTCCGGAGAGTCACCACCCAAGAACATCTGATAGGTGGTTTCTTGTCCGACCGTATTCCGATGTACATCAGCAACAGGTGTCGACTTGAACTCTAAGGCTGGTATAATCTCATGATGACGAGTATTCATCTTTAAGCGAACGATACTGCATAAGAAAAGAAAAAAAAAAAGCTTTAGTAAGTAAATGCATGAATCTCTCCATCAAGATACTTTCGCAACTTACACATTTCTCCACGAGGAGGATGCTCGTTGTTTGTCTTGATGATTTTCTTTTTGATCGCAATACATATAGCCATGAATAGATTCATCGACTTGATCGACTTGCCATAAGTAATGTTGTTGCTTATTGGAAACGCTGTCATCATGATGGCCTAAAATGATATCATTGGCTACTTCACATACACTTCGTAAAACAATAATCTTAATTTCTCGCGATAAAAATGCCTCAAATTCAGATACATTCTGTAAAACCACTGTTGTTTGTGGTAGATATACGGAAATAAAACCCGAGAGATCCAGACCGAATTGTAGAGAGGGGCTAAGTCAAATAAAGAATGGGCTTTTAGTTTAACCCCGTCGGGGAATAGATGCGTTGTACACACAATGGGCATTTCTGTTGTTTACCCTTTGGCTAGATGAATACTTAATCCAAGTGCTACTTTTCCGAACCCTGGGTAAACATCTTCATACCTACTACTGGCTGCTGCCGTAGAGGATGATGTCCATGGGTTACGATCAGAAAAGAAAGTAACATGAGTAAAGAAACCACAGCCTCCTATACGTTGAAAGGATGTTAACAGAGTTTGCACCACATGGTTCATTTTATCAAACTGAATCCAAAATCGCAGAAAAGATAAGATGGGGTCCAGGATGGGAAGATGGCTGGGTGGTTGCGAAGAGTCATGCGCCATTGTCTGTGCACGATGGTTAGACAAAATACTACTTCCTACCGTTGTGCTTGATTTCGTTGCATTGGAATTGGAAGTCGTCGCACCTGTGGTAGCCGCTGTGGCCGTCATAGACGGTGTACCGAGAACACCTGACCCTACTGTAGCACCCGATGCTACCGATGCAGTGGCTGCAGAAGAGGGTGGTAAACTGGCTTTGCTCAGGTTCGGGGTGGATTTCAAAGTGGTACCCGTATTACTCGCAGCAAAAGCATTCGGGTTGGGTGACTGTGTCGCTACTGCTCCGGCGTTTGCATTTGTACTGGCTTTTGTATTTGCGCCTCCAGAAGCATTTGCTGCTGCTGCTGCTGCTGCTGCTGCTGCTGCTATCGCTGCTGCACTATCTTGCTCTTTGAGTAATTGTCGTAACCTGTAATTATTCGAGAGTGTTTTCGCTCTGGCTCTCCAAACATGGTAACGCTGCTGCTGTAGCAGTAATAACTTGAATGCTAAGCCAATGGATCGACTCACCATTTGTTTATTTCCATTGCTTGTCGATGCTGCTGTTGTTTTGGTAGTCGTTGACTGTTTATCATGGAGTGTCACTTTCTTGATCGACATGTCTAACTGTCCATCGATACTAATGACTATCTCATCCATCGGAAAACGGACATTGCTACTTAATGCCTGAGCTTCCGCCAAGACCTAACGTAGTGTAAAATAAAATGAGTGAACTTTTTGCGTCTTCTCCGCCCCCGCCCCCGCCCCCTTTGTATATGCTTTACATTAGCAAATAGCTCAGCATCAAATACAGTCGAACAAGCTTCAACAAGGCGGCTTTGCACCGCGCTTTGAGATGCATCGATAGAATAAGTCGTTAAAATATCACGAGACGAATCGAACTGCTCTCCTTCCTCATCGCTTTCCATCGTCGTCGAGTCCTTTTGCTGTTCTTTGATGCCCAAAATACCATCGTCTGGATCATTGTACTGTTGAACAAAACCCAGTTTACCTAGGTGACTCTGCTTCACTTGAACCATCACTTTTCGTTGTATCGCGTGCGGAAGGAGTAGTTGTAAACTCTCTTTATTGTTGGCTGTCTTTCTTTGTGTATCTTCCGAGCGCCGTAGTTCACCAACAGATGCTTCATTGTACTGGGATCCCACTATAGAAGAAGGTAAGCTCTTTTTTTCTTAACCTTCGTGATAAAATGTTGTGCTTTTTGCTACTCTACCCTCTAAAAATCCATATTGAACATAAAATGATGATCCTGCTGCTGTTGACGGATTCATGACGAATGCACTACCGCCGCCTGCACCGCTATTACCACTCGCTTGCATCTGCCAATTATTTCTCCTTAAATCCAAAGCTTCATCCCAAAACACTTGCTCTTTCTCGACCAAATCCTTCAAAGCGAATGCACTCTTTCTCAAAAAATCAGCTGCTTCTCGTTGCTTTTTACGCTTCAAACCCAAATTCAATTGCACAGATTCCAATTGTGCTTTTGTCGTTGGCTTAGGTTTTGTCACATAAGTCGCGGTTAAAGATCCAGCAGGTAAAACAAGATCTTTTACACTGCCAGACGAGGATCGATTACTGGCCGTCAAAATATTCACAACATCTAGCGCTACATCCACTTCACTTTTACCATGTCTAAAAGGCAAAAAAAAAAAGGGGGTCTATGTTAGTTAGGACATATTTTCTGTCTTTTTTTTTCGATAAAGGATCAGAATAATGTATTATGAAAGACTTGCAGGAATTGATTAATGACCAACTCTCGAAGTTTGATGATGTCCATCTCGGGTATCTGAGGTTGTTGTGGCTGTTGTGATGGTTTATTTAACGTCACCGCATCGGAAGTTGTTGTAGCAGAACCTTCCTCGTCCTTTAGATCAACTTCATCCTTCTTTTGTATCGATTCTAAAAGCGATTTCTCTGTTATGTCTTTCCATTCACCTCTTTCGAACCATATACGGTCCACTGTTGTCATTAATTTTTCAGACAAATTTATCTCCCTAAAGGAAAAGTACAAAGTGTGTTTGTTGTTGTTTTTTGGAGGGTGGTTATTTAGTCGACAATAACTTGGGAACAAAACACATGCATATGAAGGGATTCAAAATTGATGCATTAGTTTACGGTTTTAAAATTTCATGGCCTGTGTCGAGTATATCTGATACATTATTCGAGAGAAATGGCTCTAAGGATAGTTTTATTCTCTTGGTATCACGTTGATCGCTCATCGATTCATAAATTAATCGAGCCGTAAAATGTAAAATGTAGTCTATAAAAGAGATTGCTGGATGAGCGTTACGTTGAAATGACAATCATCTCCTCTTCTTTCCGTGTTTGAAACTCAGACGAAGACATATCGTAGAAATGAACTGCTAAAGCAAGAGCACAACCCGTTTTTATTGAGAGGAATCATATATGCGTAGAGATATACACTTGCCCCGGTAATAATATGAGATTGTTCCTTTTCGAGTCTTATTTCTCGACATACTTTGTTAGGTAAACAGCTTTTAGAGAGTGGTATTCGCAAAAATATAGTACAAAGTTAAAAATTGTGATAAAAGGCGGCGTATACAACCAACATGGAGCTTTAGACGTATCAGATTATATGTATTTTCTTGTAAATTACAGTTAGTTTATGAAGATAATTGTCATCTTATTCCTTTCTATGACGAAAAGGACAATTTGATGTTGCAGAATGACTGGCAGAAATAGCATTGTCGCTGGGGTTGGTGCCATTGGGTATCATATACAAGCCATGGTACTCACAATTTTGGTAGCATCGAGTACAAATTTCTTCAGAATATAAACAGAAGGATCTATTACAGGTAGGGCATTGTTTCCTACAAGCGACGCACTGCCAATCCTTTCCTAACACTTTACCGCATCCACAAATGGCTGTGGCTACATTCGTGCTACCATTAAGTTCACTATTGTTTTCTTGATCATAATCTATCTCGCCGTCCAGTCCGGTGGTATTTGTGTTATCCGCCGCTGCAATCGATTGATTCTCTCGCAGTGGTTGACGTACTTCTATAGCATTATTTTTGGTTGTTTCTGTAACCTCGTTTTTCTTTCCTGATGCTGTGTTTTCTTTTTCTGTCAAACTTTGCTCCTCCGTCAAAGAACCCCACAGAATATCGCCTTTCTCCATAAACTGAACTAAATGTACAGACAGAATAATAGAAAAAGATGAGAAAGGTGGTTTTTTTTGGTTTCTTTTTTCTGGTGGCAGAGGGTATTGAAAGTCTTAGTGATTCAATTTTATCTTTGAAACAAATCCAATAAACCGTTACCATTCAGGTTTCTGTCAGTGTGATTCCGTACCTAATACGAATGCGCGAAAAGCTTCCATAAAGTAAAAGATCAAGGAATCAATGTAAAGTAGCATATCTATTTGTCACTGCAAGAAATATTATGAAAACATTTTATTGGCTGAGGTACTTAATACGTAGAGTTGACTGCACCTCAACTCATAGAAAATTGTAAACATAACCATTATGTTAATAAGCTCATACTGCATACTTTAAAAATTTGTTTGTTGATCAACACACAGCCATTGGAGATAGCTATTGCTAAATGGCGTAAACTTGCTAAAAAATACGCATGTCGATGAGTTTTGACTATATCTACCTGCAATTGATGATGAGCTATTCTTTAACTGATTCTCTGTATCTCGTAGCAACTGCGAACTGCAAATGTAGTTTGAAGAGCTTTTTTTTGAAAAAATTAGCCAAGCTCATCGTTGCTTTATCAACGTCCTTTTCTTTTTTGTTTGGATATCTTGATCCTTCCAAGAAGCGTATTCAGACGTTAATAGGGATATTCTCGAGAATGTATATGTATGGTCTATGATGGGTGAAATGGTAGAGAAGGCTCGAACGTAATTTTTTTTCTTAGAAAATTGCTCAACAGTCATCGAAAATTTAAAAGTGCTATCTCTGCAATTGCATGACGAATGGAAGGTCTCCTTTCTTGCTGTAGACAATGATTTCTCTTCTTTAACGCTGATTTCTTGACGAAAATGATGGTGACCTTCTCTGTTTGTATTTGGTTATGAAAAGTAATATTTCAGAATGACTCTACGACGTGAAGAATAGAAAGCGAATCAAAAAGAGGTTCAAACTTGCTGCTGTAGTGGATTTGAATGACGCAAAAAGGAAAAAAGGAAAGAATGATTCTATACAAATTTGTTAGAAATAAGCTTATTTGGCTATACAATTACTTTCAAGTGTGCATGCATCATTATTTATTCTTATCGTACATACCACGTCGAATATTTGGCTGGCTTTGTTGGTTTTTTTTTGACAATTCTTGTTAAAATCTAAAATATTTCTACAGCATAATTAGAATATGACATATCACCATTCTTTATCTTTTTCTTCCTTCATTAAATACCTTTACGATTCAACAACGAATATAGGCTGGAGATATGGGACAGCAGCAGGATGATTATTTAAAGAACAAGAGCAACAGTCATCGCCATATCATCGGTAACAATAAAAGACGCGTTCATCCAGGAGATGAGACGCTTGTCAGGCATTCTGATCCTGGAATGGCGACACCAAGAAAAAAAGCGACACAACTGGGAGCACAGCATCAAAATGTTGATACCAGCAATAATAGGCAGCGATTTTTAGGGGGCGGAAGGCTACACCATCCGTCTACTCTTAGCAGTGCGTCGATGATCCAAACCCCAGCTCATACAACACCTAAAGATAGCATTAAGCTGCATCACCAACAATACCCATCCTTCAAAGGAGGACTTCACTACATCTATATGCATCCCGGTTCTAGTTCAACCACATTCAATCAATACCAATCCATGTCCAACGTCAGTAATTTAGAAATGCATCCTCGCATTCAATCAAAGGATGCCAATTATTTTTATATCTGGATTGATGATCATTACAAGGATTTGTCATTGTCAAAACCCCTGATTCCGCCCTCAAAAATGACCAAACGAAACTTTACAATTTTTAGCAAACGTGGTGCTTGTAATATGATTACTCTTTTGATTGTCTTTTCAATGATTCTGGGGCTTTTTGTATATCCATTTTTCACATATTTTTATACTCAACAACAGCAATCTCAACAGCAGCAGCAACAAACACAATAATAAGACACTTTTTATACCTATAGACACTTAGACTAATACTTACTTCTACAACTTTACTTTAGCTTGAATAAAATAAGGGTATTTTGCTGTTATTTTGATTGTCGTGCATTGTGTATCACAATTAAATACGTTATTTCGATAATGGGAGTGAAAGATCCACACATATTCAATTCAATTAAGGAAACTTTAAAAAACATCACTTATTTTGGGCTGGGCTCTCTTTTACGTAGACACAGTTCGGTACCTTCTCTTCCGTGATTCAATCATTGTGATACTTGGAAACGTTGTACAGAAAGATGCAATCAACTTAAACGCAACAAGACTTTTTTTTTTTTTTTTTTTTTTTTTTGCTTCCCTTCCCCCGTTCACTAAACTCGATATATAAAGGGTTATTAGTTTTTTTTTTTCATCCTTTTGCTTTGCAAGATTTCGACTTTTTTTTTGTTTTTATTTGTTTTTTTGATTTTTTATTTTCTGTCTATATTGAACTCCTAAATAACTGTTCGTGTACACATAAATATCTCACTGTCTTATCTGATCAATTGATTGGGGCGCATAATACACGTTATATCTTACATATTTATTTTATCTCGAACTTTAAGCTCTACATTACATATTATTTACACATAATTCAATCAACAAACGATATACAGCAAAATGGATTATGAATCAGATTCTAGCGACTTTCACTTCCCTAATGACACGGGCTTACCAAAACTATCATCACCCTTATCATCCAAAGTTCCCGAATCTCGTGATTGGGCATTGGATGAATTTTTAATCACACTCCAACAAGCTAATAATAAACCATGTCCTGAAACTGAAATAGAAAACATGCTAAGTTTCAAACAGTATATTCCAGTCATAGAAGATGATGATGATGATGATGATGACCAACAGGATGATATGGAGGACATGTTACTGTTACCAATGGAAAAGGACGTATTGACGGACTACAATTATGGTCCTCCAAAGTTGACCTTACCTACTTTTGAGGAAAAGGACTTTCTAGCACAACTTTCTCAACACTTCTTAACGTTGGAACGTATGGAATTGCACGAGATTTTGAAAGGTGGCTTCACTTTGATACAGAATGACATTCAATCCAATCAGAACGGCAGTCATCATCATCTCTTCCGTCAACAACAACAACAACAACAGCAGCAGCAGCAGCAACGTCATGTTCACCCTTTCACAGCTATTTCCAATACTGCCCCCACAACAGCAACCATGCATACTAGCGTGACTACATCAACAACAGCAGCAGTACCGCCACCGGGTCTAAGCTGGTTTGATGAAGCTATTAATTTTGGTCGTCATGAGATTGGAAATCTTGATACCATCGAGATGCCTCGACGTCGAAGAGATACCTTCAGTCCTTTCCCAATGACTGATCGTAACTCTACTATTGGTACATTCACCACAGCTAAAACTCAATTACATGATCATCTTGATCGGGATGAAAATGCTACATCTGCTACTTTTGGTTCCGAGCAGCAGCAAACAAAGTTTACGACACTTGTACCACCTAATAATGATACTGTCACTACTACCATTACTACTCAAGAAGGACAAAAGCCGTTGCTGGTACCGAAAGAACAG
This sequence comes from Mycotypha africana, assembly GCF_025528875.1. Lineage (NCBI taxonomy): Eukaryota > Fungi > Mucoromycota > Mucoromycetes > Mucorales > Mycotyphaceae > Mycotypha > Mycotypha africana. The sequence goes on along the minus strand of NW_026515727.1, from coordinate 266,197 downwards.
AATTCAACTTTGAAGCAACCACAACAAACAAAACAAGCTGTTGCAGCAACTGCAGAAGGCAAGATTATATGCGAGGCATTCAGGGGAAACAGCACAATCACAATGCAGAAGAAACCAGGGCTAAAAAAGAAACTTCTTGAACCTTTCAATATCAGCAGAAAGAAGAAGAAAAATAATAAGAAACAAGCTATTACAGCCACCACTACCGCCACTACATCATTATCGCACCCATTGTCATCACAGCCTTCGGCTACGATGACAACGCCCACTTCAACTCAATTATTCTCTTCGGAAAAGCCTAAAACACCAAATGCTTCTAGTAACACGACGTTTTTGCAGAGCACAAAGAAATTCATACGTAAACTTATCATTTCGAAAAAGACAACTGTTTCATCATTATAACGGAATTCCATTTCAGGTTATACCACTTTTCGGTAGCTTGTAGCATTTTTTAGCATATCACAATTATCATATTTCTCGGCATATCCCCTTTTATATCGACATTTTGGCTTCTTATTGTTCTTTTTTCCTACCTAATAAGCAGAAAACAACAGGCTTATTAGCTTCCGTGTAGAATATTATTGTATGTATCTTCTTCTATATACTCTTAGAGTATTTCTCCCCTTTTGTAAATAACTATCTTGTTAATAATTAAACAGTTCATGGGTCGTTGGTCGTGCATAAAGGGAACAAGACAACGTTCCCGAGTTCGCACAATGAAGGACGATCAACCCACCCACGCATTAAAACGAAACTTGCTGCATGCATTGTTCAGTTTCCTTTTCAGTAATAAACATCTTTCTATATTTGAAAGAACACTATAGAATTGTATAAACCCCTGTTTCATTACATAATGCTGTTGCTTTTGACAAATTGTAAACTAAAACAAATAAACATGGCTTTGGGTATCCTTTCTTTTAAGTTCCGTAGAATCGAACGCTTTGTCCGCTTCTGTTATCAAACGGCTGAAACTACAAGGTAGCAGTATAGTTGCACTAGATATATATCATAAAGTATATAACAATGGATAGGGTTGTACCATCTAAAAAGAAATCACATTTAACCATTTTTATACATTCCTGTTCGTCTACATAGCATCGTCTTTTTTTTTTCTGTCTATCTGTCCTTTGTGTGCATGTTACTACCTTCATTAAGCCTTTTGTGTATCTTTAATATAAACATTTTCGGATATTACGCACAACAAAAAGTCAAAAATCTAATGGGAATCATAGTGTTGGGATATTTGTATCATTTTTTCTTAACGAAACGAAGGTGTGTATAGTCTCACTTATGAATTGTATTGTTCTTCTATAAATGTGCCACTACTTCTTTGTCCGGGAAACTCCAGGTAGAACTCTTCGTTTTTTTTGACTGCTTTGTGTATCTTGAGTATTAGTAGTGAATGTTTGTGAAGACGAGGCTGCTGGTACTGGAGAGCTAGAAGGAGCAGCTCGTTTTGTTCTCACTCCCGTCTTTCCTTTGGCTTTGTTACCTCTATTTCCTCGTGTGGTACTCGACGATATCTCTTCTTGGATGCTTTTGCTATTAGTGGCATCAGCACCCTCATCATCGTCACTTGAGATATTATATGAAGATGTTTGAGTGACTCTACGCCTATTTGTAATACTACGCGACGTTGTAGGTGTTACTGAAATCGGTTCATTCTCATCGTCTGTAAAGTCTTCTATAGGATCTTCTTCTTCATGGTCATCATCATCAGCATCATCATCATCAGAAATAAGGCGGCGTTTTCTTGACGTAGAAGTGCCTGTTTTACCGCGCGTACTTCTGGTTTTACTACCTCGACCAGTTCCTTTTTTGCCTCCGCTACCCTTTATTGCGGTACCTGTAGCATTTTCATCTATCCTGTTTGATGAACTCAGTGCAAGTGGCTGTAACTCTGTATCATCATCAGATAATAAGCTAGTTCTCAGTTGTCTACGTTGAGTTTCTCGTTGTATAGTATCATTAGCATTATCCCCTTCGTCGCTGTTAAAAATAGTCCTACTAGCATCACTTGTACCAGGCTGTGTACCAAATGCTATTTCCCTTGATAAGGTGGGCGTAGTACTGGTTCTATCACTATGGCCTCCTCCTGCTGCTGCTGCTCGTTCATTATCCAATCTTTGATTTATACTTTCTTTAAGAACCGTTGTTTTACGCTTCACATAATCCAACGTCAAATCCATATCAGGCACAAATTGTACGTTTTGAGTTGCCTGTTTAATTGACTTGTTGAAAAACGATTTGATAGCTGTCTTGTCATCTTTCGTCACAATATCCAAAAGTGCATTTTCCAACCTCGTCTCGGGTAAAATGAATAGATCGCGCGATAACAATTCTTCGACGAGGCTTTCGACTTTGACTGTATCCAATCGATCCGGAATGGCCATGGTCAAATCAGTGAGCATTTCTGTTTGTGCACGGAGACTTTCACGGGCTGTCTCTTCCATTTCATCATTGCTATTTCGAGAAGATCGATGGAACCTAAGAATTTCTCTGGCATTCGCAACACGGTTGATAAATCTTTGACCGAACTGAGAAGGGTTGAAGGTTTCATAACCACCACTGTAATCAACACGGATACGGATGAGTGGTAAAGGCATGTTTGGTTGTTCTGATGTGTTATCTTCATCATCATACTCCCAAAAAGGAAGTTTGTAAGGGCTGGAACGTTGTTGCTCTTCCCACTCACTTCTAGCTTGAATAATAAGCTCCTCTACTTTTTCTGCAAGATAATTCTGGATCCCTTTCACGTCCTTCACTGATAAATTCTTATTATTCGCTTTCAGTTGGAGATCGGTGCATATAAAAGGTCGAACTGTCTTTAAGCGTATTTTCTCCAGGCTAAAACTGGTACCTTTCACCCTCAACAAGCCAATGTGTTTTGCCAAGGCTTCGCCTTTTGCTAAACTGGTGGCTATGGACGAGCCTGGTTGTGAAATGGCAAATCGTTCCATCAGTTCAGGCGCAATTTTACAATCATGTTCATGACCCCAAACTATCAAATCCAAAAATCCATCTATAAATTCAGTGGGTATATAACTTTTACGTCCATGTGCTGCGCGGTTTTGATGCAAAACAAACATATTGAAGCAATTATCTCCTAGCCAATCCTCATCTTCCGGACGCATAAACTTGACACGTCCTTGGCGCCAATGTCGATGCAACCGTTCATCCCGAATATTGCCCAACCCATACAATGCTAATTTACTTCTACCCTTTTGCATAAGAATGGGGTGAACTACGACATTATCGACTTTTGGGCTTGCACCAAAATAATTCACCATACCTGTTACGGACAATAAGTGAAGAGCACACAAATTTCCTGTGCCTGAAGGATCGTCATGATTACCATGAATAGAAAAGACGGGAAGGCTGATATTGATATTTTCATCGAGATAATTGGCAGTACAGAATTCTTCAGGAAAATTGACGGATTGATCACTGGCGATCCAAATGGATGAAGGGCGATCGCCGTAACAGTGGCGACGCAGCATTTTCAGGGTTTGATATAGGCAAGCACGAGACGGACTGTTTTGGTGAAAAAGATCGCCGCCTAAGAGAACGAAGTCAACTTGTTCAACCTTGGCAATGTATAAAATCTCTTCAAATGTGCGGAAGCTGTCTTGACCACGAATGGCATCGTCTTCCATAAAGCCAATATGGTTATCTGTAGCAATTAGAATCTTGAAAGTGTCTTCGTCATCGGTTCCCATTAGGTCTCCTTCATCTCTTTCAGCTGAACCAGTATATACATTTTGAGAAGACATGCCGTTAAAAGTTAAGTGGGTTATATAAGGAGGGTAACAAAGGTCGAGCTGCTTGAAAATTGAGCTTAGGAATATGCTAAGCAAAGGATTCGAATAACCGTAATCCTAATTTTAATATTCAGATTCATGCCGCGAGCCAAATGCGCGTTGAACGCGAATTTTTTATTCCTCACTTTCCCGTCCTAGTTAACCATAATTTCTTATCAACGACCTGTGTAGACGGTTGTTCAAAAAAACTGGAGCGCCTGCTCTTCACATGAGCAATCTGTCCTCGTAGGTTAACCAATGCTTGTGTGCTGTAGCTGTTGAACCAAAAACAGACTCAAGTGCAAGGCAAATTCTTCCAGAATTAGATGAGACACTCGGATACAAAATAAGTTTATGGTTCCTTAAGCCTCGTGAAATTCTAAGGGAAGTCATATGAACAAAAGTCTACACGGTCGTATTTGAGGCACGATGGTAATATATTCATATGATTAAATCACTCACAACGTCTAACGAAGTACGATAAAACCTAACTATCTCACAGCGTTGTTAGGCTGAAGTCCCTAGATTGTATGGGAGACGTGTATAAACTGGCATTTCGAGATTTTATCGTCTGGTGAGATGATGCAGTTGTCCTTTTGTCAAAAGCATGCCCGATAGCAGTATGGCTTATCATTACAATATCGACGCTATTATAAAGAAACTGAAGGCATTTACTACAAAAGATACTGATCTATCTCTTTTATTCGGAACTTCGGGGGGGGAGCCATATATTTCTGATGCAGAATGGTATTATACATCATCAGATAACGTGCTCTTTTAACGAGAATATGATGTCTGCAATGTCCCAAAAGTCATCAAAGAAGAGTTTAGAAGCAAATAAAGGATGATGATATGACAGTCAAATTCGATGAAATTCCGTCTTTTCAAGCAGCAAGCGTGACAAAATACTCAGCATATATACCTAATGTTTTCCAACTTCTTGAACATATTTTTCGCTTTGAATGATGCTTCTACAAACGAAGGGTTCTTCCACCTTTATCAACAAAAAAAGCGAGCAACAGAAGAGATGGCTAGCATGCTAATAAAAGGACAGGGAGAATATAATGGCGGTAATAGAGAGTATTTATTGAAATTTGGATATACATCTTTGAGCTTGTAAAAAATGGCAGCTCTTTATCTTCCCATGTATAAATTACTAATTTCTTTAAATGGGAAGGTCTTCAATAGGTATGATAATTTCCAGCAGTTCCTTCGAATCGAGCAACTTTAAGTTATCGTTTTCAACATATCAAGTACAATATATCCTTTCGACCGATTAAGGATTCTGGGCGTGTATACTTTAATTCTTTACTCTACAAACGCTTTAACGATTTCTTTCTTTTCTCAATTTTTGTCTTTCGTTTGTTTGGTTCAGTATTATCGTTTTTAACATCTTTTGACATGTTGCTACCACTACTATTTTCTTGCTGCTGCAACTCTTCTTTTCCGGTATTCTGATCTGAGTGCTTTCTTTTCTTATTGTCACAGTTGCCGCTGTCTACTGTGGCTGAAGATGTCGTAGGGGAATTATTCGACAAAGATTTCAGAATCGTGGTATCGTTCAAGTTTTCAATAATATTAGTATTACTAGAATTGGTTCGTGTGGTATCTATCTTTGCCGATGCTATTGTTGGTGTTATGATTGCCGTAGTAGTCGTAATCGTGGTAGTGTTTTCTTTGAGTAATGCTGAATCAATGCTCACATTAGCGGCTGATCTCTCTTCGTAAAGTGCTGTGTATTCCTTAATCCCTAAGGTCGCATGGAGATTAGTGTAAAACCTTACTTTGTTTGCATAATCATCGTATTGTTCAAGTAAGAGGCGACCTGCTTCTTCGTTCAATGCTGATTCTGGATTAGGTGCAATCAATAAGCATTTAATAGTTAATAGAACATGTCCAATTCCCAGGTTAGGCTTCCAATCTTTCTTTAATGTATTCACGCAAATTTCACCAGCTGCTGATACGTTGGGATGGAAGATTTTCGTTACAAAATATCCTTTCGGTGGTTTCTGTGGGAATCCATCATCCAGCATGAGCTTTACTTTGAAATAACCACCTTCAAATGGAGTTCTCTCTAATTTGAATAGACGATATTTACTTAGTCTACTGTCGTTGCCATTAGAAGGTATCTTTCTATTCTTTACCTGGTCCCTTAATCCAAGCGTGAATTTCATCAAGTGTATTGAAATTCTCAATCAACTGTATGTCTTCAGGTGGTGTATTAATTAATTGGTGAAGTTCCCTGGCAAGTTGATTGGAGCCTTTAAATCTGGATGCCATTTGTCCACGATCCTATTTATTGATGATTGCAACAAAAAAAAAGGGAACAAGAAAGAAGGATCAAAGAATGCAGAAAAAGTCACGACACGAGAAATTGGATCTTTCGCTAACATCAGTAAATCATGAAAAAGGGTAATCAACAATGTACCTGCATGAATTATATAATTTTTTATTTTCTCCACTTCGCCTTAATGTGCCTGGTGAACAAGTTTTTGACTCGTTTGTTTCCTTTATAAATTATTATAGACAAGCAATTGGATCAAACTTTAGCTCTACGGGTTGAATTATTTGATAGTTATAAGTAATATTGAGAACTCTGTTCGCAGCTTCATAAATATGAAGCGATTATCACTACGATAGTATTTGGTGAATGGCTGTAGTTATGATATCTTCTAATTTCATTGCTCACATCTTTTCATAAGAAGAAGATGGCTTGACCAGAGGGATCAAAGGAATCCTTCCCGACTGCTCTGAACAGCTTTTCAAAACCTTTACTGAAACAAATACCCTTACTTTAGGAAGAAGGCAATTATCTTAATGCTCTGGCGACTGGCATTATAATTATTTAATAACAAGACAAAGCGACTTTAAACAATGCTAACTATGTACAATGCTAGTTTGTTCCCTTTATTGGCTTTTAGTTGTATCTGTTGTTGTTTTAAAAGAAACACTAGTTAAGTAGACATGAATTCGGACGATATGTAATTATGCTCAAAATTTATCTATTACAAAGGTCTAGAAACCTTATATAAGTTGGGGATTAAGTAGGCTCAGCTGCTTTTCTTTATTAAATGATGATATATTTAATTTCATTCTTCTCCGGAGGCTACTAACATAAATCATTGTTTTTTTATAATGAATGAATAGTATGGTGAGATAGAATCGTCACTAGATTTCTAGTGTTTTCTAAGTATCTCTGTAACAGTTTGATTTCTTACTTTTGCAGAGGGTTCTCGTTTCTAGAGCTTATACTTGCTCCTTACTTTTAAGGTTACTGTTTCCAAAATGTTCGTAAGCAATCAAACTGTTGTGAAAAGAGCTCTTTTAAATCGGTTGTAAATTGTTGAGTGGTCGTTTCAAACGATTCAAAGGGATCAGCACCAATCTACTTGTATTATTATGCTTATATATGGATACTAGTCAGACCAAATAACGTTCAGAATCTTCATTCTATTCAATATGTGTAGTAATACTGTAACAAGGGTATAGAATTATAAAGAGTGTAGTAACCGATAATCATTAAATATTGAATGGTCGACGCGCCATATACTTTTCTATTTCTATCAAAGAATAAACAAAGTCCCATCAAATTACCATTCAAGGAACTATTTTTTTTTTCCATTGCATTCCATCCTACCAGATAATTGTAGAAGGTAAATGTATTCTATTCGAGGCAAACAAGAATTAGTTTGAAACACGTGCCTTCTAATACGCTTAAAAAGGACGGAGAAATGTGTGGTGCCTAGATGTTGGGGGTGATATATAACTGCGCGCGGCCCTTTCAATTTGTAGAATTGACAGGTTAAAAAACCTCCTTTTTTTCAAAAGAAAAAAAGTGGAGATGGCACAGTTTTATTGCATGTCTGCTTAATACACATGTTTTCATTGAACATTTGTATAAATTGAAGCCTTCGCCCTACTCATTATTTCCTTACTCCTTTTCTGTCTATACTTTTTCTTTTTAACAAAACTAGAATAATGAAATTTAAAACTATCGGCAGTTCTGCCCTTCTGGCCTTATCTTTATTCACACCATTCTCTTTACAAGAGGATATCTTTGGAAACTGTCGTAATCGATTTCAGCCGCACCCTGCCATATGTGATAAGTTTGAATTTGTCTCAAGTGAAGAAGTAAATGATATAACTTGCCGATGTGCTTATATACTGTTCTCATTCAAACTAATATAATCATTCGAATATTAACATTCAAGGCTGTTCAAAAAGGTTGTGTTGTTCTGAAAAATGGCACAGTTTTCTATGATTTGAGTGATTTACCTGAAGTCAACAGTATTGTTAGCCATGATAGAAAAGTAGCTAGTCTCATCACTAATGTCTTTGAGGATGGTGATGCTAATTTTGCCTATGCGTAAGTCCTTTCCCAAGTCTCAAGGCAATGATAGTCTTACTTTTACACTAAACATAATGAAAATATAGCTACTGTAATAACATTCATGATTTGCGAGGTTACACCAGCGGTTATGCTGGCTTTACTGTAAGTTATTGATTCAGCATTCAATAGATGGGGTTTTTTCTTCGAAAGACTTGTAAAAATACTCATTCCTCTTTCCCTGAATATCCTCCCCTATAATGAACAGACTGGCACAGGCGATGCTCTAACACTAATCAAAGAGTATTCAAACAATAAGCCGAATAACCAACTTCAACAATTTGTGCCACGTTTGGAGGAGATTGATCACTTACCTTACTGTGATCGTAAGAGTCGCGGAAGCGTAGATGGTTTACAAAATTACTGCAGAGCATGGCAAGAAGAAGCTTGTGACGCTAGCAATGATTTTGCCGAACTGCAAAGAGAATGGGTCTATAAAAACTATATGCTACCTAGTGCTCGATATGCTGCAGAATATGGTATTGACTCACCACTCGGACGAGCCATTTTCTACGGTAAGAAAAAGGGCGAAACCAGATAACTGAGTATCTGTTATTCGAAAAATACATTTATTAACACTTGCTTACCTTTTATCATCAATGGAAGATACTATCATTCAGCATGGTTATCAATATGTTGAGCCTGATATAAACATTGTTCGTATCTTAACCTTAACTGGTCCCAGAATGAGTCAAGAATCAGAGCAGGATTATCTCACTAGATTCTTAACAACACGTCGCGAACTACAATGTTGTTATCCGTAAGTACATCTACGGCAAGGTTATCAAGAAGCATCAAGAAGCATCACTTGATTAAATCTTCTTCTTTACCCTTTATCTTTCGGTCACCTTAATATTTTTGTAGTGATAATGTATGGCCGGCAAGTGCTTCTCGTTCAGCTGATTTACAATATCTAGTAGACAATTTTGTCGAATACGAAGACTTACGGGGCGACATTCCTTTGAAACACTTTGGACGAACCATAAATGGAAAGGAAGAAGATGCTCGTGATCGCAAGCATTGTCACTGACCTTAGTCGTATTCTTGAGTATATAATCATCATTGTTGGCATATGAATTATAAAGGTAGAAAAAATTGAAGAGGAATAGTTATTATCACTCGTTCATAAGAAGGACTAACGAAGGGCCAAGAATGCAACTGATAGTATGAGTTTCGAAAAGCTTTAGAAGCATCTGATGATCTTTATTATTGGACATCTGTAAAACAAAATTGTTTAGAGTTGATTCAGCATAGAAGCCTCAATCATAGAGACATTAATTCTTGCTGAATTGGGCCTTCAAGTGTTGTACAGTGACACACAAAACTGCTACAATGTTTTTGAAATGTTCGTATACATAATCTTTTTGCTGACCTTACAGTGCATAGACCCTCATAAACCTATTAAAAGCTTACACCATTGGAAAGCTATGGTTTTCAGCTCTCAAATACTATAAGATATGCTAATTTATAGTCTGATACACTGATGAGAGGGATTAAAAAAGGGCATACTGATTCAGAACAACACTTTATTGATATGATAACAAATAACAGAGAAGAACATGGATTTACCATTTCGTCCACCCTCCTTTTGCCTTTATAACAGCTTTGATTCGCTCTGGCATACTTTTTTTTAAGCATAGATCTGGTGTAAAGTTTTTATACAAGACGTTCCCATAACTGATTCAGGTTTGACGATGCTGTATCGTGCTCTGCTAGTTTGCACTTCAGATAGAACCACAGGTTCTCAATCGGATTGAGGTTTTTGGGAATATGAAGGCCAGTCTAAAACATTCGCCTTGTTCTTTTTAAACCATTCTTTTGTTAGTTGGCGGTATGCTTCAGATCATTGTTCTGCTGAAAGACAACATCCTCCTTTTGGAGCCCATAGTCTTTTAGGGCCTCCATGAAATCACCCATTCAGTATTTCGCAATACAGTTTAGCCCTCGATCTTGGTTCTAAATCCAGATCTATATTGAATGAAGTAATATCATAACATCAAGCTTCCTCCAGCACCTTTGTACGCGAATTTGGCATTGTGCGCTTGGGGAGGCCCTCCGTTTTTTGACCCACGTCCACGTCTTTCCGTCTGATCCTAAATGATTTATTTTGTTTCGTCGCTAAAAAACCACTTCCTTCCACTCTTCCCACTGTCCAACTTTTATGCGCCTTTGCCCATTTCAACCAATTTTTGCGACGTTCACTGACTAATGCCAATGCCGACTTTTTGATCTTCGAATCGAATTCTGATGATTTGAGATTCTGCGTTTTCATACGCTTGAGCACGTAGGCTCCGGGTAGCCTCTACAACTGTGGCAGATGCCCCGTGTAGAAAGATCTTACTATCTTCCTACCGAGTGATTTGCTGCTTTTACGTGGCCTACCGCCTTTATTGTCTATGCCGCTTGATGATCTTTAGCAAGGCGGTCGACTGTTTTGGTTGAAACTCAAAAGGCTTTGATAATACTTCCGTTTGACTCTGTTCATTGAGTCTATATAGGATGTCCATCTTTCTATATAAGAAGTTGGTCTCATCGCTCAAACTAAAGATCGCTTCTCAACAGGCAATTGATCTATTGACACCTCTCATCTTCGTGGTAGAGTTGAGATTTATGCAAAATCTGTAAACACTTCGCAGATATGAGGTCACTGTATGTCCGGTTTGAAAAGAAAATCCGGATCCATTGGGCACGTGACAGCAGCAAATATTTTTGTGTTTATCAATGCGTAGTCAAATATCCAAATATGATATGCTTATATCGTGTATAGGTGTTTATAAAGCTTCTGACACACTTTATAGTACAAGGTTTATTGATGGAGAAAGGCCCCGTTTATTCTTTAGATCAAATTATTCTTTATATACACTTCCTTAAATTAATTGCACACCATATGCTTTCTACCAGCTCCGATCTCTTGAGCTATCCGACCACACCATGAGCTATTTCCGATCACGTGACGGAGTTCTAATTATTTCCATGACAATTATTTACGATCACATCAATATCAAGGGAGCCTAGCTAGCTCAATCGGTAGAGCGTGAGACTCTTAATCTCAAGGTTGGGGGTTCGAGCCCCCCGTTGGGCTAATTTTTTGCTTTCTGTTTAATATCATGAGACGTTTCTATTGTTACTATTCACTTAAACTATCCCTTTATTACGGGATTTGATAGCTTTTGGAGACCCTTTGGCAATATCATTGGTATGTAGCCATCAACAACGAAGCCTGATCCACAGTAAATGCATTACAGAGACTCCAATCCTCTGTAACTTTAAGTAGCACGTTACAGAATGTTGACAAAGTGTCCCCACCAGACATTACTTAAACACTGTGAGGAGAACTGCTGTTACCTACGTAACTAGCCAGTGAAAAACAATTTTATTCAGACCCCTATTCTAAAAAAAAACTATATAAACGCCACAAATTTGACAGAACAATAAACATTAGATCTCCCTTATCTCAAACATCTTATCTTAAATTCTACACTAATCAAGTGTTATTCTGCCTTCTACTTCTGCGAAGTAGTATTAATCATAGAACTTATTCTTTTGACTTCATTGCTCTTAACACAACCAGATTGTACCAGATACATCTCAGTTTATCGTTAGAGTTATTCATTTAGTCAAAGATCATAAATCAAATTTTATAAAACACTTGAGACAATAAATGTTGGTTACTAATAACCTGGTGCTCACTACTCGCTCGAGTCTTATTTCACTGTTGAACTTATTTCTCCTATTCTACTCAAGCTCCTTTACCTACTCTACACACCTATTAACAACATTGAATATTTATGTTTTTCTAATCTCCAGTGTTGCTATATCTCTATTCAGTACTTTATACTTTGTATCGCAGATTTAAGCGACTATTCTCAGCTCTTGAATTATCTCTCTATTTATTTCTATTTTATTTTTTAGTTTTTATCTATACGGTTCGTTACCTCTTAATAAATTAAGCAGTTTTTTTAATAGCGAACTTCCATACACTAAAAACCAAGTCAACCTATTATCCAGCATGTTCTTATACTAGCAGGCTTTACAAAATCAGCGTTTTCGCACAATTCAACAGAACACTGCCTTGTTTCTCATTTTGGTCGAAAATAGACGCGGGTGGTCCGCAATCCTTCGATACCCAACGATCAAAGCACGACATTCCCAAATTCCTTGGTGGATATTTGTTGAGAAACAATTAACTTAACGAATATTTCGTATAGCAGTCTGATATGATTAATATCAATTCAGCACGTAAATACATTCTTTTCGGTTCAGTTTCGGACAGCATTGAGGTGATTTTCAGATTAAAGAACAGAAAAATTGGGATTTTGAGTACAATATTTTTGGATATATTATTGATAAAATGTAGACATACTTCCTGTAGAATCTATAAGTCTCCCATCGAGGGGAGACAACCACATTCGTTGTGGCGCTTTGTGATTGACGACAAAATGGGCCAGGTCTTCCATGACCAATCCAAATCTCTTGAGCAATATGATACATGTTTTGAGCCGCCATAACATCACGATTCCAAAAAATACTACAACTTCTGCAAAAGATATCTGATGTATTTCTCTACTTGGTGTACGAGAACGATGCTTTCTTACATCCGACGATTTACACGAATTACAGATCTATACACAGATTGATGTAAATCAGAGTTTTGAGCTATGTTTATGATTATATGCGATTGATTACATACCCTTTGACGTACGAAATTCATCAATATCTAATACTAACACTAGCCCTTGTTTCTCTTTAGTTTTCAAATGCTTGTACATTTTCCTAGAAACACCGGCTTGCAAACCTTTAAAGCGAACTTGCGCTCTATTGGTTAACCCGTCACCAAACAGTACCAGTGGCATTTTGGACTTATCGCCAATTTCGAATGACCTTTTGTACGTGTGACGACTATTCAGAGAAAAGTGAGAATACATTATTACCGTAAAGCATACTGTGCGCATCATTTGAATCATTCTATTTACATGGTATTGACTGATTGATGAGCTATGCCGGGATTTCGGCGATTGTTTTGCTTTTACTCATATGCCGTGATCTCTTCTGCGGGTTATATTTCTTTCCTCCATTCAGCAGTATGTTTGTAGCATATTCTAAGGATACTTGTCTTCCACGAAAATTCTTCCAGTTCAGCTCTGCGGTTCTGTATCCATAGAACTGATGCAGAATAGTCATATGTGCGCACATATACTGTATATGATCACGATAGCGGCTAGCAGATGTTGTTTTAACAGATGGGATTAGTGACTCTATGGTTTTGATACCCTGTTGCTGTTTCAATTCTTCTTCTATCTTCATCCTGCCCTTATATCCCATGGCTTGGTAATACTCTTGAGATGAACACTTTCTAACACCTGTTCCTCCATGGTACGAAACAAACGCATCTTTGCGCCTGGGGTCTACAGCACAGGGACGGAAGTGATTATTGATTTCCTCTTCGGTGAAGTCGTATATGCTCAATTGTACATTTCCAATAATGCTACTGGTAGTCTTTCTAGCAAAGGCAATCCGACATGTGTATCCGTCGGTATAGATGCAGTAGATGAACATTTTATTTTTACCTGTAGGTAAATTAATGAACTCTTCAATGCTAGGACAGCAATATAACAGATCTGAATTAGCCCTTCCCAGTTAAAAAATAGATATAATTCAAGAAGCTTACCTATCTATTTTGAATATTGTGAAGTTAAAGTATCGAAAGAAACACCTTGAAATGTAGTCAATTTCTGTTTCGTAGTCCAGTTTCGCCAAACGATCATACGGAAAGAAGTGATGAAGGTTTTGAGAATCCAGTTTTATAAACCGCCATTTCATCCTTGGGTTTGGAAACATGGCGAATTTGGTCGGTGTCAAACGGGCAGGAAATTGATGGCCAACAATGCCAGGGTTTTGAAGCTTGTACGCTTCGAAATCCAATTGTTCTAATACATCCCGCAACTGAAAATCCTCGTACTGCAGAATAATATAATGGTAGAGGGGTATCAGCATTGAGGGATTAGAGGAGACAGATACTTTGTTGGCTGGTATGGTTGGAAGGTGGTTTCTTATTGGTCTTGAAGCAGCATTTAGGAGATGCTCCATCTCTGTGATGAACGGCATAAACTCTCTAGGAGCAGTAGTGGGATTGATGTTGAAAAGTTGGCCGGCTGGCTGAAGAAAAATGTAATCAAGGAGCTCATTATAAACAAGGCCTTTGATAGGGCCAACATTGAAATCCTACATGGTTATGGTTGTCAATTTGGTGAATTTATATATATATATATATATATTCATTGGTAATACTTACAGGGTAATGAAGGCGAAGATAATAGATAAAGTATTTTGCCATCGTGTCTTCAAAGTTCTCAACATAATAGTTTTCATATGTTGTGGCCAAAGTGATACATGCTGACGATACAGTCTGGCCGTAATATGCCAAATAACCACAATATACTGAAATATTGACTTCATGATGATGTATCAAGAGCGTATAATATGCCTCTGCGAAACCTGTCATTTCAGGGTAACGAGCCTCCACATCTTCAATTCTGGCACTTCCATAGACGACCCGACAGACAGTATACCAGAAGTTTGCTCAAACAACGCGTTTGTTACATGCTTATGATACGTAAGAATGTAATGGTTGACAATGAATTGTGCCTTGACGACCACTGTTCGCAGAAAGGCTGACTTTTCCAACACACGTTCAAGGCAGGGGGCAAAATTGGCAGGATTCGTAACAAATGTTTCTAACGGCACTGAAATAGTGAACCTTTCAAAACTACCCAATTTCCTTGTTATGGTTTCCTCCAATGTCCATTCATGATTAGGACATAATGGACTTCTTTTGCTTCCATGTCCGAGTTCTCCACATGACTTGCACTTGGTAGTGTTCGTGCTGGAAGATGCTTTTCGCTTGGTTTTTGCGCGTTTCTTACCTTTAACAACGCTTTCGGAATCTTTGGTTTTTGGCCTAATACAATATTTACAGTATATTATTAAGTTTTCAGTAGATATAAGCAATCCTAGGAATTCATACTTCTCAATCTTCTTTTCTTTGTGGAACTTTTGGTAGTTTCATCATCGAGAGCAGCTAACTTTGCTTTCTTCTTTTCCTTAATGAGAGCTTCAGCTTCGGCATAGAGCTTATGCCGTGTCTTAAAAGTATACGAATCTAAGTAACTTTTAAGAAAGAAAGAAAATAATGGAGAAAAAATAAAGAAGAGGGAAAAGTGAGAGTAGTTAGATGACAACATTTTTCTGACAACATTTATCACTCTATTACTGTTTGATATATTGGAATGGCGTAATAGTTATCTATTTCCGTATGCTCAACAGAATCTGCAAGCAGAGCTTTACGCTCAATAAGGTCTATATTTTAGCTCTAAAAGGGGCTCTAAGAGGGAAATATGTAAAAGAAAGATTATTTAGGCTGCTATGCTCCCACTCCTAAGGGTGCTTTAGGTTGAACAGCTGCCATCAATCCGATTTTATCCTAGGTAGTGCCTAAAACAAATTGCCAAATTTGTCCAATTTTATTGAATGAAAGAGTCTTATTTCTTTTTGAAAATAGTTCGAATCTGAAGCGAAAAAATAGTAATCCACAATGTGAATAACAAATTTTTTATTCAATCTTTGTTATGTAAAACAATAAAACTGTTTAGGTAATCGCATTTGTTGCCCTTCAAGATATTGACGACGCTTAGATTAAGCCTTATAAAGGTTAAGCAACGTCCTTCAACTATTTTAAAATTAGATTCCATTAATGTGAACAGTAATAAAAAAGTGCCATACTGACTACAAACATACTTTTTAAACAAAAAGTAGCCGCCACTATTCATAAATACTTCAGACTAAACTTATCAGTGTGGTTTGAGACCGACGGCATTGAGCAATGCATAGGTTTTTTGCCGATGAAACTTTAATTTGTGCAATTTATCAAGTTGAGTATCTTCAATAATTTGATAACAGACTACAGGAACGATTTGTAAGGACAAACATCACGCTTAAGAACTAGTATACACTGCAAATCCACTATGCGTTGGGCCTAAATATCGCCACACCATAACCTTTAGTCCTTCACTTTTTCCTTTCTCCTATATCTTCCTACATAACAATATACGGTTTACATGTCGTCAAATACTACCATTCCAATGACATATGCCTTGATATGAGTCGTGGTTTTTATAACTGTTAACAACATTTTATCTAGGCTTCCTAGTTTACTAATTCACTTCAATATCACTACAATTCTTATCGGAAAGTTGATAAAAAAAACCTTGAAAATAATAATACGTATAGTCATTATGTCAACATTGCTATATACCTGCAAGCGTATGCAAACAAGATATGGATACCAGTTCGTTATTTGTAACTCAACCGCAGAACTTAGCGGACCACAGTATTGCTCCTTAAGACAGTTTTTCTCACATAAGACTATTTCGTTAGCATGGCGCACGAGCATCTGAAAGGGGTACAATGGACTGGAGGTTGTCTTCCTAGTATCATAAAGAACAAATATTCTCTTGCATTTAGAAAATGGAATGTAGCTATCAACTTTCGCTTGGATAATGCTCTTTTCACCTTACACCAAACTATTGCAGCCCAGGTTTTCAATGTTATCAAAACTGAGTCAAAGCCTGTCCTGCGAAATATCATAGTATATTCACATCAGAGCGTCGGCAAGAGTAAAAATTGTTACAGCAGCACAAACAAAAAGTAAAATTATAGAGAACACTTGCATAAGGTCAAACAAACTGAAGAAAATTGTATTGTTCCAAAACCAAAAGAACATCCGAGTATATAAAGCTTGCAAAGGTATGGCCATCACAACACTCCTCTTAGAGCTTCAGGAAAGTTGTCCTCAGAAAAAGGTCAATACGAGGCTCTTTTTGACTGTGACGTTTATATCACTTTGTTATTCTAGTTTATAAGGCCAGATAAATGACAGCAGAGACTCTGATTCAGGGGAACTGATTAAAGGCATAAAATGTAATTTCCTTTTTCGAGCACCACAAGAAAAAGACCGCTAAATGATAAGCAACCTGATCATTTTAAGTTAGCCATTACAAAAATTACTGCTCTTCCTTTAGTTGCTGTAACTCCTTTCTTCACTGAACTTATTGACTAGTTCACAATAACGAAATACAAGGTTCAAGGAAATAAAAGTTATCAGTAATAATTACAGTAGAAAATACATCCTTTGCCTCTTTCTCCAAAGCAAAGGTGAAGAGAAACTCATCACTAAGAAACTGATTTTGAGAAGCACTCAGACTACATCCTAGATTACCAATGTCAATCAGTAAAAGATCTTCAACGCTATCCGAGGATTTTGCAATCGGATCACGAGTTGTGGTCAATAACGAACTTTCAGGTACCGTCCGATTTTGTGGACCTACTAGTTTTCAGACAGGAAAATGGGTAGGAATAGAATTGGACGAAGCAGTCGGTAAAAATAGTGGAGTAGTGCAAGGGAAGCGATATTTTGACTGTAAAGTAAATCATGGCGTATTTGTAAGACCAACAAATGTCAAATTATTGAACGAGGTACACGTAAACACAGCTAAAAGATGAAAAATAAGCTCTTCATTTAATCGTGATTTTATTTTGAAAGCCCACAGGCTCCAGTAAGAGGAAATCCATTATACCAAATGCTTCACAAACCACTATGCAACAAAGACGCAAGTCTACTGCCTCTTCTTCGCCAACAGCAACAGTAGCGACACCGGTAACATCAACCATTGCATCATCCAAAAGAAAATCAGCGATACCTTCTTCATCCACTCCACCGCAACGACGAAAATCCATCGTTTCTCCTTCATCTCCGATAAATGCGCCAACTATTAATACTGCTAAACGCCGACCTACATCCCTATTAAATTCATCAGATACATCCTCTACTACAACTGCAGCATCGGGTAGAAACAGTTATAATGGTAGTAGCAGTAGTATATCAAACACTCGAAGTACAGCCATTCCAAACATGAGTAGAAGAAAATCAAGTGTCTCTACAAAGAAACACTCCATGATCCCGAACACGTCAAACCTAACAACATCAGGAACAACAAACCTAAGAAGACCTAGATCAGGCACTCTTTCAGGTTTACCACCAGCTGCTTTACCGGCATCAACAGCTTCAACGATAGGAATAGAGGAAGCTACTGCAGCAGCAGTACCAAAACCGCCTATTACTGCACCATCGACACCTGATGTGACAAGAGATAATGAAGAACCTGACAATGAAAATAATAATAAGTTTTCAAGATTGGAAGAGATTGAACAAGCTAAATTCGATATGCTTTGCCAGGAAAATACATTGGCCAATGCAGGTATGGTTTCCAGTCCTGTTTCGTTAGAAGAAAAAGAAGATGTCACAATAACAACCGCATCAGTAACTACAGAAATAACTCAGCAACATCATCAAATCATGGAAGCACTTAATAAGGCAGACCAAGAGCGGGTTTACGGCTCTTTAGCAACTGTAAGACCAGTTAGTAAGTCTGACTTAGTAAGTATCAAATATGCCCCAAGAAAGTCTGTATTCCATCATAGGGTATTGATAGATCTTTTCCCCGTTTGTCTATCAGACAGTACCTTTAAAAGATTATGAAGAATTACGGTTCAAACTGAGAATATTAGAAAGCAAACGGCATGAAGATCGCGAAAGGTTTAGAGAACATGAAAAAATAAAGGAAGAGGCTGAACAATTTCTGACGTTGAGAAACAAGCTACAAGGTCAGTAACCGAGGCGTTTTTGTAATATTTATGGTTGGTTCCACACAGCTTATTTATGTTGAAAATAGATAAAATTGGAGAATTGCAAAAGGATGTTCGAGATACAAAGCGAGAACTGAAAGAAATCATCGAGGAAAAAGAGACATATGAATCAAAATATAACGATTTGTTGGAGTCTATGGAAATGCTAACTCTGGATAAAGAAGTCGCTGAGGAAAGGGCAGAGAACTTACAGCAGGAAGTTAATATGCTAAAGGACAAAATCGAGGAGGTGGCCGTTGATTTGGATATTCTTAGAAAAGAAGCAGACATACTCAATAAACCACCAGAATTAACTAAGAAAGAAAACGAAGAGCGAACACCTTTGGAGGTGATCCAGTTAGAGAGACATAATGAGCGATTGAAAGAGGCTCTTTTGAGGTAAACAGAGAATGAAACGCATCGACTTCAGTACTTATGATATTGATCGATGAGATTTTTCATTCTTATAGGTTGCGTGATGCAACAGCCGAACAAGAGAACGAATTACAGCAAAAAATTAAAATTTTGGAACAAGAGAATCACGAACTAGATGAATATAAATCACAATATGAAAAAAATCTAGAGAGGCTTGCTGACGCTGAGGCAACAATTGAGGATTTAAAACTGCAGCTTGATGATGCGCTTGGCGCCGAAGAACTAGTCGAGCAATTGACAGAGAAAAACTTGAATTTGACAGAAAGAATAGATGAATTAAATGCCACAGTAGAAGATCTCGAAGCACTCAAAGAGTTGGCGGATGAATTAGAGGAAAACCATATTGAAACAGAAAAGCAGCTTCAAGCCGAAATAGATCATCGCGATATGCTGTTACGAGAGCAATTAGAGCGACTTAGAGCTAATGAGGAAACCACAGCAGATTATGAAGCCACTATTCAACAATTTAGAGAACTAGTGACAATGTTACAGAATGATCTTGACGTATTGAAGCAAAAGGAACAGACTGAGCAATCAGAAAAACAAACACTAAATAGTCAATCACAAGCTATGATGTCTCTCAACTTGCAACTTCAAAATACGGTCATGAAAGCTCAAGCGAAAGCCGTTGATATTGAGCTTCGCAAACTGGAAGTCAATCAAGCCAATGACCGTCTCAATATGATCCAACCTTACCTTCCCGACGCGTTTTTCAAAACTGAGAATGACTCAATTTCTTGCGTTTTATTATTCAAACGTTTGGAATTCAAAGCACAACTTATTGTTAAGCACTTGGATCAAAATCATCCTATCAGTGAGAAGATTATGAACAATATTAATGAAAACCTCGTCACTATTTGTGAGGTAAGCGCATCTTTCGTTTTCGACTAGGTTAATTCTGGGGTTGTATAAAAATATATGCTGACTAAGATATATACAATTAGATTAAACAAAGAGCAGGGTGGTTAGGTATTTTAGCTACAAGATTCCATTCATTTATTAAAGGGTGCGATATTCCAACCTTTCTTCGAATGGGGGCAGTGTACCATGATTTGATCGGCGTTGAACGAAGGTAAAGCCACTGGCTCCTAACTGCAAATCTGTAATCAATTGCTTATTCATTTCCTCTCTATAGATTGAATGCCATTGTTGAATCGTTAAGAACGGATCATGTAAACGAGGGCCAATGTTTATCAGAATTACAGCGTATAGTATCGCAATTAGAACATTTGGCAGATACTTACCTTCAACAAGAGAAAAACAACGCCATTCAGTTCTTTGGAATAACAAGGATCTTGGATTTGAATGCCGATCGTATGATTGTTCTCCTGACGTTTGTCCGACAAGCACTGGATAATGCAGTAAGAAAAGAAGGTTTAGTAATTAGTGAGGGCGTTGAGCGAATGGAGCAAAACTATCATGAGCCTATAGGAAGATTTATTGCGCAAGCAAAGAACAGTAAAATAATAGCAAAGTAATTATGACGATTTCAATATAATGACTATTTGACATTGCTTTGAAAGCTTGATATTGATATACAATCTCCTCTGCCATTTTATTAGGAAACTAATGCGTCGCTTAGAAGATATGTTTGAAGAAGCGATGACTCTGAAACTAGATCAATTACATAGGTTCAATACTTTACTTGCAATTAGCTCCAAACTTTGTAAATTCTGTTTTGACGTAAGGCATCAACCCACGCGCTGTAAATGCAATGACATATTGACTCAAGCTTTATACATTTAACATGAATACAGACCTGTAAAGCAATTACTACTTACATCGATACTAAGCGAGGAGGTCAGGAAGATATCGAGCTCACAGCTATTCAGAAGATTATTTTGGAGAAGGGAGACGAAATACTTGAAATGGTCGAAAGTTCAATGTGGGAGAGCGCTCTCAGAAACATTAAATCATTAAATAGCGAACTTGATAATACAAATGTTCAAATTGAGCACATTGATAAACTTGACAAGAGTAAGACATGAAGGAACTGATAGTGAGAAGATGTAACGAATCATTTTATCTAATTCATTCTTATCATTTTAGTTACGACTAATGTTGCGCCCTGGACTCAACGTGCATCTGATATTAAGGCAGAAGTGGTTGTAAACCATGAGCTGGAACGCAAGTTACAACAACATAATGAAGAAATAGTCAAACTTGTTAAGGATGTGAGGTTAAAGGTTAGTCTTAGCTGTAATGAAGAGTAATGAACTTTTTACCTTGCGGTTAATTCCCATTTTTGCTGTATTTACGCATTTACTATTGTATAGGATCAAGCACTTCAAGAATCAGAAGTGAAAATAAACTTGTTGGAGAAACGTATGGAGATGGCTAGAAGGGAGGCAGAAAAGATTAAATCGCTTGAGAGTGACCTGGAAAAAGCATTAAGCCAAGAGCAAATGTATGCTGAGGCCATGGAGAATCTTCAAAACGAATATGATACGCTTGAAGCCGAAAACAATAACCTGAAGAAAGAAGCGAGCAAGCGAGAAGAAAAACGACAATCTCTGCTTAGGAAAGCTAACTTTGTTGAACTTGCTGAGAGGGATGATCCTGTGCAAATTCAAGAAATGGCTGGTAACTACGTTGAAATGGCAACGGAAATGGAAACACTCAAAGCGTCCATTCGTTATTTAAGAGCTGAGAATGCTCAACTCAAGAGCTCAGATTTCATCCGTAGCTTAGATTTGAAAGAAAGTCTACTAGTAGATAAGACTCGTCAAAAGGATATCCAGCGAGAGCGTCTGAATGATGTTGCTAGAGAAACAAGGATGTTATTGAAGGATATACGAGCAGCAGGTGCTTCTCCCAAGATAGTCAGGCTACAGCATGTTAAGAAGGATACCAACAAAATGTTAACATGGCAAAGTATGAAAAGATCACCTGATTATCAGTACCAAGCGCAACAATCTGTCTTATACACACTCAGACAACGAAGTCTTCAACTGAGAAGTAAAATGGTTGATCTCCAAATCACGTCGCCTAATGCCAGGATTTCTTGGACTGATAACGAACAGAAGGTTTGTAGCTTTTCTAATTTACTAGTTTTGAGAAGTAATAATAGTAAAACTAAAGTATTTCAATCTTTTCACATAAACAGCAACAAAAAGCAACAAAAAAGCATGTGCTACTACAGCAGCAACTTGGAAAAATTAAGATACCAAGGTTAGGGTCAAGTTCATCAAATGTTTCAGCCAGGCACTGCGTTGATATCCACAATGCAACAGAATTCAAACAATTACATAATATATTCATTCGAACATAAATGTGATCTCAAAAGGAATGCCTCAATTTGAATCCGCAAGTTGATATTCGACGTCATGGGTTTGTGTATCCATACTTCCCTTTCATTTTTATTTATATGCTTTCATCTTCCTCTCTTTTGATTTGTCAAAAATAAACTGCATTTTTTTTTGAATTTTGTCGCTTCTACTTCTCCAGACTGCAGCAGCCTACAGAATCTCTCTTGTTTTGTTCCTTTCCTTCCTTTTTGTTTATTCGTCAAACTCTTCTCAGCTCTAACCTACATACGCTTGCTAAATCGCTCTTCTCCACAAGTCTAACTTCTCTTCTCATCTTCAGCCCATCACTTCAACTGCATCGGAAAATTTCTTTGATTTTATTTAAAATACGAGAATTGTTCTTCTTGTACTAAATTATGTCCGGAAACAATATTAAAGTCGTTTGCCGGTTTCGCCCACAGAATAAATTAGAAATAAAAGAAGGAGGCGTTCCCATCATCGAACTATCGGAAGACGGAACGGGGATATCTTTAAAGGTAGCGAAAAGGTTTTAAGTGTATATGTGATATAGTTTCAAAGGAGAGAGAATCTGGTACCTGAAAAAATCAAAAAAAATCAAATGCCCCATTCAACAACAGCTTTTTTTGTTTTATTTCGAACTCATCATTCTGTCTAGGGAAAAGACGCATGCTCGTTCTCTTTTGATAAATGTTTTGGATCAAATACGAAACAAAGTGAAATATTTGAATATGCAATCAAATCAACTGTCGACGGTAAATCTATCACGGAATGGAGTGGTTGCTCCTAATGCATACGCATTAATTATCGTGCTAATAATCTCTTCTGATTAAATGCACAAATAGATGTGGTTGCCGGTTACAATGGCACCGTATTTGCTTATGGTCAAACGGGTGCTGGTAAAACCTACACTATGATGGGCTCCAGTATTGATGATACCGAACATAAGGGTATTATTCCACGTATTATCGAGCAGATCTTTGCTAGCATTCAAATGTGTCCTACCAACATGGAGTTCACAGTCAAGGTTGCTTACATGGAGATTTATATGGAAAAAGTCAAAGATCTACTGGTTCGTAAGTATAGCATAACGAAGGACAAAATGATAGTGACATAAAAATGCCTTGATTTCTCCGCTTTAACAAATCACCCTCATAGCCCATAATGATAACTTGCCTATACATGAAGATAAAGTTAAAGGGGTTTACGTAAAAGGTATTAAAGAAGTCTATGTCGCTGATTCAGCTGAAGTTTATGATGTGATGCGAATCGGTGGAGAAAACAGAGTTGTTGCGTCTACAAGTAAGAGCGATCTTTCTCTAACATTTACCTTAGTGATTAATTATTTAATTACGCAAAATCTCACATTTTCTCCCAAAAAATAGACATGAACGCCGAAAGCTCAAGAAGCCACTCTCTAGTGTTGATAACAATCACACAAAAAAATATAGACACAGGTGCAGCAAAAAGTGGAAAATTATACCTCGTCGATCTGGCAGGTTCGGAAAAAGTTGGAAAAACAGGAGCCTCGGGCCAAACCTTAGAAGAAGCCAAAAAAATCAATAAGTCACTCACCGCTTTGGGTATGGTTATCAATGCTTTAACTGATGGAAAGGTAATTAAGTTCGTACCAATAAAAATGCATCTTCTGCTGTTTTTTATAGCATCAGTAATGAAGAAACTAATATGTAAAGAAACCAAATTGATCTTCTCAAATATTGTGATAGTCAAGCCATGTGCCATATCGAGACTCAAAATTGACGCGTATCTTACAAGAATCATTGGGCGGTAATTCACGTACTACGCTGATTATCAACTGTTCGCCGTCTTCTTACAATGAAGCTGAGACGATATCGACATTGCGATTTGGCGCTCGTGCTAAAACCATCAAGAACAAAGCTAAGGTCAACGCTGATCTTTCACCTGCCGAATTAAAAGCTTTGCTGAAACGTGTCAAAATCGATGCAGTATCCTACAAATCCTACATTGCAGCATTGGAAAATGAAATTAGTATGTGGCGATCAGGAAAAGTTGTGCCTGAAGGTAAATGGGCCTCTATTGAAGGAAATAACAGCAGCAACAAAAGCAAACCTGCTCCAATCACTACTACTACAACGAGTAGAAATGTTGATGCACCTATCACGCCTCCCCAAACGCCTGCTCCAGCCTTTAAGCTATCAACCGATGATGATGGTAGTAGTCGACCTGTCACGCCTAGTGTGACATTAGGCAAGGATGAGAAGGAAGAATTTATAAAACGTGAACAAGAACTACTGGAACAGATAGCCGAAAAAGCAAATGAACTCTCTTGTCGCAAAAAACAAATAGATGAAATTCAAAAAGTACTCGAAGGATTAAAACAGAAAGAAAAATCAATGACCCAGGAGAACAAAGAGTTATCTGCTCAATTGAACGAAACACAAGTGCAATTCGAAAAGGAAACCTATGAGAAAAAAGAAGTGGAAATCACCATTGATTCGCTGAAAGAAGCCAATATGGAGTATCAAGCGGAACTAAAGGAACTGAAAGCGACATTAGCAAGACTAAGAGAGAAAGAGGCTGAAAATTTAGAAAATTTAAATATTGCTGAAACAGCACAGGTAAGGATGCACAGTATAAGGCGCCATCAAAATCACTGTTGGTTTGATTGATCATCCTCATTTTGAAACGATCACTTTGCTGTATTATAGAAAGGTGCTCAGGAAAGGAAAATGGGAATTGAAATAGAGCTTAATGCTACGGATATGACTCCAGAGGCTGTTACAGCCTTACGCCAAGATTTGCGAAGCGTCAAGATTTTACTCGACGAGCATAAAGCAACTGTTGAAACTCTTCAGCATGAGCGGGATCTTATAGCACATAAGAAGGAAGATTTTGAAAAGCGTATCAGTACACTAGAGTCCGATTTAGAAGAACTACTCGACCGATCTATTGCGATGGAAGAAATGGACATTCAACAAACGGATGACGAGCTATTAGCAACTACAATGGCTGAACTGAAGTCCAAACTGGAAAGTCAATTCTTGATGAAGAGCCAAATGCAGCAAAAGGAATTAGAATCACTCAAAGATGACTTGGCTAAGAAAACAAGAGAAGAGATCAAATTGCAAAACACATTACGCGAGTTGGAACTGGCACATGAAAAATTATTGAAAGTGAAAGAGGAAGCGGAAACTTCTTCGGCTACTGCGGCAACAGCAGGAACAGTGCAAACAAGGGAAATCATCGAGCAAAAAGAAAAGGAATTAGAGAAGATGCGTAGATCTATGGCGCAAGAATTGGCAGAATTTGAGACCATGAAGAAGGTACTCATGCGTGATTTACAGAGTCGTTGTGAAAAGGTTGTGGAATTGGAGATCACTCTGGATGAGACACGTGCGCAACAGAACAATTTATTGAGAGCCACTAGTAACAAAGCTCAGCAAAAGAAGATGGCGCTTCTAGAGAGAAACCTGGAGCAACTAACAAACGTACAGAAACAGCTAGTGGACCAAAATATACAGTTAAAGAAGGAAACCGCTTTATCTGAACGTAAATTGACAGCAAAGAATGAGCGAATCCAGAATTTGGAATTGTTGTTGAAAGAAGCACAAAATAAACTGTTGGTTTCCAATGAAAAGTAAGTTATGTTTTTTTTTTTTCTAAAAAAAGAAAGATAACTTCACTGTATAGTTGTTAGCATATGCTTACTTGCGATTTACATATTCCGCTGCTAAAGGTTCGAAGTCCAATTACAAGCTGTAAGAGGTCGCTTGGAGCAAGCGCGAGGTCATAAATCAAACGGTGTTTCATTGCTTAACTTCAGTCGCATTGCTAAGCCCTTGAGAGGTGGTGGTGGCAGTGGAGGGGCAGCGACAATAGAAGCGTGAGTTGATCAATCATAGAAAAAAGGGATAAACGACGTAACTGTTTGTTTGGAAGCTGACATTTTTGCTGTCTGTATGGAAATATAGATCATCCCCCGTCGAGGAAAAAATACCCGAAAGGCAGAAGCGTATATCTTGGTTTCGATACTCGTAAACTTCCATGTCTATCAGTTATAGGCTCTAGAATGGATCTTTTCCATCACATTTAGTATTATCTTTAAATTTGCCTTTGTTTTTGTCCAATACTATAAACACCACGACTTATATTCATTTCATATCAAATATTTATACCTCGTATATCAAATTCAAAAATACAACAAATCTGAATTCTCAAACTGTAGTTGTTGTTGTGTGATAGGGAGCTGAGGGAGCAATAATGTCTGCAAAGCAGCACAATGTGTTGTTTAATTTCCTAAGAAAGCATAAAAAGCGACGGCAAGTGTTACAGTGACACAAATATCAGTGCAAAGAAGAAAAAGTGTTTGTGCGTTATCATGCGATCAGCGATTTCTTTTTGCAGTAAAAAATGTTATGAGCAGAGATGATGAAAGAAAGATGAACATTCCGCAATAACGATGTAAGTGAAAAAAAAGTCAACACACATACACATGTTATTAGATACTTTTGTTTTCTTTTTTATTTCGAGTCTTGTCGGTTTTCGCTCTTTTGAAATAAGAATAGGAAAATGCTGGTTTTTCTAAAAATGAAGTGGGAAAAAGTTGGAGTTTTCAAATAAAGGAAGATATTATATATTAAGTGGTTATAGGTATAATTAGGTAGAATATCCTAGTAAGCAATGTACAATTGTCAAGAAAGACTCGTAGTGTGTTTGTAGACATAAGCGTGCCCTTTTTTTTTTTTTTTTTTTTGTTTTCTTTTGTCAAAAGCCTACAGTTTTTCGTGGTTAAATGTGATTCGGTCGCGGTTAATAACATCAGCGTTGCTATATTGTGGGTAGTTTTTAAGATTGTCATTGAGCATATGTCCGGATCTGTAGCGATTTAACATACGTATAAGTAATGACATGGCCTTTGGAGATATTGTGTCAATTTTTATCAGGTTAATCTATAAAAGAAGGAACAGGAAAATGAGTACATGATATAAATACAGACAAAAGCTACGTCGATTTAGTCACTTACAACCGCTACGACTGCAGTCAGGACACCAACTGGTTTCAAAGTATCGTTTATGAATCAAGCAATAACTTTTACTACGGGCACAGCATTTTTTGGAAGCTGATTGTGCTTTCTGACTGTTTCTAGATGATTTGATAACGACTTGACCAAAGAAGGATCCCATTGTAATTATAGAGTCTATGCGAGACAGAGTTTTTTCAAAAAATTTGCAGAGATAGAACTTGCTTTGAATGATAAAGAGAAAAGAAGATCAACATGAAATAATCTATTTATATAGACCATATATCGGCTTGTCTTTGAGCAGCGGATTTTCTAAATTTCTTTCGATCGTTGGCTATGAAAGGTGTTGCACATTTCACAAGCCTGAACTATAAGTAGGTGAGAACGAGGGACAAAAGGGATTTTCTAATCTCTTTATCCTAAACATTATCCTTTGATATATTTTGGGTGTCGTCTAGAATTGCACAAAATCACAAGTCTGATCACGGGAATAAGTTTCTTTTTCCATTAAATAGTTCTCAAATGAATTTACGGCCGTTACAGTGTACCGATGCCTATCTGTAGCAATTTTGTTACTGAACGTTGAACAAAAGATTTAGCTATTCCATCCTATTCTTAACCAACCAAGACAACAATGACTATAAGCATACACGCACACCACTAGATTTTTCTTGTGTCAAAGCACTAGCAACTTTTGTGCACCAAATTTAGTCTCCTTTGAGCGAGAGAGAAAGTGACGACCCGTGATATAATTGGACGTTACATTCTGTATTGAGAATTAAGCCTCTTTATCACGATTTTCAGCACAGTACTTATTCTCCACCAAATAGCCTGTGTTCACGTAATATTCCTCTTCAGATATACAAAGAAATAGGAAGAAAGGTTGATGCTAAGATATAAATTATTGTTTTTCAAGCAGATGTACAAAGAGACAAATACTAAATGAACTTCTTTCTTGGAATGCGCTTTTCGTAGAGGAGACATGGCTCGAGCGTTAATTGTTTATGTTTGTTGTTTATCTACCATCATAATGATATACATCTCGTAATGGTTTTGTTCTATCCAGATTCAATTGAATTTTCTTTCTCTTTTATTTCGTTTGTGAATCCTTCTGCAAAAGGCAAACAAAAAATGCATAGCATTCAAAAGCATAGTAACACACAGATAAACATAAGAGAAAAAGCTTCTTTTTTTTTATCAGAAAGAAAATTGCATATTTGCTTCCCACTGGTAAACCTAATTTTAGACTTATTCGTCATTATACCAAGTCTTACTAAATATTACATATTGCCATCAATAGAAAAGTCCTCCGATCAAGTAGAGAAAATATATGAAAGCCTCGAAGTGAACATGTAACATGTGTTCACTCCATTTCATACTTAAACAGTCGTCTTTGTATGCTTATATGGTTACACTGAAATGCTTATATATTTGTTTCCCTGTTCATCATTCACAAAAATCAGACATGTCCTTTAACAGTAGTGATCCCATGATGATAGCTTTCTCTTTAAGATATACTTTAAGATAAGTGCACGTACATCGGGATCTAATTGATCACAAAAGATAATCCTTTTAAAGGAGCATTCAGAAATTTGTTATGGGTGACTTTCATACGATCAGTTTACATAAATACATTGTACCCAATGAAAAGCATAGAGTCTACTGAGAATTTGAAATAATGGATAAGGATTAAGCTTTGGCATTCAAACGAGAATTTATTGTACAGTTAATATAAACCACATACTCTATGTCACCTATTCAATTTTTTGAGCATAACGTATATATAAAGCATTCTTTACACGAACTACTCTAATAAAGAATTTTTCATGTATACGAGTATTTTGTTTTTCTTTTACATCGTTAAGGAAACACTAATACAATTGGAGTTACACTAACTCACTCTCACTGATCAATTTATTCATAAACATCATTTTGTTCCATAATTTTGAAAGCTCTACTACAGTTTGAAGAAAGCTGGAAAAAAGTTGAATCGAATTTAGCATCAAGCACGTCAGCGCATAAGTAGACTTGTTGGAGTCTAATTCTATAGCCCCAATAAAACCTATCCAGGAATTTGACTTGACTAATAATGAAAATTTTATATCTTCCATTATCATAAAAGAGAGAAGATTTATACAAAAGCTTATTCAAAATGGCAAATCTTGTTATGCCGAATGCCTGGATATCTCTGATTTCACGGAAGTCGTTCCGAGTAATCAACATGATTAGCACGGAACAGGAGATCAGGAGCTTTTATTTTTTCACGAATAACAAAGTTCCAAAAGCTCAAAGGGCCCGTAATGCCTATTGCCAGAAGCTCACATAAAAAAAACTGCTTGAAGTGAAACTATTGAACTTGGCAGAAAAGAAAAAGGCTATCTTATTTTTTGTCTGATATTGCCGTCTGTTTGAAGCAACAATAAAAAAGGATTAAGCTGAACATTCTAAAAGAACATTGTGGTTAAAAAGCTCACAAATAATAGCACTCAGTTTGTATGAATTTCTTTTAATGCTGCCGTTAAACTGCAATTCTACAAAGGATACTACAAGTGAAAGTAGCGAGCAGAATACGAGGTGATTTTGATCAAATATCTTTTCTTGGTATCATGTCTATATTACAAGAGTTGGCTGTGCCTAGTGCAACCTAGAACAGAAGGTCTAGTACCCATCCATACAGATAAGAATGCTCGCCGTTCACTGATAGTGCTAATCACCCTAACATCATCTGTACTTGAGCATTCTTCTCTTTCTGCAACTCTGAGGCAACCAGCTTCAAATCACGTTCTTTTAAATTGTGTCTTACCTCCAGTCATCTTCGTAAAATGAACAATTAATCAGATCATCCTTTCTGTTTGAATAATGGGCTTTTCCAGGCCCATCTGAATGCCTCATATCCCTTATCGAATTAATGTTAGCATTTTGAAGTTTTTTTTTTCTTCTTTTTTTCTAGAGCATTGTAGCACTATACCTTTTATATTCAGGCATTGTTGTGCAAAATGATCTAGGTCTTGCTATATATACTCAAACGAAAGAAACTGTTAATAAGGTTTGCCATTCTGAAAATTCTTTTGGACATAGCATCAAATCTTGTTCGGCAAAAGTGAACCGAGTATGTTAGATTAATGAAAAGAATAGTGATAAAGGGGAGGCTTTCTGTTTTATGCGAACACCTCCGTAATGAAGTTTACTGCAAAACTATTTGTAAGCAAATAATCAAAAATAGCCATTCCGTGGTTCTGTCACACTGATTGGAGAATATGAGCACGTATAAATATAGGTCCTTGTGGAATTTATCGTTACACGCTTTCATGTTTTCGACTGGGATTCTGAACTTTTAAATCACTTTCCTGAGCCTTTCTACTTTTTTTTTAGCATGGACTGCAATTATTTTAGTCTCAAACAAATCAAAAAAATTAGGACTCCTAGTTCAAATTTGTATGAACATAGTTTAATGCCTTAACTCTATCAGAGCGGTCGAGATAGCACGAGAAAAATGGTAATCAAAATCTCATAAAACCAAACATTGAAAATCTGACAAAAGAATTTGACAGATACAAATGTATGCTAAAGCTAGAATTACTCTGAGGGACAGTTTCTTTATGATTGTTTGCCTCTTCGAATGATCTGAGGAAGAGCAGAGTGAGACTGGCAGTCATCTGCAAAGTGCAATGTCCAATGGATGAAACTAAAGGCCGCTACTACTTACTTCAAAACGTCCCACTTACAAAGCTTGAAATTTATCGTTGGATACGGTTGTATATCTGGGTTTCACGCGTTCAGTTACAATCAGCTGCTGTTACGGTAGTTTATACAAGCATAGACATGCTGCACGTATAGAGCAGTAAAATAGCAGGCAGTTGATCTATACTGTGGACGCAAAAAGTTAGCCATGTACCAATACTACTGCTGTTTAAACCCAAGTAGTCCAAAAAAAAGGGAGAATATTTCTTTATTTTTAACTGGAGTCCATATTCTCATTTATGCTATATTAATGAGGGTGAACGAACAACAGTAGCCGAGTCAGCATGAGGAATAGCTCCAAAAACAAAAGCAACATAATCCTCGCTTGTTTCCCATTTGATCCTCTACCTTCGTTCAAGTGGGGGTTTACTATATCTAACTCTAACAGTATTGTACCGTTTAGTAGAATAGAGCGCTCGGTCACAACTAAGCCAAACTTGAAAAGTTAAACGATGGATTTGAGGAGACTTGAGGTATAAAGGTATGAAAAGAAAATCCAAGAAACGATGACTGCTGAGAATATGGATACGGTTTTTAAGGTATACCTACTGCCAAGGCCGTAAACATTTTCTCGTATCCGTAGTAGGTTACCTACAACCTTCTTCACTTTGACAGAAAATTGGAGTTGAACGGAAGCTGAAAAACTGAAAGTCGCGTCCAGCTCTATCAAGACGAGAATATATCACCGTGTCAAACACGGATTCTCTTTTGAGATTTAAACATCTATATGTAAAACAAAACATATCTTGAATATCGTTGGTCCTGCACGTTTATCAAATTCAAACATTCCAAAATTTGAAGTCATCCTAAAACTAATGTTAACCGAATCCAAAGCAAAAAAACTGTTGTAAGGCAAAGGGAGCATGTAACCTAACATGTAACCATAATAAAATGTTAGCTCGCTATACTCAACAAAATAGAGTAATGATGGTAGAAGGCCTTCGATGATATTGTACAATTCACTGAATACAAAAATTATAAACTGTACTTTCCAATCCGCATCATGAAGAAAAGCATTAGATGGAAGTGAATAGCGAACTGTTTAATTATACAATCTGCACACGGAAAGAATTGTTGACCATGACCGTATCACTCAATTGTTCAAGAGGTTTAAGCTGCTCTCATATTTGTCTTAAACAATCATACTGGGGACACCCTTTATAAGAGAAAGCACTTGAAATTTTTTACTTGTGGTAACGCTCCTCGTAATTCAGTGGTCTTCAATATGCTAATCAAGATCAATTTTTTCTTCACCTTTAATGGCATATATGCACTATCAGGAGTTGCACAGCCCATTGTGGAATTGTGTTATCAAACATCTTGCATACATGTTTTTTATATAAAGTTATGAACAATCAGCCTTCACCAACCATTGAAACTCTTCACGCCCAAAATATAACTTAGTAAACTGCTTTCAAAGATAGAAAGTCTAACCTATGTCTCCTGATAGAACGATACCAATGCGAATTTTCAGATGGACAATATTCGTTGACTGTATCAGTCAAAAGCGAATTGAGCCATCAGCAAGATATGTTATCCCTTTTATAGGACGCTTTATACGTATCAGACCAGTGGACTTGATTGTGCCTTGGTAGCTGCTGTTATGAGAAATTATACTACTAATTCTTGCCTCCCTACACCCATTTAGATTATTTCATTTATGTAAAGCGACTTGAGATAACGTGGGTCGCTCAAATCGACCTATAGCATATTTCTTGATTCTCGACCTTAGGGTTTGTAAGTGACATCTTGAGTAACGTTGAATATTCTGCTGTCTCCGAGGTGCAGTTTACCCATTCCAATTTTATAACCAAGAAATGCAATTACTGTAAGCAATGTGAAAGCCTTGAGCTAGCTATTCCAAATTGGAAGAACCGAATCGATAGCTTCTTCACTCTCAGTTCCTCACAGACGTCGTCTAGGAAGTACGTTAAGCGAAGGAGGAGTTTTAAAAGGGCAGGACAACGGCAACATCGCCCACACATCATTCTTTTGGGTTAGACAAATATTCATTAAAAAAATTAAATGAGTGAAGAATGGAGCAAACATTTTCTGTATCTCTTTCTTCTCCCTGCTTCTCGAGAATACAACGCTCCTAATATTATCTTTATTCGTTGTTTCTTCTATATAATCACTTTTCTTTCGTTGGAGCATCAAGGAAAAAATAATTTAAACAAAAACATATCAGACCCTCATCCTTGTACCCAGTTACGAATTACGGTTATCATAGAAAACGATCATTCGCTTGTTACTGAAAACAGCATCAACTTCTATTTTTATCAGAATATTTTTCTTTCCCTTTAACCCTTACTTTCTTAAAATCTTTTTTCTGATCCCTTCACACCACATAAAGCACAGCATAGAATAGCTATCTCTTTTATACTTCATTAGTTTAACTATGTCAAGTGGTAAATTGTGTTTAACAAAAATGGAAAAGAAACTGTAGTTTTTCCAGGAACTAACGGATTTCATCGAAAAAAAAAAGATCTTTCGGAACAAGCAGAACTATGTTCAGACCGAGGAAATGAATACCCCTTTTGCTTACCTACAAGTTCAGATGTTTGGCAGGATGGATCCACTCAAAGCTTTGTCTGGAACAAAAAGTAAGGAATCCTTTTCAAAGCCTCGCAATGCTTGTTTTTCTGTATCGAAAATCAGACGAATTTAACACAATATCATGCACACGCCTATTTATAGGTATCCTTTCTATGTCGATTATGTAAGACTTTAAGTTGAGCAGCAGTAGCATGGTGAAGATTAAGCTTAAATTACTTTTCTTTGTTCTAAAATTTACTACAGGAACGATTAGATTTATACTTATACCACTACATCAAATTTGAATATATCAACGTCAAAAACTTTACCAATCTAGAAAGAAGAAGCGGAGGTATTGAAGTAACAGTAGACGATTCTTGGTTCTTGTCACCTTTACAGAATGGAGAGTCGAGTAAAAACTGGACCATGATGGGTTTCTATCTTCCTTCAAAAGCCAACCCAGCTGTAGAACTAGCCAGTCCAACTAGTATGTATCCTCGACCTTTTAACTTTACAGTTACCCGTAAGTATAGCATAGGAAGTCTTATTTATTAATCGTTCCTAACTCTTCTAAAATCTGTTTTTATGAATTTACATTTCTCTTAAACTTAATTACCTCGTCTCCTTAACAAAATGGACGGGTCCAATAGAACTCTCAAATTCTTCGAAAGATAATACGAATCCACTGTCTACAAACAGTAATAGCAACAACGATGGAAGCCGCTCACAAAATGGTCCTTCTTCTACACCCTCAACATCATTACCTGCATGGGCAATTGCTGCTATCGTGATTGGTATTATCGGTCTTCTCTGCGCAGCGGCAGCTCTCATCTGGGTAATTTTTCTATCACGGAATGGAAAAAACAAAACGCGACGAAATAACAAGCTGATACCGATCATGAAAAAGCTTCAAATCGATAATAACGATAATGCTTCCATGACTTCTAAGACATATATCACAGGAGGATTAGGAGGAACAGGAAATGCAATAATGACATCAATGGAGAACATATCGAGTGTCGGGTCACTTGCATCATCAAGGCCCTTTTCACCGCCTAATACTCCATTTGTACCAAATACGCCTCCACTACGGCCACCGCCAATACCATTATCGCCTTCTTCATCCACAAATGATTGGCATAGCTATCAATACCAACCTCAATCTGTGGCTATTGGTAGCAATAGCGGTAGCAATAGTTTTATAATACCATCCACAGAAGAGGACGAGGAACTACGAAGAAGACGCCTTGGTGAAGCCTTATTACAAAGACAACTAGCAGAAGATGGCACATCGGTTAAGCATGCTGGCAGATTAACACGCGTTAGAAGCTTAGCAGATATTAAAAAGAAAGCGACTATCGTCGAGTCAGGAATATCGCAAAGGCAGCATTCTATGTTATCGTCGTCATCATCTGTATCTTCCTGCACACCAACTACTGGTACTATGTCATCATCCCATCCATTACCACAATCACAATAGCATCAATCATCTGTCACAAATTACTAGAAAATACAACCCTGTCCATAAAACTTCTTTTTTAAAATTCATCTGATCCTTGAGT
The DNA here is from genome assembly GCF_025528875.1 of Mycotypha africana. Taxonomy (NCBI): domain Eukaryota; kingdom Fungi; phylum Mucoromycota; class Mucoromycetes; order Mucorales; family Mycotyphaceae; genus Mycotypha; species Mycotypha africana. The sequence goes on along the minus strand of NW_026515727.1, from coordinate 230,729 downwards.
TTTTTTTTTTTTTTTTTCTAGTTGTAATACTACTACTGCCACTATATTGACACATTACAACCAGCCTTTCCCATTTACTGTACAAGGCGAAGCGCTATACACTTATTCCACAAACAAGAAAAGAGCACTATACATACATTTTTGTTGAAACATGTAAGATTCCCTACAAGCAACTAGACAGCAATACTTTTTTTATAAAGAGCATCAGCCTCGTGATATAAAATGGGAAAGGATCAAATGACCGAAATTTGTCAGCCGCTTTTTCTTTTATTTTTGTTGACCATAATTTTTACATTCAATTGTTTCTTGGCGTACCTCTTTTTCTTTTATTTGAGTGTCTCTTCTTATCACTCGCACATATTTGAGTATATGACTTACGGTCAACAACAGCAACAAAGCTATGGTTACCCTCCATCTTCAGGTAGCCAACCATACCCTCCTACCCAACAAGGATACCCACCTCAACCTTTGTCATCACCACCAGGCTACTCGCAGCAATCAGGTTACCCGCCATCACCATCAAATTATCCACATCAATCGAGCGCTTATCGACCACAAACTAATATAGGTGGCTATCCTCCACCAACATCACCTATGTATCCTCCGCAACAAATAGAAGGGTATCCCCCACAGACAAGTGGTTACCCTCCTATTCAGGCTCGAGGAGGCTATCCTCCTCAGAATACATATTCTCCACTCTACCCGCCACAGCAACAATCATCACCGCCTTACCCACCCGTGACGCGCCCTTCCCAACTTTATCCACCGGCATCTCAACCAGTACCTTATCCTCCTTCTGGAAGTATGTATCCTCCAATTTCTCCTCCTCCTCCTCTACAACAATCTGGCTTTGAGCAAGAGCCTCCCAGTTATGATCATGCCCTACAAACCGACCCCAACAATCCCAGTAACAGTAAATCTGATTATAACAAAGTTTACCAGTTTGGAAAGTATAATGATGCCTCTTTGGATTCATTTGAACGAGGTGAAATGTTCATTCAAGCCTTTTCAGCTCAAATAGACACTTTTCCGGACCTTCAAGCCCAGGAGGTAGGACAAAAAGGACTTGTCAGATGTCTTCAGCTTGACGCTTCACCACAAAACAATGAGCTTTTTAAACACCCTAAAATGATGGTAAACGGTTCTCAAACACCATCTTATACCCTCCACGAACCGTTCAAAGTCCAATTCTGGCCAAACCCGCCCTATTACCCACCCGAAGACCTTGATGCAACTATTCATGCCACGCATCCCTTCTTAACGCTGAAAGAATATAACGCTGAACGCCATCGTCTCCACAGTTCTTCAGGTCAAGAACATTATTTTGAAATGGTAGTAGAGGACAAACTACCACAAACCGTGCTGGCCATCGGATTGTGTACACGACCTTATCCCATTTTCCGTATGCCCGGCTGGAATAAGTTCTCAGTAGGTTTCCATAGTGATGATGGACACAAGTTTTGTGATGATGCTACGGGTGGACAACCCTTTGGTCCCAGTTGGGGTAAAAAAGGGGATGTGATTGGATGTGGATATAGTCCAGAATACGGGAATGTATATTTTACAGTGAACGGGATGATGGTCGGTCAAGCTTTCACAGGTTTACAAAGACATTATTATTACCCAAGTATAGGCGCTGACGGACCTGCTACTATCTCTGTGAACTTTGGTCAACAACCGTTTAAATATAAGGTCAAAAATTGGATCGGTCAATACATCTAGAGAAGATTCAGGTTTCCATGAATGAAGGTGCCTGTACAGAGTCGATATCGCTCTCAGTATCTTCCCATCTTTTATTTTCATTCATCATAAGCTTGAAGGGCTATAACTTGTAATTCGTAATATGTAACAGTAACCTCATCGTACACGTTAACTTCATATTTTGCATAACATTAAAGCATAAAGCATCCTAAATCCTACAGTAAAAGAAGTGCTTGCACATCATTTCTTCTGACATTTATGGATGTTTTTTCTGTTTGGATGGGCTGTAGATCTTCGTTTGTAAAATGTTTGTGTATTTGTGTATAGAGCTTTTACGTGTGTGAGTGTGCGAGTGTGTGTGGGTGTGTGGGTGTGTGCGAGTGTGAGAAAAGATGAGGGTGCGTTTTGTACGTAATATAGAAGATAAATGAAACTAAACTAAAGGAAGAAAGGAAAGTTACACCGTACTCGTATATATAAAAGGTATGTTATCTTTGACCGTTCAAAAAAAAAAAAGCCTAATATTGCTTGTTGTCAGTTGCGTTTACTGTTTGGTATCGGAAGAAGCATTATTGCTATCTGATTCTGAAGAAACCAAAGGGCTTTCTTTGACTGGACTGGCTCCGGGCACCGAAATTGGATTAGAATGAGGGATAGTGTCAGGTGAAGGGTGCTCTGAGCCTATCGACACAGGTTCTTTTCCTGCTTTAGAAAGTGCATAGTCCCCAGAGTCGAAATATTTACGTTCCTAATAATGAATGTTAGAAGGGAGTTAACTACAAATCGCATACCTCAAACTACTGTCAAGCTAACATAAAAAGAATATACCTTCAGCTTATGTCCCAAAAGGTCTTTACGATCGGGGAGTTTACCGTACATGCGGAGCAACTTACGTTCCTCGTCACTTAACGACTACAATGAAGAAAATTTAGCAAAACAGATCGCAATTTCAGTCATAATGGAAGCTAATCTTGTCAAATAGTCAAGAAAAAGTGTCCTTACACTAATGTCAACCTTATTTTGTTGTGCTGGGTTCATTGAATAGCGTGTATGTGCTGGATAAGTATAAAGTAGTTGTAGAGAAAGGAAAAACAGAACTTTTCTATAAAAATGAAAGAAGTGGAACAGAAAGCAAAAATGGTAAACGGGGTTTTTTGGCTATTTGCACACCTTTTTATCAAAACATGGCCGAACTTTTTGGAAAGCTGAAATGCTGCATTATTTAAAAAGTAGCGTCCAAAATTTAGGGCTAAGTTAGCAAGTACAATAAGCAAAGAGAAAAAAAAAAAAAGTAAATTATTTGAAAAGTATATACATGTCCTTCCGATTGTGATACTAATAAGACACTTACCAGGTATTCTCCAGTATCGTACTTATTTTAACGCGTTGGCAAGCTCGTCAACATTCATCACTGTTATCATCTTGTCTTTTTAAATAACATCAGGCATATAATAACGCATACAATTTCGACCATCAGCTTCTTCACCGCAGAAGGATATTTGAGTGTAAGTGCTAAAGTGTAAAAGACGTTGAATAATAGAGAGCATGTTTAAGCAGGCAGCAGCAGCCTCACCATTTCCATAACTCAGTCCAGCCGCAGTCTGCTGGCAAACTTATTTATACACCTTGAAAGCCATGAATCTTAACGCAGATATGGATTAATATCCTGTAAAGGCAGAGTTTTCTGTTACTCTACCTATAGATGTCAAATACCGCAAGGATGACAGAACGTATTTCTGTAAGCCTCATTAAACAATACAATGCTTAGCTGCTCTTCTCAAAAGCTTTCGTTAACACTTAGCTATCTTCGAGCTATTAAGTGCCGCAAAGCTTTGGCCCCATATTTTTTATATCCATTTTAGAAATGATTGTTAAGTAATCACTTTCTTTCCATTGCACGGCTTGAAATAAGAAGCATAGGACGCAAACATTGATATTATATTTACCAAAGCCATCAAAAAGTTTGGTACTATTTTACTGATATTCGCTCTGAAGTGATCAACGGGTATGTTGTGACCATTATTGAGATCACAAAATTGAAAGAAAAAACGATAGATTCACTCTGGAGATGGATTGTTAGACGACATAAAGTATAGTTGCAAGGCACAACATTTAAGAAAGAGATGAGCAATGTAAAAGCGTTTGCTTTTTTACTTCGGACATACGCTAATATTTCTGAGAAAAGAGGAAAGGCTGGATGTTCCAACTAGTTGACACATGGTTTGAATTGAAGGATATTTTGTAACATACAAGGAATCTCTTCTGAATCTTTGAGGGAACTAACTTTCAATATAAAAGCAGCTGACCATAATAATATTTACATAAAACGTAATCTGTTGATCATCTTTATTAAGAGTTTATATAATTATAATACAGTGTTAGAGCTCCTTAAAGAATAAAGGATTCATTCGTGTGTAGTACATCTGAGTATCATTGCTCGTAGATAATTTTTCTCAAAAAAAAAGAGGGTAAAGTTCAACGGAGGAAGAACAAGAGGATACTTATGCAACAGGGAACCTTTCCTTTTAATGTCATTCGTTTTTACGTGTTCTTATCTCTTCAAGTTGTTGCTCTAATTGTTGTGTATAAGCAGCCAAGTCGATGTTTGGAGGCTGGACTTCTACACATCGCACATTGACTAACGCATGAGCCATATATTCCACGCGCAAGCTTTGTGTTATTCTAGGATCTGGCAGAGAAGCCAATTCTTCCAAACACCTCGCAGCTTCAATATAATTGCTGTGAATACGATAATAGCGCCAAAGAAAGTCGAGACCAATCTTGCGATCTTTTACATAAGTCATGAAATAAGGTATCAGATGAGGTGAATTAAGTGGAATAAGCTCGTCCAGTCTGTTTTTCTGTTGAAACCAATCGTACAAACAATAATGGAAAAGTTCATCATCACTTTGGAATGCTGTATCATATAGATTCTTGATGTAAAGGTTGATATCGGCAATAGGAAGTCTACCTTCAGGAACACGGTTGTGAAGTTTTATCAAGTCTGCATCATTCAAAACTGTGAAAATAAATTGATAGGATTGGGCACGGGCATCCAAAAAGCGGTGACTCGATTCATCAGGTGTGCCCGAAGTTGGAATATCGCTGTTCCTGGAATGCATGGATTTATATGCAATCAAACCCTGATTTTGGGGATCGACTCGTCGTGCGCGTTCAAGAGCAAGTTCTATAGCACCAGCATGAAAAGCGCACTTCAGGTAAACGTCTCCAATAGCATTCAATTTCTGATCAGTGATTGTATCAGCGGTCATCTTTAGGTGATATAATGACTGTTTCAACGAATATCCCATTTCGTAATCTGTTTCTTCGCACAATGCCTGTCTAACATATTCTATACCCTTTATGAAAAGAAAGCAAATAAGAGGTGGGGCTGGTAAACAACATATACGAATTAAAACATTGAACCTTTTCCCTTACCTTGAAGAATAGCATATCACTTTGTCCGAAAAATGAGCTGCAAAACTTTTCTAGATGCCTGCTAACAATATCGAAACCTGCATGGTTGTGACTTGAGGCATACTTTACAATAGCAGCAATAACAAGCTCACGAGTTAATTCGCGACCTTTAGGGTTAGTAAGGATTGTATTAAGGTCCAAGTCTTGCACATTTTTTTGTTGATCAGGCGTAAGGCTACATTTTATAAGTAGGTTAGAATGACAAGCTTTATAAACGAATATTTTAATAATCTTGCTACTTTACTAGTCACTACTGATTTGTTGAACATTTGAATCCAAGACGAATTGTATGAAAGCAATCGCTTCAATGCTTTGTATAAGTAGCAGATAATTTTCATGGACTGATTTTTGTTCAGCCTAATCAATAATAGATTCAAATACAAAAAGGTGTCAATAGTCACTAGCAACAATAAGTAAAGGTAGCTATCGTCTATATTTACCAGTTCTAGTAGTACAGTATTTCGATTCAATTGAATTTTGGTATCAGACAAATCATTCGTATCATAGAAATTAGGGTTGCTGACGGCCATAGTAAAAGAAAAGCATTAGTCTCTTATATAGCGAATGTAAATGTAGCAGATGTCAGTAAAATATCCATTTTCAATACCTTTCGACAAATGCTTTCAATTTTTTGAGATTCATTTGTGTATTGAAAAGTGTGCTTTGTGCTTGTGTAAATAATTTCTGAGCAGTTATATTGTCTCCACTATTTATATGGTGTATAACAGTGTGAGTGTTCCTCTTCTTCTTCGCCATTGTGGTTATAAAATCTCTTACCAATCAATAAATGCTTTCAGTTTCCACGCAGGAGACATGATACGGGCCAAGTAAAGTAGAAATCCATCATGCTTTCCACTATATGTAACATCTGTTTGTCCAATCACTCTACCTAAATGATTGCCAGTGATTTGCGTTGACACTGAAGCTGTAGGTACACCGCCAAACTCGAAAAATAATTCAGAGGCTTTGGCAACCACTTCATAAATATCACTAGCACAAACAATGGATAAACACATAGCACAGGCTTCTACTTGACCGTAGCGCTCAAAAAATGCCTGAATCGCCTTTGCATTAACAGCTAGTGGTTGTCCACGTGTTTCGACAATAATATCATGTAATATATCGACGGGCCTTAACTTTGTGTAAAATAGAACGGCTTCAGTCGTTAAGATAATAAAGCGACGAGGAGGATCTGCTAATTGCTGAGAAATTTCTTTCAGATAATGCTTTCCGTAACGTTCACGATTGTCCTCTGTGACAGTAACAACAGTTCGAGCTTTTAAATCAAGGGCAATATCTGTTTCTAAATATGGTTGTCTACTCATAGTATACTGCTTATCAGATTAAATGGGCTATTAGTAAAGCAAGAATTATTCATTCGTTAAAGTGGATAAATCCAAATGAAAGCTTCTTTCTTACCGACAAGGAACTGCTTGTATTGGATTGCGGTTGACCTGGAGTAGGCATTGATGCAGGCTTCTTAGCTGCTGTTGCAGTTATGCGAATGGTGTTGAACTCTTCGTTTTTTGGATTAATAGAAATAGCGATACCGCAATCGTAATAGGTGTTGGTATACATGAGAGCGTAATCGCCAGCAGAACGAGGCGGCTCTGGTGGTGGAATTCGAATAAATCCTAACTCTAGGGTATTTGGTTCCAAAGAAACATTTGTTGTCGTTGTTGAAATAGATATATTAGGTGGAGTGTAACGGAAAGAATCTTTCCTGTGAGTAAAATATAATCGAAATCCAGCGGTGGTTATTGCCATTAGATGGGCCTTTTTTGATTCCTTCTCTGAAACAATGTGGATAGAATCGATGATAAAATCTGATGCATTGAATATTTTTGAATGCTGTCGACACATTTGGATAGCATTATCCGCAATTGTGACATGTTTGTGAATGGATCTAAATGATCTGAAACTGCCTCCTAAATAAACAACCTATTTCATTAAATGGTTAGTTGGCCTTGCAAATCTATAAACAAGTTTTAAGTGATCCTTATTCTCATTACCTCAATTGCATTGTTTTCATAAAGTAGGTATAACACTTTTCGCTCATTGTCAATTGCCATCGATTTGATCGGCTCTGTTGTGTACGCGAAAAAATATCCCCTTAATGTTAGTCTTATGCTTTTAAAAATGGTTCAGCTTACTTTAACAACATTCTTACGTGCTGCTTCTGGCCGAAGGAATCTGGGTGTATAAGTAGGTAATATTGCATCCAAAAAGCGGCTAGTCTTGTTGATCAATTTTAATTGTTTTCCAGCCCAAGAGTCCTACATGTAATTTCAGGAGTCAATATTACGCTTTCTCCTTCGCTTCCTTCTATTTTTCAGCCAGATAATCGATCCACTTACATCGTAATACGCTTCGTATAAGGAACCTCTACGTCCAATCATAAAAATACGTCCATCGTCTGTACCTTCTATATGCTTCATCTGCTCGTCATCTGAGGAGACTTGCAGATTTGTAGCATAAAGATTGATTCTCATAGGTGCTTCATTGACTTCAACTGCGAGCAGAATGACTTGAAGTGGGGTCGATACCACCAAAAGATACTTGATATGATCTTGAAAAATGTTAGGTCTTGGCTTAACAAGGGCACAATTGACAATAATCTGATCTTGATCAGAATATTCATATACTTCATTTCTATGGTAACAATGCTACCGTTAGTTTTCCATACTCAAGACTTTCTTGTTAACGTATTTTCCAAGAGTGATTTTTACGCGTCTGTAAGACTCCAAATATAAAGATTGTTATCAATTGCAATCCAAGCTCTATTAATCTCTGGAAATACACCACATTTTGTATAGCACTGTGCACCTTCTATGTGTTATGGATGATTTGTTCGGCTTATTAAATTTGGTCAGACTTTCGTTATATCAGTAAATAAAACCATACCAGTAACCCTATTTGTCAGCCTAGAAGGAATTCTTATCTCGTTTGTGAGTTTGAACTCATCGTGAGCTGAAAGCAAAGGAGCCATGTAATTGCTGGATGGCCCACCTGTTTGAATTATCAATATGAATGAACAATGTTTCGACATCAGTAAACATTCCTACTATCTGTATATATTTTACTGCTCAATCGTTACATTACTTGGTAATAGAGTAGCTAGATCAACCTGTTCCTGATCACGAGCGATGACTTGCTCAATGTGTTTGGCAGTATTCATAGTTGATTCGAGTCTTTCCGCTGATGGTTTGGAAGGATGCAAATCATTCATTGTGTGCTCTTAATTGCTGTTAATTTCCTTTTTTGAATTATGAATAAATGTTCAGGTGTGTACGTATGGGTGTATCTTTAACAAAATAAGTCGCAAAATATGAATTTTTCCAAAAATTATGCTGGAGCAAGAGTAAAGGAATGTTGGACGCGAATGTAAAAGGTTAAAAAAAGGGTGTGCGCACACAAATTTGACAACACGAACTGACTGTGCTTTTGAACAAAAGTCACAGGAGATCGGCTTACAGAAAATGGAATCTATTCTGCTACGCTACTCATTTGCGCCATTCATTATTACTAGTGGTATGCCATACAGTTAGTAATTTATTTCTGTCGAATCCCTCGAATCCCGGCAAACTCTTCTTCTACAAATACTTTTCTACGTCTTCTGAACCATTAGTATACCGTACCATTGATTGATTTCCTTTTTAGCAATAATGAAAAAAAAGACCCAACAAAGAGCGTTATGAGGATATTGGAATATTAGGCGCTTTATCCATTCTATTCCTTACGATATTGCACTACAGTTCACGTCAAACAGATACTTCGCAATTTACAGCCTTACTATACTATTGTTCACCTTAAAAAAATATTATTTAGCAATAATACGTTAAATAATACGTTAAGAATATTGTCCAACAGCAACCAGCTAAATTTGCTTTAAATTTTGCTACTTCTTAATGAACAATTCTGTTCTACAAATATTGATACTGTCAATTGTAGACGGCAGATGGCTTAAAGTATTGAAATATTACAAGACTCTTAATGTTAATCACATGTTTATCAACTTATATCTAAAGATTACTTGTGTACGTTAATAATGATCAAAACCTTACACATTTTTTACTAACTTTTGATGATGGCGGAAAGTCTGTAATGATTCAAATAAGTGACCGTTGCGCATGACCAATCTGTTCCATAATCTGCACAAGATATTATCACTACATTTTTCCTTATGTGTGTGGGATTTCCTTTAGAGAAGCATCTAAAAAAATTGAACTTTTCATAAACAATTCTTTCGCGCTTTAAACTGCTAGTACGGAAGTTGTTGGATGACATTTTGGTAAAAAATAATATAAATTGGTGTATTTGACGAACAAAAAGAAGGTGGTTGGCAGGTTAAGGTTAATCAATGCACTGTAACATTTTGCGGTAATCAATTACGTTCTGGCATTTACAAATAAGCAATTAAATAATCAAATGCTGACGCTATCCATAATTTTTTCAGTAAACAAGCCATTCGCTAATGAGATAAATAGCATTCAAGTCGCCTCACAGCTTAGATCATTGATAGACTACAGTGGGAATTGCATTGGCAAGATAAGGCTAGTTAAGTCTGTACCTCTACAGTTTCTCTCCTTCATTATTCGCTTTATCTATGTGATTGTCAACAGATATTCGCCGTCGCATGTTCATCCCATTTACCTACACACACTTTAACAATTATCAAATATCAACCGATCTGAGGAAGCAGCGCAGATAAACCATACGAATAATAAAAAAAAACAAAGGGCAATTTATTATCAGAATAGAGAACTGCTTGATTCCGAAGTATCCAATCTGTTAGATGTTTACTTTCTTTGCTTTTGAGCAAGGAAATCTGAGAATTCTTGATAAGGACCCTTGGTGTATTCAGTTTCTTCCCAGAGATCAGGAGTCAAGAAACCGTAAGTATTACCAATGGCAGCGAAAGTAGCCTTGATGAAGTTACCCAAAGTACGGGTAGAACCACGAGAGGTAGTGTAACAATCAGTAATACCGGCTAATTGAAGGACACGCTTAGCGGTAGGAGAGGCGACAATACCGGTACCACGGGGGGCAGGGACAAGACGAGCCATGACAGAACCACAACGACCACTGACCTTGCAAGGAACAGTGTGAGGTTCACCAAGGTTGTTACCCCAGTAACCACGACGGACAGGGATAATAGAGAGCTTGGCCAAGATGATACCACCACGAATGGCCGTAGCAACTTCCTTAGCACACTTGACACCAAGACCAACATGACCGTTTTCGTCACCAATGACAACGAAAGCCTTGAAACGAGTACGTTGACCGGCAGTGGTTTGCTTTTGAACAGGCATGATCTTCATGACTTGATCAGTGAGCTTAGGAAGGAAATAATCAACAATTTGGTATTCCTTGATAGGCAAAGAGAAAAGGTAGATTTCTTCAATGGATTTGATCTTGTTAGCCTTAACGAGACGACCGAGTTTGGTGACAGGAACCCATTCGTTCTTTTCTTCTCCACGGCGTCCACGTCCACGTCCACCACGTCCACGTCCACGTCCGAATCCACCACGTCCTAAAGTTTGAATGAAAAAGGAATGTAGATTATGTCAGAAATTGCATCATCTAATTGTTGTTGTTGTTGTTGTTGAATGGACGTCAAAGTCCATTGACAGATTCGATAATTACCACGAGAAGCACCGGCCGTTGCTGAGTCAGCCATACTACCAAATTAACATCAATAATTACATCCATCAGTTCATCCATTCATCTAAATACATCCTTTGATAATCCATCGTTGCTGATCGTGCATCTTTGTGATACTCACTTTAATACTATAAATGAAGAAGGAACTACCTATTACCTTGCATCCAGTTTTACTTATCTGAGCACACCTGCTGCAGAGCAGTACAAAGATCATCCGCTAGAGCCTTTCCGGACGGAGATTGAATTATCCATCATAAGAGGGCTGGCAAACGTACAGGCCTGATGTTATTTGAAATTGACTCCTCGTCTCTCGGTTATGACAGTTCTGGCTAAGAGCTAACAGTTCTAGGCTTAACCATCCTAAATAGAGTTATCGCTTGCTACTCCTCAGATAGATAACAAGACTCGTCTTTTGCTATCTTACTGCATTATTGTAATGACTATTTATTGACCTATAGCTCAAATTCTATACAGTCGATGGCCATACAGAGATGCTGCAAATATTGTAAATGTGTATTCTAAAAGCACCATGTACATAACAATTACTCTGCTCAGAATGGTTGCTCTATCTTAGGTTACACAGATAAAATATCGCCCTACCAGAGCCCATTTGGTAGTACTTCATTATGTTTTTCTATTTGCGACGTTAGAAAAATTTACCCAAGTCATCTTGGAAGAGAGTTCCGCCCGTAAAGGTGGGAACCGAGAAAACAGAATGTCAATAAAAAGCAGCACACGGATGGCAGAATTCAGATCAGTTATAGCAAAAAATGTGTATATCGAGATTATTATCTAACGTAACACAGTCAAGGGAATTTATATACGAATCTGTCCGTATAAGATCCAGGCTTGCATCTTTTCAAATTCCTATCAACAATCATTGGTCTCTAATATCACAATGGGTAGCATACAATTTTGTGCCCTTACTACTGACCAGGATGGCTGAAAGTTAAGAATTGTATTATGCCCTGAATTCAGGTACATCCTTTCGTCCATTGAGGTGTAATTAAAATAAAACGCAATCATATATACTCACGCTTCTTATAAGGTTGTTGTACAGATGGATATGCAATTTATACGGGATTTTATACATATAATTTCTGCAACTCAAATTTTGCAAGTAGGCTTGAGATATTGTTAAAAGACCCATTACACATAGCCTCTATATAACACAGGTACTACGAAATGTAAACGATACTTTCACCCACAAATAATAGTAACTACTGTAGTACACATGACAAAGAATTTAAAGTTCTTGGCTTCCTGATGGCCACTTACGCCCCACTTACAAACACACACACATTCTATATCAGAAAGCTCAGATAGATAATTGAAAGCCTCTAATATGGAAGCTGTTAGTCATGTTAGGAAAAGAAAGGGTCCTTGTATCTATTCACAGACTGGCATGTCGCCCGAGTGAGAACCGGTGCTCTCATGAGAAACCTCCTCTATATTTTTGGCGTACCTCACAACTCTCTTGTGGGTTATTCAGTAAGTTTTTACAATCTCAACCATACACAATTTGATCAACCATATTCGATTTACTGGAACGAGTAAAGAAATCGTCAAACTAAATCAACAGAATTAAGCTTTTTTCCCCGTGAAAAATAAACGAATGAGATTAGACGTTGCACGAGCACTATGGGTGGGGGTCGATCCTCATTGAACGAAATTATAGAGATTCTAACTTTACAAAATATGAATGGTCAGGAGAGTTATACCAGCGCGCGCGACGAAAACAAGCGTCGATAGCAACAGCAGGAACGTATTAGAGCATGCAGCAGCCGTAGCAGTAGCAAGTAGTGCTTTTTTTTTTTCTTTTCTTTCTCGTTTTACTTGCTTTCCCATTCTTCTATTCACTAAGTGTATAATTTACGCCTCTCTTTTATTAAGATCAATCTTTTCCAAATTTGAACAGACAAAACGATTTACCAACGAATAGAAATTGCTACACTGATACCTCCACTCCTCATCAAAATAAATCACTGCGAGTTACTGTTATTATGGGAAATGAACATTCTAAAGCTGCATCCGTCTTGAGTGTTGAAACAGAACGGACATATCCAACCATTCTATCAAAACGATCCACCTCATCATCAAACCATTCGTCTACCAGCACGATCAAAAAACCATACACAGGTAGCTTTTTCACCAATCAACACATGGGCGCTTCTATGCCACGTACACCGAAGAATACCAAAACTTCTATCAACAGCAATCGAACAGGCAGTAGTAATCCTACTACTCCAAGTAGCATATCAACAAAGCCTGTTACATTCAATTATTTTGAAGCAGCAGCTGTCACTGTTCAACCTGCAAAAAAATCTCCTACGGTACATTCTTCCAATTCGTCTACCAGATCTTCATCTATAAAGTCTTCTTCTGTTGCATCCTTACATCATCATCCAAGTACCAAGTCATCCATAAATTCCAACGTATACCCCCCTTCAACCAATACTACTACTACTACTACTACTACTACTACGCATTTTAGCAATAGAAAACGGTCTTCTATCACATCTACTATTAATTCTAATAATAATAATACGATATCCACTAGTGAAGCACCTACTATTGTACAACAACACGATCAACAACAGTCAAATATCACGTTCAAAACCAACACGTCCAATATCTTGGACGCAGATCCTTCATCCAATTATATAACACTGAATAACAAAACGTTTTGGAAGAGTCATACTACACGACATTTTATGCTCCCTTGTGATGACGACGAATCAGATAGGCTAATGACTATGGTAGAGACTCAAACGCAATGTATCTTTCTTCATATAACGAATTATTTCAACTAACTCGTTTAAATAGCATTATATCCTTAAAGCGACATTTCATGGCAACTTTATTGCACCTGTGCAGCATCTTTTGGAGTCACCATTGACGTTGAAGGGCAGTACCAAAGTATTAGATATAGGTTGTGGACCTGGCACATGGTATGTTAAACTATAGTATTACAACTTGTTACTATTATTATCCCATAGATAATGTATATCCATAAAAAAATCAGACCATTTTCGTTCAAGATTAAATGCACGCCCCTGATATTTGCTTTTCAAATTTCAAACTATTCTAATCTTTCATATTTCTGTTAAAAAAAAAAATTAGGATTTTGGAAATGGCTACAGAATTCCCAAATGCAGGTAAAATAGAGCATAACTGTGTGAACCAAAAAAAATAAATAAATATAACAATTAAAGTAAAATTTAAATGTTTATCTTTTTAGAATTCTACGGCATTGATGATTGCCCTCTCTTTCCAAGCCATATAAAGCCTATTAACTCACATTTTAGATTACATAACATATTCAAAGGATTGCCGTTTAAAGATGCTGAATTTGACTATATCCATATGCGGATGATGATTTACTATTTCTCACCAGGAGAGTTAGCTTTTCTGCTGAATGAAATTGGACGCGTATTGAAGCCTGGTGGATATTTTGAAATTGTGGATACAAATTATACCATTCGACATCCAGGTCCTGCTTCTAATAAGATTGTGAACATTGATTGTAAGTATTATATTCAATAATCTCAATAGCATCCTTCTTCAATGCCTTATGGCTCACGTTGTGTATCTTTTGTACGTAGTAAAGCACACGCTTCATGCTGCTTCTACTTCTTATCCCACGATTCATGCCACCAATATCGCTTCTGCTCCTAGTGAATCCACAAACAACCATCCTATCTTTAGCTTTCTTCTCCTCAATCCCAACGATGATGGCCATTCTTCAGGTAATTCCTTTATCGGTCGTTTTATCGACATATGCCAAGAACATGCTGTGTTGCCTCTGGGAGACTGGCCTGACAATGGAGACCCGAAAATTGCTAAACTTCACAGTTTGAATTTCCAGCTACTCTTGTCTTCTATCACAACAAATAATGTAGGTCGTAACAGCCAACGTATGCATATGCAGCAGACGACAAGTTGGCCACTAGTGGATAAAGAGACAATTCATACTATTCTCGATGAATGTGACCGATATCGGTCGTATTTGGATTGGTTCGCTTGTTACGCAAGAAAACCGCCCCTGGAAAACGAACAGATACAACAGAGTACCTTAGATTCTATCTATGAATTTGTAGAAGGATTTGTAGATGTTTAAATAAATGACTTGGCACAGATCTTGTTTATAAAATATTTATTGAATCAACTTTGTATGAAAAGCAAATTGTAAATATGATTTATGATTTGTCAGTGTGATAGAAAAAGCAAAGTATAGTAAAAAGAAATGATAGTGATAATATTATACTATACTAAAATGTTATAATAAAGAGATGCATTATATGTAAAATTAAGAAGAAAGTTTGGAAGTAAGAGCTTTATGAGCTTCGGCTAATTGAGTTTCTAATACTCGGATGCGGTCTTCAAGACCTTTTTCTTTAGAAGAAAGAGCACTCTTCTCAGACTCAAGCACGGCAACACGGGTCGTAAGTCTAGCATTTTCGCTCTCAAGCTCAGCAACTTTCTTTTCCAAATTCTCCATCTTGATAATCTTCTTTAGACGAGATCGACGAGCAGCATCTGTATTCTTTTGACGTTTCAAGGCAGCTTCATCTGTTTGTTGAGGACTCGTCATCAACTTGCGTTTAATACCCATATTAGTGGCAGGAACAGCAGCAGTAATAGGAGGAGAAAGAGTTGGAACGTTTAGAGAGCCACAAGCACCAGCAACTGTAGGACGGGGTGCAATAAGAACTGCATTACTTGTCCTGGGCATAATAGGTTTAGGGGTGATAGGCGCCAAACGACGGAAATGAGTTGCTGCTGCTGGTTGTTGTTGCACTTTGACAGGCATAGGTGGAGGTGTTTCTTGTGGTTGCTGTTGTGTATTACTAGCAAGGGTGCCGGTCAAGATATCAGGGAACAAAGCAACCAAAGCTTCAGCCGAAACAGGATCATCCTGTTGTTGCTGTTGTTGTTGTTTTTCTGATGATGTTGAACCGAGACTTTCAGCTGTCAAAGGTGGTGAGATAGGTAATAACTGAAGAATATCTTGCAAAAGAATATCAGATGAGTGTTGTTGCTTGAGGAATAGCTCAGCAACAGCATTACTGATCAGAGTCGGAGTAATTGTTGAAGAGCTAAACCAATCATCATCAGCTAAAATGGGAGGTGACGAAGCAGATGAAGTTGAGGAATGGATAGAAAGAGCAGGAGTTGCTGTTGGATTGTTCAAAAGCTGAGCAAAGACAAGCTGGTCTTGCTGAGACATGAAAGCATTGCTGCTACTACCACTAGCATTAGTATTGTTGCTGTTATTGTTGTTGTTATTAGTGGTAGTAGCGAAGAGATTCTGGTTGTATGTTGTAGTAGACATGTTCATTTTTATATTTTTTTCCTTTTAATCGATTAAGAAAAATTACTTGAGTGGCGCGCTTGGGATAAATTAGACTTTCTTTCTGGTGCAGGTTGAGGGTTCGTCAGTAGTATAAGAGAAAAATGGCTTGAAGGTGGGATTACAAAAGAACATTTTTTGACAGTTACAATCAAAAAACATGTTTAACAAATTTAACAAAATATCAAATATTTAACAAGTTTAACAGATACAGATATTAGGGGATGGTCAAATAACAAACGGGAAACACGATAAACAATTTAAAAAGCAATCATTTTAAACAGATTCTAATAGTTCTAAAGGGTAGTTTATAGAGATAGGTTTAAAAAGGGTTTAACAGCTGTTTATCGAGTAGAGAAAAAAAGAACAACAGAATTAAAGAAGGGGGTCAAAGATATAGAAAGATTGGCAGCAAAAAAAATTTCAAATCGTCTTTTGATTGGCTAACAAAGTATTGCTCACATCTGAAAGTAAAAAGTGATTGGATCATTACTTTACTGTTACAAAGATTGTGTTCAAGGACAGAGCGCAAGTGCAAAGCAATATTTTTATTGGGGATGTCTGACTTAATTGCTTTGACAAAGGTAATTTCGCAAGCCTGTGCTACTACAGCGTTGGCAAAGTGAAATTTCTGTATTCTGCTTATTGCTGCTGCAAAAATGTTAACTCAGGGAATCCTGTTGGATGGTCTTATTTGAGTTCTCACTAGGATTTCGAGATATAAGTCTGCGAAGTGAGGCATCTTGCCTTGTTGAAGACTCTAAAGGGTCAATGATCTGACAACTGGAGATGCTGCGATCTTTGTTTCGTAATAAGAACATGTACAACTTTATGAGCTTTTCGTGCTGGATATAATTTGACTTCCTTGGGTTTACACTCATGTTGACGCTCTCTAGCTGTCCTTTCTCCAATATTGTATTGATTATAAACTGCCAACTCTAGCAAAACCTCTGTCCTGCGATCAATTGTGAATTGCTTTGAACAAATTTTTATGCTGTATTCAACCTGTAAATTTCAATAAACAGCAAAGAAAAAGACATCCTACTGCTTCAAATAGTGGTAGTCTTTCCTCGCTTGCAAAAAAGCAAAAAAAAAAAAAAAAAAAAAAAAGTCGCCGAGTCGGCTTACAATACACGATTTTCGCTAATCGACAAAGCAAAACTGTAAAAGTTGGGCCAACCTGAAATGATTTGGCTACGCAGGCTTGCTTTGTTGCTTATTAACCAAGACTATATAAGGCACTTTTGCACATCCAGCACCGATGCTTCAATTACAGCTTCTTTAAGGAAAGAAGGCGACGGTGAATCATGCACATGATTGAATTCAGTAACCAATTCCATTAAAATTGAACGCCGACACCAACGGAAGCAGCGTTATTATGAGCAAAGTCAAGAAACAGATCAACTCTGCAAAACTCCTTGTCAATGGTTCGAAGGCGGCATAGTACAAAGTCAAAAGGTGCTAAATTTATTTCTATAGCTACCGCAAATTTGGAGAGAACCAGTAATGAATCTCTACACATTGCTGAGGCATACGTCTTGCTGAACGATTTTCCAACTGCTTTTGATTCGTTTTCTTAAAATGTAAGGTTGCTCTAATTTGTCATAAAGTTGGCGTTTTCTTACTAAACCAATGTCTTTTTTTCTTGCATCAGTGTCTGGACCGTTTTCAACCCAAACCAATGCATTCGCCGCTTTTAAAATTTTGAGAATAGAATGCTTCTTTTTGTATGGTTCCCACTTCTTCATTATGTTTAGCGGTGTTGTCATACGAACCTCTGCATTCGGTCGTCTTTCACTGCTAGACGAAGGCTGGCCCCGAAGCATGATTCCGTAAATTTGATCATACACCTCGGCCTGCCCAGCATCTTCGTCGTTTTCCAATAGATAGTCCTTATCGCCATCAATCTCATCATCATCTTCAAGAAATTCATCGTAAATTCCAAGCCTTGTCTCATCTTTAATAGTTTGGAATAGACTTGAAATTGTAGAAGAAGATGGTGAGCAAGAAGGCGAATAGAGGGTATCAGTTATTGCAGTGGTTGCAGGGTTGCACGGATTGGGTATAAAGGAAGCATCTTCTCCAGCTTTTTTGCCAGTGAAGTTTTCATATAGCAGAGAATCGGAAGCAGTGATATTTACAAGTTGCAGATTGCTATCTGTTAATGAAGGATGGGCAGAACGTAATTCATTATTTACAATAGGTTGCGCAGCTGTCGTATGTAAAAGACCATCATACGATGGATGGTCTTGAATATCCAAATCGAAATTTCTACCCATATCCTCATCTGTATCTGTAAAGATTTCGTCCATTGAGTCCGCTGCTGTTTCGACAACTGCCATGTCTTCTGTTTTAAAAGCTTCTTCTTTAAGAGCGTCTGGTAATAATACAGCACCGGATTCTGTATTACAATCAGTCGATCCCACAACTTCATCTTCTGCCATAACCTTTTCCTGCACTATTTCCTTTTCTTGTCTGCCAATGAAGGCTTTGGCTTCTTCTGGAATATTAATCTGAACAATTGCTGCTTCAACTTTACAAAGTTTTATTGCATCTGGCTTATCATTCACCATGTTCTCTTGAGTTGTTTCGGTTTTCACGTAAAAGACTTCTGAATCAGACCATTCTTCATTTTCTGCAAACCTTTTTGTCACGGTTAAATCAGTAACAGATACACTTGAAGTATCAACACTGGTATTGTTGTCTTCTTTATAGGTGGTTGATGGGGTGTTTGAAGCAAAGTCGCTTTCCGTTTGCTTGTTTGCAGGTTCATTCTTAGCAATGATAAAGTTATCATTATTGTCGTTAACGTTAGTCTGTTCACTTTCGATCGTCTCCATGTCAGGCACCTCCATTTGAACGGCTTTACTTGAGGTATTTTGCGTGGTTGATATTTGTTCTGCTAAGACCGCATGGGTATTTGTTAATGTTGTAGGCTGCAATAAATCTACCTTTGACTCTTCTACTGCTGGTTTGTCTGTAATGGATGTATTGTCGTTCAACTCGCCATTCTCGTTTTGTCTGTTATCTGAACCTTGTAATTTTACAGTTATTTCCTGCTCTGCTTCTTCCTTCTGCGCCAGATGTTCGTTCAAAATATTCGATGAGGTAATATCAGCCTCTTTCTCAATTTGAGTGGCTTCTAAAATATCACTATAATTCGTTCTTCCTTGTAGGCCGAATGAATGATCATCATCAATCAATGGATTTTCATTGCTTGATAATTTGTTTGCCAATGTCTGTTGGGTCAGTTCAACAGTATTTGCAACACTGTCAACGTTGAAAACTTCATTTTTCGCTGCTTCTTTTCGTTCGTCTCCCGCTGTTAGTATATTACCTTGATTACTCTCTGTTGTTGCTTCTGTCAAGATTGTGCCAGGTTTGGGGCTCTTTCTCTTTCTTTCTTCACCAATGCTATCTATAACATCTGTACAATCGTTATCATTATTTACGTTTCCCTTATGTTCATCCACACTGTCATCACTCGGAATAGTTGGAGATAGCGGTGAAGCCGACCTCTGGGGCTTTTGTTCAATATTTGCAAAAATAGGTGGTATAACCATAAAATTGCTCAAATCCGCCATCCATTTGTTGTTGTCTTTTACTGTCGTTGCCTCTAAAAGGCGTTCTTTATAGCTTTTGATGTCATTCATACTGTGTTTCTTTAGGGTCTCATTCAAATGTGGCACTTGCTTTCGGTCTCTGTCTTGAATAATAGTAGTAATAGCTGTAGTGGCTGTTGCTGTAGTGGCTGTCGTATTGTTTGTAAAGGGTGTCTTTTTGTTGATAGAAACTCGAGGTAATGACTTTTCAGTACTAATAAAACTGTTCATTTTACTATTATATGGTGAGGCATTCTCTTGTTGACCCCATAACTCTGTTAGAATGGTGCGATCGTGTTGTGAAGGCGCTGTGGTTGACAAGAACAATAACTCATCGGTTTTTAGTCGGCTTGTTCGAGTTGAGGAATTTGAGGATGCAGCAACTAAATCAGCATCCAAAATTTCTCGCCGTGGTAACTTGCGATTACGTTTGGTTTTAAGTTGGATCGTCATTAATAAAGCAAATGAAACTATATCTATGCAACCTTTGCAAAAAGTCAAATATGCCAGCTCCAATGAAGATACAGTGCTTCCACTGTCAATTGGATATTTTTTCGAAAACGTTGGTCACAGATTTGAAGTTTAATTGGTTAATTTTTTGAACTTCATTTGGTCATCTTTTCGAACTTCTGGTCACATTACAACGTCTAGTAGGCGAACGGACCTGCTGGCCTTCGTGTCAGGACAAGCCTTGTAGCTGAACTTCCCTCATGTCTGTTGTTAGCGATCGAACGGACCTGCTGGCCTTCGTGTCAGGACAACTCCCTGTAGAAAGCGAGCATCTATTGACGTCTGTGTCAGGTTTCTAAAGGACCTGCTGGCCTTCGTGTCAGGACAACTCCGTGTAAGAATCTGGCGGTTTACTGACCTTTTTTTTATTTTTAGGTTTGATATCGTCTCTGTAGCCTTAATGGCTTCTATACATTTGCTTGGAAATGAAATTGATTTTTTCTCTTAAAAACCGACTTTTATTTTATTTTTAGTGATGTAGCTATGCTATTCCTTTTTGTAAGTATACCCTGAGTTCGGCTGTTACTTGAAATGCCATCTACGGAAACATAGGAGGTTTATGGACAATCTCTTAATCTGTAGCAGCTATTGTCTAGCTTCTATTGATCTCATATGCATTCATTAGTTTTTTTGTTTTTTTTGAAAATAAAGCATGTTAAAATGTCACTAAAAATACATACAATTTACAAATTAAGACTATGAGAATAATACAACTGTTTAAAATGAGATATAACATATATTATGGAAGGGGAATAATGAACTTTATTGGAAAAATAAAAGGTATAAACAAATGATCAATGATAAGATTGATAGAAGCAATTGTATCTCGTTCTATCAACTGTTTTCTCAGTAATTGCTTTAAGTACTTTAGGTTCTAAAGTACCTAAAGTACCATTGTTACTGTCTGTAGCTGTTCTTGTTGATATGTTAACTTTAGAGTAACAGTTAGTATAAATTACTTCTATTACATTATATAAACGGTCGAAGTATGGAACTAACTGCGGTAAGTGACCAGGGTTCGAAAAGATGACCAAATGAAGTTCAAAAAATTGACCAATTAAACTTCAAATCTGTGACCAAGCAACATACACCCAGCAGCACAATTTTTGTCTCCGGCACATCCTCAGTATTTTTTAAGGAGAATTTTTTACCCTTCAAGCAGGACTAGACTGGATTTAAACTTTTCTGCAACCTCTTCTGGCCTAGAAGAGAGTTTTTCAGATTTCAGCCTGCTCTGTCATAGTTTGGAGACTCTTACGAACAAAATGACGTCCTTATAGAATGAGAAACGCTGAGCATGTTGAGGCGATAACAGCGAAAGCATCCAAAAGACCCTTTTCTTTTATTATCATGTCGTATTTACTTCTTCACGTTGTTTAATGCTGTCAGTAAGTGCGTTTTTGAAGCCAAAGCAAGATTATTTGAGAATAATTTTAACAGCTTCATCACCATGTTTTCTCTTCTCTGCTAAAATATTCTCACAGCTGCTTTACATTTAAAGTATTAAAAGTACAAAGGAACTTTAATCCAAATTCTCAAAGATATCAGAAAACACTAAACTGGACGATTATATGACTTCTTAGATGCGGCTATAATGTTGAAATTAGGTGTCTAGGGAATATACACTCTTCTATTCGCCTTAATATGTCTATTTGGACTATCATGGGTCGAAAAGCCATGGTAATCACACCAAGCACGCGTATAAACGCATTGCGGAACAAGCCATATCAAAGTATACTTTTTTCTTTTTACAGCGCTATTATGCTCTTCTCTGTGATTATCTGATAAGTTCAATTTTCATACGCAAACATTGGATTATATACTGTATCTAACACAGCTACCTGTTAGTAAATTTCATTTATGACGCTGGTCACTATGATGGAAAGTTTTTGTTTGGAAATAGCACTAATTTGAGAGTCACATCAATTGTACATCCACATTTCTTACCGTATGCATATACAAATTAGATCACGTCTTCGGTATAAAGCGTGCTATTATGTTGAAAGCATTAAAATAGTGCTTGTATGATAGCTGATACACGTCGCTTTGTACTATTTATTACAGCCTCATAAGGATCACACATACTCCTATCTCAGGAACGAGTATTTTTCCCTGTTTCAAAAAACATCTGTTTGTTTTTGAATACTCTTCCTTTCCTTTTTTTTCATGTAAAGTAAAATAATTAAAGAGGCCTAGTGAACATTTCTTCTTAATCA
Source organism: Mycotypha africana (assembly GCF_025528875.1). Lineage (NCBI taxonomy): Eukaryota > Fungi > Mucoromycota > Mucoromycetes > Mucorales > Mycotyphaceae > Mycotypha > Mycotypha africana. Next base: position 208,206 of record NW_026515727.1, on the reverse strand, counting down.
CTAGAATGTAACATCTTCCGTTCACATTTTTAAGTTAACCTACCAACCGCAAATATCCTAGTATTCTTGAGAATTGACCATAGTTACTTGAACTATGCTCAAAAACGTATGGAGACCAATCATTCCACAAATGTAAATTGACAGCTTTGGATAGGTTAGGACTATAGTCTATCATCCTCCAAAGATATTGTAGTATCTTCATGCTGAATAATACAGTAAAGGAGCTTTTGATTTAGAGGGTTATGTCACGAAAGAGGTTGCTATGTTTTTCGGAGAGTTCTTAGACGAATATTTATTTCATACCTACGCAAAATACTTGTATGATGAACAATAAGAGGCGATACTGAGAATGCCTCGGCTACTAGTGCAGCCCAAAGAACGCATATGCCATCTCTCGTTTCTGATTTCTTTGAGAATCAGAAGGAAACATTACTTCCTTCATTAAAAGCCAATTTTTACCATTTATAGTGCTTTATTTGTCGAGTGCAATTCTGTTAATGATTACACTAAGGATATATGTGTATATACAATTTGCGATCAATATATAAGAGTGATCTTAAGCTTAGAGTACTATATCTCCCTGCCTTTAGCATAATCTAATAGCTTTCCCATCCAACATTATCTAATTTTTCGACTTTTGTCATAACTTCCTTCTCCATTTTGTTCATATAAGCAGCCATTTTTTGTTGAATACTGGGAATAGATGCACCTAAAATACGAATTGCAAGCAAAGCAGCATTTGTGCTATTATTCACAGCAACTGTGGCAACGGGAATACCACGAGGCATTTGCACGATACTGTAAAGAGAATCTACACCATCCAATGAGCTACCCTTCACAGGAACACCAATGACAGGTAACGGTGTCATCGCTGCTACCATACCAGGCAAATGAGCAGCACCACCTGCACCAGCAATAATAGCCATGATTCCTCTCTGAGCTGCTGATTGTGCATATTCAACCATACGTAAAGGTGTCCGATGAGCAGAAACAATGGATAATTCAAATGGAATTCCAAAGTCTTTCAATATTTGAGCTCCCACTTTCATCACGGGCAAATCGCTATCGGAACCCATAATTATACCCACCAAAGGTATTACGGTCAAGGGGCGTTCGACACCTGGCTCCAATACTTCCAAGATTGGTTTAAGTCGATGTTGCACTTCCACCATAGATTCACCAACAACTGTAATATGTCCCATTTTACGACCTGGTCGACATTCTTTCTTACCATACAAATGGATCGTGGCTCCGTCTGTTAGTAAAGCAGTATGGCAGGGTTTGTAACATGCGTCCATATCTGTATTTTCTCCCAAAATGTTCACCATAATGGATGCTGGCACTTTCATCGCTGTAGATCCCAGTGGCAGATCCAAAATAGCACGCATATGATTTTCGAATTGAGACGTTTCGCAAGCTTCAATTGTATAATGGCCCGAATTATGAGGGCGGGGAGCCAATTCGTTCAACAAGATCTCGCCGCTTTCCATTAAGAACATTTCTACACCAAAGATACCGGCACCAGGAAAAGCTTTGATGGCATTCTCAGCAATCGACGCGGCTTTCTTAGCAATGCTACCGTCAATTTGAGCAGGCGCTATGACGAGATGGCAGATACTGTTCTTGTGAATGGTTTCCACCACAGGATATGAACGAACCTCACCATTAGCACGTCGAACGACCATAACGGCCAACTCTTTTACAAAAGGTGCCCATTTTTCAGCATACAGGGGAAGGTTCTTTAAAGCCACCATTGCCTCAGGAATATCAGATGCTGATTTTATGACGTAATTTCCCTTTCCATCATAAGCCATCGTTTTTGATTTCAGCATGAAGGGATATCCGAACACTTCACTGGCCTTTGTAATGTCCTCTATTGTGGGTGTGTTTCGATAGTCGGCTACCGGTATGCCATGAGATGAAAGATATTCTTTTTGATTGAATTTATCTTGGATTGTTTTGATCGTAAATGAGGATGGACAAACACGCACAGAACCTTCTTTTTCAATGGAAGCCAAAATATCTGCGTTGACATGTTCTATTTCTACAGTTAAAACGTCAACCTTTATTGCAAGTTCCTTTATTTTTTCAGCATCGCTAAAGGCTCCGTGAATATGCTCTTGGGTAGATTCAATTTGCTTGGCCGGAGCGTCAGTTGGCTTATCAAGGACTGTAACTCTGAGGTTCATTCGAGAGGCTGCTTCTATCATCATGCGGCCCAACTGCCCACCTACAAATACATACAGAGGAGAGAATGTAAAGTTAAGAAAGTGTTTTACGAAGTAGTATAACATTAGTATAGTTTAACGCTTACCACCGAGAATACCAACTCTTTGACTGTCCATATTGACGGTAGAAAAATGAGGAAAACACTGTCTGCTGGTTCAAAAAGTGTAAGGAGCCAGCTTTTCCGAAAAATATTAAATGTGGGGGGAGTCAAAAATGTGGGGCTTGAACTTGACTAAGATCAATTGGAGTGACTGTCTGATCTTTCTTTAACAAGATGTGGCTGCATTGTTATACACTTTTCCTCAACATTGTCGCATTTCTGAAGCATGCGTTAATACTACTCTATGTTTCTAACTACGAACGTTAGCCTTTAAGAGCACCATCACCTTCATTTTCATCAATACTGGCAGCTATGCAACGAGATAGTTACGATACAGAAGCATAATCTTACGGAGTTATAAATGACTCATTGTTTGAATTTTTTTTTAGTTGACGTATTTCTTTAACTGATCTTATGAACGTTTATCTCTTCGTCCTCCAAGGCTGGCTACCCACAGTACAATAGTTCAGGCCACAATTGAGTACTCTAAAGCACAAAACTCTAGGACAACGAATACCTGTTCTTTGAGTGAATTCAAAATGTAAAACTTTCCAGATTGTACCACACGTTTTGTTTGAAACGAAAGCAGCACTCATTGATAACGCCTTTTTTCGGCGTTATCAGATACTGAAGAAAAGGCTACTCATCTACTTGTCTTGGCTCAAGCTGCAGCCTTAATGTCACATAAACTATAATAAGCTCATCATGAAAATTTGATATGATCAACAAGGAAAATCAGTCGCAACAAACAAAATATCTTAACTAACTGTATTGTGTATGTTATTCACTAATTTTTCTTCTGAGAAAAATCAACAATTGATCTTTGACTCTCCCCAGTCGTAGGTTTCTTTTTCTATTCATAAGTGTACTGTCCTTCAGCTTTAGCTTCTTTGAGTAGATTTTAAGGCTGCGCATTATTGATATTAAGTAAACATTATCACTCAAAATAGTATAAGAATATACATATAATGTAGTAAATTCACTATAGCATAGATGGAATCATTCATATTCAAAATCGAAGGCTTTTTTGAAGGGCGATTGCACATAATGAGAGCATTGACTAGACACGAGGTATGTAAGTTTTTGGAGGAGGGTTTTATCACGTAAAATTAAAATAGCGTTTGGCCTTATTAATGTTGCCTATTATCGTTAATAACTTTTTAGCGGACAAAATATAAGGAAAGCCCGTCGTTGATCGTTAAATTTCCCCATTTCATATCATCGACTTGACTATGATCAATTTCCAAGGCCAAACCCTACTAGCAAAACTGAAGCAACTCACTATAAATCATGCAACAATTGTTCTTGATGCAAATATGTTTTCATTCTACGACACGTAAAGGAACCTGCACTGTGAAAATTGTTGTGTCACAAAAGCCTATTATTTATTTTTTTAGAGTGAGAAATATTTGGCATGGAGCACAAGTTGCTGATCTTGGCACTCTGTAGGTGCTCGCACTTTTGTCTCAGGGAAAAGTAGCCTTATGGTAAAGAGACTCAAGAAAGTTTACCGTAGCATAGTTGCAGACTATCTCACATCAAATTCCCACTGCTAGTTCCGAGCATTATATTCGCATTAAGACATGCTTCTTATATTCTAGCCAGACAACGATTAAGTGTCACGACCGACTTAATTTTCTTTTTAGAGCTCAATGTTTAACATTAGCGCCTCACTACTCTCGAGCAAGTGGGGGTAAATAAAAGGCAATGAGGTGTCTACTATAAGCTTCCATATTGCAAGTTCCAGTTTGAAAACTTCATGTAGTATAAAGATATTTGCCTTAAGTTTGCATTTTTGCAGACGAATATTGATTAATTCAGTTCTTACAGCGATGCCTTTTTTAAGGGCATCTTCATATTATTGCTGTTAGAAATCTTCAAACTATGTTCAAACGAGAATTTAAGTTAAGCTATTTTCCTTAATTCATAAACATTATCATTCAATTTATATGTCCAGATTTTCTGTCACACTATAATTATTGCACTAGACACTCTAAAACATATCATCGGGTCCCTCTCGCTATGAATAATTAAGAGTGCGTATAGAATTTAATAGGTTATGTGTTCCAGATTCATTGTATACCTATCATTGATGCAATAACCACACTAATGCTTCACCTATTATAAGTACTTCAGATAACTTTGATTATTCCCTTTTTGCTGCATAATATGTCAGTACAAACTGCTGGCACCATTGGCTGAGCTGCGTTACGTTGGTGGTACCTGAAGGTTATTTTTATACAGTTGAGTTGATAATGTCAGTATCTTTAATTTGATATAATTTACCACAAAACATGCTGATAGATACTGTAATTGTAAATTCATCATGTAGCTACTGTCAATGACTTGGAAGTAAAAAAAAAAAACCAGAAAGGTTCCATAAAGCGTATTCCTTCTGTAAGCTTTTATTTATCTATGCTCTCTCAGTATGCTGGAAAACAAATATTGTTAAAAATGTTATGCCGGCATTTATGTGTGACAGATTGACCATATCCATCCTATTTTCCGCTTCCATACATACCAAGATGGCTCATAACCAGACCTAGTCATTTTGAAGTGTATGCTTTTACTTAAGGTACTGCAGGTGTAAAATGAGCAGCGAAAAGTAAGGAAAGCAATAATCATATATGTGATTACAACAATCAAAAAAGAAAAAATAAAAATAAAAATAAAATAAAAAGTATTTTTCTATATAACTTTAATTTCGTTGTGTTAAAAGAAACGGGGTTAGACCTTTTTTTGGTAACTTCACTGTGTTTTTCCATTTTGTACTCATTCAAAGAGGAAGCACTTACTGTTACAATGCGAGTGAATAGCTGATCGTTAATTGGATAAATGAAACGTTTAGGGCTTGGCTGATTTGGACGTTTTGAATATAAAAATGCAATTTTGACGCTGTACCTTTATTCGTGTTTTACTTTCCTACCCCTTTTTTTTTCAAAAACAAATCAACTTGAATCTAATCATTCACAGATGCTTCACCACGGAAATAACACAAGCCTTTCTATCCACGTTATCGCTGCCAGTGACTTAAAGGACGTTGAAACCCTTGGCAAGAATGATCCTTATGTTCAATGCACTTTGGATTACAACAACAAGAATGCTTATTTGAGAACCTCTACCAAGAAGGATGCTGGTAACAGTGCCACTTGGAATGAAGCCTTCAACACTGCCTTGAATGGTGAAGCTGACCTCTTTGTCGAAGTTCTTGATGAAGAGCGCTCCGTTGATGAAGTTATTGGTTTTGCTGCTATCCCTCTTAACCAAGTTGTTAATGCTCCTGGTGCTCACTTGAATGCTATTTTTGACATCTATGACACTAAGGAAAACCGTGCTGGTCAAATCCATTTACAATTAGTTGCTCAAGGTTTTCCTAACTCTCAACCTCCTAACTTCAACAGTGAACCTATCCGTGGTCAAAGCTATGTTGAAGAAGGCCACCGTGCTCGTATGAAATCCACTAACCGTAAGGCCGCCGGTGTTACTGTTGGTGGCGCCCTTTTGGGTGGTGCTCTTGCTGTTGGAGCCGGCTTCTTAGGTAAGAAATTATATGATGACCGCAAAGCTGAGGATGAGCAAGAAGAAGAAGGACGTGACGAATCTGAGCCTCTCAGAAACGATGAACGCGAACATGATAATGAAAATGAGGGAAGACACGAACGTCGTCATGAAAATGACGATTACGATGGTGATGCCAGAAAGTGGAACCCTGTTGGTACTTACGCTCCTGGTGATCGCGTCTCTTACCACGGCCAGGTTTACGTCTGTCTCCAAGGCCATACCTCTAACCCTACTTGGCAGCCCGGAGCTGCCCACTCTCTTTGGCAAGCTGAGTAAATGTGCCTTCCTCTCAATTATAAAACCGTAAATATTAGGCTCAATAGTACTTTAAAAGATACCATTGTTATAAACAAACATTACAACATTCTTGACCATTTCCATATTCAATAAAATACTATTTCATTTGCAACATATGATAACTGGATATTGCAGTGTAAAATATGAGTTTTTCAAACCATTTTTTTTAGTAGATTACTTGAACAATAAAGATCGATGATGGGTAAGTCGTGAGAATTATCCGCATCAAAACTTTTTGTTTCACAATTCTTTTATGCGATATAACAATTAGGTGTTTCAAACCGTAAAATTACATTAAGAATTCTCACTTTGTAACTGAACATTCTGAAGCGAAAAAAAAAAAATGGAGATCTGCTTCCGTAAACCGCGCCTAACTTTGTACGAACGGTTTTACAGAAGAATTTCGATGTGAATAGTTTATTTATCAACCTTGAGCAATTATAATAAGTATATGAATGATGTATGAAGTTTGTTAAAAACGATGATTGGAATAAGGGGGCTGAATGGACGTAGACTTTTCACAAGCATTGAATCCTATTCTCTATAATATACAAGCTTTCTACCAATCTAACTTGGCTTTCTTTGATTGTCTGCTAACATTAACTTTTGTTGCGCTACCCTTATATCCTTTACCATCCAACCATGGCCAAGTATCTGTTCGTTTTCTTTCAAAGTCTGCAATTTTATCAGACTTTTGCATTGTGAGTCCAATATCATCAAATCCGTTGACAAGACAATGTTTGCGGAAGGGTTCCACATCAAAGGAGATCACTTGATCAGCAAAGTGAATCTTCTGGTTCACCAGATCAATTTCTACTTTTACACCCTTCTTGGCCTCAGCAGCAAGAGACTCAACTTGTTCTTGAGGAAGTACAATAGGAAGCATACCATTCTTGAAGCAGTTGTTGTAAAAGATATCAGCAAAACTTGGTGCAATAATACAGCGAATGCCAAAATCATTGAATGCCCAAGGAGCATGTTCACGAGAACTACCACAGCCAAAGTTTGGACCAGTACACACCAAAATACGTGCCTGTCGGTAAGGTTCTTGATTTAGTATAAATTGAGAGTTTTCTTCGCCGGTCGTAGTATTGTAGCGAAGAGCCCAGAAAAGAGCACTACCAAGGCCAGTACGCTTGATTGTCTTTAAAAATTGTTTGGGAATGATCATATCAGTGTCAACATTGGAAATATCTAGAGGAGCAGCGTAACCCTTGAGATTTGTAAATTTGGGCATGCCAGAGCTTGAATTACTGTCAGAAGGAGGAGTAATAGGAGAGCATTCCTCAGAGCTAGATTCAGCCGTACTGTCCTCAGCTTGTTCAGATTCGAATTCTGCGACGACTTCGCGAGGACTTTGCTGCTTGGGTGTACCAGGGATTTCTGAGACTTCCATTTCTCGTACATCAGTAAAGTAACCTTTGATACCTGCTGCAGCAGCCATTGCAGGACTGACTAAATGAGTTCGTCCACCAGCGCCTTGGCGACCTTCGAAATTACGATTGGAAGTAGAAGCACAACGTTCACCAGGCTTGAGCTGATCAGGATTCATACCAAGACACATAGAACAGCCCGCTTCTCTCCAATCAAAACCAGCATCTGTAAAGATTTTGTCCAAGCCTTCACGTTCTGCTTGTCGCTTAACGAGACCTGAGCCAGGAACAACCATAGCATATACCCATTCAGCAGTATGATTACCCTTCACAATAGCTGCTGCCGCACGAAGATCTTCAATACGAGAGTTTGTACAACTTCCAATAAAGACTTTATCAATCTTAACTTCTTTCATAGGTGTATTGGGAGCAATACCGATGTACTCAAGAGCACGTTCAACTGCTGCGCGACGTGCAGGATTGGAAATAGTTGCAGGATCAGGTGTAGAGCCGGTAATAGCAACAACATCTTGTGGGCTAGTACCCCAAGTGACAGTAGGCGCAATATCAGCTGCATTAATTTCGACCTTGATATCGTATTTAGCATCAGGATCTGATTTAAGCGTTTTCCAATATTTGACAGCACGATCCCAATCAGCTCCTTTAGGTGCAAGTGGTTTATCACGCAGATAGGCAAATGTAACCTCGTCAGGAGCAATCATGCCAGCACGAGCGCCTGCTTCAATAGACATATTGCACATAGACATTCTAGCTTCCATAGAAAGCGCTTCAATTGCATCACCGCAGAATTCAATAACACAACCTGTACCGCCAGCAGTGCCGATCACACCAATAATATGAAGAACAATATCCTTGGAAGTAACACCGGCACACACTTTGCCTTGGACACGGATACGCATGTTCTTTGATTTTTTCTGAAGCAGCGTTTGAGTTGCAAGCACATGCTCTACTTCTGACGTACCAATACCAAAAGCAAGTGCACCAAAGGCACCATGAGTGGATGTATGAGAGTCACCGCAAACAACAGTAGTGGCAGGAAGAGTAAAGCCTTGTTCAGGACCAATAACATGAACAATACCTTGTCGTTTGTCTTCCATACCAAAGTAAGTCAAACCAAATGCTTGAATGTTTTGTTCCAAAGTTTCACATTGCGTTCTAGAGTCGGACTCTTGAATGAACGAGGTAATATCCTTAAAGTTCTTTCTGGAAGTTGTAGGAATATTGTGATCGACTGTTGCAAGAGTGCAATCAGGACGACGAACAGGTCGTCCAGCGTTGCGAAGGCCTTCAAAAGCTTGAGGGCTGGTGACTTCGTGTACAAGATGTCTGTCGATATAAATCAAGCAGGTACCATCTTCTTGCTGGTCAATAATGTGGTCGTCCCAGACTTTATCATAGAGCGTGCGAGCCATTGTAATAGAATCTAATATCCTTCGAATTGTTTAAAGGGTGTTCGAGAATATAGAAATGCACCTTAACTTAATGTAAGAAAAATTTAAGAAGAAAAAAAGAAACCAACCTCACATTATTCTTTTATTAGATAGAGTTTCTTTTTTTTTTTCTGTCTAATGGTTGTTTTCGGATTGATCCTGACTCAAGGAAATAAAATGAAGTCATTGGCTAAACGCCCAGTGGCATTAACTCAAATCATTTGTTGATTCTGCACTTTTATTCGCCTGTCAAAAACTCTCATTCTCGGTTTTCAGGAGAGTTTAATTTTATTGGATAACAGTCATGGTACGTGGAGCGGGATCATTTTTCCCCGGAAGCCCATTATTTCTTTGTCGCATTGACCATTGCTGTCAAATAAGTTCATATAAAATTTAGTCATGGATCAAGTGTCTTTTAATTTGTAGAATTCATCTAGTTATTATGACAGGAAAGAAAACTATTTTGTTCTTGACAGCATTTTTAACTATACTTTGCGGGGTATTTTTTTTTTTCATGTTTATTATTACAAGTAGTTATCGAACAACATTCAACAGGAGCCTAACATTTATCAGACAAACCCTTAAGACTACTCTCAGGTTTGAATCTTATAGACTGTAGCTGGCTTGAGACATTTTCTTTTTTGAAGCTTTCCACTTATATTGATGAAAAAATTGTGCACCGCTGTAGCTTTGAACAAAACTCAAAACTCATGCTCATGAAATATGCAGAACTGAAAATTTACTCTTTTATCACATTACTTGCTAATCTTCTGCTCGACTAAAACGCGTCGATTTATCAACTTTAAATATGTATGGTACGTCTAACGGGCTTACGTATACACTTAACATAGAATGACTGAGCTCAAATACTAAAACCCAAAACCTTTTCAAGTAATTTAGACAACGAAGAACATATAGTACAATTAAACAAAGATTTTTATTGACAAAAACTCAATGGGCCCACAGATAACTATATAACCGGATTACCCTAGGTAGGTCAAAATATGTCATGGAATTAAAAAACCCTCAAAGGGATTAGGAAATAAGATAGTGGATCACAATGCAGACTAGGTAAAAACGGGACAATCAAGTTATGATGGTAGTGGGCGCATAGTTTTAAAGAGTTACAATGACCTCGGCACAACTGAAGACGATAGGTTCGAGATGACATTGCATTTGATTATGCCATATAATGATTTGATGTCTAAAAAGGCGAGCACTGGTTGGATGTTGTGTTCACGGCGCAGAGTACTACAGATTTCAGCAATACATAATACTCGATCAATAGAATCACGGACTGTACGAAAACCGCCCTGTGCTATGTCAATAGGTGGACTATGGGTTTGAAAATCATCTTTCAACCAATGTTCTAAGAGCTTGCGAACAGACGTCTGGATAGTAGGCCGGTAGTTTATCGAATCTTTCCTGTCACCTTTCTTGTAGATGGGACTACCTGGGCAGTGTTGACGTGTTTGGTGAGATAATATACAATATTCGAGTACGTAAAACCAGTTAGAGAATATATTCTCTACTGCGGGCGATGATCCCGCAGATTGATGAGCTAGCGCCATCGTTGAGCGGATACCAAGCGGTCGGCCATGGCAGGGGAGAACAAACGGCGAATGCCAAGCAAGAGTAACCACACTAACCGTTGGAATCAGGATCATAGAGAGAACGAAAGCTGCTTCTCTCAATGATGGTGCCATACGTACTGCGATAGGCAACAGGCGGCTGCTGTCCTTCAGAACAATAATAATGGAGACTATGTGTATCCTCAAGACCGATGCCGACATCAGATTCGTTGATAGCGGATCTACTTTGTTACTTACAAAATTATGGAATCAATCGAAGGATGGCGTCGGAATGGATTGCTGCGTGTTAGAAGAGGAATGTTGAGACATGGGGGTCGATTTTAAGCGCTTTCTAAAGATATAAGTTTCATCAGCCGATATTTTTTTTGATCGGGTATTCTCAACAAACTTGAATAAAGAGTATCTTTGTTGTGTCTGGTCAAAAACGCTATAAGAGCATGCCAACCAACAAAAAAAAACCACCGGTCTATCTATATTGCATCTAATACAGGTTGTACAACGCAAAGCAAGATACAGGCCCAAGTATAATAATCAACACATTAAGCATTTGAACCTGAAATCTGTGACTAGCATACGCGTGTTCAATTTAATGTAATTCCCATCAGACCTTTCATAGTAAATAATCTTTCTACTGCAACTGAAGAATAATAAAGACGCTAAGTTCATAGTCATCGACTTGTAATAGTTAGCAATTATCTACAACTAAGCGAATATCTCACATACCACTTTTGGTCAGCTCAACCTGATATTTTTGCCCTATCCCATCCACGATTTGCTATGTGCTGATGATGCGGTTCTCACTGCGCCTCGTGTATCACTAATTTCATTACGTGCCAAATGCAAACAACACAGCTATTCCCTTAACTACCATTGGAACCGTAGCAAATGTGCTATATTGGATCCTGCCCCTACCACTGATGAATTTAGCCTATATTAAGTCTAATATTCCCCATCCATATCAGAAAGCACAGCTTGTCACCATCCGTAGTAATATTGAGGCCTTTTTCCGCTTTTCGATGCATGCTTGTTACAGCGGCATACTTCGAAGACTTTCTCCACACTGATACACGCTGCTTTAACCCTTTCTTTCGAAATAAAAGACTTGCTTCAATGCCAATTAACAGTTGAAGTTTTTGAAGTAATAGTTACCATAATCTGAGTGCTCTAAAAGCTTAGATGTTTGATCTGAAGATACTTTGCAAGCTTTCCAGGGCATTACAAACGTTTTTAAACTCCTCTAAGAATTGTAGCACTTCCAGCTGCTTGCATAATAAATGCTCGTTAAAATCGCTACTTACAATCCTACTTATGCCGATGAAGAGCAAACGGAGCAAAAGCCAATATCGTTATTCACAAAACCTCAACCTGCTTGCTCTAATCTATTTTTGGTTATGTACTTTTTGTTTTTGCTGCAGTAGGTATACATGATATAGTAGAAGATGGGGGTGGGAAAATAGTAAAGTAAACAGAAGGAATCTATGTCAGTAACATCAGTAAACCGAATGCTATGTATGCATCTTCTATGGGAATATATGAATTATTCTAATTATGTGTTGCAGATCTGTAGAAACAGGATACCCAAGCTATATTTTGTTTCTGACATGTATTCCACTTGTTTTAGCAGTGCTTCTAAGTTTGAATTCCACAGCGGGAAGGATTATAAGTTTAGCAACGTTATTTGATTTTCTATAATTCCGTTTAAATGAGACAAATTACAGTTTTTAACTTATGATTCGGACTTTCATACTGTTTGCTTCAGACCAACAGAATAAAGAATTTTGGAAATACCATAAATATTTTTTAGATTTTGGTAATTTTAGTTTGAGATGAATTTTTTAGAAGTTGAACTCAGGGCACTATAAAAACGGAGGGGTGATGAGGAAACAAGAGCAATAACCAGCGCGCTTAACTATCCTGTGTAATATTAAGCATACTATAACACCAAAAAACTAGCTGAGGAGCAAAGATACGCCACTGTCTGTAGATAGCAATGATATTTCAAAACTTTGTAAGAGCCGTCACGTATTGAGTCAGTTGGTCGTGATATTGTCTATGAAGCAATTCTTTGACAACAAAAAAAAAGGAAAAAAAAAAGAAAAAGGAATGCGATATACAATAGAACACACAGTGTTCTTATCCTTTTTGCTTTCTTTCTTTTACACAAAAGTGGAAAGACAAACAACGCCCCCCAGCTCAGAACGGCCCTTATGAAGGCCCAAGCTGCACATAGGTAAGCTATCTTATTTACGACTCTCTGTCAAGAAAACATCTATGTTGCTCCAGTTACCCACACACTAAAACCAATGGCATACAATGATTCTTTGAGTGCTTCTTCGTCTAAGCCATTGTTGTCAAAAAAGGTGTAAAAAAAGAAGCTCTCCAAGAATTCAAAGCTGATAATAAAAAAACGAAAATGATTACGTATCCGTCCTGTAAGCAAGCCACACATGCATGGCCTACAAGCAATCTGTGTCCGAACAAGAAGGCACAAGTACTTATTGATGGTGAAGATGAAAAGGTGGAAATCTGCTTCATCAATGAATATATGACTAGCTGTAATAAATGCAAGCATTCGACATCTGGAGAATGTAACGACAGCGACGTCAAAGCGAAGAGTACATGCTGTATTGCAATATAAAACTGTAATACAATTTAGAATCGCGACGTCAATGCTGTCAAAAACATCTTTCAAACGAGACCTACATGTGTGATTGATATCACTCCTTCGCACATCCCTACAGTGTAAGTTGTAATATATTCGTAAAGTAACCAAAGGCCGAATGCTTACTGTTTCTACTTTATTTACTCAACTCACAATTCGATAACAATTTGGGTAATTTCTGGAAAGTGCGTCTGAATAAAATTTATCTTAAATATATAAATAGTTTTTCTCATAAATATACTCCACTTTTCCAAAGTTGCCTAGTAGTATTTCCGATTTGAATAAAAAAAAACTGTATCTATCGGTCTTTCTTGTGCTCCGAATCAATTAAAAGATTATAATTAACCTTTTTAACCCCTCATTTTAGGCAGTTTTTCACTTCCTTTCAATTGCCATTGTTCAAGATTTCCTTTTGACATTTCACCAACATGGGCTTAGCATTAGAAAAGTGTTGCTGCTTCATACCCCTTCGTATAGGGACCTTCATTATAGCACTATGGTTTTTTGTAAATTCATCTCTTTGACAACCTTATCTTAAAGGACTACGAATTGAAACTGAAATTATTTCCCTTCTTTCTCTTTGCACTAGATTGTATATCTAATCGACGCAATAACAGGCTTTCTAGGAGTCAATTGTAAGAATAAACAACAACCTTTGAAGAGGATTGCTATTAACACTTATTGTAAAACAGCTGTGATAGTTTATTCAGGGCAAACTGCCAAAGCATGGTACTACATAAATTTATTATTTACAGTGCTGCTGTTTGTCGGTGGTTTCGCTGGTATTATAGGTTCTTTAATTGTAAGTTTTTTATATTTCTGTGCTAGAAGAGAGAAAAATATTAAAAATGCTATTCATATCTTACACAGGCGCAACGGAAATCAGCAAAATTCTTTAGCGTTGTTGTTTGGATCAGCTGCGCTGTATCCTTCATAAAATACTTAATTTCACTGGTTTTGATGATTGTGTATCGTCAAAATATGATCAACACTTGTATTCGATCAGGACTTGTCGGTATTGGAAATGCACAAAGTGGCCTTTTACCTACTACCATTTCTCTCAATGGTTATTATACACCAGTTAAATACCCCAACACCCTCAATGCTCATGCTACATCCATGGAAAATTGCGAACAATCAGTAAAGACATTGATCATTCTATGGGGTGTAATTGTATTTGTCGTGCAAATAGTTCAGGTATGTTGATGAACAAGCGTCTTCAAAACCGCATCTATTGGCGTTTATCGCTGAGAATCTTGTATATACTAGGTCTACTTTGCATCGGTTGTTGGCGTGTATGCCGCCAGACTCCGAAGTGGTGCTCGCCATCATAGACTTCATGATCAACAAATCAAAGACTTTGAAGAATCAAGATATCATATGTCAACAGTTTACTGAGAAGAATTTATTCTTTCTGATTGTATATCCTTATTTATAAATATTAGAGTACTTTCTTATACACAATATAGTCTCCAACATGTATACTTGACTCTCTCTTTACTGTAAATGACAGCCTCTCAATCAGATCTATTTTGAGGTAACGAAAAAAAAAAAGGAAAAAAAAATCCAAGTAAATAAAAGCAAGGCTTTTACACACATTGTACGATCGAGAACATAACCAGCCTAACATCTTGATAGTCTTCTATGCAAGTCTCTGATAGTAAGATAGAATGATTATTAACCCGTCCGATCCGTCTTTTTGAAGGGCCTATCTATCCATGTCGGCCTACTTAGCCCTTTTGCTTGTGTCTGGCACCTCAAATAGAGGCCTTTCTCAAGAACGAGACGCCATTTGCCCTCTTTTTTCTTTCTCCATTTGCATAACCGACAAAAGGAAAGTGGTTTAAAAAGTGCTCTCACTCAAATTTTCGCAGCCGCCAACGATGATAAAGCACCATATTCCAAGCTTTATACATATATTTGTATATGTATCTTTTTATGAGAAGGTGGAGGAAGGGGAAAGTCGGTTGTTTTGGCGACAAAGAAAACTCGCCTACATTACATAAAGTAGTAGTTGAAAAAGGTAGAAACTCACTTTTGCTTACGACTCTTTTCTTTTATTTTTTTTTCCCTTTTCGGTAAGTTAGCAGATGACCAATTCATCGTTACCTGTGCTTTTGGTCTTTGTCGTCGTCATCGTTTGGTTGACTCATACAGTATTTAATGTGCTGTTCCATTTCAAATTGAGTTATCATTTTGGGCGAAAGATGAGAGACGTTGCTTGAGTATAAAAGTTTTGTAACACGAACGATTTCGGTCTGTGCTTAAAGTAGTGCTAAACAGTGATAATAGACATGGAAAAGTAATTAATCAAGACGAAGACCAACGTATGATTCGCCTTTTTGGGATCCTTTTATTATGCTTTTTCTTTGATGCTAATAGCACTGTACTTATTGAATGAGGTACTGAACGAAACGTAAAGTGTTCGAATAAATGTGAGGAAAAAGGAGACAAAGTATAATGAACAGTAACTATCTTAGCTAACTTAGCTGCGAGCGTATTTTCTTCGAGATGAATCAATATATCCTCCTCCATTGGTATAAACGCTTTATTGCAATCATCGCTCAAAATTCTGTCCAAGAATGGTGGTGGTAGCTCTTTGACGTACCAAGGAGCATTTGCATCGTTTGCATATATTTCATTGAGTTGCTCAATTGATGATGATGTTGTTGTAGGAAGTACCGACGAGGTTTCTACTGGCATTAAATGACTATGACATTTGGTAGCAGTAGCGTTGACAGAGTTTTCGTTCTCTCTTTCAATTATATCTAACGAGGAAGGAAAGAAGCGAAAGGAATCAGGAACAGAATCTGGTGGTTGGATATGATTTAAATCTTCTACGTCTTGTTCATCTTTTGTTGACAAAGGACAAGTATGAATAGTTGAAGGCGGATGCAATTGAGAGTAAATTAAAGCACCAGAATTGTAGAATTGATATCGATAGTGTTGATGAACGCTGTAAAGGCACGGTGGATAGAACATAGAAGCTCTAACTGCAGTAATAGCTGAAAAGGCGCCAAATTGATGCTGTGGATATAAATCAGATAAAGAAAATGTAGCTTGCTGACATTGTTTTTGCTGTGCAGCTGATGTGCATCCAGTACTAGGAAAGACAGATCGACGCGAATTGAACTTATTTCGTTCGAGAGTATTGGCTTTCATTGTTGTAGTAGCTGAATTTGTTAGATGTGGGCCTACGTCGTTAATAATGTATCGCTGACTGAGATTATGTATCATAATTGGCAGGCCTTCTTGAAATAGATTACGCAATTGTTTTTCGATTTCAAGCTGAAGAAAGCCCCGTACACTTGCTACACTATCAAATGTTGAGCTAACGAATACGCTTTCCAAAGGGTCATTCTTGAACACTAGAGTTACGCCTTTCGTTTTTGAGACAACAAGGAAAATGATACCACGTAACTTCAAATGACTTATTTTTAAAAGCATTGGTACTATCAATGGTTGATCTGCTGCCAATATGTTGGGCCTGGTATGATGGGATGCTTTAAATTGCTGCTTTGTATGTAGTGAATTTGCCTACGGTGTTGCATGCGTTTAAATAAGTTACGGTCTTTTATTTGTTTCACGTGAAATCAAAATACATTACCTGAATTTTTGTTTGAATGACTATATAAGCATTTCCGTTATAGGTTAATTTGAACATACCACGAAAACTATCCGTTGTTAGCTCACCAATCTCCAAGACCTCCAGTTCAGGTGCCTACAATGATTCTATGCAAAATTAAGCCAGGCCTCTCTTCTTTAGCATTTTATTTGTTTTTCAAAGTGTTCACTTTACGATTGTCCCCATATTCAGCTCTTTTACACTGATATAATCTACTATATTTTTTGGCTTATTGCCTTTATTCAATGCTGCCTCCAACTGGATTCTAGCCACTTGGCAGAATTGAGGGTCAAACGTTTGCCAGTTAAATCGAAAAGCCATTTTTCTGTCACTTTTGTTCTCTTCTGAATGAGAAACAAAGATAATGTTGCTCTATACAAACAGCTTTTTTAATGAAGAACTTAGGACGATACTAAAAGATATTATCGAGAGGCTAATGATGTCGATTAAAAAAAAATGAGTCTTTCTTTTTGAATATCAAAATGCTCTGGGTTGATATTCGGTAGAATAATCAGTTGCGAGTAACTTTGAAGTGAAGAAACAATGAAAGAAAGAAAAAAAGCGAAAGAAATAAACCTAGAGAAGCAGGGTCAATTTCCAAATACTGCCTCTGTCAAGTGTCCCATTCCAGATAAAAATTGAAATTTGGCTGATTCTTTAGGATGATGATATCCTTTTTAGGCAGTTTATAATTGCACAGTTTTTGCCTTTGAAGTCAATGAAAACCGTTGGCAAACAATAGAAAGTTTTCATAACAAAATTGTATAATCATTTCATATCCATACATTTTGAAATAAACTTTAAATAGCAAGTGTCTTGGTTTCCTCATCGATGAGAAGCCTAGAGAATTGGGTTAACCGGTGTTGCCACATCATCAGTATTTACAATAATGGATAACCTTGTCAACTATGTTGTCTTTTTAATTTTTCGGTAGGTTTACGCCGGTATTTTTTTTATTTTTTTTTTTGTTTTTTTTTTTTTTAAAAAAAATGTTACATTATTAAATATTCATAGGCATTCCATCACGCGGGAAGGCTATTAACATGGTTTTGCATACATACAGCAAGGCTCACGCCATAGAATTTTCAAATGACATCGAAAATATAGCTCTAGGACGACTTAACAATACCATTTGTATTTTGCGCGAAATCAGTTGGTCAATATATACAAGGGCAAAAGATACTGTGATGAGACTATAAAGAGTGAAACGAAGCACGCCGAAATAAGAGGGAAATGTAGTTTTTGTCCTTAGTGCTTATAATTTTCATGTAGTAAATCAGGCATAATTTGTGGAGTTTTAGATACAATACAATTTAGCTACCCTTTGACGTAGATAATATGGATCTGCATAGTTTGCGTTGCCAATCACAGCACTAAACATACAATATACGAATTTGCCCTCACAGCGATAAGAAATGGTGATCTATAATAATTTACAAGGCATATTAGACACAGAAATACTTGGGGCATTTAATAGATTTTAAAGATGCCATGTCAAGGATAAGAATTCTCCTAACAGTAATTATCATAAATCTGAACTGTTGTTTGCCCGATGAACACTTTCTCCATTGTTATCAATAAAAAATAAAGTCGACTCATTGAATTGGTTCTAAGCTGCATTCAATCTATAAATGTCACACGTATGCATTTAAGAACCTATTTTTTTAGTGAGAAGTCCAGCAATGTCAAGTAAATCAACAACTTTTCTCAGTGATAGAGCTATGAATGGATTATAAAATTAGTCTTCCCTGATAATGTCTTGGTAGAAGTGGTCCACGGTATCGGCTTCCTTGCAAACTGTAAATTGCTAACCTTCTTGAATTATCTACAATAGCTATGGATGTTTAGTTGCCGCTTTTTATTCGTTTTGTTGTGAACGGTCGCCCAGTTTGATCCCATCGGTTGATATGTTTTTAATTCTGTCTGCTATGAATGATATATATAGCTCGTGAGGTTATTGTTGGTTGTCTGGGTTATTGTGTCAAACATTCCATTGGTTTTTGTGGGGTGTGCGGATTGGATTGGTTGTGGAAATCCGGAGCCCCACGCCTCTGACTCCCAAGTAGTTTTTTCCCTTGTGTTTGAAGGATGTTCAAATGGATATAGCCACTTGAGCTGTGTCCACTGCATAATTTCCCAAGTCTTTGATTGGATTTTTCTGTTGATCTCTTTGCCAACTGTCCACCTTTATTGTGATATTTGCTAATGTCTCGCTTGTATCTTTCAAAATTGTCTTGGAATTGTTGGGGAGTACTTTCCTAATACTCACTGATGTTTAAAAGTAGTACCTATTCACTCCTTGTACGTTCACGAATGAGTTTTTCAAAACCGTTGGAACAACCGGTGTACGTGCGAAACTAGATTATCATTCATAGCATTTCCCACGCATTTCGTGGCTCAGGGAAAGATAAAGAGCGGCTCAAACGTTGGAGGCCAGGAGTGGAGTTGACTGGGATAAGTTCAGATACGAACAAAGCAATCAGAGTCTCTGTTGAAAATGACTCAATTCTCCGCAAAATTGGTTATTACACACTGTTACAGTGAACCGTCACAAAGGGACGATAGATCTTAAATTCGAAGCTCTTTTGATTTATGGTTTCGATTTTGACAAAGAAACCAAGCCTTCAACTGCCCTAACTTACTTCTCCTCATACCCCCTCCTCTTTCTTCATTTCTACAGTTTGACAGATGGCCTTACAACTGCAGCAACAGCAACGTGAGAAAAAACCTCTCATTCCTAAACTTGCCCAAGATCTGATTGCTGGTACAATTGGTGGTTGGGCACAAGTTGTTGTCGGTAAGAAAGGATGCGAAAAGAGAGTAGCAAAAAAGGAGATGAGTACCTTATAACAGTAGATACACGGTACTAAAGCAGACATTTTATTTTTGTTGCAACTGATGGATAGGTCATCCTCCAGACACCATAAAAGTTCGTTTGCAAACACAACCATCTCCTCCCATTTACAATGGCGCTATTGATTGTGTTCGAAAGCTTGTTCAAGAAGAAGGAGTAAGTCGGAAGAATGTGAAACCGATTTTTCAATAGGTGTTGGCCCCATCAAAAAAATGTGGAGTTGAATTGCGCCATCATCAAAAAAAGGAAAGTAACAATGAAATTGAATCATCTTTTTCGATTTTTGCTTTTTTGATGAGTGTAGGCAAAGGGACTCTATAGAGGTGTTATGTCCCCACTGGCTGGCATAGGTTTCTGGTAAATGAGACTCTATATAATGGTGATGTGAGTGCATGGGATAGCTTATTGAAACGCGTCTATAAAATAGTAATGCTGTCATGTTTATGACCAATGGCTGGTCAAGGCGTTATCTGCAAAATGGAGATGAAAAGAAGACATTATCTATTGGTAAGCGGTGTGCCTTTCTTTACAGTAGATAAGACTGTGTTCTGATGATAGTTTCGTTCTTAGTTGAAATTGGTCTTGCTGGTTCAATGGCTGGTTCTGTGATGGCGTTTCTTAATTGCCCTATTGAACTTTTGAAAGTAAAATTACAAACTCAAGATCCCAAAGGTTTTATAAACGCGAGTGGAAAGCATGAACCTGCAGTAAGGATAAAATAGCTCAAAAGCCGGCCATGTTGGGATAAAAAGTACCAAAATTCTGTTTATTTCTATTAGTATAAAGGTGTGCTTGATTGTGGTCTTAGAACCGTTCGTGCTCAGGGTTTATCTGGTATATATCGTGGCATGGGCGTTACCTTGCTTAGAGATTCGCCGAGTTACTTTTCATATTTTGGTATGTTTAGAAATCACGCAATGACATATAAAGCAAGCAACTCATCAGCTCATTCCTATTTGTAGTTGCTTATGAGGGTTTGAAGCGTCTCTTCCAGGCAAAGAAAAAAGATGGCGAGATTGGCACCTTTGAATTATTGATGGCCGGCGGTTTGTCTGGTTTAGCAGCTTGGATTCCTGCTTATCCTCAAGATGTGATAAAGAGCAATTTCCAAAATGACGTTCGGTAAAGTTGATGGACTATTTCAAAAATGAAACATGGACTTGTGTATTGATTGAAACATTCTTGATTTCCCGTAGATACAAGAATTTAAATCAAGTTATCAGGACTCTCTACAGATCTGGGGGGACCAAAGCTTTCTTTAACGGGATTGGACCAACACTCGTCAGAGCTTTCCCAGCAAACGCTGCTACTTTCTTTGCTTATGAAATGGCCATGAGTTTCATGCAAAGATTGTAAAAAAGATAATTGATAGAACACTTAGAGAACTAAATTATTGAATAAATCTGATGTCAACTAACAAAAAATCGTATTCTGATACGCAGATGCGTTACACTAACACCAACAACTTGGTATAAAGTTGCAAAATAAGGAAAAAGCAGTATTTCTTTTTCATCTAGACATGCAAATTTTCAGTTTAAAGGAAACATTATGTCATAAAAATATTATACAATTGTTTCTTTTAAAAAGGGGTGTCATTAGAGAAGAACAGCAACGCTTTCACACTTAATTTTTCTCATATTACAACATTACCCGTCTGTGTGAATACAATATAGGATGGTGTTCCCACTTTCCAGGAGTCTGAAGAACAGTACAATCCTTATCTGCTTTTTTTTTTTTTTTTCAGGACTATCTCGTCGATATGCGTCATATTCTTTGATTTGAGTTTAGGGTGCTGCGTGTTTAGCGCATTTGAGAACAAACAAAAACAAAACTTACACTATGCTAAGCTGTCTATCAACTTTACACTCATTCACTTTTTCTACAACAGCTTATAAATGGACTCTTTCAATTATCGATTTTTAAAAAAGACATATTGCCTTTAACACTCAGGAGGACGGAACATTAGATGCCTAACATCCGATCAATACAGTGTACCCTCTTCGGGGGCCCTTTATCCCGCCCCTCCCCCCAAATTCTTCTTCTCTTTCAACCACATTAAAAAAATGTGTACAGCGCGCAAGGTAGGATTTTTCCGGCACATCAATACTCCAAAAACGGTAAAGGTTCCAAGAAAAAGAGACTTTAAGCTATAGAGTCTAAAAAAGCTGTATATAACCTAGTTTGACTTTTTGAATATGAATAGCATTTCATTACTTCGATTCCAAAGTGATATGCTGTCTTGAATGGTATACACTACAAATGTTCGAACCATAATGGGCATAGCATAGTTTTTTCATGATTTGGCGCTATTTGATATAAAAAAAAAAAAAATTAGCAGTAATCGTAGATTGGCATCGACCCACTCACAAAACCGATTCAAAAGTGTGTGTGCGTTTGTGGGTGTGTGTATGTACCTGTGAAACGTTACATAAATAGACCATCGAGGAATGAGCAAATAAGGCTGGTCTGTTGCAAATAATCGTATCAAATAAGAATTTCTGTTTTCTGTTTTGTTCCAAAAAGATCTCCGGTATTGTGTCTTTTCTCTTGTCTTAGTAAACATTAGAAAAAAACATGCACAAGGGATATATTTGGTAAAAGCTGCATGAACTGTAAGGTATCACAGGAAAACGCCTTTTTCTGTTTAACTCAAGCTGACTTAGCATTTATCCTATCTCAACGTCGATCGAGGTATCTATCGAAGTTGACCGAACCAAAGAGAAGATTCAAGTCAAAAGGAAAATTTTTTATTAAGTGACTCTAAGCAGTGTACACATACAAATAAATAAATAAACAGTCTATAACAAAAAGAGAATCAGGAAAGCCATCATCTTGAGCGAGACGGCAGGCCTTTTACATAAATTTCAAATTTTTGACGATCTTCATATCATTTAATTGCTGAAGATCAACTGTCCAATAACCACCCTTATTGCCCTTTGTTTTCACAGCATTGCACTCTTTGTCGTTCTCCAAACGAGGCAACTTAGTAAAGCACTTGTTCAAGGATAAGTTGTGTCGAATAGTATTCTAGTATTGGTTTCTTTGGTTTAGCAAACAATGGATGCAGATCAAAATCAGCAACTTTTTTTCATTTTTACCTGCCAGCTGACTTCATTTTCTTCATAGAGATTGGGAAATTGGGTTTGTATCCAATGGTAGATTTCACGTAAAGTAAGACGCTGGTGTTTAGATGTCAATATAGCTTGGGCAATTAAAGTAGCGCAAGAGTAGGGAGGTCTTCTCCTTTTGCGTATAGGACGTTGGGATGGTGGATGCCCTTTTTGAGATTCCCCACTGTCTGCGTTGGCTGCTGGTAGGATACCACCACTGTGCAATACTTGTTGTCGTTGATGTTGTATTTGTCGTTGATGGTATTGAAGTTCTTGATGTGATCGTGAGCGCGATACAACGTGTCGTTGTTGTGGGGTAGTAGAAGGAAGATGACTTGCTTGTTGATAATGGTGTTGGTGTTGAAAGTAGGGAAGTTGTTGTGGAAGAGAAGTAGATTGGACGTCTGGCAAAGGTGCATCAGTAGTACGAGTATTCATTGACACATTCAGATCCATACAAGAGTGCATGGACGATGGAGGGTGATGATCATTCAAAGGCGAAAAAGCAAAAATATTGGTATTGAAAGAAAGATTCATGCCTTCATTGTTTGTCGTAGTAGGAGCAGTTGTAACAGCAGCAGCAGCAGCACTCGTAGTACTATTAGTAGCAAGAGCAGGCGGAGGAGAAGGAGTTGTCGTATTAGTAGAAGAGTCAAAGTAGATTGGATGCTCACCCATATATGGCCCAAAATTTGCAGCAGGCGGATGATAGGTATAATGTTGATTTGATTGAGGTTGTGGATAATAGTCTTGCATCGAATTCTCCCTCCAGCGTTGTCTCTCCTGTTGGGCACTGAAACTGAGTTTTTCTAGTTGCTGCTGATCATTCACACCAACAATCATGTCAGGCTTCAAATCTTCATGCTGCTGTCGTTGTTGTGCTTCTTGATTTGAGGAGGAAAAAAGTAGAGTAGCTGAGTTGTCCCAGTCACGGAGTATTGTAGGCAAGTTATCCATTGTTTCGCAAAACGCGTTTATTTCTGTACCGCAAAAGGTGATGTTCAATTGTTTGAATGGAAGAAAAAAAGAAAAAACAAAACAAAAACGAGAGAGAGGGAGAGAGAGAGAGGATAGCTCCATTCGAACAAACACATATATATAGCTATAGTGAATAGTTCTTATCATTAAAAGTTAAGTTTTATTCGAAACGGGAAATTTAACTCTTTTCAACTTTTAACAATGATATGGGCATTTAATAAAGAAAAGTTAAATTTTCTACACTTGTATACTTGTGCATAGACTTTAATCAGATCGGGCGTTTATTTAACAATGGCATTGTATGTAATAAGGTAAAGGAAATTTTATTCTAATTGAACCAAAGACGTGTTCTGGAAAGGTCTCACGTTTATTGCGAACGAACAAAGAAGACGTTTTCCCCGCATTATGAGAAAATGGGCAAGTAACTAAAAAACGAATTCCCTAATTCTCCTTCAACCTAAAATTCCCCTTTGTATGTTATCATTTAATTGACAAACGTAACCAACAGCCACTGTAAATTGCTTGTCTGAATTAGGTTTAGCGACTAAAATTGATGGGCTGGCAAGAATAGTCAAGCTCCGACCAACGATGATGTTTAGACGTTTGGGGGGAGGGTTTGGTTTTGCATAATTTGAAAGCGAGACGTTTTAGTAAAAATACGAAAAAAAAGCACTTACTAAAAGCAATAAAAAGCCAGAAAAACTGGTATTTATAAAAGTGTCAACTTTTTTATTTCTCGATACTTTTTACTATTTCTTTATCTTAGAATTCATAGTATTTTGTACGCCTCAAACTCTTATATATGTTTAAAGGTATGACTCATTCCCTGTATGAAAAAGATGCTCTATCTCTGCATATTAACATTCGATCTATTCAAACACCCATAGTAAACGACTATCAGACAGCCACATTGACACCAACAAAATTATTGTTAAGTGATCCCTTGACTAGCTCCAATTGGAACTTCAATCAAGCTACTATGGCAGATTTCATGGACGAGGCAGTGGGTTCCCATCCTTTGGATACCACGAACTTCAATAAATATAACTTGAACAGAACTCCCCGGCCAGAACTTGCATTACCTCCTTCTCCACCGAGCCCCACGCATTCCCCACTGCCTACAGAATCAATGACGACGAGGACAGCTCCCAATCCGTTACTGACACATTTATCAGACGCAACAGCTCCTACTGCTAATACTGCTGCTACTGCCACTTCACCGAAATCCAATACGAGTACTGCTTCCTCTAACACATCCATACCCTCAACAGCAACCGCTAAACAACAAAGGAAGAGGCTTTTAGAAAAGAACCGCGAAGCTGCTTCTCGTTGTCGCCAAAAGAAAAAGAGATGGGTGAATGGTTTAGAAGAAAGATCTCAGATCGCTCAAGCCAAGAACGAAGAGCTCCAAGGACAGATTAAACAACTTAGAGAGGAGAGTATCTATTTACGTAACTTGTTATTAACCCATGGTAATTGTAACTGTGAAGTCGTGGTAAGTACATCAATTCAATATCCACTCAATGTTTTTACAGCCATCTCATTGCTTCAACGTTTAAAAACTTCGACATTATAGCAAACGTATTTGCGTCGTACATCGGAACAGTTATCAAATAAAGTTTCATTGTCATCATCATCAGCAGCAGCTTTAATCGGCAGCAGCATCAGCAACAGTAACAGCAGCGGTAGCGGCGGTGGAAGCATCAGGGGACGAAAAGGATCGACTCATCATCATTCGTCGTCCCTTATTGTTGGTTTTGGCGACACATCGTCTGTGACTTCATCAGAAAATGGTACCAGTAATCTGTTTAACAATGGTAGAGCAACGCCTCCTTATGATTACCAGCATTACCAGCACGACATGATGACACAACATCCATTGTACTAATTTATTCCTTTCTAGAACATAAAGTTACTCTAAAAAGGAAGCTAAAACACTCTCCCTCATGTCTATTTATTTCGCCCTATTTTTGTAAATACATTCTCTTTTGACACTTTACTTACACATAAACATATTTCTTCTATGTACAAATATAGCAGATCGTTTTAGTTTATGAAAAAAAAAAACAACCAAGGTTGACTTTTTCTGCTTTTAGTTCTTTACCCGTTTATATCTATATCCATCATTTCACTTAGCTTATGTACGTATATCTTTATTGCTTATGAAAAATTTATATGCTCCAATTTTTATTCTTATCATTCGTTTCTCTGCACGGAATATCTAAAATAATAAAAAAGTTTGGCAATCAACAAACATATACTATTCATTGTTTAAAGGCGTTTTTTTTTTTTTTTTTTTTGGGAACTACATCACTTTAAGTTTAGATGAGAAACTGAGCTAGAGAACAATTGAGAACTTTTGAGCAAAAAATACGCGTTTTCCATGTGACCAACGAGAAAGAACACACATTGATAACAATCAATGTGCAACCTTATTACAGAGACTATCCTTTTTTTCTTTTTATTGCGTTTTTCCCATATTTCCCTTATCCCCTATTTTAATTTTATAGTGAAAGACTTTTGTCTTTTACTAGCTGCACGAGAAGAAGAATCAGGCCATTTTACGACGATGACACAAGGTACGGCTACGAGCGACAAGATTAAAGTAGTTTACTGTGAAGACGGTTTATTACACAATCCTCCTTTTGAAGTCACAAGTGGCAAAATAAAGCCATATGTTGGTAAAATGCATAAACTAATATAGTATAGTAATATTACCCTATGAATAATATACTCCCCCACTCCATTGATAACATCATTCGAACACTGTCAGAAAAGGCATTACACACACAACTATCGCTTTTGCCCTCACTTAACACTTTGTTGCTGTAACATTCAATAGAATCTCCTGAACGACTCAAATCCATCAAGAAGTATATCGATGAAAATCCTTCTATGTTTCAGCTCATCTCTCCTATAAGCGACTATACTCTAAAGCCCATTTTAGACATTCATCGCCCAGATTATATTGCATTCCTAGAAAGCATTTATCAGGAATGGGTGAATGCTGGTTTGCCAAAGGACGCTTGTATTGGTGATACTTTTGCCCAACTCTCTTTTGCCAGCAAATTATCAGAAGAAGTGCTTTTGAAAAATGCCAATCAACATCCCACTGGTAAAATGGGTTATTACTTGGGCGATATGTCCGTTAGCTTCATGAATGGTAAGTGATACCGCTCTTGACGATATAGATATAGAAAGCTCACTTTGCTAATAAAACCATTTGTACACATGAATGACTGTATTTCTCTACAGAAACTTGGCGTGCTGCTTATGCCTCAGTGCAGATAGTGCTAACCGCTGCACATGAGCTTTTGAGATCAATTGAAAATAGTGAGGCGAACGACAAACAGAGCAAGATGGTTTACGCACTATGTAGACCACCAGGCCATCATTCATCAGACCATTTAGCTGCTGGTTACTGTTTTATCAATAACGCTGCAGTTGCTGCAGCATTCTTACAAAATTATTCTTCAAAAGACATGGAACTTCTGCAACGACCTTACGACCCAGTGCTTGCTACAACAACCAATCTTGAAAACATGATGCTCGACGAGAAGCCGATAGACGAAAAAAAGAAAATATTAATCCTTGATATTGACTATCATCAGTAAGTATCTGTTCTGTATTAGAAAAAAAAAATAGCTTTTGACGTCTAAAGTACTTCTTCCTACAACTGATAGTGGTAATGGAACGCAAGAAATATTCTATGATGACTCTACTGTATTCTACATTTCAATTCATGGCTACCCCGACTATCCTCATTTCACCGGTTCCGTTGATGAAAAAGGACGAGGCAGAGGTCTAGGCTACAATATCAATATACCGCTGGATCCTGAACATACGACGGATGAAGTATATCTTAAGCATCTTTACCATGTGCTCAACACAGAAAAAACTGTTGTCAATTTCAAAGCAGACATAGTGATTGTTTCGCTAGGTTTAGATACATGGTTCGAGGATCCTATTGCTGGTATGAAGGGATTGAGAGAGAAGCATACATACTATACAATAGGGCAGTATATCAAGCAATCAGAAGCTACGTTTGGAAAACCCGTTTTGTTTGTTCAGGAGGGTGGGTACACCTACGACAAATTAGGCGAATTGGTCGGTCAAGTGTTACAAGGTTTTGCTTGTTCTTCGGACGAAAAGTTGCGATTGGATGCGTAGACTACCTGTGTCATATTATACCTCTTTTAAGGTATTTTCCTTTTCGTTAGATAGAAAAATAAAAAGAAGCTCTTCAACACCCCATTGAGTTTTGACATTTGTTTCGTCTTGTTGAACATTGACATTAACCATGCCTCAATGGGCTTGAAGCAAAAATCACAACTTTTGTTATGTTTCATATTTTGGTTTCTTTTATCTCAACTTGTTCTTAGTGCACCTGTCACTAACAATAGTAGTACTCTGAACAATCGTACTATTCGTCAATACTATATTACAGCCGAGGAAGAAGTATGGGACTATGCGCCTATGGGATGGAACAATATCAACGATAAGCCTCTGACGCAACGACCTGCATCCCTTTACACTGCTCACCGAAAAGGCAAACGTATTGGTTCTGTCTATCAAAAGGTATTTTACCGACAATACACGGATGCGACATTCACCGTTCCCATTGCTCATGACAAAGCCTTGGGTGTGCTGGGACCTATTTTAAGAGCGGAAGCAGGGGATCAAATACATATTCTTTTTCAAAACAGAGCACACTACCCACATAGTCTCCATCCTTATCGATCGGCATCTCATCAGGACCATTGGCCGGGTCAGGCAGTCCAACCAGGTGACACGTACCATTATGTATGGGATATTCCCTCCGATTATGCCTTCCCTGACAATCAGTCATCTGTCATTTGGGCCTATTCCTCCCTGAGTTCAGCTGTTGGCGATGTTCAAGCGGGGTTACTGGGCTTTGTTGTCGTTTACCAACCGGGCATGTTGTTTTATCCGTCTCCAGGCGCTATGTTTCAGCGGCCTCAAGGTATCGATCAAGAAGTATTCATGTTGATGACTACAACAGACGAAAACAAATCGACTTATTTCAAAGAGTCTGGAGAACGTGCTGGATTAAGTATGGAGCGTATGGAGGAATTGGCAAGGACGGATCGGTTTTTTAACGAATCGAATCAAATGTATCACATCAATGGGTACGTATATAATAACCACCCTGTCATCAATTTGGCCTATGGGTCACGCGTACGTTGGTATGTCATTTCGTTTGAAGAAAAAGAAGAAGACAAACATGTTCCTATTGACGATGAAGGGGACAATGATGTCCATACAGCACATTGGCATGGCGCAAGTCTTTTATATCACGGACGAAGAGTGGATGTAGTAGATTTGACACCCATCAGTTTCGAAGTGGTTGATATGGTACCCGATAATGTGGGGCAATGGCTGTTCCACTGTCATGTAGCAGCTCATTTTGATGCGGGCATGAGTGCTTTTTATCAAGTGGAGGAGGTAGTCTACACAGGTGATGAAGGCTGGGGTTAAGGAGCAAGAAACCTGTTCTTTTATGTTCGAAAATTGAACTACTACCACTTAGACATACGATAACCAAGTTATGTATATTCCAAGAAGCCTTACTATGATGGAGTAGTTTAATCCCCAATGAATAAAAAGAAAGCTGTGAAATTCTTGTCTCACTTGGAGTTTGAAACTAGCTGTGTCATCTTTGAACGCTGATTTCAGACTGGCCACATTACAAAGACGATGATAGCAATACAATAGCTGCCGCAGATATTCTACGGTCAATTTATAAAGTACCATTCAAAGTATATCAAGAAAATCGTCATCTTTTGTATATTAAACAGAAACGCAATGAGCCGTTCCTGCAGAGTTTTGACGGTTCTATCACGTATGGTAACTTTTTCAAATCAGATGAATTGGTAAAAAGCTTATCTATCAAAAGTGGATACTTGCATAGTGCAGCATATATTTATTGCATCGTCCGTATAATGAGTGTAGAGCAGCTGCTATGATGTCAGGTGCAAATTATTGTAAACAAGACAGCTATCCATTTTGCACAAATAAACTATTTATTAGCATCTTGATGGTTAAAAAGGCTGTTGTAGACAATTTAAGGCCTATTGAAACTGAAGGCATCACACAACACACACACACACACACAAACACGGTATTGACTCTGCTGATTTGTACAGTATAATGTGTTAAAGCTTGTTGCTTGTTTAAACAATGCAGCAGACTTCAGTCAATGACCACAGAGTAAAAAAAAAGTCGAGGAGGAAAAGGCTGGTTTGGCAGACATGCTATTCCAAGTTTAGGTAGAGTAACAAAGCTAAATCTTATACATTGAAGCATCATTTTTTTGTCATGATTACTTTTTTCATTTTTTTGTCCCGCTGCATTTCATCTTTCCCCACCTCTCCTTTTTCTTTTGCTACGAAACAGGAAAAAATCGTCTTTTGTTAGTAACAGATCGATGAAGCGTCAAGCGACGATCAGCTCTTTTTTTGCAAAGCAAGCATCACCTGTGACCAAAAAGCCGAAAATCGACAAGTGTCTGTCAACATCTACATCAACATCGAGCAATGATAAAAGTGACAGGAACACTAACAACGGCATAACTGTTTCCAGCACGAGTGCCTCAAAGAAGAACGGTATTCAGAAAGCAGAAACAAAAAGAATTCCTGTCAAAGAGAAATTGGCGAATCCTTCCGCTCATTTGACGGAACAAGAGCTGAAGAAACTGCATGAACAGTTCAGTCAAAAGTTTGGTT
Organism: Mycotypha africana; assembly: GCF_025528875.1. NCBI lineage: Eukaryota > Fungi > Mucoromycota > Mucoromycetes > Mucorales > Mycotyphaceae > Mycotypha > Mycotypha africana. Next base: position 177,628 of record NW_026515727.1, on the reverse strand, counting down.
CTATGGATAAAGAGATACACGAAAGAAGACAACAGGTGGATCAATTGATGACAGATATCATGGAGGTTCAAAGCCAAGATGCTACTGCTGGCTTACGTAGCAAAGCAGCACCAATAGCCAAACAAAAGTTTACGCCTTTGGAACAGCAGGTCGTTGAACTGAAAGCAAAATATCCTGAATGTTTATTATTGATTGAAGTGGGATACAAATTTCGACTCTTCGGGGAAGACGCAAAGGTAAAAAAATAAAAAATAAAAATAAAAATAAAAAAATATGGTATCAGAGGCATTGGAAAGCTGTATTCATATTAGCAAGACTGAACTTTTCAACGCTAGATCGCTTCCAAAATCTTACATATCGCTCATTTTATCGATCGCAACTTTTATGTAGCCAGTATCCCGGTCCATCGGCTGAATGTCCATGTAAGGAAGCTTGTCAATGCAGGCTATCGCGTAGGAGTCGTACGACAAACCGAAACAGCCGCTTTGAAAGCAGCTGGATCAAATAGAGGTCAACCTTTCAAAAGAGAATTGACCGAGATGATTACAAAAGGCACGATGGTCAATCTGACGGAGGATGACGACTTGATAGATTCTGTGAGCAATAGGTTAAATCACGGAGGAGGCCATTTGATGTGTTTCCTGGAACAGAAAAGAGGAGGTCACGGTCCTGATGAACGCGTGCAAATTGCGATGATAGCCATTCAGCCTGCTACAGGAGATGTTATTTACGACGCGTTTGAAGATACTTACTTGAGACAAGAGCTAGAGACACGGTTCTTGCATTTAGAACCCAGTGAATTGTTGGTTTCTGCAGACATGCTAAGCCGACCGACTGAAAAGTTGATACAGCATTTGAATTTCGGTGGTGATGGACAGCATAGCAACAACAAAAGTCGTGTGGATGACGTACGAATTGAGTATATATCAGCTAGTAAGGAAGACTTCGGAAGAGATTACAAAGCTGCCGTTCAATACGTTACAGAGTTCTTTCATGAGTCAGCAGAGACCCTGTCGAATGTCTTTCACTTGCCCGATATGGTTGTGTAAAGTAATATAATTCTACGGTGTAGAAGAAGGGAGAAAAAAAAACAACAAATGAAGTCATTTGATACTAACGTTAGTTTCATACTATGTCAAACAAAACAAACAGACAAGCCCTGGCTTGCTTGATTCGATATCTGAAGGAATTCTATTTAGACAGCATTTTGTTGAGATCAACAAAGTTCTTTAAACACTTTGTAGAAGAGAATCATATGCTGCTGAATGGTAATACTTTGACACATTTGGAGATATACAGAAACAGCACCGACTTTAGCGAAAAAGGTAGCCTGTTTTCAATTTTGAATCATACGAAAACAAAATTTGGACAACGATTGTTAAGGAATTGGATTGGACGGCCGTTGGTTGATGTTCAGTAAGTGCTATTACGGCAGGGACCATCCGTCATTTTGCTTACGCATGCTAATGAACTAACTTTTTGACTCTAGAAAACTGAATGAACGAACGGAAGCCATAGAAGAGCTCATGACTACAGAAAACCCAAAAAGGAATCTCATTTTATCACTACTGTCTAAAAGACAACTACCAGATGTAGAAAAGGGTCTATGCCGTATCCAATACGGAAAGGTAAAAGCGAAAGGGTTCCCTTTTTATTGGGAACAATTCTGAAAGCTATGTCTTGGCTAACCCCGCCTTTTTTTTTTTTTTTTTTCCTTTTCATAGGCTACACCCATAGAGTTAATTCAAGTACTTGATACCTTTTACACAATATCTAGTTCTATTCTACCGGAACCTCGTTTCCGGTCTGCTTATCTCAATTATCTCTTTGATACCCTACCCACCATACGAGACGATATCGAATTTTTTAGAAACCAAATCAACCCTCATTTCTCAGCTACCACCAATAAGCAGCAAGATAAAGCAGAATTTTTCAAAACAGACAGCCAATGGACAGACATACCTCGCGAAAAGAACAACATTGCATTTGTCGAACAAGAATTACGAGAACATCTGTTAGAGCTCCAGCAATCCACAGGGCTCAAAGATCAACTGAAATACACTACAGTGGCTCTTGTCGAGTATCTATTAGAAGTCCCGAATAGTCGACTTAAAAAAGTGCCCATGGATTGGATCAAGATGAGTGGTACAAAAGCTGTGAGTCGATTTCAGGACAAGTTCATTTTGGACAAACTGAAAGAGCGAGATCTTCATCGAGAACGACTAGCGATCGCTGTGGACACAGGCTACCAAAGCTTTCTGAAAGAAATAGCAGCAAAGTATGAAAAATGGCGTGAGGTAGTGATATGCCTCGCGCAGTTAGATTGCTTGTTTTCGTTAGCGAAGGTAGCATCCTCTTCTGATTATGTAAAGCCAGAATTTGTAACCACCGACTCTGCGTCGCCCCGTCGTCATCAAGAAGTACGGATGGATGTGATAGGAGGTCGACATCCGATGGTAGAACATGCAATGAAGGATGACCATGCTTATATACCCAATGATATCGATTTTAGAGACAAGCAGAAAACAATGATCTTAACAGGACCGAACATGGGCGGCAAAAGCTCTTACATACGTCAAGTAGCGCTCATAGCTATCATGGCACAGATTGGGTCGTACGTTCCGGCGACGTCTGCAAAATTAGGTTTATTTGATGCAGTGTTTACACGCATGGGCGCGTCGGATCGTTTGATGCGCGGACAAAGTACGTTTATGGTGGAGATGCAAGAAACGAGTGATATCATGAAGCAAGCCACGTGTCGATCGCTGGTGATTTTAGATGAGCTGGGAAGGGGTACAAGCACACATGATGGACAAGCTATTGCGTATGCGGTCCTGGACCACTTTATTTCTCATATTCAATCAGTGACGCTATTTGTGACTCATTACCCGTCATTGAGTAGAGTGGAGAGCTTGTATCCGGGGCAGGTGAGAAATTGCTATATGGATTATATTGAAGAAAAAGATGACGTGACAGGTAGCAAAAGCAATAGGAAAGGGGGATCTGATGATTTAGCTTAGTACCTCGTAGACTAAATTATTCTTGTGGGTTTGGGGTGTACAGATGTAGGACAAGTAGTCTTTTTATACAAATTAGTGGACGGTATTGCAATGAATAGTTACGGGTAAGGGGAGAAATGATTTTTTTTAGTGAAATAGCTCACTTGAAAGCCTGTTTTGAACCCAATGCAAAAATTTGTATTCTAGGATGAACGTAGCAAGGTTAGCCAATATACCGTTACCCGTGATAAGGGCTGCTAAACAAAAATCAAAGCAAGTGAAGGAGGAGATGGAGCAGAGACAGTTGCGAAATAGAAGAATACGATTACTACGCCAATTACTGAAACGAAGAAATGGTTATAGTAAGGATGGCTTTCAAAGAGAGATACTCGATTCAATTTAGTGCAAGCAAGCCCATGCAACGGCCTAATTTGGTATGAAATAAAAAAGATATTTCTTTTCTTAGGCAACAACACGTGTTTCCTCCTTTAATGTCCGATAATTCATGCAAACGTTGTCAACGTCGGGGATTGCTTTTTGTTTTTTTCTTTTTTTTTTGGCTATTTTTATTTTTTTTATGGGGGAGGGGAGGGGAGGGGAGGGGCTAGTAGGAATAGGTTTGAAGCAAAAACGAGAGAAAGAAAGAGTATATGTAAAAGCAGAGAAAAAAAAGTGGAGAAAAATGTGTAAAAGAAAGCAAAAAAAAGATAGGGCGGAGACCGTGTCAAAGATTATATAATGCATCCTAAACATATATGCGGATGACTTGCTCCAAAAAAGGGGAGCAATGCAAAAATAAAAAAGGAAAAAAGAACAATGAAAATTGAAAAAAAAAAGCAAATGTGTAAAGGTATATAGAATAAAGCAAAAGCGTCTTTGTGTAAGTCGAGTGTAGTGGTGGTGTTGGTGTAGTGGTTGTAGCTAGTAAATAAAGGGTGAGGGTGAGGGTAAGGGTTATATATATATATATATATAAAAAAAAAAAAAAAAGAGCCTGGAAACATAAAAGATATATAAACATCTTCAATGCCAGTCCTTTCCTTTTAAAGTCAATAAATGTACAATGTAAGCGATAAGAAGAAAAAAGGGGGGTATCCAATGAAGATCACGACCAAAAGGAAAAGCTTGAAAATGAAGGTGTGTTAATGATACAAGGTATCCAGGCACAAAAAAAAAAAAAAACCAATCGATGCAGTCTGTCAAGAGGTGCTTTAAATCCTCAACATAGATCTCAGTCCTCTTTGTATTTCGGACAGATCTCTGTCAAAAGTACTTTCGATAACGGGTGAAGCCACAACAAAGGATGACCTTCTGGCTGTATTGACAGCAGTAGTGCTGGTAGTGGTATCTATGGGTTTTGTCAATGCTAATAAACCCATCAAATCTTCAGAATATTTCTTTAAATAATCCTTATTGGAGGAGGCAATGCTGGTGGTAGTAGTAGTCGTAGTAGTAGGATTGGTCGTAATAGCGGTACTTGTACTGGTACTGGTACTGGTAGTTGCAGATAAATCCATAGATAAGAGCGTATTAGGGAATGGTATAGGTAACTTATCCGGACTAGGTGCATTACTGAACATGGGTCCAGCAAAAAAGTTGGTATTGTTAATGGATGAAGCTTTGTTCTTACGCATATCTACAATAGCACTATTTGATCGACGACGATTCTTTGATGGTTGCTGAGGACTGCAAAATATAAAGTTAATTATAAATATATTATAAATAGAGGCAGATAAGGTTTTTTTTTTTTTTCTTTTTTAATAGGTTTTACCTTTTCAGTAAATTGTTGGTAGTAATGGTAGTATGAGTAGTAAACGACGTCGCAGTGCTGGAGCTGAACTCGGCAGGTGTCGTAGCATGAATGAGGATAGGGCTTTTCTTTGAATGACGTTGGTTTCTCTTTTTCTTGCTTTCATTGTTATCCGTCGAAGAAGAAGAAGAAGAAGAGGAAGACAAAGAGGACACAAATGACGACGACGACGACGACGACAACGATGACTCTTCAGCAATGGCTTCTTCAACTTCTTTTTTACGATCTGCTCGACGTTGTTTGGCAGGCATTAAAGCCTTTTTTGTTTGCGGCGAGGCCTTCTTCTTGCTGTTAGTTTCGGCTTTGGGGGATTTGGAAGGGATAGTGATAGGTTTAGCAACTGTCTCTGTTAATGAATCGCTTTCCTCGGCATGCTTCTTCTTTTCCTCCTTATTATTCGACTTTTTTCTACTTTCTCGTCGCTTTGGCTTTCGCTGTTGGTTTTTGGCAGGGGATGCCACCTTTGCGCCATTCTCTGAAGAGCCGGAGCAGGAGCTATCTTTGACCTTTGAAGAGGCAGCGGATGGGTTGCTCTTTAATTTACTCGATGCATTGTTTGCAGATGTTACAGCTGTGCTGTTCGAGAGTAACGGTGATGATTTCAAGGACATTTTTCAGATGAGTTCTTTACGTAATGTTATAAAGATAAACAATGCTTGGTAGCTGCGGATGTAGTAAGTATGTAAACTGATTCTAATATGTACACAAAAGAAAAGTTTGCAGTAAAAAAAGAAAAGAAAAAAAGATAAAAAGGAGACGTTTTTTTCGGTTTTTAGTTAGAATTTGTTATTTATGTTTGTTTGATAGAGTTAGGAAAAAAAAAAAAAAAAGAAATTAAAAAAAAAGAAAAAAAGAAAGAAAAGTACTTCAATGGGGAACAGCGTCAATTGAAAAAGAAAAAATAATCTCAGGCTAAAATATCTGCTATTTGATTGGCTGAAAAGTGAAAGAACGTTTCAACTGTTCTAGAATGGCAAACTTATGCAATTTTGGGTATTATGTCAAAAATTAAAAAATGATTCATGCCCTAGTAGCACACCGCTGAAGAGCAGAAAACCCACTATTTTTTTTGTTAGACGTTACTGTTGAGGAAGCACGGTTAAGTTTTACAGTACAAAAAATGAAGCCAATAGGGATTTTAATGAATTAAAACAGGGAGATTGCTTCGAATATAAAGCCTATCATTGAATGAGTGTAAAACAATGGGGAAAGGGTATGGGTATCACAGATGAAGCTAATAAGTTAAGCTCCCTTTTTTCCTGATATGATGTTGAACGACCCTCATTCTATATATGAAAGCTTACTTTTCTGTCCTATGAGATCTACTATGGCTCAACGTTTGTGCGCTGCTACTACAACTCATTCCTTTCTTTTCTTCCCCCCTCTCCTTTTTTTTTTGCTGCTCTTTCTTTTCTTTATCCTTTTCAGCCATTTCTGAATAAGCGAGCATGTCATTGTCTGCAAAGTCTTCATTCTCTGATCTGTCCATCATGAGCACGACCACCACAAGCAGCATTGGCAGTCTATTACGAAAACCAATGATCTCAGCGTCGACACCTTTCAACAATAAACACCAACAAAACAAGGCGGCTGCCACCGCTCATCATCACATCTTACAAAAGAAGCCTTCGAATACAAGTCTCTCAGAAGAAAACTTTGTTTTTCTGTCTCCACTTTCTAATGATAACCCTTCTTCTTCTCTGAAGGTTGGAGACAGTGTCAAAATCAACCACCATACAAGTGCCATCATTCGATTTATTGGTACAACAGAGTTCAAAGCGGGTACCTGGGCTGGCGTTGAATTGGATAGAAAAGGGTTGGGCAAGAATGACGGATCAATACACGGGTAACGTATACCCAGAAATCGTGTCATTTGAGGGGAGGGAGAGGATACGCGTAGTGGGGGCAAAGCTTAAACTCATCTCTCTTTTCATTATGTAGAATTCGTTATTTCAAATGCCCACCAAAAACTGGCTTATTCGTTCTCTATTCAAAATTAGTCAAACAACAACAGCTATTCAACAGACCATCGACACCGTTTCATTCGCCCGACTCTACTATCTTACGTTCACCATCACCCTCTCATCAAAATCACCTCATGCCGGCCGTCCCTCCCTTGCCTACCGCCAAAATGGATGCAAAACTTCAAGAACGTATACGTAACCTAGAATCAGAAAACGAAAAACTGCGAGCCTCTCAACGAGAAAAAGATCTGAAAATGAAAGAGATGCAGCAAGACAATATGGAATCCATCCATCTACTCGAAAAAGTCAATAAAGATCTTGAAAGACAAGTGACGGATCTGAAAGCAATTAGCGTTGACGCTATTGAAACTATCTCCAAACTCAAAACGGATTGGGAAACAGAGAAATTAGCCTATCATCAACAAGTAGAGCTTCTTCTGAAAGACATTGATTTGCTGGAAATTGTTCTTGAAGACAAAATGACCAAAAATCAACACCTTATTCAAAAGAACAAGCAGATGATAGAGCAACAATACTATCACCACCACCATCATCAACATCATAGCAGAAGAGATGTATTGAACACACCCATTAGTGAGGACGAAGAAGAAGATGATAACGATTTATTGATTACTAGCAAATTCTTTGAAACATGTATACTATGCGAAAGAAAAGGCCATTCATTGATTGAATGTCATAAAACCTTTTCAGTAATAAAAAAAGAGCCAGCAAAGTGTATATAAAACAAACACAAACAAACACACACACACAACTCCTTAAAGTGTTTGGTTATTTATGGTTTTTAATTTTTTCTTTACTTTTCTTGTGCATGGGTGCGTACATATTACGTAGAGTGTTCCTGCTTCATCCCTTATTTTGTTAGACATGTGAAAACCATGTCATCTCTGTTTATACTTGTTTGCGTATTCTTCTTCTTTTTTCTCTTCTTTCCTTTTCCTTTTTGTTATTGTTGTTATTGTTCGAATAGCTCCTCTACCCACCACTCCACCCCGCCCTCTCGCATACACTCATACATTACTAGAAGAAAGAATGGCATCTAAAGCAAAGTACTATACAGTTCAAGAAGTAGCCAAGCATAACGTTGAGAACGATTGGTAAACAGAAACACATGATTACTCTTTCAATAGTGAAACGCGCTATTTCTTCAGAGAGTATCTCTCTTAAGCTAATATCTGTCTCTTTACCTTTTATATGTATAAATATTCTTTGCCAACCTCAGTTGGGTTATTGTTCACAACTATGTGTTTGATGTTACGCACTTTTTAAATGAACATCCAGGTAGACTTACCAAGTAGCTATTAATATACGCTCCTTCATACACTTGTTGCAAGCGGAAAAACTCAAGTCTGAAAGTGTAACTCTGATCATCATGCATTTTTCTTCAAAAAAAAATAAAATAAAATAGGAGGCAAGAAGATTCTTTTAAAAGTAGCGGGAACTGATGCGACGACTCAATTCGATAACTTTCACAATACCAGCATTTTAAACAAATACCTTCCAAACTTAATGATTGGCAAAATAGCATCTGCTGCGGACGAAGAGGATGAGCTCAGTGGAGAAAAGACAGTGGCAGCAGAACTGTCAGCTGATACTGACAAAAACGATCACGATCACGAAGAAAGCCAGAACGATAACCCTTTGATCGTCAACGAGACATTCGGCGACATGATCCCCTTTGGAGATCCTATGTGGTATCAAGATTGGTACAGCCCCTTCTATAAAGACTCCCATCGTCGGCTTCGTCATCTTTGCCGTCAATTTGTAAACAAAGAGATTATGCCTTATTGTTTCGAATGGGATGAAGCAAAACAGATACCAAAGCATGTCTTTGAAAAGGTCGCTCAAATGGGGTTATTAACCGCTGTTGTCGGTGTACAAGAAGGACTGGAGAAATACATGGCCTATCCCTTGCCCGCTAATATTGCCGCGGAGGAATGGGACGCGTTTCATTCCTTTATTGTCATTGATGAGCTAGCTCGTTGCGGATCAGGAGGTGTAACGTATTCTTCGCTCTCCTGTATCGTATTTATTAGAGAACTATAACTTAACAATTTTCCCTCATTGTCATCATAGGTACTTTGGGCTCTGGCGGGCGGTTTGGGCATTGGACTTCCTCCTGTCATCCATTTTGCCTCTGATGATCTCAAGCAAAAAGTCGTCAAGGATTGTTTAGCAGGAACCAAGTTCATTTGCTTGGCTATTACAGAACCTTCAGGAGGATCAGACGTGGCCGGTCTACAGACAGAAGCCAAGGATATGGGTGATCACTATCTCGTCAACGGTGAGAAGAAATGGATCACCAACGGTGTTTTTGCTGACTTCTTTGTAGTCGCCTGCCGAACAGGCGAAGCAGGCTTCGACGGCATCTCCTTCTTATTGATAGAGCGCGATATGCCTGGCGTCCATACGCGTCAAATGCTCTGCTCTGGTGTCTGGCCTTCAGGAACAGCTTATGTTACCCTCGAAGACGTTCGAGTTCCCAAACAAAACTTGATCGGCAAAGAGAACAAAGGCTTCAAATACATCATGTGGAATTTCAACAGTGAACGTATGGGCATCGTCGTCCAAGCCAACAGATTTGCTCGTGTCTGTGTTGAAGAATCCATTCGCTATGCCAATAAACGCAAAACCTTTGGTAAAAAACTCATTGACCATCCTGTCATTCGCAATAAAATAGCACACATGATTCGTCAAGTGGAATCTACGCATGCATGGGCAGAGATGCTGACCTATCAAGCTACAAAAATGCCTCCCAAGTTGTTGCCTTTCCGTTTGGGTGGCCCTATTGCTCTCTGTAAGGCGCAAGCCACTCAGACCTTTGAGTATTGTGCACGTGAAGCAGCTCAAATCTTTGGTGGCCTGGCCTACACTCGAGGCGGACAAGGTGAAAAGATTGAAAGATTGTATCGTGAAGTACGTGCTTATGCTATACCCGGTGGCTCTGAAGGTAAAAACAATCTTCTCAAAAAACTCTTTTTAAGCAGAATAAGCTAATTTTGCTTCCATTACGTGTGTGTGTGTGTGTGTGTGTGGATATAGAGATTATGCTGGATCTAGGTGTTCGGCAATCGATGAAAATTGGAACCTTTATGGGTGCTAAATTGTAAATGTCTATAACCTTAATCGATAGTACGCCATACGCCATATGATATTGGCTCAAGAAAAAAAAAATAAAAAAAAATATGACATCCATTTCCCTATGCTTTATAAACTTATTTTGCTGTTTATGTATACTTTCTGCCTACGGATCGCGATAATGCGTTTGGCTCTTCTGAAATGTCAGCGCAACCGCTAATTTTGGTCCAATTTTAATTGATAACCTTCCCTGGAAACGCCTTTTTTTTTATTTGAGCAGCAAGCGACAATGAGAAGCATCAATGGCTTTTCTTTCGCATCTAAAGTCACTTCAGTTAAATGACTCTTTATCTGTAAATCGATACATGGACGTTCTTGGAGGGGCCATGTCTGTTGTATTCAAAGGTTAACCATCGTCACCACAATCCTAGATTGAGGTGGACCCTGAAACCAAATGTTCGATGAAATTTCACCGGCGGTGATCGAACAAGGGCATCATACTTGTGTAGGGCCATATATCCATTCATATCAATTTTTATGCATTTCTCTTAAATATCCAAAAGTAAACATGTCAGCAAGGAGACTTGCATCGAATGCGCTAAAATATAAGCCTATTGCTCCACCTCCACCAAAACCGCAGCCACCACGACCCAAGCCTAAATTAGGGCCTCTATTAATGGGTGGTGCTGTACTATATGTCTCGGCTACATATATCACTATGATGGTATATAAAAGCAAAAAAGATACAATAGATATAGTAGAAGGCAGGACACCAGAACCTTCTGTCACACCTAGAACATTTGATACAACAAGTGTATGGCAAAAAGTCGCAAAAGAATACGACAATGACATTGGTTGGGATGAATTCGTCATGGGGGTTGGTCTCCTCAGACGATGGCTCATTGGTAAAGCAAAGGTAGGAAAGGCCAGAAAAAAAAAGTGACATAAAGCAACTGAGGCAAAAACGACAAGGAAACCCAAAGTCAGTAAGAATGGATATTCAGTTTACATATATATACATATATACATTTATAGGGAGATGTACTAGAAGTATCGACCGGAACAGGACGAAATTATCCATACTATAAAGCAAATCAGATTACTTCTGCAACATTTACAGATCGACACGAGTCCATGTTAAATGAGTCCAAAGCAAAATTCCAAGCAACTTATAAGGACAAATTTCATAATGCATTTTTTGAAACAGCTGACGTACAAAATCTAAAGAACAAGAAATATGATACAGTGGTCGATACGTTTGGCCTATGCTCATGTGGTGATCCAGAGGAAGCACTTATACAACTCGCTGATAGCTGTAAATCAGAAGAGTCTCAAATATTGCTCCTAGAACATGGTCGTTCGCACTACAATTGGTTGAATAGACTACTCGATACCAATGTAGATAAACATGTGCAAAAGTGGGGTTGTTGGTGGAATAGAGATATTATGGGTTTATTTGACAGCGAACGAGTGAAAGATAAGCTAAAGATCGTTCAGGCTTCTCGCTGGCATCTCGGTACAACGTGTTTTATTGTTGCAAAACCTACTCCTAAGAGTAGGAGTACTGAATCAAACGACACAAATGAAAAATAAGCAAATGATATGCATGTATATAAAGAAAGTAATAAAGAAAAGGGCCTCAGGAGAGAAAAGGAAGCGGAAGGCTTAGCTTAACATGTATACGAAAAACTGCTGTGACGTACTTTGCATCGTTTTAGTGAGTTTGAACCCTTGACCTTTTTCTTTTTTTTTTTTTTTTTCTTTTCCTCTTCTTTTTTTTCTTTTTTTATAATACTTATCTTATAGAAAAAATGAGGTAAACTTCACAAGCTAACATCTTCTATTAGCTTATTATACAACGATCTGTCTCAAAAGATTTGAAACACGGAACACCTTATTAATGCCTTCCACCTTTTTTATTATTGTAGCAGCGAACCTTTGCAAGAAATTAACGACGGTGAAATTGAGGTTAGTGAGTTTTCTTTGGCTGACAAGAAAATTTTTTCGAAAATAAAAATTTTAATTTGATAAATCATTTTGTGCTTTTATAGTCCAACTGGGATGAAGTTGTTGATAACTTCGACAACATGAACCTCAAGCCCGAGCTTCTTCGTGGCGTTTATGCTTATGGGTAAGTTTATCGAAGACCAGCAATTTTTTAGAGTGAGAAAAAGTCAGTTTCAGAGCATTTAAGATTCTCTGAAAAGGATTAGTGAGACAAATACAGCAAATAATGGGGGCAACATTGACGGATAGAGAATGAAATAGAAATATGATTTTAATGACTAAATATCAATTCGTTTGTGTGGACCTATAGTTTCGAAAGACCCTCTGCTATTCAACAACGTGCTATCATGCCTGTTGTTAAGGGTCATGATGTAATCGCTCAAGCTCAATCCGGTACCGGTAAAACCGCTACCTTCTCCATCTCTACTCTTCAATCCATTGATGTTGATCTTAAGGAGCCTCAAGCTTTGATTCTCGCTCCTACCAGAGAATTGGCTCTTCAAATCCAAAAGGTCGTTTTGGCCCTCGGTGACTTTATGGGTGTTAAGAGTCATGCCTGTATTGGTGGTACCAATGTCCGTGAAGACATTGAAATTCTTCAATCCGGTGTTCAAGTCATTGTCGGTACTCCTGGTCGTGTTTTCGATATGATTCAAAACAGACGTGCCTTCAACACCAAGCACATGAAGTTGTTCGTTTTAGATGAAGCCGATGAAATGTTATCACGTGGTTTCAAAGATCAAATCTACGACGTTTTCCAATTGATGCCTGACACCATCCAAGTTGTTCTTTTGTCCGCTACCATGCCTGCTGAAGTCTTGGAAGTCACCAAGAAGTTCATGAGAGATCCTATTCGTATTCTCGTCAAGCGTGATGAATTGACCCTTGAAGGTATTAAGCAATTCTACATTGCCGTCGATAAGGAAGAATGGAAGCTCGATACCCTCTGCGATTTGTATGAAACGGTTACTATCACCCAAGCCGTTATTTTCTGTAACACTCGTAGAAAGGTTGATTGGTTGACTGATAAGCTCCAAGCTCGTGAATTCACTGTTTCTGCTATGCACGGTGATATGGATCAAGCTCAACGTGATGTTATCATGAAGGAGTTCCGTTCTGGTTCCTCTCGTGTTTTGATTACTACCGATTTGTTGGCTCGTGGTATTGATGTCCAACAAGTTTCTTTGGTTATTAACTACGATTTACCTACAAACCGTGAAAACTATATTCACAGAATTGGTCGTGGTGGTCGTTTCGGTCGTAAGGGTGTTGCTATCAACTTTGTCAGCCAAGATGATGTCCGCGCTATGCGTGATATTGAACAATTCTACAACACTCAAATTGATGAAATGCCAATGAACGTGGCTGATTTGATCTAATTATATATCATGCATTTTCTCTCTAATTGTGGGTCTCGTTATCGACACTTTAATTGTACTATTTCCCCCTTTTTTTCATTTTTTTTTCCTGAATAAAATTATATAGAACGATGTTGATTTGTACATATTCCAAAAGACTATTGTTGTTTTAGAAAGTGGATGGTAAAGATCCAGAAATGGCGGAAGGGTATCTTGTAAAACGAAGCATAAATCAGTCGAACCAAGCAGAGGATTCGGGACTCGTAAGATACTTAATTTGCAAGAGCACGATGCTCTACTGGCGGTGCACGTTATTACACCTTTGAAATTCTTTTGGAGACATGTTTTTACAGAATGACATAATTTGAGGAACAACCTCTTCATTTTCTATCTGTAAGACAAAAAGTAACGTTTCAGTAAAAGCGCAGTATATGTATTTTTCAATTTCCGCATTCTACTGTCTTGGTATGTGCTAACCAAATTTGCTCTTCGACCACCATGAAAATGTATCATTACAAACAATTAGTTTCGTACCAGCTTCAGGTAAAACAAAAGTTTAACTGTATGTCTTTCTAAGCAAGCACAAGCAAGTGTAATTTTAATAGAAAACACATGTTATCTGAAAATTAATGTAGTACTTCCTCACAAGTATGCTACTGACTGAGAAATTTTGTATTCATCAATTCTTGGGTCAAAGTTATAATGCAAAAAAAGACCACTTAACCATTCATACCGCCATTAATGACAGCAATAATTCATTATGGTGAACAATCAATATGTATGTCCTAAACTCCTAAAATTTCATACATGTTCTGATGCTTTCCATATTAGTCAAACAAAAGAGCACGAAAGATTTAAATATGCCTCAGTGCATACCAACGCAATCAGACATTGTTAAACTGTATCCCATTTGGACTCTTTCGTATTCTCAAGCCATTCCTTATATGCTATCACCATTCATTTATTATTTGCTTTTTTTATTAGTTTTAAAACTTATTATGGTACGGCAATTGTCATTAAGCTCTACAGCAAGTACGGCGATCGTCTTCGGTATTGCCTACTATCTTTATCATTTGCAACAGCAGCAACAGAAGAAGACCAGAAATGTTGGATCATTACCACCGCGTGCGCCAGGTTATATACCAATCATTGGGCATTTATTACAGCTCGTAAAACCGTTTCCAATCCAAGAATTGTTTTATCAATGGAGCCGTCAAGTAGGGCCTGTATTTATGTGTCATTTCGGTACCCAACGATGGCTTATCTTGAACTCTTTTGAAGCAATCAAAGATTTGATCGTGGATCGCGGTACTATTTATTCTTCAAGAAAATTGCCCGATACTCTTGTCTATGACGCTATGCAAGGAGGTTAGTATTCAGAGAGAGAGAGAGAGAGAAAACATTTGCTTCCAGCAGATACCTTTGAAAGGTTGGCCATAATAACGTGGGTGATTCTTACATTACATTTTTTGCTAAACATCATAATAGAGGAAGGTGGAGGTTTCGCTTTTTTCCCGTATGGCACGAGTTGGCGTCGATTGCGCCGTATCGGTAAGCCTTAAAACTTTTCGAAAATGGCCAAATTTTGTTGCTGCAGTTACGAAAGCCCAACTTTACTGATTGAAAGCACATATATTAAAAATAGCACATGGTGGGCTTGTTAAAAACAAAATTGATGAATATCAGCCTATTCTCGACGACCGTCGTATTGTGCTTTTGTCTCATCTGCACAACCTTAGCCAAGATGCGAAAGCTAATCTTAACAAAGGTGTTTGCTTAACAAACTTTATTGAACACTATACAATGACAGCTATTCTTGCAATAGCCTTTGGTGACATGTGTAACTTTGAACCCAATGATCCCGTTTTACATAAAGCGTTTGCTATTACAGAACGCGCTGCTAGTACTATGAGTCCTGCTGACCAGCTACGAGAATTTTTCCCTATCTTGAAGGTGATATGGCCAGTGAAACGAGAAAAGTATTTCAGAGTGAGGAATGACTCTACAGAGTTTTATGGTAAACTGTTGGAAAAATTCAAAAAAACCATGGAGACGTACGGTGAGGACGCTGTTCAGGATTGCTTCGTGAAAGAGGTGTTCAAGTTGAACGAATTGACAGATTTGCAAATCATGAATTTTATTGGAATTTTTGTGGGAGCCGGATCAGAGACTACAGCTTCAACTTTGGAATGGCTGGTTGCGTTCTTGGCAAATAACCCTGAAGTTCAACGTAAGGCATTTGAAGAAATCAAGCAAGTTGTTGGAACAGACAGACTTCCAGGTTCATGTGATGGTATGTGAAAATTGAGAAATGCGTTGGTGTGATTTAGCTGAATCACTTTAATAATGCATTATACTCAATGTTTAGAGCCGCATCTTCCATATTTACAATGCATTATACTGGAAACACTACGACTTCGCCCTCCTGCTCCTATTGCTATTCCCCATTCCACAACCAAAGACGATGTATACAAAAATTGGGTCATTCCTCAAGATACCATTGTCGTTTTAAATCTTTATGCTGCGCATCAAGACAGTAAACGCTTCGCCAACCCAAAGCTATTCAACCCTGACCGCCATATGCCATATGTGAAAGAAACGCTGAACCAGCAAAGAAAGACATTTGCACAATCTATTGAGGATCGGCCCCACCTAAGTTTCTCCACTGGTCGTCGTGTATGTGTTGGTATTCATCTTGCAGAACGTAGTTTGTTCATGGCCGCCTCTATGCTCGTTTCATGTTTCAAGATAGATTATGTTGGTAAACCAATTCCCGTGGATTCACAGAAGGATATCCGTGCACCTACATGGACACCTGCTTCTTATCGTGTTTGTTTAACACCACGACATGAAAATGTTGGACGCTTCTATTAATAATTCCTTTTTCAATCCACTTGAGGTTCTCAAAAATTAATATATCATTTTTATTATTTCCTTTTTAATATCTGTATTTAATGAAAAGCTAAGGCAATAAAAATAGCAAATAAGAGAGTGGGGCGGAAGATAGTTGCCTCATTTCATGCTTGAATTGCTAGTTGCCAATATATTTGCGTAGTCTTATGACGCTGAGAAATAATAAACTATTGTCTTAAATAAAGGGTCAATCCGATACAATAATGAGGCTGGCATATAGATGCGATTAAATATGGTATTATATAGCACGTCGTCGCGATTGAAGATCTCAGCGTTCTGCACTGCCTTTTATCGCAGAATAGCCGTTGAAAAGCCCTGAATTTCAATTGCGATGTGTAGGAGATTTTCATATCGTGGGTAATTGCCACATTATCAGCTTACATTATCAGCACATAAAAACGTAGTATATGCATAGATACGGACTTACATTATACTGGTCTTTTGCCGTATAGAACTCCCGTAACACTTTTGTCTATGTCTTTTTTTTTTTTTTTTTAAATAAATTCGGTCTTTTCAGATGTAAACGAAGACAATGAGAACAACGAAAAAGATAGTTTGGTAAGGAAATTCCTTCTGTATTACTGTACTCGTTCTTCCAAACTATCGTACTGTATAATAATCCACTTGTTACTTATATTGAAGGTTGTAACAGCTTACTGCCAAGGGTTATCAATTCAAGCCTAGAGTTTAAGTCTGAGTGCAGCTTAAACACCAATTTCAATGGAGACCATTCATCTGCAGTGCATTGCTTCTGTATGGTGTTAGCGATTTTATTCATTAGATAGAATGGGTAAAAAGAAAGGGTCAATTTTAGACTAATTTTCATTTTTGGTAACATCAACATTATCAGTTGATTGAGTAGCTGTAGCAGTATTCTCTGTTTGGTAAGGCGCTTGCTGTGACGGCTGCTGTTGCTGCTGTTGTTGCTGTTGCTGTTGCTGCTGTTGCTGTTGCTGTTGTAATTGGAAATTAAGATGATATTGCATCTGCTCGGGGGTGAACTGAGCGTATTGATAAGTAGCAGCAGTGGAAGGATCAACCTTCAGGTAAAAGAAAGATAGAACGGGAAAAAAGTTAGAATGTAACGATATTTCACGATCCTTGTCATATAATTACTTGTTGGGCAGAATACTGAGGAACAGCAGCTTGCGCATAATAATTACTATATTCCGGTTGCTGTTGATGTTCGTAATGTGTCGATTGGCTCTTCATAGCTTCTTCCCTGGGTACGATATCAATCAAAAAATCACACATATCAGTTTTGGAAATAGCTGTGGCAACATCGGATCGTTGCAAGGTGCGTCTCTTATTTTCTTCTGCGTGAACCCATGCACGCTTTGTTAATTCGGTGATGAATATTTCGCAGCCTTTTGCAAATAAGATAGGCGCCTTCGCGAAATAAGAACAGAAACATTAAGTATCTGTAAGAGTTTTAATAGATGAATAATATCACTGTAACTTACTTCAGCACTAATCATCTGATGATTTATTTCAATTTTGAATTTAACGTGTCTTATGTTAGATTTAACTGCGGGTTAACCATAATAGAATGACACACATAAAGAATCTGTACCTTGACTTCCTGATCGGTTTTCATTACTTTTTTAATTCGTGCTAAGGGTAAAGGATGGCTTTTGAAGTCGGATTGGAAAGAATTGGCTATATGCATTTGTTCTGTCCAGAACTTTGCTAAATCAAAGGCAGGATAGCTTGTAGCTGTAGGAGCGACAACATTGGTTATAGTATTTGGTACGTGTTGCTGTTGAGGTGGTTGTTGTTGTTGTGGATGTCGTAACATGGATGCATCCGTGGGTACTTGTGAGTATTGTGCTTGCTGATGATCAGATGGTTGCTGCAAGGACATGTTATTCCTTTCTGAATATATGATTGGACGTAGTAACGATATAAAACTTTAAAAAGTAGGATGCGAAGTATAAAAAATAAAAATAAAAATAAAAATGTTGAAAAAGAGGGAAGGAGAAGAAAAAATATGAATGAATTTTTTTTGGTTTTGTAGGCGGAATTTCTCTCTTTCTAACTCAGTCCCACGCGTCTGCCGGCCCCTTTTTCAAAAGATCTCGTCGATATCCTCGCTGCCACCACTATCATTATTCGTACTAAATTCGATTTCATCGTAGGCACTAAGACTGTGATCATCGTCGGTTTTCTGCTCGTAGTGTGGGCTACTATCAGAATAAGAGTCATTGCTGCCATGCTCTTCATTGGACTCTGCTTCTGTTGATTGTTTGGGTAGCTTGTAAACATCCACTAAAGTCGTTATAACCTCTACAGACGAACATATCACGCGATAAACTACAACAGCTCAAAAAGTAAAATGTATCACAAATTATAAACTATGTACAAACCTTTGATAATCTCAACATCTCGTATCAGAAGTGCGCCAAAACGTGTTGAATCATCATAATGGAATTTTTCGTCTTTTCTCATTTGTACGTACGATAGGTATAAGGCACCAGCAGCAATTTGTCTCGGCTCATACCACAACGTCATTGGCAGACGGAAACTGAAAAAATTAAAACAAATTTAGTTCCATACTGACGACTGTAACCTTTTGATCCAGTTCTTACCTGTCGTTGATAAACGTGTAAGCAGAATAAGTTATGTCAACGGGAGCTATTGTACATTGGATGTAAAAAAGTTGATAAAAAGTTGTAAATATTGAGATAAAAATATTTGAAAACTTACTGTTTAGCTCTGCAGTGAACTGGAATAGATCATAATATGGCAGATCAATTTGTAAATCAAAACAAGTTTCTTCACATACCACGAGCTCATAATAAAGTATACATTCAGATACTTCATCCTACATAAGTTGTATTCACAAGTAACAAACAATTGTATCATTTAAAATCATGTTGCATCTACAGAAACAAAAGGTTGCAGAAACTTTACCGCCTTTGCTCTATCAACGGGATAGTCTGGATGCCACATCCAAAATTTCGCGACATCGGAAGCACGACGAGCCGCTTCGTCACTTTTCGAGGCTATAAACAAACAAGCTAGAGCTATATGCTACGACATGGGTAAAGCATCAGTAATCCATCATTACATAAATCAGCTGAAGATTTAATAGAACCTACTTTGGGATGCCAATCGTGGAATGCGGCTCTTGCATAGAAGCGATGAAACAAAGTTGATGCCGTGCCAATGGCGTAGATAGGCCTGGGATATGTGAAAGTAAAATAAAGGTCAGTGTTATATAAGACAGACTAAACGACGTACAAAAAATGACTTACAAATGCAATCGACAGCCAACTGTGAAAATCATACAAACGACCTGTATTCTTGTAATTAGTTCCTGTTTAACGGTCATTCCTCTGACTACAGAAGGAAAGTATTTGCTATCTTCTTTACTCATGCGCCACTAAAATTGTTCAAATAAACAGATAGACTTAGCAGGATACGCAAAATGATCTACATGGCTACTTTCCCTACCTGAGAAGTCATATTAATCTCTTTTATTGTATTTTTTTGTACGCAAAATAAAAAAGAGGGGTTATGTCTGTAAACGATATGAAGAGAAAGCATAAAAACCGCAATAGTGGCGGTAATTGAAACTTTAAGCCTATAAACACGTACTACGGCTTTCTTGTCACGCTGGCAGTGCTAACGCCATCACGAAAGTCGAAATTGTAGCTTAACGCAATAAATGAGTTTCTTTGAAAAGGCCCTTATTATCATATGTTGTTCGCCATTGTTTTAGCAGTACAGGTGCATTTACAGGAAAGTCTAGGCCTTTATCTCAATGCAACAGTTATAGAATGATTCAATGAAACATTGCCTGTGCGATTGCTTAGGTGTCAGTTTTATCAACGTATTAGGAAAAGACCTTCCAATTGATTAACCCTTGAAAATATGTCATAGATTACTTTATGCAATCTAAGTTGACTATAAAAACGGGCTCTTGGTGTAAATTCATCGGTTGCTTTGGCCTTTTATTTTTATTAAGTTGCCATTGAAACCATGAAAGTATTGTTCGTGTCGTGTCTTGCATTTACAGCTTTAGCGGGATTCACAGTCGCTGTGGAATTTCCGAACGATCTTTATTATCATCATCACCCAAATGAATTCAACGGCGCGACCAATAAGTTGCAAAATTACAATGGTAACAGAAGAATTAAAATCTAATGTTTGTTCTGAGAAAATGCTGTTAACGAAGAGAAATTTTTTCGTTTAAAAGGACAAAACCTTCAACCACCAGTATCCTCTCGTTTCAAGGAGCCACCAAAGAAGAGACCAGTGAATAGAATCAATTTTTCAGAACCTGTTTCGAAGCTTAAGTACAATGAAGATGGAAGTATTGATTGGTCAAATAAGCTAGCTGATGCTGGTAAAGATAGTGGTGTTTCTGCTCAAAATTACAGACCTCCTAGTCAACCACTCTCCGTGGACGACTCTGATGATGCCTCACAAAATTGGATGCCTTCATCTCCTGCTAATAATGCTGGTGCTTCTCAAAGTATGGCTGCTCCTGTTGCTGTTGCTTACTCACCTGAGCGTCAACTTACGGACGGTGATCCTTACCAAAACAACAACGGTGATGCCCACTATGGTAATCAAGTCGGCCAACCTGTTTCCGCTAATGATTTTCAACAGGAAAGTGGACAGTCGGCATCTTCACGCCCAAAGAGCGACGACAATGCTGCAGTTAATAAAATAGCAGCCTCCTTAGATCAAGGACACGAAGAGCCTATTATGGGGTTTATGAACGGCGTGCATTTGGCTAGTGCTGCTGCCTCCCCCTTACGTCTTGCTACAGATGCTTCTGCTGGCTCTACCGATGGTTATATACGTGGTATGGGCAGTTATTATGATTTGGAAACTCTTCATGCAAGCTGTGGCATCAGCGCTAAGAACTCGGATATGGTGGTGGCTGTCAATTCAAAAGATTTGGGTGATGTTAAAGGGAAAGAAAATCCGCACTGTGGTAAACAGGTAGATATTATTGGTGCTAGTGGGAAGACAATACGTGTTACGGTTATTGGCGAATGTAGGTCTTGTACGCCCGGTGGTCTTGATATGAGCCCTGAAGGTATGAGACGTTTAACGTTCAAAAAATTGCGCTTGAACTCTGAACCGGGTATAATAACTAAAGACATCTTTTTCAATAAACAGCTTTCAAAGAACTCGGCGACTTTAGCCATGGTGCAATTCCTGTCAAATGGAAGTTCATCGATTAAGAAAGGTTCAGAAAAGATAATTGATGTTCTTGTCTTTACTTATCTTGGTGTTTCAAAACCCGCATTTGGATAAATAAAAATGTTTGTTAGCTTTAAAGCAGAATTTGGCTGTTTTCGTATATTTGCTCTTTTTCTCTTTTTCTATTTGTCTATCGTACAAAAATGAGAGCTAACTTTCTGGCAATGCTAATGCTTTCAAGCATTTTACAAGCCATTGATGCATTTTACTCGCCAGGCTTTTTTATCAAAAAGTAATTCAAAATTGTACTTAAAGGCTTTGCAGGATTTAATGTCCCCCTATTTCTTGAATAGTAAAATCTTGTCCCAACAACTTAGTTCACAAACAACAAAAGATAAACTACCAGAAAAATATGGACCATTCTACTTCGATCAACCTGTGGATCATTTCTCATCCGATACGACAACATTTAAGCATAGATATTGGGCAAATACAGATGCATATACAGCAGGTGGTCCTGTCATCTGTAAACTTCCAAATTTTGGATAATTTGTCTTTGATTTATTGATTAAATCGTTACTAATCGAATATTTTACTCTCTTCAGTATATAATGCTGGTGAAGTAGCTGCTGATGAACGTTCATTTTATGTAATTAATTCATCCATGGCTGAACTTGCTAGAGAGCTTAATGGTATAGTCATTGTTATGGAACATAGATTTTATGGTGAATCTATGCCTGCGCTAGTAAGACAATACTTACAATAACATTTTACTTAAAATCCTGGTTGCGAGCTATATTGATTTGTTTACAATTAGAATTATTCGGCGAAGTCGCTGGCCACCTTGAATACGAAACAAGCACTCGCAGACATAGCTTCATTTATCACTGATTTGAAGGTAATCGAGGTAGAAATGTAACAGCAGTTACATAAATCGTACATTATTCTCATCAATATACCTACCAGTTACCAAATTTAGACATTGAGCTGCCATCTGCACCAGAAACTAAGTACATTGTCTATGGAGGCAGTTATAGTGGCAACTTAGCTGCATGGATGCGACAAAAGTACCCTCAAATTGTCTTTGCAGCCATTCCTTCTTCAGCACCTGTTCAAATGAGTTACAATTTTTATCAGTATTTTGATCCTATCCGACGATATGGACCGGACCATTGTATTCAAGCAATTCATTCTGTCATCACGTACGTGGATCATATTTTATTTAGTTCTTTACAGCATCCCATATCAGCTTTGAAGAACAAATTTGGAGCAGCCGATTTAGAACACAACGACGATTTTGCAGAACGTAAGTTAAATCAATAATTATACACTACACAGAATTTATTTTTTCGATGGACAGACTCCTGAAAAGAAGAATAACCCTCCGAAATCGTTCTTCTCAAAACACTACACATAGTGCTATCCTATCCCCTAGGGTTATGGCAAGAAATGACGCCTGCTAAAAATCCCTTCGTCGATGACTTCTGTACCATTTTCGATGGTCTAAACAGCCTTGAAGACTACGTAGAGGCTTATGGCAATTACACCAAGTCTATACTGCAAAAGGCCTGTGATCTTGACAGAGAAACCGTCAATGAATGCTTGGATACGCATGATCCTCATTCCACCATGTATACAGATGAAAGCTCAGCTTTGCGTGCATGGATGTGGCAGGTTTGTACAGAATATGCTTATTGGCAAACAGGCGCGCCTCTTTGGCAACCTTCGATTGTATCACGTAAATTAGATACACGATGGTATCAACGTCAATGCCCTCTCATGTTTGGTGAGCATAATGTACCTCATAGACCATATTGGCGCGACATCAATAAAGAATATGAAGGCTGGTATACTAAGATTGATCGCGTCTACTGGATTGATGGAGAGTGGGATCCATGGCGTATGCTAAGTGTGCAGAGTGTTAATGCACCTCACCGTGACAAATGGGAAAATGCCAAATATGCTATTCTTCCAGAGTCAGTCCATCATTGGGTAAGAATGATAAGCATAGTTCATTGGTTATATTGTTACAAATAATTCGATCCGTGAATAATAATCTCTTCTCTACTTTTTATAGGACTTCTATGTGAGTGATAGCATACCAAATGCCATCAAGGATACTCAAAAAAATGTTTTAAGCGCTATAAAGCAATGGATGAACGAAGCTGATTCCCCCTCCTATTCTCCAGTTCTCCAATACCAAAGTCCAATTTAACAATGAAAAAGCGCTTGATTTTTCGATTCTTCCACTCAAGAATATCCCTGCCGGTTATTGACACTTGTACAAATAAATTCTGCTTTTTATTTTCCACTTCAAAAAGAAGTATAGAAGATCATCAGAAAAAGAAAAGAATGGGATCAGTGCTATGAGTATAACATAAAATTAAACTCTTCGCCTGTTCCATTTTTGTTGTAAAAGGAGAAATAGTAGAATCTCTTATTTGAGAGGAACGAACTTGGAAGAGTGAGTGGCACCAATACCAGGACGACCGTGCTTGACGGGCTTATAGGTGATGGAGAATTCACCAAGATAATGACCAGTCATTTCAGGCTTGATCTCAACTTGGTTGAAGGTCTTACCGTTGTAGATACCAATGACGGAACCGATCATTTCGGGGACAATGATCATGTTACGAAGGTGAGTCTTGACAACGTCAGGCTTTTCACCGGGAGCAGCGTTCTTCTTAGCAGCACGGAGCTTCTTGATGAGGCCCATGGGCTTACGCTTAAGACCACGTTGGAATCTTCTGCGAGCACGACAGTGAACCAATTCCATGAACTAAAGTGGAAGGAAAAATTAACAAACCTTGTTAGAAAGTGATACACTAATGGTTTCAGTGCTTTTCCGTTCCTTCACGATGATTTATCGCAAAAGATGAAGTTGATGGGAGATGATACTTTACTTGCTCAGAAGGCATGTCAAGGAGTTGTTCAAGGTCAACACCACGGTAGGTAAACTTACGGAAAGTTCTCTTTCTCTGAGTAGCTTGCTCGTCAGCCTAGTAAGAGATGCACATCATACAAATTAGTAAAGTGTTCCCAATGTTTAGTTGTCAGTGAAGTCTAATTCGATTGTGGACAAGCTTTGCAACAGATGGAAAATTGAGTCGTAAAGTGTTCTCTCTGGCTTTTTCGTCAATATATTTATTCGTTCACCAAAACAAAGATCCAATTGTCATAGCGTTCAATTTGTTACTGATGGTGTTCATGTTGGCTGGACAACGATACGGATATTTAGTTGTACATATTCCATCATTTGATTGAACAATCCATCTATTGCATTCTGTCTATCCATCTTCCTTTCGATGTGCATCCGTTGTTTACTTTGAGCTTATCCACAACCGTATACGTAACTACATATACTGGCACATACCATATTAAAGCACAAAAGGAAGGATTTACTACACTCTCACTGTTCTGTCATGTTCAATCTTTGCAATTTGCACTTTCATTGAGGTCCGAAGGTAAATCGCAAAGCCCATTTTCTTTCCGGAAAGCATCGATCGGCGGGGTTAGAAAATAAAGGCAGCGTGAATTTTGTACAACACTTGATGCTGGATCAAAAAATTTCTTGAGCTCACTTTTTGGAATGCAAATAATAGAAAATACCCTATCAAGTGTATCATGGGTTTATTCGTGTATTCAGTGGAAAAATATAACATGCATTTAAGGTTTCATGGGTTGTGTGGATGAATACAAAGTCGGAGCGGTGGTCTTTTTAAGTAATGTATTTCTTCAATAAGTGAGGCATAATATCACTGACTTCTTGTGCATGGAGAACATGTTACGAAGCCTGTACATCTTCCCATGAGCTTCCAACACGACTCAATACTTGCTCGACGTTTTCAAATGAATATTTGATCTCTTCTTTTAAATCTTTAGAAATAAACGTTAAACTTCCAACCAGCTTAATCAGAGACTGGATATGGATCTTTAAATTCCAGGAATTGACTGCAGTAAAATTATGTGAAATACGTTTTGTAATTGTTAAGGGGAAAGCGTTTTGGTTATAGTGAAGTATCCGAAACATTGATGAAATTCGACACCGATTATACGAGAAACGACCGTGAGATGAGGAACAGAAAGTTTGCATTACTTTTGAATGTTGATTTTGATAATCAAGCAGTTTGAGCAGAATTGATCTTGAAGCTATTGAAGGCAATCATTCAAAGCAATGTTTATAATGTAGATCGTTGTACGTACAAGGAGTCAACTAGGCTTCAATATTCAATAATGCGTATGGAGACCAATGTACTTAGCTTTTCTGGCCATGCATTTTAAGTACAACGACAACATACAGTCAGGTATTTATTCTTTGTCGTTGTTTTGTCTTGAAGCATTCATATACTTTGGCGTGAACCTTCGATCCTGTGACAGCAACATATTTGCTTCTGATAGAGCTATACCTTCTTCTGAATTATTGTACTATATGTGTGCATATATATGGCTACTATCCCTACTACATGTGACTCCAATATTTGAAAGTAATGGAGGATTTCATTTATATTTGAAATATGTAGAATCTCTACCTTCTTCTTTCTATGACGCTCAAACTAACAACTATCTTAGCTGTTATTAATACAGAAATGCGCCTGTGCTTCTGCAATAGCAGCAACAGGCTGTAATGTTCAATTATTGGTAGGTGACTGCAGAGTGCCCACAGACGAAAGGCCGCTGTTTTTAAACACCATTTAATAATATGTAATGTATCAGAAATTATGTATTTGTTTATTGTAAGTCATCGATCAAGCCTTGCTTACAGCGTTATCAAAAAAAGAAGGGAAAAAAAAAAAGAATGCTGCCATCAACGATGCTTGTTATGATAGTCTTTTCATAAGGATGCTATGTTCATTATACATTGAAAAGATTCTTTTGAAACTTTGAAGCTTTGCGTTTTCACTTATCAAACAATATGCAGAATCCGAATTTAAGAATTGAGTGACACTTTCAAATTGTTCAGCCAACTGATAAACTCACGATAGTTTGTCACCAGAAGCCATGCGCTAAAAAAGTTCAAATTAGGGACTAAACACAGCTATACTCTGAAAATTCGAATTGACAAAACGAATGGACAGTATCAGCTATACGAACATTTGCTCAAGTGAATGGAATGCACTTCTTAGTTATTGTTGACGGGCCGTACAAAGTTACAATATCTAAACCTCAATTTAGCATTCCCTATAAATACAGCAGCTTTGAATAGTATGCATGTAGTATGGCTTTATAAGCTTGCTGGTCAATTTCATTTATGCTACTGTTATTGTCCCGCTGATGGATATCCAGAATTTTCAAAGCGCATGGGCAAACTTTATCGCAAAAACAATTTGGAGAAAGCCCGATCAGTATTTTATCTGACATAATCCGTGACAAATATACAGCATAAACTTCCAAAGCTTTCTTTCTCTTTTAATTCAATAAACGTATACATTCAGAGAATTTTACAAAATGCCTGTAGCCAAGATTTCTCCTTCTATGCTCTCCAGTGACTTTTCACAGCTCGCAGTCGAAGCAAAGCGTATGTATAAAAATGGCGCAGATTGGCTTCATTTAGGTAAACTTAGATAAATGTCCACATTTAAGGAATTTGATAACATTGGCCCTTGTTCCTGTCAACTCACTACTATTTTCTCTAAAAAAAGATGTTATGGACGGGTAAATTGTTAGAAACAGTTCTAAAGGTTGCTATAAATTAGAGCTAATGAGTCAATCCCCTTTCAGACATTTTGTACCTAACCTTACTTGGGGAGCACCTATTATCTCAGCCATTCGTCCTCATACTGAGGCTTACTTTGGTAAAGTTGAACAATGGGACATGGAGTCCACGTTTTTTATATATGCAAAAATTAACCTACATCTATACACCCTTCTGTTGCAGATTGTCATATGATGGTCTCAAATCCGGCTCAATGGGTTGATGATATTGCCAAGGCAGGTGGTCAAATGTACACATTCCATATTGAGGCAACCCAAGACCCTCTTGGTTTGATCAAACAAATTCATGAAGCGGGCATGAAAGCAGGTGTTGCCATCAAACCTAATACACCTATTGACGCTGTTGTCGGCGAAGTAGCCGAAAAATGTGATATGATTTTGGTGATGACGGTCGAACCCGGATTTGGCGGTCAAAAATTCATGGCCCAATGCATGCCAAAAGTAGAGGCACTACGTAACAAATATCCTAACAAGGATATTGAAGTAGATGGAGGTTTATCTTTAGAAACAATTGATGCATCGGCTGAAGCTGGTGCTAATGTCATTGTGGCCGGTACGGGTATTTTTAAAGCCGAAGATCCTGCTGCTGTGATTCAGACCTTCAAGGACAAAGTAAACAAAGCGCAAAAAGACAAATTCAAGACTATCTAGTTGGTGATAAGGGTAGAATAACTGCTATTTAGATAAAACAGTTGTAGATTATTGTATTTAAAGACGTATATATTGTATGTTAGTATTTTTCAATTACTTGATCATTTTAATGTGTAATAGAAAAGCAACATGCTACCGTCAAAGAAGGTGGTTGCATTGTTCTGAACAATGTTTAAATGATTGTAGAGAAGTACTCATTCCAGATTGATACTACCTACGACTCACAGAACCGTTGTTATTCAATCCTTTATGTTACAAAATACAACTTATGTGAATATAATATATGTGAAATATGGTAATAACATAATGAAGAATATGCAGACTATTGTCACTACGATTCTTCTTTGGGAAATACGGGTCTATAATACATTGTAGTAACATACTACAGATATGTAAGAGTTATTCTGTTAGTTCGAGGCTTATGTCAGCAATGATAATAAAAGTGAAAATTGTATTGTTAGTTACCTTCTTCCTATATCTTGTAGTAGTTGCCAAAGCCATTACATTATCCTTGATTGAACAGGCATATAGATGGTTCAGGGTAACGTGGTTGGGCTCGTTCAATACTGAGTTGTCTTCCTCAGAGACTGTACCCGAGTTTAACAAGACTTTGTCTAAATGTGGTGGTAGAGTAGGAGGTTGAGGTTGTTTCTTTTCCCATTCTAATATCAATTTCTTCTGCTGCACCAGCTCGTCATTTATTGTTGACACATTTTGTGTAGTAGAGGCAGTACGCTGTTGCTGCTGTAGCTGTTGTTGTAGTTGCTCCGTTTTACTAACTAGATTGGCTAATTGCATCAATTCATAAGGTATCGCATTGGAATATTTTTTAGCTGCTTCAGGGTGATCTTTGGCTGTTACAGAATCGAAAGAAGAAATGATAGAGATATCATCATCATCATCATCATCATCATCATCATCATCGTCATTCTCACTATCGTTGTCTTCTTCTTCATCCATCACTTGTAAGTAATTAACTAAATTGCCATCTGGGTCTGTAGCTGTTTCCATGTCGTTCGAGCATTTCCATTCATCATCCACGATAAATTTCAATCTATGGGTTCCAGGAGGTAATTCCAACACAGCGCTGAAGTCATGCACACTACACAATATACAACCAACAGTATTAGTTCATCAATCTGCTGCCTCATCCTTCTTTCACAATTTGGCATTCTACCTTTTCACAAGCTTTATTTTATGCTTCCATCCATTAAATGTACCCGTGACATAGACATTATTTCCACCTTGAGTCCACGTTATGATGGTGGGCACACCTACATAGTAGAATTCAAGGAGTGTGATTAACGAAGAAGGGGAAATATATTCTGCATGAACGTTCTTACCTTCACTTGCTGTATTTCCGACAACAGGTGTGGCTATAGTATTCGAGGTAGTAGACATATTGCTTGGATTAGATAAAGCATGCTGTTGCTGGTAGGAATGAGAGTTCTGAAGTTGTGAATGTTGTGGCTGTTGAGAATGATTAGAATTGGGTGAAGCAGAAGAAGCCAATATGTCGTTTAGATCGTCTTCATTTTCATTCTGACTCACACTCATTCCACGCGTACGATAATACGGACCACTAATAGAAGCACGGTGATGATGATGATAAGGTTGATGTGAAGAAGAGGTAGAGGACGATAGGGAGCTAAACCAAGGGCTGGCTCCGCCTGTACTAGAAAGCCAGCCAATTTTTTGTTGCTGTGCAGGTTTATTCGAAGTTGCTACCGGTACAGCTTTTGTTGGCTCTGGATTTTGTTGTTCTTGAGTTTGCTCTAGTTTTTCCTTGTTGCTGCTGTTACTAACACTAGCATTGCTATCGTTACTACTATTCAAATTATTGACAGGTTTGACGTTGGGTTCTGCTGAAGAAGCATGACCAGCGTCTACTGTAGCTGTATCAGTTGAGATAGGCTCTGTCACAGATAATTTAAAAGACTGAACGTTACTGCCCACTTTCGAATCTGTAGAAGTCGTTGCTGTCGGTATCGACGACCGATGTCTTTGCGTGTTTAAATGGGACGATGTTGAAGAAATAGTCGAAACTGCAGAAGAAGTAGCAGAAATCCGTTGTGAATCAGGTTTAACAACTCCTTTCTTTTGTTGTTCTTCCTTATAAGTTGTTTTTGGTGTGGAATTAGTGTTTCCCATTCGAAAACTCAAACTCAAACTGATCAAAAACTTCAAAGGAAAAAAAAAGGGTAGAAGAACACAGAGGGATATGTTGGGTTTTACATTACAATGCAAAAGAAACATCGGGGACAAAGAAAATAAAAGATTTAAAATGCCGTAAAATCGAACTCTTTTTTTTTTTACTTCAAAACAGACCCTTTATGATATTGTGGTGGATGATTCATATTGTTGCTGTCTATCTCTTCGTTTCGCTTCAAACTCCTCTCTGACTTGATCCTGCCATCGATGCTGTTCTGCTATCTCATGTATTCTAAATCCAAAAATACGTGGCTCATATCGTTCGGTAGTTTTTATGGGTATATGATTTGAATGGACTTGGAACAACATGTGAGGTAGAGATGTACCAAAATAGGCACCATCTATAGCAGCATGCCTAGTTGATTTTGGGTTATATATATCTTCGCATTTTGGGCAGTAAAGCTTGACAGTTTTCGTCATGGGTATATCTGATAATCCAACAGGAAGAAGTGCTTGCATATTGCAAAGAACACGAGGACAGCGACCAAATTCTGCCCTTTTATATTTATCGAGCTATGTGTATAATGTTATAATGTTTGAGAAGGTTTAGAATATGACTAAAAGACCCACCACACTTTATGGCATAGCTATAATTACCATTTTCATAAGTCCGCGACTGGTAAGTACGAAACGTGCATGGATCAAGCCGAATAAATGCCGTGCTGATTTTTCAAGCTGTTCCCTAACTTTTTCATCAATTTCTTCCAAGTCTACTTGAACAGTGCTATCGTTAATACACACTTTGACTATCAGATGATATAGATGATTATACCCCGCTTTACCAAGATTATCTGTAATAAGATCTAAGGCCTCAGCAAAATAATTGGGAACCTCTGCACTCAAACCAGTCAAATTAAATCGATCCATAATAAATTCCTCGTCCACCTCACAGAAATATTCATTTCCCTTTGTATCCAAAAACCAGTCTATCCAGTACTTGGAATATTCACTTTCAGAACCGCTGCTCATTTCGTTATTGCAATGCGAAGTAATTAAGTAGGTATTTCGAAAAGAAAGTAAATGAGAAAAGGGGAGAGCATCTACGTATTTGCGGAAGACAAAATTAAAAATACAATGACTCCCGCTACACCTTCCATTGAGGGAAAGCAGTGAGCACAAGCAGGAAATATCCTTTCAAACAATGTTTACGACAAGCCAAGCAAATTGATTGATAAGGCGGATAGAGCATCACAAGGTGTAGCTTCGTTTTTATATGACCAAATATGTTGCTGGAAGAGACAGTAAAATACGGCTCCTATGGTTTTCCTCATGATTTTCTCGCATGTTTTATACATGTTCACATTGTTATGTAGCTTTGTGAATGAAAAAATGTGATTTTATATGTGGGACTTACCATTTTATTTAAATCTACTGATTCACGAGCTGATACTGAAGCTACTACTGCCCATAAGCAGTAATGTAAACATTAATGTCCTCTCCTTTGGCGTCTTTATCTACTATGGATGACTCAGTATCTTACTGTCCGGAATTACTTACAGGCAGCCTCCCTTTTCTGATTAACCGCAAAACGGCGCTTATAAACAGAGCTCATTTTATAATGTTTTTGCTTGATAATTAGGTTGGAGCAACAACCCCATTCATATGCTGATGGTTGAGGATAATGAGAGCCTGCTCTTAATTTTTCAAACAATCAATTAATACCATTTATTGCATCGAAGAAAGAACTGAATTTCTCTTTAATGTTGAACACATTGGACAAAGCGAAAAGAACTAACGACACTAAGTGCAAAATGATTAAGTAAGCATATTGCCTATAGCTCTAGTATAGAAGAATCATACTTAGTTCTAGAAAGCAAAATCTAACGTCATTGGTCAGAGCTATGGCTAGCAAGCGAGTGTCAAATAACCTATTTGCACTGGCTATACTACCTATAAAAAGAAACCGATGACCGAAACAGAATAACACTTGGATGCAGAAAAAACATAGATAATTGTTAATTGAGTTTTACCTAACGACACACATGTCTATATTTGCACCGCTATCAAAGAGTAAGGCGAAGCGGCACAACTTTCAAAATGTGAAGACACCTCAAAGTGAAATTCTTCTTCAGCATATATGCTTAGGTATTTTCAATCAAGTTCATCAAAGCGAGTCGAGAAGGTGCTGTATAGATGGAAAACTCTATGTGATTTTTTCCCGTTGATCTCTTTGAGGGCTATTCATACACTTTCTGATGTCTGCTAGGTAATACAGACATTATAGCCCTTTGTGTATCCGATCCGAATTATTTTTCTTTGGGCATAGACTTCAACTCTATTTTCCATAATCCAAGAGTAGGCTGTAATGCAACTTCTATATGGTAATCGTTATTGAAATAACTGCACGGTCATGAAATCTCGAAACAGTTTACGATATATATTCAATTCCAGGTCTACGATGTGAGGCTTAGAAGAATATGGTTATCCATTGAAGAGAAAACATGTTCAAGATATTATGGGGTAAGATGGTTATCATAAAGTGCTTAATTTAACATGTAAATTGTAAATTAACATCAATAGGATGAGAAGCGCTCAATTGAGGTCTCTGGGAGTACTTAGCACGAAGAATATCGCGGACACTATTCAATAATTCTTGATAGGTTTGGTGAGGATTGGCACGAAGAGTTTCTACAGAGAAGACGAAAGATATTCACTAAGCTTATTCGATGGCATAAAAATACCGGTCAGTATTTAGAACTTACTAGTGAATGCGTAGCTCATGGCGCCAGTAGCTTGACCAGCTTCCTTGGCATCAGCAGAGGTTTGATCGTCTTTACAGCCAGAGAACATGATAACATCGGCTTTGGAGGAGTTTTCTCTACGGTTCTTGCTACTCACCATCTTCGATTGAAGCATTTGCTTACCAGCAGACAGAATACTGCTTAAAGCGCCAGCCCTGTTACCTGAAGCATAGGCAATGCCTGCGGAAAGAAGACCTTTACCGGCATGTTTAAACAAGTCGGATTCCTTAATTTGTCCCTTAGTGGAATAAACATAGGGTAAATCCAAGACAGTACCAGAATGGCAACTGTCAAAAACACAAGTCAATCTACATTTAGCCGGCAAAGGTTCAACCAACAAATCATGGATTTCCTATCGTAGGTATGACAGATGAGCGTTAGATATTTCTCTTTTTCCATACCCCTTTTTACCTCAAAAAAAGAAAAAACTCACATCATCCCTAATTTGGCCAGAGTCACCTTCGTAGCTTTCAAAGTCAACGGGATAGATGGTTTCATCAAAACCATCATCTTCATCATTATGAGAATCTTTCACTCTACCACCGTGACCGCTATAATGGAAGAAGAAACTGTAGGTGTAGAAAAGGCACAATCAATCAGTAATGAGTTTCCTAACAGTAAAGAGCACATGTACATGGATACATTACGAATCGTCAGCCTCAGCTTTATGAACAAGCCATTGCATGGCAGCAGTAATATTGGCACGAGTAGGCTTGAACTTTTCATCTTGTTGATCATCAGTCAAGATAACCATATCTTCCTAATTCATTCAAGTTCAGTTTGATTGTTAAATAACGATACCAGTTACTATATCAATCTTTAGCTGTCTACTATTTACCTCCCTGAAATTGTAGTATTCAATCAAAAAGCTCTTCACATTCTGAACATCGTTAATGCAACCTTAAGGGTTTAAAGTGCTTTTCAGTACCACGCTCTTCCATATTTACATTTCTCTATGATTCTTTACCGTTAAGCTCATTACTAGTACCAATATAGTTAATACCGATCAACAAAGCTCTCTTTTTACCACCACCTGCATGGAAAGAAAGTAAAGAAATGCAGAATAAGTAACCCAATCCTCGCTTGTTTGATAAGAAAAGGAAACAGAAACCTACAATTAGATAGTTCAAAATCTTCCATATTTTGATGATCGGAAGTGGGATCAACATGCAAATAGAATTCATTGCCGGGTTGGTTTTCGCTATGTGTGACCATACCACCACCATATTGAACTACATGAGGAAAAAGACGCCAAATAATAAGGAAGCATTAATGACTATTGTTGCAAGTGATTAAGTAATATATTTCACGCTTCATTTTCAATCGTACCTGGGTCGGGGCCAGGATTATGCTGTGACTCAGGAGGTTGAGGGTAGTTGGGGTTTGGGTTCTGGAAGTCTTCTGCATTGAAAGCAGGATCATTGATATCACCAGCACCAGATTCGAACTATACAGTTGAATACGTCAGGAGAGAGCCATGGTTTGGCTCGCGTTCCTTATTTAAGACGGTCAGCGTCTGTAATGGGTATAACTTACTCTATCGTCGTACTCCATTTCTATAGTATTTGTTAAACCTGAAGGTGGAAAGGAAGATAATCTAAGAAGAAATGAAAGGGGGGAAAAGAGAAAACGTTGGGCGCTGTACTGACCTAAAATAAAATAGAGCTTAATTCCGCCAAACAGTCGAATGCACCACGCTTTTGGAATGATTGAACGGGAACAACTGACTTTAGATGTAGAACAATAATTTATTGAATAAAGTTAGTTGGGGACAGGAAAAACTAAGCCTTTTGTTGGCCCTTCTTAATCTATTAAATTGATCAATTAGAAGGACAGGAATGAACTGTTTCCTTCATAAAAGCGCATACTTTCAGTAACAATTGCGTTTAAGTAGCCTAAACCTTATTCTGATGCATTATTTAGCTGTCAGCATAACGTCGTTGCCTTCAACAGCATTTTGAATCGCAATCTATCTGACGCAATCTGATTCCTTACTTTATGCATACGGCAATTACATTGCCAATATATACTGCTGGCAATACGTTATCACTTACTAGGCTGTTCTATACAGGTCGAGGATTTCTATTACCCAAGCATTGTAAACATTTGGTAAATATGACGGTATTAACGGCCATCATGGCATTATATTGAATGTAATGGTGAAATAAAGTTGGAGTCGTCTTTGACTATATATATTCGTTTTAAGTTTGCACCCATCTATCAAAGAAAGCTTTATAATTGTTCGTATTGTTCGAAGACTGAACTTAAAGTGCCATAGTACAGCAATCCTCTTGCCATTATCAAAATGGCCCAGCTTCGTCTATTGCAGCCTATAGTGAGTTGTACCGCTCGCTGCTGCCGCTTTAAATTATACTTTCTGTTTATCCAACTGTTCTTATTTAGAAATGATGCGCATTACAAGCTCTAGTTTTGTAAAAGCAGGTCGCGAGTTTTCGTTTTCATAACTAAGTTCTATCGGCTTGTATTTTTGACACAAAAATATATCATTGAGGGCAACAGCTCGTAACGCAATTAAGCAAGTTGCTGTAATAATTATGTCTGATATAGAATGCCCATATGTGCTATCCAATTACTTTGTAAAAAATTTCAACAAACAAACAAAAAAGGCTCCGAAATTGAAACTGCTGCGCGCGGAAAAGCTCCCGTGATCTCAACGTTCCCAGAGGCTGCTGAGCGCGGAGAAGCTCCGTGATCTAAACGTCGCCAAAAGCTGCTGATCCGCTCTAGAACGGACGATGGAGTAATTTGTCGCGGCCTGTAAGTATTCAGCCTTTCCAGGAGCTTTGGAAAGTACTTTGGCTATGAGACCGTTCGCATTAGTTTTCAATAATCTTTGCGAATGCAGGAATGCGGCTATCGCGTTTCCAGACAGTACAGTTGCCTCACTGATTCAGAAGGTAAGGTAGCAACGATTTCAAGGCCGTATTCACAGATGTGGAAGTTAATAGAAGAAATGGGCGCAGTCTGGTTGGATGAATTTAACTAGCAAATTATACAAGTATTACATAACAGCTTTTACATGTGGTGCATTTTAGGTATTCCAGAAATAGAAAGAAAGATAAACGTAGGAATACGTTTATGTACGGGAGTATTTGCCTTTTCGTCGATATACCCAGTTTACAGCGAATTGCTTTTCTCTTTTCTGAATGATTACAATTATAATACATGATTTCATCTCCTTTAAAACTTCTCAAGGTCGTAAAGCACAGTTCTAGAGTGTAAAGTGTACGTTGTCTCGGGTAAACATGAACTCCCGAGCATTGAGACAATATTGCTCTTGACATAAAACTTCAGAATGAGCACTAGCACTTTTCGATTATTAATCTAGTACTGCGGAGTCTTTTACAAGGGTTAGTTAGCATTCTATAGCTAAGTATAAAAGTGAAGCATTCTGTTGATGAATCCCCACGTATTCATTTTCCCTGCTTTTCACATATAACGCATAATAATTAACATTAAAATGGTTTCCAATACTAAAGTCATCTTTGCCAAAATTCCTACTGGTTACCCAGAAATTGGAGAGCATATGGTTGTCAAGAAAGATGAAATTGACCTTGATGCAGATATTCCACAAGGAGCCGTCCTTGTCAAAAATTTATGCTTATCTGTGGATCCCTACATGCGTGGCCGTATGCGTGATGCCAATGTCGAGTCGTATATTTCTGCTTTCACTCTTAACAAGCCTATGGATGGTCATGGTATGTCTGAAGTGATTAAATCCAACAACAATAACTTTAAAAAGGGAGATATTGTCTTTGGTATGGTCGGCTTTGAAGAATATACTCTTGTTCCTAAGGAGAATACTTCTGAGTTGGAAGTACGCAATGAAGCCAAATCTTCCAATATTCCTCTCACAAACTATATCGGAGTCCTTGGTATGCCTGGCCTAACTGCCTACGTTGGGTAAATATACTAAAACCATGAAACTGAAATCCATTATGCTGCTCTCTGTTTTGCTTCAGTCAGCCGTACTAACGTACTGTCTCTCTGTTGTTTGATTCTTCATTTGTAGGTTGAAAAAGTTTGGTAAGCCCAAAAAGGGAGAGAGTCTCTATGTTTCTGCAGCTTCAGGTGCTGTTGGTCAGCTTGTTGGACAAATGGGGAAAATTCTTGGTTTACATGTCGTTGGATCTGCTGGTTCAGATGAAAAAGTTGCTTACTTACGGGAACTAGGCTTCGACGGCGCATTCAATTACAAGAAGCAAGATACGAAAGAAGCCTTCAAAGAGCTTTTGCCAAACGGTATCGATATCTATTATGAAAATGTTGGTGGTAAGATGCTGGAAGATGTCATTAGCCATTGCAACAACTATGCTAGAATCGTCTGTTGCGGTATGATCTCTCAATATAATACCACCGAACCTTATGGTGTCCGTAATCTTATGCAAGTTGTTGTCAAATCATTGGAAATCCGTGGTTTTATCGTCCATG
This sequence comes from Mycotypha africana, assembly GCF_025528875.1. Classification (NCBI taxonomy): domain Eukaryota; kingdom Fungi; phylum Mucoromycota; class Mucoromycetes; order Mucorales; family Mycotyphaceae; genus Mycotypha; species Mycotypha africana. The sequence continues at coordinate 140,554 of NW_026515727.1, read as the reverse complement.
ATAATTTTGACATGCAAGAATCATTTAGGAAAGAAGTAACTGAATGGATTAAGGGTGGTAAAATCACATATAGAGAATCTGTCGCGGAAGGTATTGAAAACCTTCCTCAAGCGTTCATGGATGTTCTGCATGGAAAGAATTTTGGCAAGCAAGTCGTTAAAATTGCAGGATTGTAGTTCCTCTTTTTGCTACTTGTATCGAATTTTTAAATAGTTAGATGAACTAGATATTTTTTGCATTTTCAATAAAAAACACCAGCTTTTTGAGTTGATGCCCTGTTTCATGACTTTGTCTGACAATCATTCAGCCTACAATAGCTCTGTAATGTTCATAGGCTATAAGTGGATTTGATACACATATCAATGATTTTTAAGTCTGTTCTGATGCCAATAAGAACAAGATGCATACGAACACATGTACAATTGAAAGGGCTTGACACAATCAGATCAATTTTGCTATGACTAAAGCCTTGTTAAATATTCGTTAGCTGGGAGAAGAGGGGTTATTTTTTGATGCATGATAATCTCTCCCAGCTTCTTCTTAGAGCTGCTCGATACTTCTTTTGTTTATCTGAATTCTCAGCTGATACATACATTGACATGGCATACAAATTCTGCGGAAAGAGCTGTTTTGAACAACGCCTGACTGATCGACATAGGAATCTGTCTATCGATATTCTATAAAAATGTAATCAGCAGTAATCCCAGTATTGAGTATGCAATCATCAAGAATTCCCTTTTTACAGAAACCCAATATATGCATTGTGGCTTCTTACGTCAAATGCACATGTAGTAGTCTGGATAATGAACAATTATTATACAGCTAATGCTATTGTTGATAGCTTAGCAATTCCGAATTATGCGTGTTCGCATGTGTCACACCCTCTTACTTTGCCCTCCCCCCTCCAGCCCCCTACTGATCTTTTTTTTTTTTTTTTTTTTTTTCTCTATTGCTTACGATATTTGTTTATTAATGTGTAAGTTGTAGAAGCCCCTTTTTCTTTGTTTGTTTCTTTTTAACCGCTCATCTTTTACTTATTTCGTTTCTCAAATCGATTAGAAATCCTTTCAACCTCTACTTGTACGGAATACAGCAGAACGATAGTAACTCAAATTGTTAGTCATGTTGCGTGTCTATTCGATAATGTATCTTCAGCACGTATGGGAACGACCTAAAGATGAATGCCCGGCTATCAATGTAGCAGCTGCTGATATTCTAGTTGATAATGCTACGTTGAATACAAAGCAAGTGGGTTAGTAACAGTCTATGCCATTTGATATTCCGGGAAGGGTCGCTTCTTCTCGTAATAATACGAGCAAAAGGGGGCAAAAAATAACAACTAATTTGCTATCTTTATGATTCCATGACTTTTAACGTATAGGTGCTAATGATTTTGCGGATAACAATACTGATCAGAAAGAAGCCGTGTTACAAACCGAAGCTTCTATAACATCAGAAAGCCCCTCAGTGCAGCAACCGCTACTGGAAACTAACGACAAAAAGAGCAACAAGAGTTCATCCGATTCTTCAGTATTACTACTGCTGGCTGATGATTGTAGTAACAATACTTATAAGAAGACAATAAGTATTAATGATGGAAGCAATAGCAGTATCAATATGAATCCTGGATTTACAGAAAGTATGCCAAACTCAATCCATTCTGATTCATTAGAAACACCGGGCCAGCCATATGACGAAAACACAACATGCGCCTCTAAAGTGACAATACCCGTACCAACAGTTATAACAGAAGCAGAGACATCGACAAGTCATAAAACCGAATACAAAACCTTTAACGCTGATGCTGACTCTTCTGGACAAGAAGAAGAAAAAGCGGAAGAAAAAGACGAACAAGATCCGCGCATTATTAAAGAACTGCCTCTAGCACCATCTCGCCCTTCGTCACACAGAACTTCTACATCAAAGCTTTCCTCTTCTGCGCAAAGGATGATTCATCGCGCCAAATCAAGTATCAATGAGAGAGCAGTAAAGAATATAGGACGCAGAACCAGTTTAATTCTGGAAAAGATAAACAACCATTTAAACCATCACCAGAATCATCCACCTGGATGTGACAACGATATATCACCTGATTCCCCCTTGAATTTTGATGAGAGTAACAATTGCGGGGGAAAGAGGGACCCTTTGATTTTGCCACTCATTTCCTCTGCCATCAGCCATTCTGCTACTCCTAATATAGCATCCGTGAAAAGCTTAAGGCGACAATCTTCAAAGCTGGCTAACAAAAGTAAGGCACTAACAACGAAGCTGAAAAGAGCAATTTCTTTTCATCACATCCACACCTTTGATGCTTGATAACCATGTAAGACCAGTGACAGCAGCAGCAATTATATTGTCTCGGGCTACAATTATTACCTTATATTTCTTTGCATTGTATAAACTATCTAATATGAATAAGCTTACAGATCCTTCAACCTAAACTATAAAAATGACTCTATGGCGTTAAAGAAACGCAAAAAAGTTCTCAAAGTTACTGTATCACCTGTCGTACATACGTCAATCGTTAGCGACACGATATTGATATTAGATAATTCGCATTAAGCTATTTTTCAGCCTCTTCTGTCATTATTTTATACAGAAATAGTATACGGATACTAAACATAGAGGAACAATGCAACAGATCAAATACTAGAAAAAAGAAGTTCCATCTTGTCCAAAGAGAAAAAAAAAGAAAAAAAGACCAGCGTTAAGGATGCCATTAATGACACCGGTGGTTGGTCAATGCTGAGTGTTACGTGGAACAAAATTTATATGCTTGGCCAAGATTGCTTTTTGTTCTTATTCTTCTTATTTGTGTAGTGTCGATATGTTCATTTGTGATTCAGTATTGAATATAATATTGAAAAGTATTATATATATACAATGAGACACATCATGAAGATAATGGAGAGGAAGTGTAGCAATGAATGAAGCAAGCGGAAGAAAACGAAGTATCATTACGTTAAGATAAATAGCTTGGAATGGAGGAAGGATACGAAATGATGAGTACTTGGTAGATGAAAATTTCTAAAGTAAATGTACGTATGGTTCATGTACTTTCTCACATTAAAAAAGGAGGAGGAGGAGGAAGAGAAGAAGAGAAGCATTATCGTTGATAGTTGATTCAATAGAAGTTGAGGGAGCTGATGTGTTTGTTTGTGAGTTATGAATATAAAGTTTTTCAAGTAAGCATGAGAACAATCTTTATGTGCCAACAAGTCTTATCGTAAGGAAAATGATTGTAGCTCAAGGTCTCTGTTCTCTCCTAAAAGTGTTTCAATGCTATTTGTAAATGGTTGACCTATTCTTCATTTCTTATTCTACATCTTCAGGCGGCTTTTATGAGAATCTGTTGGTTGATTGTGCTCAATAAGATAACGCCGCCTGTAACGGTTGCTATCTTGTCTATTCCTTTTTAAAGCTTATCTCTTTCTTACCATCAACAACTCCGTCTTAACGCATATTGCTATAGGTCCCCTACAAGATTTTTTATATGCAACTCAGCCGAGGTCACTGAGGAATCTCTTTGAAAACTGCTGCGTTTGCACAAAGGAGGGTAGATAACGGGGAATAAATTTGTTATTGTATATTGGTTGCTGTGATTGTGGTCATGGCGAGGCTGCAGCTTGTGGTTTTAAAAAAATTGCTATCTGCATTTGATATCCTATATTATTGTTGAACTCAGCGGTTGATTGAGAGGTACAGTATTAGCGATTGCTATACATAGCGTCGTGGTAACAACAGCTATAGCAGTATTAGTATTAGTACAAGGTATATCAACGATATTCGTTGGAAGAGAACTGTTGTTCATCGATGAATGACTGAAAGTTGCCGGAGGTCATAGCAAAAGGGAAGGGCTATAGATATCACTACCATTAGTATAATTATTCTCAGAACAAAGGTTGTTATAGTCTGGTTGAGTAACTTTCAAGACTGCATTGGCTCCAAGATGTTTTTGTTACAAGGATTATGGTTTGAAATTCCCGAAAAATCCTAAGTAACAGGAGCAGCAGAGCAATTTGCAATTGAGTAGGGTTTGAGATATAAAGCTGCATGATATAATAGATACTCTCAAATAAGAGAAAAGTAAGACCAAAAAAAAAAAAAATAAAAAAAATGAAATAAACACTCCAAACATTTAAATGATAAACAAAGAATGTGTACGAAAAGTATATTAAGCATTAGACGAAAAGTCTTTACTACTAAGATGTTGGCCCTTTTTAATTGACATGTCTACAAAAATGAGAAAAGCTTCATCGCTAAAGAATTTGTAAATGTACTTAAAATTGTACAACTAGCTTCAATTTAAGATATGTGTATTAGAGAGGCATGGTCAGAGCAATGTATCTTGGAAAAAAAAAGTAAAATACATAAAAAATATAGCATCAATACACTAAGTAGAACTTAGAGATGTGGAATATTTTACAGCATTGTATAGTATTTTTTGATACATTTCTACTGTTACTTATTCTTTTCTGTCTTGAATTTCCTTATTGCGGAAGCCCATACCTGACTTGACTAACTTCCTGAAATTTTCGTTGATTCGCCCCCGAGCAGCTTCCGCAGCAGCAGAAGAAAAAGCTGTAGTAGGAGATGCGATGAGTGATGACGCACTACCACTGTTATTCGACTTTAAAAATGATGAAGCATTCATATTGGTTGCGTTGTTGAAGTTGGAAGCTGCCGTCGATGCCATAGAGCTCAGTGAAGTGGTGATAGAGCTTGGTATAGCGGCCGAAATGGAGGCAGCAGGATTCGAAGATGATAGAGCTGTGGTAGTAGACAGCAATAAACCGCTGCTTGACCCGCTACCCGACATTGTCGGTGCCAAAACTTCCAAAGGTAGTATATTACTATTATCTGATAAATTGTCATGATACTTGATACGTCGATGGAACATTTCCAAAAGAGGATTCTGTTCTGTTTTTTTCACACCTTTCAAATCAAGCAAGCGAGTAAAATTGCCATCGTGCTTATCGCTTACAAGTAACAGATAATTCTCAACATAGCCCTCGGGAGGCTCAATAGACGACATCACCGTCTTTAAAATTGCTTCTACTTTTGAAATACCTCTGTTTACAATTCGACTATAGCTTTAAACAGGAAATATTAGAAAGGCTTTCGTTATTGAAAAAAAAATCCAGCTCTTACTATGAACTCACGAGTTTGTTAATGTTGTTGGAGTTCCTTCCGTCGAACCAAGAGTAGGTATTTCCATCAGAAGTGTCTTTAGTGAATGTGTATCCAGTAAAAGCTGCTCTGCACCAATCTCTGAAATAGGTTTACACTTAAAAATCTGAAGTAAAAACTTTGTAATAAAAAATCTGCCGAAGAAAATGGCCAGTTAGACTAAGGTCAGAAACAGTAGAGCAAAATGCTGTTGTGGTATGTAATAACGTACTCTGCAAATCTGTCATGAAATGTTCTGAAATAGCGTTTGTTGGCTATCAATTGGGCAATGATATTGACATTACTCCGAATAATATCGAGCATTTGACTGATATAGTTCGACTGATCTCCTACTGAGTCCATTGTACCCCATGGAAGTCGTGTCATTTGCGACATTTGTGGGTCAACTGCCTGTTCCAAGTATTTAATCATTGCATCAATCGAAGTGGAAGCGGTTCTATTTTACAAAAACATATGAGCCAATAAACTGGCAAGTAATTCCTTTGTAGACTCACCGCATAAAATTTTCCTTGACGCCCTCTAAGTTAACCTTTTCCCTAAAAGTATCGTCCACTTTCTCCTTCAATTTCTCTTCCAACTGTGAGGTAGTAATACTACAATAATCAGCTGTATTTAACACTAAAGTAGCGAAACGAAAATGTTTCGCACTGATTGTTTCTTTATCCAAGCGTTTTAAACCACCCAGCAATATCATAGTGCAGTAATTATCCAAATGTTTAACAAACAATCGGCATAGATCGTAGAGTGCTTTCCCAGTAGAAAACTTTGAGCATTGAGTCAGCGTTTCTCTGTAAAAATAGAATAAGTCCGTACTGGAAGGCAATACAACCATACTTCCGTCATCTTCAGCATCGGCTTTCGCGTCAGACTGATGATATGAGTCGATCATCGAGGCTATAGTGGCGTCTTCTGCGTTGATATAAATAAAAAGATAAGGTTGGAAAGCAGACGATATGGCTTTATCAAACGTTAACACCTGCTGTTTCTGTTGTTGCTCTTCATTTTCTTTCTCTTTTGAGAACCTTTTATATTTCTTTGAAAGCTGGCTCTCAAAATCAATTGTCAATTGCAATGCTTTCAATAAATCTTTAACATCACAAGGATTATTCTTCAGAACTACATCTAAATCAGCTTTTGTGTATTCGCAAAATCTTTCACAAACTCTTCCACTCATTGACCAAGATGTAGGGAAAATCTCAGCATGTACCTCGTCGCACACCTTTAGTATACGTTTCAGAAAGGCATAACGGCGCGAAATATTATCCAATTGTGCTACTTCATCTGTGGGGCGAAATATCTGTCGATAGTTGACAAGCTGAAGATCTACATACTTTGTAATGATTTTCTCATTTGTCGCATCACCTAAGACGTTGGCTACCAAACAAGCATCATGCAACAGCCATGGCTGGCCTACTAGTTGCCCTTCTTGATTAAATCCTTTGCCCAGTTCGCGTACAACGCAATTTTCCAGTTCCTTTTTAAGCTTTTTGATGCGATCAGACAATCGAGCTATTTGTGGGACGCTCTTGTAAGTTTTGAAATGCTGCGTTAACTGGATGACAGCCTACATGTCCAAAAAGGACAAGTCGGATGATGAATCATATACCTAACAGATCCAAGCGCTTCTGTTTCTTACCTGCAATAACTGTGCACTTTCTTTAAATTGCATATTTCTCGACATGATCTCCAGTTGCTCAACAGCTGTAACTAGCATTTGAAGCCTTTTCAATACTGTCACTGAATGTGTCAAATGTCTTTTTGCATAATCCAAAGATTTGACGTCTTGTGTTATATCTTGTACCATCGATTCTGACTGTGCTGCTTTAGATTTGATATCTTGAATTTGCTTAAAGAGTTCCTAAACGTTTCATTGTGAAAAGAGAAAATGTCCCAATGTCAATAAGTTATACATAAGGATTGCTTATTCATTTGAGAAAGCAATGTTTAGTTATCAATTTTTTACAAACTTGAATGGCTTCTTTCGCTTTATCCAACTTGGTATTTCCCTCTTGTGTGTTTTTTAAGAACTGAGTATCTGTCAAACGTTTTGCTTCCTCATTCATCTCATCCATTTTGTTTTCAAGTTTACTCAAAACGCCATCGACTGATGCCAATGATTGCTCTAAAAAGAAATTTAAACAGACATTTATAAGCAAGAATTTGTAACTTATGAAACCAAACCAACGTAGGTGACCCTAGCCAGCATAAATATGATTTCTTTTACCGTTGGGAAATAGTTTGTTAAAGTATTGAACTGGGTCGAAGTTTGGCGAGTCAAGAGCATTTTTTATTTGTAATATAGACATGGCCTTCGACTCTAACTGAGACGATACTTTAACTGCATCTTCATTCATCTTCTTGACAAATGCTGTCTTTTTAAAAGAAAAACAGATTAGCAACGTTCTAATAAATCTGTCAAAATAAAAATAGAAAGCGGGTAATGAAATAGCAGCAGATTGCTTTTGATGTCAATGACTGCAATGATAGTAAACTGAAGGTTGTTTTTTTTTTTTTTGTTTTTTTGTAACAGAAACAATGATGTTTATAAATGTATAGACTTTTGTTTGATTGTTTGTTTCAATACAATTTTTATTCACAACGACAGTTGATGACTAAAGTTCTTTGATTGTTCTTATTTAACCAGCGTGCTCTACAGTGGCAGTGACAAGTTTACCATCAACAATAGTTGTCTTCAATTGTTCAGGGACAGGCATTTCCTTAAATTCACTATCTTCTGCATCAGATTCAGGCACCAAAATATTCAGCGAAGATGATTTAGCTGACAAGATTTCCACATCCAAACATTCTCTGGAAAGATAGATTTCACCGCTATCGCACTTATCAACGGCAATTGTAGGAACAACTTTGAACACTTGAAGGGCGAATGACTTGGAGTTTACCAAATCTACCGTAGCTACAGTAGAGTCTAATGCAACACCAGTCTTTGCACAAGAGTCAATGGTAACAGCGTTAACTTTACCTTTAATACGAATCGTAGAGTTTTTACAATTGTAAATGTAGACAGATTGGTTCATAGCAGTTTCTTCTAAAACGATTTCGTGGTTGTTTTCATGATTTTCAATGACCCATTTATTGGCTTCTAGAGAGGTCTTCGCAGGCTTCTTGATGGTGTATTTATTGGGTTTGTTGGGTGTGGGAGGGCCTTGGCGTTTAGGTGATGAGGGTGCAGCAACATTTACGGAGGAGTTAGCACGCAAATTGGGGTTTTTGTGAGTCATCTCATTCTTGTCGACCTTACGTAAGTGCGAAGTGATGGAAGAGCCCTGATTAATTTCGGCAAAAACAGCGGCGGCTCCAGAGGGCTGAGGAGCTGACTTATTGTCATTGTCATCGAGCATCATAGGTGGTGGTGGAGGTGGAGGTGGTGGAGGAGCCCCAGCCGATGGTACAGATGGGGCAGGTGGCGCAACGGTGGATGTGTTAGTATTATTGGCAGTGGAGGAAGGTAATTTTCCAATATAAGTGTCGGCTTTTTCTCCTTGGGCGTTCCACGACAAACCTGTAGGGAAATTTTCTTTCACATAAGCTGCCAAGTTTTCAATAATACCCAAGAAAGCCTTGACCCATTCAACATGCATAGGTTCTCTAAATTACGGAAAACATGCTCTATAATTAGTACCTTCGTTTCAATTAACATGTTCTACTAAAAATACATTGTCATTACTTCTCTCTAAACTCCTTAATGACACGATTAGAATAAAATTGTGCAGCATCCTTAATATCGCGAATGAAAGGTACTGGCGTAGGTTCCTGGGAGAAAAAAACAAAGTCAATTATGGTGATCGAATTTTCACAGGATACAATCCATTCTTGTAACTTATGACACATACGCAAGTGAACCAACCCAAGGCAGGAATACCTTCAGCAACTGTGCTCAAATGGTTGAAAAGAGGGTCAGGACGGTTAGCATCCTTAATTTCCATAATAGCGGTCATAGCCTTTTGGATAGGTTCTAGAAGTTTCATAAAAGTAGACGATGCCATATCTGGCTTTTGCGCCATGGTAGAGATTTGAACAATATCTCTTTCGGCATTAAGTGCTTCTTTAACCAATCGTGACTATACATAAATACACAGTGAATAAACGTTCAATATAAAACAATTCCCATTGACAGAATAGAAGAAAGCAAAAGAAATAAAAAAACGTACTTGTTCAGCGACAACACCACCAATCTCTTGTGATAAAGACATGTATTTCTCGACAAAACTGTTGACAGCAGCATCGTGCTTTTCAACCATAGGTGAGGTCTCGGTATTGACAGGCGCTGCTGTAGAAGTAACAGTGGCAGGTACCTTTTGGGGTGATGAAGGCATGTTGGCTACCACTGTAGTAGCTGACGATGAAGACATAGCCAAGTCTTCTAAACGTGTCGTAGCTACCTCAAGTCTCTTTATGAGGTTGGCAAGTGAATGAAATTCAGACATTGTCTGTAGATTTACTTAAAGATGAAAGAGCAAAGAAAGTAAAATGGAAAAAAGGGCCAACAAATTAAGACTGTTGCAGAGACTGAAATTGAAAGCAAAGTCCGCTGACGATCTCAATTTGAACGTGCACTGACTCTTGTCACGCATAGTTTTACAACAGACATTATGGTTGAAAAAAAGATGGAGAGTGTCTCTCTTTTATACCGATATATGGGACTTTTGAGAAATTTTGCTGTTGCGTTATTCAACTGCGTATCTCATCAAAAGCAAAAATGACGAAGCAGCTCCAGGAAACAGGCTCATCTCAACGTTTATCGTATAATACTTGACAGTTTATATTCTATCAAAGCGTATGTATTTAAAAAAGATGTCATCCACTATTTAAACCCTAATTACCAAGCATTTTCTATGACTAGGTTAAACCTGCCTTGTTGCAAATCTAATTGGTCGTACCTTTTGCATTAACAATGCACGCAGTTTGTCGCGCCGCCTTAAGTCACACTTTAAGACTTTAAAGGAAGCGTCAAATCTGTGGTGTGAGGCCCTTCACATTTTTCGATTCTATAAACTTTTGTAAAAAACCGGGGTAAACAGTCCAATATTGGCCTCACTTGTTACACTTCACATAAGTAAAATGGAAGAAGACGAGACACAGCTACAGACAAATACTTATACTTGGTCTCAAAGTGACGATCAGGTCACCATTTCCTTCTTGGTCCCCGAATCAGCGAAAAGCAAGGATGTCGACATTACAATCGAAAGGCAGTATCTTAAAGCTGGTCTAAAAGGAGAAGAACCCGTATTTCAAGCAAGTAGTAGCTCTTATGAAGGAATAAGCCAACGGAGTATTGTGCTAATATCTTGACTGATTTATTTTACTACAGGCTAAATTATTTCAGCCGGTCAATCATTTCGATTCCATGTGGCAGCTAGAAAAGAACAGTATTTCACCTTTTTCCTCCATTACTGCCTCACCAAACTTCTCTGCAGCATCATCCTTTGCCTTTATGTATTCACCAAATCATTCACCAACACACTCCCCTAATTCGTCTATTATATTGCCTCCGCCAGCTACCTCTGCAACAACTGTTGATACGACAGGTATGTCTGAAATGTCGGATCTCCTGCTATCTCAACATCAGCAGCAACAACAGCAACAACAAGCTGCTTCAGCAGACTCGCCTATTATGTCGGATTCTACCACAGACGATTTATTATCACAGCCTATATCGCCCACACTGATACATACTCCACCTGCTATCATTACTCCACCGCATTTGCAAAAGCCTAAATATAAAATTCTAACAATTCACCTTGAAAAAGAGGAAGTAATGCATTGGGCTGTTCCCATTGCGGGACCACATAATAAGTCTGCAACAATGGATGTGACATCATCATACCTTTTAGGTCAATGGTTTAAAGAGCGTAGAGGGGATTTGGTGGTAAGTAATTAACATGAATCCTGCTGCAGAAATTATATACTGGAGTCTAACGTTATCATACTAAACTCTATAAAATGTAGAAAGCGTTAGAATATTTTGTTTCGGCTGCAGAAAGAGGGCATACAAAATCGATGCTGAGAGCAGCTGAATTGTATGAAGCTGATAGGAAGGCGATTACCGCTACAACATATCCTGAAAAGGACGTGAAAAAGGCATTTGAACTATATAAGCAGGCGGCCGATTGCAGTGACCAAGAATCCGGTAAATTGTATAGTTGCGGACCCGATCCTTTAGCTTGCTATACAGTCGCTACTATTTATGCGAGTGGATCCGCAGAGATTGGTATTGAAAAAGATTATCAAAAAGCTCTTCATTACTACAACCGTTGCATGACCATTACAGCACCTCGTATCGATGTTGACTTTAGTTTATTAGAAATGGAACACATTCCCAAGAATAAGTTGCGTAGCCATCCACCTCATACTCAAGACGAACGTTACTTTTGTAATGCTGCATTTCAGACTGGCTTAATCTATCTCTATGGTTCATCTCCGACGGGTGAACAGGTTCACTCGGTGACAGAGGTGACAGCAGACCCTAATTTGGCATTGAGATATTGGAAAGAAGCTGGTATATTAGGCTACGCTAATGCTTGTTTCAATATCGGTATTGTATATCTGAATGGCATTGGTGTTACGGCAAATGAGTGGATTGCCAGCAAATGGTTCGGAAGAGCCATGAAATTGGACAACACTGGAAACTTGAAAGTTCCAGAGGGTGTTGTTACCATTGACTGGGATCTAACAAAGGAGCAACAGGAGCAGCAGCGTCGACAAGAGGGCGATAGGAAGAAAAGAGCGACCAATTCCGAGGAGAAGAAGAAGCGACGAAGAAGAAAGAAGGTGAAACAAGCAAATAGATCAAAAGATAATGGTTTCGTTGGTGCTATAGTGACGCTTGGGTCTATTATTACTGTAGCTGGTGTTGCTTGGTATATATACCATAGAATGACGAAGAATCACCAGTAACAAGATTGAAAAACAACACACTGATATTTTATTCACGCACTTCTTTCTTTTTTGCATTCTATTCAATAAGCTGCTAATTTAATACCACTAGATGACAATAAAATTAGTTAATTTACCCTTTAGAATTCCTAGCAATGATGTTAATCCTGTATTGAACAAACAATGAGTTAGCTATTGGATTTTGACTTAGTTTAGTCCTCTAATTGTGTAAAACTGTCAATAATGAAAACTATATGAAGAGAGCATAACTTAAAAGTCTTTTCGCCAATTTGTCATCAAATAGTTTCCGAAAGAGCCAAATGTTCTTTTAAATTCGTCTTATGTATTTCCGAGACTATAACAAAAAGTAACTCATTTGACAAAAAGCTATTGAGCTTACACAGCTTACAGATAGATTTAAGAGCGCGTCATAAGGCAAGAAGTATGACACGACGTTTATTTAGAGAGTTGACTTAGAATTAAGAAGATATTGTTTGCTAGTTATCATACATGCGGCCAAGCTATGTAAGAAATTATCAACAAAAATCTTCAAAGCCTTCTCTCATTATTGTACAGTTGAGTATAATCAGGATTTCAGTAAAACTGAGAAAGAAAAAGCTCCATAAGTTAACTTGTCATTCAGTATCCGCGCGCTTTTTCTTTTTTTTTTTTTTCCTCGAAAAAAGAAATTCTTTCCTCTATCTTCTGTTTGTTCGTTGCATTCGTCATTATCATTAGAAAAAACCATGAATAATAATCAAAATTATACTTTTCCACACGAAATACAATCGAAAAACCTACAAGCATCCGTAACAACTGCAACAACAGCACCCAACAATTCTACAACTTCTGCAACAACAAATTCTATAGTCACTTACCCACGCCAGTCAACTACTAACAAAATCATTCTGGATTATTTATTATATTTATCTATTCAATCGCGCTTGAAGCAAGCTCGTATTGAGTTATTTGAATTATCCTCACCATTGCCGTTGAGCTCCAAGGATGCTTCTATCATTAAAAGACGGAAGCAACAGTGGGAAGAATCAGCTCGGAAAGCAGAACAAGATAAAAATGCAGTAGAATCAGTTGTTGCTGGTAAATGCAATAACTCTTGTGTAGAAAAGCCATAGTATGCTCACTACTTTTGGATTGTCTTGCGTAGGCATTCTCTCTAATCATCGTAATCGAACACCTTCTTTTCACATCGATTGCAACTTTGAGCAAAGACTCCATTTATGTCAACTCACTAACCTTATTTTCGGCCGCTTCGATAACTTATTGTCTACTGAGGGATCTCACTTGTCATCAGCAGCAGCAAATCACGGCCACATCATTACTTCTGTTGCACGAAGACGTATACGTCGCCACGAATCGCATGTGTTCGAGGAAGATGATCATCATCAATCTGCCGATGATGATCAAGATGCTGATGAGATTCACTACGATCTGAGAAAACGGCAGCGCATATTTTCCCAGCCTATCATTCCACCTTTTTGTCGTCGTCATCGTATTCAAAATTGTTATGGATGCCAATCACCTTATCTAAAATCGACTCCTGATACAGCCCTTCACATGAATAAAGTACATACTCTGGAAGAGAAAGAAGAGACGGAAAAAGATTCAAAGTTAGAAGCATCCACTGCAGCAATATCAAAAAGTAGCGAAAGCGATAATATACCCATGCAGCGCCAATTAAAGAGACTTCAGCAACATCAGCATGCTGGATTAACTGAAGCTATACCCACTTTCCTAAGAACAAGTGCAGACATGTTACGACGATTATTGGAAAATGATGAAGATGACAGTGAACATCAGAGAATAATTAAGCCCATGCTATTTGCCGGTCAAAAAGTAATGGGAGGAGGCATGCCGCCGAAATGGTACGACTTGTTTTTGGAGTTGCTGACTCAGGCAGCCATTGAGAGTTATTTATGTGATGCTCAGACAGGTCTTGAGCCGATTTTCGAGATCTTTTCCTACGGCGATGTAGAGGATGAAGATGAGGATGGCGCAGAAGAGGAGGACGAGGAAGAGAGACATGGAGAAGAAGAAGAGGAGGAGGAGGAGGAGGAGGAGGAAGATGCTCCTCTCGAGGAAGTATTAGATGAATGGGGCATTCGAGCAGCTGATCATCATTTACTTTTCCCTAAGACACGAACAATGCACTTATTCAAAACTCAAGTGAGAGAGAGAGAGAAAGAGTTCTTAAGAGTTCCTGAAGGCATCAGTCTACAGACGCATTTGGAACAATTAGCCCAACGATATCCATTAGAGATATTTGAAAAGAGTATTGGAGAGTTTATACAAATGATTTCAAGTTCCATGGATGTCCCTGCCTTGGATAAATATGAAGAGAGTATAAGTAACGATCCTGTTGCTTCTGAAAGGAGGATTATAGCGGAAAAAGAATCGGAACAGCAGAAGGCGACCATTGGTGTCCCCACAGTTTATAAATACCCCGGGGATGGCTCTTTATTAATGCCGGAAATATCTGATGAAGAAGAGATCACAGAAGTAGCAGGGAATACTGATTCTTCTGATAATGCTATAACAAAAAAACGACTGATAACTCACATGGATGATAGCCAATCTACAGACAATCAGGAGCAATCGCCGAAGCGAGTAAAAGGAAACAATGCTTAATCGTATATAGGATTTAATATTTATTAAAAGTTTATTTAGATGTTATAATTGTTATTGTATACATATGGATTATATTATATAATCAAGTAAAGGAAACGAGCAGTATGTTTTCCCTTGAAATTATATTAGCTTAGAGTTCAACTATATTCACTCAGCTTATTCACAAATGATTTATGACGTTGAATACTTTATTAGAAGATTTGGAGAAGTCTATAGCAGTAGACGAACTCAAGGATAACATTGATAGCAGCTCACTAGCCATTATATTTGGGGGTATAATCCTTTAGAAAATGGGTTGTTTTTTATTTCCAACCAGTTGCAGTTCATCGTTATCAGAGTCATTGATCTCATCGATCTCCTCTTCTTCATCGGATTGAGGGCTATCATCTTCCAATTTAATTACAAGCTGATTATCTGCTGCGAAATAACTGTCATCATCAGAAACTTCGTTATTGTTTGCTACAACATCTTGAGTGTGCTCCTCTACTATTTCAGATGCTATGGTTCTGCTTCCGTTGGTTGCTGCTGCTGTCGGCTTCTTTTTCTCGGAAGCTCTTCTGAATTTCTTCGCTTCTTGTAATACATCAGCGGCACGATCAGGATATTCTTTACAATAGATTTCAATGTCTCTGTCATATCTGTTCCTATCCTCCTGAGCTCGAAGCGTATAAACCTTTTCCGATTTCCAATGTTAATATAGACTGTAAACTTAGGATTCCTGTTATAGAAAGGAATAAATTACCTGCTTATCTTCACTAGGTAAATTCTTCCATTGAACGGCAATAATTTTAGTTTGTGCTATGGCATCTGTGCCAGCCGGAAAAGTGTCGGTTAACAATTTTTTACGAGCATCCTCCAAATAGTGAAAGAATGAGGATCTAGGAGGTTTCGGTTCCCCAGGAAATCGTTTACGTTTTTTTGATGCGGTAGAGGCATCACTAGTACTTGGATAGACAGTACCATTGCTAGGGCTAGCAGTTTTTTTCTTGGAATCAATAAATTCAGGCTTCCTTATTTCAATGGGCGTATCCTCAGGAATCAAGTGATAGGCTTTTAATAAAAGTCCGGCCAATTCAGCAACATTCTCACCGATATTGCTAAGGACATTATTTAACTATAAGAAAATGTTTTGCATGGGTTATTAAAGAACGTTATCGTTACAAATCGTGGAACACCCTACAGAGCAACTTTTTGCCCATGAAAAGAGGGATGAAAAAAGAAAATTTATCTCTGCCGCACAAAATTTTCTTTTTTCCCATTGTCGTACCTTTCTTTGCTCTTCTTCAGAAAGACGAGGCGTTTGCTTTGTACTCTTTAATAGCTCTATGAATTCCATTGGAGTAAGGACGACGGAAATAAATTAGACGTAGAAAAAAACAAAAGAAAATTTTAAAACGTAGTAGAGAAAAAGAGAAATGAAGAAAAGGGAGAAGAAAACCGAAAACTAACGGTTTGGAGGTCATCGTTCAGTTTATTTATCTGGTGATGGCAACGGGGAAGGGGGGGCCGTCGGACGCGGTCATCCTGTGAGACTGCTTGCTTTTACTTTGTGTGAGCTCGTGGGCTTTTTTTTTTTTTGTTTCTCCGGCGATGAAGGGGTCGGTCGGGGTCACGATTTACATAACAACTGCAACCCGTTGGTCATCAACATTGCATTGCTATTCGCTCCCCATGGGATCCTAGGAAAGGCATGTGTTATGCATATGCCTATCATTTCTCCTCGTTTTTAGTATGCTTTTGGGTCACACACATGTTCCTTTCTTTTATCGAGCTTCTCCCTAAAGACGGTAAGACTTATATACTGCTTTTCCTTGGTCAAAACAACTGCATCTCGAAAATACTGTGCCACTAACCACAAGTCACTGATGATGACGCATGGATTCTGATAAATTCATTCTATACATATGTTTTGTATTCTTTGGATACTCAGACTGTTTTAAATCAAAAGGTTATATTAGCTGTCTGATTTCGGTCTTGAAAAAATGGAGGAATTAAGTATTGATTGCAATAATGGATGCAAAATTCATATTTCGGCAATTTCAATATGGATGTATGTGCATTTGGGTGATTCAATAGTGTAACGGTTAATAGTGACACAGGGATTTGAAAAAGGCACAAGCAGTACACTCTTTCAAGTCACTTAGTTGAGACATGTTTTGTTCATTACCATAACAATCAATAGCAACACTTTACTGACAGCACCAGAAAGATTATTGTTATAATATCAGATCAGTATTTACCATCACGCGTAACTTTGCTCAACAAAATTCTTGCTCAACAAAATCCTTTAGTCAACAATAATATTTACTACAACTCTCAAAAGTATATCAATAAAAGATTACAAAAATCTGGAAACTCAATCAACCTGATTCTATTGGAGACAATCATGATGGGTAATATCCTATGAAATGAGTGCAAACTGATAAAGACATACTACCTTCACATTTTTGTTAAGCGTCATTTATCAATTTAGAGATGCCAAAAATTTTCAAAACTACCCATTTTGTTGAAATTGATAAAGTGCTTGCGCCTTTTGTTCGATGTCATGGGCAAAAATGAATATATAAATATATATATGTACATACATACAAAATGGAATTTTATGTGAGGAAAACAGATAGTAATAGCATGTAGTGCGAATCTAAAAGATGAAAATTTATATAAAGCAGTATATGAGATAGCTCACTACCCAGGCAAGAGAAGTACGATGTAATAGAGCAGCCTAATCCTTCTTGTCTTTTTGCTTTTCAAAGAAAGCAGTAATGATGTAAGCAACCACAACGGCATTGGCAACACCAACAGCAGCGACAGCAGCGTAAGTAGCATTACCTGCACAAATGAAGCAGGAAACAGAAAAATAACCATAGTTTAGCAAGAATTGTTAGAGTGGCACATAATATTAATGACATACCGTGGAAGGCTTTGTTGAGTGTTAAATAATATGTAACAATGGGTAATATGAATAAAGCAGCAGTGAAGACGACCAGTTTAATGATGACATCCATATTCTGTTCTAACCACCAATACGTTTGCAATCTTTTTCTGTCATTATTAATTTCGTTAGCTGTAGAGCTGATCTTTTTGGTGTCGTCTAAAAAGGACATCTTTGGCTATGTTCGATTTAAGTTTTCTAAAGTGTGAAATAAACAAACAAAGAATAAAAAAGTAGTAACTCCAATTTAAACATAGTTCACATTCTATTATTTTGAAGAGGTTTCAATTTGGTTTCAACGCGTGGTGTTTAAAAAGGGCAACAGTGGAAATTTGGAGCAAAGACTGGTCAAGCTTTGCTAGCCAGGTTTCTCATTGGAGAATCAAACTCAACATTTTTTTTCTGGTTGTTTCCCCCAATCTCGTTACTGTAACTTTTTTTTTTCGGCTATCCTCCCTTTGACCGTCAAACCAGCATTTTAAGAAAACGAAAGAAACAGAAGTGCACTTCTCTTGTTCAGAAAATGAAGATTAATCCTCGTGTCTACTTTGACATTGATATTGATGGCAACAGAAGTATGATCTCGTTGTAGTTTCTAAGTTTGAGTTTTGATCTTTATGCCCGCATTTAACTATAATTCTTTCATACTATTCAGTTGGTAGAATAACCATGGAACTCTTCGCTGATGAAGTTCCTAAAACTGCTGAGAACTTTCGTGCATTGTGCACTGGAGAATTGGGGTTAGGAAAAGTTAGTAATACTCCTCTTCATTATCGAGGATCTATTTTTCACCGGATCATCAAAGGCTTTATGTGTCAAGGTGGCGATTTTACACGTAGAAATGGTGCTGGCGGTGAGTCGATCTATGGTGCCACTTTTCCTGACGAATCGTTTGCTCATAAACATGATACTCACGGCCTCTTGAGTATGGCTAATCGTGGACCTAACACGCAGTCATCTCAGTTCTTCATCACTACAAGACCAACACCTCACTTGGACGGTAAACATGTGGTGTTTGGACGTGTGGTGTCAGGCTATAACATTGTGGAAAGAATGGAGAATGAACCCGTCGATGCTAATGATAGACCTTTGCACAATATTATGATCGCTAACTGCGGTGAGCTGGTGCTAAAATTGCCTCCTGGTGTAAAATGTAAGCTATATGTACTCGCACATTCTGATTTCAGTGTTTGTTGTTAAATGTATTAATAGTAACCTCTCTATCTTCTTTTTTTATGTTTAGTGAAAGAGATGAATAAAAGTAAGAAAAGTAAAGAATCCGACTCAACATCGTCATCATCAAGTGACAGCGAGAATGATGAAGACTCAACTTCTGAAACCGACAATCGTAAAAAACGAAGGCGGTCTGTTTCTGTCTCTAGTACAGATTCACGATCGTCTGTGAGCGACAGCGAAGATGAAGTGGATAACAGTAGAAGAAAGAAGAGCAGGAGCAAACATCACAAATCATCTAAAAGGGATAAGGACAAGAAGAAGAAAAGAAAGAATAAGAATGAGAGGAAAAATGATAAAAAGAAGAAAAGGCATCATCATAAACGAGATAAATCAGAAGAAAAAAAGGAGAGAAGTGTTGATGATAGTAGCAAACAGTCCATTGATAGATCAACAGAAGCATCGAAGAAGCAAGACCATTCTCAAGAAGTGTCGAAATTCAGAGAATATGAAAATAAGAAAGCAGAGAAACCAGAGTGGGAAAAGCGAAGACGGTTCCTTGATCCTGATGTCAAGTTTAAAGGAAGGGGTCATGTGGTAATGTGTGAATCATCTCCTGTACGAGGTCTATTATTAATGCTTACTGATGTGTATACTTGCATAGAAATATCGTCCTTCTCCTGGCCTTCGAAGTAGCGCTAGCACTAATGATGATCCACGAAGAAGGTAGAAAGCAAAATAGGAACATTGGATGTTATTTCACTTAATAGTGATCTGTACAGAATTTGGAGATGATTTTAATGAAACTACTCTGCATCATCTTCAATCGAACAAAAACCTCTCATTTTCTGTTAACTTTGTCAGCGTTCATATTTCACACTGAAGAGTTCTCACTCCTTTGTACTGCATTTTACAGAAATAATACAATTGCAAACGGTACACATGATCCTTGAGGAATACAGAAATAAAATTTTCAAATATATACTCAACATTTCAATGAAGTAACAGAATGACATTTTGCAGACTTGACCCTGCATGTATATATTCTCGCGTATGATTCTCATAATGCCAATTCTTTTAGGAACGACGAGGTTCTCTTCATTAAGGCGTTAACTGTTTTGAAAGGGCTGGCCTACCTTGAACATCCCGTATCAAAATTTGTTATGGTCGATATATTTTTGAATGCAATAATATCACATTACCAACAAACACATGAATAACCTCTGACATTGTTTTAAAACTGGTAACGGCTATCAGGTGCTCCTTTTGCTCTTGTAGTAACTGTTTGTATAATACACTAGTAACATTGAAAGTCTACCCTTTCGTTCGAACGAGCCTCCAATGCAATACTGATATAGAGTTCAAGATCAATTCACGACAAGACGGTCCAAGATGGGTTTGTAACTGAATGTTTCAATTGCTCTTTTTTCCCTTTTTTTGGAGGGGTTTGCCTGGGTAATCTCCATGATTATTTTTCATATTGCTTGCTGCTTTATGCTTCTTGTCAAAAGAATAGATACGAACATGTAAGTTAGGTATTTTCATTTGATCACTGATTGAAGAACGAGAGGGCATGTATGGTTTCTTCTGTTCATACGGCCAATTTTCCTACACTTAAAATATTATTCCTATTTTGAGTTAAAGTTGGCTACTGAAATGAGGATGAGCCCTTGTACTCTTCGTGTTAACAGTAAGAGCATGTAGTGATACCGCCCTGACATCTTTATACTAAGTAAACAGAGTATTTTTTTCTCTATACGCTGAGTATCTCTTTCAATCCTTTCTGAAATGAATAGCAAGTAGGTCGGATTTTTCATGCCTAAAATCAGATGTCTTTTTGTTATCTGACATTTTTTTGGTTCCGTTTTTGCAGCTGTTTCTCAAAACTGGATCATGGTTTTGAAAACTGTGTAGGCATTTACTTTTCAGTAGACAACCGACAACTTGTTTGATATGGTTTACTGCTTCAGCATTAAAACTCAAACCCAAATGATGGCGATCTTTGTCTACGTTCAACTGCTTTACAGCGAACAATCTGTTTTGAACTCCAATTTATTAAAGAAAAGGAATTTAAAGCATTCGATAGAAATTCGAACCGCACTTTTGTAAATGCCTTAAAAGGGTTCTCGGATTGTCCGGGAAGAATTTTGAGAAAGTTGTTTTTCTAGCCGGGTTGGACCTTAAAATTAGAAACGCAATAAATTTTTTTTTTTCTTTTTCCAAACAAAATTAAATGTCAACCGATAAGTTGCTGTTAAGCTTTCTTTCTCTTCGTTTTCGCTGTTGTATTTTGAGTCCATATGAATAATAACAAAAAGACGCTTCGTTTAGTCTCGCAAGGGAGAAAGTAAAGTAGTTTCATCCCACTCTGTAAACAAATGGCTAACTAAAAGTGCTTTCTTTACTCGCCTTATACTTAATTTGTAGGCCTTGGTATCGGTAAGCAATCTGCCTTCACAGCTTGCATTGGAAACTTGAATACGTGCAAATTCGAAACGAAATCGTATTGAATCTTCTATAAACTCTTTCCTTATTTTTGCCATGCCATTTTACAGTGCAGATGGTTCAGTAGCTAAGCCGTATATGATTGGTATTGCAGGTATATCATTTAGATCTCTAGGAAGGTTACATTCTCTTGGTTATAGTCTTATTCTTATTCTTGTTGTTTATTATCAAATTGCATATTCAAGGCGGTAGTGCCAGTGGAAAAACTAGTGTTGCTGAGTAAGATAGAATATGGCGATCTTTGCCTTAGTTTCATCATTAACAGGCAAACTTTTCTTTTGATTGGATTATGCAAATGTGTAGACGCATCTTGAAAAACTTAAACGTGCCTTGGGTTATTATTATTTCTATGGATTCGTTTTACAATATATTATCACCCGAAAACAGTAAACTAGCGCATCAAAATCGGTTTGATTTCGATCACCCTTCAGCGTTCGATCATGACTTATTATTTGAAACCTTGACGAAATTAAGAGAAGGGTACGAGCAGAAATATACAGATACTTATTTCCATTGTCTTTTGCACTGCTTTTACTATTTAAGTATCGGTTATACTGATATACATACTTATCGATTGTGTGTATTTGAAAATGTAGAAAATCAGTCAATGTACCTATCTACAATTTTAGTACTCACTCACGAGAGGAAAAAACGACTACAATTTATGGGGCAAACGTTATTATTTTCGAAGGCATTTTTGCATTATACGATAAGAGAATTAGAGACATGATGGATGTGAAAGTAAGTGACAGTTACAATAAAATTCATGCAAGCAAAAATGGAAAGCGTGTAAGAGTAATTTACAGTTTCACAAACCTTTTATACCAGATTTTTGTAGATACAGACCCTGATATTCAATTGGCAAGAAGATGTAGGTTATTGGAAGACATTTCCACTAACGAATATGAAAATCTTATACATATATCTTTCGTTTAGTACAAAGAGACATTCTTATGCGTGGACGCGACGTTACAGGTGTGCTAGATGTAAGCTATCATTACTTACGACTGCTGCTTTCATCAGATTGTTTCTGACTGAATTGTCTTTTGGCAGCAATATACACGATTCGTCAAGCCATCTTTCGATAACTATGTTAGACCTACAATGAAATTTGCCGATGTTGTAAGTTGACCTATAGTTTGTGGTCTTTCAGATAGAAGGAATACTTAGATTATTCAATTGTTACCGTTAAGATTATACCAAGAGGTTTAGAAAATGCCATTGCGATTGACCTTATGACAAAGCATATCCAGAGTCAACTTCAAGAAAGCATGTTTAGTTTCCGTTGGGGGCTTCTGGATACTCCTCTCAGCGACCATTTACCCGAATCAGTTCACGTCTTACCAACTACAAATCAGATTAAAGGCGTTCATACCATTTTAAGGGATCGTAATACCGACAGAGACGAATTTGTATTTTATGCAGACAGGCTAGCTGTTCTGTTGATAGAACAGTAAGTTTTCAGAGAACTCTCCACTGATTGTGCCTGAAAACAAGGTATTAATATGTATAATGCAAATTTCGTGTACCCATAGTGCTGTCAGCTGCCTTCCTTCTCAGCCAATAGATGTTCTCACACCCACACATGATGTATATAAAGGGTTGAAGTTCAGTCAGAAAATATGTGGTGTATCCATTTTACGTGCCGGCGGTACAATGGAAGCTGGTTTAAAACGTGTATTTTCCGATGCAGTCTTTGGCAAGTTGTTAATCCAGACAAATCCCAATACAGGGGAACCAGAGGTAAAAAAAAAAAGGGAAGAAAAAAAGAAAAAAGAAAAGTCATCTGTTCGCAGCAGTCCTTTAATTTCAATGTTCTGGTCACTGCCTATTTTAACGCAATATAGCTACATTATTGTAAATTACCCAAAGAAATTGGTGATTACGATATTATGCTGATGGATGCCACTGTGGGCACAGGTGCAGCTGCCCTTATGGCTATTCGTGTATTATTAGATCATGAAGTGCCAGAAGTAAGTTGTTTGTAGTAACAAGACATTTAGAGAATTTATAAACTCATTTGTCATACCATTTCCAGGAACGTATCATTTTTGTATGCTTCCTCGCGTCACGAATCGGTTTAACGGTGATTACGAATGCTTTTCCTCGTATCAAGATTGTAACTTCTATGGTGGATCCTGACTTCAACAGAGAAAAGCTATGGATCGAACCTGGCATTGGTAATTTTGGAGGTAAATGAAACATTTTTAAAGCTGTGTTTGTTTATCATCTCCCGTCAGTATTAACATTTTAAACTTTCTGTTGGGTTTCCTAGATCGTTACTTTGGCACAGAAGAAGAGTAAAACAAATATTACATGTATTGTAGAATAGAAGATGTAACAATGCGCCATTGTTAATTTATTCCATTCAATTTATTGTTGTACAATTTATCATAAAAATACAATATTTGTTAATAAGTTAAGAACAGTGTTTGGTCATTAGTGAGTATATATATAAATATATGAGCCTTGTAAACTAAAGAGTAGAAGTTGTAATGTAATGAAAATAAACTAGTATTGATACTGTCGTACTGTATCGCTATCAAGAATATAAGGTTGATGCTGCTGCTGTGAATATGCCAGGTAAGGCTGCCTGTAATGGTTATAAGCTTCTCCTCTTGCTGCTGGTATTGATGCTACTTCCTCATGAGTTGCTACCCAACTGAATGGAATACTATTATTGCTACGACGTTGTTCTGGGGGATTATCGATATGCATAATAGGATCGGAAATACTCTGAGCAAACATGTGGTGTTCTGCCATCGCTTTTTCTTCCTTTATGATGCGACGATGACGGTAAAGCTTAATTGCAGCTACAGTGGCAACTGCATAGACAGCCACGCCAACAGACACACAGATACCGATAATACCTCCTGTAGATAAGGGGCCGCTTCCGCTATTTTTACTATTGCTGCCGGCACTTGTGGATGCTAATGACGACCCATCTCCGTTCGTTTGATTATTTCCTGCATTCACGTTGCTATTGGGGTCCTCGACAGTGTTGGAGTGTCCTTGTTGCTGACCTGGCATTGTAGGGCTTGACATCGTTGTTGTGGTATTATCGGTAGTCGTGGATTGCTTACTCTGATCCACTGCTGCTACATTGCCATGAATAGGATAGGAAGGGTCGATTAAAGTGGCTAACTGACTACTACTGCCAGCACTGTCAGAATGAGTGTATAGTTTAGAAGTTTTCTGACTGATTTGTTCTTGTAATTCCTCAACATGGTTAGAAGGAATAGCGACAGAAACAACAATGCCTGGCTGAGCATTCGCGGAATTACCATCACGTTTAGAGATGGATTCTTTGCTAGCATTACTATCAATAGATGTTAATGCGGAGGTAGTCGCTTTAGTTATTGCTACAACAATCACATCATCCGCGATAACAGATAACGATTCGCTCAACAAGATAGGTAAAGATTGGACAAACTGAGCTGTAAAAATTGCATCTTGTACCATCCAATCGTAGGAAAGATGATCAAACTTCATATAAACGACAGAGCTGCTTGTAGGGATGATAGCATCGACGTTGGGTGCAATATACTCAGGTATGTTTGGAATTGAATTGCTATTCTCAGTAACAGTAACAGTTGCCGTAGAGGGCGAAGAAGCGGTTGCTGTAGTTGAAGTAGCTGTGGGATTATGAATAGAAATGATTTCGTCTGAATTCGTATTTGTTGGCGCAGCCGTTTCGGAGGTAGCAATTGCAAAATTGAAAGTGTTTGTCAACCAAGGAAGTGTTTGATATTTGTAAGTCGATGTTGGCTTAAAAACTGTGATAGTTGTGATGCTTATAGAAGAGTCACTATCTCTGTCCACACTATTGTTGGTCTCGGTAACAGTGGGTGTATTGATTTGGGTTGCACTTGAATCTACACCGGTCGTAGCAGTGAGTGTAAGTTCCGCTGCAGTACCAGCATTGAATGAAAGAGAATCAGAAGAAATGCTATCATCATCAGAATTAGCTGTGGGTTGAGGAGGAGTAATTGGAGTGATTGTTGGGTTGTTCTCTGCGCTCTCAATAGTAGGAGTAACTATTGCCGTGAGTGTGGGCTCTTCTGTCTTCATCCCTTCCTCAGTGACAGTGATAGTGGAAATAATAGTAGCAGAAGGGGTGTTGTCGACAAACACTGTTTCGATGGGTTCCTGCTTTGACTTTGAATTTACAGTAGCTGTAGGTCTTGCGTTATCATCGTCCTCGGTCTCGCTGGCTGTCTTGCTTTCTTCATTATTAGATGTAATAGTCGAAGGATGCTTTTCTGTAGAAGTTGGCTTCTTTCCATCGTCTGTTTTGCCATCATTTTTTGTGAGCGAAGCAGTACTTATAGTAGTTACTGTTTTATTTGATGGTTTTTCATTGGTTTCTGTTGGCTTTTCGTCAGTATCTGCTTTAGTAGTAGCTTTCGTTTTGGACGTAGCTGTGGCCGTAGCTATTTCAGTAACTGTATTAGTAGGATCAGCGTCTTCCTCTTCTGTTTTCGTTTCTGTTTTCGTTTCTGTTTCTGTTTTTGTTTCTGTTTTGACTTCGTTATCCCTTGTTGGAGTAGGCTCTTCAGCGGACGACGACTTTTGCACAGTCGAGGTTACGATTTTGTCTGTAGCAGATGGCTGTTCTATATCATCACTACCATCAGTGTACGTCTTAATTTTGGTGTCTGTATTATTTTCCGCCGCAACTGTATTATGCTTTTCATCATCGTCTGGTGAGGAAGTAGGACGATCTTCATTCGTATCCGTTTTTGTTACTGTTTTTGTCGCGGAAGGGTTATCAGCTTCTGAAGTAGGTGTGCTATTGATATCATCGTCATCATCAACATCAGCATGAACGGTGCCGGATGAAGCTGTTGGGATTGATTGGTGTTCGTCATCGTTATCGTTGGTTTTTTCATTGGTTGGAATGGCGCTATCGTCTTCTTTGTCCGTTTTATGGCCGGTAATGGGTGTTTGTGTAGGCTTATCTTCGTTATCCTTGGTTTCAGAGGATATTGTTGGATCGTCTTCTTTGACCGTTTTATGGCTGGTAGTGGGTGTTTGGGTAGGCTCCTCTTCGTTATCTTCTGTATCAGATGATTTTGTTGGATCGTCTTCTTTGCCCGTTTTATGGTTGGTAGTGGGTGTTTGGGTAGGCTCCTCTTCATTATCTTCTGTATCAGATGATTTTGTTGGATCGTCTTCTTTGCCCGTTTTATGGTTGGTAGTGGGTGTTTCCGTAGGCTCTTCGTTATCCTGTGTGTCAGACGATTTTGTTGGATCTTCTTTGTCTGTTTTACTAACATTTTCGCTGACCCTGCTTTTTGGACTGGAATTGTCAGCAAAGTAACTCTTTGTGATGGTATGAGTATTGGTGGTACGAGTAGTAGGAACAGAATCATTGTCGTCGTTTACCTTCTCTTCCTTTTGCTGGTTACCGTCAGAGTTCGAATCATTGTTATCAGCGTCTATTTTCTGTGACTTTTTACTCGTGGTTACACGGGCCGTTTTCAATGTAGTAGTCGTTGTCTTGGAAGAAGAAGAGGAGGAGGAAGAGAGGCCTAGAATGGTGTCGATCACTTTTAATATGCCTAATTGTTCATCGCTTTTCTTTTTCTTATTCGAGACGGCAACGATTTTCTGTTTACTACTACTGCTATTATTATTTATTTTTGTGTTTTCTTTTTTTTGATGGTTGACAGGAGTTGTAGTAATAGCACTCGTGGAGGTGATTGTAGTTCTGGTGGCTGTTGCAACACTTGATCGCTATAGACGTGACCCCATCAATTAAAAGACAAATGAATAAAAGTTTGAGATCAGTCTTTCATTTTCACTGCCTAATTTCTTTATCTTCTTCATATCTTACATGAGCCGCCAATAATGTCGATGAAGCTGGTTTGGCGTTGGCAAGCTGAATGTGTAAGTAGAAAAAAAGAAAGAGCACAATACTTAATGCACGTACGAAAGGTAGACTTTGCGTCATTTATTAGCCATATACGTGGAAAAAGGAATGTTAGAAGAGGATGAGAAGAATTACTATAATATAAAAGAACGAAAAAGGAAAGGAAAGGGTGTTCGACGACTTTAATAAAGCGTGTACTTCAACTAAGAGTATAGTACAGCCAATAACCAGAAAGTCTTATCGATGTGAAAGTGAAAGTCAAATAAGAAGGAAAGAAGAAGAAGAAACAGAAAAGAAAGGAGTAGTAAAGAATGAAATGGACGTGAGCCAGGCAATGTTACAAGATAAATTATGGTCAGAAGACGGTGGCCATTTATATATATAATGCAATTTGCACTGCTATTTCTAGACAATGTATGCAACCAGAAGGTCAGGCAGACAAAAATGGAGGAAAGGGAGTCCAAGAAAGAGGATGAACAGCATTGTTAAAGAGCGGGCAATTGCTGTCTAGCTTCAGTCAAAGTGCAACAATATTCAAGTTCGTACCACCACCAACATATTAAGGCGACTGACTTGAGTTCCATAAAAACACTAAAGAAGGACTGTAGACACGTTTTTTGTCGCACTTTTTTGTTTGTTCACTTCTAACTGATATGAAAAGAAGAAGGCTCGATTCTCGTTCTTTCAATCCTTGTTACTTTCTCCATTTCCCCTTTTCAAATCATTTATACGATTTCTACATAAAGTTAGTCGCGATTGAGCTAGTAGTTTTGTATTCTTTTCTAAACTTAAGTTTCCAGATATGTGGTATCATTTAAAATGCACGTACATAGGCCTACACCTTTTTCACATGAAGATTCTTCAAAGAAATATATATACATATATATATAAACCTTGCGAATAAAAGCACAATTAGATATCTGGAAATCATGGTTTGTTCTCAATCGAAAGTGTTTCTAGACATTAAAAGCCGCTTACTAATGTCTGAATGGGAATCAAGAAAATATGTAGTATGTATGCTTTCCTACATTTTCATTGTATAATTTACACGGTGTAGAAATCGAAATCTATGCCATTTATAGATTTCATTATTGTTAAAAAGTGTTACTTTCCTCTTGTCAGCCCCTCTTTGACGGCCTATTTTCAGCTTAAACGGGGTCAATGACAACAGCAGTCGCGACCAAAAGCGAAACATGGTTCTCTCCACTGCTAATAGAGACGCTTGGACATGTGCATTTCTAAGCAAGCGGTTCTGGATGTAAGAGTATATTATTATATTGTGACAAGTAAGACTGGGTGACTGATGCAAG
Source organism: Mycotypha africana (assembly GCF_025528875.1). Classification (NCBI taxonomy): domain Eukaryota; kingdom Fungi; phylum Mucoromycota; class Mucoromycetes; order Mucorales; family Mycotyphaceae; genus Mycotypha; species Mycotypha africana. The sequence continues at coordinate 112,029 of NW_026515727.1, read as the reverse complement.
AAAAAGGACACAATGAAGAAGGATGATGATGATGATGATGATGACGATGATGATGATGATAATGATGATGATGGATAATTGATGATGAATAAATAATTTGTAGGAAAAAGTAGGCAAGATAGGTCGTTAAAGAAAATTGGATGATTATTTTTTTTTCTTTTTTTTGTTGTTCTCAAAATTTGTAGACTTGATCTTCTGGCTTGGACACCGCTCTTGGTTTATCATAACCAAGGTCATTTGTAGCTTGTATCATAGATTTAACCATACCTAACGGCCCACACAACAGAAGTTTGATGTCTTTGGCTGGCTTTGGACAGTACTTTTGTATCATTTCTTTCGTCACCCAACCTACTTCTCCTTGCCAGCCCACAGGTGGTTTCTCAAGCACATAATGTACAGAAAATTGATCATGCTCTTTGGCCAATTGATCTAAATCCTCTCGACACAAAATATCGTCCTCTGTTCCGTTGCCAAATATTAGGTCTATCTTGGTGTGGTCGGCAGGGTCCGTGCAAACACGTCGGATAATCTGCAGCATGGGCGTAATACCTGTACCCCCAGCAATCATACCAATGTGCCGGACCATGTTGCATTTATAGCTAAAGTTTCCTTTGGGGCCACGCATACCGACAGAGTCACCCACTTTGAGCTCACCCATCAATTTAGATATATTGCCGGTAGGATAAGACTGAAAAATCATTTGAAAGGAAAAGAAACAAAAAAAAAAGGGAAGAGTTGGTACAAGAGATGATCAAATCTTGCAGAGGGCCATACTGAACGACCTATTTCCTTATGTTGACATGCTATCCCTTTCCAAATAGTTTACCTTAATAACCAGATCAAAATGTCCCTTACTCTCTGCTGTAGGTGTGTAGCTTCTCGATATTTTTTTACCATTAATTTCTGCCATGATGGAGATATGCTGACCGACTGGCAGATTCAACATAGCATTCGGGTATGGTAATTGAAAACGATACCTATATTTAGAGATGTTTTGCAAAACTCATTAGTATTATGTTTTCCTTACCGACGGATAAAGGTATTGCAGTAGAAAGATTTTTTTTTTTTTGTTTTCTTTACTTGGAGGTATCATGAGAGATATGTGTCTTTTTGATGAGTTTAAAGCTTTTGAAAACTTTAGGGTTTAGAATCTGTCTAGCTACAAGATTTAATAGAAACGAAAAGAGTGAGGGAGAGTTAGACTTTGCTGCTGCCCGTTTAAAAGCATGTTTCTGTTCATAAATTCTTGTCTATCTGTTTACATATTATATGTTCCTGATAGTAATAATAGGAAATCGAGATGATAGCTGTGATAATGATGGCATAGGGTAACAATTCTTCATTTGCTATCATGATTATATATCCAAAGGCATAGACTTGTGTACAAAACGTTACGATCAGATCAGTTGGTAAGTGACTGATGAAGTAATGGCACTGATGAAGAGTGGGTGAAAGAAAGAAAGTTTGTCGAAAACCAAATTACTATGCTTATTTAGCTAAAAGTTTGAATAAATCGTATGTTATTATACAAAGATGAAAAAATTGAAAGATAATTTGTCGCTACTCACTTTTTGAAGGATCTGGTGTCCACTTTTACAGATAAGAAGTTGAAAAACGTCGTATGATAATTTTAGTATATTGTTAGCGAAAGAGAAAAAGAGTGTCTATGTTGCTTTTTCTACAGCGGGGGCTACTGTAGTTTGTAAAAGCTGGAAAAAAAAAGGAAAACAGAGTCTGCCTTTGTTTCAGATTTATTCAATGTTATTATAAAACTTCAGTAGCAGAAGCAGACTGAAAAATAGTTTGCTACAGCAATGTACGTAATAAGACTTTCTATTCATATTAATAAGTTTGAGTGGATTTCTAACTCATGCTAAACAGTTCTGTTGCAGTTCGAAAATAGAAAGATAAGGAACGTACTTATCATTAGCAAGAAGTGGAGTGATTTTAGTGATATTAGTGATTTACCAGCCACATACACACACACACGCTGCGCATGTTACGACAGTAAGATCATGCCATTCCCTTTTTTCAAACTCCATATCATAGATTGGAAGTCATAAAATAAACGCAGCAGTCACACATAGATATTTATTAAAAAAAAATTTTTTTCCCTTTTTTTTTTTTTTTCTCTTTTCTTCTTTATAGCAAAAGAGAAGATCCGCACTTGACGTGTATTAATTCTACATACTGGAATGCTTTGTCATTCGATTCTTTATTAGTTTTGCTAATAAAACTGACGTTAGGGAAGGTCTCCAGACAATAGTGGCATCTTTTTAAGGTGCTGTACCTGTAATGGGTATTAAAATGCGTCAGTCCTACTGACGTCGCTTGTCCTTATCCAATCCGTATAAACGAAGCACTTTGTGTGAAGTTTGGAAGGGCTCTAAGGACAAGCCATTATTTCTGGTCATAGTTATAGATATTGCGGATACTATATCTTTTAGATATAGTTAACACAATGGAGACTACTCTCTCTAGTTGCTATCAACCCTTTTTTTTTTATATTTATATATATTACTTAATGGGAATGAAAAATCAAAAAAGCGGTATCGACGGTAACAGGATGCTCGCTCATTTTACATTGAATTTCAAAAAAGTTCGGAAGCATCTGTTGGGATTGCGTTCTGTCTAGTGCTTGACTGGCTTATTTTTGGTGCCTTTGTAGGCGCTATCTGCTGCTACCTCATTTAAGATTGTTACATTGTATATGAATGAGTAAAAGAGTTATAGACACACAGCGCATTTATGATAGGAGGACAGTCAAATGATTGTCTAATCCTTTTATTCAGAGTGTTTTTTGTATGAAAATAAATTAAGTGGTAATGTTTATCAATTCTTCTGATTCTACTGCTGCTGTACCATTTTGAGAAGTAGGGGTGTTATCGTCTTTATCGCTACTATTATTTGGTGAAGAGGAAGCTAATAAGGCAGCTAATCTATCTCTTGAAAGCACGAACGGTGTCCAAGTCAACTTGTCAGGATTCAACTTCAAATAATTCTTCCGGTCCAGTTTTTTCAAGTGAGCCTTCATAGCATCCAAATTCAACAGTATTGAGTGTTTGCCATGAGCGTCATATTGAATCATGTTGTTTTTCTGAAGTGTTGATATGATATCTTCTGAAGTTAGACTTGTTTTGTGACTCAATTCCTCAATGGTAATCTGTTGGCCTTTCCTTTGCTGCACCAATTCTCGATAAATGACATTTTTCCAATAGCTCTGGTAACTGAGCAAACCCAAGTCAGATAAAGGCCTTTCTGGTGTGCCTGTCTTGCTTTCCCTTTTTGATAATAAATAACTGAAATCAATCAGGAACTGGCCATAGCCTTTCCTTTGGAAAACAGGCAATGTCAAGATACATGACACATTGTAATTCATGGAAGATCGTTTCTCTTTGGAAAAATAGCCGACAAAATGACATCCCGTTCCATCATCCACTTCTTGTATTTGTTCCTCTCTGTCCTCTCGCTTTGACTTTGTAACAGTAGTAATAGTGGTTGTCTCGGTCATGACGTAGAACAAAAAGGGTTCGACATCATAGTAAAGTGTTTTGTGATCCAGAAAGAGTTTGGCCAGTAAACACAGGTTCTGACAATACATTTTGTTCTTTCGGCCATCGACTTCAAATATAGATATTTTACCATCACGGTAAATCTCATCTCCTGGTGGGTGACGCACTTTACATTTGGAGATATGACGTTGAGCAATGAAAGGAGACTTCATGTATTTCATACAGAATTCACAAATATAAAGCGTCGCATTCTGGCTGTATTCTTCTGGATAAGGTGCAACATACCACGTATCAATAATGTAATTGTTAAAGTAGATTTTTCGGATTTTAGGAGGTTCGAATGTGGGATAAGGACTGTTGTGGGTCATGCTGTTGCTCGTAGGACGGATACCATGACGTTGTAATTGTTTCTGTTGCTTTTTCAGTTGTTTTTCTTCTTGTTGTTGTTGGATCAAGGACTTTTTTTCAGCCTTCAGTTTTGCTTTTTCGAATTTTAAACGATCGAGTTCATTAGGAGTGCCTTTCTTTATGCTGGCTTGCTTTTCTGTTAATTTATGTCCAAATGTCTTGAAAAATAAATCTTCTTTTAAATCTTTTGCTTTCTCTTTTTTGTGTATTTGTGTTTCTTTTGCTTCCTCTTCCTCGTCTACAAGTTCTTCTTCTTCTTCTTCTTCAGAGGGTGATGGCGGTGGTAACGCGGGTGATAAAGATCTTTTCCGTTTTTTACTAGGTCTACCTCTTTTTCGTGGTTGCATGTCTGTTGTTGTTAGGTGATTTAAATTAGCATCTTTCAAGTTCAAAGTGATTTTGATTGGTTTGATCCTTGATTTATTCTGCCTTGTCATTATTTTGGTTTCTATTAAAGGTGGCGTAGTAGAAGTGGCCATACCTTCAATATACTTTGTAGAATGTGTCGGTGATGGTCTTAGGCGGTATTTATTGCTGCTTTGATTCTCGTCTGATAAAGGTAAAGGTGGTAGTTTGGGTGAAGGTAAAGGTGAAGGCATGCTTGAACATAAATTACAATACCAATCATCTAAGGAAAAAATAAAAAAAAGGAAAAGGGAAAAAAAAAAACCAAAAAAATTGGGAATTTTAGGGTTTCAATGAGTAAAACCTTGGCTATTTTTTTTTTTCTCCACGTATAAAAAAAAAATTGTACCTTTGGGTATAGATTTCAATGCTGGATTATAACAAAATGTGTGGTATCCTCTATCACATCGACTACATATCACAATCTTATTCTTTTTTTTTTTTTCAAATATAAAAATAACATATTACGTGTTTGATTGACTATGTTGACCCAGCTTTTGTATAGTAGTATTCTATGACGTACCTCATTACTGTTGGATTGGCATACAAGGCAGCTCTTACAATCATTACACTGCCAATCATAGGTTTGGATTAGTTCTACTGTTGTCTTATCAAGATGGTAGCAATAGGCGTGCACTATGTAGATAGTAAGAATCAGCCCTTACTATCACTTGCATTTTCAACAAAAAGGTTCAATTTGATATCGAAATTCCTACCTACCGTTACGGTGACAATCAAAACAGGTCAAAAGTGTGCGGGTAATTCCATCTTCGTCAAAGTCGTGGAGACCCTTACAAATATAACACATTCCAAGATTGTACTATATCAAGAAGGTAGTTTGGTTCGCTTATTTATTGCATTTCACTGCAAAAAGACAATAACGTCTTTGAACATATATCATCTTACATCAATGTTGGAGCGAGGACGACGCGTCCTTTTCGTCTTGGTCACTGTCATGGAAACAAAAAAGTAAATTGGCAATTTTTAACAATGGGAAAGAAAACGAGAAAAAAAAAATTGGAGAGAGAAACCGTATATTATGTATAAAATATGTAGAAGAGCGGGATGGGAAATGAAAGAATTAAGGGAAAAATGAACCCCCTTAATTCAGAAAAGAGTCGTCCTGGGTGGCTGTTTGTCTTTACGCACCTCTACACACACACACACATACACACACAAATGCACACAAACAGTAACAGCGCGATCGTGTCACCTTCTTTTCGCGTTTTGTTTGCACTGATTGTAAACAAATGGAAGACTGTTCGATGTTGCCTTGAAACTGTTTGAGAATTCGTCAGCAGAATAGATAGGATGCGCGATCATGTCAAAAGTGACAAAAATGCACATTGATGACTACATATTCTTTCATAGGCATTGTGTTTCGAACGGGTCTTCTCTGCTTATCTCACCTTATGAGCTGTCAACCGACGAAAAGAAGTTTGTTGTTGCCTATTTTTAAACTTTCCGTCATCTCTTTTTTTTATACTTTTTCCCTTGTCGTCGTTAAAATGTCATGTCAAGGTTTGATACAAATATAAGAATTCACCGAGCTGAAGCAAGGTTATTTTTTATGGTTCTTCTTCCTTTCAACGCATTTCTTTCATCTATTCTCATCGTTGCAGACTTGAATGTTTCATCTACGCACCTCACAACTATTGTGTAGGATCATCTCCTTAAAAAATGCCACTGATACCGCTGTTGATGATGCCAACGATATTGTCACTGCTGCTGGTAGTTGTTATACGACTGAAGCTGATCGACCGACAGTACCTATAACAGACAATCCATGCAGAGAACTCTTACCGCATAAATACACATCTTATCAAGCGATTCCCATGGCTGAAGAATCCTATGCAACTTCTGCAGCTTCGACAGTACTCAAGACGGAAGCAATCATCTCTGAAACGCAAGTGCAACATGCATTCGAGTTCAATATTATCCTTAAATATTCTATAGAAATGATTGCTTCCTTTATGCTGATTTTGGGCAATCAAATTGTTAATGTTCGCTTCCTTGGTCAGCACTTGGATTCTGAAATCATGGCTGCAGTCTGTTTGGGAAATATGTTTGCTGCTATCACTGGCTATTCCATAGGACAAGGCATATTGACAGGTAAGCGAGCATCTTTTATTTTTCATACATTCTAAAAAGTAAAGCTATATTCATCATTGAATAATAAATATATATGATGTTACATAGCAATGGATACATTAGTAGCTCAAGCCTATACAGGCGCAAAAAGTGATCCAACCGTTGTAGGCATCATTTTACAACGAGGGCTTATTATCATTAGTCTTTTTGCCGCTTTGATCACAGCCATATGGTAATATTAGTGATCATGGTTATAGCTAACAGCATTGTGGGGGAGGGGAGGGAATAGGATAATCTTGTTCGATACTGAAAAGATATGCTGGTTTTCTAACATGAACTGTACCTAAAACATATATAGGTCTTGTGCTGAACCTATCTTACTTTATTTGAATCAAATACCAAGATTGGTCTCTATAGCACAAACTTATCTCTTACTGTGCATACCCCACATGTATTTATATTTTTTCTTGGTTTGTACCAGAAAGTTTTTGCAAGGCATCGGTAAAAATAACTTTGTCAAAGGGCAGCTTAGTTTACCCCCTACACTCGTACTCATTCTATATCTTTCCTATTTGTATGAGCGTAGGCGAGATGAAGATCATTATGTATTTGTTATGTTTCGCTTTTCCATTGAATGTTACTTCCAACTATTTTTATTTTGTCTATATGGATCTTGGTTATAAAGGTGCTGGGTATCATCTAATCACCACGGCTGTAGCCTATACTGTCCTATTGCTTTATCTCGTGTATGCTTTTACCGATGCGCGCAAATACTGGCCTGGCTTGACAATGAAACCATTCCACCATTGGGGGCAATTCTTAAGATTAGGTAAGATGTAAAAAGTTTGACTGTCGTACGATGAATTCTCATATTTCGTGCCCATTTCATTCACAAAAGGCCTCCCTGGTATGTTGAGTAATACAGAATGGGCTTTTGAAATCTGTGCTATCGCAACAGGTGCATTAGGTAATACAAGTTTAGCCGCTCAATCGATAGTGTTATGTTGCATTTCCTTCCTTTTGACAGTTCCTGGGTAAATACAAAAAGAAAAAGGCATGCATTTTCATTCAGATATTGATCGAGTCATTTCTATAAATCATGGGATATAGTGGACTATCGACAGCTTTAGCGGTGCGTGTTGGCCATCATTTAGGAGCCAATCGGGCTCAACAAGCCAAATCTTTATTTATCAGAACAGCGGCCGTTGCTTGCTCCTCGGTGATCATCATTTCAATCATTTTATATGCTGTTCGAGGCCACATTAGCTATTATTTTACGAAGGATGCAGAGGTTATTCAAGCTGTCAGCGATCTTTTAACCATCGGCAGTATCGCCCATTTCACAATAGTAAGTTTGATGTGACTTATTTGCACAACGCACATTTAGAATTCATAGAGAGCTATATTTGACAGCAATACCCAATTTTTTTTTTGTAACATTTATTCTGCTGCCCTCGATCATAAAGGGAGTAGGTATAGTCTCTTCTGTTACGTTGAATGCTCTTGGGAAACAGCATTTGGTTGCTACTTTCAACATTATTTCCTATTATATGATTGGCCTTCCTTTGGGTGCGTATCTGATGTATTTATCAACTGCTACTACGTCGTCCTTCGCACCAACAGGCCACTTTTATGCAGCCAATAGCAACATAGACGGTGTGATAGGTATATGGAAGGGTATCGTTCTGGCTGGTATCTTGAAAGCCTTCTGTGAAGCTTCTGTATTATTATTCTTTATAGACTGGGAAAAAGAGTGTATGCGTGCAGCTCTCCATGTAAAACTATCAAAGTAGCATTGCCTCGTTTTTATGTACAAGTAAAATGGATCATTTACTGTTTTAGTAACCTACGAATACATTAAACAACGACCTACTCCCCTCCTACATCAGCAACAATTTGTCTACGTGGAAAGATATTTTTTGAAAAATTTCGTGACTATTCAAACATTTTAAGTGTACATATTTTTTTTTATTTTTTTTTTTCGTCCATCTAAACAACATATTCTTCCGTTTCTTCTTTATCCTTGTTCAAAACAGCTGGAAAAAAGTTTAAACAAACAACAAAAGAAAAATCATATCGACATTTCTTTAAATTAAGCAACATGGGAGGATACAGAGTTTATATTGGTCGTCTTGCTCGCGATGCACAACGCAGAGACATCGAAAGTCTTTTCAAAGATTACGGACGCATTCTTGATGTTACAGTGAAAACCGGTTTCGGCTTTGTGGAATTTCAAGAAAAAGCCGATGCGGACGATGCTGTTCACGATATGCATGATACACGTTTCTTAGGACAAAGGTTAGTTTCGACTTTTTTCCAAATGACATGGTTAAAAATAATAATAATGATAATAATAAAAGCATGCGGGCTAACTGAACAATTTTTCTAATGATTTTCTCCCTTACGCTATTATTAATTCAACAGAATTATTGTTGAACATGCCATGAGCCCTCGTCGTGAACGTAGAGAAAGAGATTTGTAAGTATTGACAATGAAGTGCACAAAGTTTGCAGAATACGGTAGAATATGAAAACTCTTAGCTAAATTTTTTCTTTTTTTTTTCTTCCCTGCGAATCGTTTCAGTGATACCAACCGTATCGTTGTAAAGAATATTCCTCCAAAGACCACTTGGCAGGTAAAGTCTCTTATTCTATCCTAGTATTGGCTTGCTCTAGGGCCGCCTCCTCCTCTCCTTTTATACCTTCTCTTGTCTTTCCTTCTGAACGGAGGGAAAGCTTGTTAAAAAGATGGCCACCCCCGGGTTTGGAGTCTATGTCTTTTTGACTGGTTGTTGTCTGTCTGCTATTTTTACGGATGTGAACTCTTCCCTTCTTATTTATATTCTCTTAAGGATTTCTGGACCTTTTGTTGTGTACACAAATTTGCACAGATGATATACGGGTTTAGGAATCCGGTTGACTCTGGGGTTATATTTTGGCTCTCTATATATCTCTTCTTCCATCCCATTTTACCATGCGTCCTTTGAAAAAAGATCTAGCTTTGTTACATGCGTGATACTAAAACATTTCTCTCTCTCTCTCTTTCTCTCTCTCTCTCTCTCTGTGTGTGTGTGTGCCGCCGCTTCCTGTTTCGACTTGAAGGATCTCAAAGATTTCTGTAAAAAGGCAGGCCGTGTTACATTTGCTGACATTCTCAAGGATCATGATGGCGAAGGGTAACGTATCTATTTTTCTGTTATTCTCATTGAAAAACTGAACTCATTTCTTTATTTATACCATTTCCTTACATTTAGTGTTGTTGAATTCGCCAGAAGAGATGATATGGAATATGCATTGAAAGAACTGAATGATGAAAAATTAAACGGTTCTCGTGTCAAACTTGAAGAAGCTGTAAGTTGTGATAACACCTCATCCTTGTGTCCTGCATCAACTGATGCGGGCAATGTCATCAAGGATATTAAACAAGTAACTCATCGATTTTACTCCCTTTTTGATGACTGTCATCCTTATAGGGTCGTAGAAGAAAGGGTCGTGATCGCAGTAGATCTCCACGACGTCATTCTTCTCGTCGTTCTCGTACTCGCAGTCGCTCTCGCTCTCAAACTCCTCCTCGTCGACGTTCAGGCCGTCATCATGATGCTTCAGAAGATGAATCCCGCTCTCGCAGCCGTTCTCGTTCTTCCCGTCGTCGCAGCAGTAGAAGAGATCGTTCAGCTTCGGCTTCCCGTTCTCGCTCTCGTTCACCAGCAGAGGAATCAAAACAAGAAGATCGTTCTCGTTCTCGTTCGCGCTCAATATCTCGCTCTGTTTCAAAAGAACGTCGTCGTAGCAGTCGTCGTCAGGATGACAATGAGGATGTGAAGAGCAGAAGTCGTAGCCGTAGCCGTAGCCGTAGCCGTAGCCGTAGCCGTAGCCCTGTCGATGCCAAGCATGAAGATATGGTCATTGATGTCAATGTTAGAGATGAGGAAGACAATGAAGATATGAATGATAAAGCAAAAGATGAACGAGATGAACCTGAGGAAGATGACAGCAGTAGACGCTCTTCTAGACGTAGTAGCAGTAGACATAGAAGAGATGACTAAAATCAGAATGAACCGTAGTAGATGCAAAATTTAGTAGTACATGATATGCAATAATGGATTGCCGTTTTTGAATGGGATGTCAAAGTAAATCAGTGGATATACTATTTTTATGTAAAGAATGTAGGAAGACTTTCTATCTGTATACATACAATTTTAAAAATGAATAAAAAAGAAAACAATTTTTTTTTTCTGTTTGTCACTGCTCCTTTGTCATAACCTCCTGCCTATCTAATAGATAGAATCGGCTTTGAATTTTGTCACCAAATTCACTTCAAAGGTGCCCATGCCTTCTATTTCCATGTTAATCTCTTTCCAGTCTGGCCAAACGCCTACCACTTGCTCTTCTTCAACAAACTTATTCAAAATATGAGGCGGTGGAGGATAGCGCATGTAAGCAAAGGAGAATGCAAACAGAAAGGTTTCGTCTTCTGCTCCTTCTTTAGGCACATACTCCGGTAAACGCGGCGTTATCTGCGATTCAAACTCTTTGATGGACTCAACTTGAGTATTACTACCAAAGCTCGTTAATGTTCTTTGCTGTTGCAAATGCTGCTGTATCTGACTCCCTTCCTGCATGGACGAAGGAGCAGAAGCAAAAGATAACAGAAAATCGATATCTTCTTGAGGTAATAAGACACAGCGCGAGAAGACGAGCCCACCTTCTGTCCATGTATTGAGCATGCGAAATAATACAGCGTCTTGATCGTAACGACTCACTTTCGCAATCGATCCATACTTTGCCACTGATAACCAGGATAAGAATATGAGTAACTTGTTCACAGAGACTACTGATATATGATGGAAAATAATAATAGTATTAAAACTTACTGTGCGCATTCACCGTATTTTCCCATTGCTCAAATTCGGTCTTCTTTTTCAAGATACATTTGAGAGTATTATCTACAAGCCCATCTGGACAAAATAGTGGCTGATCAAGTTTATTTACGTTAGCTACTGAAGAACATTGAGGTACAATTATCTTTGGGGTTGATGCCAATGTTTGTGGTAATACTGATGGTATCCTATCACGAAAGTGAAATTTCAACTGAGGTAATTCCTCTGTTTGCTGTTTTTCCTTTTCATTGTTTGAAATAGATGGTATAGATGGTAAACTCATATTATCGTCGTCCTCAATAATTGGGTCCACTTGTGAATTATCTGTAGTAAATTCTGAAATTTGAGTACTCATTTGCTGCTGCTCTTCTTTTGTTGATATCTTTTTTCCGTTTGTCACTATGTCTTCATGCTGTTGTGATTGTTGTTCTTTTTGCGAAGAAAAGGGCGAAAAAGGGGAGGGTATGTATAGATCTTGGGTATCTGCTGTAACCGAATTATCGTTATTCGTCATGCTATGTAAAAGTTGGAAGCGGTCGACCGAGGTCTGTGTATTTTCATCAATAGATAAACTATGTACCATTGACTCCTCCATCTGTGTTTGAGATTGACTGAATGAGGATATGGGATCTTGTTCAGTCACCTGCTGATCAGCACCATTGTTGTGAAGCGGAGGTGAACGCAATATGCTACTATCCACATGAATATCATTCTATTTCCCCCCCCCCAAAAAAGAGTAATCATGGCTTTAGTTGACCGCTCGATGATGGTCCACTTTGTGAAGCTCTTCTACCTTTTTGAAAAAATCAAGAATACTGGCGTTTGTTCGTGTGCTGCCCTGGGTTTTGGGTGCCTTTTGTTTACTGGCAGCTGCTCTACTTGGCTTCGAGGTTACAGATATATATTATTTGCTTCCATTTCAAAGAATACAATCCTGTCTTTCAGGTGATGAACTTACATTTCGTCTTTTCCCGGTCATGAACAAGTAACCATTGGATTTACTGCTTTTGGTAGAAGGGAGGGTTAATGGAATGCGAAATTGCACGACAACAAAACGCGTGACGACGCGTTGCGTTCAACTCCGGTTATATCTATCAGTACAGCATCTTTTTAACTTTTTATGTCAGACCTCTAAGAATATAATGTCAGAAATCCTGCTTAGCAGTCGCTACCTATCCATTATATTTGACAATCCAACAATATGAGCTAGAGCAGTTCAATTAGGCGGCAGAATTATCTCAAAATTGCCGAATATTTCGATGTCAAGGATATGATGGCATAGTCATGGAGTACGGAGAATTGGAGACGCCTGCTCAAGCTACAGATACTTTTTAAAGAAAAGATAGAAAGCGGCAGGCAGGCAAAGGAAACTATCTGGTGCGGAGAAAGCGGTTGTATTATCATCAATTCATCGAGTTCGAATCAATCAGTATTAGCAACACGAAAGAAACACAAAATGTACAGTACCCGAGCTAGGTCTTTGAAGGTTATCAAATACTGCCTCATCAAAACAAAGCTGGACATTTTGAAATATACATAGAAGAAAACTGTGCGAGGTAGCATTTATTACAGAGGAGTTAATGAACCATACATTGTGATGGAGGCTTCCCCAAGTGAGAGAGAAGTATGATAAACTTATCAATTTGCGATTAGGATTGAAGTAGAATAGATATGAATCAGTGAAATTGCAAAACATGCAAATAAAAAAGCATTACTTTCGACGTTTGTTATCCCGTTGTTCTAACTTAACTCTTGAAATTATATGGTTACGCATACTACCTACTATAGCTTCTATATGAGAGTGTAGCATTTTTCTTGAACGGTTTTAAGAATTTATCTTTTTTATACAAGGCATAAAAGAAAGAGAGGATCATATGATACAAATGAAAACATAATGTAGTATGGCAGAAATATTTACAGGTTCAATAAATAATACTACATCTTTGGTTAAGGCCTCTCTATTAAAATTCGAAATCGCTCCGAAAAGCTTCCAAGTTCTGTTTATCACACTCTGCTGCCAAATCTTCTCTGCTCATCCTTTGGTAGAAAAAACGAAAAAGAGAGATTAGTGAAAAAATCTTTCAATTACCGTAAAACATAATAAAAGAACTTACATAAACATGAGTAACCGTAAGCTATCCCAAATTCCATTACTTGTGCCAGAGCTTGGTATATCCATTGGAGCAACTTGCGGTTGACCATTGGTACTCATTCTTCTCACAACTTCAGCTGCTGAAAGAGATGCGGCACGTTGTAAATCCAAAGTAGTTAACAAATGTTCTGCTGCTTCGCGATATTGCCCTAAATTCATACAACTGATTGCCAGATTATACCTCGCTCTAACGAAGGATGGGTTAATCTGTAACGCATTGAAATACATCTCAATCGCTGCCTCCATGTCTCGCGAATTGGCCAATGTAGCGCCTAATTTGTTCCATAATTGATAATCATCTGGTCGAGTCATCAATGCTGCTTTGAAACAATCAATGGCTTTTGTATACTCTTCAGACATATTAAATAATATACCCAAACCAACTTGAACCTCGGCATCTAACAAAGACTTATCTCTTTCATCTGATGATAATGCTGCTGATGATGTAGATAGCGAATGTTGATAACGGGCAGCTTTCAAAAACAATTCAGTAATATGCTCATGGCGCTTTTTTTCATCCTTTGTATCAAATTGTCCTAATCGTTGGCCATCCAATAAATGTGTATACTTGGTATTATTGAAAAGCCATTGTTCTAAACAATTATAAGCATCCATACGGCAGTGCTCATTCGTATAACTGACAGCTAAACCCATCCATGCATTGAGTAGGTGGGGATCTAAGGCGACAGCTTTCTCTAAAGCAGTGATTGCAGCTGCATCTCGTTCGTTTTCTTGCTGTTTGAGGCCAAGTTGTTCCCATGCTTGAGCATTTTTAGGATTCAGTTGCACTTTGGCTTCCAAGGCCAAGACCATGTCAGCTAAAGTTTCATGTTGATATTGATCAATAGTATGTTGATGATTCAAATAAGGATTGTTGGGAGTATAGTGATATTGTTCATACTCTGGATGAATAGCTCGATATCCATGGCCTGGTTTTAATCGATCCCACGACTGCTGTTCTTTCTTTAGAGTCTCTTCATTCAACAGACTTTGTTTGTTTTCGAAGCTTTTCTGATACATGCGAAGCCAATCTTCTATGTCATCCTCTTCTTGATCATTTGAGACAGACCTTGACGCAACAAGACTGTCTGTCGATTGTGCTTCCTGCTGCTGTTGTTCCAATGCTGATAAATCATGATATTTACTGAATTCCTTTGACCAATCTTTAGTGTCCAATAAATGAGAAAAAGACGTGTCTGTACGTGCGGCTACATTTTGCCGCTGTGATGATGTAATGCTTATAGCAGGTTGGAAAGAAGATTGTTGTGGAATGTCTTGCAGTCGTTTCTCTTCATTTGCTAACTGAACCTCTTCAAATGCTCGTTGCAAAGCCTCTTCATCTATTTGAGAATGATCCTGCTGTTTCTGAAAAAACTCGTCTGTCCAAATTTGTGAGGAGCTAGTAGATGTCGTCGTACTGCTGTTGCTGCTGGAGCTTTGGAACAGATAATGTTGCCGGAAATATTGAGCTGCAGGAAGTTGAGGTGGTAAATCAGGGTGATGCCTTGCATACACTTGTTCCATTTGTGCTTCCTCCGAAGGACTTAATAAACCGGGTGATGAGTGACGGCTATGGTCGTGATGAAAATCATGCAGCCAATCATCTTTTAAATTGTGAGCTGAAGCAGGAGGTAGAAAAGGGCTAGATACATTGCTTCTACTATATTCTGCATTATGAAAAAAGTCGTTGACTGATAACTACATAAAAGATGGAAATATAAGAATGGCATTGCTTGTCGTTTCTTCGCTTCCCGTATCTTTGGTATTTCTTACATTGTCAGTAGAGGTCGACGGTGAATTTGCAGCTGTTGATGTTGAAGGACTCCTAAAGCCTGAGAGGGCCTTTTTGTTCACAGAATCGCATTAGTATTCTATACAGTTACTGAAGGGCAACCATATTTACTATGTTCAACTCATTACCGGCGATGTTTCACGATCATACTGAAAACGATCCTATACAGATATAAAAATAATTAATATATAAAGTTTCTACGATACATTTGCACTCAATATGAGAACAGACATTACCTGCTGCAGGGTTCGATCACGTCCGAAATGCTTTACAAATTTATTCAAACCATTATCTGTACTACATTCAGAAGCAACACCCGTGAATTTAGGAAATACCATATACCTCTGTAAAAATCGAACAAAAAGAGAAGGGAGGAGAAAGAAGGAGAGCAAAATGAAGGAGCAAGAAAAATAATAAATAAAAAAAAAAAAAAAAAAAAAAAAAAAAAGTTATCAACTTCAGAAAATCTCATTGAAATGAAACCTTTTTGTTCAAAGTTGTGTAGTTTCACATGTTTGCGATCATTGTGTATTTTTGATTGGGAAAAAGGGCATCAATCTTTGTATAAAGACTACAGTTATTTCGGTTCTTATCATTTAACCAATGCTTGTAATTTTTAATAACGTCGACAAAACGAACAGAGATCACACAATTCTAGGTGGAGATTGGAGGGTTAAGACAGGAAAGACTGCAAAAGATCAGAAATCTATTTGAATAATGCATTTTGAATTATATCTTGCCAAAAGTACTTTTATGGTTAATAAATGCCATCATTCAGCAATGGTGACACTAAATTCTGTTTCTTCCCAGCTTCCTATCTTCTTTTTCAAAAATTGTAAAGGCTTCGCTCAGCAGATGTAACATTTGTAGGGACAGCACTTTCAACTGAAACAGCTAACTTCACTCCCGAGATCGGAAAGATTACGGATCTCTTGGTTTCTATTCTTTCTACAATATTTTAACTAATATTTCAGATAAAGTAAAACTTTTTTTGGACAATTAATATTTTTATTTTAGACAAGTTGTAACTGTTTTGTAGACGAAAATATAAACCGTTCAAACAATTATTCAAATTCAAAACTTGTCAGTAGTGGGAAACAAAACAAACAAAAAAACCGTACTATTCCTCACCTATAATGATCTAAATCCTTAAAATATAAGGAAAACCGTGTTTATTACGGCGATACTTTCTTCTTCTTCGCTGGCTTGAAAACGTCGGGTCTTCCCGCTCCAGACCAAACTGCTCGAGATATGGTTATCATATTGATAGCGGCGTTAACGTCTCTCTGCCATAGCTTAGGCATTGCTTGCAATGAAGAGCGCCGATACCCTTAAATCCAGGAGTATCAACAATTTGCATATCATCATAGAAACAGAGGCTGCATGTTTTAGAGGTTTTGAATTCATCGATTGCGACAACAATCAATTGACCTTCAGCTTCACGTTTTTTCAGGGTTGCAAAAAGTTTATCGACAACACCACATCGTTGCCCTTTCAACTTGACTACATCTTTTCCAAACATTCCAGCACCAAACACGATCAGTGGTACCCTTCTAGGGAATCCTGAGTACTTATCAGCCTTCCACTTCTGAACGCATCGATTTATGTCCTGGTTGCTTGCATTTGGTACAATATGCATTTTCTTCATCGGAGTCTTCATTCTTCTCTTTCCTTGCTTTTTTCTTTTCTTTCTTGATTTCAAAATTCTGTTTGCGTTTTCTGCCTGTCGCACCATCTATAGGTACAATAAGGTCGCGTACTAATGATGAATTTACCAACTTTTAAAGCCACATGAGGTGCTTACCATGATCTGCAGTTTTTGCTTCATACAATTCACATTTAAAGTATTGTTTGGTGTAACGATTCCCTTTACCGCAATCAATGCACAGATCAATCTATATATGTATAAATATGATCAGATATATAGGCTTTCAAAAGGCAAGCTACCATTAACAGCACTTGATTTTTTTTTTCAAAGATTTGCTTTAATAAAAAAGTTGTCATGCTTTTATAGTTAAGCCTATCGCAAGCTAACGTCAATAAGACCATTATTGGCTACTTCTTACTGAAAGAGACTCATTTCTTGGGTTCGTTTGTATGTCATCCTCAATGCTGCTTGTATATCACTGAATAATGGAGTGTCCAAATTCGATATCCAAATACTATGGACTTTATTTTAAAAAATGTTTTAATAAATCTAAATTTAAAATGTATATGTTTCATTAAAAATTGTAAATTGTCTAAAATATTAGCTAAAATTCTTTCTATTGATACAGTTGAAGTAATAAATCAGTATCGCTGAGGATTGGAATCCAAGCAAACGACAGCAATAAATTCAAACTACGACCATTACCTAATCTATCAAGAAACCGCTTTGCAGTAATTGTGTAGACAAAGCGAATAAACAATTAACAGTTGGAAGAAACTATCATGGAAGTCCAATCAAACCAGTGACAGTGTTAGAGCTTTCATTGATTAGTTAAAAACATTGACAGAACCGCGGTATAGTTACCAAGCTGTCTGATGGACTGTTTATGGCACGATACATAGTTTTGTGCTTCTGTGTTCCACGTCTGCCAAGAAAGGGCAGGCAACCAAATATGACTGAAAGTAACAATTTTACCAGTTGAGAGCAAACAATTTTCATTGAAAACAACACTGTCCTTAGTATGTCCATATATGGAAGCTTTTGTACAAGGGAATGGTAGCCCTTATCCCGAGCACTACAGCAAATGCCGAGTTTCGTCCAGCAATCGTTCAGACACCTTAAAGCCTGATAATGATTTCTTTGCCAGACGTAACAGAGCCTAAAGTTGAAGGGAGATTACTGTTGTCGCAGGAAACTTGAGTTATGTTGGCAGATGAATGCAGTATTGAACTCACAGTCAGGAGAAGTAGTTGAATGGAAAAGATAATCCTCAAGTACCGATCCTCGAGAATGGAGAGCAGAATGTTCTTCTCAAATATCCATTAAAAAAATAGAAAAAGTAACCTTGGTTTATGTTCAATTGACCATATTTTAACCATGAGACACTTAACAGTCGCAAAATATGGACAGGCATTTCGGTGTAACGATCTAACCTGTGCAGTGCTGGCAGTTGGCCAAACATAGCGTTCAAAAGAAAGAATAAGTTGTCCGGTAGACTAGAGCTAATAAAAGTCTCTCAATGGTCCAAAGCTCAAAACATGAACGGTTTTAAACATTAGGTGATAGGAACAAGATAACCACAAAGAGAAGCACTGTTGGGCTTTGAATGGTTCCCTCCCATTATCTGGTAATGACGGCGGGAAAATATGCAGCCATTATATCTGGATAAATGCTGCGGCGAAACAAACAACACAGCAGGTCCACGAATGTGCGTGGTGCAAGAGACAACCATATGGTGTTAAGGAAGGCTTCTTTTATTTACAACTGATAACTAATTTTTTTTGTAGTGTAGCGATAAAAGGTTTCAATTGAATTAAAAGGTACCGAACAATAGCAAAATTTGACATAAACACGATATCAGGTATTATCACTCAACCTCGTAAAAGGTAACTGGCGTTATGAATATCAATCTACCTGTTTTATAACAGCTTTCATTAGAGTATCTAAACAGAGTTCAGTTTTTATACACTATAAGTCGAGTTAAGTATTCATAGACTAGCAAAGGATTGGTTGAAATGTGGTAGCAAGACGCCAGGTGGCGATGCAAAGCCTTCGGGAGACCTCTGGCTGAAGCTTATTCTAGAATGAGGATGCTTCAAATTTTATGTTCACATAACTGAACATTATGAACGACCCTAATCCTTAAATTAAAATCTACTTTAAAGTACTCAAACTATTTAAATTGAAACCCAGTTTAACCTTTTTGGAAATATTTATCAAGGAATTAGAGAGGTGGCAAAAATTGATGATAACCTTAGCAAAGTTGGGAAGTATTGCCCACATATACGATGTATTCGTTTTGATGACTGGCTTCGAAAAGGATATGTATTCTTTAAATAATACGCTTTATCGGATAGATGGGAGTAAGGGCTCCAAAACAAGTTTGACTAACAAAGGAGGAAAGGGGTTGACTTGTATCAGACCGCGGTTTGGGTCATATTGCCAGTAAAGTCATCATTTCATGATCTGAATAGACTTTACAAAAAATCATGATATACAAAAGTGCTGGTAAACGCGGAATTGAATCCAAAGCGTACCATGATTGGATCCGAATATCCTCGGTGAACGCGATCATATGCTGTTTTTCGGACTAGTAGAAGACTGATACTCTCCAATTGTTTATATCGCGTTGTCAAACTATTTCCGCTTTTGCAGGATTCCTTCGGAAGATATACTGACACAATTCAGATTAGCAGCAGACATTCATTCGATTGGACCGGATGAGTATTTAACCTTTACGAGTTTTTTTTTGTAAGAGTAGAGTTAACCACTCCGGTGGTTACCGGACCTTTATATCTTTCCAAGTAACATTCTGAGCAAAGGTGTATTAGTTTATACTTGATGCATATCATAATTTTAAGGCTCATTTACTGGGTACCTCTACTATAAAACCTAGCAAAATGGAATGCACACATTAACGCAACAATCCCAAAGGAAAAGGAAAAAGAAAGTACCTACGGTTATTGTTTAAAAAAAATGCAGAATCGACTTTAATGATAAAATAAAGGGGATATATACATACATATAGCGATGCAATTGTATATAATTCAAAAATATAATCGTAAAAATCCAAAAAAAAAGGAGTTCTATATATCTGAAAAATGATGTATCTCTAATATGTAATATAAGACTGATGAGTGATTACACACATAAGCAATTTTGATATAAGTCTCTATAAACTGAGCACAAGATATATAGTTGAATAGAAAAAATAAATAATACAAAAAATGATAAATATAATATAGACATCGTGCTTCACGCTACTTCATGCGTTCTTGGCTGTTGTTGTTCATCCAAAGAACCACTCGAGCTAAAAGAGCCATTCTTTGATTTATCCTGAACAACTTCGACAACAGATTGTTCTTGGACTGATGACTGCTGACCTAGACCAAACTGACTGACATCATAGCCATGCTTCTCCAAATAAGCACGGAAGTCAGCATCTTCTTCAGCTAAACCATCCACTCCAATTTCTGGAACGAAAAACCAGGCAACAAAGCTAGCGGCAATGGCAATACCACTACCAACCAAGAAGGGCCCACGATAACCTCCCATGGCTTCTTGCATAGGCACAAAAGCAAGCGTACCAACGGTTGCTCCTACTTTACCTACAGCAGCAGCAATACCATAGCAAGTACCACGGACGGCAGTAGGGAACATTTCCATGGCATTCAAACCCATAGTGGGGCCAGGGCCATATTCTCCAAGGGCTAAAAAGATACCATACATAATCTAATAATAGCCAAAAGATGACGGCGTATTAGCAACATAATCTGGCTTGATCCATGGAATGGCTCGTCAAAAATACTTACAATGAACATAGGCATACAATTCTTAGAGAGAGGCTCATATACTCCACCAAGAATCATGCCAACAATACCTTGAGCCATTAGACCAAAGGCAAGCGTCTTTCTACGACCCAATTTATCGACTGAATAGGCACCAGCTAAACAACCGGGAAGATAGAAAGCAAAGAGTAAGATGTTCCAGGCAACGATTTGAATATTTGAATCACCACTAGCGACACTGTCGAGGATGACTGAAGAGAAAACACCATTTGGATAAGTAATAAAATCATAAATGAACCATAAACCCGAGCTTAACAAGATACGGAACCAGTATCGCTTGAAAATGAGCAGATAAGGAACATGCTTTCTCAAAGCACCTGTTTTGTAACGTTCTGAATCTCCCATTTTGAGTCGGACTATATCAATAGCATCAAATATACAGTTAGAGATCATGAAGGCGAGTTACACAATGTCATCATGAGAACTTTCTAATGCTCAATAGACACTTACAGTACAAGACGGATAAGGGAGGGACTACACCAAGACCCAGACATAAACGCCAAACAGGTTCCAAATTATCCTTGAAGATAGCAAGCAGAACAACAGGCACAATGGCTGAAACGACATAACCAAGGTCGATAACAAAGTTGGTTACCTAGAAAAAAAAAGAGACCAAAAGTCAGTTTTTTTTTTTCTGATTTAAACACCATCGAAACTTTGAGTCATGGTGCCATATTCCGTAATTCTATATTTACAAGTACAAACAAGCCACCACGTTTCCCAGGAGCTACTTCATCAGCAGACTCACCTGCCGATACAGAGCTACACGGGTATTCACCACCTACACCTACACCAAGAATACCCCTGGATATAATCATCATCCAAAGCATACCATTGACGGAAGTTCCACTTGAAGCAGAGGATAATGCAGCGCCAACAATTACAAGAACAGTGGTCAGAATAAGTCCGATTTTACGTCCGATGCGATCAATTACGAGACCAAATCCTGCAAAATTACAGAAATTCAGCGGGCAGAAAAAAGAGAAAAAAATACAGATAAGATTGTTTCATCGAATTTGAAAGAAAACCATGGAAAAGTGTTAGAAAAAGATAAAGTTAAATCTGTATCAGCAACTTGAACTTCATAGTTGAAGAAAGGGTCTGTTCAAGGTCAAAACTTACCTAGTTGGCCAACAATAGCACCAACAAACATAGCATAAGATAAACGAGATTTCATATCAGCATTGAAAATGCTATCTCCGTAGATTTTCCCAAGAAAGAGATTAACGAAACTGATGACTCCAGATTGATAACCATCAGAAAGTAAAGCGAAACCACTGAATAACACATTAAAGAAGGACGCAGCCCTGGGTTTCTTCACTAGCGCCTCATTGGAATCAGCAGAACTAATGCTACCGTTGTGATTGTTATATTTATTACAATCCGCATTAACTGTTGTAATTCTTTCTTCGAGTATTACTTTTGGTCCATTAGAATTATTGTCGCTGCTGCCGTAGTCCTTAATAGTAGTATTGGCCATTCGTTCTCTTTATTATCCAAGTATATAACTTTTTTGAAATTCCCAATAACTAAAAAAATAAAGACAAAAAAAAAAAAGGAATGGCAAGAAATGAAATTTATATAGAAATTCGAGAAAAAAAAAAAAAAGGATCTCAATCTTTTTTTTTTTTTCTTGTGATTTCCAGAAAAGTTAGATTTTACCAAGTTTGGGTAATTTTGCGGAAAAAAAAAAAACTGCTGATACCATTAGCGGCAAATTATAACATTAACAGGGCAACGTTCATCTTTGAAAAAAGCCCATTTGCCCTTTTAACAGGCAACGTTCATCAATGAAAGAAGCCCATTTGCCATTGAATGCTGCCATTGATCCAACACTTCTTACGACCGTCAAGCTACTGTCAATGATGCGGAATGTGTGTTGCATTTTGCTGGTTTGATTGGAGTTCATTAGCCTCTCATAGCATACATCTCTCATAAGCACGTAGAATATGCCTGCGAGCAACAAGCAATTATGGAACCTTACTATGAGAACGACGCCTGCAAAGTTTAGTGCCATTTTACCAGATTTCTGCAAATACAACAATATTGGGTAACCTTGCTAGTTACACAACATGCCAACAAAAACATTGAGATGCTTACGACTTGGATGATTCATGCCAATTTAACCATAGAAGGAAGAACAGTCAAAGTTGGCCCGTGCAATGATCTATGTGCTCAACCGCTTATTTATTTTAATAAAGATGGAAAGAAGTGATATTGTGGATTTGATGAAAATATAAAAGTACATTATAGAAAACAGTCCGTATCCCCAATTTTCTGTTGGCTTGAAGATAAACGCACTCTTAATACAAAAGTAATCAGTTGGCTAACAACTGAACACTGCCAAACTTGGTCGCCTCTCTTTAGTCTCTACGCCTACCAAGGAAGCAAACACCCGTGTGACATCAGTTAAAGATACTACACCGATAGCTTGATTCTGTTCATCGACAACCCAAACACGATGAGCTTTGGTGGCAAGCAACTTTGCAACAGTAAATCCTAAAGAAGTTTCTCTTCTAACGTCAAATACGGGAAGGCGGTCCTAACAATAAGAGCCGCACAAGTAAGCTTTCACCGCTGATCACCAGCAGCATCTTTATTCTTTGTTTGAAACAAACACTATACCTGTCCGTCAATCATTCCCTGCTGAGTCCTTATATGGCTCACAAATTGGAGGCAACTCTTCCATAATAGACGGTGATTATAGCCTTTCATTACATGCTGTTACACGTAGCGCAAGTGTTTGTCAATAGAACGGTGACACTTTCATTCATTCTTAAAATTGTACAGTACCTTAACATCGGTCATACTGATATTCCCAAAGACGCTCTTCCCTTCTCGAAGTACTGCAACTGAAGAAACACCATGCGTGCCTACATAATAAATGGTCAATTGCTCTGCATAGTACAGCGGCTGATAATATTGACCAATTTCAGAGGGTGATGACTTACTCATCAGTGAAAGGGCTTCTAGAACACTAGAGTTTGCATCAACACCGATAACTGGCTCATCACTGAGATTCAAGTCCTTAATCTATATGTTTGCGAAATGATAAGTATATGAATAGTATAGTCATGGAAAGCTTGCCATCTATTCTTGCACAACACGTACACTTTTGTTTAAAACTTCATCAATCTCAGGATACTTCTTCCTATTCTCAAAAAGATATTTTACAACTGTTGATTGTGATAAAATTCCCTCAATCTCTCCATTAGGTTTCAAAATGCTCACTATACAGCATAGTATAGTAACACCACAATAAGTGTTATAGTTCTTAAAGTTGGCCTGTTCTATCTAAAACTAGAAATCTTACATCTGTGGGTGCCGCATGCAAAAATTTCCACTGCTGACAAAAGCTTGGCTTCATGCATGATGCTGTAAAACGGGTTTTTTCTTGATAAGTCTAATGTAGGCAGTAGCATGAGTAACAATATATAACGATGATTTGTCGGCCGGGGTTTGGCCTAATGTTAACCAATCTTACCGCTCGCCATGTGCACAGGTACCTTCTCGCCTTGTAATGCTCTGCGTACAATATCTTTAATTTCAAAAGCCTCAGGATCAATTTTCTCAGTATCCTTTCCGCTTCGTTGACCCGGTTTTTTGTGCAACACCAAAAGCAAATAGGCTATTACATCCCCGTAATCAAACATGCCTATATAGTGGCCCTTTTCTTCTTTAACATAAACGGGTGCTGAAGATATATTATTTTCCACTAATATTTGGCATGCTTCTTCTACAGAAGAGTTTCCGTCTCTATTTATTTTTGAAATAAAGTGAGCAACACTATTGCTGTTGTGTGTAATGACCTATAGCAAGATGAAGATGACCACTGTACATTTGAATGACTTCCTGGTTCTGAATGAGGTCCGAAGCCTGAACCATTGTCCAGTCTTTCTCGCCTTCAACTGTTAAGTATTCTGTTTTCGACATGAGTATTCAAAGTAAGCTTTGTGAGCGTCACTGTAGTTTATAGTAAAATATAAAAAAGACAACTTTAATGCAAAGAGACAAATTACATACAGTGGCGCTGTTTTTGGAAAAAGGGCGGCCATTAAAAAAATCATAGTTGAGTCAAACTCAAAAGTTCGGTTCGAATTTTCTCAAAGTACGGCCTTCATTTTCTCAAAAGGCGGTTTTTTCATTTTCACAAAAAAGCGGCCTTTTTGAACACGTTCTTGAGCATGTCACCTACAAAGCCAGCCGATTCGTAGATAAAGTTGATACCAATTCACGCGTGTTAACCTCACCCTATTTCAATTTGAGGATGTAGCAACCTTGATAACTAAGCCAAAGAAATCTATGGCTATTTATGGCAAGGAGTGCCAAATCAAGATGCTTACCAATCGAGGTTTCTTTGAGGGCGAACTCTCCGTCTTGCTTGACACCAGCGGTAGAGATGAAGATGACTCTTCTTCTGTGCAACCATTGGACAAAAACTGTTTTTGCTCGAATGGGATACGTCAGCCCCTGCTCAGATGGAAAGGTGCACCTCCTGTCTGCTATTACTGTCGCCAAGCTGGGCACGTTCGTAAATCTTGTCCTGCTTTACAAAATTTGACCTGCTACA
This sequence comes from Mycotypha africana, assembly GCF_025528875.1. Taxonomy (NCBI): domain Eukaryota; kingdom Fungi; phylum Mucoromycota; class Mucoromycetes; order Mucorales; family Mycotyphaceae; genus Mycotypha; species Mycotypha africana. The sequence goes on along the minus strand of NW_026515727.1, from coordinate 86,724 downwards.
AATGTCATCATAAGGGTCATATTCGTCGAAATTGCCGTATGGAAGACGTTCCTGTTCCTGTTTTGAAAGCTAATGACCAAAGCGATACTGACGCTATTGCTGAATATCAAGTTCCAAGTGAACTCACCAATAACCATTGCTCCACCGATAGTCCTTCTATTACCTCTTCCATCAATGATGAGTCTGCCCTTATCATTACGAAAAAGGCAAAACGATATGCTACCCGATCAACGACCGCTAAGGCTTCTGTTGATCATACTTTGTCTTCATTTAATACACCCACTGGTACTGCCGGCTCAAAATATGCCAGTATTACTGTTGCTGCCAGTACGGCTCTGGACGAGCCTGCAACACTTGCGCCTTCAGATGTCAACACTAGTTTGGCAACTACGGCCATTCATAGTCATTTAACTCCTGCTGCACACAGCGATGATATTAAGGTAATAATAGATGCGGATACCACGCAGTCCAAGTTAGCCATGACCACGGGCAATGAATAATCGACCTATACGCGTCGCATGCTTAAATGCTCGCAGCATTTTCAAGGATGCTAACAAATATACCAAGAAACGATATAGGTTCCATTTATGTTCCCCCACTTTGTTTCTTGACATTTTATGTCTCCAAGAAGTATCCGCATACCATTCACAAGACCACCTTCCATTCGATCAAGTCAAATATTTTCATTCCTCCTCTTTCCTCAATGTGCAACTCTACTCTTTAACTATTGTGTTATTATCTGTTTAAACCCGACGTTACTGTTAACAGATGAAATTGTAACTTCCGATGAACGCTGTTCACAAGCGACCATCATCGATACAGTTACCCGTAATTCTATATGCACTATCACTAATATTTACGTTCCGGCAACTACCCGTGACATAATGCCTTTCCTCGCCTCATTAATGTCACAACCTTTTTTTACAAAAAAGGGTCTAGATGTCAGTTTTATTGTTGGAGATTTTAATATGTTGCTAGCTTCTCTATCGACCACTTCAACCAATCCTAGCTTTCATGAATGGTATCGTGACCTCACTCACTATAATGATAACTGCTTCTCTTCAATCATACCTGCTTTCCAGCGTTGCGTCACTCACAGCGCTATCGATTATTGCTTCTGCCACCGAAGTATTACCGCACGAGTCCTTAACCGAACTCAACGGTACCTTCCTAGCAATTGGACAGAACATGTCATCTTGATGGCTGACTTGTCACCCAATTGTCTGGACGTAGGACCTGGGGTATGGCGATTCAGCCCTTTGCTGCTGTCTAACAACATATTTGTGGATTTATTTAAAGTCTACCCTCATAGAGTTCTTTGAAGTACGTGATTATATCACCTCCAACCCACAACTTACCGGGGAGGCTCTAAAACAGTTATTAAAACACATTGCAGATCTATTCTCCCATGGATCTACTGCTCAAAGACAGACAACAATTGCCGAACTTCAACACCAACGGGAATCCCTTCTTACCTTAAATACGCCAACAATCAGCATAACCAACGAACAAGCGTCGCTTATTGAACAGAAACTGGACGAAGCTTTGGCCGTATCCTCTCGAGTGTGATCAATATGCTCCTTGTGTTGTATGCAGTTGGGTATTGTTTCAAAGACGTCATGTTGGCTTGATTGGCAATTCGCTGTCTTGCAAGGCGTTTTTGCTCTGACAATAAACGCTCAGTGTAAGGATTGATTATGGTTGCAACAGGTGACAATGTGAAAGTATTTTCGCTTGTAATTTTGGGCCGCTTTGACGGATGTAACACTGTAGACGCGTCGCGAAAGAAAAAGGCGCCTTTCTTAGTTTTAATAGGGAAGCTAGGTGTATTTCGCTGAGTTTCGTAAGTAGACATATGCTTCTTTATCCATTCGAATAAGAGGAGCATGTCCAACAAGACGGGCAGGCATAATGCGGGATAGCATCTGGCGTGGTCTATTGATTTCTCCATTTAATGACGATGAGTAGTTGCCGTCTGCTTCTTTAGGCGGCATTGACTTGGAGTCATCTTGAATTCCTGGATAAAAACCATGGATGAGATGGACTGCTTTCCTGAGTTGAAGAGCCATTACATAGTTAAAGATAATAGCCTCTTCCCACAGCCAAGAAATGAATTAGATTATAACCAAAAGAGGGTATAAGTCTATTTCCCAGAGCTCAATTTGTTCAGCACTCTGTGAACATGTTTAAACAGGCCTAAATTTCTAAAAAAAAAGCCGCCTTTTGTGAAAATGAAAACCGCACTTTGACCATGATTTTTACTTTTTGGTGAATTTTAGTGATTGGCGGACAATTGCTAGCTATGCTGCATAGGTTTCTACAATTTAAAACGAGAGCTATGCATCCTTCAAATCTAAAAATAATGTCTGCACCCACGACACTACACTGTGAGTAATTTTGTATCGTAACAGAGTCAGGCGCATGGCGTACAATATTCATTTTTCAAGCCACTCAGCCAAAGCAAGCGATGAAAGTCTGTAATATCATTAACATCACAAGTATGACCAATTCTAAACCGATTAGCAAAATTGAAGGCAATATTCGCATATTTTACAAGACAGTATTGAATAAGTTATAAAAAATCTCAGACTTAATACTTTTCATTCTATGAATGCTCTTCCTACCTCATCTGTATTATAGATCAAAGTATATAAGGCGCGAAGTGAGCAAACATTGGCCTCTTCAATAAGAATTCACTGTCAATGCGTTCAAAGCATTCAATATCATATATAACCGCGATCAGTTCCTTTTAATGCTTTTTTCGTATTAAACAAATATAGAATGCAATAACTGCTTTGCTACATAAAAAAAAGTAGGTTTCTTCTTTTGTTTATAGAATATTGAAAAGTCGTTAACATACGATGGGAATTATAATACCCTCTGGGCTTCCCTTTTCTTTTTCGACATTAAAATAAAGCCTAGATCACTATGGTGGTTTCTGGTGAGAGAATATTTCAGAGCGAGCAGCAACCGATATAGTAATAAGTGTATACAACATGCCAAAACCCCTTATTTATTGCTTTCCAAAGTTTTACCATCAACGTACAAAAGCTATTTCAAAAATAAAGTGATCCTCAAACAAAGGTTACTTTTCTATGTATTAATCGTACAAAAGTTTAACGAAATCAAGTGTTCTCGTTTTGCTTGACAATTATAATTTCAAGTGCATATTGTGGCACTGCTATGTAAACGTTTCTTGCTCTGTCTTATCCCATTTATTCTTTTTTCTCCGCTCGCGGCATGAAATGAAAGAATGCCATTCAATTATGCAGTTCTGAAATACCTCTCTTGTTGTTTCGCTTCTCTGCTCAATTAAACTACTTTTATATATACCCATAATCATGTCCTTCAAGTGCCAGCGCTGTAAGCAGCCCTTAAGGATTGACGATTCACTTCTTAACATGGATCAAGCATCTGCAGACATGTTACTTGGTACATTGAAGTATAGAGATTGCTTTCTCAGAAAGTAAATGTCCATTAACGATTGCAATTATTATTGTTACATAGCTCCTTTAATAGCGGAAGAAGAGCATGAAGTCGAAATGCATAAACAATTCAAAACAACTACTAAAAAGCAACACCACCTTTCACCTTTACATAACCGACGTATTATTGGTATAAAACCAACTATATCTACGTACAGCCAGCAACAACAACAGCAACTCCAGGATAATAGATACCACCATAGTTCGAGCAAAGGCCATAGTAACATAGAAGATAAAACGGCCTCCCACCTTTCAGCACCATCAGAATCTTTTGTAGTATTACCTCGGCAAGCGGTTTACCCTACTAGTTCCACCGCACCTATTTCCTCTTCCTCCCGTTCGTCTTCATCTAAAGCGCTTCAGAATCAACTTGTCCAGCAATCCACTACTACTACTCAAAACCAGACTATTTCAGATGCAATCATAAGAAATAATACCACTGCTCGTATTACTAATAACAGTGGCAACCCGAATAATATTGCTGCACCCGCAATCATTGTAGGCACACCCACAACGAGTACAACTCTAACTGCTGCAACTGCTGAAAACACAAAGAACAACAATACCTTATTTCATCGACTGAAAGTTACTAACCGAATGTTCGAACTTATGTCTTCAAAATCCAGTATTGAACATCCTTTATGCCAAGAATGTACCGACCTATTACTCGAAACTCTAGAAAAGCAAATGTCAGACGCTAGTAAGGAACGTGATTGCTACATTGAATTCTTAAAGAGGGTCAAAGAAAGCCGTATCACGTCCGAGGAGGAAGAGGAGTTGTGCAAGCAAGTGGAAGAATTGAAGCTGGCCGAAGAAGAAGCGTCCATTGAGTTACTCAAGCTTCAGGAAGAAGAAGCAGCGTTAGACTTACAGTTGGCAGCATTAAATGAACAAATGGCATCATTGAATCAGAGGGAAGAAGAGTTTTGGGAACAAGCCAATGATTATCAACTTCAACTGCAAGCATTTCAATATGAAAGAGACTCTATGAACATTAAATACGATCATGACGTAAAGCAATACGAAAGATTACAGAAGACAGTCGTATATAATGATGCTTTTTGTATAAGCCATGATGGTCCGTTTGGTACGATTAATGGACTCAGATTGGGTAGAGCAGGAACACATGTGGTGGATTGGAGTGAAATAAATGCAGCCTGGGGGCAGACTCTTCTCTTACTTTATACAGTAGCTAATAAGTTGAGATTTCAATTTAAAACATATCGACTGGTACCAATGGGATCGTTCTCAAGAGTAGAGAAAATAGATGGCGACAGTGTTGTATCGTATGAATTGTAAGCAAAAAGAAAAAAGAAAAATTTAGCCTTATGGTGAGAGGGAAAGAGAGGAATCTCAAACTGATCTGTCTGTTACTATTTATTATCGTCAGGTACGGCTCTGGAGACTTTGGTATCAATAAAATGTTCTTTCTGAATAGGCGGTTCGATCATGCTATGGTGGCTGTACTTAATTGTTTAAAGCAATTAACTGATTATGCTGAAGAGAAAGATAAAACTATTAGGCTACCGTATCGTATCAACAAAGATAAAATCGGAGATTTGTCAATACGTATACAATTCAATCAGGATGAGCTCTGGACAAAAGCATTGAAGTATATGTTGACAAATATGAAGTGGATATTGGTCTTTGCAAGTAGAGCCACAATTTCTGAAGAAACCTCGGTTTTGAATGCGTCAACGAAGAAAACATTAGTGTAAATTTGTATGCTGCTATACCTCGAAACAGTCAAATATATCATTTTTTTTTTTGTGTTCAGTCCTTGCTGCATGAATAAGGAAAGCATTTCAGTTACAGAAAATTTGAATTCTCTTTTTCTGTTCTACTTGGCTCCATATAAGTTCTAAATTAACAACTCACAATGAGGCGAAGAAACGTTGGATATGCTAATGCTAAAAATAGAGAACGGATAGAAGTGGGTGATTATACCTTTCCATTGCTTCTTTGTTGACAAAGGATCAGATGGCTTAACAATTTGTAATGTGTCAATAGAGAGATTTCCAACAAATAGGCGATTCTATTGCAGCGAAAGAGCTTGAACAGGTGATATATGATGATAACTTATTTCTTTGTATTTTTCGTTCCGTCTAATTAATATATTAGAATGTACCTGAACAATAGCTTCAAAAGCAGATGGAAACTTTCAAATCAAGCTTGCAAGACTTTGCACAAAAACACCAGAAAGATATACGGAAAGATCCCACATTTCGTTCTCACTTCCAACGCATGTGTGCTAATATTGGTGTTGATCCTCTAGCCTGTAATGGGAGAATATATCAATTGCAACGTTTAGACCGTTATGAGAACAATTATTAATATTAAATGCTTCTTGATAGCGAATAAGGGATTCTGGGCGGACCTTTTGGGCGTAGGTGATTTTTATTACGAATTGGGTGTACAAGTTATTGAAGCATGTATTACCAGTAGAGACAATGATGGAGGGCTAACAGAATTAGAAGAAGTATTAAGGCGTGTTAAATTGATGAGAGGCATTACTAGCCGCAGTAATGCAAAGAGAGGAACCAGCAGCAGCAACCTTCTACTGCATAGAAGTGGAAGTGGCTTTCTCTTGAAAAAAGAGAACGACCTGCCACAAATTATAGAAGATGATATCATACGAGCCATAAAAATACTGAAGCCATTAAGTGGTGGCTATGAAGTATTGCAAATTGGAAATAGAAAGCTAGTTAGATCGGTACCGAAAGAGTTAGATAAAGATCAATCCAGCCTACTGTTATTAGCACAGGTAAGTTTCTCATTTGACGTCAGATTCTGTTTAAATGATAAAGGAACGCCATGAGGCTTATAACAAGAACTTGGTGACGAATTTGATAGAAAACTGGCTATGTAGATCGTGATATGATTAGAAAGGAACTGGGATGGTCAGATGTTCGAATCAAAACAGCGACTGTAAGTTAGTAGTACTGTGAAATGAGTTTTTACATTAAAGAAGCACTTTAACTAAATTATATCAATCCTTAAAGCAACACTTACTGCAAGACGGCATTGCTTGGTTGGATAAATTCGGTGATCAAGAGTTTTATTGGATACCAGGCTACTTTATCTCGGACAAAACTCTTCGATAATATTAAAGCGACAAAAGGTTTAAGCGAACTTCTAACATGTTCAAAATAGACGAGTGAAAGCTACTAAGTCAAAAGCAAACTACAAGAAATATAAGACTTTGCCTATGCTATGTATTTATAGATGATGAATAAAAAAGAAAATATAGCGAAAAGGAAATTTAAAATACATGTTTGACCAGCAAAAGGCCCAAAAAAATAACAAACGTACTAATGGGTATACAAACGAGACCATAACTCCAAAAGAGTACACTCAGCATCTCTCTCTCAAAAGCACCATTCACCTGTGTTATTTGTGCCAAATTGATGGCTGTAGGCGTGCATCCTACCACTATCATACTAACAATAAACATTGGATCACTTTGTAACTTTGAAAACCCCCCACCGAAACGTGCAAAAAAGTAAACAATAGGCAGCACGAAGCAGGGCATAATAAGATTACGAATAAAGATGGAAAGAAAGACCGGTTTGCGATATTCTGGTGGCGTGACAGACCCATCCTTCTGGGACTGCCGAATGCATTTGAGTTGAGCACCAAGACATACCAGTACTAATGGGATGGATGCCTTTCCACATGATTCAATACCTTTCGTAAAAGACACATAAAGAAACTTGTCTTCATCGTAGAGTAGTGTTTTCAAAGGTGTAGTGATCCCTACCATGATGGCAAGAATTGCAGCATAAAGAGGCGGGGACATGAATTTATCAATCGAGATAAAGAATTTTTTGATGGCTATCAAAGGTAGCGGAGAGTCTTCACTATTTTTACTGTTACAATTCAAGAGAGTGGTAGATTCCTTTTGCTGGTTTTTTCGCTGTTGGCTGCCGGAAGAGGAACTAGTAGAGGTTGACGAAGATACATTGGAATATTTTCGTCGATTATTGTCCTCTGTCACTGAACCGTAAGACGTCGTCTTGCCTTTAGGAACAGAAGAGCAAGATGATTCATCCTCAAATACTGTATTTTCATCTTCATCTTCATCTTCATTTTTCAATATATTATAGCCATATGACCACCTTAATAAATTACTGAAAAGTCCAAAGAACAACACATAAGCAATACCTCTACATAAAAAGACGAGGCTTTGTTAATCTGTCATATTAATTCCTGAGTGCCAGAGGAAGAGCAAACTACCTTGAAGAGACATTTTTTTGGTTATCATCATCGCCCCAGAATAATGTTTTGCCTGCTTCTGATACAGCTAAACTTGATATAATGGCCACAGGTAGGGAGTTTGCGTTATTGAAAACTACACAACTTGTGATGAACCGTTTGTAAAGATTACTGACTCTGAAGAAAGGAGTGATCAAATGGCACAGAAACCATGACAAAGTAGCGAAAGTAAAGTAAAATATAGGGATAGGCCAATATCGAGTAAACTTATCTAAGGATATGACAGACGCAATGTTGGAAAACAATAAGCAGGGTGTGAAGAAAGTCAGGTTCAATTTAGAAAGCCACTATTTTTACCATGCTGTTAGAAAAATATTCATCGACGATAGCATAGTGTTACTAAAATTAGAGCAGAAAGCAACTATACCTTTTGTTTATCTTCGTCGATGTATCCCTTATAGGACAAAAAGGCACCACTAAGGACGATCACCATTACCTGCATAATAGCCTAATTGACATGGATAATGAAATGGCATTGTGTACACAATTAATTTATGCGTACGACCTTAAAATTTGAAAAACAGACTATGAGCCTTGTCTATCAGTATGAATACCTGAATAGAAGATATAACAAGTTCAAGCATTGTAGATTCGAAGTAGGTCTATTCAATCGAATATTTAGTAGGCTATAACAAAATAAATGGAGTAATAAAGTTAGAAGGAAGAAAACAGCAGGAAAGTATTAGGTAGCTTATATTCTTTCTTTGTGAATTCAACAATTTAGAAAAGCGGCTCGCCTATCAATTTTTGTACAATGAGAGATCAATTATGTTATTGATCTTTAAAATGATGCAATACATACATATACAATCTTTTGGAAAACATTATTTCTCTTTTTTTTTTTTTCATTCTTCCTTCGTTTTCGATAAGCAAGGTTACTCTACAGTCTGCAACTTGTACCTTCCCGCAAAAGCTTACAACTCCAAGCGTAATACCACGTATGCTTTGCTCAGAAAAAAGATCTTACAATATCAGGAAGCGTTGTCATTCAGATAGTTAACATGCTTCTGTCAACTCAGGTCCACAAAAAGTATAAACAAAATTGTCTTGCAGTTCCCAAAATTTAACTCAGCATTTTATCTCAAGACTGAGCACACCATAATCGACGAAAAGATTATTCAGTTTTTTGAACTCATATTTTATGCATCGGTTTTCAAGCTAAACAAATGGAGGATCCTTTCTTAGTTGTCAAAGGGTACGATAGCTTAACAGCTGTAGAAGTACGTTTATGCCGTTAACAGTATTTTAACTACACTAAACAATTGCCTTTCAGCCAAGTAGAAACGCAACTCAGCAATGCACACAATTTATTCGAATCTTGGAAACGAATTCAACAAACCGTCTCATCGCCCCAAAATCAAGAATTGTTATGGACTGCAGAAGAATTGAATGCTGCAATTGAGGGCATTGATCAGGATTTGGATGATTTAGATGAGGCGCTGCAAGCTGCCTCACAAAATCCTTCCCAATTTCATTTGACAGCGCAAGATTTGAATCAACGAGGAAAGTTCATAAAACAGTCAAGGAGTTTTACTCGAAATATTCGCCACACTTTAGCCAACCCACCGAGTAAGAAAAAAACCAATAATCCTTATGACAGCAGCTACGAAAGCTCAAGCGGTAGCAGCAAACCCTATCAAACAGCCCAAAATGATAATAGTATATTTATTGAAAATCAACAACAACAACAATCTGTAAATGTCTTCTTTAATATTCACAACAATACATCCTAACCAGATATAGTTTATCTTCATTAATTGTCTAATTGTGCTTTTTAGATGATTATGCAAGAACAAGATCAACATTTGGATGCTATGGGAGGCACTATAGTGAACTTGCGAGAAATTGCAGGAACCATGCATAAGGAGCTAGATGATCAAGTGATGTAGGTCTGCTTTATACTTTATTTAATATTGTTCACTAAAGCTTATGCAATTATTTCGTTTTGATTTTCGCTTCGATGTTTTTATACAGTATTTTAGATGAACTGCACGACCAAGTGGATCATTCAGAGGGACGATTAAAACAGGCTATGCGAAGAGTAACAACCATCTTAAAGCAAGAAGAAGGTAAGCAATTAAAATAAGGTGGTGTTTTTTTTTGTTTTTTTTTTTTTTTCCAAGCAATATCTTTTAATGAAAAAAAAACAGAACAAAAAAAAACTGAAAATTCACAAATTTAGAATCGAAATCAGGTTACTGCATTTGTTGTTTGATCATCATTCTCATCATTTTACTGATATTGGTTATGATAATTTGAAGAAAAAACTTCTTTCAAACAGTGGATACGTTCAGATTGAAATTCAACAAAAACTATCTTTACCAATTAGCAATCTATGGACTATTGCTTGATAAAAGTTCCAGAGTGTTTGTATGTGAGCAACCATCCAATCTTTCATCATATGTAAATTTTACGGTGAGGAGAAGACTCGGAAAAAGAAATTTTGCATTGACGGAACTGCAAGACCAGTTATTTCTAGATTTAGGTATAAACGAAGGGTTCTACTCAGAACAATCTTCATTGAATACTAAAATTGAGCTAAACGCAATATATTGTTCTTTTCATTTCTTTAATTGTTTTTAAAGACATACATTTTTATTATTTTTTTTTTTTTTTCTCTTTTGAATAAGAATTTAAACATGAAAAGGAAAACGTACAGAGTAAAGCAAAAGAATATTGAGATTACATAGGAGATAATACTATACAACTCATTGAGGCAATATCACCACAATTTTGAAATGAGTAAGCGTCCATACTTAAGCAGCGATGCTTACGTCCGGAAGGGGCAATGCCAAGCTGATAAAAGAGCGTAGTATGGATAAAGCGACTTTATTTGATCATTATTATCGGTGCCTATGCAAAACTAATGATAATTCAAAAGGTCTATAAATAAAGTTTTAAAGGCGAGCATGCCCGTGGGTTAGCTGTTTAAAATGTGGGGATTGATAATATTTCAATTGGCGAATAGCCGATTAAATAAATAGTGGATGACTTAGTTCCCGACGCCTCGCTCATCTAAGTACTCTTTTGATTTGATTATGCTTATCACCATTACTTTGTATGGCTTTTTATATTCTTCAGGTCATTTTTCGTGTGTAGCATTGGATTTACTTTCTTGGTAGACATTTTGGATGTGGATTGCTAGTCATCACTTTGATCACAGCTGGACGTCCACTATCTCTATGATAGCGGGCCAAGTGTTAGCAGTGCCGCAATAGCAAAGATCATACAGTTAAAAGATACAGGCATGCAACTTAATGAAGAGAAAAATAAAAGGAAACCTACAATACAACTTCTGTCAAGATCTATTCAGTCTCAAGCATATTTACAGTAACACTTGTCTAAACATATGCTTATGCCGGCTATCATACATTGTGTTTTAGTGTCATGGTTCGCCTCTTTTTGTTCTAACTCATGGATTCTTCTGCTGGCCTAGTTGCTCGAACTTTGCTACTACCAGATGTATATGCTGTATCTTTCTCAGCCAGAAAAGGTACATGAGCTCACAGCCGTTGGCTGTAAAAATTTTAGGTAAGAGATGTGAAGAAATGAACAAGACTGCCAAAAGCCCTCAAGAACGCTATTTTTTCTGTCAGATGTGTTATTTTGCTCAACTCTAACTTTTGATATTACACCTCACATGTAAGTATTAAAGCATTTCTTTAATTTTATGTTTGTGCCTTTCACGCGCTCATAGCATATACATTTATCATATTTCATTGGTCTGTCTGCATATACTCTATCATCAAATAAAACTCTGGTACTCCATATGTCGAGTTATTTTAGACAACACATAACTAATTCTAATTGCTTGAGACACTTGGTGACTTTAGTGTTTGCTTACGTTCAGATAACTTTCCGTATTTACACTATCCTATGAAGAAGGTGAATGTAATGGCTATAGTGACTCCATTAGTGAGGCATGCAAAGCGATGGAGGCTACCTATACTTATGCCTATGAAGAAAACATTATAAAAAGCAGCGGTTTTTTTTTTTTTTTTGGTGTATGTCAAGCATCTACACTGTTATTATATCAATATTTTAATAGTGTTGGAAATACATTCGATTCAAATATCTTCAAAGTTAGTAAAGCTTCACAAATACTACTCTTTTTTATTGTAGCCTGATGCTTCCTTTTTTCTTGACGAAAAAAAAACTGTATAATAGTTAAGAGTATATGGTATTGTCTCCTAAGGATTAGTTTTAAAGACACTTATCTTTTTTAAAGTTCGCCCAGTAAGTTTTTTAAACCGTTCCGTAATTGGCGGCTGTCGAGCAATTTAGGCTACCATTATTTTGTGATTTGAGCAAGTGGAAGTGCTTTGCGATGGCTTTCCTCTTTCATTTGTACGCATAACTATTACCTATATACATAGTCAATACAACCTTTTTCATTAAAAAGGCAGCAACTATAATAACTGACTTATACCTATTTATTTTTATTAATTTGAAACCCCTTTTTTTAATATCAAATTATTGAGCATTTACTGGAAAAGACTAGTTTTCTCTTATAAAAATTGTCTACTAATTATGGGTCCAAAATGCCAGAACTACCCACAAATTGCAGGCAATAGTCAAAATAGCGCTGAAGATGAAACACCATTAGCAGCGCCTCCTTCTTTTAGTCAATTACAATCTCTTAATACGAGTAAAGCACGAAATGTGGGGTACATCGAAGAACTTGTGATCTCACGTTTCTATTCTCTTAAAAATGCTAGGTTGGGATAGTATAAACGACAATAGACAATTTCCAGAGGATTTTGAAGAAGGTATTGGTCTATTACAAAGGAAAGTGCCGCCATCACCACAAAATTTCAACAATTCGCATGACTTCAACAACCCTTCAGCATTCGTACCTGACTATTCATTCTCAAACTATATTGGAGCTGATGAACCTACAGACTTGATGGTTGATCGTACAGAAGAAGAATATATACCCATAGATGATTCGACTATCATGAAAACAAAATTGGATGACGACAAAACACACATAAGCAGCAGTTGTAGTTCATCTGATATAAGACAATTTCAACGCTCCACACTAAAAGAAACGGGCAAAAAACAAAGAAAATACCGTAAAAGCACCCTTATCAAAGATTCATTGCTGAGTTTGATCAAGTTTAATAAACATTCTACGGATGAAGCTCCACGAATAATATACGTGAACAATGAAGAACTTAACGATCAGCAACGTTTTCCGTCAAACTCTGTATCCACAGCCAAATACAATTTTATTACTTTCTTACCAAAGTTCTTATATGTCGAATTCAGTAAATCAGCAAATATTTTCTTCTTGTTCATATCTGGCATTCAGGTAACAAAAATTCATGTAATCGAGTCTACAGAGCTGTGCGTTTACGGTCCCTTTTGTATTTGCTTAGCAAATACCCAATATCTCACCAACGTCAAGATATACAACCATTTTACCCCTTGTTATAGTATTACTTATCACAGCGATCAAAGAAATTATTGAGGATTTCGTAAGTTTACTATTACATTGAATAACAGCAGGCGAAGGACCAGAACAGGTGTTGATCACGATTAACCTGTAGGGCGTGCATAAATCAGATAGAGAATTGAACAGGCGAAAATGTAAGATTCTTGAAGGTAATAAATTTGTTGACAAACGATGGCACGAACTTAGAGTGGGCGACATATGTCGTATAGACAATACAGAGTTTTTCCCAGCCGATTTGATCCTGCTGAGCAGTTCTGAGCCAGAAGGATTATGCTATATTGAGACTAGTAATTTGGATGGCGAAGTGAATTTGAAGATAAAGCAAGCACTACCAGAAACTGCCGTCAACATATCACCGCAGCAAATTGCTACAATGTCTGGCATAATCAAGTCAGAGCAACCCAATAACCGACTCTACAACTATGATGGAACGCTTACCACAACACATTCTGACTCCGGAAAATCAAAAGACTTACCATTAGATCCGAGCGTTTTATTGCTCAGAGGAGCTCAACTCAGAAATACAAGCTGGGTATACGGTATTGTTGTCTTTACAGGACATGAAACAAAGCTGATGTTAAACTCGAGTAAAAAACCTACAAAAGTATCGAATGTTACGCGTATCACGAACAGAAATATTCTCTATTTATTCGCCATGTTAGTTGCTATGAGTGTATTATGTTCAGTTGGTAATTTAGCAATGTCTATCAAAGAAGGAGATAAAAGAGACTATATTATGATTCCAATAGCTGAACGTGGCAAAGAATTTGGATTGAACATTTTAACATTTATGATTCTATTCAACAGTTTTATTCCAATCAGGTAACGAAAATAATGAAAGTATATAGCTAGAGCAACTTTTTGATTGGCAATAATTATAGTCTTATGGTTACAATGGAAATTGTCAAATATGTTCAGGCTATTATGATAGACAACGACCTGGACATATATTATGAAAAAACAGACACACCTGCCGTCGCTCGTAGCAGCAGCCTCATCGAAGAGCTTGGTCAAGTGGAGTATGTGTTTTCCGACAAAACAGGTACCTTAACCTGTAACGAAATGGAATTCCGCGAGTGCTCCATCGCTGGCTTATCCTACGCAACCTATCCTGATCCGGATAAACGACCTATATCTGATAACGATACCCACGGACAATATTCGTTCGGGCAGTTACAATTACACCTCGAGAATACGTCTACCGAAAACCAAGACCGACAATACATACTTAATGAATTCCTCACCTCACTTATGACATGCCACACTGTTATTCCCGAAGTTAATGAAGAAAATGGGAAAATCATATACCAAGCCTCTTCACCTGATGAAGGTGCACTTGTAAAGGGTGCCAACGAGATTTTTGATTACAAATTCATTGCTAGAAAGCCCCACACTATTATTTGTTCCAGACGAGGTATAGAAGAAGAATATCAAATCTTAAATGTCTGCGAATTCAATTCAACTCGAAAGCGAATGTCAGTTGTTGTGCGTGGCCCAGACGGCAAAATCAAATTGTATTGTAAAGGTGCCGACACCGTTATTTTGGAACGGCTTAATCAGCATCGCAATTTATACACTAAATCAACACTTGAGCATCTAGAGAATTTTGCATCGGAAGGACTCCGCACTTTATGTTTTGCTATGCGCGATATTCCAGAAGAAGAATATAAAAAATGGTCAACTATTTATGATAAAGCATCAACAACTTTGATTAACCGTGCTCAAGAATTGGATGATGCCGCAGAATTGATAGAAAAGGACATGTTTCTGTTAGGCGCGTCAGCTATCGAAGATAAGCTACAAGACGGAGTGCCTGAGACAATTCATACATTGCATGAGGCCAATATAAAAGTATGGGTACTGACAGGCGACAGACAAGAAACAGCTATTAATATCGGATATAGTTGCAAATTATTGACAGAAGAGATGGATTTGATTATTTGCGATGAGCAGGATCACTCAGCTACCAAAATTTTTCTGGAAGAAAAATTAGCACACATTATGACCGTGTCAAAGCATTCTTCGCATGATGTATGTGGTTCGAATAGATGGCGTAGTCGAACAAAGAAAGTAGCAATTAATATTGATGTACTAATTCAGGTTTTATTGTATGTGTAGTCATTTGCTTTCGTTATTGAAGGAAAGGCGCTAACGTATGCTTTGGAGAAAGATCTCGAAAGAACCTTTTTTGAAGTTGCTACACGTTGTAAAGCAGTTGTTTGTTGCCGTGTCTCTCCGTTACAAAAGGCATTGGTAGTTAAGGTTGTAAAAAAGTTTTCGAAATCTATTCTTTTGGCTATTGGCGATGGTGCTAATGATGTATCAATGATTCAAGCTGCTCACGTGGGTGTTGGTATTAGCGGTGTCGAAGGTTTACAAGCGGCCCGAAGTGCAGATTTTGCCATTTCTCAATTCCGATTTTTAAAAAAATTACTCTTGGTCCATGGTTCTTGGGCTTATCAGAGGTTGAGTAAAATGATATTCTTTTACTTTTACAAAAATGTAGCGATGTACTTGACACAATTTTGGGTGGGTATTTTTTGAATCAGGTCTAATTATCAGATTATTATTGATATATCGATATTCTAATTAATTGTAGTATGCAATTTTCAATGGCTTCTCAGGACAAACACTATATGAATCTTGGACGATGTCCTGTTTTAATGTGTTCTTCACCTTCTTACCACCCATGGCTGTGGGTATATTTGACCAATTTACATCTGCACGGCTTTTGGATAAGTACCCTCAAATGTACATGCTAGGTCAGTCGAATGAATTTTTCAATCAAAAGAGGTTCTGGGGCTGGATTATCAATGCTGTTTATCATTCTGCCATGCTGTATTTTATTGGCATGGCTGCTTTCATCGATGATTCGGTTTTCCAGAATGGATATTCAGGTGGACAATGGTGGGTAGGAACTACCATCTTTACGGCAACCTTGGCCACCATTGTATGGAAAGCAGCTTTAATATCAGAGTAAGCAGTTTGTGTAAGCAACAACAAGCATTATGAAGTTTACTCATCACTGTATCCTTTTATTGTCAATTAGTATTTGGACAAAATATACTTTTCTAGCCATTCCAGGCTCAATGGTTATTTGGTTTATTTTCCTTCCATTAGTTGCTTATGTTGGTCCTTTACTTCCTTGGGAAATATTTATGGAATACTACAATATTGTGCCACGTCTTTATGGAAACATTAACTTTTGGTTGTTTATTATTGCGGTACCTTTGGCTTGTATTCTACGTGATTACGTGTGGAAATAGTAAGCTCAAACTTATTGCTAGCAAATAGGAGCGATAATCGATCACTGTCTTACTTAACATTTTTTTATATATGCAATTTATAGCGCTAAGCGAATGTACAGACCTCAAAGTTATCATTACATTCAGGAAATTCAAAAGTTTAATTTTCCAGATTACAGACCTCGTATGGACCGTTTCAGACGCGCTGTGAACAAAGTGCGTAAAATTCAAAGGCTAAAACAATCTCGTGGTTATGCATTTGCTCAGAATGAAAACGATCAAACAAGAATAATTCGTATGTATGATACCACACAACAAAAACCGTCGGGCTAATCGGTTATTCCAAAAATCAGAATTTGGTGGAAAGAAATTACTGTACCTTTTATCAAGTGTATTTGTCGTTTTTACTATCATTTTCAGCAAATTATTGTGTATAATTTCTACGTAATTTAACAAATGCGGCAAAAACATACCTATTACTCAGACCAGCTCGTACATGTCGAATGTATGTATTGAATCCAATAAGCACATTTTGCTTTAAACTAATGGAGGTCACTGCTCCTTGATTTTTTCCCCCTTCTACTTGCTGTAATATTATACTGTGCTGAGAGCATATTTGAATCTTGAAAGATCAGGCGTAAATTGCACCGTTCAAACTGTTTTGAAAGTTTATGTACTGTTTCTAGACATGGCAACGATTGAACTTTGCTATTACAAAAGATTATTTCAATTATGACAATGTAGAACAAATTTATTGTTTTCTGACTTTATTTGAGGTTAAGATGAAAATGATAATGTAATTGATAGCCGAAATGCTGTGACTGAAGTGATCTATTGTATTGTTAAGCTTGGAACTGACAGATATATTTTGTTATTCGCAATTAATGATTTGAGAATCTATTAGATGTCTGTAGAGCAGCAAGCTATCTCATAGAAAAACTAAATAATGTTTGGAATGCAAAATACTTGTGAGTCAAAACTTAGTGGTACCTTGAATGCTTCCACAGTGTAAATATATCTGACCCTTCTTTGCTTCTGGTGCAAAAATTGAAAACCAATTGTTCTGTTAATGAGTGTAAAGTGTACGTTGTTTCGGATAAAATGAACTTCCGGGCATTGGGCAATATTGCTCTTAAGGTTGAACAAATAAACATTAAACTTCGAACGAACACTAGAACTTTTCGATTATTAATCCAACAATGCGGAGTCTTCTACAAAGTTTGGTTAGCGTTCTATAAAAGTGAAGCATTCTGTTGATGAATCCCCACATATTCATTTTCCCTGCTTTTCACATATAACGCATAATAATCGATATTAAAATGGTTTCCAATACTAAAATCATTTTTGCCAAAATCCCTACTGGTTACCCAGAGGTTGGAGAGCATATGGTCATTAAGAAAGACGAAATTGACCTTGATGCTGATATTCCTCAAGGAGCTGTCCTTGTCAAAAATTTATGCTTATCTGTGGATCCCTACATGCGTGGCCGTATGCGTGATGCCAATGTCAAGTCTTATTCTCCTGCTTTCACTGTAAACGAGCCTATGAATGGCCATGGCATGTCTGAAGTGATCAAATCCAACAACGACAAGTTTAAAAAGGGGGATATTGTCTATGGTATGGTCGGGTTTGAAGAATATACTCTTGTTCCCAAGGAGCTTATGCCTATGTTGGAAGTACGCAATGAAGCCAAGTCTTCCAAAATCCCTCTCACAAACTATATAGGAGTCCTTGGTATGCCTGGCATGACTGCCTACGTTGGGTAATTATATTAGAAAAAGTGAAACTCAAATCCATTACGCTGGCTTTTATTTTGCTTTAATCAACCGTACTAACGTACTGTCTCTCTGTTGTTTGATCCTTCAATTGTAGGCTGAAAAAGTTTGGTAAGCCTAAAAAGGGAGAGAGTCTCTACGTTTCTGCAGCTTCAGGTGCTGTTGGTCAGCTTGTTGGACAAATGGGAAAGATTCTTGGTTTACACGTCGTTGGATCTGCTGGTTCAGATGAAAAAGTTGCTTACTTAAGGGAATTAGGCTTTGACGGCGCATTCAATTACAAGACGCAAGATACGAAAGAAGCCTTTAAAGAGCTTTTGCCAAACGGTATTGATATTTACTTTGAAAATGTTGGTGGTAAGATGCTGGAGGATGTAATTAGCCATTGTAACAAGTTTGCTAGAATTGTCTGCTGCGGTATGATCTCTCAATACAATACCACTGAACCTTATGGTATCCGTAATCTTATGCAAGTTATTGCGAAATCACTGGAAATCCGTGGTTTTATCGTCAGTGATAGCCTTGAAATGCAAGAATCATTTAGGAAAGAAGTAACTGAATGGATCAAGAATGGTAAAATCTCATATAGAGAATCTGTCGCGGAAGGTATTGAAAGCGTTCCTCAAGCGTTAGTGGATGTTTTGCATGGAAAGAACTTTGGCAAGCAAGTCGTTAAAATCGCAGAATTGTAGTTCCTCTTTTTATAACTTATATCGAATTTGTGAATAATTAGATGCATTATCGTCTTTGCATTGTCAATAAAGAAATACTAGCATAAGATTATGACTATATTTACATGACAGTTGGGTCTCATCTACCGGAACAATCGTTGAGTAACTTTGCTCTCGTCTATAAGACGTAGGAATTTACGCTTAATAGATTGCTTCTTCAAAAATTTTGTCGGTAATTATTTTCTTCTTCTATACCATTGCTTACCTCTATATGAATAGTTTTATATACAAGGACAGGTACTATAATGCAATCTTCTGCGTAACAATATATGACATTGTTCACACATCTTCAAAAGATGATGATTTTTCATCTAAAGATACAAGGCATGCTATATTCTTTCGGTCTACTATATCAAACGATTTAAAGTTAGTTGAGTGGAAGGTGCATTCTTGATTTGGCATTGATTGATTTCAACACCGGCAGTTACACATTATAAGGACTTTTATGTGAACCTCACTCTTAGAAGAAGCGTGTGATGAAGCTTCATACTGAAGACTGAATATTTAATACTGAATTTGAGGCATATTGCGTATAAATAAGATGTTTGTCCTTTTTATTTGTCGAATTCGCTGATAGTACTTTTGTTGTTTCTAGCACCTTAATCTACTTTACAAAACTTTTGTTGTAGCTTCTGTACATTGTCGTAATCCAGCTAACAGCGTAGACTTCTTACAGTCTTCAAACGCTCATCAGATTGCTATCACCATAGAAATGATGATAGAGAAGGCTCGGTGGACAAATCAAAATGGGAAATGACAAAAGAGTTTTGCAACTTTTCGATGTTGGAAACGACACTTGACTAAATAGGTATTTTTCGGGCTACATTTGAGGAAAGCAAGCAATGATGATACCATGCTAGACCACGTGCGAGCTCTAATTATTCATACTCAAGCATGAAGTTTGCATTCTAACGCGTATGTTGTACACATTCAAGATTTAACAAAACATGTTCGTAAAAACAACGCGACTCTGCATTGTTTTTCTGTACCTTCAAAGATCCTGCCTACATCTGTGACCTAATATCGAGTGATGTGTGCTAGGTATTCCATAGCAGTAGCAACTATACACAGCAGAAATATCATAATAACCACTTATACGCATCTAACATTACATTACGGAGATAATAGTTTTCTATCGTTACCATTATAGTGTAAAGCTAGGCCAAAGCAAAATAATTATATCAGTTAGAAATGAGAAGAGGCAATCTATATTGATAATAGACTGGTAGTCTTTATATGATTATATTCACTTAAAAAGGCTAACTATTTGACATTTTGATTATAAAAGTTGGATTAGCTTTATTAAATTACTGAGATGAGTTGACAAACTTTTTCAAAAGACCTTTTCTGTTGCGTATTACAAAGATCAACAAGTGCGAATATGCATAAGCACAGTATCCTAACTTTTTTTTTTTTTTCGAACATTTTTGCCCAAAATTTTACAAATAGGGTAGGTGCGAGTTGATAATATTGAGAAGTGAGTTATTCAGACTAAAAAAAAAAAGGAGTGCTCTCGAGATTATGTATAAAGCTGATCTATCTGACTGTCTGGTACTTTTGTATTCTTTGTTGCATAAATTGTCTATTATGCTTATTGGGTGTTAAGCAAGGGAAGCCAAGTTATGAGTAAAACCTGAGCTTGATTGGTTCTAGTATATTCTCTTTGTCTCCTTTTGGGTAAGAAATATAAAGAAATGAACAAGACTGCCAAAAGCCCTCAGTAACACTATTTTTTCTGTCAAATGTGTCATTCTGCTCAACTCTAACTTTTGGCACTACACCTCACATGTAAGTATTCAAGCATTTCTTAATTTTTTGTTTGTGCCTTTCACGCACTTATAGCATATACATTTATCATATTTCATTGGTCTGACTTGAAATTTGGTCTCATAGTTCATACCATCAGTATATTCGCCTTAAATAAAAGAGATTTTCAAGCAGCGGTTAATGAGACTATAAAATCATACATTGATAGTGCATACAAGATGAGCTCACCTAAACACGTGAATATCTTTAAGGCACCTGTTCCGAGGAATTGAAAGCAGCGTCTTTGTTACGACCATCTCTCTTATAAGGGTCAGGTTTTCCTGGTCAGCTCAAATGGGTTTGACAATGGTGATGATGTCCTATGAAGCATCAATATTCCGTTGCCATAGAATCTAGCAAGCCTTACATATTTTAGTACCGTAGAGTCTTGGGCCATCTTGGACTTTCACATTCTCCATATCGCCGTCCTTGCAGTTGTTACAGACCTAAGAAGGATAATTACCGAGTCTTTATTCATTAGGTATTTAGTAATAGTAATAGTCAATCTAATAGCATCCGTACTTGCGACAGGCGAAATACGTCAATATCAATAACAGCAGTTAGAAAGGTCCGTTGTCTTTTCAATAGTTCTTCATACAATATCCAGTGACTCCTATGGTATCTCCTCTCATTCTGACAGTATCATTCTAATGCATATTATCACCGAATATAACAAGTGGCAGCACTTTGTTGTCTTCATGTAATCTTTCAGACTGATTTACACAATTTCTTGATGCGTTCAGTAAAGCTAGGAACACGCTGCACTTTTCGTGTGTAATTTTCAAAGCAATTTCGTTGAAGAGGGTTTCCTTCATCAACCTGTAATTAAGACAGAGAGGTGAAGTCTTCATTCATTGTCCTTTGGCCTGCAAGATTACACATGATTTTGTCCTTCTTGATTGGCTTTCTTCTCGTTATCCACTCTTCACTTTTTTCCTTTTGTCTTGACCAATCTTGTCTGGATGTCATTTCCAAAGCCTGCTGCTTTTTTTGTATTACTTAAAATGTAGAATACGTTTACATAAGGGAATCTCGAGATAATGGAATAGAGCTTACTACTATCATGGAGGAAACACCTGTGCGACCCTTATGTAAGTGACACTGCTGCCCATAGTGGATGCATGCCGCAATAAAGAATGACTTTAACAGAACTAAATGCATTCAATGCAGTATAGTCTTATTTTACCTCCTTTTAACTCGAGCTGTTAAATTTGAAGCTTTTCTTTCAAGTGGTTTCTCGGCTTCCTTGGACAGCATTAGATAGCATAATTATGGAGAAAGAAAGGAGTGATATGGTCATTGTATATATAAACAGCGTTTGATAAATAATTCACGGAAGTTTAAATGGCAAGTCATACTTCAATATATCATTATGGGTATTTGAACATATCTGTTGAAGAAATTTATGCGACAATGTTGTTGCCATGAACCAAAGAGATACTCATCATACAAATGCGTATATTCAAGCAAATAACATTTAAAAGGTATTTGAATTTTAGACTTTGATTGATCTACAAGGAAAACTAAAAGTGTTTGTATCAAAAGCGAAAATCCAATAGTAACAAAACAGCAATTGTTTAAATTTCAGTTAATCCTGCTTTCCGTAGCAAGTATATCCAACATACAAAATTTAAATTTTCTCCTTATTTGCTCGATTTATAAAATTGAATCTTCCTGAACATAATTATCATTGAGTAATCTATATACATAAGTAGGTGGCGCCGAACCCAAATTATGGATGAACAAACTGACGTAATCGGGGGCAACGTAATCGTAATAAGGATTGTTTATAGCAACATTATCAATAATCGGTCCTTCTTGAAAGCTCAGAACATGCTGTGGTGAGTCTGAGACATTGAGCGCATCCGCAACGTAAGCGAACAAAGGTGAAAGTTTGTAAAGGGCCGTGCAAACAAGGACAGGTGTAGAGTGGTGTCTAGCAGCCGCCGCCAGCAAATGAGAGCCAGCCACTGATACAAGTGCACCATTGGCTAGAACGGCATGAGCACCTAAGACAACTTTGTTGACACGAGGCATAGCAGCAAAAATTGCTGAATCGGCGATCACTGTGGTATCAATTCCAGCCTTCGATAACTGCATTGCCATTTTGTGTCCTTGATAAGTGGGAGCTGTTTCAGCGACGAGAACCTGAAATCTTCGTTTTTGGGCAGCTTTCATTAAAAACTCTTGGACTGTCCTAGATATGCCTATCGTCATAATCACCTCATTAGCGTGTATGAAGTCCAAAGCTTGATCAGCAATCCCTTTGTAAATGTTGGCAGTATCTTTTGCGTCCAAATCTGAGATGATTTCTTCAGTTATTTCTTGGATGATAAGTGGTTTCAAATGGTAAGTGTCTTTGATCTTTTTCTCATTTTCCTGTCTCTTCTGTTCTTTAGCTGTGAGTTTTGACATATCCACTAATAATTTAAACATAGATGTCTGTGAATTGAGATCAGGACGGCTGGTATTCTGTTCTGAGAGGCTGCTACTAAACGATGAGCGGTTGGTTTGCTTGTCACTATCATTATCCGCATCATTCTCCTCGACTTCATCAGTGTGCTCTTCGTCTGAACTGCTTTCTTCGCCTGAATCGTCATCATTGAATTCTGTATAGCTGATTGAATCTGACTGTCTTTCATTTTCTGTTTCCAAATCGCCTCTGGACACTTCACGAATCACTTTGAGAACACGTTTTACAACATTTCCTATAGCAAGCTCTAAATAAAAGAGAAACAGTCAGTGAGGTGGTGGTCAAAAGTCCCTTCAAATTGTTCGATCTCGAGCGTCTACCATTGGGTTGGGCGGAAGTCAATCGTGAACCCACTTGAGTTACGACATCAATTAGAACCTCGGCATCTCGCCATCGTGTAACTGAAATTACTTGTCGAAGTATTATCGCGGTTTCCCTTGCAACAAAAAAAGAACCTACAATTTGGCTATTTTACAATGAGTTCACCCTTTTAAAATAGGGAGCCATTTCAAAGAAGTAGTACCTACCGCCTTTTCAACTTCTGTACAAAATTTTCTATCTGATTGTCCAATGTTCTTGGGAGACTCATTTAGGTTTTCAAATTAACTGAGAGGTGTAAAGAAAGGGTTTTTCGCATTGGCTGAAATAAGGAAAAAAAAAAAAAAAAAGAAGACAGCTAATTTTTGACAAGTTTTTGTGACTGACTGAAAAAGTTTACATTGTTCCAAAATTTTGAAAGAAGAAGAAAGTCTCTTTAACCTACTCAAACATTCAAATAATGGAAGCTACACCAATTCGTCAACCTGTTGCCATGACTTATCTCTGTGCTGGTAAGGAACTATCTTAGATCTTTTTCTTTGTACTTTCTCTTACTCTGGTACTGTACGATTAAACTATTTGTCGTTTATCTATGTAGATTGTGGTGCAGAAAATCAATTAAAGCCTAGAGAACCCATTCGTTGCCAGGATTGCGGCCACAGAATTATGTATAAGAAGAGAACCAAGAGAAGTGAGTAACCAACGGATTGCTGCTGCCTTTTGATATGCTACAGAAACTGATTATACTTTGTCTTGTAATTTAGTGGTTCAATTTGAAGCTCGTTAATTGTTAAACGTTCGCAGCATTAGGAAAAACCTTTTCTCATCCTTCGATTTTGTGAATATATGATTCTTTAAACGGATCATGACTCACTTGATCCATATACCATCACAAACGCGAAAAAAGGCGACATAATAAACTTGTTAGGGCATTGAAAAAGCAATTTCGATGTGGAAAGAATTTTTTTAATTTATTTATCGTGTTTACTCAATTCCAAAACATATCGTAACTCGTCATCAATATCTTCATCCTCTGTTCGTACTTGTGGCGAGCTTAACGTTGTTGCAGCTTCCTCTACAGTAGGCCAGTTCTCTATGTCATGGTATAGGGTGGTGCTGTCGTCAGGGAGGCCTTGAGTATTACTGCTGGCAGCGTTACTACTTCCTTGTATACGAGCCTCATTCTCATCAGTATCATGAAAGTCAGTCTTTTGCGCAGTAATTACAGCATCCCTATGCTCCAAGCTTGCTATCAAGGCTTCCATTAACTCTTCATCCTCATCATCTACATAATCACTTTCATGCATAATACCCGCTGTCATATCACTGTTCGTTCCAAAAGTTGCTTCTTGTTGTGACGACAGCATCAAAGCATATGCTAACATTTCATCATCTGAGAGACCTCCTAGGGATAGCTTGTCAAGTTCCTTTCGAGTTCTTTCTAGCTCTTGCTGCTCGGTTTTCAATTTCTCAATGGATTCTTTGGCTTCCCTGAAAATTTCGTTCTTCAATTTTTCTCGTAAGGCTATATTATATGGTTTGTTTTTGTGCTTCATAGCACGACGACTTAACATATTTTGTTGCCCTGGCGAGAAATCCCAACATTTGACCTGATGACCAATGGTGGCAATACCTTGGTAATCATTACAGAACAAATTTTTGACTCTCATTAAGTTTACATCAGAACGGTCTACAGGGGCATGTTTAGGAATTTTGTTGCCAAAAGTGGTGATAATTTCTCCAGTTAGAGGTTCCCAAACACGAATCCAACCATCGTCACTGCCGGTGACAATCTTACAAGCATCTATGTGAATGGCACTAATAGGCACAATATGTCCAGATAAAATGTGGAGGGGTTTGATAATACGACCTTCTTCAAGGGTCACTGCATCACCATTCCAAACGCAAACAGTACCCAAATCATCACCTGTCACTAAAAGTCGAGTCGTCTTGTAGGTGGTCGATATCGGCGTAGACATACCGGAAGAAGGAGCGGAGGAAGCAGTTGATTTATTACTGTTGACTGAAGCTGAGGAGAGATCAATAACGTTGCTGCCCGTTTTTCGACTGGTTGTTCCATTGTCTACTGCTGATCGAGGCTTCACAACTGATGCTAATGAGTAAGTATTGCCAGAGAATTGCTTATCCCATTTCATACATGTAATAGAGTTGGCTGCCGTGTGTCCAGCGGAAAATACACTGACACATTTGCCGTCCAAAGTAGAATACTTGAGCACATCCGTTTTACCCAGATACGCAACAATTACTGTATTGGTTTCATTATCGTACGACATACTCCTCACACTAAGGCGCGCAGAATCTGTTCTTATGATGGGTAAGGGCGCGATTGCTATTTTATCCTTCTCTAAAAATTCTCGTAAGTTCCGCTTCTTTTGTGCAAGCTCTTGTCCATTAAAATTACGATGAATTTGAAGAAGTAAGTTCAAATTTAGCTTCCAGATTATTATTGAGCCATCGTCATAGCCGATCAAAAGCTGATGGTCTGCTGTTGTTTTGATAACAGTGGGTTTTTTCACTGTTGCCGACTCCGGATAAAAAGTCCAAACACACAATGCTGTTGACACGTCCCAAATTTTAACTGTTCCATCCTCCTCTGAACCACTCAGAACAACGTCTTGCACGTGTTGAGGAAGACTTAGCGCACATACAGATCCTTGATGGAATTCAGAAAACGTTTTACGTCGACTAGTTGTTGATTTTGTTCTAGTATTGAGGGTGATATAACCTTGACCGAAACCCCATAAAATACGATCTTTATCCATTTCTACGCACGATATTTCTTGTCTTACATGCTCGTTTGTACTATAATATAGATGACGCTGCGCCACCTTTCCTGTCATCGGATTGCAGCGAGCGGCTACACCGTGTTCGGTACTGGCAACAATCATGCTGCTCGCCTCAAAATCCACTTGCATCTTTTCGAGAGATCCAATTTTTGGATCAAAAGACATAATCATCCCACGCCCCTTCGTCCATTTACGAACCAAATGCGTACGTAATATATATTCAGTTTTCCAGCTTTCGATAGATAACCGTTTGTATGGTAGAACACCAAAATATGATACAAAAGCATTTCTCCCTACGTTAAATTGTTAGCGTTTGAAGAAAGTTACATGCAATTTCTCTTCTGGTATCGAGAGTGAAATCGTACGTACAACAACTATCATCCATAATGATATACTTCCAATACGTGCATACTTCAGCTGCAACGGCCAAGCTCACTGGATCCAGCCTTGCAAAAATATGAGTAATTAACTCCACGGACAACTGATGAACAAAACATGGCTTACTACCAGAATGTAGAAATAGTTGAGTTATCCATTCATATAGTATAAGTATAACTAGTCTTACCTTGGGTCGACTTCTGACAGTCTGTATTTCCTCTTTCCTTTCTTAACTGGTAACAAATCATGATAGGTAGTTTTTGCTGAGAGATTGTTGATAGAACTTTGTTCGGTTAATGATTCTTTGCTATCTTCTGTTGTAATACTCTTTGTTATAGAATTGCTTCGGTGAAAAGACATTAACTTGTTGAACGGGAGAGAATGCTTAGTACTAATTATCGATCAAAAGAACTTGTTTGTTTCTATCTGGGATGCGCAGTCGTTCAAAGGTGGTTATTCTTTTAATTGAATTAAAGACTGCTAAAGTTTCTGTCAATAGTATGAATCCTCTAATAGTTTTTAGGATCTATTACAGACACTGTAAAATTACAAGAAATAAGAAGAAATAAAAAAAAAATCCAAGTGAAAAACGAATCTAAAAAGTAGATCTGATCTTGATCAGTAAATAAGGTAAAAGGTGCTGCAAAGTTTCTTTGTTCAAAAGCGCTAAATAGAAAAGCTACTTGAAACTGTTTTCGATTGGATAAAATAAAGTGCTGTTGCTAACTTTCACAATTTGCTGAACGTATAGAATTTTATCTCTATTCCAAGAACATAGCTTTGACAATTATGGCAAAGAAAGGGTCATTGTTTCGCAATTTGAAGCAGTTTGACGGCTATGCTAAAACTCTCGATGACTTTCGCGTCAAAACTACTTCAGGTGCATCAGGTGAGTCGAAATATATTGATTATTGATCGACAATCAGGATGACCAGACAACTCGCCCATGCTCCCATATTATCCTGCTAGTACTTACTCGATTCGTTTGCTTTGAAATAGTTACCATTATCAGTATGATAATTATTATTGCGCTTATTTCCTTTGAAGTTATGGAATATACTACTACTTTTTGGCGACCCAGCCTGGTTGTCGATAAAAGTAGGAAAGAGAAGTTACCGATCAATTTCAACCTCACCTTTCACAATATGCCTTGCTATAGTGAGAATAATTTGAATATTTTGATCCAGAGAGAAAAAAAAAGGTGTATTCTAACGCCCTAATTTTTATGGCATTGAAGTGCTTAATATTGATATAATGGATGAGAATGGCGAGCATATTTCAGGCTTTTCACAGGATATAACCAAAGTTCGGCTTACGTTAGATGGTGAGGCAATAAAGTCGGACTCAGCAGGTTAGATAAAGGCATACAATTCTTTACCCATATTAACTTTGAATAAAGGAGAGAAAAGGATTGAACACTTTAATTAATTACCTCAATCCATAATAGAATTAGGGGACTATACAGCAGATGCTTCGAAGGCATTTAAACCATCTACTGAATGTGGTAGCTGCTACGGTGCCACACCTTTACGTGAAGATGGTTGTTGTAACACTTGCCAAGAAGTGCGTGAAGCTTACATTAAACAAGGTTGGGGACTTGTCAAGGCCGAAAAAATTGATCAATGCATTCGTGAAGGGTGGTTAGAGCGGTTTGAAAAACAATCCAACGAAGGATGCAATATTCATGGGCACTTACTGGTTAACAAAGTGAGGGGCAATTTCCATTTTGCCCCAGGCGACACATTTCAAACGACTTCTATGCATGTGCATGATCTAAAGGAGTTTACAGCAGGCGCTCCAGATGGACATAAGTTCGATTTGAGCCATACAATACATAAGTTAAGATTTGGACCTGACACTCAGAATGAGGCAGACGATATTTTGGCCGTGACAGATTCGCTATCCGGCACGTCGAAGAAGGAACTTAAAGGTAGCAACTTGCACTTGATTAGCATATATCCATGCAAATGAGAAAAATATTTTATAGTGTTGTTTAACTGGGTTTGTTGACTCAACTCTCATAGACCGTAAAGTATTTCAATACTTTTTGAAGATTGTTTCAACGAAACTTTTCCCTTTGAACAGTGTTCCAACGCTCACCAATCAGTATTCTGTGATACAAAACGATATCGAAGGGGCTAATGGTGGCTTGCCTGGCGTGTTTTTCATGATGGAGATATCTCCTATGGAAATCATATATAAGGAGGCTCATAAATCATTCGGAAGTCTTTTAACTGGTATATTAGCTGTCATAGGTGGCGTTTTTACTGTTGCCGGTTTAATCAATCGTATCGTTTATAGAGCAGAAAGAGCATATCAAAAGAAAGTGCAACTAGGCAAGACATTATAAACCCATGGCACGCTGCTCATCCATTGTAACAGACATATTAGTGTACATATTCTATGAATGAAAACAAGCTTTTCTTAGTTTTCTCAGATAGTGATTGGCTCTGTACAATTTATTTAGATAAATATGGTCTAAAAGGATCCAAACGTATCTTCATACTTTTCTATAACCTTTGTTTCACCCAGCCCTCAAGACCATTGGCCAGCCATATTTCCTGAACGCTTTTACCTAATGCACCCACATTGTAAACCTTTTCTTGACCATCGCATTTCTTCACTATTACTCTGCCTTCTGCTACATGAATTTCAACATTCCATCCTGTACGTTTCGTCAGCTCCTGCGTGCCTACTTCTGTCTTTAAATCGTTGACTAATTCAGCTGATTCAATAAGTAGCAAAGCATTATTTACAGAATTACGCTTAAAAATGTCAGAGTAGGATCCTGCCACCATGATTTGAATATCCCTTGATTTAATAGCCGTTGCTGCTTGCTCACGAGAAGAGCCTGTACCAAAATTAAATCCTCCCACAAGAATATCTCCAGGTTTGACTAGGTTGACAAAATTATGATCATAATTTTCCATCACAACTTTCTTCATGTCATCACGAGTCATTTCATCATTATACGTATATTTGCCAGGATAGATACCATCCGTATTCAAATTATCAGCATGGCAAAAAATAATTTCTCCGCGAATAATGGATGGGAAGTTCGGAAGAACTTCGTTGGAGGAACTGGTAGCTGTTTGGTTTGCTAACTGTTTTGAGCTTGCAATTTCGATACTGAAAGATGGGGAAGGTGGTTTGGAACTCGTAGTAATTGAGGATGACTGGGGTCCCGATATATAACCTGATAAAGCCGAAGCAGCTACTACTGCAGGGGATGCTAAATAAGCTAATGCGTTCGGTGATCCCATACGGCCTTTGAAATTTCGATTGGTAGCAGAAATGCCTATCTCGCCATCCTTCAAAAGACCCATTCCCAGACCTACACAGGGCCCACAACCTGCAGGTAAAACAGTGGCGCCGGCATCAATCAAAGTTTGCCAATGGCCGGCTTGTTCTGCTTCCTTTTGAACTTCAGAGCTAGCAGCTGCAACGTAGAATTCTACACCTTCTTTAATCTTTTTACCCTGCAAGACTTCAGCAGCTTGTTTTAAATCAGAACTGCGAGAATTCACGCAAGATACGAGGTAAGCCTTATTGATCGGTATTCGTTTAGCCATCAACTCCGAGAGAGGAGTAGCCACTTTGACGGAATTGGGACCAGAAACATATGCTGACAACGTAGAAAGGTCCAAAGTGAGTGTTTTGGCATACGTGGCTTTGGGAGATGGTTTTAACGGTTTGTCTATCAGATTTTGAATTGTCTCATCATTGATACGTGGATGAATAAACTTCTGTCCGAAATTTGCTGGTACTAAGTTTGCATTTTCAAAGTGCGAGAATTCAATACGTCGTTGGCGTTTTCTGAGAAACTCAATAGTGGCTTTGTCGACAGGGAAAACACCTGCCAAGGCACCCCATTCTGTTGTCATATTGGCTATCGCTAATCGATCCTCAACAGTCAGATCTCCGATTTCTCCATGGAACTCAATGGCTGTATTAAGCACTTGATCCCTATTAAATAACCCGCATAGCGCTATAATAACATCTTTCCCTGTAACACCTTTCGGAAGTTTGCCTTTGAATTGAACCTTGACTATAGGTGGAATTTGCCACCAAGTGCGGCCCGTCGCCCAAATTGCTGCCGCATCAGTACGAACAATGGGAGTACCCAAAGCACCAATACCACCATACATGTTGGAGTGTGAGTCAGAAGCAACGGTGAGGGTGTTGGGGAAAGCGTAACCTTCTTCAATCATGACTTGATGTCCAATACCGCGTCCAGCCGGATAGAAATCGACTCCTTGCTCCTTACTCCATGCTTCAATGTTGGCGTACTTTTTGAGGTTTTTTTCGGATTTATTTTGAACATCATGGTCTAAAGCGTATACAGGTTGCTTGGTATCGTATATCTTTGTTGCACCAATAGACTTGAATCTAGCATTGTAATGATAAACATAGCAAACTTCAGCCTGGAGCGCTTCAACCGCTATTTGAACAACACTGTGCTTTTTTTTTTTTTCTTTGTACTTTACTTAGGAATGACAGCACC
This sequence comes from Mycotypha africana, assembly GCF_025528875.1. NCBI lineage: Eukaryota > Fungi > Mucoromycota > Mucoromycetes > Mucorales > Mycotyphaceae > Mycotypha > Mycotypha africana. The sequence continues at coordinate 55,469 of NW_026515727.1, read as the reverse complement.
TGTATTGTCATGGGTCAACACATGGTGAGGGCGTATAGTGACATAGTCACCGCTTTTTACTTCATATCCTTCTGGTAGATCTACTGCATAATTTTGTACGATTTTTTCAATCAAATTTTGACTATTCGAGGTTGAATAAGCGGCATATGCTCGAGGTAAGATTCTACCGACATTGCTATTCAGAATAGTTGCTGTTCTGCGAATTTTAAATCGTGATAGTGTTAACAACATATTCTATCGTAAGGAACTGAATAAAGAAGGATATGTAATCCTGCCGGGTTAATCAATTTAAGGAATTATACAGAAAAATGAAAAAAGAATAGCGAGGGTGGTTATACTTTATTTACTTATAAGTTGTGGAGGAAGATGAGATTATCGATCACGAAAATAACCCAAATATGGTAAACAGATCTGCTTTTTTAAGGCACAAGAAGATTTGCTTTGAAATCATAGTTCTGCTTAATGTATTTAAATTAGCTCAAACATTTGGTCGTCACAGTCGTAAAACTAGGATACTTATCTATTGCATGTAATACAATGTAGATATTGCTCATTCAGCTCTTCAATGAAGAAAAGATGTTGTTTGAATTGCTCGATGCTGGTTCATCGAATTTACTTGAAGCAAGAGGCAGGAAAGGCCATGTAAAACAATTATGCTAGATTAAACAAACGCTTTGCAAAAACGGAAAGTTCAACGCGAGATTTGGTTGCTTGTCTACTACAAAGATATATCTTAGGTTTTGATAAAATATTACTCCTTTTGTATGCTCTTTGACTACTATCCTATAATGATTCTCTTCTTGTTGGAAAGTTCAATTAAAGAAAAATGAATAGATACACGTTTGTGTAACCATGTAAACATTAGTGATATAGCCTGTCCAATTACATCAGAATATTATTCAGTCATTGCTGATGATATCCATTACACTTATTGGAAGCTGCCAACTGGTTGTACTTTACAGTATTATCCCTCATAACATATATTCGTATGCAGCTTATGTTTACACGTGGAGGTACCGTTTACTGTTCCTCGAACGTATCTTCAGATTAAACGATTGAGGTTGATAATTACCATTGTATCTGTATGAGTACATAATCACTTTTGGAATTGCACTGCTCAAGTTAGCCCCCCTAAAAAAAAGGATATTTATGTATGAAAAAAAGAAAAGATAAAGAAATGATGAAATAAACAGAAAACTTTTTTACTATCTTATAGGTTAATGAAGCAAAGACCTCTTCAGTAGCTATTATATATGACTAAACTAGGCTCGCCAATTCATCGCTGCTTATTGAGCTATAGAATTATCCTATACCTTGACATCTGTTTCATAGGGCGATTAGTCGCGGACAACAACATGGTTTTTTTTTAGTCTCTTTAAAAAATGTTAATGACGGCTTCTATAATTATTGTAGTATCATCACCAGATTATAAAATTTGAGCATATAACACGTATAGCTGTCATGTATCATTCCGTAACTGGTTCTAAGTGATTGTAGGTGAAAGCAATCGATCTTGTATCTCAAATTGTTGAAATAATGTATTGTTGCTAGCACCGTCGTGCCCTGGATGTTTCCATACTTTAAAACGGCCGATTATCTTCCACCTTCTCCAGTTTGTCAATTATAGCATTCAATTTGTTCATTCTTGCTTCACGATGTTGTATGGCATATCTTTGAATTCAAATCTGTATATTAAAGATAACGTTCATGAACTTTTTCAGAACTTTTTTAAAAAGGTGGCATCATGACAAAATTGACGGCTTTTCCTAGCTTTTTCAACAGAAGAGAAAGAGTGTCTGAAAATAAATATGGTAAACTATTCATGCTATGGTTTATTTGAATGATAAGGTTAAATGGCTACGAATGCTACGACTTAATGAAGCCAGTGAAATCGTAATACATCACATGCTAGTAAAAACTGCTATGGATTTTTTCTGTACGTAATACTGGGTATCAGATATAAGCAAACAGCATAACAAATAGGAAGGATTGCATCATTAGTTAACTATGAACGAGCAATCAAAACGTTACTGCAAGTACAAGGAATTAGTTTAGTCGAAACCAATCAACATGTTCATACGGCAGAAGCTCTTGGATAATGTGCCTTAAGAGTTCGTTTGATTGCTCCAGAGTGTATTTACTTCTTAAAGGACGCCGTAAATCTTCAATATTGTTTTCATCATCTTCGCCATCACTTAACAAGTCTTCGTAACAGTGAAATATGGATTCGCAGGTTACTGGCTGGCGTGGTGTGCGCGAACGTACATTCTATAGGAGTAGATCATATTAATATAAGCAAAAGATGCATGTTTCAAAACCGTAAACAAATTCATATCCTATTATTTCCTTACTCTACAATTAATGTGCCCTTGGTATGTGGATTTCCTCTTCTTTTGGTTATGAACGGCAGAAATAGGTAAGGCAAGTTGCTCGACATCATTTTCGGTTGCAAATTTATGGCAGGGACTCTGGTAAGGCGATTCAATTATACAGGCTGCTGAATCAAATTCATTTAGAATGGCTTGCCAATAATCCTTGAAGGGAATCGGCTTTCTGATTTTGCAGAAAACTTCGTCGTCACTGTCATCGTCTTCCTTCAATAGTGAGCCTCCTTCTTCAACCGATCGCATAGGATGAAGTGGTTGAGAATTTTCATTTGAATTACATTCGTTATCAATAACTGAAGGCTTACTAGCTTCAGCGGGTTTCCTCATATAATAGAGAATGTTCGCCGTACTATTGCTTCTGTTAATCGAATTCTTCGAATTTCGTTTCTGCTTTTGTTTCGGAATTGATGTGATTGGTTTCGTTAACGGCTTCGCCAAGGTTACAGATTTTTTTAAAGCAGAGTCAGGCTGCTGAAGAGCTGAGGAAACCATATTATCCTTGGTAATCGCTTTATGGCTTTCATTTCTAGGTCTAAGTTTTCTACCACTGAAATAGCTGTTAATCGTAGACATTTCAAAATTAGTGGAAAGAAAGAATGTGGTTACAACCGCGACAGTTCAAGCAAACAAAAATAACATTTCGAAGTCAGAACAGGTGGCATTGGTGACAAACGAAATTTAACGCTACCACTGTACATTTAAGCTTGAATTTATTGAAGAATTTCTTAATTCCAATGAGTACACAGCTAGGCTACTTATAAAAATTGCCAGGGGAAGTTTTAAGAGTATAAGAATTAGAACACCTGTAAGGAGGGCAAGGGGGATGGCATTGTTTAATGAAGTTGGATTAGGAGAAATCCGAGACGATCAATTTAATGGTTGTGAGAGCGCATAGAGCCAATCCAAGAGGACTTGTCCCAAGGCTTCTGGCGGTTGTGGGGACGTTTTTTCAGGCTGAAGATAACCTGAAAAAAAAGCAGTTGACAAATGTACCATACTATGCTCCAGTGAACAGAGGCATTGATGCAGTGGTTGATTGGTCAGATTGGTAGCTTGTCCAGCAGGTAGTAGAGGATCAAAGATGTCGTGAGTCAGTTACAGACGGTTGAGCATATTCAGACATTATAGGGTGTGATTTTTTGTAAGAGCGTACATTGGATGGTAGAGACTGAGGTATTCTATACCTCCTATAATATATAACACGAATAAGACACACCTCCAAATACAAGATGTGTTATTATGATTATATAATCATAAAAACACTTGTCCACCCCATCTTGTAGTCTAGAGCCGCATATATAATGCTGCATTCCTCACTTTATACTAGCAGTACTTATTGGCTGTAACTACATCTTTCCAACATTCTCTATAAGCTCCCTCAACTTCAAGAAGGTATAAAGGAAATCCATGTTTCATCATTAATAAAATCAATCGATTTTTTGAGCTATTGTTCAGTTGCATTCATTTTCATTTGGTCTTTTTCAAAAATTTGAAATTTCCATAAACATCAATAATTATACCTACTACACAATGCTATAGAATCTTCATTAATAAATAAATGAGCAAAAGAAAAAGCTCCCTTGTTGGAAGTAAAAGAGAATTACACAGCCCAACTGGAAACAATATCGAGTTCATCCTCAGCAATGAAAGGCATGTGCACAGATTTTATCATAATGTCACCACACATGAAGCATTGATGTGCTACGATGTCATCTAATCTATCCCTAAAGCCTTCTATTTGACTCGTAACGAGTTTTTTCTCATCTTTAGATTGTATATCGGTGGCTAACCTTCTGAAATCTTGGGAGATCCCTTCTTGTATGTCCGCTAATTGTTTAATTTGCCTTGTTGGTAGATATTTTGATACTTGATTGTGTAAACAGTCAGCATGATAATGATGATTGCAAGAGAATGTGTAGAATTGACGAGTCAGTAAAGGAAAGTGACAAAGAAAGCATTGTTGCTCCTCTTTGATAACCGCAAATCTGTGGAAAAGGTTTTTTCAGCCCATTATTCGCAACGTTTTTCATCCTAAGGTTTGTTAGCGTTTATACCTTTTCTTCAGTGTTCGAATGTCCAACCGTATGTATTCTGAGCTCAAAGTTGCATTATTCATTTCCATTTTGAGATCCTCTATAGTGACATTGTACTCTCTAAAGGTCGAACATATTTCGTCTTTAAACTCATCGATGAGAACATTATCAGGGAAAAATGGTAGTATATCTTCCATCTTCAATAAGTCGCATTGTTTAAGAAGATTTATCGCCCTAGTTACGAATAGATATGTTAGTTGCGCCTCGAGCATTATGATATATGGTAAGTGAATTTACGTTTTCAGGTCTTTATCAACTTGTATGATGTGCTTAGCAATACGAATCCACAATCTTTTCCGAAAGGAATGGCTATCAACAGGTCTATCTGCATTAATATATGCCAGTTCTAAATTGTCTTCCTAGAAAACGAAGGCTAATGAATTAATTATGTATTACCAATAACGCCGAGTTGTTTTGCGTTACTTTTAGTGCTAAATCGACAGCATCTTCATACAGTCCCAATAGACTATAGATATGTACACAGCTTTGTGCGCGGTTATATTGCCTGCAGAGATTAAAAGCATGAGCTAAGTCATAATGTGTTTCTCGACCTTCATTGGTGAGGAAAGATAGTATTGCTGTTTCATCTCTAGTCGGTTGCATTGCATACAAAGTAATAAGCAAATTGTGAACAACAGGATCTGTATTGTTGAAAAATGAGATGACATGCGTCAGATATCGAATACATTCATGCTAAGATCAATATAGTTCATGTCAGTATATAGCTCCCTTATATTATCTTGAAGTCCACCTCACCTCTGCGTTTTCAAATTTTCGTATGCGATAACAGCGTAACAAGGTGGGTATAAGGCTTTTTGGGTTGACATTGGGATGATTCAGCCACATATCTACAGTTTTCCTGGGTTCATTCTCTATTAACAGTGAGCTGTATTTATAGATCAAGTCTTCATTACTCTTCCAGAACAATATGTAGGAAAGATGTTAATTTAAAATTTATAAAGAAATGTTATCTTATAAGTTTCGTTGTGCGTACCTGGTTATCCAAAACTTTGATAGCTTTCCCCCAATTTTCCTGACTGACCCAGTGGTGAATGATTTTTTCGACATCATTTGTAAGATAAGCATAATATAGAAGTAACTCTGCTTCCGGAAACCCTTGGATCGCTAGCATTTTATGAATTGTAGGCGTATGTAAATAACTTTGGTAACTCTCCAATACACAGCATAATTCTTCCTTAGCAGATTTTAACTGTGAAGGTTGGGGCATTAAAAATGAACGTGCTGTGCCGGCTGTTTTCCCTTTCATATTTGAAACGCAATTAACGGAAATTGTCGTTTCTTCTAACTTGTTTAATCTGTTCAAATGAAGCTTCACTAACCATGTGGCGATGAGTGTCGTCTGCGTTGTTTTCTGGCCAGCAGTGCTATCCATATTTTTTAGCATTTCAAGCCGCTCCTTTAGCAAAAATTGTAAGGCATCCTCTTCTCCTTTTTTGAGAAACTTAAGAGCAACTTCTTCGAACGCGCAGTTACTCGCTTTTGCGTAATATTCGGCACTTTGCATGTACTTCCCTTGATTAAAATCCTCTTCTGCCTGGGCTTTGTAGATTTCGTTTCGCTGTCCTGATGTTGTCGCATATTTTAAGGCTTTATCATAATGTTTTTTTTCTAAAAACAACTTCCATATATCGCGTGATTCATTCTGTATTACCAGTTCATACATGGCATCAGTGGTATAAATCCAATACGTTCGCTGAGTTTCATCTACTGTCATGCCTCTTATAGCTTCATTCGGATTTTGAAGGGGTATCATTTCTTCATACACTATTTTCTCATTCAACCTACAAACAGCCCTGACATGACGTTTGTAAAGGAGTATCACGTGAAATTCAGTCATTATCAGTGTAACAGGTATATCTGTGTTATATTGATTTGATTGCTCGTCAAAACTGGTAGGAGGGAACGGTATCAAATTCGCTTCTCTAATAAAACCGTGCGCTTGGTCACTGACAACCGACGACAAGCCTCCAGTAAAGTCTAAACGACCGCAATAAACTCCTGTACTTGTTAGCCAAGCGAATTCTTGAGGTACACTGTGGATCTGTAAATCAAAATATCGATCGAAGAAAACAATGTGACTGTAGCTCAAAGTGTTTGGCATTACAAGGCATTGTTCAAGTGTGATTTGGGTGAAAATGGGCCCAAAGTTAGCTTTGCTGGCCGAGTTATTCGTGGCTTTGGATATTACTCCATTGAATTGATATAATCGGGTAGGAGTCGCTGTCATTATCAAATATCTATGCATGTCGGTGGGAAATCTCTCAAGTTGAAGCCCTGTGATTAGCATTTCGTCTTTTGTAATTGCAGCGGTATCAGTCAAATCATATATTTTTGAGACGTATCTTTCTATATTTTTTTTAAAAATCGATTCCTCCATAGGTGGGTCTAAAACCGTCTCATAAATTATCCCCTTATCGCTGCCTATCAATATCTGATTTGTTGTTTCATTTAAACCGTGTGCTTGTTTATTCCATGCTATAGACGTGATTGAGATGCCTTTCAATTTTATGAGTTCCCAAGGCTTTTTCCAATTATGATACAAATAAAAATTCTCTCCATTGTTTGTAGTGATAATGATATGCCTTCCTGTTGGGTCCAAGAACAGATTTAATACTTCGCTCGTTGCCGAATGATGTGATATTTCACAGACTATATACAGAATCTCTATGAATTCTTTGTTCTTAATTGAATATTAACTTTTATCGAGTTACCATCTACGTTTAAGGGATCGTCCAAGTTGATTCTGATAATTTTGAAATTACTTGTTACAGCAGCCAGCATATTATTCTGTACTGACATAGTTAGCAAAGTCGCCGACATCTGAAATTGAACATACTGCAGGCTAAAAATATTATCATTCGCTCTTGTATCGCTTAACATGTTTGCTGCATAGTTTGATTCATTCTAATTTTGCAACGCATTTGCATTATTGAGTGGACGTTCATTCACAAACTCCAAAATTTAAAGTTTTGTTTTACTTTTTTACTTTTACTTGCTTTCAATTGTTCATTTTCAATCAACTGCTTTTGTGCGATTGCGTGTGAGCTATCGGTAGTAACTACAGCGTTTGTCTTGTGCTCAGTTGAATTTTGTTGATTTGACTCTAGAAAATCGTCAAAAAGCGACATTGACAAGTTGACAGCAGTGAATTGAAGGAAAAAATACTACACAGAAATCCTTACCATTGAAGCTTTCATTGGTCGGGGCATGAACTTCTGCTTTAATTAAAATAAAAAAATAGACGTAATTCCTTTAATTTTCTTTCATCACAACATCAACAAGCATTAAGCGATGGACAAATATGTTGGCGTTTATGTCAAACTATTGTTGAACAATAGTGATATTATTAAAGGATATATCAAAGGAAGAGATGATAATGGGCTTTTGCTGTTGGAAAGCGGTACATAATCGTATTTCATAAGATGCTTTTTACTTATAATTAAGAAGCAGTTCCTTGACTAATCATTTTCATAAATCTGTAGCCATTATTGAACGTGCTAACGGGCAGAGAGCTGAAGAGCGTATATTGGCCCTAAGTGTACGTGAAATCAAAGATTTAGAAGTGCTTGAAGGGAGTACATCAGAACTGAATCAACCACAGCCATTGCAACAACAACAGCAGCAATCATCCCAAGCACGATTGGAGACAGGACAGCCACAACCCGCTCCTCATCAGCCTCAGTCGCGTTTTGATCACTCAACAATAAATCATTATGTTGCGGCACCTACGCTTGCACCTGTGCTAAATCATTCTATACATGTTAAGCCTGATATTGCAAACACTCGACAACAGCAGTTGCAACAGCATCAGGAGCAACCAATGAAGCAAAAACAGCCCTTATCAAGCGACTCTGCCATAATAAGTATGCAACAGCCCTCAGGCAGTATATTAAACAGTAATTCCAAGAATAGCAAAGCTAGCAACCATCGAATAGCTTCGACGACTATTAACCCTGCTGTCCTTTTCGTACAACCAACATCAGAAATACTCTCTACTAATGGTAGAAAAAGCAGCAGCCCTACTGTGTCAACAGAAGTTGACAAAATATCAATTGGAACTTTACGACCATTAGATCCTTCAATTCTATTTCAAAAACCTCAGCAACAACGGCAATGTGATCCTTTTATTAATGATAGTGCCGTTGGTCACTGGGAAAAACAACTGCTGCAGCACCAAAAACAGTCAGTGTTAGTTCAAGACCCTGCTATCATCAGCGTATCATTCACACCAACAAACGCAAAAGCTGAAATGGATCCAGCAATATATGCTGAAGAAAAACAATTAAAGCAACAGCAGGAATCAAAGAATCAAATACTTTCAAAACAATCAAAGGAGTCCCAGCAACAAAAGAGAAAACCCCTATTTGGTGCGGCCATGAGCATGGATAGGAAACCTGTGATGGAAATTGTTGAATTTGAAGACTATTCAGCTTTTGAAAAAGGGAAAGGTACTGTTCGAAAGGCTGTGACAACAAGAACATCCATTGAAAGTTGTGGGAGAGAAAGTCAATCCGCTCATAGTTATGTTAACAACGGCTATGATGGTACGATAATAAGGGATCGACAACAAACGATTAATGAAGTAGAGGGAGTTATACAGATGAGATCAGATGCTTCATTGATGAATGATAAATCTTATCCTGTTTCCCCTACCGACATAAGCATAGAAAGGAAGCAAAAGAAACGGGAAAAGCAGCAACAGTCAAAGCCTTCAACTGCCATTCCTATATCGCTTATCCCACCTCATGTTTTGAATCGAAAACCTAGCTCTATACCGAATAAATCACCACCCATCAATGTTAGATTAACATCACCTCTGACGGCTCAGTCTTCCTTCGCAGCGTCAACAGTTTCGTCTGTGGGGTCAAATATCAGAAAGGACACAGCTTCTGCGTTGAGCAACCAACATGAGATCCTCAGAACTGCTGTACAAACAGCACCTCGGATTATGACTGTCTCAGGCGGCATCGAAGTTCCTACTTTGAATGCTAATCAAATGGAAATTTCCAAGCTAATTGCTCGAGAGACAGGTCTTACTCAACTTCAAATAGTAGAAAATGCCGCTTTCGGCATCAGTAGCATGGTTTTGAAAGCTATTGGTGGGCATCGTCGTATTCAGCCAGATAATCCCAATTCAGCACCGGTTGCTGTTATTTTAGTGGGTCCCGGTTTCGTTGGGGAATGTGGCATTGCAGCTGCACGTCATTTGGCGAATCGTGGATGTCAAGTCTTAATTGGTATGACAGAAAATACCTACTGTGGGGCAATACTAGAGCAATATAAAGCTTTGGCTAAATCCTCTGGTGCAAACATTGTTTATTCAGTCGAGGGTTAGTAAGAACGGAAGTTCAAGATGTCTGCAGTTTTCTTTTTAATGTAAATTGTGTTTTTAGCTATATCACTTAACGATTTTGTTTTATTGTAGAACTTCCTGATTCATCTACTATGCCTGTAGATATAATTATTGACGCGTTATTGGGGCCTGATCTGCTTAAAATTACGCTTGCAATCAAACGGCAGATGGAGTGGGCAAATAAAAATAAGGCACCCGTTCTCAGCATAGAATTTCCGAGTGGTATCAACCCTAATGATGGCTCAACATATTCATCCATGGTTGTTCATGAGACATCAACGTCGTCCCCTTGCAGCAAACTGCCAATTTGCAATTACGGATGTAGTAACTATATTAAGCCGAAATGGACCCTATGCCTTGGTGCGCCTCATGCAGGTTGTGTTGGTCGCCATATTACTGGTGAATTGTTCATAGCAGATATAGGTCTACCGTCTCATTCTTTTGAACAAAGTAGACCTGGCTTCCGAATCCCTTGGGGTAGTGATTTTCTACTAGCATTAGAATATATCGAAGAGCAATAATTGCCTCCGCAACTTTAGCGTAGAAATTAAATGCTACTATAGGGTTGTAATATTTTATTAGTGAACTAAGCAAGTAGAGGGGAATTTTCTTTCCCCATTATCTACTGTATCATGAGCAATTCAGGATGATCTGTAAAACAGGACTGATTAAAGAAGTTAAGAGTTTTTGTTGGGATAAAGAACTCGAAGAATAATAACCATCATAATAGTAGCTGAGAAATGAATGCGGACCAGAATTGTGTAGACATCGAGCCATTGATTATTTAATATAGATGATCATAATTGAATCTGTAGCATTCTTGAAGTTATAATGTAAAGCTCGAACCTTGTATATCAAGCAAAAAGCAATGAGACATCCAAGTCCATATGTGCCAGTTGCAACAGATTATTTTTAAACTAATATTTTATACGGTCGAAGTTTTGCTAGGTCAGACAGTCGTTAATTTTCATTGATGATTATCAGTAATAGAGCATGTACTCAAAAAGAAATGTTATATTGGTTCTACATTGGAAGATATATTGTTGCTTATATTTTGTAATGGTGATTGTGTTGTGGTTTTTTTTTTTTTTTTTTTTTTTTTGTTTAAATTCATGTGCGATTTATTTGAACAGAAAGACAGAGGATGAAAATTAGAGATGAAGACAAGTGGTATAAGGGGAGAAAAAAAAAAAAAGGGCGGAAGGGCTAGAAGAGGCACATGAGCGGCAAATTATGAACAGTTCTCATCACAGTGTTTAAGTAATGTCTGGTGGGGACACTTTTTCAACATTCTGTAACGTGATACTTAAAGTTACAGAGGATTGCAGTCTCTGTAATGCATTAGCTGTGGACCAGGCTTCGTTGTTGATAGCTACATACCAATGATATTGCCAAAGGGTTTCCAAAATATTACCAACTAACTCTAAGGTGTAATTCTCAGTGTATGTATCTGTTAGAAGCTTCAACTGTAGGAGAACATGCCAGACATCATCTGGAGATCGTAGAACATCAGAGAGAGATAGATAGACTAAAGCTGCGGACCAAAAAGACCATTTGATATGGCAGCCAACGACAAAGTGAAAGTCATCTTCAATGGGTGCTAGACATAGTGGACATTCGGGTGATGGCCAGCGCTGAGGGCGCTGACTATGCAAAGATAACCTTGAACTTAACGATGCGCGCAGCAACCGCCACCAGCAGGTAAAGACCTTGTGTGACAATCGTAAGGACCAAAAGACTTTCCAAATACGAGGATGGCAAAAACCGGGTGGGCAGATATAAAGTACTTGTGGGATGCCCAGCATAGAGAATGGACCCGATAGTTTCTCTTGAAGATATCGCTGAGACCAATATTGTCGTAATAGTCCCGGAGTCAACTTAGTAAGTAGAATGGACTGGTCGCCAACTTGAATTCCCCAGTGATCGCACCGAGGAACCCATGAAGACGCGTCAAAGGCGACAATTGGTGTTGCTCGCTGATCGGCCCTCTGACATGGCCAAGTCGGCGAAAGTACATCGAAGCGGAAATCACGCGGCATGAACTTTTTGAGCCTAGGACGCCAGTAAAGGGGAGGAGTGTCTTTTCTAAGCAGCTGGAGTAATTTACCTATCTTATTAAGGTTAGGGAGATCTAACCGAAATTAGTTAGTGAACATGTTATATGAATAGGACCAAGAAATTGCATTTGCTACAGTATAGCGCAAAGGTATTTGAGACAGGTCATAAGCGTCCTTGTGATTTATGTCTTATAATAACAATCAAAGTAAAAAATAACGAGACTGCCAAAAGAGGTTGCCCTTTATTCATTCATTGAGGAGTAGGTCTTTTATACTTTAAGTTAGTAAGACATGTGTTCCAGTGATAGTATGTTATTAACCATAAAACCCATGAGTGTATGCAACCCTAGTTTTTTCTAAGTTGTTGTCTCATTATGCTAGACAGGGTTGTCTCAACAGATCATGACAGTCCTCATTGTTCGTATGATTGACTGGTACCAAAGCAAAACGGAGTGGTGTATCTGCGTATCAGCGTCCAGGCCAGCTAGTATGTCCCATTAATACGGATAGCTCCAATAGAAGCCGTGTTAAAATAGATAACGTAGGGAGCCCTTTAAAGAGAGGTAAGAAGGCCCGAGGATGCTGCAGCCATGGCAGAAAGGAATGGTGACCAGTACATATGTATATACAATGGCCGATCAAGGGAGTAACGAAATCACTGTTGCATTTAGGCTGAAGAATACGGTGAACAAAGATAAGCTGTAATGCTAGATGTTGCTGAAGTATATCAATGATGCCCAAGCCGCCAAAACACTTGCGGAGACAGATAGATCGCCAAGAAGGAGCTGGACGGAAGGGGAGAACAAATTTGTGCACGACAGTTCGAATGTTGTTTAACCATGTCTTTGATACTGGTACTACTCGTAACAAATGCCAAATTTTACTGAGGACTTGAGAGTTTACTACCAAGGACAAACCGCGAACGGAAAGGCCTTGATCCGTATTTAGAGCCATGATGATAATATAATTACATGAGAAATCACTCAAAACGTCTAACGAAATATCAAATTAAACTTTGACCCCAGATATGAGCATTGCTCATATCTTGGTCCCGTTTGGTAAGCGGTGTATTCCAACGCATACGTTCGAACTATGGAGCAATTGTATATTAATAAAGATAAAGTAAGAAAAGAATACGGATTAAAGATAATCTTTATGTGAGGTTAGCTACCTCACGTTAGGACCAAGCAGGTTGACGTGTTTGGTGAGCTAACAACTACAAAGATCGAGCACATGAAGCCAGGTAGAAATTACATTCTACCACGATTTATCTGTATTGCATTTAATACTGTTTATGTACAACATATAACAAGATACATTAAGCATCTGTACCTGAAATTAGTGACTAGCGAACGCGTCCACATTGTAATATAATTCCCTTCAGACCTTACACAATAAAAAAACACGTGAGTTCATAGTCATAAACTTATAACCGTTATCAATCTCCAACAATAAGCAAACATTTCAGGTACCTCTACAAGTGTTGAAACAGTCCGTAGGTGTTGAATCCAACATCATATTACTCTTGGATTATTACGTAATACTGAAATAAGAGACTACAGATCCTTATAATGATTGGTTTAACCTTGAGTGATAGCTTTGTCAGAACAATTCTTATCGATCCCGGAAAAATATCTCATGTGTATGTATATCTGAGACAACATCATATGAGTAATTGACTTGATTTAGAAATAAGATAATATAGTATTTGAATCTGTATAAATCAGATAACTTTATTTTGCAGGTCAAACCACAATACATAAATCTAATCTACTTAAGCTATTATCTAACTTGTTGATCCCTTACTTTAACTCTTTACTCTGACAGAATTCATAAGGCTTAAATGGAGACATCGACAGAATGAAGGAATAGCTTATCCTGTCCGTCCCATTATTCATAATGGGTCTGCCGATGTACGGGCCAAAGGAACCTTTAGTCAGATCAGCTCACTTACCTCCGTTTACCGATCCAATCGGTCAAGACACCGCTCTGTCACGATTAACCATACCATAACAGTTGGGTATGTCTTTTCTTTTATCATCAGGTCATCTTATACCTAAGAGTCCCGTAGAAAAAGTTTTTACAATATCCACAAATATAAATAGAAGTACTTTTTTCTTACATGGCTTTTGTCTCTCTATTTGAATTTTGAATTAATAAAAGGAGATAACTTGGTCTTCACAAATTTCCTTTTTGTTTTCTTTTCTATTGTGATTTTACTTTACCGTATACAACAGTCTACAATGAAGTAACATATTTACTGCGAAATCTTCATATTGCGGGACCTAGAAATTGACAAGTTATTCTAGAAGATGTACGTCTTCTATACGTCTTCTGAACCATAAAGGAATAAGAACTACCCCTCGTGGAGTTTACGCATGTACACGGAGCGGGTGGATCTGTAAAAGTATCCATGGCTTGATCTAGTGATCATGCAACTAACCTATTTTGCCTAACTGACTATTATGCAGTACTGTATGCAGGTTATGCGTTATTTCATTTTGCCTTATAATTTTGTTTTATTTTTGTTTTTTCTTAAATTATTCTAATACCGCTTTCACGTATTTAATGCTCTTGACTGCTGCCCCTTTTTGAGAATCTTCATCTTTCTGATACATTTCTTAAATTGGGTTGGCAGTTGGTACATTGTTTAGTACATTTGAGCCACCAAGAAAGATCAACTACAGTATTCCCGACGACATCCGTTTTACATTCAGTCTCTACTTTAATCCCCGTAACACAGGAAAATGGCACGTGCGCGGTGTTTGAGCTGAGTGAAAAATTATTGTAAAGGATCGATTATAGCCTATTATCTTGTATTATTCTTATGTCGAAGGCAGTGAATGGTAGTTAGAACCTATTCGGGTGATGAATCAAATATATCCTGCACGCTCGTACATTAATTCTACTATATATCCAATGTAATATAGTAGCGTATTATAGTAGATAAGTAAACTTGTATATATCCTAAATGACAACCTGTTCCGTCTTATACGAGGTAGTTAATCTCGCGTAAGAATCATCACTTACATATTCTATATTTGTTTCCTGCTCTACTTTTATTATCTCAGCAGTGATGGGTTATGAGGATCCCGTATAACTGTACGAGTTCTCCTCATGTCATATAATGCTGTCAATTAAACACAGCACTTAATTCACGGCACTCGTATATAAGAGTTTATGTAGTTTCTAATTATTTTTTGGTCTGCAACCAATTCATTTTTATTTTTTATAGTGGATTAAAATTTTCGATATTTGTATATCATCAAAGAAAGAAACGGTGACGGTGACGGTGACGGTGACGGTGACGGTGACGCTAAGAGAATTGAACGTTGATGAACAATGACGGCGTCGGTGACGCTAATATGAAGAAACGGGTGACGGTATTGATGACCACAGATTCCTCTTATAATACGTAGCATATTCTATTTATATTAATTATAAAAAAAGCCCAACGCTAATTAACAATATGTCTACCCAACATTGTAAGTTAATAATCGGTTCCTCATTTGCACTCAAAACTGAATTTCTTTAATTATAGCTGACGATGTAGAAAATTTCAAATTACCTTTGAAATGGAAACCTGGTTCAGATCTCATGAACAAAATGTTATTAACTGACCCGAAGATAATAAATCTGATTGTTTGCTCTCTAGTTGGTACTTCATTAACATTTTTTAAGTCTCATTTAAATATGCTCTACTTGTTTAACATATAAACCGGTCTGTAGGCCCAGATGTTCCTGCCAATACTTATTCTGTAGCTCAATCTGAATGGGCTGATTCCAAGGAGGAATACACTTTGTATGTCTCAAAAAATACAAATGATAGGTTTATCCCAATACTTATTGCTATTCAAGACGAAATCGATCAAATGGCAATGTTAAACATTATTGAATACTGTAAGTTGGTCTACGAGAAGGTTAAGCTTTTGCCAACAGTTTTGATTATCTCTATCAAAGACAGTTCTGATTTGATGGGTGAGGAGTTTAGTGTTGATGGTGATTCATTTTTAATGCAATGCGAATCCAAATTTTGGGCACACAAGTGCTTTTTGTTTCTCCCTGATGATCCAGTCAATCTAGATAGAGTTGATACACACACAACTGCATTTTTGACATTGTGTCATTTTATTTCCAGTCGCAACAAATTCTTCAGTTTAACGCTCAATTTAGATACTCAATCGATATGCTTAGCTTGTGAAGCTATAACAAACAAAGAAAAATAAACATACTTTACGGCTATTTTCTTTTTATTTCTTATTATCTTTTTGTTCTTTTCGTCTTCTTATATGATAATACGAAGACTTCAGAGTATCCGATGATTTATACGATTTAAACAAACCCTGCTTTTTGCCTTCATTGAAAATATTCTTCCAATTCTTGTTCTTGCCAGGCTTACTGAAACTTTCAATAAATTGAAAGTCTTCAGCAGTGTACATGTCAGCCGTACTTTCTTCAATATTGTCTTTATCGTTGCTATCTAGATCGCTTTGTAACTGTTCAATGGACAACAGACCTTCTTCAACATAAGTTTTGATTTTTTTGTTCGTACTATCATCTGGACTATCTGCAATGATATGTTCCAAACTCCTTTTGATTTGGTTTATCAGATAAGTCGTACTTGATTTACGAATTACTTCATCACTATCATCGGACAGAAGTCCTTTTACAATAGTTAATAACAACTTTAAAGTTGGATTCGCACAGTGGTGTGAGGGTATTTGTTGTAGGGTATGATGAGTAGTAAAGTAACCTAAAGCTACCATAGGGCCTAATGCTGCTTGGCCACCGTAAGAATAATTTGAGACGGCATCAGCCGTTAGTAGAAAACATTGCTTAGCCCAGAATTTACAGCTCGCTTCGAGCAGAAATCCATCACTACTGGTATTAAACTCATTTTTAAAGCTAGCTTTGGAAAAAGATTTGGTCACAATAACCAGAACGATAGGTAGCACTTTGTAGCGCTTGTACACATTTGACGAATAGCTAATAAGGCGAATCATGAAGTCTTGATCGACATAATATTGCGATTCAATCAAAATTGGTGGTAACGCCTCTGCTTTTTCAATTTTCGACGCGTAAAGTACGTCCGATCTAGTACCATCTGCCCACTCCGATTGAGCTACAGAATAAGTATTGGCAGGAACATCTGGGCCTACAGACCGGTTTATGTTAAACAAGTAGAGCATATTTAAATGAGACATTTTCTTAAAAAATGTTAATGAAGTACCAACTAGAGAGCAAACAATCAGATTTATTATCTTCGGGTCAGTTAATACCATTTTGTTCATGAGATCTGAACCAGGTTTCCATTTCAAAGGTAATTTGAAATTTTCTACATCGTCAGCTATAAATAAAGAAATTCAGTTTTGAGTGCAAATAAAGAACCAATTATTAACTTACAATGTTGGGTGGACATATTTAATTAGCGTTGGACTTTTTTTATAATTAATATAAACAGAATATGCTACGTATTGTAATAGGAATCATACCGTTTAGCCCTTTTTTAGCGTCATCGTCACCGTTCGTCACCGTTCAATTCTCTTAACGTCACCGTCACCGTCACCGTTTAATTCTCTTAACGTCACCG
The DNA here is from genome assembly GCF_025528875.1 of Mycotypha africana. NCBI lineage: Eukaryota > Fungi > Mucoromycota > Mucoromycetes > Mucorales > Mycotyphaceae > Mycotypha > Mycotypha africana. Next base: position 37,968 of record NW_026515727.1, on the reverse strand, counting down.
TCACCGTCACCGATCGTCACCGTTTAATTCTCTTACCGTCACCGTCACCGTCACCGTCACCGTCACCGATCGTCACCGTTTAATTCTCTTAACGTCACCGTCACCGACCGTCACCGCCACCGTCACCGTCTGTTGTATCCAACAGCATATTACTCTTGGATTATTACATAATACTGAAATAAGAGATTGCGGATCCTTATGAAGGTTAGAATAACCGTGAGTGATAGATTTGTTAGAACAATTCTTTTCTTTAGCGGAAGAATATTTCATCTGTATATCCGAGACAACATTGGATGAGTAATTAACTTCATTTAGAAATAAGATATTATAGTATTTGGATTTGATTAAATCAGATAACTTTATTTAGCACATCAAACCACAATACATAAATCTAATCTACTTAAGCTATTATCTTCTAACTTGTTGACCCTTACTTTAACCCTTTACATTCTGACAGAATTCAATAAGACTGAAACGTAGACGTCGGCAGAATTAAGGAATAGTTTATCCTGTCCGTCACGTTAGTTATAATGAAACTGCTGAAGTACGGGTCAAAGGAACCTTTAGTTAGATCAACCCACTTACTTCCTGTCACCGATCCAATCGGTCAAGGCACCGCTATAGCATGATGAACCGTGCAGTAACAATTGGGTATGTTTTTTCTTTTATCATCAGGTCATCTTGTACCTAAGAGTCTCGATAGAAAAAGTTTTTTACAATATCCACAAATATAAATAGAAGTACTTTTTTCCTACATGGTTTTTGTCTTCATTCTTAATTGAATTCTTTATCAGAATATTCTACCTAATAAAAGAAGATAACTTGGTCTTCACTGATTTCCTTTTGTTTTCTTTTTCTTATACTTTTATCTTATCGTATACAACACCGTCACCGATCGTCACCGTTTAATTCTCTTACCGTCACCGTCACCGTCACCGATCGTCACCGTTTAATTCTCTTAGCGTCTGATTTATCCGTTGCAATAGCAAAAGTATTAAACGAGCTTAAAAGATACCGTTTTATTAAATGAGAAGAGCTGTTATTTTATAATGATTTGCCTTAGATCATAGTGGTTATGTCTCAGTTTTCTTTAAAGAGTGGATTAGTTAAAGCATTGATGTGGATACATCAGCATCACATTCACCGTCACCGTCACCGTCACCGTCACCGTCACCGTCCCCCTCACCGTTCGTCACCGATCGTCATCGTTTAATTCTCTTAGCCCGTCACCGTCCCCGTCACCGATCGTCACCGTTTAATCCTCTTAGCCCGTCACCGTCCCCGTCACCGTTCGTCACCGTTCGTCACCGATCGTCACCGTTTAATCCTCTTAGCCCGTCACCGTCCCCGTCACCGTTCGTCACCGTTCGTCACCGATCGTCACCGTTTAATCCTCTTAGCCCGTCACCGTCCCCGTCACCGTTCGTCACCGTTCGTCACCGATCGTCACCGTTTAATCCTCTTAGCCCGTCACCGTCCCCGTCACCGTTCGTCACCGATCGTCATCGTTTAATTCTCTTAGCCCGTCACCGTCACCTCTTAGCGTCACCGTACCCGTCACCGTTTAATCCTCTTAGCCCGTCACCGTCCCCGTCACCGTTCGTCACCGTTCGTCACCGATCGTCATCGTTTAATTCTCTTAGCCCGTCACCGTCACCGTCACCGTCACCGTTTATTTCCTCTTAGCGTCACCGTCACCGTCACCATCACCGTTTAATTCTCTTAGCGTCACCGATCGTCACCTAATACGGTTGCACATTGCATATCCTGAAAGATATCGTTGACGAGTGGAAGTGGTTATTTATCCTCCTCAATGAGAATTTTGTTGAGTTCTCGAGGATGAAGGCATACACGATGAGTAGTGAGGTTGCCTTGAGCATCTTTTTTCTAGCTGATAGTCAAAAGGTTTGTCGTATTTGAGGCACGATGTAAGGAATAGTGATCTACTGGTTGAAAGAAGGATCACTCAAGATTGTGATATTTGTGGTTGTTTTATGCTTAGTGAACGCGACTTATAATTTGATATAAACTGTAAGGTGAAATGAGTCTCCTTTAGTCCTTTTATTATACACTGAAAATCAGAGAGGGAAGCGTTCATAGCGAATTGGATGTTTGTATTGACAACAAAAGAAGGAAAAAAAAGAGAAAAAAAAAGGAGTTAAATACTTGTACCTGAAATTCTCAACCAGTAATAATGCAGCATAACATATGCGAATCTTTTAAAATACAAGATGACGTGTATAAGTGTTATTATGTTTCTATGATCATAATAACGAGTCAAATGCTTGAAAGTGTGTCTAATTCGTCTTTATATATTATAGGAGGTATGGAAATACCACATTGCCCCCTACCAGAATTAGAGCACCTTTGAAAGTTTTGTTAATAGATTTAGCGCGATAGCACTGGTGAGTAAGAAACGAGTAAAAAAAAATGAGAGCCAATGTATTGTAACAAAGGTTGAAAGTCCAAGCAGAAGCTTTTTTAGACTTGGTAGATGAACAAGGCATGTTTCTGCGACGTTTAGTTGAGGTGGACTGTTCTTTGACAGGATGATCTCTTTTGCGATGAATAGATGTGGAAAGGTTTTTTAGCGGGAGAGGTGGATTCGGTGGTGAGCTGATCAAAGTCCTGAATGAATTTTGTCATTGTACCAGGAGGAGCTTTACGAAGAGCTTTACTAGAAGTTGGTGAATTCTTTGATTCATACTTCTTGGCTTCCGTTGCATTGCCTAACTGTTTCCAATATCGACGGAGAGTTTCTGTGGCATTTATATCAGCAACGGGGACCCAGCTATCGAATTCTGGACTGTAGTTCTTCCATCGTACCAAGTATTCTCTGTTACGGTGGTTACCACGATGATCTAAGATGTCCTCTATTTCATAGTGTTTTATTTCTTGACCTTCATCATCCAACTCAATGACTTCTTCTCGAGAGATCAATTTGAGTTCTTGTGAAGTATAATTACGCTTGGTAATTTCACCTGTATCTGACCGAAGGACGTATGAGTTACCTTGGTTCTTTCTGACTATAGTAAAAGGTCCTTCATATGCAGGAGCTAATTGAACTTCTTTTTGAACACGAATCATAACATGATCACCAGGTTTGTATTCAACAAGGCGATGCTTTTTATTAAATTTAGATTCCTCGGCAGCTATTTTTGCCTTTGTTTTAGCAGCTATAGCAGGGAAGACGATATCATGCATGTAATCGATACGTTTCATCAATTCTTCATGTGACATATGCTTTCTATTTTCAGCATTAGCGATTCGTTCGTGTTCAGCACGAAAACCGTATGGCTCGATCATTTTACGTGCAAACATTAATGAAAAGGGAGTTGTATTCAACTTTTTTGAAATTTGATTATTCAAGCTCATTTGGACTGCATTGAGATGCAAGCTCCGGTCATCTCCAACACCATGAGTATTTTTGGCAAGAGCGAGTTTGACGCTTTGTACAAATCTTTCACCCAAACCGTTTGCACTAGCATGGAGAGGAGTAATTAATCTATGATCGTATCCTAAGGCATCAGCTAAGTCTGTGTGAAGGGAATTAGGGAATTCTCCACCATTATCGCTTTGCAACACGGGAGGAATACCCACTGGCGCAAATACATCTACTAATACACGCAGAACTGTGTCAGCATGCTTATTTTCTAGAGGACGCAATATGCAGAAACGAGTGCATACATTGACTATCACCAAAAAATAGTTATCATGGCGATTGGCAGAGGTCTTTATAGGTCCACCTAGATCAATGGTTACATGTTCACCTGGGTAATAACAGTATATCTTACGAGCAGGATGATATCCTCGTTTTTCTATATTGTGGCGTTGACTGTCTGCACATTGACGTACAGCTGTTATACAATCATGAATGAGATTGGGCCAATGGATTCCTTCATTATGAAGTCGTTTAACCATTTGTTCGGCACCAAAATGTCCCGTTGTATGGTGAGCTTCTTCTAAGAGAGTTTTACGCTCTTTTTCATCGGGTATGACATAATCAGTATAGAGAGCTTGGCCGCTTTGTATATAGAAAAGCTTAGCGTCATCAATATTGATTTTTTCGCTTTTAGTGTCAACAAGCTGGTTATATTTTTTGAGCCATAGTAATTTCTTTTTCTTGTTGATCTCATCAGATATAGCGTGATTTTTCCTAGGGGAAATGATTCTCTTGTTTTTGGAACTCTGATCTTCTTCCGCATTTTCAGCTTCAAATAACCTAGAAAATTTGTCTGGAAGTTGATTATTGATGCCCGAGATATGTATAACGGAGAAATCATAATCAAGCAAAATGTCTAACCATTTTATCAACATTGAATTCGCATTCTTCTGTGAGTGCAAATAACAATAGAGCTTTATGATCTGAGTACAATATGAAATGAACATTCCAAACAAATTTGTGAAATTGCTTCAAGGCATATATGACGGCAAGAAGTTCACGCATGGTTGTACTGTAGTTTCGTTCGCTTTTAGTTAGTTTACGCGAAAAGAAACCTATATATTCTACTACAGTATCTATTTCGCCATCGGCATTTGTTGTTTTATACTCTTGGAATAAACAACAGCCAATAGTAAAATTTGAAGCATCAGTGGCGATACAGAAGGGATGATTCAAGTTGGGCAGAGCTAAGGTTTGACTTGAAGCCAAAATTTCCTTAATTCGCTGAAAGTCTCTTTCATGAATTTCATTCCAATGAAAGTTCTCTTTTTGGGATTTATTTTCCAAGAACTGCAAGGAACGAAGAGTATCTAGCTCTTTCATGAGCTCGGCAACTTTAGGTAAGTGCTTTCTAAAGTAATTCACAAAACCCAAGAAACCAGCCACTTGTTTAGCATTTTGTGGGCGAGGCCAATCATGTATATTTGTAATTTTGCGTTGATCTATAGATTGCCCATGTTCTGAGATGGAAAATCCAAGAAGATATACTTCAGCTTCTGCGAAATGCGATTTTTCGAAATTAATCTTTAGATTAGCTTTTGTCAAAATCTTTAACACTTCTTTAACATGTCTGAAATGTAATTCCATAGAAGCAGAGAAGATACAAATATTGTCGACAAAGCAGCGCACATACGGCATATCTTTAAACAAAGTCAACATTACTCTTGAGAAAAGTTGACTGATCGTCGATATTCCAAATGGAGAGCCAACATGCATATATTTCAAAACGTTGGGAGCAGTAAAGCTTGTCTTCTTACGATCAGTAACATTAACGGGAAATTGCGAAAATCCCTTCTAAGATCTATGGTTGAGAAAACCTTACCACCAGCGATGGTCATGAAAATGTCATCTATCAAAGGTAATGTTTCATTGATAGTTGGAAGGGCTTTGTTTAAGAGACGAGTATCTAACACAACTCTAATCTTGTCGGTTTTGTTACCGTCCAAATCCTTTTTCTGGACTACCGTTATAGGTAAATTCCATTCCGAGGGTTCAGCTTCAGTAATAATACCCGTTTTTAACCAGTCATCTAAATATCCATTACTTTGGATGTCTGTGCATACGCAATAGGATATTGTTTGACATTTGCGTAATAACCTTCGGGTGTAGGAAGATATAAAACGCTTTCAGGTAGGTTGCAGAGAGTGTTATCATCTAAATTTTTGTTTGCTTGTATATAAGGCTCTAGTCCTTTGAAGAATGCATACTGTTCTCTTTCAGATCCGTAAGGAGTCTTGTTGGGTTCATATGCTTTATCCTCGATTGAGTCATCAACCTTGGAAGTGTTTTTAAATCTATATGCAACATTCACAAGATGATCTTCAACTTTGGCAATAAGTCTACACCTACGATCACTTTTTGTTCATGGGCTAGCAATTCATTATCAATAACGTCGAATTTATGAGGGATACTTCTGTTGACGCCATCATATTCAACAGATAAGAAATGAACAGTTTGTTCACGTTGGAGTTGCTTACCATTTGCCAAAATTAGTTTACCTTCTACCTTATGGAATGCAATGTTGTTTTGTTTAGCAAAATCTTTACTTATGACAGATACTTCAGCGCCTGTATCGATTAGACAATAGCAATTAATCTCGTTAATTGTGATGTAGGAAACAGGGGCATAACCAACATTATCAGTTGCAAATGGATTGTTAGTTTCACCAACTGCACCATTACGCTTACTAGATAAAACAAGTTTGTCATTACGCGAGAGGGATATAGAACAAAGTTGTTTATCATCAGATCGTTGGTCATTGATCAAGTAGTTGTCATATTCTAATAAAGCTTTATTATATTCATCATCAGATGAGTCATCTTCAACTATATTTCCATCATTAGTAGCAGAAAAATCTTGTTCTTCATATTTACTAAGATGAAAAAGTTTGGATTTAGCATCAGAAAAATGAACATCATTATCAGCAGTATCAGGTGTGATTTTAACTGCAGCAACAATTGGCTTTATTACCTTCTTGGCCTCCAAAATCCTCTTTCTTTCAGAACAGGCCTTGCCATGCTCGACAGAATATTTGACCACGCGGCAGAAGGTGCAAAAACCATTGTCTCTAAGGAACTGGATTTCGTCCTTATCCAAAGAACCGGTTTTGTTTCTAATATCCTTCAATTTTTTGTAATTGAAGTTATTGTTGTTGCTGTTGTTGCCCTTGTAAGGCTTTTTGTTTTGTTGGTTGGATGATCTATTGTCATCCAATTTTCTCTTTTTGTTAGAAGAGTCTTTTTGGCCATCTTTCTTGACAATTTCAGCATGACTCTTTTCCAAAGAAAACATAGCTTTACAAAGAATGCTATGCAATTCACTGAAATTGCTAGGAACGTAGTCCTCGTCAGAAATATCTGCGTAATGGCTTAACAAAGTCGAACCAGCAGGAAGAGAAAGCTTGTAATGGTCTTTAAGTGTACCTAAAACCCTTAGTTTGAATTCCTCATGATGCAAAGAATTAATAAAGAGGGTAGATAAAAGGAAATTATCTTCCACTTTAACCTTAGCGGCGACAACATGATGCTGAAATCTATCTAAATATTCGGCAACAGATTGTTTGGACCCTTCCTTGAGGTTTAGCAACATGCTATTGCATTGAGAAGTATTATACTTCGAAGCAATATCGAATCGGTTTTTTAGCAATTCTTTAACCTCTTTCCAAGACAATTTTTTGTTTCGAATGTTACTGGTATAGAATTCGCGCCCGATCTTAGTCTTCTCGAGACAGGATTCAAGGTTGTAGCGCCAGTGTTTGTTCACATTGACTTTGTTATCTTTGTAAATACGTTCAAATTTCAAAATGAACGTTTCCAACGAATAGTTATCATTGATGGCATTGATTGAGTTGGGATTAAGTTCATTGTCGAAATCCTTATAATTCGAAGGCTTAACTTCAAAGACTGGAAGATCTTTAGGCTTAATTGCGCGTCCATCCTGTTTACCAGAAGGACTACTAAAGGAATTTGCTTCCTCCCTATAACACTTAAGATGTTCATGAGCTTCAACAAACTTCCTATTACTTTTTCTCCAAAACATCGAGTTGGAAAGCGAATTGCTTTACTTCATCCTCGGTGCTCTGTGGAAGCTCCATCAAAAGGTTGGCCTTATTGTCGAGAGCTCTCAGTTCAAACTCGTACTTGGCTATATCGCCTTGTACTTGAGCTATCTTCTGAGATTGCTCTTCTTCAGCTGCGGAAGTAACGGAAATGGAATCGTCATCGATATCCATCTCTGTTGTATATGGTAGAAATAGATTACAATAGAAAGAAAACAAAAGGAAATCTGTGAAGACCAAGTTCTTCTTTTATTAAGTAGAATATTCAGATAAAGAATGAAGACAAAAACCATGTAGGAAAAAAGTACTTCTATTTATATTTGTGGATATTGTAAAAAACTTTTTCTATCGGGACCCTTAGGTACAAGATGACCTGATGATAAAAGAAAAGACATACCCAATTGCTACAGCACGGTTAATCATGCTAGAGCGGTGCCTTGACCGATTGGATAGGTATAAGAAGGTAAGTGATGAGCTGATCTGGCTAACGGTTCCTTTAACCGATACCTCGGCAGATTCATTATGACTAATGGGACGGATAGAATAAATCATCTTTAATTCTGCCGATATCTCCATTTCAGTCTTATTGAATTCTGTCAGAATGTAAAGAGTTAAAGTAAGGGATCAACAAGTTAGATAATACACCGATTGCCTAAAATTCACGCAAAATTGTGTGTTACCTCGCAAAGTTGCGTGAACGTAACGCTAAACCTCGCAAGTCCAAAATGAGTTGCGTGGTACGAGGATTCACGCAAGTTTGTGAGAAAACTCGCAAAAAATAGTATGGCGTGGAAACATGCACTTTTGCAAGAAATGTTGCAGTTTATAACAGTGCGTGATAAAACGCATCTTGCGTGAAAACGTGCAAATTGATTCTTTTGCGTGAAAGCATGCAATTTTATTATTTTGCGTTCTACCATTCATATACGCTTCGTAGCAGGAATTATGGCTCATTTTAATTGCGCAGTAAATTATATTTATTATATATCCTTTTATTTTTGTATAATATATTCATAAAACTACTCAAACTATATATCTATTTACTGTATCTAAACACTATAGCCCTCTATTTATTATCAATTTATTGAATTGTATACGTACCTTTGGTTTTGACTTGCAGATTTAACTTTGTTTGCTTGATCAATGTGCTTATAAGAGTTTCATAATTGTAAAAAGTGAGATCACTAAACATATACAAGACAGTGTTAGTTTCCATAATAATAATAATAAAAAATAGGACAAAAGAAAAAGTTAATTACTTACATTGTTTCTGTAATGTTTCTTCATGTCTTTTTAATGGCAAATGTGCCGAAGAAAAAAGTGAAAAAGGCAACAAGCGAAGGTGTATCCTAAATATATAATTTAAAAGCACAATAATTAAATTTATCGACCATCATAAAGGCATTGTATATTTAAAAAAGGTACCTAAAGACGGACCAAGGGACATCTGTTGCAATTGTGCATTTTGGTTTTGTCAGTTAATAGTAATCAGGGTATGAGCAAGAGTCTAATTGTTAATCACAAGTAAAATGGGAATAAACTTGGACAATCGGTTGTTTGCTGTATAAAGAAAAGGAATATAAACATGGAAAACTATTAGAAATTGAAATTGAAAGTATTTTTGAGATAAATGAAAGATTGCATACTTTTGATTGTTTGCCCAAGAGCAAAAAATGTTTCAAACAATCCAAAAATAAAGGTGGTCTATCATGAAGCATGCGCAAAAATTGCTTTGCAAGAAGTCAACGCCGCTCAGACAAATAGACGACAGTAAATAGTTTGATTCGATTTGCAAAGTGGGGATCTGAAACATACAATCCAACGAATCACTATAGAAAACAAAAAAAAAAAGGGTAAATCGACACAACAAAAAGCAGGCGAGTTCAGTTGAGGTATGATATAGATTGTACTTTTTAAAAGGAGAGAAAGAAAAGAACTTGCTTTACTAGTAAATGATATACTTGTCAAGGGTGATTCCAAAGTCGATTAGAAGTAATGGCTAAAAAAAAAGAGTGGAAGAGACAAAAAAAAAAACGAATTCTGCTGCGAGATATAGAGCCCCTTGTCAAAAGCACATTCTGTTACACTGATCACTTCACAGCCTTTATTTTGAAAGTAAGCTTAAATGGTTACTTGGCTTTTTTGGTATTTTTCATGTCAAGTTTATTAGACACTCAACAGATTAAGATTTGGGATCATCTTTCACTGATCGATTTTGTATAAAAAACAGCGAGACACTGAACAAAAGACTGCATCAACAAGGCATTGTTACTAGTTACATATACTTTATTTTCCAAGAAAAAGAAAGAGACACTACGTAGACATATATATATATATATATATATTTATTTATTTTCTTGTTCTACGTCTTTTCCTTCCTGCGTTATTCGTATCAGGCTCGGCTGCTTGCGATTGAACTTCAGGAACAGGAGAACTGATCAGAGCACTATTATACAAAAGACAATATTTCAGCATAAGTCTGATACACCATCTTCACTTCTTTCAACTAAGAGTCTTACCTTTCGAAGGTACTACAGTCTAATTCTTCCTGACCGTCGTTAATCGTAGCAGAGTCATTGCCTTCATCTACGTTTGCTGACGAAAGAAAACTGTCAAAACCAAAAGAAGCAGAGTCACCGTCAGTCGTACTTCTTGAGGATTCTTCAGTCTATTGTTATAAAATTAAATATATATATATATATTAGAAGACATATACATACACCCATTATTACATACGCATATAAAGTATGTACCTCTTCAATAACTATGACAGCAGGTGACGAACTAGTACTTTTTTTTTTGTTTTTTTGTTTTATTCCTATTTTTGTTTCGGATGGCAACACTGAGTAGGTCAAAGGTTGCCCAAGAATTGGCACACCTGTCGAGTGGGAGAACCCGTGCAGTACTGATATTTTCAATGCAAGCTCAAATCTTGCCGCAAAGTCTTTTTGTTTTGACAAACTGAGATGGCTCCATCGCAACGTCGGATCGTGGTTTATGAACTGCTGACAGAACTGTTGGGCCATGTAGTACGTTGCGTGGTAACGATGCTCAGCTTCCATCACCAGTGCTTCTTCTGATTTGTCACAATACCCAGTGCTCACCGAAAGGTATTCTTGGCACATACGTAACAGGTATGCCTTTGTAGACATATTGCCTTCTGGCCTTTCGAAAATCCTTGTACTGTTTGCCGTTTCCATCAGATGATCGTTAACAACTTCAGCACTGATCGGTTCCATTAATCGCTCAGCATCTTCGGGACTAAGCACTATAATATTAAAGTGTTTTCCATAAGTACATCCGCTACATATGTATGTCTATGTATATCCTATATAATTTTCTTTACAATCATCTGGCTTGAGTCGTAAACGTTTGTCTACTCTTGTAGAACTCAAATTGTGTACGGGACAAAATTTGCAACGGCAAACAGCATCCTGATTGGTGTTGACTACGATGGCCAGCACAGCATTGCGAACATCTACTGGCAAGGCATCAAGGTTGAGGGTGTTGTTGTTGTTATTGAAAGACATTGTAGTGATGCGAAAAAAAAAGGTGAAGATTGAATAAATTATAGTTGCGATCTTTCGACAAGCCTACTTAAAAAAAAAAAAGTTAAACGAATTGTATCCATTCTCTAAGAGAACCAAAAAACCATACATATTACCTTAATCCAATTATAGTAGTTTCGCAGTACAAGTATAATGTGGCGAAGTAACTTGGTGTCCATAAAGCATCTCGAAGGAAGAATGTACTGGTCTTCCTGAATGAGCATGCTTGGTTTGAAAATGATATGATGATCTTTGCGCAGCAGCATAGCCCTTCCGTTTGCACAAACTGATAGCTAAAAGATGCAGACATATATTCTCTCATAAACAATTGCTGTAAGTTCGTTTACTGATTCACTTTCGTTTAACTTGTGTATGCTGTATGCGTTAATACAAAAGGATTGTGTATAAAGAGACTAGAAGGAAAAAAAAAAAAAAACCAAAATTTGATTTCTAAGCTGATGAATGAACCAGTAATAATTGCTTCTTTCGGTCCCTTTTGGGGATCGTACAAAAAAAAAAAAAAAAAGAACCATACATGTCAATATATATGATACTGTGCAAACCCAAAGCCAACTGCTCAATAAATCTGTCTTCTACTATCAAGAAAGTATTGTTTCTGTATGTCTGTCAACGTTGCTGGTTGAGTAGTGTATTAAAAATGAGAGATTCTAAATTGTAAATGCAGTGACAAAAGTAGATGGAAATTACAAACCGTATACTGTCATTATACCGCAGCTCTTTTGCCTTCAAGAGAGTGTATCAATAAAGTACCAATTAAACGTAGCGCTTAGTAATGAGTAGTTTTCAAAGTAATATAAAAAGAATGGAAACAACACGTTTACTTGCCTTCTGTATCTAACTTTGTGTTTCTTTCCCTGCTGTTTTCCCTTTATCACTACATCCATCTTACAATTATCGCCATGGCTATTCAAAACAACAATCGTGTCAACAAAAACTCATCAAGAACCAGTTCACGAAAGTTTACAGCTGCTTTCAGAAGGGATATGCTTCTTGCTGTTAATGGAGAACGACCAGTAACAAGAGCATATCCTGAATTGCCTGAAGATACTGATGAGTTTATGGATGATTCCTATGCTCCCGAATATGATGATGATGAGGTGTTCGACGAAGAAGCCTATGTGGAATTGTTGAGTACTCTCGATGCACAAGAAAGAGGTAGCATTAAAGTGAATGTGTAGGTGCCAAACGATGACTGATCTGTGAACTTTTTTTTTTCATTTGTAGACGAAGACACACCCATAGCACTTCCTTCTGTTGACAAGGAAAGCACCTTCATTGATCGTCATATACAAGTTCCCAAAGATCCATTTACAATGACAGAGGTCCATAGTTTGCAGATGTTTGAGTTGGGCAAAAGACGTGGCTTCAGTGTCCAAGATAGTTGTGAAATAAACGCCATTGTTAATGAGCATGTCTCCAAAATTCTAGCAAGTCGAAACAGTATGTATATTAAGCAATCAGTTAACTCATGTCCTAAACCAACTCAAAATATAATTCTTCTTGTCTGCAATAGTCACTACTCACTCTATCCGATATGATCTCTTGTCTCCTCGAGCATGTTTATCGATGCTAAAGAAAAGGCTTCCTACAAACTTTGCAGTACAGCACGAAATATGCAGCTCTGGTTGTTATCTGTTCGACCCCATTCAAGACGCCAAGCTGACCATGTGTCCCATGTGCAGTACAGTAAGAACCAAACAGAAGTTTGTCAAAATTGTATCTTTGAAAGACAAAATTGCCCAGCAGCTCTGTTCTGACGATTTCAGAAGTGAGATTGAGTACCGCGCTGACAATTTTGGTGATTTAATGGACGACGATGACGACGACAAAATATATACTGACATCTTCTCTGGTGAAGTATATAAAAACCTTCAACAACAAGGTTTGTTTCAAAATGTACACGATATTGCTTTGGCGTTAAGCATCGATGGTTTCTCTTCCAGAGCCAGTCGAACGTCTATGGTTATTGTAGATGCAGTCATCTTGAACCTTCCTCCATCGATCAGGTAAACATCGTGCACAGTTCAGATAATGTACAAAACCAATCCTCTCAAAAAACTTTTTTTTTTCTCTATATTAGACTTGCTGATGACAACCGAATCCACCTTGCCGTTTTCTCTGGCAATAATAAAAAAAATTTGGAAAGTTACTTGCATCCTATAATTAAGGAATTGAAAGAACTTTCAGAAAAGCCTTTACGTGTATTCAGGAATGGTCAAGAACTTACGTCTTGCCATGTATATCCGCTTGTTTGGACTGGTGATCTTGTTGAAGTAAACAAACTGATGTCCTTTTCTGGTAAGCATAATATATTGACTCGGTAAACAGTAGTATATTATAATACTGAACATGTTCTATTCATTTTGATAGGTTTTATGAGCACTTACGGATGTAAGCATTGTAAAAGTAAGTTTCTTCTTTTATGTGTTTACAAATTAAATGTACCTTTTGTTCTTACCATCTCTCTCAAATAGCCAAAGGGGAACATCCTATGGATAAAGACACCAACGACAACAAGGGTATATACTTCCCTTATAGAGGCCAACCTCCACGTACAAAGGAAAACCTTTTGTTAGAAGAATTTGATGTAAGTAGCTCTTCTATAATCAAAAATGTATAAACCACTTTGTTAATGAGATTCTTACGTTTATGTAGACCTCACATAATCAATGCAACTGGGGCATCAAAAAAAGAAACATGTTTGGTGACCTTCCGTCATTCTCAGGCACTCCGTTCCACGGCCTTGACGAGATGCACTTGTTTACGAATGTTGCCAAACTGTTTTTTGATATAATATCTCCCGTATACAACCAGCGTTTCAAGTATAAAGGCAATGAAGCAGCATACCCGTTTTTGTTTGATCATGTCAAATATGGCCCCTTGATCAAGCAATCCGTGGATATATCCCGCCGTTCGATCCCTAATGATTTCAACAGCACCTTCAACGGCGTCGATCCTTCAAAAGCCTTGCGTGGTCAATACAGGTCAGTCGATTGGCTTGATTGGCTTCGTTACGTTGTTCCTACCTTGATTACTCCATTGTTTTACGACAAGCAAGCATCTACGGCTATGAATTCCATTGTTTATGCGATCACTTTGGCAATGCAATGGAATATCAAAGAAAGTCAAATAAAAGAAATAGAAAAGTAAGTTATTGAATGAAGCATTATCGATGGAGCATTATCAGAGTTTCAAAGGTAAATGTTGTAACGATAAGATCAAAGTATAAGAAAAAGAAAACAAAAGGAAATCAGTGAAGACCAAGTTATCTTCTTTTATTAGGTAGAATATTCTGATAAAGAATTCAATTAAGAATGAAGACAAAAACCATGTAGGAAAAAAGTACTCAGTGACTCACAAAACTGCGACAATGTTTTCAAATTTTCGCATAAATAATCTTTGTGTTGACCGTACAGTATATAGACCCTCCTAAACCTACTAAAAAAATTACACCATTGCAAAGCTATGGTTTTCAGCTTTCAAATACTATAAGATGTGCTAAGTTTTAGTCAGATACACTGATGAGATAAGTGGGATTAAAGTAGGGCATACAGATTCGGAGCAACAATTTATTTGATGTGACAACAAATAACAGAGAACATCCATCGATTTACCATTTCGTCCACCCACCTTTTGCCTTTATAACAGCTTGAATTCGCGCTGGCATACTTTCTATATGTTTCAAGCATAGTTCTGGCGTAACTTTATTATACCAGACCTCCGCAACTCGTTCCCACAACTCATTTAGGTTCGACGGTGCTGTATCGTACGCTGCTAGTTTGCACTTCAAGTAGAACCACAGATTCTCAATTGGATTAAGGTCCGGAGAATATGAAGGCCAGTCTAAGACGTTCACCTTGTTCTTTTGGAACCATTTTTTCGTCAGTTTGGCAGTATGCTTCGGATCATTGTCCTGCTGAAAGACAATATCATCCTTTTTAAGCCCATAATCTTTAAGGGTCTCCATAAAGTCACCCTTCAGTATTTCGCAATACAATTTGGCGTCCATCCCGCCCTCGATCTTGGCTATGAACCCAGGTCCATATTGAGTGAAACAGGACCACAACATCAAACTTCCCCCACCACCTTTGTAAGCGAAGTTGACATTGTGCTCCTGAAGAGGTTCACCCTTTTTAACCCAAGTCCACATCTTTCCGTCCGAACCTAAACGGTTTATTTTAGTTTCGTCACTAAAAACAACTCGTTTCCAATCCTCAACCGTCCAGTTTCTGTGAGCTTTGGCCCATTTCAAACGATTCTTTCGTCGATCATTAGTCAGTGGCAGAGCTGACTTCTTAATCTTTGAATCAAAGTCTGCAGATTTCAGGAATCTGCGTATCGTCTGAGGAGAAATATCATACCCTTGAGCACGTAGGCTCCGGGCAGCCTCTACAGCTGTCATAAAATGCCCAGTGTAAAAAGATCTTACAATTTTTCTACCGAGCAATTTGCTGATTTTAGATGGTCTACCACCTTTGTTGTCAGATGCCGATTGATGATCTTTAGCAATGCGGTCGACTGTTCTGGTTGAAACTCCAAAAGCTTTGGCAATACTTCTGTTTGACTCAGTACCATTAAGTCTAGATAGAATATCCATCTTTTTATCATAAGGAATTGGTCTCATCGCTAGAGTTAAAGGTGATTAGTTGTAAATGTGGAGTAATGACTAATGAGTTAGGTGCAAATGTCTAAATTGTACGAAACAAAAACGGAAAAAAGCATTAAAAGCATTTAAATGAATGGTACTAATAGTAATTGACTCCATTAGAACTCAGAAATCCCTTCGCTTTTCTGTAGGCAAGTGATCTTTTGACATCTCTCATTTTATGCGTGATGTCCAAAAATTCGCCCATCGGTCAATTTTCCTAATTGATGGGTGATCGGTTCATGCAAATGCCACAAACTAGATATGAAATAAGAGCTTGAAGGGTCCTTATTCTATTACTCGTTTTCATTTTGTATCTTTATTAAGGAAAATTGATAGTAAAGTTGCGATTTATGCAAAATTTGAAAACATTGTCGCAGTTTTGTGAGTCACTGTATTTATATTTGTGGATATTGTAAAAAACTTTTTCTATCGAGACTCTTAGGTACAAGATGACCTGATGATAAAAGAAAAGACATACCCAATTGTTACTGCACGGTTCATCATGCTATAGCGGTGCCTTGACCGATTGGACCGGTGACAGGAGGTAAGTGGGTTGATCTGACTAAAGGTTCCTTTGACCCGTACTTCAGCAGTTTCATTATAACTAACGTGACGGACAGGATAAACTATTCCTTAATTCTGCCGACGTCTACGTTTCAGTCTTATTGAATTCTGTCAGAATGTAAAGGGTTAAAGTAAGGGTCAACAAGTTAGAAGATAATAGCTTAAGTAGATTAGATTTATGTATTGTGGTTTGATGTGCTAAATAAAGTTATCTGATTTAATCAACTCCGAATACTATAATATCTTATTTCTAAATGAAGTCAATTACTCATCCAATGTTGTCTCGGACATACAGATGAAATATTCTTCCGCAAAAGAAAAGAATTGTTCTAACAAATCTATCACTCACGGTTATTCTAACCTTCATAAGGATCCGCAATCTCTTATTTCAGTATTATGTAATAATCCAAGAGTAATATGCTGTTGGATACAACAGTAAAGAGTACTTAACTTTTTTTTCTTAAATTCTTGCGATATAGAAATGTGGAGGTATTCTTCAAGTTTTTGGACAGATGCCTCCAACAAAAATGTATCTCTTTGACAATCTTTCGTATCAACCTTCATTTATTGACCCACATTGCCGAAATGATCCGTCAACAAGGTGTTCTCAGGTCGTACTCTTGTCGTGCTGTTGAAAGGTCTATCAATGTTGTGTATGGGTAAAATATAATAGTAAAAGAATAGAAAGACAAAGAGAAAGTCTGTGAAAACTCGTGGTAGGTTTATTAAGAGTCGATTAAGACAAAAGATAAAGATAAGACAAAGACTAGTTTCTTTCTACACTTCAACTTGGGATCATATTTATACTTTTCAGGAACTTGATCTGAGAATGAGATATGCCTTGCGGAGTTCTAGAATTGCTTGCTTGGAAATTTCTAGGAAATCAGAACAGTAACATGAGACATGTTTAATCATCCATGTCATTGATATCAGTTGATACGACTATGTGGAAGAATACAATTGGATATTCATAGGCGGATATAGATATGTTAAGAGAATATGGAAATTGCTGGAATAGACATGATCTTTCTGGATAATGTCTGGGTTGTTGTATACGATAAGATCAAAGTATAAGAAAAAGAAAACAAAAGGAAATCAGTGAAGACCAAGTTATCTTCTTTTATTAGGTAGAATATTCTGATAAAGAACTCCATTAAGAATGAAGACAAAAACCATGTAGGAAAAAAGTACTTCTATTTATATTTGTGGATATTGTAAAAAACTTTTTCTATCGAGACTCTTAGGTACAAGATGCCTTGATGATAAAAGAAAAGACATACCCAATTGTTACTGCACGGTTCATCATGCTATAGCGGTGCCTTGACCGATTGGATCGGTGACAGGAGGTAAGTGGGTTGATCTAACTAAAGGTTCCTTTGACCCGTACTTCAGCAGTTTCATTATAACTAACGTGACGGACAGGATAAACTCTTCCTTAATTCTGCCGACGTCTACGTTTCAGTCTTATTGAATTCTGTCAGAATGTAAAGGGTTAAAGTAAGGATCAACAAGTTAGAAGATAATAGCTTAAATAGATTAGATTTATGTATTGTGGTTTGATGTGCTAAATAAAGTTATCTGATTTAATCAAATCCAAATACTATAATATCTTATTTCTAAATGAAGTCAATTACTCATCCAATGTTGTCTCGGATATACAGATGAAATATTCTTCCGCTAAAGAAAAGAATTGTTCTAACAAACCTATCACTCACGGTTATTCTAACCTTCATAAGGATCCGCAATCTCTTATTTCAGTATTATGTAATAATCCAAGAGTAATATGCTGTTGGATACAACACTATTCTCCCCCAGAATACAATTACTCTGTAATTGTTATTCGGCTCAAAGATAATAAACTATAGGTACAATCATGATGCATAAACCAGCACTGATAAGATAAGATTAAAATCTCAGGCACAAAATCTGTTGATCAACTCAGTGACTGTGTTGCGTCATTTATTTTCTGGTTCTTTTGCGCATTGTCACTTTATTATTCATTTTTCTTTTCAAGGCCCTAGCCTCTCTTGCAGATAAACTGGCAGAGGGCGTAGACTTCTCAATGTCCTTATTACTGTTCTTAGTTTGAGCAGACTGAAACTCATTCTGTAAGTCATGTCTTTCCCAATATTTTTGAATCATATCAGAACTCGAAAAGTCTTCGGCTTTTTGCCAAGTGTTATGGTCATGAGAATAACCTTTCCATTTAACTAGAAATTCACGATTACCTCTAGGACCACGATGTTCCAGAATGTCTTCAACTTCATAGAACTCTTCAAATGCATCTTCTTCGAGATTGACAATCTTTAATTCAGAAGGAACATAGTTGCGTGGAAGAACTTCATTAGTTTCTGGAGTTTTCAGAATATAAGCACCTCCTTGATTACGTCGAACGACTGTGTAAGGTCCATCGTAAAGAGCAGCTAATTTGTTGCTTCTTTGTGGCAACCTGACCATGACATGCGTACCAGAGGGTATATCAACGAGTTTATGTTTGTCATTATAGTACTTGTTGATCTTCTCGTTGATCATTTGAGTTCTTTCCGCAATCGCAGGAAATACTATACTTTCCATTTTTTCGATTTGATCCTCCAATTCTTTCAAAGTGGTCGTACTATTTAAGATGGGGTATCTTTCGCCATTAGTATAGTCATCTGGTAAGTTTACTCTTCTTGCAAACATCAAAGAGAAAGGAGCACTCATTGTTTTATTCTTAATTTGCCTATTTGCGCAGAGTTGGACCATAGGAACAAATAGATCCCAATCTCTTGTATTGCCTCTTATCATTTTACGAAGAGTGTTCATTACAATTTTGCAATAAGCTTCGACATGTCCATTAGACTGTGCATACAAAGGTGTATTATAGTTTCTCTGAATGTGAAGATGTTTACAGATATTGTCCATCAGTGAGTTCTTGAATTCAGTACCGTTATCAGATCTCATCAAACGTGGCAAACCGTAATCAGCGAAAATCTTTACCAAAGTCCTTGCAAGAGTGTCTGAATGTTTGTTAGGCAAAGGTCGAATAATCAAATATTTCGTGCACATACAAACTACGACTAGAATATACATGTGGCCATCAGCACTAGCGGGAAGCGGTCCAACAAGATCCATACTTATTTCATCAAAGGGTCTATAACTCACAATATTCGTGATGGGATGGTAGCCTCTTTGTACAATATTGTGCTTTTGACATTCTTTACAAGCTGCACATACTGCTTTCGCCTCTTCTGTCATAGTGTTCCAATGGAAACCTTGATCATGAAGATCTCTGACCATATATACACTGGCTGCATGTCCGAGGTTGTGTATGTCGATCAGTAATTGTTGTCTCTCTTCTTCAGGAGGACTGATATATTCAACAGGTTTGTTCTTATTTTCGACCAATTTAGTTGCTAGTATATTAATTCTTTTATCTTGACTATATACTTTGCGTTTAGCGACACGTTTCTTATTAACCCATTTCTTAAGTCTAGGGAAGCTTCTATTCTCCCCCAGCTTATGTTCACTCTCAATTTGAGGTGGATATAAGCGGCTTAATAAATCGGCTAAGCGATTGTCAATGCCTGGAACGTGCACAACGTCAAAATCGTAATCAAGTAAAGTTTCCATCCAACCAATCAACATAGGATTCATCACCTTTTGAGTGTGTAAGTAGATTAAACTCTTATGATCAGTGTAAACCGTAAACTTACGACCCCAAAGATATTCTTTGAATTTCTTTAGTGCGGTAACAACAGCGAATAATTCACGCTTGGTGGTACTCCAATTACGTTGGGATGGGGATAGTGTCTGTGAAATAAAACTGACATACAAATCACGACCTGTATCATCTTTTTGAAATAACAAACCTGAAATAGCAAATTGACTAGCATCAGTGGCAACAAAGAAAGGTTTAGAAATGTCTGGATAACGTAACACGACATTCGATTGTAAAATGTCTTTCAGTGCTTGGAAGGATCTATCCTGTTCTGGACCCCACAATTGTTCAACATTAGCAGCATGACTAATGGAACTCAAAGGAGCAGTAACGTCAGCGACTTTAGGGATGTAATCTCTAAAATAGTTGATTAACCCCAAAAATGACTGTACTTGCTTAGCGGTCTTTGGTTTAGCCCAAGTCTGAACATTTGTTCTTTTGCTTGGATCAACTCGAGAACCAGTAGCATCCACAACAAATCCCAATAAACGCACAGAATGTTGCATCCAACTGCACTTATCAGCATTCAGAATAAGATTCGCCTTATTCAACCTTTCAATAACTGCTTTGACATCGATAATGTGTTGCTCAATTGTATCACTGGCAACTACGCAATCATCAACAAAGTTCTGCACACATCTCAGGTCTGAAAATAAAATAGTGAGTACCTTTTGGAATTGTGATGTCAAAAACTTTAAACCAAAGCATGCTTTTACAAACTGATACTGATTGCCATCTAAATGTGTAAAAGTCAACTTATGTCGATCTTCTTCAGTCACCTCGAAACGATGGTATGCATTTGACAAATCAATCGTTGTGAAATATTTCTTGCCTTGCAGATTCTTAAAAATATCCTTAATCAATGGAATAGGATAATTAAATGATGGAGGCAGAATTTTATTCAGCAAACGTACATCAAGACAAACACGATGTCCAGTTATTTCTCCGGTTTTGGATTTCTTCGGTACCAGCAACAATGGACTATTAAAAGTTGTATTTGTTCTACATTTGACAATTGTTCCCGTTTTCAACCACTTTTGCACTTGCTCACTTAAAACAGGTCTCAGCGCAATTGGAATTGGATACTGTCTTCTGTATGCAGTTGCATCAGGAGGAGTAGGAAGACGTACCACAGATTCTGGGATTGGACAAGATGATGTCTCAGGAATGTTAGCATTAGCTTGAAGTGCTTCACTAATAGCATCCATAAATTTCTTTCTCTCAATAGGAGTACCAGCAGGAGAAGAATCAGGAAGGTGTTCAACATCGAATTCATGATTGACATTGTCAAACTGTTTCGCCATTTCTTCTGGATTATTTAACTTACAAGCAACACCATGAAGAGAAATGTTCAACTTAGGTAGAATGTCCACACCCAAAAGCACATCAAAATCAAAATGCTCATTGAATTTCATAACTTCAAAAGAATGTTTGAACTCAATACCATTCGTATAGCCAACTCTCAACAAGTCAGTCTTACCAATACGGGGAACATTATTCTTATCATTTAACATATTGTAAGTACCATTCAATGAATAAACTTTATTTATGGATAAATGTTTTAAACTATTGGTATTAATGAAACTTATATTACTGCCTGTATCAATCTGACCCATCAAGACCTTGCCCTCTATTTTAATAGGAGTCATTAGATTTAATGGATTCTTATGTGCAATATAATTAGAAGTAACATTGGACTTACAATTGTAGGCATCAGTCATAAAAGTGTCCTCCGCAGCAACGGGAACCATTTTAAGCTCTTGCTCCATTTGTTCAATTGACTCAATGGTCAAATCATTATCCACAGTGGGCTCAGTTGTGTCGTCTCCTCCTCTGACCGCCAAAACGGTGGTTGGCTTCCTGCAAACATGACCCGGACCGTACCTTTCACCACACTTACAGTGGGTGAAAAAACTGTTCACGTAATTGCTGATTTCAGACATTTTGAGCTCTGTTGAGACGAAAATAAGCGATATCCAGGTCAAAATGGTATCATTCAAAAGCTTAAACTCTGCTTTACAAGTACCTCTATTATCGAGCAATTTCATTGGCGCTAAGTTTAAATTCGATTGAATTTACTAGGAGACCTCACGTGAACAGTTTTTTCCAAATTACTGTAGAAACCTTGCATCAGACTTTTTGCGGAGACTGAACAGGGTAGAATTAAAATAATTTTAGCGGGGTGTTAAATGAGGGCAGGGGTGCCTGAAAGATTATAAAGGTACCAAAAATTCACAACTTTTTTACACTTTTCTTTCCCATTTTCATTACAACTGATACCTACCTATAATTATGACTCGTACACTCTCTACTGCCGTTCAAATAGAACTTAAGGCATTACTTGCGAAAGAAACATCTATTGCAAGCATCCAGAAGAAACTTGGAATATCAAAAGGGGTGATTTCCAAGTATAGCAATAAGTGGTTCCCTAACAGACAACGTCAAGCAGGTGGTAGACCGGTTATTGTAGCGGAGAAAAGTAAAGCTGTGGTTCGTCGCAAGCTATTAACAGGGTCTATAAATACTGCCCAAGAGGCCCATAAAGCCTTTCTTGATTTGGGTTACGATTTGACTTACAAAACGTCCATAAACGCTCTCAAATCTATGGGTTTTCATTCTGGTATCAAACAAAAGAAGCCTTTCATCAGCGAGAAGAATAGAAAGAAGCGTTTGCGATGGGCCAAAAACCACCAGTATTGGACAGTCGACGATTGGAAGCGTGTTGTGTTCTCAGATGAGACGAAAATCAACGTTTGGGGGTCTGATGGTTGCAAATACTATTGGACTAGACCAGGTGACCCACTTAAACCTCACCATCTTGATATTACTGTCAAGCATGGGGGCGGCCATATCATGGTTTGGGGTTGTATGACCTACTATGGACCTGGTTACGCATGCCAGATATACGATGGGACCATGAAATCCGAGGATTACCAGCATATTCTGGACACAACACTTAGGGATACCATGGAGTACTATGGATTAGACTGGCAAGAATCGTATTTCCAGCACGATAATGACCCCAAACACACATCCAATAGCACTAAAAAGTGGTTTAAGGAGCACAAGGTGAACGTAATCGACGATTGGCCTCCTCAAAGTCCCGACTTGAATCCAATCGAGCACCTCTGGCACCAGTGTAAGGTTCGTTTAAGTATGTATGAGAGAAGGGCAGCTGGGGTCCATCAATTATGGGAAAGATTCGACGCTGAGTGGAACAAGATTACGGAGGAGGAGTGTATAAGGTATATTGAAAGTATGCCAGCTCGTATACAAGCAGTTTTGGAAGCGAATGGTGGCCATACTAGATACTAGTTAACATTGGAAAAAACTGTTCACGTGTTTAGAAATCTTCGACGGAATTTTCCTCTTAATAAAATAGCTTGATTGAAACTCCGAATTGCATTTGTTTTATAGAGATTTTCTTGGGCTATCTGCCAGTATTAGTTTCATCGTCGTAGATGTTGATTAGCGTGAGCTAGAAGGGAATATAGCGCATTTTGCAATTTACGTGAACAGTTTTTTCACCCACTGTATAGCACTTGCCTTCCTTCTTTGCTTGCTCAAATTTCTTCACCTTGTTCTTCTTTTCTTGTTCGTTCTTCAACGAGAAACAAGTGTCGGTGCTATGTGTAGCATTTTGTCCGTGTCGCTTGCAGAAAAACCTGTTACTTGCAGTAGTACCAGAAGAAGAGCTACCATGGCCACCTTTGCTGACCTCTTTCAACTTCATTCTTTTGCTAAGTCTATCCCCTCCTTGATATGGCATGGAAGCTGTATAAGGTTTCGTAGCACCACCTGGCAAGAGAGCAGTGGCAAAGCCATAGGTGGTTTGGTCGTCACCTAATACATCTCTAGCGAGTTCACTAAGCTTCTCAACGGTCCACTTTTCATCCTTATTCGTAGCCATTGACAGACGTAGTACCGTTTGAACGGGAGGAAGCAAGGAAGTTAAAAATCGATCGGCCACGCCTTCATCCGTGCTGGGGATGCCCGCCTCATGCATCATCTGGAGAAATCTCCTGGAATAATCAATAATGTTGTCCTTCGGCGCCATGTTCATAGTGTAGACCTGCTCAACAAAGCGACGTTTTGCAGTTCTTGATCCGTAATACTTCCGGAACTCCACCTTCGCATCGGACCAGCTAGTACACTTCAAAAGCGTCTTGTCTACCCATGCAGCGTCACCGGGGGGAAGGCACAAAGGGATGAGGTCATTCCAGTAGCGTTCAATGTCTCTAATTGAGGAAGATCTAATGATCTGTTCAAAGGTTCGTAAATAATGGTCAACCGACTCGAACACCTCTTCACCGGGATAACGTTTAAATACGTCAGAACTCAATTGGAACTTCGGAAGGTCTCTGCGGTTCAGCGTTAAACCACGTTTCTCACCAACAGGGTCAAAGAGTCTACTTGTGCCACTACCAACAGACGAAATGTCTTCAGAACCCTTCCTCAACAGAGCTGCATTCGCTTCCAAGCTATGAATTGCTCTGCGAGTTTTGTCCATTTTAACCATCGCAGCATCAAACGCTTCCATATCACCGATTGCACGAGCACGAGACAGTTTGCTGATGTCTGAGATATTCTTAAGTAATTTTGTAGACCAAGATAGAACGAGACCGAAAAAGTCAGATAATCTTTATTTCAATTTTGAGAACATGAAGGCTTTATATATTTTTCAGAGAGTTAGCTGAGCTTATAGAGGATGTTAGGAAGATGTAGTTACAACCAATGAGTACTAATGGATCTAATGAGAGATTAGTGAAGGCGTGTTCTAACACTGTTATGGATATGATACCAGTTTGACTTGTGAACAATTGCTTAATCGACAATTCAAGTCTAAGATGACAGCCGTTTATGCTGTGTTTAAATTAATTAATTCTCACTCGTGTTTCGATACTGTAGACAGTGGTCGGGACATGACAATGTCTTCTACCAGCTCCTTGCGAAAGTCTTCAATTGTGTTTACGACAAATGACGTGTCATCCATCACACCAGTACCAGCGCTCAGGGCTGGAGAGTTTCCATCACCGTCGTCGTCCACGATGCACATTGCATCTACACCTTCTTCTTCAATTACTACTTGCGTAGAGTCACCTTCACCTGTAGAAGATCCACCAAGAGCAGCAGCAGAGTTCTTGACTACTTCACCAGCAGCCTTCGAATCAGTGACAATATTCTCGATAGACATCTTGAGTGATTCACTGAAAAAAATGTTGTATACGATAAGATCAAAGTATAAGAAAAAGAAAACAAAAGGAAATCAGTGAAGACCAAGTTATCTTCTTTTATTAGGTAGAATATTCTGATAAAGAACTCCATTAAGAATGAAGACAAAAACCATGTAGGAAAAAAGTACTTCTATTTATATTTGTGGATATTGTAAAAAACTTTTTCTATCGAGACTCTTAGGTACAAGATGCCTTGATGATAAAAGAAAAGACATACCCAATTGTTACTGCACGGTTCATCATGCTATAGCGGTGCCTTGACCGATTGGATCGGTGACAGGAGGTAAGTGGGTTGATCTAACTAAAGGTTCCTTTGACCCGTACTTCAGCAGTTTCATTATAACTAACGTGACGGACAGGATAAACTCTTCCTTAATTCTGCCGACGTCTACGTTTCAGTCTTATTGAATTCTGTCAGAATGTAAAGGGTTAAAGTAAGGATCAACAAGTTAGAAGATAATAGCTTAAGTAGATTAGATTTATGTATTGTGGTTTGGTGTGCTAAATAAAGTTCATCTGATTTAATCAAATCCAAATACTATAATATCTTATTTCTAAATGAAATCAATTACTCATCCAATGTTGTCTCGGATATACAGATGAAATATTCTTCCGCTAAAGAAAAGAATTGTTCTAACAAACCTATCACTCACGGTTATTCTAACCTTCATAAGGATCCGCAATCTCTTATTTCAGTATTATGTAATAATCCAAGAGTAATATGCTGTTGGATACAACATGGGTCTATACCTGATACAAGTGGTGTTGCTGAGCCAGAGATCTTTTATCCGACCTTCAGGTCTCTGCTGCGCCATTCATATCATGAATACCTCAGTCTATTATGTCCATTGGATCTATCTTAATATTATCTGGCTTAGGATAAAAATATGTATGGAACATGCTGTAGCATTGGACTCTATTATTATAATAATATTATCTCATAATGCACAGACAATAAAGAATATCATTTATCCATATGTAATCTCAACAGTGAATGATTAAGTATGTCGTATTTGAGGCACGATGGCAATATTATATGAGTAAATCATCACTCAAAACGTCTAACGAAATGTAAAATAAAACTTGATCTCAGATATGAGTACTGCTCATATCTTCGTTCCCGTTTGGTAAGCGGTGTGTTCGATTGCATACATTTGAACCTTAGATCAAATGTATAACAAATAAAGATAAGATAAGAAAAGAATATGGATTAAGGATAATTCTTATGTGAGATTAGCTACCTCACATAAGACTTGAACAGGTTATCTTTATGAAATATATTTTACTTAGGTTATCTATGGCTATATGACATTCAGGTATATAGCAGGATTGGTATATGTACTCGTAGGATATATTGATTCAACAGCCAAAACATAGTAGGTCACGGTACTGCTCCCTGTTCTGGAAATAAAGTATGGTTGGAGATAAAAAAGGCTCAATCACTCTTTATTAACACAATAACTGTTCACGCAATCAAAAGAACACCACGCACGAATACCTCTTCCTAGCCAACATCTATAATCATTCCCACAGTATCTGAGCTACACAACTGGTGGCCGATAGATATTGGATTATAGATGTAGCTGCATGATCACCCTGGATCTGCCAGGATAGCACATTACAAATCAATCCGCTCTGGGATGGACGAGTAATTATCCACCTAAAGGGAAGACCTATTCTTTTACGGAAACCTCTGATTCAATGAGTATTATTTGACCATAATACATCAGTGTCAGCTATAGATCCCGATACAGTCATTTCGTAGACAGCAAACACAATAAGTCTTTATTAATAGCAGTAATGTTAGTTTTCTTTTCTTTTTCTTTAGTTTGTTTTTGAAAGAGAAATAAAGACGGTGGTTTGATTTCGTTAAGCTTTCGTGTTTATTTTCTCTTGTGTTATTCTTTACCTTTTACTTCATAATTAAAACTAGCGAATACCACAAAGTACCAGAAGAGACTAATGTCATATTAGTATGGGATAGTCACATAGCAAGTATTGCAGGATTTATTTGTCTCTGTCAATATCTATATACGGACTTATGCCTCAATATACAACAATCAAGCAGATGAAGGATAAGATGAACGCAGCAAGATTTGCTGGTGAAAACGCTAGTAACATAGTTGAAATCAGCAATATCATCTCGTTCATAAAAACCATGAAGCTTGTTCATTTTGGAGTAGCAGAAAAGCCCATTGATACAACAACATTTGAAGATCATCCGGATATTGATAGAGTGGAGGATAAAGCTTCACTTTCACAACTCTGGTCAACATTTGGTCGCTTTTCTATTTCGCTCAACATGCCTGACAAGCAAAAACTGATTGATGGCACTTTTACAATCTCAATGATTGGTATCGCTTTATACCATTATATAGCTAGAATAAAGAATATCAGTAAGAGGCAAGTCCACTTTACACCAGATCAACAATCCTACCCAATTCGCTATTCTTCCAGAATCAACCTTCAACATGTTACATATCACTCGCAGCTTCACAAATATAAACAAAAAAATATCACAAAAGACGGATACTATGTAATGTTCAAATATGCACATACTATTTACAGAAATGGGTAAGCTAAACTACAATTTTATTCATTCCTCTCGTTCATACAGTGACTCACAAAAGTGTTACAATGTTTTTAAAAATTCTAATTTTTCGACTTTTTCATGCATTCTTCCCCTTGAGCACATACTTAAGCACTGATTTTTTTTTGCGATATGGAAAGTAGTAGTGTGGTATTCGCTAGTTTTAATTATGAAGTAAAAGGTAAAGAATAACACAAGAGAAAATAAACACGAAAGCTTAACGAAATCAAACCACCGTCTTTATTTCTCTTTCAAAAACAAACTAAAGAAAAAGAAAAGAAAACTAACATTACTGCTATTAATAAAGACTTATTGTGTTTGCTGTCTACGAAATGACTGTATCGGGATCTATAGCTGACACTGATGTATTATGGTCAAATAATACTCAGTGAATCAGAGGTTTCCGTAAAAGAATAGGTCTTCCCTTTAGGTGGATAATTACTCGTCCATCCCAGAGCGGATTGATTTGTAATGTGCTATCCTGGCAGATCCAGGGTGATCATGCAGCTACATCTATAATCCAATATCTATCGGCCACCAGTTGTGTAGCTCAGATACTGTGGGAATGATTATAGATGTTGGCTAGGAAGAGGTATTCGTGCGTGGTGTTCTTTTGATTGCGTGAACAGTTATTGTGTTAATAAAGAGTGATTGAGCCTTTTTTATCTCCAACCATACTTTATTTCCAGAACAGGGAGCAGTACCGTGACCTACTATGTTTTGGTTGTTGAATCAATATATCCTACGAGTACATATACCAATCCTGCTATATACCTGAATGTCATATAGCCATAGATAACCTAAGTAAAATATATTTCATAAAGATAACCTGTTCAAGTCTTATGTGAGGTAGCTAATCTCACATAAGAATTATCCTTAATCCATATTCTTTTCTTATCTTATCTTTATGTGTTACACATTTGATCTAAGGTTCAAATGTATGCAATCGAACACACCGCTTACCAAACGGGAACGAAGATATGAGCAGTACTCATATCTGAGATCAAGTTTTATTTTACATTTCGTTAGACGTTTTGAGTAATTTACTCATATAATATTGCCATCGTGCCTCAAATACGACAAGTAGTTCTAAGCTATTCAGTGATATAGCTTGTGTTAGGATTCATATACATTTGTTTGAGCACATTCGACATTGGCAATCTGTAGAAATTCAGATGGTTGAAATGATGAATGTTTACAGAGCCTTCTTTCCCCAGGATTTTTCGAATTTATTGAGTTTCAGCAATCTATCAGGGGTCAATTTAATGTTGAGTATCATGTTTTGTCAAACTTGTACCTTTTTGCTTTTCGATTAGCTACATTACTTTACCCATTCACAAAAACCGCAACATTAGACAAATCTCAGCATGCGTCCCGTACCTTACGATAAAAAAAATGATATTTTAGCTAGACTGCGTACAGGAGAGTCTCATAGAAGTATCGCCAAAAGTTTAAAGGTATCCAACGTCACTGTTGGTAGAATCGCTAAAGCTAATGACATTGCATGCAACGAAAAGACCGACCGTCCTAGGTTAATCTCGGATCGTCTCGAGAGAATGATCGCAAGATCGTTCTACTTGGGGCAGTTCATAACAGCAGTTGATGCTGCCAGGAACCTGCGGGGTCAAGGAGTAGATATTTCTCCACAGACCATACGTAGGGTCCTGAAAAGATCCGATTTCGATTCAAGGATTAGAAAATCAGCATTGCCATTAACGAATGATCGAAGTGTGATATTCTTAAATATCAGGAGTTATAGTTTAATGAGTTTTATATGTAGAGACTGAGTGAGTCAGCGAGACCGAACAATAGTTCTTGGATGATTTTATTTTGGTTTAGAAATTGAATGGTCTTTTATATGAATGCGAGGTTAAACTGAGCTTATAGTGGAATTAAGAAAGTAGTAGTGACAACCGAGTAATATTGTTCCTGTTAATGAATTGTACAACGCCACTGAGATATATCTAGATTACCAGTAAGGTTGAAGTGTGCCTGATGAAATCTTATTTGCCCCAGTGTGCCTGGAATCTTATTTGTTCCAGTACACTATAACTGGTAAAGGCAGTAAATCTGGATTGTTTCTCAGATTGTTATATGAATTAGAGGTCAGAACGTGACATTACCCCCTTCCAGGTTGGAGCTGTTGTATCCAAGATACAACTATACGTCTTAAACTACAGAACGACTTCAGTACCTGCTTGACAATCTGATACACATCTACTTTGACACCCGCTTGCAGCTAAGATCTTATCATTCTCATGATAGTTTTAGTTCAGTTGTATTAATAGTTGAATACCCGTTAATAACCCCGTTTCTCATATAAAAGTATCATTCTCAACAAACTTGAATAAAGAGTATCTTTGTTGTGTCTGGTCATTTTACTGTCTTATTTTATTTTATTTTTATAAGTCTTTTAAAGTAACTGGATATATCATTTTTTTTTTGACCTTATCGAAACAAGAAACTCTATAATATTCGATATCAAGAATACTATCAATCTGCACTTACCGAAATGTCTGATAATAGTCATAATAACCATTCTGTCGCTGCTACTGGAGAACCTTTCTCTTCTGTTGACGGTGTCATCACGTCTACGAGCTTTCCGGATGTTGTACCTGTCAACATTACTACTGCTGCTACCCCGTCATTTCAGGAATCCAGTTCTGCTGCTATTCAACATGAGGATGATTCCATGGTAGTTGATCCGACTCCCGTTGTTGAAGGTGAAGCTTCTTTTGAGGCTTTCGTTCCTTCTGACACAACTGGGATGGTTAACTTGCCCTCTGCTGAGTCGTCTTCGATAGTAGCCCTCAAAGAAGGCCTACATCAAATGGTTATGGAAAACCGTAACTTGTCTTTGCAGTTGCTTGCTAAACGCAACTTGCCGGAAGAACAACTGTTACCTCTCCGTAATCGTTTGGCACAAAACCTAAGGGACATGGAGCAATTAGAAGCAATTTTGGCTCAGGATGCAAAGTGTATTGCTTTGTTGTCTAGCATTGGTTCGTCTTCTCCCTCTGTTTCTTCAGGAAATAGTACGTCTTCTGTCAGTGGTCAATCGTCTGCTGATATATCCTTGTCTTCGACTAACAGTAAGCCTGCTGTACAAAAGGCGGTAGTTCCTAATGATCTACCTCTTTTTCAGTGGAGTGCTCGCGTCTATGACAATAAACTTTTTGTTTATGAGGATATTGAGGATTGTCTTCAAAAATTTGAAGATATTCTGGATACATGGCAACTTCCCCTTGAAGATCACTGGTATCGTCTTGTCCGCAAATGCCTTACCAAGGAAATGCGCGACTGGCTTCGTTCGTTTGTCAAACAACATTCCAAAGAATCTTCCTGGTCTATTTTTGTTGACGAATTTAAGAAGGAGTTTGGTCCTGCTGCTGAGGTTGAACGTACCAAGGCGACATCCGAATTGATGGATCTAAAAAAACACGCATCTGAAACTATGCGAGATTTTTGCAACCGTTTCAAGAATCTTCGTAAGAAATCAGGTGTCACTGATAAATCTGTGCTGTTGAATAGCTTCAACCGTGGCTTGGATTCCCAGTTTTTCCAAGGACTCTCCTTTTCGCTCAACTTGGCCAATGAACGCCAACGCAAGGATATCGACTTCGTTCTTGCTGCGGCTAAAACGTTAGCCATTCAACTCAATCAATGGGATGCGACTGATTTTGCTACTTCCGCTAGTACTCGAAATTCAGCTGGTGACAAGCGTTCTTCTTCTTCTCTGGAAGACTATGAGCGTAAGTTCAAGAAATCTAAGGGTCGTTCGAGTCTCAGCTCGTCCAATGAACGTTACCATTATGATCATTCTCCCGTCGTCCGTTCTCCTAACGGTACCAATGCTAGCAAGTATGCTAATGGAGCTAAAAGTAAAAGGCAAGGTATCTATTGTACCTTCCATGAAGTCGATACACACAGTACGGCAGATTGCAAGGCTCTGAAGAAGCAGGCCCGTCAGGAAAATCAGCAACCACGTCGCCAACCTTGTTCCGTCTGTCGTGCTCCTGGCTCCTTTGAAGGTCATAAATGCCAATATGCCAAACGCTCTTCAAGTCATCGTCAGAGCTATGGTAATGGTGGTCCAGCCAAGGATTTAAAAGCGCGCGAGATGATCTTGAGTGCCATGTCTGATCCTGCTTTCCCCCGATCTCACCACGGTGCTTCTTCTGCTTGGACCAGCGTTAAGCAAACTGGTTTATCTTTGGATGCCATGGAAGTAGATTCTTCTGAATCTGCTTCTGCATCTGATAATGAATCTTTGCAAGAGCGTGCTCAAGCCCAAGAATGTAAGTACCATGAGCAATTCTCTGCTTTTCCGAGTAATAAGTCTAACTCACTTATTGTTCCTCTTGTTATAGAGAACATCGTAACATATGCTTTGGTTGACACTGGTGCTACTTTCTCATGCATTAGTCTTGCTTTCTTTGACTTCCTAAAATGCCCACTGTCTAGTTCAGGTGGTCGTGTTCAATTAGGATCTAGAAATGTAACAACCACATCAATTGGCTCATGTTTACTCAATGTTTTTTAGGATGTATAGCAAAGGAACTCTCACAGTCTATATTCAAACTCCGAGCATACTAATAGTTTTCTGCATTTGATACAAAATTGAAATTATAATTTAAAAAAAAAGAAATATATTAAATGTTCATTGAACCTTATAAATCTCTAAGAAAAATATTTGAAGATGAGAAAGAAGCATTAGTATATTTGATAGATCATGATTATGTCAATAAGTTTCCAAAATGTGATAAATGTGATCATGAAACTAAGTTAAATTTGAATAAGAAATTATACGTTTGTAGATATTATAAGTGTAGAAAAGCAATATCACCATTAAGAGGAACAATCTTCAATAAATTAACTTTGCCATTAAATAAACAGTTACATATATTATATTTATTTCTAGGGAAAGTTCCATCATCATTTATAGCATCAAGTTTACAAGTAAGTAGAAATACTGTATCATCTTATAATAAAATCTTTAGAAAACATATAAAAAATAAACAATTATTAAATAATAGAAATATTAAAATTGGAGGTAGAAATAGAATAGTTGAAATTGATGAGACTAAAATTGCTAAAAGAAAATATCATAAAGGTCACAAAGTAGATGGTGCATGGATTATTGGAGGTATAGAAAGAAGTATATTAAAAAATAAAATTAGAAATGAAAATAAAAAATTATTTTTAGTACCCATTAAAGATAGAAATATTGATAATATAGATTTAATAATAAAAAGATATGTAAAAAAGGGTACCATAATATATACAGATTTATGGAAAGGATATAATAATTTAAATAATATAGGGTACAAACATATGACAGTAAATCATTCCAAATATTTTAAAGACCCTAAGACAGGTGTACATACAAACACAATTGAAGGTACATGGAATGGTTTAAAACAAAGTATAATCCCAAGGAATAGAAATAAAAAAGATATATTATTATATTTGAAAGAATATCAATGGCGTAAAAAAAATAGGGAATATAACTTATGGAAGAAATTTTTAAAAGATTAATATTATCTAAAATTGAATATTCCATATAATTAAAAAAAGATAATCTTAAGGACCATATTAAATGTATTTCAAAAATGCAGTCTGCTTCTATAATGACCTAGTTACGTCTATAAACTGACTTATTTAATACACAACAATTATATAATATAGTATGTCTAAAAGGATATCATACAGCAAGTGTATTAGATAGATAATTATGATAATAATACAGTATTAAGAAACTTCCAAAAAAGTCACAAAACTATGCCAAAAAAATTAAAAAAAATGTCAAATATACTATAGTAAAAGTCTGAGACGTCGATTGCACTAT
This sequence comes from Mycotypha africana, assembly GCF_025528875.1. NCBI lineage: Eukaryota > Fungi > Mucoromycota > Mucoromycetes > Mucorales > Mycotyphaceae > Mycotypha > Mycotypha africana. Next base: position 4,316 of record NW_026515727.1, on the reverse strand, counting down.
AAGGGTTTTTTATAATAAAAAAGTTTTAAAAAACCATCCTTTTGAAGTCCTCGACTTTCATGTTGCTGAAGATGTACCTGTATTGATCGGCTTAGATCTTTTACCTAAGTTGAACATTGGCATCATTGGGTTGATCAGTACTCATTTCGATACTGCTGGTCCTAAACTCCCTGATCCTATCGATCCTGACATTATTAAACCTAATGAAGATCCTTTTGGGTCTACAGCAGAACGCTTACCTATGGTTCAAATAATTAATGATTTGCTACAGCTGAATTCTCGTATTGACATGAAGAACACTTACTGTGACCTTCCTGGTGCTATCATTTATTTGACTACTAAGCCTGGGTTAACTGCGTATCGTAAGCCTTATGATCTACCTGAATATTATCGCGAACCTATTGCTAATCAAATTGACATTTGGTTAAAAGAAGGTGTTATTGACAAAGCTCCCGCTAACACAGCTTTCAATAATCCTCTCCTTGTTGTTCGAAAAAAGGATGATAAAGGTCGCTATACTATGGATAAACCTCGAGTTGTACTTGATGTCCGTTCTCTTAATCAAATCTTAACTGTCGATGATCGCCATCCTTTACCCTTGATTAGTGACATCCATGAACGCATCGGCTTTGCCAAAATTCATACAATTCTTGACATCCATTCCTGTTTTACTAGTTTTAAGGTTGCACCTGAAGATTGCCACAAACTAGCCTTTACTTGCCCATTCACTCACGTGCAATACGTTCATCTTAAAGCTGCCTTTGGTATACGTCATGTTGGCTCTGTCTGTCAACGTGTTCTCACCAATCTATTTGCTGATCTTCCTCACGTGAACGTTTACATTGATGATATCGTTATCTCTACTGACTTATCTCTTACTCATCATACTGAATGTGTTGCTGAGGTAATTCGTCGTCTTACAAAGGCCAATCTCGTTCTTAATCCTAAGAAAGTTGTCTTTGCACAAAAAAGTATCAATATACTTGGTTGGACTATCGTCAATGGGCAACGCTTACCTGATCCTCGTAAGGTGAGTACTATCCATAATTGGAGTTCCATTACCACTGGTAAACAGCTTGCCTCGTTTCTGGGATTTATGTCTTTCTTCCGAAGTTCCATCCCGAATTACTCTAAACTTGCTGGTAATCTTGATGAACTTAAGCAATATAAATCTCTCAAGGATATCTGGACTCCTGCGCATTCACGTTCTGTTGAACGACTTAAATCCGCCCTGGTAAATGCTCCTGTCATTTCTCCAGTTACGCCTGGTGTTCCTTTGCATGTGGCTACTGATGCTTCTCTCACTGGAATTGGGGGTATCTTATATCAAGTCATTGACAACAAGGTTCACTATCTCAACATGGTCTCTCGCAAACTGACTGTGTCTGAATGTAACTATAGTACTACTAAGCGTGAACTGCTTGCTGTGGTCTATGCATTCTCGAAATTCCACAAATGGATTTTTATGAATCCGTTCACTCTGCACACTGATCATAAAAGTCTCATTTATCTGAATACACAAGAACGACCTAACGCTCTCATGCTTGGTTGGTGGGATTCCATTTTCTCTTATTACTTTTCAGTTGTTCATCTGCCTGGACTTGAAAACAAAATTCCTGATTATCTTTCTCGCCTCTACGAAGATGACCCTGATGTCACTTCTCGTCGTCTGGTGGGGGGTAAATCATCGTCTAACAAGAATTTTGGTAAAGGACAATTGAAGGTAACTAAGCAAAATAAAAAAGTGCGTTTCCCTGGAAATGTGTTGCGGTCGTCATCGACAAGTCTTGTTGCTGCCAATTCGAACTCCAACAAAAAGACCGTTACCCCACCATATCTTAACGAGGTCGATCACCTTGTGTCACCTCCTAATCAGAATGTTTCGCATTCAACGATTTTACAGCATACCATCGCTTCCATGTCAACTAATTCATCACGAATTTCTGATATCGCTGATCCTGTAGCTAAAGAATTGGTATTACGTTCCTTGAAGTTTAGTGATTATATCACTCCACCTCCTGAGGCTCGTGATAATCTGATTGTTGAAGCTCATTTGTTAGGACATTTTGGCCTTAAAAGCGCTGAAGACGCTCTTCATCACAATGGCTACCATTGGACTAATATGAGACAGGATATTGAGCGTATTCTTGGTAATTGCTACGAATGCAATCGATTCGTTATTGGTAAAGTTGGATATCATCCTCCTCGCTCTGTGCATCCTGATCAACCACTTGATCATTGGTGTATGGACCTTGGATCTTTTGATGTTACGTCTCAAAGAGGCAACAACTTTCTACTCGTAATGGTGGATTATTATACTCGATTTACTATTCTAAAATCCATCCCTAACAAGAAAGCCTCTACTATCGCAGAGCAATTGATTGATGTTTTCAGTACGTTTGGTTTTCCTAAAGCTCTCAATTCTGACTGGGGAAAGGAATTCACTGCTGAAATCGTTGAAGAACTTATTAAGAGTTGTGGTATTGATCGTCGTCTCAGTCTACCCTACAATCCTTTGGGCAACTCTGTTAATGAAGCTTACGTTGGCATTGCTAAACGTACTATTATCAAGAAGTTGGAAGGTAAAGGAGATAATTGGGATTTCTATGTACCTTATTGCCAATTGAGTATGAACTTGAAATATTCTCGGCTACATAAATCTCGTCCTTACACGCTCTTGTTCAATCGACAACCCAACGGATTCAACGATTACTCTAAAGTACAACCTACTCTGAGTATGCAGAAAGCTGATAATGAAGCTATTGACGAACGATACAAGTTTGTTAATGAAGTTGTTATCCCTGCTATTTCTGATCGTATCAGAGCTACACAGAATAAGGATCATGAAAAGTTTGTTAAGAAACATAGGATTCTTGACAAGCCTATTCCTATTGGTTCTAAGGTCATGATTAAGAACGTTGTCCGTTCTGGAAAGCTTTCTCCTCGCAACGCTGGACCTTTTGTAATTGCTGGCCATACTTCGAAAGGTAGTTACATTCTTAAGGATCCTGGTACAGGCTTCCACGAACATAACGTTCCAGCACATCATATCACCCGAGTCCTGCCGGGTGTGGTCAATGATGAACAGTTTAAAGAAGAGCAAAATACTCACTTCGAAGTTCGTGCTGTCATTGATCATAAAGGCACTCCTGGTAATTATCTTTATCGTGTGCGCTGGGAAGGTTATCCTGATCCTGAAGATGATACTTGGGAACCTTCTCAATCTTTCCAATCATTAGAGCCTATCAAGAAGTACTGGAAGACAGTTGAGTTAGCTAAAACACAAGCAGCTGCTGCTTCTTCTACTTTACAAGTTCCTAAGGCTTCTAAGAGAACTTCGAAATCTTCTGTCAACAATACTGTGCCCAAGGTCGCTCCTAAGCAGATTATTAAGCATAAGTATTCTACACGAACTCGCACGCGTGTCAACCGTGCTTAGGCCATGAGTTTAACCTCTATTCTCAGGTGTAGGAAATTGTATCTTTCCCTTTCTTTTTCCTTATTTAAGGTTTTAACCATCAGGGTTTTCTGATCGACCTTCTACACTAGCCGCCTATCCATATTAATTGGTTCACTATTGTATTAACTTGTAAGTGTTGTTATACTAGTCAATATCAACCGGTACTTCTGTCTGGTTGGGGGCTATGTTGTATCCAAGATACAACTATACGTCTTAAACTACAGAACGACTTCAGTACCTGCTTGACAATCTGATACACATCTACTTTGACACCCGCTTGCAGCTAAGATCTTATCATTCTCATGATAGTTTTAGTTCAGTTGTATTAATAGTTGAATACCCGTTAATAACCCCGTTTCTCATATAAAAGTATCATTCTCAACAAACTTGAATAAAGAGTATCTTTGTTGTGTCTGGTCATTTTACTGTCTTATTTTATTTTATTTTTATAAGTCTTTTAAAGTAACTGGATATATCAGGAGCTATGCTTTCTAGAAGGTAAAGTAGTTCTGGAGTAGCGTTGGAGGAACGAGCCGAGTGTAGAACTTGCGAATGAAGAAGTGAACGTATGAGTGACTGTCATATTAATCGGGCTTTAAGTATTGATTTGGTAAACAACTTGAAAGTTTTTTGCTTTTTTTGTTTATCATACTGTTCGTAGCGCGCGATGTTATGAATGACGACAATGCGAGTAATGATGAAGGTTGAAGGCGACGAAATAACCGTTGAGCTTAGCAACGTCTTTTGCGTTTGCTAGAATTATTGGATATGCTCTGGTTTTTATGCTTATGATGTTTGTTACTGGATTTTTGGTTGGCGATAACCAATCCAGCTTCACTGTTGGGTGCTTCCAACT